>NC_072378.2:142002500-143252500 GCF_028885625.2 Pongo pygmaeus | reverse complement strand
AAATGGCTGAGTGGAGGGGAACCATTTGTAGTGGGTCAATTTAAATACGATGTGTCCTCCCATTTCAGACCGAAGTCATGCTAACTGCTCAGGGATTGGTGCAACTGTGTGTTTCTTTTGATGTTAGTCAGATCCCAGAAAACTCAGTATTTTAGAAGGGTGTTGCTCATTCCTTAGATAATTTGAATAATTATTGGTCAACTTAAAAAAATTCAGGAGCTCAGGAACACCTCATCTATTCTTTTTATGAATATGTTAATTTATTATTCTGTTGGAGGCTGTTCTTAGAATTCCCATGGGCCAGGATAGGAAGAGGTAATTGGGAGAAGGCTTGTTTTTTCATGTAATATATGAACCTAGTGCTATATGATGACGCCAAATTCAGTATATGCAAATGGTGTATTTCTCTCAATCCAGAGTGGCTGGAAAATTGAGAATAATCATATATTCCATTCATGGATTGTTTTCAAATAATTTAGTCAATTATACTTACAATGATTTTTTAAGTTTTAATAACATAAAAGACACTTAGTATATATAGCCTATGGTAAATCATGGTGTACCTCATTTACTAGTCAATAGTATTGGTGTTCAAAATAATGTTGGTGATTGGATTAATTCTCAGTCCATCCCAGAATTTGCTGTTTTGAATAAACAGCTTGTTTTTAAGGTATCCACTTCTTTTGGGAAAGTAGAGATAAGAAAAAAGTCTGCTTCTTTAAATATCTTGTTTGGATTGGGGGCGCACAGCCATTTTTTTTCTAGTGAATAGATATAAAGGATTTCCCAAAAGGTGGCTGTGGCTTTGCACAGGAGAGCTGGAGAGCTCTTGGTACATATACTGCTGAGTGTTGAAGGCAGGTGAATCTGTTCTATGTTTCTGTGCAGTGGGCTCTTGCTGGGGTCAAAGCTGTGTGGTGTCTGTAAAAAAGGGTTGCTGTGTAATGCTTTAGAATTGGAATTGCAGATTCTTGTTGTGAGGGGAATATTGCTGTTATTGGTAAAAGTTGTGTCTTATGGTTGCCCTTGTGACCTTGTTAGATCCTTTGGATAATTAATACTTCCAGAAGTTGGGATTGTAGATGCTGGGAATATAGAAAAACAATAGTCAAATCAGTCAAAAAGGTGCTAACCATTGGGATAATACATTGAAAAGCCGCCAGTGGGAAATTTATGAACTGTAAGAAACCCAATACTGCATGAAATCATAACTTCCTTTTATGACCCTCAATCGTGGCCATTAAAGGGCTAACTTCTGTTACAAAAAAGAGGTAGCTAGTTAGTTCAGATCTCTGGGTTTAGGTAAATCACAGTATCTCTCTTAGTTTTGGTTTGGCAGGATGTCTTGGACCTTTTCCTTTGATTTCCTTTGGTTGTTAGATAAAGACATGTGAGGATGGACTCTGTGACTGCATGGTTTTCTTCCGGGTGAGCTCACTGGCTTGCCACCGCCCAGATTTATCAGCAGCTGGAGTTTCACCTAATAATACTATGGTTTGCTCCAACCATTTGCTGGAGCAGAAAAAGATGGCATCAACTTATATTTTAAAATAAACTGACTTTGAAAGGTTTTATGAAATCATGGTCCATTTCGATTAGTTTTTGCCAGCAGCTGCCTGCATTTAGGCTTTGTTCTTTGTTGGACATAACTGTTTAGGAAAGATTGCTGCTTTATGGAAGCGATTCCAAAGACTCATTGTTCCAGACATCGGACATCCTTATGTTATTCAGGTCTGATGATATTTGATCTAACACAGATTAATTACTAAGCTCTCAGTGAAAAATTAACCATTTGACCGGTTCCCAAGTTATATACTCACTGAGTTAGAAATGATTTCCCCAACTACTAAAGATAAGGAAGGTTATTCCTGGTTTCACAATGTCCCCATTGTTACTGACTTGTATGTGTGAGAGACATCAGCTGATACCTACGCACTGGTCCAGCTACTCAGTCAAACCACTTCCTGGGGTTTTCTCTGGTAATGGCAGTGATTCAGAAGACACCACAGAACTTTCTGAGGACTGTTCCCTGTGTGTTACTCTGGGCTGAATGACTGGGAACTGTCAAGTTCAAAAGCAGCATTTTTTGTTGTAGTGCTATTAAATTTGTGGTTTGCTTCTGCTCAAAGTTGCGTTTCAGCTGAATTTAGGGTTGTCTGTGTGCCATTTATTTTATAGTACCTAATTTCCATTTCGTGCCTTAGTTGAGTCCCTTATAAAGGCCTACATTAAGCCTAAAGGGGATAGGCAAACTAAGTCATTATAATTGCCTAGTAGTAATTGGCGAGAGGAGAGATAAAAATGGATGGGGGCCAAATAGGGTATTAATGCAAACATATGCCCTTGTACTTTTCTACTTATGTATTTTTGTGATTTTTTTTTTACTTCTGATCTATTCACACAGTGTGCTCCATAAGGTAAATTTTGTATTTCTAGGATTATATTTGTAATATAAAAATGCAGATAGAATTATTTTAATAAAGTTTTTGTTTTGTTTTGTTTTATGGTCTTCCTTAAAAGGAAAATATTTCAAAATTATTTTGGAATCACAAGACATGTGTTCTTTTCTAGTCCTTCAGAAGTTCCAAAATTGCAGTTTTCGTTGTAGAATGAATAAGCAAGAACCCTGGGCACTAGTTCTCTCTTTGGTTACTCTGACACTTGGCTTACCTTTTTCCTTCCAATATTTGCACATCTTTTCTTCCCCTCATTGCTGGATGATCCAGTCTAGTAAGATAATGTATAATGGAAGCATTCTGTAACCTGGAAGTGTTATGAATAAGCATGTATTATTATCACCATTATTTTCACATATTCATTGATTGCATCATCTCACCAAACATACCAGTAATTCACTTCTGCAATGTCAGAGATGACTGTAAATATCTCAGTGGAGAAGCGACTTTCTTCTTGAACTTAAGAAAATCACTGGTAGAACCATGTTTTAGGCAAAATGTTGGTTTCACTGGTCCCGCTATCAGTGTCCTGACCAAGAGAAAGTTGGGAAGAGTAGGTGTACAAAGCAAAAAGATTCAGCATATCTATATGGTATGGTAATTGTACATTGCTTGGCTCTCAGCACACTGTGAGGCTCACTTCACAAAAATTGGTATTTGGTTTTAGAAACAACTCTATTTTTAAAATGGGAGGTTGTTTGTGGTAGGGATTAAGAGTGTGGGCTCTGGAATTAAATGGTCTTGCCTCCTGTCCTGGTTCCCTCAATTCTAGCTTTGTGAAAATCAGGTGAGTTTTAAATCTTTTCGTGCTTCACTTTTCTGCTGGTAGAACAGGGATGACTATTATATGGTAGGGTTGTTGTGAAGCCTAAGTGAAGTAATGCACCCAGAGCACTTGCCACTCAATACAGATTACAGGAAGAAATAGAGTTCCATGTTAAAGTGATGGAATGTATCATTTGCATCTCTCAGACTGCTGTGGATTCTATCTGATGGGATTTGGTTGAGTTTGATGACCTGTCTCTTGAGAGTAAATAAAAGGGGGCAGGAGGATGCTCATGGGACATCAGAGAAAGAAGAAGGAGAGGCCCTGTTGTACATTCCGCAAAAAACAAATTCATGCACTTTATGGGGCCTGGCAGTTTATAAAGTTCTTTCATGTACATTGATTTCATTTAATCCTCCCAACAACACCTGTTTTACAGATATGTATACTGAGCCTCAGAGACACTCAAGGACTGGCTCACAGGCATGTGGTCAGTGAGTGTGCGGTGAGGAAGCAGACCTCTTGGATTCTGGACATATTTCTTCATTCCAACCCACGGGTCCTTCTCTGCTATATAAAAATATTCAAGTCAATAATAACCTTTGGTGCTGAACCCCAAAGGAGTGGCAGGGTGTGGGCTGCTGCAGACCCAGGTGGGTCTTGGTGGGGATCCAGGGACCTTCTGTCTGTGATATGTAGAACATGAATGCGCAGCCCTTCAGTGGTCACTGCTGCCAGATGGTTTTAAGAGTCCCCTGTCTCTTTGTGGCCTCTGAGTGAGGCTTGCATTTCAATCTCTGTGAAGGGCCACTTTGGATCAGTGTTCTGTGGGAGAAATTAAGGGTCAGTCTTCTCTTTTTGCTAAGAAGGAAGGTAATGAGCACCTATCTAATGGTTGAACATGTGTGTGTTTTACAAGATTAATAGTATTAATACCCTTTCAACCCAGGCCTTTTTGGGTCACTGTGTCAATAAAATGAAGTTGGAGAGTAGAGTAAAATAATTAACGTATATGTAATGTAACTCTTAGTTTGATTTAACTGGTTAATCTGTGATTCAGTATACATTTTTAATACATTTTAAATTTTAAAAGTGGTGATACACTTTTACATTTATTTCTTTGGGTTCTGAGATTATAAATAGCTTTAAAAGTTGGAGTGCCCTATTTGTCATGTTAAAAATCAAGTGAGTTAAGATGTGGGAAATTGATCAGAGAAAATTCAATATAGTACTTCAGAATTTTTAAAATACTGAAAACATATTTTAAAATTAGATAATTATTTCATACATGTTAATGTGTAAAGACTGCATTGATTTGGGTATTACTTTTGAATGCATTATTTTTATGAAATAATTTTTTACTCTGAGTCAGAAATTTGTACATAGTTGAAACTATATATATTTATCAAATAAATTTGTTTTTATGGAGTAAAATTTTGATTAGCTATAATATACTTTTTTTTGGCTACATGCACTTATTTTTCAGGGAAGAGGTAGGTAGCTAGAAGAAAGCATGACACACTATCAGTAATTTATTTTTTAAAGCAACATCTAGGCCAAGATTTCTCAACCTTGGCATTGTTGACATTTGGTTCCAGATAATTCTTTGTTGTGGAGGGGCTGTCATGTGCAATGTAGAATGTTTAGCAGCATTCCTGGCCAGCTACCCAATAGATACCAGTAGTTCTCCTTCTCCCCAGTTGTGACAATCAAAAATGTCTCCAGACATTGCCAAATATCCCCTAGGGGGCAAAATCACCCTTGGCCGAGAACCACTGATCTAGGATTTTCAACATTATATTTAAATCTTCTACCTAACCTAAATCTACATTAGTCTACAAATTTGAATCGATGTTCAGACTTACACTAAATAGGAGAAAATGCTATACTTATAGAGGGAATACTTATCAATTATGAAAAATAAGATTTTTCAACAATATGGGTTAGGATAAGTGTTTTCTGATTAACCCTCATTTACCATAATATAATCCAATTAACCAGAATTTCACACACTTGGAATAATGTTTTATCTCCTTATTTTCTTTCAGAATAGGTATATCCCCCTGATTCTGAATTAATTTATAATAACGATCTGGATAGGGCTTTTTAAAAACTTTCAAAGATGGAAATAGTATTGTAGTTTGCCCTATATTGAATTAGATCATTCTGGATATTCCTCATGCACATACTGAAAAGTTTAATTGCCTTTATAGGTGGGTGTGTGTCTTGAGGAATAAGGATTTGTGCAACATAAGCTGAAGAGTTAGATTTCAGAAGTCCACTTAGGAACTTTTTCATGGGCATTTTAGCATAAGGAGACAAATAGACACACTTGGTTATTAATTATTATAGGGATGTAGACATTTCACTTGGCCGGAGATTTAAGTGATTGCTCTTTAAAATGTGTTTTGCTCATGATAGAATGTATTTTTGTTCTTGTGAACCATGCACTGAAGCTTTAGCCAATCAGAGGAAGGAATTTACTGTGCGGTAAAAGGAAGTATTTGTTCCGTAATTGTAGTATGTGGCCTCTTGCCATTTTTGATAAAGGATTGAAGTGTTGTGCACCCAAAGTCTGCTACCCTCTTGACCCTTCATCAATCATCAGCTGGACTGTGAGGTTAAGTGAACTGTAGCCCGGTAGGATAATTATTGTTTAAGCATTGTGTAACTCTTGAAAGCGGAAATTACTGACACAGCAGTCTTGCAATGTGATCTTTCTAGTTTTAAGATTATATGCATATTTTTCCTTTCCGTTGCTAATCTATGCCAGATTAGAGGTATAAAATGACAGTATATAGGACTTGAAGTCATGTTATTCAATGAGTGACCGTGAAACTGTTGGAAATTTATTTTTATTTGCAAGAATAGGAACATATGCAAAAAGAAATGACCTATTCTAGCACAACGTTTCAAGAAATTCATATGGGATCCTACTGGAATTGTTATTGCCTTAAAACCACTAGGATAGCAACCAAGTCTTGCATGCGAATCCACCTTTATTAATGCATGAGTTACTGAAAGCATATATTTGTCCACATGTTTTCTAAGTAACTGGCAGCATACACAAATTATTTTAGCACATATCCTGTTTTTTTTTTGATTGGCTCAGGAAGACTTTATAAGAGCCATGTCCAACATTCACAGCTTTATGTCATCTCGTCTCTGTATTTATGCCACTTTCTTAAACAAGTAGAGTAATATATCAGCTGCAGCTGTTGCTGACCAAAGCTGTCACTGAAGTGGGTGGAGGAAGAGTCAGAAATAATGTGTTCAGATTCTGTGTACCAAAAGCATATCTGTTGCAATCAATCTGTAACGATAACAACTGGCTTGTAGAAGGCACTTCAAGCCAGATACTTTTTAATCTTTGACCAAATGTATAGTAGATTAGATGCCATGGTGATAAATACCACTGATAGTTAATACAATCTGGTTGAGTATATATGTGATTGCCTGGCTTGTATAATAAGAAAGACCACTGATGTGTAGTCTTCACCAGGTTTGGCCACAGCCTTCCTGTAAAGTTATTAACACAAAACTTGATACTTAATAGCATGCAAAGAAAAAAAAAAGACAATGAAAGTACCTAATAGCAAAAGAGTAAAATCCTTGTTTTCTGATATAGACAGACAGTGATGCTTCCTAATAAGTGTATTTGGATTAAAAGAAATATTCACACTAACACACACATCCAATTCTTTATTACAAGAATTCTACCACCATACTTACCCAGAGCAGGTTAGAAATACTGGAGTCAGTACCTCCCTACCTAAGATTTCTTATAACCCTCTGGATCCTTACCCTTTGTCAACTTCTCCTGTTCTCCAGTTTACCACAGGGAGGACTGAAAATCCCCACTGGAAGATTATAGCTTAATTTTTATTTTCTTTTTCACTTTTTATAAAGATAGTTCATGGCAAAGGGAAATTGTATTTTAGCAGTTAGAAAGGGGTAAGTAGCCACATTGGCCTGAGGCTCATTGCACTTTCACCCCATTAGGGTAAAATGAAATCTTGATGTGGTCAGATCAACTAAGGGATTTCTCTTTATCTTTTCTCAAATATAAAGAGAAAGCCCTTTCCACAGCTTTATATATTTATCCTTTCCCCAGTAATTCTCCTCGTTGTCCTTAGCATCAAAGTACCTATTTCTTTTGGAATTACTATTCTGCCTTATAAAGAGAATCTCCCAAACTAAATGCTTATGGTATAGAAACTTAAAATTAAAGGTAGGCACTTTTACATGGATCTACATACATGGGAGAAAGAGATAATAAAGGAGTTAGGAGTTAGGAGTTAGCACCGACCTAACTCTACAAGAAAATTTCACAGCAGATGTGGAATTTCAGGAACTGTCTACTAATGGGAAATAAGTGTTGTAGAAAAGGGAGAAAAATTTAAGTATGGCCAAGTATTATTGTGCATCAATGATTATGCTCAGTGATTTATTAGTAGCTAACATCTATTGAGCACTTACTGTGTGCCAGGTAGGAGTGCTTTCTGTGTATTAACTTATTTAGATTCTCAACAAGTTTTCAAGGCTGTTGCTGATATTATCCTCATTTTACAGTTGAGGGAAAGGAGGCAGGAATCTAAATAACTTGCCCAAGGTTCTAGAGGGCATTAGAGGCAGAGCCAGGATTATAATTCAGAAAGTCTGATTTAGAGCTTGCCTCTTCACCAGTGCAGCATACTGCCTACCTAATTTAATTTCCACCACAGCCCTCCAAAACAGGTATTTTCTTCCATTTACAAATTTTACAAATGAGGAACTCAAAGCCTAGAGAGGTTAATTTTGTCAAGGTCATCCAGCTGGCCAGTGGTAAAGGAAGGATTCAAACCAAGGTCTGATCCTCAAAAGTCTGTGCTTTTTCACTGTAAGAAGAGGCTGTCTTGGGATGGCCTGGAAGTGTAACTGACAGAGGGATCCAGCTCCTTCCTTGTAAGTTAAGATTATTAAAAAGCCTGTATAGGTTGTTCATAACTCGTCCCAAGGCAGTAGAGCTGATGTTTACCGAAGCATGTGAAACCCTTTCTGGTTCACCTCTATCTTCTAGAAATCGTCTGCTTGTCATCATCCAAGGTCGTGTGCTTCATTTCATTTGGTGTGCCTCTTTTCAATGTACTGGGCTGTTCTATTCCTGTTTATAAATCTTTTAAGTGTGCACATTAAAAAAGTAATTAAAATGTCATTATAATTTATAGTATGCCTGAAGTCAATCACCTAATTAAACTGCAAGAGAAAAGAGGTGGTATGTTCATAGGCATTTATTAAGTATTACTGTGTTAATTATGCAGGGATTTTGAACTAAGTAAAAGAAAAAAGTACTGGTAACATTATTCCTTAAAGTGTTTCCTTTTTTGTTCTTCTCAGTTTCAGACCTTCACTAGTTGGTAGCATAACCCTAATGTCTCTTTTGGCTAATTTTTAACGAAATTAGGATTTTTATGTCTTTCACTCAGCATTTTCTTAAAATGCTCCTGACAGCATTAATGTGCATCATCCCACATCCTAACTGAATACGCAATTAGAAGCACAATAGAAAACAAAATTTGAATTCATGGGTTATACATAGCCATCCAAATTCTCTTTCGGAGTATAAAAATGGCAGCATATTGGATATCTGGAATCATTCAGAAGAGATTTGGTTTTCCTGGAGCAATAGTAGCTGTCAAGAGACTTATTTTCTTATTAAAGAATAAAAAAGCAACCACAACAAAAACAAAAACAAAATTCACATGGCCAAGTAAAATAGACTGTAATAAATCTCTTGCTGGAGGAAACTATTTTTGAAAATCTGTGTTTGAATTCTAAGTGCTAGCACATATAGGTAGATAGACATAGCTATAGACATAGTTAACTTTTATTATGTGAGAATTGATGACTTGGATAGGTGTTTCAGCCCCTTGGGAGGTCTTTGCAGTTTGTAATGGAATTGGTTGGCTATATGAATTCTTACAGGGTTAGGACTTTCAAGGAAAGGAGAATTCTGAGGGATATGATTTAGTGTCATCCATGTGAGTGAAAGATTTGTGCAGTGAATTTTCCCTACCCTGTGTTTATTATTTTGGAGAATGAGTAGAATGAAAGGCTCTAATTCTCAGAAGCAATCCTTAAAAAAGAAAGGCAATAAAGGCATTTAACTGAGTTATGTAATAGCAAATGTATATAGCTCGAAGTTATTAGGTGCTCAAAAAATTATTGGGTGAACAAGTGTCTTGTGTAGACTCCAGTTTTCTTTGTTCCTCTATGTGCATATACAATATCCTCAATGTATAAACAGTTTTCTTATTAATATTTATTATTTTTCGCTAAGTCACAAAAGCTAAGTTGACCTGTAGTGTACTTGAAGTATTAGTAATAGATAAGAAGTTAAAATGTGGTTGTCAGTTTCTTTGGAAAACTTCATTCTGAGTGATAAGCTGTGTTGTTGAGGAACACAGCTCTTTCTGCTATTGTGAGAGCAGCACTTTACCCTCTGTTTCTAGGCTGTTCCTAGAATTCTTGGTTAAAGGGACCTTCAGGCTCCAGCTGACACTCCTGTAGGCTGCTGGTGATGGGACTGGGAGTTGAGCAGGAGGTGAAATACAGAGAGTGAGCCAAGGCAGGTTTTAGTTCAAGGCTGCTGGGCTGAGGGGGAGAGATAGACAAAAGAGTAAAATACTCAACAAGGGTAGCAGAGAGGAAAGAAAGGACACCCCCTACAGCCCTTTTGCTGGCTTGGCTGCTTACTGGGTGGTCTTTCCGATGGCAGGGGCAAAGGTAAATCATGCACATTTAATTTGAAAATTGCTAACACACACATATCCTCTTAATACGATCTTTGTTTACAGCAGTATAAACATTTCTCCACATGGAACAAAAGCTACATAAAGTAATAAGCATGAGATTTAAATAAAGATTTTGCTTATAAGTGTGTTTTTGGGACCTGTGGACTACGAATATTCCTTGAATCAGTGCTCACTGGAATGTGAGCTTTCCCACAGAAAGAAGTGTGTCTTACTCCTTGGGGGATCCTAGTCTCTGTCCGAGAGATTCATACAGAGCAGGGACCTCAAAATGTGCAATATGCAAAAGCATAGTTAGATGAATGTAGATGTGAGGTATTGTGAAGACTTTGGTATTTTTCATTTACTTTAAACCTGGCATGACATTTACTATTGAATTTGACCTCCTCTCTAAACTTATTTTATTTCCTCTTTCTTTCTAAGAACTCAATTAAATCTCTTAAAAAATTCATAACTTGATATTTGCGTGTCCTGTCTTTAGAAATATTTTGTAATATATTATTAGATATGCCTTGATTCTTCAGAAAACAGTATCTTAGAAAAGCTATTTTTTGTATAGTAATTGTTAATAGTCATTAGTAATTTAAAGAAGTTAATTTGTAATTTCCAAAAGGATCTGAGATTTTGAAATAAAAACAGTCTTAATGTGTTAATGTCAAGAACATTGGACAAGGCAGATACAAAAGATTTGGTTTGTATCTAGGATTTACATTAAAGTAACACAAACTACTATAATTGGTAGTTTATTTTAACATATAGTTTTGTTATAAGAGGTTTTATATTAAATTTTGTGGTGTATTCTGGAGCTGTGAACAGAGAATTTATTAAAAAAATGCAACAGAACCTGTTCTTGCCTTTTTTATATATTGCATTTGCTACATTAGCAAATCTATCATATATTATGTAATATATCTATTATATGTAATTATATATTACATATAATTACATAAATAATTACATATAATAGACATATTACATAATATATATTACGTAATATATAATGTAATATATAACGTAATATATAATGTAATATATATTACGTAATATATATTACATATTGTATGTTATATATAATATAATATTATATGTAATATATAATTATATGTAATTATATACAATATTATATATAATATATAATATATTATATGTAAAGTGTAATATATTACATTTTATATAATATAATACATATAATCTATTATATGCAATATATATTACATATATTTATATATTATATATAAAATATATATAATTTATATACTATATAGAATATATATCTAAATATATTATATGATATGTAATTATATTACATATATTACATAATATATTATATGTAATATATAATATATAATTACATATATAATTACATGTAACAGATAGTACACAATATATAATATTATATTATATGCAATATATAATATATTACATTTCATGAAATATATAATACATATAATAGATTATATGTATTATATATGTATTATAATAGATTATATGTATTATATATTACATATATAATAGATATATTACATAATATATAATAGATTTGCTAATGTAGCAAATGCAATATGAAACTGTCAAATTAGGAGAAATTGGGAGAAATCGTTTGAAGGAGTGACACTTATCATTCACGTCTGGAATCTAGTACAATACATTGCTTTATTCTTGTAAATATGTTAGTCAAACACACGTTTTGGGTATTAGTGTTTATTCTCTACAGTGTAAAAAGAGAATGCAGGGCTGCTAACAGATTCCAGTATAAAAGATTGATAAGTCTTAACAAACTGCTGGGCTGATGTGCCACTCTAACTTTATAAACCTAAATTTCCCTGAAAAAAAATTTTAAGTAACGGTATAAAACTTCAAGTGCCACTTTGTCATTGTTGTTGGTTTTAATTATTACAGCAATCAGTAGCTCTCAAGCGATTTCCCCCATCTTCCTGCAGCTGTCCAGAATAACCATCTGTTCTTGCAGGTGGACCAAATTCTAATCTGTAGTAAAGCTTCCACCCGGACTGGTGTGCTTACCTACCATTTCTTTCTTAGGAGCCCGCTTTGAAATGGAATCCTTTTCTAAACAGAAGTTCCATACACTGAGTTTTATCTATTTATAATTTGAAAGTGTGGGACTGACAACTTTGAACTTAGAGGACATTAAATTGTTTGGAGGGAGAGGGCAAATTTTAAGGGCATTTACTTGATGATTTGGAAAGAAAGCCCAAACATTCTTTTGGAATGTTAAATTTGCGATATTACCGTTTCATACTCATTACCTTTTACCAACAGTCTGATGGGAAAAATGTGTATGTGGGTTTAAAATAAATTCTGTTAGTATATGGTGCTATTCTACTTTATCCAAGGATACCTTCAAGTAACAGAATTACTTCTTTGCTCTGGCATTTTGCTTATAGTTCCTCCAATGTTATTGCCTCACAGCTCTGGTTTCCATGGGAGGAGACAATATGTTTTTCATATATAAAATCTGGTTTATTCATCTCAAGCCATTAGTACCTATGTCAAAACTTCTCATTATTAGTAAATTTCATTTTATATATGAATCATACGGGGGAAGGCCATTCCAACTGATTTGTCAATGAATGGGGAAAGACTTTGCTACTTGGTAATAATATATAAGACAATGATTATGTTATTTACAGACATACAGAACCAAAGAGGTCTATTATTCTAGCCTGCATTTTCCTTTGTGAATGAGCCTCAGCATTTGAATATGCTGACAGTATTGTCTTCAGGTGTTACTTGCTGGCATGTCGTTCTGTTGTGATGTTTCTGCTATCTGATGTATGCATGTGCATATACTGTCTGAGTAGACTTTAACTTCCTTGAAAATAGATCTGTGTCTTCTGTGAAATGATAGTTGACTTAACTTCTCTTTCTCTTTTTTTCCAACATTAAATAAGGCACATGGGAATTAAAGAAGCTTTCTCTCATTTTAAAAAGTCTATTGCTTAGACAAGTTGCAGAATTTGTGTGGAATAAAGCTACTACAAAATTTGTGCAGCAATAGATAGCCTGTAAAGCAGGGGTCCCAGCACCCGGGCTACGGATCACTAGTGGTCTGTTGCCTGTTAGGAACTGGGCTGCACAGCAGGAGGTAAGTGGAGGTGAGCGAGCATTACCACTTGAGCTCCGCCTCCTGTCATATCAGCAGTGGCATGAGATTCTCACAGGAGCGTGAACCCTATTGTGAACTGCGCATGCCAGGGATCTAGGTCTCTTGCCCAGAGAGAATCTAATGCGTGATGATCTGTCACTGTCTCCCATCATCCCCAGATGGGACCATCTAGTTTTCCCACAGGAAAACAAGCTCAGGGCTCCCACGGATTCTATATTATGGTGAGTTGTATAATTATTTCATTATTACAGTGTACTAATAATAGAAATAAAGTGTACAATACATGCAGTGAACTTCAGTCATCCCAACCCCCCACCTGCCACCGGTCCATAGAAAAATTGTCTTCCACGAAACCAGTCCCTGGTGCCCAAAAGGTTGGGGACCACTGTTGTAGAGCTTTATAGTATGAATGTACATATTAATAATTTTTTTTAAATTCTTGAAACAAATGATAAAATATACATATATTTTCCTCTCATCAGGAGTTCATTTAAGTTTTTATCACCTGGGTTCTTCTTAATATGAGTGGGAGCGATATGAAGTCAATAAATGTACATAACATACAAGGGTTATTGTGGCTCGGTTTTTTTCTTATCTTTTTTACAGTTCAGAAAAATGTTGGAGGTCTGAGGGGATAGAGATCTTTGCTGAATTTCTGCCTTTCCTTTAAAAGGAGAACTTACAGGAGAAAAAAAGATTTAACACTTTCCCTACTGTGAACTTTAACAAAAATGAAGATTTTGATTTTGCTTAGAATTCTTTCTTTTCAGTAACTTTCAGAAGATATTACCTCAACTCCTTGCATAGCAGTACAGCGATAAACACTTCATTTATCATTTTCTTTTCTTTTCTTTTTTTCTTTTTCTTTCTTTCTTTCTTTTTTTTTTTAGACGGAGTTTCACTCTTATTGCCCAGACTGGAGTGCAATGATGTGATCTTGGCTCGCTGCAACATCTGCCTCCCAGGTTCAAGTGATTCTCTTGCCTCAGCCTCCCAAGTAGCTAGGATTACAGGTGTGCACCACCATGCCCGGCTAATTTTTTTATTTTTAGTAGAGACAGTGTTTCACCATGTTGGCCAGACTGGTCTTAAACTCCTGACCTCAGGTGATCTGCCCGCCTTAGCCTCCCAAAGTGCTGGGATTACTGATGTGAGCCACCGCATCCTGCCTCATTTATCATTTTCTTTTAAGTTTTTATTTCTCTAGTCTTTGTTTCGACAAGCTTATGTGGATTCTTTTCTTTCTTTCTTTCTTTTTTGAGACTGGGTCTTGCTCTGTTGCCCAGGCTGGAGTGCAGTGGCAGGATCATAGCTCACTGCAGCCCCGACCTCCTGGGCTGAAGTGATCCTTCCATCTCAGCCTCCCAAATAGCTAGGACTACAGGCATGTGCCATCACACATTTTTTAATTTTTTGTAGAGACGGAGTCTCCCTTTGTTGCCTAGGCTGGTCTTGAACTCCTGGGCTCAAGTGATCCTCCCAGATTAAGTCTGGTTGCTTTGCCTTTAAGCATATACTGTTGGCTGAGGAAATGCCTCAGACTTTTCTTGTAGGGATCAAAAGTTATAGCATTGGTTAAAAAAATTAGAGACAGAATGTGTTTCTACAGTATCTACATAGTTCCTGGCCTCGAAGTGGCTAATCTCAAATGATTCATTTAACAACACCCAGCAAATGTTTATTGAGCATTTGTTATGTGCCAGGTGTGCTGAGCCCAGTCCTCAAGCTCCACGAGTTTATGGTTTATAAAAAAGGCATATGTAAACAAACTGCAGTACAGTAAATGAGGGTTTCCAGAGAGGTGGGCCCAAGAGAGCAGGTGAGAGGGCTGGGCAGGGTGGCTCACGCCTGTAATCCCAGCACTTTGGGAGGCCAAAGTGGGCGGATCACTGGAGGTCAGGAGTTTGAAACCAGCCTGGCCAACATGGTGAAACCCTGCCTCTACTAAAAATACAAAAAAATCAGCCGGGTGTAGTGGTGGGCACCTGTAATCCCAGCTACTTGGGAGGCTGAGGCAGGAGAATCGCTTGAACCCGTGAAGCAGAGGTTGCAGTGAGCCGAGATTGTGTCATTGCACTCCAGCCTGGGCAACGAGAGTGAAACTCCATCTCAAAAAATAAAAAATTAATTAATTAAAAAATAAAAAAATAAGAGGGCAGGTGAGAGGAGGTGTGATAAAAGATGAAGCAGATAAGGGAGGGGGACATTTATTCTCAAGAAATATTAATCAAACACTTGTTATTTTCCAGGCACTGTTTAGAGTACTGGGGCTATAGGAGTGAACAGAGTAGTGCTGCCTCCTTTGAGAACTTCTGTTCAGTGTGGGAGACAGATATTTATCATCCTGCCCAACTCTCATGCCTGTGTGTTAATTAGGTAGGGGAGAGGGGGGATCTGCAAGGAGGTGACATTTGCAGAGGGACCAGAGTGAAGTGCGGGGGTCAGGCACCAGGAGCAGCCCTGCTACAGTGTGCACTGCCTTCATATACTTCAAACTCCTTGAAAGAAAGGAAATAACATGTCAAAGTGAGGGAGAGAAATGGCATATTATAAACAGAAATAAGATGATACGTCTGGGATCTTGATGCTTTATGTCACTGTTAGTCCCCCAGCCTTCATCAGTGAGGGCTGTTTCCCAAGCCTGGGCTGAGATACTCTTTTAGGGGGAGCAGCCTCTCTTCCCCCAACCACCTGTCACCCTAGGTCAGCTGCAGCATCCCTGCTGGGGACCATGCATAGCTGGGCCATCAGGAAGCCAATGGTGGGGGATAGCTGCCTGGGGCAACACTGGGCCATAGATAAGTTCCCAGACCCAAGACCCGACCCCAGCCCCTCCTAGACAGCAGCCCGCAGCCCCGTGGCTTCCCCCCTCCCGCGGGAGAAGCCACACAAGTCTGAACAAGGGGAGTCCCCGTGTGGAAAGAACAAATCCGACCTAAAATTAAACCTGGAGCTTTAATATAAAAAAATGCTCATGATTAGGTGTTTACAGCATCTAATCTTCAACAATTAAAAAGAAAAATGTGTGGGTGGGGTAAAAAATAGCAATACCCACACTCTGAAGTTTTTGAGAAAAACAGGAAACTAGTCTTTTTTAACCAGTGATGCCCAGAACTGGTTATTGCAAAGAGGGTTGTTTTTCTAATGCAGTGTGGTCAGCGCAGCTGCACCCGAAGTAGAATTCTGCTCATGATGCAGCCGTCTGTGGATTTCTTTAGCTGACAAACCTATAGACAGGCAGGCATAATGATCAGTTCTAACCTGGTCATTATGGCCGGATGGTGCTTGGAAAACAATTTGCACAAGTCCTGAAACCCCGTGAGAACATACAAAATAAGAGCATTTGGCGAATATGCAGTTATTTCCGGGAGTTGTGAATGACTTAGATCTAGGGGCTATACAATAGCTTATTGTAGAAGAACTGTTTGAATTCTCTTTTTATTTGGATTTTTTTTTAAGTTGACAGACAACATCTGATGGCAAATGACATTTTTTTTTTTTTTTCCAATTTGCTCATGAACTCAAGCTTCACTTTCTGACAGTGTTTTAGATGTTTTTACCTTTTTATTTTTGGCATTTGCTGGTTGGTGACAGTGAAGTCATGATTTTAAAATTGGGGTTACAGAGATGTTGTTTCCTGGCCACAGAGTCTCACAAATGCACTATCACCACTACGTTTCTGAACAACATGAGAAAAATGATCATAGAAGAGACCATTTGGGCAACACCTGACTAGATTTTTGTCCTTTTGAATAACGTAGAATGCTTCAGAACCCACTTGAAGTACAGTAATCCCCTTTATCTGCATTGTACCTTACACGGAAGACCAGGTTGGTCTCGGACCAGTCACTGAGGTTTCCCCTCCACTTCCTGCTGTGGGCTCAGTGTCTTTGGGGAGCCCCTGCTAACCAGAAGTCTCCCTCACAGGTCATTTCTTTGTGTCATCTTTCTAAGGATAAAAAGGGGCATTAGACTTTTGAAAGTTGAGTAATATAACCTAGATTTCATTGCTGATTGAATTTTATGGTCTCCAAGCAAGCATTTGGTTTGTGCATTGAAGGCTTTACGCTTGTCTGTTTGTATCAGACTTTACAGTTATCTCTTTAATAAGTAAATTACTCACGCTTCTCTTTTGTGAAGCTTGTTTTCAGTGCTTGATCCAGGCAGTGTGCCTGGGCTTAGCAAGGCCCCCTCTCCAACTGACTGCTGAGGCAGTTCCAAGAAAGGTAGTCATTGCTGCTATTGATTTCTGTAGCACATCGGTCATGTTAGAATTATTTGCAGTGAGAAGGGGGTCAGCTCCTTGCATATGCCTTTTAGTTTCACCACCAATGTATTGTACATTGAAGTCTTCAGTATCTTTGAGTCTTCAGTATCTTGGGGGCAGTGACCCAAGCAAGTCAAAGGAGATTCTTTTCACTTTTTTCTCTGGGAATGGCTTGGGGAAAATCCTGGATATTAAAGTGGTGCAGTACGTGGAACTGGGAGACATAAATTCTCCTTTTTTTTTTTTTTTTAACCCCTTGCTGTCTGATTTTTAGTGAAAAGCGATGCAGTTACCTGCCATTTCCCCCTTACCAGGATGTGGTAAAAAGTAATGAGATAATGGTTGTCAAGTGTTGTCAAATACTGAAGACAGATATTTTATAAAGTGCCAGCTTTTACTGAAAACAAACAAACCAAAAAACAACAAAACCAGCAAACAAGCATAATTTATCAGAAGGTCTCAAATTTCAGACACATTAACATCCTGGTGTTTCAGTTGGGAAAACATAGCCCTGTGAGGTTGTGATAATGTTGAAATGGCAGTAATAAGAAATGGATTTTATTACTTTCACTTCTTATATATGCCTCCACCATAGTGTATTTTTAATAAGTTTGCATACTGAGATTTTGGAAATCTGTGGATACAAATATAATTTTACACTTTCATACCGGTAAAGCCTGAGTCTAACTTTGACACTCTTCCTTTTAAATGGCTCACTTAAGCATATGAACAGAAGCACAGCATAAAAAACTCAGTGGGGAGACTCAGGAAAACAGATTCCTTTCTTATTGTACATCCATGAACAAAACCTATTTCAGTAGATACTTCAGTATAGTTGAGAGGTTCCCCAGAACTAATTTGGGTTTCTACCACATGGTTATTAATACATTAAGTATTTGCCCATTAAAATTAAAGGCTCCTCAAATTCATACTGTTTGTGTCCATTTTGTTTTTGTTTGTGTTTTATTATAACACAAAGACAGTTTAAAACACCCCGTACTCTTCTTCTTCTGTCTTTCCTAATGAGAAGATGGTGCTCTGGGGATGATGGTTATTTGTACAGAAGGTTGTAGCGGAAGAGGCCAGTGTGGAATGATGAGTCCTTTCCCTGCTGTGCACACACAAAGATTGGTCCCTCATCTTCACAGTCAGCATTTCTCATGTGGCCTGGAGCTCAATGGAGACTTCGCCTATCAAGCTTGGGGCCAGCTTTCACCTGTGTTCAAAAAAGTTGCTCTTGTGGGTGAACTTACCACGTGGGTGGTTCATCTACTGTAGCCCACAGACACTCCATGTGATTGGGACCCTTAATGAAGCGGGTTTCATAAGCTCCCTCTTACCTACCTTCTTTGGAGCCGATTCCCTTCTCTTTACCTTTTGGGAAGAAAACCAGCATGGTGGTGAGAACTGAAAGTGAAGTTGGAGATGACTAAGCCAAACTTTTTCTGCTTTTAGTTGAGGAAAAAAAGGACCAGAAAGAAGTTACTTAATGTTCCTTGCCCGAGTCATAGAGTCATTTGTGGTGGAGTGGACCTGAAAGCTGTGCCTGCTTTCATTCTTTTTCCTACATCCAGCCCAGCAGGACTTTTCCCTGGGGGAGATTATTGCTTTAATACTGGGTGGCTGTGAGCATTTCAGGAACGTGTGCACGTTCCTGGGTTGTCATTTGATGCTTGGGGAGGAATACAGCTGCTGTTTATGGAAAAGCTTAAGAAGCAGGATGTGGCATTGGTGGCAGGGTTCACATTCACAGAGGAGTTTGTGCAGTGCCTTCCCTGGAAAATTTCAGTTACATTCAGGTGATACCAAGTTCATCCCGTACCCTTTCTGCCAACCTCCTAAAGTTCGGCTGTCTTGATTGGACATCTTCAATTAAAAAACAAATGTCACACTTTGTAATTCTGAAGAATACTATGGGTTTTTTTGTAGAATTTCTCTTGTTTGAGCATGATCTTCACGATGAAGTTTGAGTAATACAGTTAGTCTAAAGGATTTTTGTTATAATCACTTGCTTAAACATCAGGAGCGCAGTGACATGTACCAAAAAGTTATTGCAGCAGAGTTACAGTGTTACCGGTTTTCTTAGCTCCAGCATGGTTAGGCATTTGAGGCCAGATAAGTCTTTGTTGTGGGCAACTATCCTGTGCATTGTAGAATACTTACCAGCATCCGTGGCCTCTACCCACCAGAGTACAATAGCATACCCCTTCCCACTCCCAGTCTTGGCAACCAGAAAGAACTCCCAGACATTGCCTAGTGTCTCTTAAGGGAGCAGAATCACCCTAATTGAGAACCACCACAGGCTAACAATAAATCTGAGGGGGATTGCACAGCCACCAGCCTGAACCGGGTTTTTATGAACAACACAGAGCTTGAATTTAAGAAACCAGAGTAAGAAACAAAGACTGAGAACATTATGTGACTAAACAGTGAATATTCCCAGTCAGTGACAGAGTGAATGGCAACCCCAACCAGGGAATTCCCCGGTTGCCTTGTGGTAGGAATTCCGTTCTCTTCCTCAATTCTCTTGCCCTCAATTCTAGGACACTCCCTTTTCAAAGGCTGCTCTAGCTTCTGATTCACTTATTTTCCCTGCCCTCTTTTCTTTTCCATTCTTCTGCCATCTCTGCTGCTACCAATGCCTGGACCACCACTGCTGCCCTGACAAAAGACAAGAGCCACTGAGATTCTTCCTACTGATGCCCCTGGCCCATCTGTGTCTTGCTGTTCTTACTTTGTTATTTACCTCTTAGGGTTTCACCTGGACTTTTGTGGTCCTTGTAGGAAAAGGCAGTTTCATATCCTATTGACTCAATTTCTCAGTGTGACTATTTGACAAGAAGCTATGCCATCTAAGACGGGTAGGTTCTATGTTGCTCTTATTACATTGCCTTAGGCGAATTCTAAATCAGGTTATACAGGCTTTTGAAGGGTGGCCTTGCATGCCAACCAGTATTTATGACACTGGTTCTAGAGGGAAACACATTCCAAATTTCAAATAGTAAGCTTAAAAGTGAACTGTTAGAATATGATTCATTTTAAGTAGGAACTATTCTGGGAGCCGGAAGAACAGGTGCTAGCACCTGTTACAAGTGAGTTCTTATCGAAACCACAGGGAGACCCTCTGGGTAGCCAGCTTAGAGTCCCCCCTCTACTGGGAGTGTAACTTCTCACACTAAGCCCCAGGCTCAGAGGGTAGACAAGCTAGATTAGCTAGGGTTTGCTTCTCTGATGTGGAAAAAAAAATAGATATCTGGTAATTTCCTTGGATTCCTTTTGGACATGATCTTGTGTACAAATCTGTGCCAAATGAACTTAGTCTGCCAAGAGAGGAAAAGAAAAATACCTACTCTGTGGATCTAGCTACCAACTGAAGGAAGTCAATAAGAAAATAACTGGAATCTTAGCAGGTTCTAGAAAAAGTAAGAAAAGAGGTATATGTTGTACAAGTATGCAATTAAACTAAGAGAAGTTTAGAGTAATTAAAAGATAAGCACAAAAATACCTCACTTTCTGCATCAAATGACAAATATTTATATCAAATTTTTCAAAGATAGGAATGTTTATCATCTTAGACTAGGAAAGATAAAACACAGAAGACTCTAATACTTAGAGGGTTTTCCAGTTCTGAGTATCTTATGTATTTTTCCCCTGTTACTCTAAATTTGTCAAACTGCACAAATTGATTCATTAGATTGAGTGTTAAGTCTACCTAAGCTAGAATGTGATAGTGATGGGCCAGTGACTTCTTTGGAGAAGTCTCTAAAACATCTATGCTGATGAGTTTTGAAACTGGGTTCAGGGTGTCCTAAGACATCTGGGAGTTGTTGATCTGTGGTGGATTTAAGAATTACTCTATATTTCAGATCATGATAGGAGGGATACTTAGTTCCCAAGTTTTAAAGAATTTAGAAGAGTGCTGCCTTTCTCAAATATTGTTATATAATTGATTATACAGCATGCCTTTTGTTATGAGGTCTACACAGTAATAATCTATTTCCAATGTCTGACCTTCACTAGCCCCTGAGCTCCATGAAGACAAGAATCATGGCTTATGGGAATGCACAATTGTTTGTTGAATAAATAATTGAATAAATGAGAGAAAAAAGAGTTTATTGTGAGCATTTTATTAAAAAAAGCAAAATGCTACTTCTTGATAGAAAGATTAGAGTCATTTCCCAATAATAAAGTTAAAACAAAATTTAAAATAATATAATGTACTGAAGTTTTAAGTTTGGTGGGAAATCTTTGGCTTTAAGAAGGAAGAAATAGACTATACTTTTTAAAGATAGAAAGCATGGCATGCCCTCCAAAATTAACTTAGTGGAACATGGTATGTAAAGTCTCCCAAACCCATCAATTTTAGCCTTACTTTATAGCAATAAACACTTTTTATTGCCAAAGTAAATTAGGACAATGATGTGGGTAAAATAATACTCTTGAGCTGGATAAGAAAGACTTTGATTTTGTTGCCAAATTTAAAGCAATGACCTTCGTTCTAAGTGTGAAAACAGCGTATTGTTGTATGAAGACATGAGTGAACCCCACTGAAACTCTTCCACCGTGAGGTTCTGTCATACCAGCTCAAATAGTGAGTAATCAGGAATGGTTCAATACATTAAACATTCTTTTGGCATGGTGATCCTTTTATCAGGTCAGCATCATTATGACTAGAACTGAAAATTGAGTGCCAGTCATGGCAGGATATTTAGACTTCTTTCAACCCATGAATCTTTTTACATTGCCGCTGTGTCTATTTTCAAGCGGGATGGTTCAGACTCAGGCTTAAAGGATTAAAAAACTCTCTCCAGCACTTACGGTGAGGCTGTAGACAAGTTCCTGAGCCTTTCGGGGCTTCAAGTCCTCTGTAAGCTAGGGTAATAATTGTACCTGCCTCATAAAAGATTAAATGGGAAAATACTCAGTAAATGTTGCTTATTTTTATTTTTCTCTGTGATGATTGTTTCAAACTCCATTACCATTTCTAGATCTTTCATTTCCTTAAGGTTTTCAGTAGTCAGCCCAAACTTTTAACATTCCTCTTTGTGGAGATCATAGCAGCCTAAAGAGTCTTGTTTGCCAAAACTATTTGCTACATCTTGTAGATAAATTAAATCATGCTTGGGGTGTATGTGTGTGTCTATATATAAAAGAGCCTCAACCCTGAGTCTTACCACAGTGAAAGCAGGTGGACCCCACTCTTGGCTACGAGCCAAATCCTATTACTAGGCGTTATTGATTCCAGGCTGGCTACAGTTGCTTCCTCTTGTTGTTGCTTTTCCTTCTCACCTCTTAAGGGGGTTGGAAAACTCTAAATTCAACTTATGAAAGAATATGAAAGTGCTTCTATTATTTGTATATTTCCCAGAAACTAACCTTATAGAAGTCATTTCCTAAGTTATAAAGAAACTCTTTTTTTTCCTGAATTTTTCATCACATGAATAAAACTGGGTTTTCCATTATGATCATACAACACAAACCACCAGACTGTAAAACTAACATTTTTCAGTTGGGTTTCTTGCTTACTATTTTCAAAGTGACTGTTTTCTTGTCCTGCGACAGTGTTCAGGGTGAGAACCACGGTGAGGTATGACCCCAGATGGAGCAGGATGAATTAGTCATTATGTGCTAGGAGCTTGAGCAGTCAGTGAATTCTTTCAGGGAGCTTCTTCAGAAATTCTCGGTGGACCTACTGGTAACTTGTAATTGTCAGGCTTAGGAATTCCTTTCCATCTAGATATCTGAATAAAATGTTTAAAAGTTTCTCAAACAGAGTAGTTTGGGCAGCCTCTTTGTCATAATCATTTTCTTTCTTGCACAATTTAAACTTAGTTTTGATTTTTTCAGTGGAAGTTGTTATTGCATTGATTTTAAATCTGTTTCACAATAAGAGATTTAAGTGGATGATCCCTAAAGCTTTGTTCAGCTTGAAAATTATATGGTCAAAGTTTATCTTTTAGTAGTTTCATTTTCAAGATTTCCCCACAGTGTTATGTGATTCCTTATTGATTTATTCGACAGAAGAACAGCATATTCCTTCAATTAAAGACTCCCCAAATCATTATATCATCATTAGCAGTCAATTGCTAAGAATTTGAACTTTTATATTAACACAATCAAGTCATAATTATCTCTCCACTGTGGCCAAAATTTAATCCAGTAAAATATTGTTAGGACATTGTATTTTTTTTCAGGGCCATAGCTGTTAAAGGTCTCTCAACTAGAAAAATTTAAATATGCTCCAATCCCTTCCATCTTGAAAACAAGCAAACAATAAAACCTATAATCCTGATGGCTTTTCTAGCTACTACTTTACCTGTCTCGACTGCTTCACAGTTTCGACCACCTGCTTTCACAAGGAACATTTATAACCTCTTAATTTTGAAATTCAGTGACACCTTTTGGGTCTTTGACTTAGTTGACCTGATTTGTGTCTGACTCTGCTTATCATTTAATTTTTTCGCCACTTGGTTTTGTGATGCTGTGGCCTAGTAGGCCTGTCTCTGTTCTCAGCCCCTTCGCACACTTCCTAGTCTTTGAGGCTTTTCCCAAACTTCAACCCTTAAGCCACTCTCTGTAGCTTTTCAGACTGTTTTACAGAAGCCCTGGCCCACTCTGGGCCAGGCGCGGCAGCTCATATCTGTAATCCTAGCACTTTGGGAGGCCAAGGCAAGCAGATCACTTGAGCCCAGGAGTTTGAGACCAGCCTGGGCAACATAGTGAAACCCTGTCTCTACAAAAAAATACAAAAACATTAGCCAGGTGTGGCAGCACACACCTGTGGTCCCAGCTGCTCAGGAGGCTGAGGTGGGAGGATGGCTTAAGCCTGGGAGGTCGAGGCTGCAATGAGCCTTGATCGTGCCACTGCACTGCAGCCTGGGTGATAGAGCAAGACCCTGTCTCAAATAAATAAATAAATAAATAATCACTCTAGCTGCTAATGATGCTAATAGTCTTCCATACTAGTTCACATATTCCCATGGATTCTACAGTTCACATATTCCCATGGATTCTGCATCTATGTATCCAAATGTCTACTTGGACATTTCTACCCAGTTGTTTCTAAGGCACCTCAAACTTAGTTTGCTCTAAAACCGAATATATTTCCTCTCAACTTGGTTTTCCTCTTTTCCACCTCACAAATGTCTACTGATTACTGAAGATCCACTGCAAGTGTCTCCACTGTCAGAGCTTCCTTAATAACTAGTCTCTTTCCTGTGGACTGTATGGTAATTTGTACTACAGCACTTTTCATACTTCCTCCAAGCCCGGTATTCTTTAAGATCATAAAACGCATTTGTGTACCTTTGCATACAGCCCAGTGCCTGGTGTGTGATAGGTGCATGGTAAATGATTGTTGAATAGGTTAATAGATGACATAAATAGCAAATTATAGATAATGAAATAGGAAAAAATATATTTCACCAGGTAGAAAAGTGTATAAGTGGTTAGATATTAAAAATATACTTTTTAGAGTGTTATAGAAAATAAAACGATCAGTCTTAGTGATTGGATGTAGCCTCTGGGACCTTAGACGTGAAGAGAAGCCTCTAGTTCCTTTCACAGACTTGAGGTTGAACTGGTGCTTTCACTTGATTTAAATAGAGATCAGTTCATGGAATGGCAGCAGCAGTTATTTGGGTGACTTTTCCAGCTATTTCAAAAGCATCAGAATGGACAGAGCAGAGCCCAATTATTTGTTTCAGATTTTTTTTTTTTTTGAGACAGCGTTTGGATCTGTTGCCCAGGCTGGAGTGCAGTGGCACAATCACAGCTCACTGCAATCTTAACTTCCTGCATGCAAGCAATCCTCCCACCTCAGCCACCTGAGTATCTGGGACTGCAGGTGCACCATGCCCCAGTTGAATTTTTTTTTAATTTTTATTTTTTAGAGACAGAGTCTCAATATGTTGCTCAAGCTGGTCTTGAACTCCTGGGCTCAGACAGTCTTCCCACCTTGGCTTCCCAAAGTGCTGAGATTACAGATGTGAGCTACCATGCCCAGCCTTTAGGAAAATATTCAGGTACAATTCTTTCCTAAACATACTTCCTCCCTATTTCTTCTACACTTCCAAATACAGCTATGTGTGTCAGGAAAAGAGGATATGAATGCTTTCATTTACTTAAGCAGTAAAAAATAATGATTTCATTTACAGAAGTGATACCTTCCCCCACCCCACATCCATAGATAAGACTGTATTTGTGTGCTAATCATACCCACTTAAAGTTCTCTCTAAATCCACTAATATTAAGTTCGTTCTTGGTGCGGTAGCTTCATCACAGTTCATTGATGTTAACATTAGAAAAAGTTTGTTATTGGAATCCTTATGTTATTAGGATTAGCCTCTAACTAAATGGAACAGGTATCTGGTTACCATGGGATAATCCTTTGTTAATGTTAAATGTAAGAAGTCTTAGCAGTGAAGACTGATTTGTGACAGTCCTATATTTAGGATTAAGTTGTCTGCACTGTGATGCTGAACCATTGCAGAATTATGTTATATAACTGTGTTTCCTTTTGACTTTCATAAAAATAAGAAACATGTTTCCTGAGGTCATCTTACATTGAGCAAAAATGTTAAATACATGAATAAAAATTCCACTTGGCTTTTTTTTAATATTAGTAGACTTCACATAGATTTGTAGTCTTGATATATTTTGTAGTCTTATACTGGTTCGGTAGTCTTTTATGAAGAACAACAAACAAAACATCCTGTTTTTATAATGTTCAGCACAAATCCCAGTGGAATTATTACAGAAATAGCTGAAGTTCTTCCTATATCAGTTAGCAGTGGTTTAATTTTCATTATTTATTGTTACTCTTCAAAGTCATTTTTCGACATGTGACTATAACAAAATTGATTTTGTCATCAGGCACCGAAGTCCTGCTAAGTGTTAATTGCCCAGGGTTTTTATAAGGAGTTTGGAGATAACTCAAGGCCCACTACCATAGCAGCAGTGACCATTTTAAATCGCAAATATGTGTAAAACTCTTAAACTCTTTTTGGTCTTTTTTTTTCTGACATTTCATGGCTTCATATTTTGGAGACTTGGTGGGATTACTTTAAGTGTTTGCTTATGTTAAAATAAGGGAAAACCGAATAGAAAAGATGTTTTTAAAGGGTTGTAATATGGCTTTAGGACTGGTGAAAGAGCCAGAATGATGATTTGGAAGCTGAAAATAGCTCTATGTTTTATGCGATCAAGTAAAACTCTGTACCTTGGCATTCCCCGCACCAGATTAGCGAGGAGTTGGAAGTGATTCCACCCCCAACATGCCGTTATGGATGACACGCTGGGCTATGACAAACTGCTGGCTTAATGGAGCATGGGCTGCTGGGAGTATAACCCTGAGGTACAGGGTGGATTAGAGTTGAGTGACCTCAACTCATATTCATTTCCTCTGAAAGGAAAACTGACCAGTCCTCTCTGTTCTAATGAGCATGTTTACAGCATGGCTTCTCAAAGCGGGACCAGTCGCTTCAGGGGCAGAAGTGCACCACATTTCTGTTTGGTGCCAGCTTTACCTGCGTAGCCTTCGCAGCACCTCATCCTGGTCCTTAAGAATTGCCGATTAAGACCACAGAACAGAGGGAGATGGATATTTCTTTTACACTCTTACAGGTTTTTTTTTTCCTTAGTTTGTTTTTGATGTGTTGTTTTGCAAAACGCTGTGAAATAAGTGAGGACATAAGATGATTACTGGACTATTTCTGTTGAGCAAGTGGATAAACCTCTCCTGGTAGAAGAACCAGAACCTCATCAGCCCAAGAGGCTGAGTCATCTTTGTGACTGAGAGGTTCATGCTTCACCTTAAGTCCTTGGTACCTAAAATGGGACTGTATGATGTGCCCTGTGAAATCAATAAAACTGTCAGGTTATAATTAACGTGTGGTGCTACTCTAATTAAACAGAATGGATGGGAAATATCTGGGAGGATAGTAGCAATGGAACAATGATGTTTGCATTTAAATGATCTTAATTACTCCTTAGATTTAATGCCCTATTAAGGGGACCGGGAGAATGTCACATCTCACTTAGCTGTATTGTGTTAGACAGTGGCCGCTGGCCGGGAAGGACCAGAGTGCATTAAGCTTGCATTGTGGTGTCTGCCTTTGCAGACAGAAGGTTTGGGAATGTATATTCTTTTCTTTTTTCTTTTTTTTTCTTCAAAGGGAATTAAATCACAGCCCTGACAGGAGAGGGTAAAATCTCTGAGAAGACCTCCCCAGTGCTTGGAATTTACAGACTCTACCACGTCCCAGTTTGCTATTGTCCTAAGGCAACACACTCCCCTGCCGCTCTCAGGCGTCTTTGGCGGCTGGCCAGCCTCCCAGGGCCTCTGGCTTTGATGTGTGGTGCAGGCTGTCCTCAGGCCAGGCTGTTGTTGCTGTGGCCTGGACTTCGCTCACACTGGATGCCAGGAGGGATGTCCTGTCTGCAATATACATTTCGACAGCCTGACAGTCCTAGTGATCGTCCTGCGGCAGGGGGAGCCTGCCTTTGTCTCAGCCACAAGTGGCTGTCCCCAGCCGCTTAGCTTTGCTGTGCTCTTTTTTGGTGTCTGCAGAAGACGAGTTTGCACCCAGCTTGTTGTCCGGAGGAGGGCCTCTCTGCCTGGGGAAGACAGCAGCTCTGCCAGGGCGCTGTCAATCTGAAGAGCCTCCTCGGCAGGGCTCTGGGGAACCAACCCGGCAAGTTGAACAGCTTCCTCTGGGGACATTACATCGACCTTCATTTGATCTAAGCCTGGCAGCCTGGTTAGTGAGGACATCAATTCTGGCTCGGGAAATCTTCCTTAACTGAACCTTTGTTTCCACCATGGTCCCAGTCTTGTAGTTAGAAGTCTGTGCTGTTGCAAATTTAACTCTGTAACTTCTGGTAATATCCATGTGTAATTCTAAAAGCAGGTGACACATAAACACAGATGATTATAGTGATAGGTACCAAGGGAGAAAAAATGGAACTACGCCTAATAATTAGTCAAAAGACATACATATATATACACACACACACACACTTTGAAGAGAGAAAGACAGAGAGGGAGGGAGAGAGAACTTATTGTTGATTAATTGTTTTCAGAAGAGCCACTTCAATTCCAATAAGAATCACCTCAGAGAACTGAAAGTAAACCATATCTGCTTCTAGTGTCTAAGACACACCTTGCACTGTGCCTTAATAGGATTACTAGTATTTCCCACAGAGGAGGAAGTCTTGCTTCTATTCTTGCAAAACCACTCCCCCAAATCTGTCTCTTCACCAACAGTTATTTGTTTGTACTAAGTTTCATGATGTCCCAAGATTTTTGTTTGTTTTTGCTGTTTTCTTAATGTAAATTTTTTCATAATGAGAACACGTTACATTTTTGACAACCTAGCGTGAAAAATCTTATCAGCTCTTTTCTGTAGTAGATGCAGCGTGCAGCCTGCAAAGACCCCATGTCCGGGTTAGGCCAGGACACCTGAACAGGACCAGGATAGAAAGGAGAAGAGATTTGTAGAAGACACACTTCATGGTCTCACTAGGGTGTGCCTGTTTGCGTTTTGTTTATTGTCTTTGCAACCATTCATATCTGTTTGTTGTTTTTGCAACCATTCATAAATAGCAGTAATTTAGCATTCTCATATTAATGTTTTTTTTTCTTGTCACTAGTGAGTGTTTGCATGTGTGTGTGCATTGGATTGACGGGAGGGAAGGTGACTCTGTTGGTACATCCTGAATACTAGGATCTTACTCAGCCCAGTCGCAGTGTTACAGGTATCTTGTAACATTCAAGCCTTGATGCTTTGAAATGGCAGTTTTGCCGTAATTCATTGCCTAAATTCTGACTTCCTTACTAAGAACAGGAAGCATAGTGAAGTTTGGTAGGACAGAAACATACCTCGGACAGTAACTGTGGCTAAACCATAGTCATGGCATTTAACATTAATATGAAACATAAGATTTGTAAGTCTTCCAAATACCATTTCTTAATGCTTACAATAAGATGACGAATTTCATAGTTCCCAAGATGAAAAGATGGAAATAGAACTCAGTGAGATTGCTGACCTGACTTAGGAGAGCTAAAATATTAGGTTTCTCTTTCAAATACTTCCCTCTTGCAGCTTGCAAGTACGCTCATCCCTCTGCAATTCTCTTCATTAAAAAAAAAAAAAGTTTAGAGATTGAATGTTTATGTTTGTATTGACCTGTGGAATCCTCAGTTGCTTTTCTGTTGAATCCATTGTGCAATACCCAACATATTGTGGGTTGGTAGGAAAAACTCTTTAAGATTAAAAAAAAACACGTAAGGTATAATTCATTAATAATTTCATTCTGTTTCTGGATATGTTTTCTTCCCATTGTCAGCCAGTGTGGGAGGAAAGAGAAGAATGGAAGAATATTGCTGGAGTTGAGGGTGTTGTGTGGGTATGTGCCATCCGAAAGTATGTTACAGGAGAAAAAAATTATTTTTATAATAAAAGTAAAATTCAAGTACTCGAAGTAACAGAAGATTATTAAATCTATTGTAGTGAAAAGTTATGATTCTAATGCTCTAAAAGTCTTAATCATTAAAGACATATATTAACCAAAGGCATACATGTGCATAAATATATGTACAAAAATGGTAATTTTGTGCTCCCAGGCTCAAACCTAAAATGTCATTCATAACACTATTGCTGCTGCCAATGGAGAAAATTTGCATAAGACTAAGGCAAAACTACCCATTCTTTCCTGTCCTGGAATAGAATTATAATTTCCAAACTGACAAATTTTAAACAAGGCCAGAGTTTCCTTTCACCTGGTTCAAAGTGAATTCTGATTAAAAGCTTCCAATGATAATATCTATAGCCACAAAGCAGGCTCACCGTAGCTTTCTCTTGTGGGAACTCTAGGCTCTCCCTTCTAGAATTGCCCTTAGTGGTGGGCTGCTCTTTCTTTCTCCACATCCACCCCTTCCCTTAACTTGGGGCTGCACACGTCCAGCTTGCTCTATGAAGCCATTTGCGACCACTCTAGTCCCTACAGAACTCTTCCTGTTTGCAACTCCTATTATCCTTAGAGTCTTTTTCACACATTTAGCTTTTATTTTTTTAAAATATACTTTTTTTCTGTATTAGCTCAGGTCACCTGTTATGTACTTTATTATAACAACTGGCACAGGTACCTAGTAAGTGTTCTTAATTGGTTGATTGTGATTTCTGGTGTCTGGCTATTAGGAAACTATTGTTACAGACTACAGTCTTGCTTCTCAAAGTGTAGACCAGCGAACTTATCACCTGGGAACTTTGGGGTTCCATGTAGACTTTCGGAATCAGAACCCATATTTTTAACAAGCTCCCCTGGTGACTAATCTACATGTGAAAATATTATAAAGCACTGCTGAGGAAGGTCCCTCTCTTGGGAAAGGGTAGAGGCCCTATAGACATTCAGCTTTCCCTTCGTACAAGTGTTTTCCTGTTGTGATTTAGGTATCTGGTCGTAGCAGACAACAGCTTGCTCTTACTGTAACTATGATGTTGTCAGTTTCATCTTTACACAGAATGAATCATGTTTAAATGTGGCCAGGGGGCTCTGTCTGAGGTCATCAGGACTGTTATTTGTATTCTGATTCAAGACAACCACCAGATCCTAATCACTAATATCTCTTTAAATGGCCTTTAAAAAAAAATCTTATACTAAGAAGCAGAAAGTACGATTTCCTTTTCCTTAGTTACTTTTTTTTTCACTTAAAGTGCTTACACCCACTCAGCTTGCTATTTTGAACTCTGGGAAAGAAAATTTGTGGGCATCTTGCAGTCTTTCAGGAAACAAGGCTTAAATTAAATATTTGCCACATTTTCTACGTGGTTCTTCAGGAAAGTGGAGAAGCACATCACTCCTTCTTTCACTCAACTTGACAAACTTGACACATAGTGTGACTTTCAAAGTGTGGATGGCAAACAGTTTCAGTTCTTATTTGCCTATCTACACACAGACGTTCAGGTCTTTTTTTTTCTTCCCATTTTTTCTTTTTGTCCTTCTCTTCCCTTTCAGTACAGAGTCTAGAATTCTTCATGTACCATATCGGTTATGTAAACCGTAAGATTCCTTGAGAGTACCTAGCTTTGTGAAATCAAGGAAGATAACACGTGGATTTAGTTAACATGCACAACAAAATTTAGACTATTTTCAGTCAAACTTAGGTTTAACATATTTATAATTTTAAGTGATTTATATTTCTGCACTTTTTCTCTATCTTTGAACTCAAAACTGTTTCACAGATAGCAGAAAAAAGAGACAATGGTGGGTGGAAGGGAAGGAGGAGGGCTCTAGCTAACTGAAGCCATTCAGCTGTGTTTTAAAGGAACTCAGGGCTTTGTCATGTGAATATTCTAAGGAATAGAATGGTTTCATGGGATATTATTTTGTGGTGGTGATATTGTTTACATGCAGTTTTAATTTCATTTTGGTCAAGGAAATGAAGATATTTTATTTAAGATAGGATTTTAAGTACTTGTCTTCTATTTAATCAGCATTTTCCCGCATGTAAAGGAAGTGATTTAGGGAACCTTGTGAGGAATTAACACAATTTAATTGCTGGACATGAAGAATGAAATATTTCCAAGCAAGTGAAATGGAAATGAGGAAAGACAGAGAATCAGGAGACTTGCAGAATATAAATGTCTATTGAATATAAATGTTAAAACGTCGTATATGTAGAGATTCATAATAATATGCTTTTTTTTAAACATGGGACAACAAAATGTTGAAAAGATGCATATGTATATAATTCAACTCAATTTTAATCAGACTGCTAATGGGAATATTCTGAGTATGACTGAATATGGAGGGCAAACAGTACACTTAATTAAATAATATAATCTGAAAAAATGGGTGAAAATTTCCCACATATACTCGTGCAGAAAAGAAAATATCAATGAACATTTGAAAAAAGAAAATGAAGAGTAGATTCTAGCTCTACCATGGATTTGAACATACTACGAAACAACAGTGATTAAAACTAACACACACACACTAAGTTCATGTGATTATGCACATGAAAACGACCTAACACAATGCCAGTCACATCATACTGGCAGTCTGAACAAAAGTTCCATTTTAAATATGTGGATCGATGTAACTAAATGGTGAGCCCAGAAATAGACATATTATAATACAACATAATAAAGCAAGCTTATAGAAAGATGTGTAAGGAAGGAAAACTTAGTAAATAGTATTATGGATAATTTGGAATTGGTCAGAACTATTTGAATACGTACTTTATGCTATGGATCTAGATATATGCCAGATATATTAAATGGTTAAAACAAATTTACAGGAAAAAATGTATAAAAAATTAATATATATTACATAAAGGGTCATTTAAGTTCATAAGAAGAACTATGACCTAAAGGTAGTCAAATTATATGAGTAGATACATTTTATATTAGAGGTGAAAGACAATAAAATAATTTTTAAATACAAGAATAATTATGGTCACCATTAAAATAAAAATAACACCCTTAAATACCATATTACATTAAATAAGCCTCTGAAAAGAAATTTTAATTACATGCAATGGTGAGGAAGTTTGGTGAAAGTAGAATGCACATCTACTGCTGGTGGCTTTGCAGATAATTTCAATCTCTTGAAATCAATATGGCCATAAATATGAAGTCCATTATAAACATATTTTTGCCTTTCAACTTGATAGTCCTATTTTTGATAATATTCTAAGAAAAAACAGTATTGGTGGTACTGAAAATGAGTGAGAACATTTGAAATGTTGCAACATATAAGAATGATGAAGGAAATGACTTTATGTTAGCTTTATGGAATATCATATGGCTAGTAAAAATGAAAACTGAATTTCATGGAAGTAATATACTTATGAAATGTTAAATTAAAAAATCAGAATACACAATTATATGGGCATTATGAGGACACCTCTGTGAAAATATGCTTACATGGGGACAAATAATAGATTAAAATTTTTAAAAATGAAAAGAATTGTGTTTGGGTGACGGGATAAATGGTGTTTTTCTGGTTAAAAATGTCATCAATGTTGTTAAGTGTTTATAACGAAAAATAATATTAATATAAATAAATAAAGATAGCTGTACTAATTAGCCACAAGGGGAGGGCTTTTCAAGTGTCACTTTGAAACCCTACAACATAGTTAAGATGTCTTGGGCATATAACTTGTCAAGGTATTCTTGATTTCCCTATTTTAACTGGCTACTTCTCCACTGGGTTTGTGAAGAGACAAGTTCATTGTAACCATGATGAAGGGGGTACTCTGGAGCCCGTGGTATTTGAGGTCTGTTCTCTCTCACTCTGAACTCATTACTCTCCCCTTTTCCTTCCCATCCTAAGCTGATAAGCAAGTTTAACACAGTTACTGTTCAGTAAACTCCTGCTAGCCATGATTGAATTTTTGCCTATGAGAGGCACAGTGGCTCTACGATGCAAAGGGGAAAACAGTAGAATAGTAGTCAGGAAAACTGCTTCTAGTTGCATGACCTTGTGCAAGTGACCTTCTGGGCTTCAGTTTCATTGTCAATGAAAGGAGAGTGTTTGATGACTATTAAGAGTTATTTAGGTCTATAGAGACATTATGATTCACAGGCTTACTCTAGAGTGTGGTTGCTACTCTAGAGGGCTCCTCAAAAAGCTCATTTACTGTGATCAGTATTGCAACAGTATGGTCAATTCAACTGCTCCCAGGGAGTGTCCTGGTGAACTCGGGGAGCATGGTTCCTGTGTACTACTCCCGGTAGACCACTCAGCTAGAGAAAGTCACTCAAGCCCAGCATTGTGTGTACATCTGATTTATTACATGCAAATAACTGAAACAAACCAATTGGTGACAAGCATGATCAAATATTAGCTAATGATAAATTGCTCCATTGTTTAGACCATGTAACATATAACTGAAATACAAAGGTCAGATGTACTTAGATTTTCTGATAGAGCCGAAAAACACTAAAAGTCCCTCCCCCAACCCCCAGCCCCTGCCCAGGTTGGTAAGGCAGGCAATAAAAACAAATTAAAAGTAAGGAAGTTTAGATTCAGTGACTTTCATCAGGTTATAAAATTATTTGAGGTGTTGCACTGCTATGTGGTGTAGCGATTGTAGGCCATTTACCATCGTGTGTTTATTTTCCTTTCATTATATGTGGTTATTTTTAAGGAAGTGAACATTTGTAAGTAAATGTTATATTGTGGTTTGTACGCGAGGCTTACCTGTTGTACAGGCAACAGATCTGCTTCTTCTGGGCTAATCAGTACAGTCATTTAGCTGAATCATCCATATGGGTGACTAATATATTTTGTACTTAGTGCTTTTGAACTTTGATATGAGGTGCCCATTACTACCACTTTTAGGTACTCTGTGGGAACACTGAAAAATTCCTAAGTAGATTGAAGTCACTGACCACTTAGACAACCAGTTAGAAACGAGAGCATAGTTGCTGCAATACAGGTGAAAAACCTTTTAACATATTGCTTAATGACTGGTTGTCTTAGGAAATGTAAGACCTCTTTTGAGGCAAGAATTACATAATTTTAGAAAACAATACCCTACCTAAGAAATGAAGAGGGACTGAAAAAGACTTTTGTGTAAGTCAGTTTTACATTGTACATCGAGAAATCAATGAGAAAGGATTTTTAAGAATCTTGAAGTTTGTCTTGCATCTTGAAAGGAGTGCCCTACCTCTTTCTTGGAAAGTGACTAACAGAAAGAAAAGTTATGCTAGCTTCTGCACGAAACTGTCCTGGGAAGTATTGAGAAGTGATATTATGAAGCTAGCTACCAAATATTATTTGGGAGAGGCTTTGTAACTTTTGCATAAAATGTTAGGAAAAGTACCGAAATATTTTCGCCGCTCTAGATATTCACATGCGAAAAATGTGTGTGTTGGATCATTTTGCAGTTCATTGTTTAGGTGATTGTGTTTGTTGATTCAGTGTAATTTTAAATAACCAAACCATTTGACATTTGTCTTGTCGTGTTTATGGCAAGAACCCTGGAATAAAGATTATTTATCTCTGTTAATGAAGAAGTCTTTTGAGACCATGTCCAAATGAGTTTCCTAAATAATTGTTTCTTGAATAGCAGTAAGACTAGAATCTAGACACAGGCTTTCTTGAAAGTGAAAACATATTTCCCATGACTACGTGGATTTCTAGTTAGTATGTATAGTTACTGCTATTTGTCTTCTCTATTGTTAGCAACATCTTTTGTTCTTTTCTGGAGCAACTACCTTCTAATACTAGTGGATAACATCTGTTTCAACCTTTATTTTTTAATACTGAGATTATCAATTAATTTTGTTAATGTGGTTAGTGGGTTTGGGGGAGTGGCAGTGCATGGCTAATTCCAAATTGCACAATAAAAAAATCTCGTGCTTATGGCTTTGGAATAAGTTTTTGAACTTTCACTTAAATACGATTGTGTTTGATGTTTGGAGACTTTTTGAAATACTAATATGTTTGAACATACTAAGTCTACCCTGGGAAGACCTAATTTGGGAGTAGCTAGAAACTGTCCAATTTTCTATTTCACTCTTCTGCTCAGCCCTGTAGCATTCATTTTAGTCTCTCTCTCTAGTTAATGCTTGCTTTCTCTCAAACTTTCTCTTAGAGCTGAGATAGTAATTTAATGTTTGAAATTCAGGAAAAGTGCTTCTACTGGCAAAGTGAATGGAATAAACTAATATTATTTATAAATAATAATTAAGCTATTTGTGAGTCCTTAGGAGAGTAAACACTTTCTGTGGAGACAAGGTGTAACATTCTCAGAATGATTTGGAAATCCATGCTAGTGAATTATCTCCAAGACTTCTTGACCATTTTTATGTTTAAATGATCTGTCTAGATATTAGTTTCTATTTCTCAACAGAGATTGCATGTAGCTAGGGCTTAATGGCTTTCAGGAACTGTCACCTACAAATTTTCATTGCATCAGTAAATTAGAAGAATCAGTGAGTATAATTCCAAAGCAATAAATTGCATTTTCCCCCATCTCTAATTTTAATGTCTTAACTGACATTATGTAACCATTATTTCCACCTGCCAATAACAAATTCTTCTGTTCTCACACTTTGTTGTATTCTTTTATTGTTTTCTCTATGCTTGAACATTCATTTTACCCCAAACTGGAAAATTTAACTTAATTCCTAGACACTTTTGTTGTTTTATAGCTTTAAGTAGCATAGTAACGTAGGAAAAGATAGTATAATATCATAATACTCTGGATTTGGTTTTTGTGTTATTAATGTATAGATCCTATAATCATGCTCTGGTTTAAATGTAATTCTTTGTTTTTTCTCATTAGGTGGAGCCTTTGAATTTTTTAAAAGACCATAGTAATCAGATCTACTTGAAAAATTAAGTGAATTGATTTGGTTGGAATGCTCTTTTACCGATTCTTTAACATACAGCCACTAGGTAAGTCAAGCCAAGTGCTTTCTATATGGTTTGATTTCAAAGTTATTGGAAAGATTCCTCAGGTACAATCTTAAATGAGCTTTATGTGAAATTTTGACAGTAATTATTTGAGGCTCTTGAAACCTGTGATAGATGTTTTGGATGTTATCTAAATGAAAATATTCATACTTTATTGCATTTCTGAAAATGTCTGATTTTAGCTGAAGATGAGAAAATGTTGTCATTTATAGTTTGAAACCAGATTCTTTTATTTGATGTATTAATGATGATTTGCTTGTTATAATCTTGCAGTAATGTAAAAATATCAGATTTTACTTTGAGTAAGGTTTTTATATGTAGTTTTATTGCATTTTGTCAGATTCACATCTAAGATGTAATGAACATTTGAAGTAAATTAGTATCTTTCTGTATTTTAAACCATTCTCATTTTATAGAAATAATGGTTTCTATAATAAGAATAGAAATCTTAAGGAAGGACTTGATGGATTCAGCTTCCTTGTTGCACTGTGCTGCTGTGGAAAGCTCCTGAGGTTGAGAACACATTAGTTACCAGGAGGAGTTTAGGCTTTTAGTAATTATTGGTGCTGCCAAGACAGAATTTAGTGGGAACAGGACTTTGGCTACTGTTAAAATGTCAGTATAGTAAAGTCTGCTCTGTCAAACAGATTTTTGGCATCAGAAATTTAAATGATACCGATTTTAGGGCTTGGTAATTTTTTAAAAAAATCCAAGCAAACTCATGCTTTAATTAACCCTTTACACAGTAAAGAAAAATTGGAAAAAAAAATTGTATTCCTAATTTAGGTCACAAGATTTGAATTTCTGAAATTCTAAATGTTATTCATGATTCTAAAATTGTACAGCTTGTTACTTAATTTTCCTCCAAATAAACTGGAGCTATTTTAAAACCTGATGAATGATAACGAACAAGAGAGGAAAGTGTCTAATCATCTGGGAAGACAGCTTCTAAACCAAACCCACTAATAGTGTCTGCTTTACCTGTGAACATCTTAAGACAAGATGATGTCAGGTGGTTTTTTAGTGATAGTATTGTAGTTTATGCAGTGCCAACAACTGCCCTAAGCTTTGTCTAAAATAATCTCCCTTTGTCTAAAATAATCTCCACTGTCTAAGAACTTGATTTGCTAGTGTAGCTTTTGAGCATTCAGTGAGTGTAGAAATATCAAATGTGGACATTCCAGAGACCCCTTTTCATTTGGCCTGTAAGGTTCATGGTTCAGTGTTCATTTGCCACCAATAATTTTCATTGTTATGGGCACATGGTGCCGTTTGGAAAAAGTTTTGGGTAATTAAAGGGATATGAGGCAGTTAGAAGAAAAACCCATTAGGAAGACAGATATTTAAAAGTGTGAAAAGCAAGGCCTTAATTTTTTCAATAGCTATAATAAATGTTAGAAGATGAAAATTAATAATCTGAACCACTAACTTAAATGTCTTTGTTTGCCACATTTAATTTTCCATCTACTCCCAAGTTTGGCTTTTACAGTTATTTCCAAAGTATCCTAAGTGTTAAGTGACATTTAAATTGGTGGTACCTAATTTAAATTATGTTCAAGCGACTGTTTTATCAGTGCCTCCTGAGAATGGACATGGCCTGGACATTGAGTGCAGATGGCCTTCTTGCGTATTGCACTGTGAGTTCTGGACTCCTCTGGTTAAGTCTGCTCATTGGGGTCTCTGTGCTTTGAAACAATTGTTTTTCATTAAATAAGGATGCTGCTTAGTTCATAAGGCTCTATGAGGATTAAATACCTGGCAGGTACTAGGAGTTCATAGTAGTGGTTATGATGATGGTGATTAATAGGAGTAATAGTCATTGCAGTCACTGGTTAAATGTAACCAGAATTATATTTCATTTATCGTGTGACTGATTCTTTAGCCTGTCAACATGGTCTTTACTCAAAGAGCTAGGTATATTTTCTCAATTAAATCAAATACTTCTTTTGGTAAGGAAGGACTTCATATGGAATCGGTAAGCATTTTCATGATGCATATGGAATACATAATCAGCAACCTCTTAGTGACTTTATCAATGAACCTGGCCCTATGCATTAGCCCAAATGAGGGTTTTTTTTTTCAATATAACTTTTTTCACAAATAATAAATTTTAAAAATGTGCCCAACTCCTCCCACCACAAATTGGCAGTAAATAGAAACAGTTTGCGAAGTAAGAAAGGAACGTTCTCATCCATAGAATATTCTTCCTTTTATGGTACTTTTTGAAAAGTTAGTACATACAAATTATTATTTTTTTTTATAATAATGTTGCTTTGTATGTCCTGGCATTTTCCTTCAAGCAGTGAATGTTTTTGACTGGTCTTGACATTATTCATTTTTAAGTGATATTAGCTGGAGTCTGGGCTTTTAAACACATGGGTGATCAGATTTGTATGCTGTCACTACATTGGATATATTTATTTAGGAATTATGTAAGTGATATTCCTTCCTAAAAAAAGAAGGTGAAAATGATTAAGACTCTCATAGACTTGAAAATGTTGGGTTAAAGAGCAGTAATTAATTTGCTGATAATTATATAATTGTTGCTGTTAGTAATTTTTGGAGTCAGACATCACTGAAGTCTTACTTTAAATTAGGAAGTCCAAAATACATAATTCTATGTTCTGTGGAAATTGCTATATTTTGTGATTTCCCCAAACCTTTTCTTCATCCGTTTATCTCTCCTTTCTCTTTGATATGCCTCTATATGTTTTTTCTTATTATTACTTATACCAATTAGGAAAATGAAAAGGAAGAAAACCCTTTTGATTCATTCTATTTGGATACATTTTAGCTGGTCTTATAACGATTTGATAAGGGTGCACATTAGATTTGCTATCTGTTATCTCCGGGTGTACTATAACTTCTGCTATCACAGATCATTCAGAGTAGACCTTATAAGTTTCAGTATATTGTGGCCTTCAAAATGTTTCCTATTATACAGGACTTCCTTTTATATTTTTATAGCTCTTCAGATGCATACAAGTCTTCTGTTTGTTTCCTTGTATTTTAAGATAACAGAAGAGGCTATCAGTATTTATGTTTGAGTATTAATATTTACAAACTGATGTGAAAATGTGGACTCTTATGTATGCTCTAGATTTCTTCTGGCCTCCTTACAAAGACTGCCCTTTGTTTTGCTATTCTAGCTTAGGTGAGTGGAGCCTATTACTGTTAGCTTATTTGAGCTACATGGCTTCATTTTTCCAAAATTATTTTCTTATTTTTTCTTATTCATAATTTGACACTTCCTGCTTTGTTTTTCAAGTATTTTACCTGGTTATACCTTCATTCGTTCATGCGTTTAACAACTTTTCATTCACATACTCATCATTCGATCAGTAAGTATTAACTAAACCAGTAGTATGAGCAAATCCCATTTTGTTCCACAAGCATGCTGTAGCCATCTGAAACCCTGACTGAAGGCTTCTTTCATATCGTTTCATAGTATTTCCTTCTGTCTATCCTTCCTGTCTCCTTCAGTTTGCAGTATAGGATGGCTGTGTGAAGGAGCCTCTCATTTTTCACTCTCTATGCAAAACCTACACAGTGGATCTTAGTGACTGATCACATGCCTTGTTTCTATGATGGCATGAATTAATATTTGTGTATTGACTTACTCTCTGTCTACAAATGGCTTCCATGTACATTATCTCATTTGAGGCAATAACTATTATGTAGTTATTACTCACACTTTATTTTGTGTATAAGGGACCGGAGGCTTCGTGGTGGGGGGTTTGGTTTTAGTTGAGTAATTTGCTTAAAGTCACAGCACTAGTGAGTCATAGAACCAGAATCCAACCCTGTTTCTCCCATTTTTGGCTAACATGTCAGTCACTGCCAAGTCACCGGTCTAGTTACCTGGCAGTGTTCAAATGTTGGAGCGTTGTGGATGTGGCCACTATGTTCTTTTTATTATGACTGACATAAAGAAATAGAAGCCAGCCGTATCAAAATTTGGGGGCAGAGTCAAATCTTATAATTTTAGGGAATCTCGAGGTAGTCCAAGGAACAAAATGCTGTAGAAAGATGTGGATTGTAAATTTTCCAGACCTTTGTCAGTTGTCACCTTCTGGAAACTGAAACCTGATGATACCAATTGTTAAGTTTACCCAATCACTTCCCTGATCTGAGAATCTCATGATTTCCAAGCAATATCCCTTATGGATCAAGAATGGCCTCTGGAGTTCTGGTTCCCTTGGCAGTTACAGTTTTCACTATAAATCCTTTAATTGGATATTGGACAAAATCCCCCACATAGAGATCTTTATTTTATGTTTGAATCTGATATCACATTGACGTCTCACCCATTAATTGCCAAAAGAAAAATTCGCTTTCTTAATCACATTTTCTACCTCATCTATTATTTGCATTTTGGGTTAATGCACTTTACTGACGTCAGAGTCTGGTTAATAATTTTATTGTAGTATTACTTCTCTTCATGTTTGAGCTCCTTTGCCCACATCACCCCTTAACAATTTATACTTCTCTCATGCCACTTTTTGTATGCATTTTTGTACTTGCACTTTATAATAAAGTAATTTATGTGAAGTTTTCCTGTCATATGCCTGCACTGTAAATTGCTTGTTTGTGTCTTGTATATTCTTAAAAATGGTGATTGAAAAAATAGTAGACATTTAATAAATATTTGTTGGGTTTAATAAAAATAATTGCTTGTGAGGTTTTTTTTGTCTTTTTTTTTTTTTTTTTTGAGAGAGAGTTTCACTCTTGTTGCCCAGGATGGAGTGCAGTGGCACAATCTTGGCTCACTGCAACCTGTGCCTCCTGGGTTCAAGCGATTCTCCTGCCTCAGCCTCCCTAGTAGCTGGTATACAGGCACCCGCCACCATGCCCAGCTAATTTTTTGTATTTTTAGTAGAGATGGAGTTTCACCATGTTGGCCAGTCTGGTCTTGAACTCCTGACCTCAGGTGATCCGCCCACCTTGGCCTCCCAAAATGCTGTGATTATAGATCTGAGCCACTGCACCTGGCCAAGTTTCTGTTTTAAAATTCACTTTGGGGACTGAAAATCGATACCTGGACACAGGTTTAATTTTATTTGTGAGATGAATCTGCAAGTCTGATACTTATTAAATATCCAGAGCCAGGTCATGAATACAAATTTATGAAGTTTTTAGTGCAAAAATTGCTCTTAAAGTAAAATAGTAACAAACCCCTTCCCCACACAGCAGAACAAACCTAAAAACCCCTACAGTCCCTGACCAGGAGGTCTCATTCTCCTTGTTTTGACTATGGCAACAAAAATAATTGACCTCTGAAAAAATTTAATGAGATAAATTACATGTGGCCTCTGACTATGAGGGATTCCTGTGTGGTGTGAAGGCAAAGCACAGCTCACATTGACTGCAGGACAAAGGGGCGTGGGAAGCCCCAGAAAACCTTTGAGCAGGACAGCGCAGCACTCAGAGCTGCGCTTCAGGGAGATGGGTCAGGCTGGGCCTTGTTGGATGGCGGGTGAGGTGGGGTGGGCGGCAGCAGTCACTGCAAGCACAGAAGCCACTTAGGAGGCACTTCCATGAATTCAAACAAGAGCTGTCATCTCATGTTGTGCCCTGTATGTCCTCCCACACTTACATCACAGATGAAGGCACTGCATCACAGACCTCAGTGGAGACTCGAATCCCAGGTTGAGGAATTTCTTTCTGATTTCCTCCCACATCCCCCTCAGTTCCTTACTTCTCAGGTTTTGCATCATGGTGCCCTTGTGGCTGCGTTCCACTCAAATTGTTTTTCTTAGGATCCTCGACACTTCCACGGTTCACTGCCTCTGAGAATTGTCCCTGAATCCCAGGCATGCAAGGGCACCAGGCCTGGATCTGGCCTTTGGCACTTTGCCATTTGTACCCAGAGTACTTGCCGGTCTCCTGCCTACTTTGTGTGGTGGGAGATCAGACCGGTGTGAGGGTCTGGTTGGAGGGTAGTGATAAGGATTGACAGGCACTGGCTGTATGAAGGAAAGTGTGCAGGACACCAGCGTAGGGGCTGCCTGATTGGGTCTAGGGTGAGCTTGTGTGGATGTGCATGCATTCTGGGGGTGGGGAGCAGGAGGAAGCTGTCAGAGATGACCCCAGGCTTTGACCTTTGGAGTTTGAATATCACTTTTAATAGAAAACATGAGGTAAAGAGAGAAGCTGGTTTGTCTAGTAGTGTGATGAATTTGATTGTGTACCAGTTGAGTCTGAGATAAATATAGATAAAAAGCATGTATTTTATACTACCTTACTTTTTGTTTTTCATGAGGGTTTATAGTTGGAAACAGGAATTCACTGGAAGACTTCATCATCTTCCTCTTTTTGCTGTTTTTTTTCAGCTCCTTAAATATTTCCCAAGAGCTTAGGATGGTTTTAGGTTTTCTTAACCTTCACCCTGCCAAAATCCCCCCACAAATTCACCTCCTCAGGAACATGTGTACGTGTCAGAGTACTCTCAGCAGCCAGAAGTGTGCCTTCCAGCCTCTTAAAATAAAAACATACAGGAAAAATAGCTATCTTTTTCTTTTGAGGAGGATGATCATTGCCATCTCACGACTTGCTGAAATAGCACAGCAAAGAAACATTTTTTGGCAGGCTGGAACATCTAGGGAATGTGCAAACACATGTACTTCTCTTTTTCTCTGATATGTTTCATTGATTGAGGCAGTCTAGTTCGGGGAGGCAGGGGGGTTTTTAATTGAGCTTTAAAAAAAAGTACTAGGCATTTGTATCTAAAGTTACTCTTTCAATTGGTGGTATTTCTAACAACAGAAAACCTTAGTTTCTTAAATTTGATGGTAGCAGTGAGTTGATTGGTTCCAGTGTAATCTTTCCCATCCCCATCCACTGAGGAGTTTTTGAATTTCAGAAGAGATACTCTTGATTAAATCAGTTTAAGAGTATATAATGATCCTGTAATTATCATTTGTCATTACCTTGTGTACCTAATGATTAAAGCAAACATTTAATAACTATAGAGCAGTAAATATATTTTAGATCTTGAGCCATAAAAAGATTTCCGTTAACAGAATGTTTTGTGCACAAATAAATTATTCATTGGCTGTAGCAGAGCTTGATTCTGTCATCATCTTTAAGTGGAAATTTTGAGGACACCAATCATCACAGATGCCAACACTCAGTTGGCTTGAGCCCCATTCTTCTTACATGGAACCTGAGCTTTTTTGGCTATTTTTAAAAGCTTTAGTTCATTTAAACTCAATGAATATTTATGGCATTTCTGCCATATGCAATGTAGTGTTTTAGTGCTGTGGAGGAATACAATGATGAGTAAGTCTGCATTTCAGCCTTCAAGTTGCTTATAAACCCTACCTAAAATAGAGATCAGACTGGTACATACCTGACTTGGATATAAGAAAACTTGTAGTAGGGTCCTCAGAGATGTAGAAATAAAATGTTTTGTGAAGAGAAAGAAATCATATCAATTTTCCTATGGGTTTGCTTGGGTAGAGGGCTTGGGGAGCAGGAAGTATTTCCTGAGGACAGCTTTAAGGATGGGCAAGATTTTGGTAGGTGGTGAGAATGATATTCACCTACGTAAAGTGTTGGGATGGATAAAGTTGGGGTGATTATGGAAGGAAAAGTCACATGGTATGTTTGGAACATAACATTGGTAAGTGAAGAGGAGACATGAAAGAAGAGGAAGGGAGGAACTGAGAGACCTAGAGAGTATAGAACGTCTGGAATGTAATTAGCACATTAGTTTGGTAGGCTTTAGAAAAACTTTACCCACTTTTGAGCTAAGGAATCACATGATTGGGTTATAGTTTGAAAGATTAATATACTCACCACCGATGGTATCACCAAGAAGAATTGGAAAACCTGGAGGGAGACAAATTAGGAAGCTATTGGGATAGTCTCCATGAGAGGTAGTAAAGTTCTGAACTAGGATGACCATAATAGGAATATAAAGAGGGTTTGGGAGAGACACTGTAGATGAATATTCTATAGGCTTTGGCTTGGGATTGGCTATGAAAGGTGGGAAACAGGAAGCAGTTAAAGATTCAATTTAATATCTGTTGTCAACTTTTAAATCAACCAACATTTATGGAAAGCCAGCCATGTGCAAGACATTGTGCTCAGTATTGAGAGAAATAAGAATGGTCCTGTTCTCAAGTAGCTGAAAATTTAGTTGGGGATATAAAATATGTTCTCAGGCCAGGTGCAGTGGCTCACGCCTGTCATCTCAGCACTTTGGGAGGCCAAGGCGGGTGGATCACGAGGTCAGGAGTTCGAGACCAGCCTGACCAACATGGTGAAACCCCCATCTCTAAATACAAAAATTAGCCAGGCATGGTGGCATATGCCTGTAATCCCAGCTACTGGGGAGGCTGAGGCAGGAGAATTGCTTGAACCCAGAAGGTGGAGGTTGTAGTGAGCCGAGATTGCTCCACTGCACTCCAGCCTAAGTGAGAGTAAGACTCTGTCTTGAAAGAAAAAATTAGCTCAACTAAAATCCAAAGCAGGCCATGATTAGTGAGATAATGGGAGTTGAGCAAAGGTTATGAGAACACAAGAGAGAGTGGCATTAATTCTGACATTGCAAAAGTGGGGAAGTTTATTGGGGGAAAACACTTTGGGCTTTGAAGATCAGATAAAAGATTCCAAAGTATTTTAGCTGTCAGAAACGTAGCTGGAAAACTAACAGAGGCAAGTCTCAAGGAAGCTAAGGGAGGAGGAGCTTGCTAACAAGAGTAGCTCTTACTTATTGAGTGCCTAGGGTATGTCAGATCTTGAGCTTAGAGCCTTCTATTTAAGGGAGTGTTCAGCGTATCATGCCGCAAAGTCATCACCAATGTTGTGATCTAAGAAAGGACCAATGGATTTGGCAATTTAAGAATGCTGTGTGAATTTGAAGAGGTTTCAGTATAGAAATATAGCTGAAAACACAGGCAAACACAGGGTGAAAACATTCTAAGGGTTATTACTTATCTTGAGTACATGATTAAGTACACCAGTGAGGAAAAGGCTGAGCTGTTTCTGTGACTTCTCCTTAATGGGCAAAGTTTATATAAGCCTCAGAAGATCTTTATGCTTGGGTTGGTCTTAGAGGTGTCATTTGAGAATGTGCTAGTCCTGTGAAGTCTTTACACGCTTTAAAATACTGCAAAAATGTTAGACTCCCAGATTATTTTCTTGCAATTAAAAGATCTCCACACTTACTACCAGCTTTCCTCCTCCTCCCTGCTACCTCCTTCCTCCTTCCCACTCCTTCCCTTTGGGCACCAGCTGATAGTGGTGAGCACACTTGCCACACCCTTGGCTTAGGGTCAGGGAAGTCCTCGGGCTCTCCTTGGCTCTTTTCCCATCTGGAGGGAGATTTCCATGGAGAACAATCCAGGGAAGTGCGTGCACGTGCGTGCGCGCACACAGACACATACACCAGATCTTTTCCTGCCCTCAAGGATATTTATGTGCCAATACATAGACAAAACACACAGTCATATGCCGGCATACTTTGTCACACCCAGCCTGAGGAAACACAGGGCAGGGGTGCAATATACTAGCAGGAGGTGGTAGGGATACTATTAATAATTGAAACTTTAGGAATAATAATAGAGCTTGTTAAAGAAAAATTCAGAAATTGCTTTGTTAAGATGAACAGCCTATTATTATAAAATGTAAAGGGGTGAAATTTATATCATGGCTATGTTTAGTTGGTTTTTGTTTTTTCAAGCAGTTATATAGCCAACCGGGCTTGATAAAAGAACTTTCACAGAGGTACCCATATTATTACAAAGGGGTATTTTAAATTATATCAAACCATCCTATAATTTAACAGGAATAACACGAGAGAAATTAACAGGAGTAGTAGAATGGAAGAAGAAGAAATTGCTCCTAAACCCCACAAAGGCACAAAAGTACATGAGTATGGAGAGTGAGCGTGTTTACAATCATTCGTTCACTCATTCATCCATTCACTTGATCACTCAATCCACAAACGTTTGCTGAATTCCTGTTTTATCCCAGGCTGGGAGCTGACAGATATAGCTGAGAAGAGAAAACAGGCAAAATTTTAGATAAAATACGTCCTTCTTATAGGAAACTAGCCAATATAAGTCAGCTCTCCTGTTTTATGAGTAGACAGCTTGTTTGAAATTACATTTATGAGTTGAGTATTATATACTAATGTTTCTACCCCACAAAGCTATTCCCTGCCATTTAGAACCCTAAAATGTGCTCAGCCTGCTAGAATACAACAATCTAGCTGTCAGGTTCATGGTAGTAGAAATTCTCAGAGCTTCTGAAAAAATTGCCATGCATTCTTATCAGGCTTTGCCTATTACAACATTGAGATTCCTTTTCCTTGAGAATTGAAGTGGTAAGATGTTTTATTAGACTGATTTTCTCCTTTTCTATGGGAAGACCTGGGATAGACAGGGTTAGTATGTTTGTTCATCTGTACATGTAAATATCCTCAGGGAATTCCCCAAAATATGGGGACATCTTCTGCCTTTGGAAGCACTAGCAAGATATTTCAACCAGTGATCATGGTCGGAATTGTGAGGGACCATTAAGACTGGAGAGACCTAAGCCAATCTCTTAGGTCACAGTAAACCTGAGTGTAGTGATATGTCCCTTCCCAGGTAATAATTTATCCTTTATTAAAGGACAAGCTTGGTTTAAGAGTCTTGATATAAGTTTTTATTCTTAAGCTGTTTAAACATACACATAGTGGAAATTTCTCCTAAACCAAGAATTATATAATAAGATATATTTTATTTTAAGGAGCTTAGATACTTTTCAGATATTGAAAATAAATTTCTAAATCAGATATATGATATTTGTGTTTTCTGAAGAAACATGATTGGTCTGTTTAGCGTGGAAGATCTGTTCACTTAGGATTTTACTTAGAATATAGAAGCAAACTAGTGGATGAAGATAATTAATTCATTTATTTGAAGATATTTATTGCTTTAGTTTAAATTTATTAAATTATAATCATTTATTATTTTTATTTTACATATGCCCTTTTTATATGCATATGTTTGAAGCATTTTGGAAGTCTGCTGGAAAAATTAAAACAATTTTATTTTAAGGTTGGCACCTTAAATTAATTAAATTCATTATTGGCACTTTAATTATTCTTTAGAACAGATGCAATTAGTTAACATTTTCTGGAGAACATATTTTTAAATCTTTTTAACTCACGATAACATTTTTAGTCACACTCTCTTAGATGCCTTAGAGAATTAAGTTTGGAAATGTTCTGTACAATTTCTGTAATGTCTATTAAAATTAGATGTATTTGACCTTACACATTTTATAATAATGTATAAAATATAAGAATGATTCTTGATAACTTAATGATTTCTAAGTTTTATTTTCTAATATTATCAAAACCTTAATAAGAGATTTCTAAATTGAATAATATCAATATCATGGCAACAATGTGAGTAGTTAGCTGTGGTGGGAGGGCTCAGTGATTAACTGGAAAGGTCATTGGTTGAAACATCAGGAAACTGAGGTTCTTGCTCTGAATTTCATAGAATAGCTTGCAGAGCTTGGGCAAGCAACTCAACCCTTCACTGTTTCACCACTCAGCCTCATGCTTTTGGGGGTATGTGATGTGTGTGTGTGTGTGTGTGTGTGTGTAACTGGACTTTAGTATGTATCTGCAAAACCTCTAAAATTATTTCTCTATTTAAAACATGAAAATCAAGACCCCATAGAGATCTTTAAACAAATACTGATATGGATTACTGTGGGAGTCAGTCCCTTAATCCAGATGTCTAGGAAATATCCTTCCTCTAAGCTTCTAAGTGTGAAGGGCCGGCTCCATGGAAAATGTTCATTGTGCTCATGTAAATTGTTAGGAAGAAAAAAACTTGCTGCAAGATTTGTCCTCTAAGTTTAAGAAATGGATCATGAGCAGAAATGTGAAAAGGCACTTTCTGAATCTCCCTTCATTCTCTCTGGCCTCTGTGGCCGTTCTTCCCCCTGCTTGACCTGAATTTTAGTGTCGGGTAGAGAAATGCCTTCCACCAGCTCCAGAGGTGCGAACTACAAATGTATGGACTTTATTGGTTTCAAATTGCAGAACCACCCCTCCCTCACCCCTAGTATGTGTTATCACTCACTGGTATTCAGCTATGGTTTTGTAGCTGGCCGAGATGGGGCAGAAGGTTTCCAAGTTGGTCAATTAAGGGTGTAACTGTTGCCTCCCCAGCCTCTGGGACTGGATCTGAGCCATTGTGTTACACGGCTACAAGGTATTAGGCATAAACTTTGTGAGATTCTGAAGAAGAGTGGAAGCAAAAAACCTGACGGAACTGCTTTGGTGACAGTCTTGAAGGAGAATTGGTTATAAGCCAAGTTTGATTTGGACCTTAAGAACACACAGCTGGGGAGGGCCATTGCTGCCGGTATTTATGGGGCCTCTGGGGCAAGAGTTCAAATGGAGGCCCACAAAGATTCTTCATTTGATCAGTGATAAAATCTTTATTTGCACAGAACATGAAGTTGCAGGGATTTTGTCTGACCTGTTCACATTGTGGATTCGATGAGAATAATTTTCTGGCTCATTTTTATTGTTTTGAACAGTAATTCAATCTTTATTAAATAAATAATTTCTAATGTCCTGTTAGTGAATTTTATATGGGTCATGCTTGACAAGTCTGCTTACTTTCATTATTTGCAGCTTTAAAATTTAAACAGACTGTTTTCAGATTTTCTACTGCTTCTTAAAAATCTCTGCTTTTTAAGTTTTTGAACTCCAAAAAAGCAATTATATATACTAAGGTGTCAACATGTACTCATTCTCATGACCTAAAGGATTTAAGCATGTAATGTAATCGTATTCAACATATACAAAATATTAGTATATTTTCATCGTATATGTAAATTAGAATAAGTATAAAAATGTTTTAAATTAAGCTATTTAAAAAAAAGGATTTTTCTTACAAAATATCCAAAATCACATGTTAAAACTGAAAGGTAAATAAATCTATATTAAAATGAATGAATAAAGCATTTAAAATTCAAAATTATTTAAATGCTGCTGAAGCTTTTTAATATTTTTTTGAAATTGAATTAAATCCTCAGCTGTTTTTACAGAAGCAAAACTATTCACAAGTTTGTTTTTAGTGTCCATTTTAGTTGCTAATGTAAAGAATTGGCATCATGCTTCATGCAGGTTACATCTTTACAAATTTAAGAATAAGAATTGTTTAATTGCGAAACACTCTTCAAGTGCCATGTGCAATTGTTCCAAATGCTGCTCTAATTATTAACGATTCTAGAACCACTGATCAGAGCACGAAGAGAAACCAGGAAAGGGATGCTTGGCATGGCTACACTTGTTATGCAAGAATCTGTTGCGTCCACACCATCTGAGAGAAATGACTCTTAAGTCTTTTCTTTTACCTAAGCGTTAATGCTGCTTGAATCTTCTCTGCTTTGGAAATGATGTCTAACTCCACACTGCAATGTGGAGTGCAATCCACGAACCTTCAGGGCATTCCAACTCAGTTACTCTTTGACTGGTGCAAAGAGATTGGGCAAGAGAAGCATTTCCCTGGGGGCTTAAACCGTTGTCGCAGGGTTTAGGGTTACAGGACATCTGGATGCCTATGATAAAGGTGCTGTGGATTTTTCAGTGAATTTATTTGTGCTTGTTTGTGATATGCAGGCTTTCTAAAGTGTGGGACCCATGGCAAGAACCCCTCTTTCCTGGAAGTGTGGACTCTGCTGTCTGTTGGGGCAACTGGGCATTAGCAGTCTTACTGAGGGCGCCATCTGCAGAGGCGGCAGAGGGGATCCTTCCTGAGGACGCTAGGGGGAGCTGGTGCAGGAAGGAAGCCATGGCAGATGGTGTTGTGACTGGCTGTCAGACTGCCTGTGGGCTCTTGTAAGTCTCCCTTGCTGGAATCCTAGATATACTTAGTTGGGACTTTTTAAGGGGACTGGAGGTCCTGTGTGAGCAGGTGGGGCTGGAACAGGAGCTGTGGTTAATTGGTGTTAATGCCACTTCTTATGTATTTGCCTGTAGGCTGGTAGGGCTTGATAGTGTTTGGGTAACTCATTTCCAAGTCAATAAGTGTTCCTTCCTTCACTTGGAGAGGGATGAGGAAAGACACTTCTATCCTGTAAATCTGTTTTTCTCCACACAGTTGGAAAGAATAGGAATTGCTTTATTTCTCTTTGCGAATCTTCTCTGTGGAGGGAGCCAGGGACACAATGCAATCATTGATCTGAGATAATGGAATTATAAAGGGATTTATTATTTATCTAGGCTGAGGCTCTTAACCACAAATTCACAGAATTCAGAAAATTTGGTTGAGAAAAAAACTGTTTCATTAATCTCTAACTGAAGTTTAGCACTCCCTTCATTTTTCATGTAAGCAACAAATGACAGTAGTTTCAGCAGTGTCAGTGACGTTGTCACCAATAGAAATCACAGAGAGTTTCATATCACATTACTGTTGTGATTCATATCTCAAAGTATCTTTATGATTATGACTACTCCGAATTATGGTGAATATTAGACCCGCACTATATCTTGTTTGTAATTATTAATAAAGAATCATGTATATTACTGTCAACAAGTTTGCTTCGAAAGTTATTTTGAGATACCTATATTCATGGTAATTGGTTTCCTCTGTAATCCAGCGTAGTTTAAAACATTCTGCTAAGAATGAGCCCACAGGCTTCATCAGATTGCCAAGGAGGTCATGGCAGCCGAAAGACTCAAAAGGTCTAATGTAGATGAAATCCTGTGTTTTACTGCAGATTAAGGCTTTAGAGTGTGAGAGTTACTTAAGGTCACATGGTGGAGCAGGAATTAAAAGTAGCGTCTTTCCTGCACTGTGTGGCCTCCTGGCACCTCAACCCTCATCTTAGTGCCAAGTGAATGAGTGCCTTTGGCTTCTTCAATGAGTACTTTGATTATGATGAAGTCCAAGCCAGCTTCTGTCTTTGTTTGCACTTTGCTGGTCTGTGGTGGCTTTCTCCCCACCCCTGCTTTCCAGGCCTGGAGGTGGTGGTGAGGTGTGGTAATCTCCAGCCATGCCTGCCTCTATGTCCCATGGCATCACAAGGCATGCTGTCCTGTGACAGCTAGGGGATAGTCAACAGAAACAATAGAATATTTAGCCTTGATTGCTTGACCCAGTTTTGGTGGTGGTGGTTCAAGCAATATGAGTATTATCAGGGGAAATCTTTCAGCCAACCCACTGGGCTTTCTTAAATTAATTTAGGAACTCATGTCACATTATTTCCTCCTCACTATTAGGCTTATAGATACCTGAAATATCAACAGAAAAATATAGAGTTAATAGCTAGCATTTAGAGTTCACTTCCTAGTGCCATTTTTAAATGCTGTATAATTCTGTTAACAATATTATTTGTATCCCCATTTTATGGATGAAAAGACTGAGGCACGGAGAGGTTAGGTAACTTGCCTGAATATTTGTATGTCTGGCAAGTGGCAGAGATGGGACTGAAAGCAAGTATTCTGGCTCCATGGTCCATGATCTGGGCCACTATGCTACATGTCCAGTTATTACTTTAATGCCTTAAGCCATAGTTGTCCAATCTGTCTTTCTTTGGTTCGGGGTTAGACTACGAATGAGTGTATCTGGGATGAAGAGTCTTTGGATTTTTTTTTAATGTAGTCCTAGGAGGAACTCTTCCCAGTCTGCTGGAGCTGTCTCTGAAAGGTACTATGTCATTTGGTTCAAAGTCTGTTCGGCTTTAATCCCTTGCTTGTATATATTCAGGCAATATGGGGAAGGAAAAATATGTTCATACCCAAAAAGTTTAGTAATGCTGCAAAATGCTAGATTTGGATTGACTCTGGCTCCATTTCAAGGACATGACAGTGCCTTGATCTTTGCTTTTGAAGCGTTCTTGTCAGCAACATTGGCAAGTACACCTTTGAAAATTTATATCTGAATTCTTGTGTTTTGAAAAAAAAATGTTTGTTAGTGTTTCTCTTCTTGAACACTAGTTGATGCTTTGCCAACTAGTTAAAAGTCTGCAAATCTGAGTGCTGGCTGAGAAGCTAAGCTTGCTATAACCAGTTATCCCCAGATGGCCAGATTCTGTTATGTACCACTTTTATAGATGCTCAGTGGTTGCGTACATGGGGTTATGAGGTGTACTGTTCCACTTGTTTTTGCCAGGCATGCACAGTACATTATTTGATAGGCTGGGACAGATGGTATAGCCCAAATGAAAATGATGAGGGAGAAAAGAAAGTGAAAAAAAAATAGAAGAAGGGCATTTGATTTTCTAATTCACATTTCGGAAGTGAATTTTAGCGTCTGTGATTGACTAATAAATGCAGTGTTGCTATAAGACTTGAATTCATGAACGTCTGTTTAAACAGCTATAACTGAGTAATCAGCAGGAAGCAACCTTTTCCTTCGTGGATGTTGTCCCAAACTTTATGGGGTCTCCTCCAGATCTGAAAATGTTTGGGCCATTGAAAGACATCAAAAATAGATCTGGATTTTTCAGAGTATGATATACCACCATCAATACCAACCAAAACAGAAAAATCCCAATTATATTTTTAAACTGAAAGAGAGGGAGGGGAGGTGGTGAGGATACACAGAGAGAGAAGAGAGAGCGAGCCTGGTAAAGTAGTGGTGATAAGGACAATTAATCAGTCTTCGTACAGCTGCTTCCTGACATTTCTGCAAATTGTTGTGGAAACATTAATGAAGGTTAGATCAGTAATAGTTTCAAGCTTGGCCAGTGGAAAGTATGACAATGTTTCCATCAGCAATTAAATCGGGCTGCTTTCTTTTTTCTATAGGGGAAGTGGTATGATGTATGTTCTCCACAGGAAATGGAAAACGGCAGCTGAACTGTGTGTGAGCCCAGGTATGGAGGAGCATTTGGGAGTGCTCCAGCCGCCTCTTCTTGATTAGCACCACAGATTTGCATTTTTCTGCTGAAAGGATTTTGCTATACAACACGCCGAAATCCTTCCTTTAACAGAGAGTGAGAATCTTGGGATTTTATTGCACGGACATAGATGTACTGTGGATCTAAGCTTTGGGAGCCAGAAAGTGGAACTTATGACAAACAGAAAGTGAAACTCACCTATCTAATTTTATTTTTCAAGCTGAAGGTAGTTCAGTACAGGCCCTGTTCACATCCTGTGTAACCCTATGGGATTTTCCCCAGTATTAGTTAAAAATTTTCCCATAGGGTCACACAGGATGTGAATTAAAGTAAACACTTAACAAGCATGATGAAAAGGAAATTAGCTTTCTAAATGGTCCTTTCACTGTTAACATCCTGAGTAGTTACTAGAAACATGGGAAAGGGTCACTTCAGTGTCTCCTTATCAAGTTGTTACCTTATAGTAGAATATATGAATCTTCTTCCCTGTTATATATGAAATGTATTTCCTTGTATGTGAAACTTAAATTTACAAAAGTATTTTTCCTTTTGGAAAACATTAAAAAGCCTAGCAAAAGTTTGTAGATTAGTGCTTCATAGCCTTTTCTGGGGTACAGGTTTATAAACCCCTTTAAGATTCATTCATAAAAGCTCCTGACTCTTTTCCCCAGGAAAATGCACATAGACACAACATTTTGCAACATTTTTGAAGTTTTGCATATCTCTTACATAGACCTTGAACTCCAAGCATTTTCCTTTTTTTCCCCTTTTTTCTTTTTTTTAAATTTGAGACAGGGTCTCACTCTGTTGCCCAGCCTGAAGAGCAGTGGAGTGATCATAGCTCATTGCATCCTGGGCTCAAGCAATCCTCCTGCCTCAGCCTCCCAAGTGGCTGGGACTACAGGTGCACACCACCACGCCAGCTAATTTTTTCCTTCCTTCCTTCCCTTCCTCCCTCCCTCCCTTCTTTCCCTCCCTCCCTCCCTCCTTTCCTTTCTTCTGTCCTTCCTTCCTGACAGGTTCTTGCTGTATTTCCCTGGCTGATCTTGAACTCCTGGCTTTAAGCAGTCCTCCTGTCTCGGCTGCCCAAAGTGTTGGATTACAGGCTTGACCCACCTTGCCTGGTTCCCAGGCATTTTTTAATGGACTGGGTTTTAAAAGCTTTTTTTTCTTTTCTTTTTCTTTTTCTTTTCTTTTCTTTCTTTCTTTCTTTTTTTTTTTTTTTTGACAGAGTTTTACTCTGTCCCCCAGGCTGGAATGCAGTGGTGCAATCTTGGCTCACTGCATCCTCCACCTCCTGGGTTCAAGAGATTCCCGGGCCTCACCCACCCAAGTAGCTGGGATTACAGGCATATGCCACCATGCCTGGCTAATTTTTTGTAGAGACGAAGCTTCACAATGTTGCCCAGGCTGGTCTTGAACTCCTGGCCTCAAGTGATCCACCCGCTTTGGCCTCCCAAAGTGCTGGGATTACAGGCGTGAGCCACCGCGCCAGGCTTTAAAAGCGTTTTATGGGCAGATAGAAACTTAACAGCTACAACCATAAACTGTTAATCATTATAAGTAAATATTTCGTAAGAGGTAATTTTTAGGAAACTTTAAGTGCAATAAAGATTATTTCACTTTTCCACCTAAAGAAGGCTTCCTTGCCTTTAGAAGAGAGCTTGTACATTGGACAGAACATACAAAGCTGTGTTTGAAGCTGGCTGTGTGGCATTCTAGCAGGTGACTTTAGTTGTCCTGCCTCAGATTCACCACGTCTAAAATGGTGGCAATAATGAAGTAATTTGTCACCTGTGTCTGGCAAATAATACATGCTCCATATATATCCCTTCCCTCCTCCTTTGAGATTTAGTTTATTTTTATTTTACTTATTTATTTTTTTTTTGAGACAGAGTCTCACTCTGTTGACCAGGCTGGAGTGCAGTGGCGTGATCTCGGCTCACTGCAACCTCCGCCTCCCAGGTTCAAGTGATTCTGCTGCCTCAGCCTCCCGGGTAGCTGGGATTACAGGCGTGTGCCACCAGGCCCAGCTAATTTTTGTATTTTTAGTAGAGATGTTGGCCAGGCTGGTCTTGAACTCCTGACCTCAGGCTATCCCCCTGCCTCAGCCTCCCAAAGTGTTGGGAATTGCAGGTGTGAGCCGTCCTACCCAGTCAAGATCTACTTTAAGTGTTACTTTCTTGCACATCGTTTTACAATTCTTCAAGGCAGATTCTTATCTTCACTTCCTACTTGGTGTTCTTCCGTTGCCTTGTCAATTTCTTTACTCTTAAAAATCGTGCTGTCATTCGTTATTTACATCTCAGAGTGTGAACCTTGAGGATCTTGTACTTATTAGTAATGTTTTATTTATCTCCATGCAAGTTGTGTCCAGCATAGTACATAAGACACATGGGCATTTCCTGCTTATTAAATTAGTAATAATAGTCCAATGCTTATTTGAAATGAAATAACTTAGATTTGGCATTGTGATTGTCACTTGATGGTGTATATGTGACTGCTAGTTGTCTCCAAATGAGATCAAATGATCAGCATACAGCCAAAGTGAAATTTAGTGAGAGAACAGAGCCTAGAACTGAAAGTGTGTTTTTTTCTAGCATTGGCTACAACCATAGAGTATTCTAAGCCGGAGCCACAGTATTTTAGCCAGAGCTTTCAGTCAGGTTAATTACCAAGTAATTTTTTTAAGAAGGTACTATTACATTTCTAAAATATATAGACCTAATCTCTGAGACTCAGAGAAGAAAATTTCGGCCCTCCAACCTTAGTTTGTATTTTAGTCTTTAGAATCCGGGATCAAAGGATAGCTTGAAGAACATACCTATCTGCCTTATTTTGTATTGTTTCTTAAGTCCTCTCATGCCCTTGCTAATACAGTTCAAGTCGAGTTGAACAAAAGTGAGTCCTGTCCTCAAGGAGCTGTCATTCTTCAACACCCACTCCTCCCCACTTTGAGAGAGAGAGAGATAGCGTGTTTGCGTGTATATGTATATGTACACACACACACACACACACACCCTCTGGTGCTATTACAAACATTTTTATAGGGAACTTAAATAAAAATTCATATACAACCAGAATCTATCTTAGTATTTGAACAACTCATTGGCAGTAAACTCAGTTCCTTCTGTACAGGATTAATGGTTTCCAAGCTGTAAATTATGATTTAGAGCCTTGTGCATTAAGACTGACTTTGAGCCAGGGGAGGCTTGGAAGAGGACAATGTATAGTTTGCTTTAGGAGGTCTTGGAGCACATTTGTTTGGGGAAAATAGCAGTGAGTTAGAATGAAGAACGAGAAATGCCAGAGGCAGGGGATGGTATCTGGTGGTCTATGTGTCCTATTGTGCAGAGTGCTAGGATATCCCAAGCAACTTCAGAAGTAGAACTGTGGATTCTTAGCGGTGCTAATAGTATGAGTTGAGTGATGAGGAGGTGGTCGTAGTTGAAATAGGATAGGATAACAGAGCTTGTGACCATGAGAAGTAGATAAAGAGATGAATTAAGGAAATATAAGGAAGGAAAAAATATATTCTGGAAATGGGCTGAACTGGGGGCAAAGAACAGTAGGGTTGAAGACTTTGCTAAATAAATCACCGGCTGTGAACTCTTGGCTCTCGTAAGATGCACGGCCATTCACTTGCTCAGGCATTTCCACCTCCTGGAAAGCCTTGTCTCTGCCTGTCAGAATATTCAAGCCCGTATTTAACTTCTACCAGCTGCATAAATATTTGTTTCATGACATTAGCTCATAGCAATCTCTTTTTTACTGCACTCATATACTACTATTATAAATGTAGTAGCGCTTAATTGATGTTTAGAGCTATAATTTAAATTTTCACCTGCATGCCTTGTGTCTCCAATAAGCTTCCAAATTTGTATAGAATTGGGTAGTGTAAAAAAAAATCCTCTCTATTGTCCAATACAAAGTTATGTGTATAGCAAGAACTTGGTATGTTATCAAGAGTTTTAAAGGATATTGAGTTTCTATTATGTCCCCAAAACTTTACCAGATGGCACAAAAGAAAGGAATTATAAGACACAGTTCTTAAAGTACAGATAATCAAGTTGGATATTTTGTGCAGAAGACTAGCAATTTGTGATTCAAGAAAGACTCTTGTGGAGTCATCTAAATTATCTAGAATTAAAGAAGACCATTCATGTGAAACACCTAGCACAATGCCTGACAGATAATGAGTACTCCATAATCACTTACGAGGATCACAGTTATCATTATTAATATTAATGCAATATGTTGACTAGGCTTCCTGAGCCACCATGCCGAGCTAGAAATTCATAAAGATTAATCTATGTTAGAAATGTCAAGTTCTTTACCGTTTGTTTTAATGGAATCTGGCTTTAACGTCTCAGTCTCCCTGGAATTATTCATGTAAAAGGCCTCAATGATCTATCAATTGGCAATTTCAGTAGACATTTAAAATTTTCTCATTTAATGTGACTTTTCTATTGTGTTTGAACTTTCTCCTCCTTGAAATATTCTACTCCCTTGGATTTCTTGACTCCAGTTGCCCCTGGTTTCTCTGCTACTTGCCCGATTACTTCTTCTCAGTCTCCATCATTGGTTCTGTCCCCCAATCAGCCCATTAAATGTTGCAGTGCAGAGTTCTGTCAGAGGGCTTTGCTGTGGTTTGAATGTGTCCCCTCCAATGAGCATGTATTGGAAACTTAATCCCCAGTGCAACAGTGTTGAGACCTAAGGAGAGGTGATTAGGCCACGCCCTCATGAATGGATTAATGCTGTTATTGAGAAAGTGGGTTTGTTATCTTGGGAGTGAGCTCCTTATAAAAGGATTAGTTAGCCCCCTTTGTCCCTCTCTTGTGGGGCCTCTTGTCTGTCTTTGCCCTTCCACCATGGGCTGTTGCAGCAAGAAGGCCATGGCTTGATCTTAGACTTCCTAGTTTCCAGAACCATGAGCAAAAAATTTCTGCTTGTTATAAATTACCCAGTCTGTGGTATTCTGTTATAGTAGAACAAAATTAACTAAGCAAGACTTTCTCATTTCCCTTGTTACTCCATATACTTTGCAAAGACTGAGTGTTTTTATCTACTTTGATTTCTTTGACTACTATTCTGTAGTAGAAGCTCTAGTTTCCTACTTCTATACACTATATACTGGATATCTCTGCATAAATAGCCCAAAGAAACTTCAAGTTAGACATGTTTACAATCATACTTTTCCCTCAAGACTTGTTTGTCCTACCTTCTTTCCATGCAAAGCCCCGCTATCCATATAGACATCCAAGCTAGAACCTTGGACTCACCCTTCACTCCTTTCTCACCTTCTCACCACACTGACACATATAACCGATTCCCAAATTCTGTCAATTCTTCTTCTTATATCTCTGTAATCAGCCTCCTCCAACCCACCACCTCTGCCCAATTCAGTTCTTCATCGTATCTCTCTGAACTATTGCAGTCAACTCTTGACTGGTGTCCTTGCCCGAAGTCTCCACTCAACTCTCCATCGTTCTCCACACTAGTTCTAAAGTTGTTTCTCTAAAAGACAAATCTAGTCATGTCATTCCCAAACTTAGAAATTTTTGATGGCTTCCTAGTGCTTTAGGGTATACATTAGTAATACCAACATTTATTTATTCCCAGAATATACCTGGTTTCTTTATGGTTTGGTGCATTTACAGTTGCTATTTCCTCTGCCTCTGATGTCACATTTCAATTTCTCTATGAAATGAACTTCTGCACATACTTCAAGACATAAAGATCATCTCCAATATGAAGTTTTTCTTACTGTGTTCCCGTATCCCTCTCACCAGCACACTTAGTCATCTTCTTGCTTCTGCTTGCTGGTGCTTTGTCCATATTTGACCACAGATCTGGTGTAAAATTATTTTTCACCTGTCTAGCTCTAGACCATAGACTCTGAGGGTTATGTCTTATTCATCATTATATTTGCAGTGACCAGCATGGATCTGCTAGAAATTCAATAAAATGATAGAGGAAAGATTGTAAAGAGAAGCCAAATATATTAAAAAACATCTGAGGCCAGGCATGGTGACTCATGCATGTAATCCCAGCACTTTGGGAGGCCGAGGCAGGAGGATCCTTTGAGTTCAGGAGTCAAGACCAGCCTGGGCAATACAGTGAGACCTTGTCTCTCCAAAAAAATAAAAAATTTTGGGGCATGTGCCTATAGTCCCAGCTACTCAGGAGGCTGAGGTTGGAAGATTGTTTGAGTCCTTGAAGGTTGAGGCTGCAATGAGCCATAATTGTGCCACTGTACTCTAGTCTGGGTGACAGAGCAAGATCATGTCTCAAAAAAAAAAAAAAAAAAAACCCTGAACTGATGATGGAGCATCCAGACATAATGTCTTTTGGTTTATACATGATTGAATTTAAATGATTTAATAATATACTATCTCTTACTACAATGAAGGGGCAAATTTAAGGAAAATCAATTAAATATGCATGTCATCCATGTATATATGTTAATAAAATCTTAAGTGTGAATGATTTTCCAGAATCCAGAAGATTCAACCACAGATAACAGAGAGACATAGGTGAAACAAAAGATAGTCAGAAACTAGATCAGAAAAACAAAGACTATAACCCTTTAAGTGAAATTAGCCCTCATAACAATTTTGATTGCGTTAATATAATTCTGACTATAGTAACTGAAAAATAATAACCTGCCCATGGGTTTTCATTATTAATGTATATTTGGCTGTATACATAGCAGTGACAGATCTTATAAACAGTGTATATATCCATCAATAGAAAGATTATAAAGTGAAATAACTTAATTATATTAAATATTATAAAGTCATAATTTTAGTAACAGAAAAATAAGCACTTTTTTTTACAGTGTTCAATTGATCTTGAATGATGTAATGAATTTTGTCTGAGCCTCAGAATAAGTGGTAGCAGTTAACTTTCAGACACACTTTTGGAATTGTGGACTTCAAGTAAGGCCAAGTATTTTGTCTGTTTCCTTTGAATCATTTTTATTGCTATGTCTTCAAGTTCACTAATCTTTTCTTCAATAATGTATTATCTGCCCTTAATGTCTAATCTGCCGTCCAGTGTATTATATGTATCAAATTTTGAACTTTTCTCCTCTAGGGGTTTAATTTTGGTCTTTTTAATCTTTTCCATATTGTTTCCACTTAACACAGCCATTCTTTAGTTTCTGGAACATATGGAATGCAGTTTTTAAAAAACTGTCTTATTGTCCTTTTCTACTAATTCTATCATCTGGGTCGGTTCTGATCAGTTAATTTTTCTCCTCTTTATAGGTCACACTTTTCCACTTTCTACTTCATGATTTCAGATTAGATGCCAGAATTTTACCTTGTTGGCTACTAGAAACTTCTGAATTCCTAAAAATTTTATGGAGGTTTGTTATGGGGCGTGGTATAAGATACTTAGAAACAGTATGATCTTTTTACGTCTTGCTTTTTGAAAAGCTTTGTTAGGTAGGACCAGGGCAGCATTTAGTCTAGAGTGGATTTTTCTCCGCTATCAAAGCAAGACCTTTCTTAGTACTCTAACCAATGCCCCATAAATTATGGGATTTTCCCCTCTGGCTGTTGGGAACAGAGCTGGCGGCCCTTTGTGAATACTAGGCACTATTCCCTCTAATACTTTCAGGTGGTTTTTCCCTGGCTGCCGGTAGTTTCCTCACGTGCTGATCAATCAGTACTCAACTGAATATTCACAGCTCTTTGGATTTCACTCGGTGTAGTGCTGTCCTCCCTGGTATTTCACCTTGTGACCTTTAACCGTCTTCGGCTCCCTGGACTTCTGTCTCCAAGTCCTCCACTCGGGGACTGCTGATCTCTGCCTAGGTCACCCTTTCCTAGGCCATGGCCTGAACACTCTCTCCGGGCCAGCTGCTGGGGCAATTGTAGAGTTCACCTCATTTGCTTCCCTTCCTGCTAGGTGGCCCCCAGCATCTTGAGAGCTATTGTTTCATGCATGTTGTCTACTTCCATCGCTGTTTTCAGGCAGGAGAGTAAATCTGGCTTCAGCCACTCCACGTTGATCTGAGGTTGAATCAGAACCTCTTTTGGATTTATTTACTCATTGATATGATATCCGTTAGTCTGAAGAATTAAAGGTGCTGTTAGGATAATTGCTACATAAAGGATTTAACTTAGTGTACACACCTAACATGGGGGGTGAGGTCTGTGAAATCCGTGTGGAGAGAATGTGTTAGAAAGTATTCTCATACCATGATGTGGCTCTCTGCCTTTCTTACTTCAACTGAAAGTTGTGTAATTTAAATTCAGTTGTGAATTTTTGAGACTTTAAAAGAATGGCTCTTTTTTCTCCTTGTTTCTGATCTGACATTCTTCAAAGCAGCTACATTGTGTGTAGGGGGAGGGGAAACACTCGTGACACGCATGAAATTTTAGCCATTGCACAAAATGATAGGGTTTAGAAGATGTAAATAGGGTGGTTTGGAAAAATCCACCTACTTACTCCCATTTGTAAGCGGCCAGGTTTCTTAAACTGATCTTAAGTGACCACTCTGCTTTCACTAATCCCTCTGCATCTGCAGTGGAAGAGTTTGCATGTGTTGCATTTTTAATGATTTGTCTTACAGTGCTCTGAGGTCATTCCATGGTGGAATGCCATCAGCTTGTTTGCGCTTTCTCTCTCTCTCTCTCTCTCACACACACACACACGCACACACACATGCACGCGCCTCATGAAAACAGACATTTTCTAGGGAATTTCCTGATGTACGGTTCTTTGAATGTAATGACATTGGTTTACACAGGAAGCTAAACACTCATTTTTGTTCTTTGGAGATTCTGTCCAAAACACATTTTCCTCATTGGTTTTTCTCAATATGGTATACACATGTACCAGTTACATAGTTAATGTTTGGGAGGCACAGAGACTGATGAAGAATTCCTGATGTGTAGTGCTGTTATCGACCTGCTTTGAATATTTAATGTTGAGGAAACATCCTCTTTCCTATCCACTGATTATTCTTTTCAATTCTCCTTGGAAAACCATGAAGTTTGAAGACAGATCCTATAGCCTTACCTCCCGTGCCATATATTGCATTTTCTGTTTCTTTCTTTCTTTTTTTTTTTTTTTTTGTGAGACAGAGTCTTACTCTGTTGCCCAGGCTACTGTAGTGCAGTGGCATGATCTTGGCTCACTGCAACCTCCACCTTCTGGGTTCAAGCAATTCTCCTGCCTCAGCCTCCTGAGTAGTGGGGATTACAAGTACGCACCACCATGCCCAGCTAATTTTTGTATTTTTAATAGAGACAGGGTTTCACCATCTTGGCCACAGTGGCCACAAACTCCTGTCCTGAAGTGATTTTCCCCCTGGCCTCCCAAAGTGCTGGGATTACAGGCATGAGCCACTGAACCTAGCCTAATATTTTGCATGTTTTTCTATAAACTCAAGACATCTGTGTATTCCATTATGTTTCCTTTGCCTGTTGGATTGAGTTTCTTACTGAAAGCATGACAAATAATTTGTAGCCCCAAAGATGTGGACTATGTATGGGGTTACTGAATTAAATTCTTAAGATTGATTTTGTAAAAATACACTATAATTAAAAATAATATATATGTATAGTCATTGAAAAAAATATATCAACATTTACTTTTACCTACCCTCTTAGTCTAGTCATTATAATTGCTATCATTATTGAGCAATAACCAATGGCTGGGAGCTCTGTTAGGTGCTTATTTACATAACCTGTGGCCCTGACAACATTCTGCAGGGTAGGTGTTGTTATCCCCATGGACGATGTGATGTGAGGAAATCAGCCTAGAGAGGGTAAGTGACTTATTTAAGAGAACAAACCTAGTAAGAAACAGAGCTGATATTCCCAGCTGGGGCTGCCTGACTGTAAAGCCTACCCTATGTCCTATGACCCCAAGAGATTTAGCAACATATCCTGGGTTTGTTAACAATGATGATTGTACGTGGTAGATGTTTAAAAATTAGAATATTGGGCCGGGCACAGTGGCTCATGCCTGTAATCTCAGCACTTTGGGAGGCTGTGGCACGTGGATCACTTGAGGTCAGGAGTTCAAGACCAGCCTGGCCAACATGGTGAAACCCCGTCTCTACTAAAAATACAAAAAATCAGCAGGACATGGTGGTGGGCACCTGTAATCCCAGCTACTTGGGAGGCTGAGGCAGGAGAATCACTTAAACTAGGGAGGCAGATGTTACAGTGAGCTGAGATTGTGCCACTGCACTCCAGCCTGGCTGACAGAGTGAGACCCCATCTCAAAACAAACAAACAAACAGAAAACCCAGAATATTAGCTAAGTACTTCTAAAATGAAGTACTTACAAAGAAGTCTTTATTAAGAGCCAAGTGTGTGCCAAATACTGTTCTGGGAATGATGGGTCACAGAGATGAGCAAAGCTGACTCTTCTGCTCTGAAGAGAGGCGCAGGGGGCAGTAGTTACGTAGGAGCACACTCAGCCTATATCTTAAAGGGGTGTGTGCCCAGTGCCAAGAGAGTGAGGAGAAGGAGGGCTTAGAATCTCAGGATGGGTGAGGCAGGGCGAGTGTTCTCGGGCTTCAGGGAAGAGATGGTGCCAGAATTGAGGCCTGAAGGAGGAGTAAGAGGTGATGACCTTGACTGTCTCTGCCTAAAGGTAGCTTCAGACTGGAGACCTGACTTTTGTCTGGAATAGTTAAAGCTGACATAGGTCCATTTACAGCCATTCATATCTAGTATTCATCCCTTACGTGGATTATGCTTTCCATTATGCACGTTTTCTGCCTGCTGCTGGGTATACCATACTACTGATACTGTGATATCTTAAGCACGTATTCTGTGAAAGACCTTGTACTCGGATTTGTGTGGGATACAAAGATGAATATAATTCAGCCTTCAGGAGCCTTCCATTTAATAAGGAAGAGAAGAAATGTATTCAAATGTTAATGGAAGAAGGGAGCATGCAACATTTTAAAATAGGAACAAATGTGTACTATGACATACTGACAGGAGAACGATTATGACCAGCTGAGGGATTCATTATGAGGTCCTCCACCATCCATCCATTTATCCCTTCATCCAGCATTCCCTTCCTCCCTCCATCCATTCATCCTTCCATCCTTTCCTCCCTCCCTGCCTCTATCCTCCATCCATTCATCCCTCCCCCATCCTTTCCTCCATCCCTCCATCCATCCTTCTATTCATCCATCCTTCTATCCATCTAGCCCTCCTTCTCTCCATCCCTCTATCCCTCCCTCCCTCCTTCCCTCTATCTATCCATCCCTCCATCTATCCATCCGTCCATCCCTCCCCCATCTGTCTCTTCCATCCATCCCTTTCTTCATCTCTCCCTCCCTCCTTCCCTCTGTCTGTTCATCCCTCCATCTATCCATCCATCCATCCCTCCCGCATCTCTCTCTTCTCTCCATCCCTTTCTTCATCCCTCCCTCCCTCCTTCCCTCTGTCCACCCATCTATCCCTCCATCTCTCCTTCCATCCATCCCTGCCTCTATCTCTTCCATCCATCCCTTCCTTCATCCCTCCCTCCCTCCTTCCTTCCATCCATTCACCCACAGACATATTTACAGAGCATTTCTTATGTATGAAGTTTCATGAAACAGCTGGCATATGAGTTGGGTCTTATGTCTAGGTAAGTTTTAATAGATCATGACAGAGATCATAAGGAAAGTCTGCCAAGCCAAGCTCATGGCCTGAGCAAAGGCATACAGATGCCTCTTATGCTTGAGAATAATGACTAAGCCATCTTTCTACAGCCTAGCTTATTGGAGTAGATGTAGTGGAAGATTAGGGTGGATGGACAGTAAGCCAGATTCTGGAGGGCCCTGAGTGATAGACATGGAGTTTGGAACTGGGTAGGAAATGGGGAGTCACTGAAAGGCTTTGAGCAGGAGAGCAGTAAGACTAGAAATACTGCTTTAGGAGACTTTATGTGGATGAGGAAGAGCCTGGAGGTAGGGACGTGCTCTACAGCTGGCCTTGATCTTTTAATCCTTTTGCCTACGACTTGACCCCACAGGTTTTGGGCCACTGGCCAGTCCTGTTCTTTACGGCAGCTTTCTCCCAGCTGGTGGCTTCCTGGCCTTGTGCATGGCTTCTCTCTTTGGAGTCACTTTGACCTGTCCTAGAGTCTCTCCCAATATTGCAAAGGTTTTGGCTCCTGGGATAGTTTCGACTTTTTAAAATTATGACTATGACACCAGCCTATTTAATGTACATGTACACACGGAAGGTATTATTCTTCAGCAGATACAAGTTATGGGACTACTGTTTAAGGTGTTTGGGGTGCTTTTTATGAGAACGTGGGTATCCAGCCATTTATATGAAATGTCACACTCATTATAACATTATTTCTATGGAAAAAAATTAGATTGATTTACATCATTTCAATTTTGCCAGAACTGCATCCAGCCATGAGTTGGCACCGTCCTGCCTTTGGATGATAGAATGCCCCCTTCAGGCCAGCTGTATGAAGCCCTCTACCTCCCAGACATCTTGACCTGGATGAACTGGTTGGCGTCAATGCAAATTCACTATGGAGTGTACTCAGGGCGTGCAAACTGAGTTTCCTATTTGCTTAAATTAAACACAAAGGGAAAGGTGACCTCAGCTTACTTGTCTTCCAGTCTTACAGTTCCTAGGTCCTCTACTCAGAACTATGAAGTACTGGCCAAGTTGACTCCTCTTTGCTCAATGCTTAGTCTTTCCAGCTCCAGGCTATTGGTCCATTGTTCCACCTCCCTGGGTTGCCATCCCCTCTACTCTTTGCCTTTTAAAATCCTTCTAACTCAGTCCTTCAAGGTCTATATCGTCTATATCTAACATCACTTATCCCCTGTTGAGTCACCCTTGATTACTCTAACAAGAAATACATGTTTTCCTCCTCAGAATAATCCATGCAGTACCTGTCACAGAGTAAGAGCTGGGTATTGCAATGAGATGTACCTAGTTCCAATGCCAGCTCCTTACAGGCAGAGGGACCATGGATCCTGGAGAGTTACTTAACCACTAGAAGCCTCATCTATAAAATAGTAGTAGTACTGTTTATCTCCTAGGGTTGTTTTGATGATTAAATGAGATAATGCATATGCAAAAAGCTGAGCATAAGAACATCACATGGTATGCGTTTATGGTATTTTAATGTCTTAGATAGATAGATAGATAGATAAGAATAAATAGGTAAATAAGAATTATGTCTTATTTATCTCTGTGAGCTCCTGCTCAAAGCCTACCTCTAGAAAAGCCTGCCATTATACCTTGAATATGGTAAATTTTCCATAAATATTTCTTTGATGAGAAACTAAATATGGTTTTTGAATTAGAGAATTCACCTCCCAAAAAAAGGGATTTGTGAAAATAGTTATCTTAGGTTTTGAATTGCCAGAGACATTCCCAATATTAAGTATTAATAGTTCTCCCCTTTGCTCTGAGAAGTGTTATGATTTGCATAACACATGGTTTTTTAGAGTAAAGTGAAAGCAAGTTTATTAAGAAAGTAAAGGAATAAAGAATGGCTACTCCATAGGCAGAGCAGCCTGGATACCACATTTTATGCAGCCTATTTATTGAATATTTGCATGAATTTTCCATAGTATCTTTTCCAGTCTGTCGTTTACAGTTTCATGTAAATATTTTGTTTCTCAAAGGAGATTGTAAGCTACTTGAGAATATAAGCCATTTTGTATCCTATTTCTCCAAAATGTGACTATATTGGGAGTACTGACAGTGAATAAGACTAAGGCCGATCTACAGGGCAGTAACCCAGTAGGTACAGTAATACCCAGTATAGGTATTGGTATTGATGATGAAATTTTTTAAAATACTGCTTTTTAGACAAAGATGTTAGTTAATGTGTAGCTATATTGAGATCTATCCAGGTTGAGAACAGTAGTTCTAACCTGTGTTGAGAGGGCTGTCCTCTAGGCACAATTTGTCTAGGGCAGACGGAGATGATGTCTGATTCCCCGTTGTAGACCTGGCACCAGGCAAAACATCTGACACTTGGTATATACTCATTAAATATTTGTTAAATGAATGAAAGGTAAGGCTCTTAGCACCCTACATATTGGTGTTTCATAAGCCTCTACCAGAGCCCTCCAAATTAGGCCCTTGGTAGGTGGCATTATAAAATCTATATGCAGTCTGAAGAGCTCTTGTATGCTTAAATATGAGCTCAACAAGTTGATGAGATGGTAGGGCTAGGTCAGGAGACATGCAGTCTTCTCAGACCTTCCCTGAAACTGTTGCCATGTACTATTTTCTGTATAAGGTCCTCCCCTTGAAGAAAAGTAGTTGTTTTTTTTTTTTCTGTAAAACTCTGCCCTACTTGGAAAGCCCTGCAGATGAGCAAAGGAAGGCAGGATTCCTTTGTCTCTCTGTGTCCTCTTCCACCAACAGAAAGAGCAAGCTCTATGTAAAAGGTTCCCAAGTTGGGATAGGGGGCAGTTGTTGGGGGGCAGTGTTGGGATCTGGCTTATCACCATGATACTCTCTGAGGCTGTCTGGGATTTCAGGGGGTAGGGAGGAGCTGGGGGGTTCCTTGAGAAGGGAATGTTGGAGTTAATTGCTTCCCTGTCCCTCCATGGGGAGCACAAGCTGTTCCCTCTTGCGCACAGGCTGGCTGGTACAAGTGGCCAGGGTCACATACCAGGCCCTCCTGGCTCCTTTGGCTCTCTAGTTCCCTAAAGACATCTGCTAGCCTTGCCAACCCATGTAATTACTCCCCTGTTTACAGCCCATCTTCTCCTTCTTTTATTATACCTGGTGTATGTTTTGCATATAGTTCATCTTGAAGGGTGGCAACAATCTGCCGTTATGTAGGGTGGCACCCAGCGCACTGTTAAGGGAATTTGTTGATTATGTGTTTTTTGTTTTTTGTTTGTTTATTTTGGGGAGCAAAGGCTAAAATTTGTGGCCATGCCCTGTGGAATCCAATGGAAAGGATGACTATTCTCCATTCATCTTTAAAAAGTCTATTCACAATAATTATCTAGCACTTTTCCTGTGGGATTTTTTTTAAAGCCTTTCTCCAAGGTGAGGTGGAATGGCCTTATAACCTCAAGCACATTATTAGTCTGCCTTATTTTGTTAAAAGGATGTCAGCTTTGCCCTTCTCCCACTGACCATCTATTATGAATATAGAGTCCTATTTCGCTAATAAGCTAGAGTATCTACACCCCAACATGTGTCAGAGAACAATTTTTAACTTTTTACTGTTGCTTAATACCTTATGCAAAGGTTAGTTAGGTTAGTTGACAGAAGTATGCTGGCATTTGTTTTTCCAAGCAGGGGTCATAACTCAGGACCTCCAAATGTGTATTTTTTTTTTCAATTTGATTCACATAATGGCAGGCCATTCAGTCTTCAGTTGGCTTTTGGGCACTAATAATTCTCTTTCTTGTCTTCAGCAAGCCACTTTACACATCTTCATTACCTGCCTTCCTCTGAAAGGACTAGAGTTATGAATCCTGATGTTCTAAAAATTATCATGGTATCAAGCCAGATCAGGAGAGTGTGACCCTATTATTCTACCTGCCTTCCAAACCACCTCTTACCTGCTGTCTTTGTGGGACACTCAATCAATCTACTTTAGTACTGGTGTAACATTTTCTGAAATTGAGTGGAGTTGTCCAGGCCACAACTACATATAGTATTCATTTATAATTATTCACAAGTCCTTTGAGCTCTTCATCACTAAGGTGTGATTGTTTAAGCTGTGAGAAAATTTTTCCAATTAAAATTTATACATGTTGGATAAAATACACTGGCATTGGGCTTCCATATGCAATTAAAGTTTGAACTGGAGTTTGATGCACTGTGTCATTGTAGACTTGCTTGGAAACTTCTTAGAATTAGGGCGATTGTGAAAACAGGTGATAAACAGCTTTTGATATTCACGCTTAAGAGCTCTTTCAGCTTAGAAGTTGAAATGCTTAGGAGTTCAGCAGGTTCATATGAAAACGAGATGATTTGGTTCCTTTCCTGGTACTTTCAGCCTCCCACTCCTCAGGAGTCAGGGGTGTGTGAAGGAGTGATGTTCCCATACACTGGGTGCCAAAGAAGAGAAGTCATCTCTCTGTGTCTCAGGGAGTGAATTGTGGCCCTTGACTATAGGAAAGGAGGAATCATTCTTCATTGTTCTCTCTGCTGTCCTTGTTCTGTCCTGATTTTTGCTGCACGCCCATGCAGTGAAGGCAACTACTGACTTTATTTTCAGTGTAAGCATCTGTGCGCTTTTGAGTTTAGGAAGGATGTCTTCTCTTTGTGTCCTGAGTTGTGTGTGTGTGTGTGTGTGTGTGTGTGTGTATGCTATATATGTATCTATATATGTAGCTGGGGTATTTATTGCCTCAATGTTGGTTATAGCTATGAAAGATGCAGACGGCAGTTGCTTCACAGTTAACCCTAAGTCTTTGTACCCACATAGTGTAGGTGAAATCTTTTTTTAACCCTGTTCTTCAACTAATTATATGCCTTGCCTATGCAACTGTAATTATTTCACCAGCATCTGTGAAACCTATGTCATTTCTCTTTTAAAATATAGTCAGAAAAAATAGCAGAAATAAATCTATTTTGAAAGCTTGTGTGGTGAAGCAAATTCCACTAAAGTAAGAGATCCTCCTGGTTGGAGCATTCACTGTAGCATTTCATCACCTGAAACTTCTAGGTTATGATGAAATACTGGCATATGCACTTAATTACCAATTGGAGTTTAAACTTATACTTCATAGATTTCTTTTAGTAAGAATTAAATACACTAGCAATCTTGACTTGGTCAAATGCAGACATTTAAAAGTATATACTACAGAGTTTTATATGATGCCTTTAAAAGACCCCACATTCATTCTTGCTGTACTTAGTGACTTTACTTAAAAATGCCAAAGATCTTTTTTTTAATTCATACATTTGGTCAGTCTTTAAACTCAATTGATTTTAAAACAACTTAGATATTAAACCATCAAAATCAGAATTTTATGTTGTAAAATCTAGCTTAGCTACAGAAACATGGCAGGACTTTACCTCTTAGTATAAAAATGTAAAATTCCAAAGTAAATTGCACAGCAAGTAGAAGCTATCACATTCTTTTTATCTTTTCTTTGTGTATTGCTGGAAAATTCTGTCTCTGTTCATGATTCTCTTCTCTCCATGATATTCCCTTATTAGGGAGTGATTCTTTTTTAGAAACTTTAAGCTTTGTTTATGATGCTTTTCTTTTTTCTTTTAGCAATGTCATTTTTCATCCTTAAAATTGGGTTTGCATATATTAGGAAAAGAAGGGCAAACAGTGATTTGTGAAATTAAGTGAATTAGAGCTGTGAACATGATTTACGTATAGTAGTTTTCTTTTTTTTTTTTTCCTTTATTACTTCATGGGCAAGACTCGGATGTACTAGTCAGTTCATTCATACATTAGAAAGCATCTTTTAAATTTCAAGTATGAGGGTGGCAGAGACTGGCTGGCTGTTTACCAAACCTGTGTCCTGTTCTTCCTGGACTCACAGTTAGACTGCATTTCCCAGGCCTTGCTACAGAGAGATGAGCCATGTGGCTGAGTTCTAGTGAATGGAATGTGGGGGGAAGTCCCTGTGTGCAACTTCATCACCTGACTCATCAAACCCTCCCCTGGTTTACCCTCTATGCTTCTGTGCTTTTGTCATAATCATGGCAGAAGATTGAATCCTTGTTGCAGATGGTGAAGCCATAAGTTTGAAGGAGTTTGGGCTTTTTAATTCCTCCCAGTGTAGAGCCACCCATCTATCAGAACACACATTTTAGATTGCTATTGAGAATGAGCCTTTATGCGTTTTGGATTTTGTTTGTTACAGCAGCTGGTAGTATATTAACAAATACAGACAGAATCCCAACCTCCTGGGGCCTCATACTCCAGTCTAGAGATTAATGGCACAGTGAGATGGAATAATTAGTAGATGTCTATCTTGTGATTTCACAGAAAAGGACTTGTGGAGAATTTTAGGGAGAAGGATATACTTACATTTAAAGATGAATACAAATGAACTATGTTAGAACTTAAGTCATGACACAGAAGGCCTGTGATGGGGACATCTATAAAACTGTGATTGAGAAGGGCCATGGATTTAAAACTCATATCTTACAATGATCTAGTGATTTTCATTTTCATATTGTTTTCACATATGGAGATTCATTTAGTTCTTACAGTAACCCAGGAAGATAGCAGGGCAGGAATTACTGTGTCCATTTTATAGATGGGAAAACCAAGTCCCACTAAGTGGAAGTGACTTATACAAGGGTACATAATCAGGAGAGCTGAATTGGTCTGCTAACTGAGAGGTGCTGTGGAAATACTAGATCTGGAGTAAAAGAGAATTCGCTTAGATTCTTGTAATTACTGGCAATCACTATCTCAGTGATCGTTGGCCTTATTTAGCTTTTGCAAGTGAGAATGTTATCTAACTTTCTCAAGTGAGAATTTTTTTTTTTTTTTTTTTTTTTTGAGACAGAGTCTCACTCTGTCTCCCAGGCTGGACTGCAGTGGCACAATCTCATCTCAGCTCACTGCAACCTCCACCTCCTGGGTTCAAGCAATTCTCCTGGTGAGAATGCATTTTATGGTGTGCTGACATTTGCCTTAATCTAGTGTTCTTTTCATGCTATCATAATACCTCTTACCTGCAGGTATTGTGTGTATTCCCTCGTTCCTTCTTTTTTTTTTTTGACACTGGCCGCTGCTTGACCTCACACCTGGTGAGTCCCCGGGAAAGGTCCTCTCTTCTGACCTGCAGAGAGCATCAGAACTGAATAGACAGGGCAAGCCGAGCCATCACATGGGCTACCCTGGCCTCTTTTCCTGGTGCAGGCTCAGTCCACTGTGTTCCCCACACTATATAGTGTGGTGACTCCTACAGTATTCATTCTGGTCAAAAATGTAGAGGTTTCTGCCAGTTATCACTATGTAACTAGTCTTTGTCAAGAAATGCCATTATTTACTCATTAACATCAAAAAGCAACAAAAGATAAAATTATGATCTTCTAAAGCTGTTGTCTGGTATAGCACACGACCTTTCTGAGCCGTTCAGATTAGCCTAGGGAGAGACACTCAACGTCAGAACAGAAGGATCTTTCCAGTTTTATATAATAGAGCCAGTTCTTTGAATTATTTTCATAGATCTAAGTATCTTCTATGCATTTTGAGGGATTCCTCCTCCTAAGCCTCTCAAATTCTCCCTTTTTTATTTTCTGTTTATCATCCCTGAGAATATTAAAGGGAAGCATTTCTAAGATTTTAGTTTCTGGTTTTAAATTTTAATCTCTCTCAACAAAATTAAATCATTCTCATCAAAAAGATACTTATCACTCTAAGCAGAAAATGTATTCTTTTATAAATTTACTTATGATTAGTCATGCATTTCTTGTTTCTGAGCATATTAGGCATATATAAAAATGAAGGCCAAATACTTAGAAACTTAGGATGATTAGATTGGAAAGGAACCCATTGTTTCATAGAGAAGCATAAATCAAGTGAAGATGCCATCTGACAGTTAGAGTCCCACCATATTGAACTTGAATTCTGCACTTCGCATACTAGAGGCAGAGGTGCTTAGTAAGTGTTAATAATGACTAATATGATATCATGGTTGTTAATTGAATATTGTCATCTAAAAATTGAAGTAATAGACACGCACTTCAGCAGCTCAATGTGGTGATGCTGTCTTCCTAGGTTTAATTCCTCAGATATTTGTGAGCTATTAAGACCATTTATTCCACACCAGCCAAATGCAGACATTTTCAGTGTTTTTTGCCGCCACCTGGGTGTGCGGTAGCCCAGACAATAAATCTGAAATAAAGGGAAAATATTTGCTGCTTAGTCTAATTTCTGGGAAAGTTCCTGGGAAAAAATAAGGTTTTTCAATGTGCTAGGAAAAAAATAGCCTTTAGCAATTTGACCCTGGTTTGAGAAGACTCTTAGTCATTGGCATTAAGTGATATATGGCTTTTCATGCACAAATGAGCAAGAAAAATTTCAAACTAATCAGCGATGCTGGGTTCCTGTCATGGGCCTGGTGCTGATGTATCATTCCCTGCTAGACTGCAAAGGGACTATGTTTGTGGACTAGCTGCATCTTAGCCCAGAGGCTCCCCTGCTGTTTGATGTCACTAGTTTGCTATTGTACCACCTTGAACTGTAATTGCAGTTTCAGATTGCGTTATAGAAGTTAGTCGACAACTCTGATGTTTGAGACTTCAATAAGGTTTTGGGGAAAACATGCTTTCAGCAGGTGTTGATTTTTCAAATAATTTGTTGATGTTGCAGCTGTCCACTGATGACCAGAAATTTACTAATTTTTAGTCACTTCAACAGTGACTAGTGACAATGAATAGTAATATGAATATTCATTTCTTCCAAGAAGAGATAATGCCTGATGCTCTGTCTCCTCTTTTCTTAGTGGTTTGGCCCCTCAGCAAGAAATGGCTGTCCCTGAAATGGACAAGATTCACATTCCTATCTGTCTTTTAAGGATACCTAGGTGTTACCACAGATAGCGCTGTCTCCTCCTGGGCTGCACTTAGGACGAGAATGATGTTTCCCACGGACAAGCCAAAAAAGGGAGTTACATTTAATGGCTAGTCATTATGACATAATACAAAAACAAACTCCAAAGCAGGAATTTTGGCATTTATATTCTATGCAGTAATGTTTTGTTTGTGAAATACATTAAGAACTGTTTGCCTTTTCAGCATTTCATGCTTTAAGTAATATTTCATGTTTTCAGTATTTCACCTGTGCTAAGACAAAATCTACAGATATAAAAACATATTTCACATGTGCTTGCATGCATGCAAAATCAAATAACCATTTTCAACTTATGGCTACTTGTTACCCCTATAGCTCAAATAATAAAAGTCAAGTACCTACTTTTGTAAATGCAATGTTTGCCTGTGTTTATAGCTTCTGGAAACTTAACTCTGCTAATATATAAATAAGAATGCCAATATTTTATGACATTTTACAAGTGCTAGGCATTGTCCTGAATGATTTGCATGTGCTATCTCATTGAATACTCACAACCTGCTGGCATAATAACTATTAGTATCCCATTTCATAATAAACAAACATGTTAGGAGAATTAGTTATATAACCAAGATCTCATAGCTGGTGAATTGTGCATTAGAATTGGGACTCAATTCTGTCTTCACTCCAAAGACTATGTACTTCATCAATCAACCCCATCTGCATAAGGTCACCCTTGTCCCTAAGCAGTTGGGAGCATAATCTCTTCTCATTTTGAGAGGGTAGGTTAGGCAGAAAACTGCAACCCAGGCGAAACACTGTACAACCTTGCTGTTTCTTGGTTTCATGCCATCTTCATGGGCATGCAGGTGGATCTAGAAAGGGGGAAGCACCAGCCAATCAAACCTGTTTCAACCAAGGCGTTTTAATTATAGCATTTGTATGACACTATTGACAGCAAGGAACAGGGAACTTGACAGGAACTATCTAAAGCAAAAATGGAAACATTATTGATTCATGAATTGCAACAATACAGGGGTGGTGTGCTTTCAGCCAAAGCTTGCTCGAGAGATCTGTGAAGCCTTGAGGAGCCAGTTTCTTTTTTTTTTTTTTTTTTTTTTTTTTTTTTTGAGACGGAGTCTCGCTCTCTGTTGCCCAGGCTGGAGTGCAGTGGCGCGATCTCGGCTCACTGCAAGAGGAGCTAGTTTCTTTTGTTGGGGTGTCTGACTGTCTCCTCTGTGTATCAGATGTGCCATCAGGCTGTCTCCACTCACGGTAGTAGCAATGACCAAAGAAATTCCTGACTTTCTCTCCTCACCACCATAAGAGAGAATTCCTTATGGCTTCTCAGGATGAAAATCCTTTTTAATGTTTGACAGGCACCAGCTGCTGTTACCTAGAAGCCCAGGTCAGAATTATTTATAATATTCCTCCTTGACATAAAATCACTATGTTTGTGGCAAAAAAGAGGATTTTTCCAGACCTGTGTGTACAGTAGTCTCCCTTATCCAAGGGGGATATATTCCAAGACCCCCAGTTGAATGCCTGAAACCGTAGAGGATACTGAATCCTATGTATACTATGATTTCTTCTATGCATACATACCTATGATAAAGTTTAATTTATAACTTAGACACAGTAAGAGATCAACAATAACTAATAATTAAAAAGAACAATTATAACAATATATTGTAATAAAAGTTGTGTGAGTGTGGTCTCTCTCTCTCAAAATATGTTATTGTACTATTCTCACCTATTTTCCGACCGTGGTTGACTGAGGGTAACTGAAACTGCAGAAAGCAAAATTGGGAATAAGGGAGCATTTTGTCCATACTATCTGGGCACCCCAAGCACCTATGTATGCAATGGAAAACTGTTATTCAAGAAGAATAGCACTTTGTTTACAGTTTTGGGTGATATTGTCTCTATTCTCTATCTAAAATATTTATGCCCTTATTAGCTTAAAATCCTAATTACTGTCTCCCTGACTAAAGTATTTCAGACTTGTTACTTTTGATGAGTTACAACTATTTGTTCCATGTAGGAAAGTATGGTGAAATCATTTAGAACTAAATATTTCACATCAATTTGGAGTCACTTGGATAGATGCAGTTTAATGAATTCTAAAATTTTTTTTTTAATTTTTCATCCAGAACTTGTAAGCGTTGGTTTGATGTTAAGGTGATTTCTATTTAATGAATAAAATATCAGAAATATAAAAAAATCTAGAAACATCAAAAAAAGAAAAAGTTAGATGTGTTATGAGTGTATAAAATATATGTAGACACTAGTCTACTTTGTCATTTACTACCATGAAATATACATACATCTATTATAAAAAGTTAAAATTTGCCAAAACTTATGCACACACGTAGACCATACGTGGCACCATTCACGGTGAGAGACATGTAAACACAGGTAAAGATGCGATATTAAATCTGCATAAAATTAACTGTTGTACTTGCTGTACTACCGTAATAATTCTGTAGTTCCCTCCTGTTGCTACTGCAGTGAGCTGAAGTGTTGCAAGCATCCACTTAAAACGCCATGTGACGCCAATCATCTCCGTGTGAGTGGTTTGTCGCCCAGCAAAGTGCAGACGCAATAAAAAGTGATCTATCATGGTTCTTGCACATTTTTCATCATGTTTAATGCAGTAGTTTAAACCTTGAATAACACCATGGGACCCATAGGAAGTGCCATTACTAATGCTAGAAGTGCTCCCCAGAAGCAGAGGAAAGTCATGACATTAGAAAGAAACAGCTAGATTGCTTAATATGTACTGTAGTTTGAGGTCTACAGCTGCAGTTGCCACCATTTCAGGCAGATAATTCGTCCTGTAAACAGATGATGAAAACTTTTGGGATCAATAAATACAGTACAGTACAGTAAATTTATTTTCACTTCCTTATGATTTTCTTAATAACATTTTTTCTAGCTTATTATTGTAGGAATACAGTATATAATACAGACAACATACAAAATATGTGTTCATCCACTGCTTAGGTTATCGGTAAGGCTTCTGCTCAACAGTAGTCTCTTAGTAGTTAAGTTTTGGGGGAGTCAAAAATTATATGCAGATTTTCAACTGTTCAGTCCAGGGTAAGGGTGAGATCAACATCCTAACCCCTGCGGCATTCAAGAGTCAACTTTAATCACCATATAAAAGCTTTCTGACTGTTTACTATGCTGATAGGACGTACTCAGAGCCCTCAGTGAAGCAGGAAGTTTTAGTTAGGACCTAGACCTTAACATTTCTTCAGCTTGGGTTTCCTTAGTCAGCAATAAAACTGCTTTGTTCATTAGTATCAGTGACAGCAACAATCATATCTACTACTTGGCAATTTAAAATTGAAAGGTCACTTTCATGTGTCCTCTCCACGTGGGCTTGCCCATAGAGTGGTGGAGAAATGGGCCAGCACCTTTATTATCCCCATCTTACGTACGAGGAAACTCAAGCTCCAAAAGGGATTCACCCACGGTTTAGTCCATGGCAGATGGGATCTTAAACCTATGTCCATGTGCCGTCCATGGAAACAGCCTGGCACTGAGAAGCAGGAGGCCAAGGAGTGACCCGCTGCTGTGTGATCTTTGAGAAATTTCTTTGACAATTGCTTAACCTTTCTGAGCATCCGTTTTCTCATGCTCTTCTTCCATTACAAGGCTATTGTGAGACTGAAATAAGTTTTGAAAAATAATATACATAGACAAGACATTACTAAAACATTTTCTTCCCTATATTGTATTGCTAGTTACCTGTTGAAAGACTCACTATAATCTATAAATATTTATTCAAATAATTTACATCCATGTTAAAATCAGAGAGCAGAAGCTGCAATAAAATTAGTTCTGGCACCTTACCTAAGGCCCTCAGTGAAACCAGAGCAAGTCTGATAGAAATTGGGCAAAATGATTAAAATACTTTATGTTGCAATTTTCTTTGTTTTTATTTGGTTATTTGTTTTTGCTTATTTTTCTCTACTTTTGTTTGTTTTGATGAAAATCTGTGCTAATGAAGAATTCTTGATTAGGCGCGTTGTTTTTTTCTTAAGCAAATTTTTTCCCTTCAGTAATATGTGAGAAAGAATGAAAGTGAGATTCCAAATAACATCAATAAATGAGAAGTCACTGAATATTGTATGAATTCAGACCATTCACAGGCCTGCAGATTTTGGCAAACTGCTTTCAAAACTAAAAACTATTTTTTAATTTATTATAATTTTTCAGGGCAAATAACTTCTGGTTGCATTGTTTAAATTGCATTCTTCAAATTATTTATATGAGTGTGAAGAATATAGAAATTAAGCCAATATGCTTATATTAGATATTGCTCAATGCTGACTGAAACCCAAATTAAGAGTTCCAAACACACACTCTTTAGTGTTTACATTTATTTGAGGAGAAAGATCAAATTAGATCACATATAATTGGTTAATCAAAATGACACTGAAAATGATTTTCAGGCTCTTTAATTCATTGTTTAAAATTGGAGTAACACTTAGGATAGTTGAAGCTTTACCTTAAAAGTGAGGTCAGTTTGAGACTTGTAATGCTTTCTGATCAAATGGCTTCAAAACTTATTAAAGTACATGTTTCTAAATCTGATTTTATAACCCCATGGGTGTTCAACAGAGACAAAACCTTCATCCACCCGCTTCAGTACACTGCACAGGATTTGTGTGTAGGATCTGCCAGTGTAAGTTATCCATGTCCAAGAATATGTCAGATGCATTTGCCTTGTCTGCTGCTGAGCTTTGACAGTAGCTGGAAATTTGACCATGGCTCAAAGATAATATAATTTGACCATATTATTTCCATATTATTCTTAAGCAGTTCCTTAGAGAAGCAAAAATAATTAGTGTTCCTATCCAGTTAGGTTATATGTACCTTTTCTGTTGTATTTATGAAAGCTCTTCTTTTCTTGGAATCAATACAGTTGAAGGCTAAGGAAAAGGCACATATTCAGAGAGCTTCTGTCATTTTTCACAGAGCTGGAGCTAATTAGTCTTCACAGTTGTGTTGCTCAAACTATTGAGATATACAAATAGATTCAACTTTGGAAACAGTTCCTAGCTACATTTATTGCCTTTTTTAATAGTCCCCATTATTGAGAGCTGTGTGTTTGTTTGTGTACATATTGTTAATTATCAGTATGAGACAATGGGAAAGAAAAGTAGAAATAGTACTTGAAGCTAGAAATGATGTTAGTGACCAAAACACATGCCTAGAAGGTCTAGATCCTTCCTATAGGATGGCCACAGATTTAGATCTTAGCTTTCTATCAGTCAGCCCAAAGAGAGAATAGAATAGGCTTAAAATGTAGTGTCTATAAAGCTAATTTTAAATAAAAATAAAAGTCTTCCCGATTTTGAGTCCAGATAAATTTCTCCCACATCACTTCATATTAAGTAGACAATTAGAAATTATAAACCATGAGGGCTAGTCACAGTGGCTCACACCTGTAATCCCAACACTTTGGGAGACCAAGGCGGGCAGATCGCTTAAGCCCAGAAATTTGAGACCAGCCTGGGCAACATGGCAAAACCCTGTCACTACAAAAAATACAAAAATTTGCCAGACGTGGTGGTGGGCACCTATAGTCCCAGCTACTTGAAAGTCTGAGGCAGAAGGCAGAGGGAGGCACTTTAGCCTGGGCGTGACAGAGCTAGACCCTGTCTGAAAGAAAGAAGGAAAGAAAGAGAGAGAGAGAAAGAGAACGAGAGAAAGAAAGAAAGAAAGAAAGAAAAGGAAGGAAGGACAGGAGGCGGCGGAAGGGGGGAGGTAGAAAGAAAGAAATTAAGAAATTATAGAACATGGAGTTCCTTTTTAATTGCTAAATATACTAGAATTGACACCTTACTCTGCCCATAGTATCAAGCAATACATATTTTGGTAATCATGGTATCGGAAAAGAAATTTGGCATAGAATCGTCATCAATTTCCTTTGTTAAATTATTGATTAATTCACTGAAAAGAATCACCTCAGTCACTAATGATGCTAAAAAGTAAATATTCAAGTCATTAGTAAATATTCCCTAAATGCCTATACAATGAAGCACAGCATGAGTATCACAATTTTCTACTCTAGGTAGTTATATAGAATTATGAGAGATATATACAGTTTTTTAAAAATATAACAGTCTTAAATCTGCTGTTTATACATAATAGCTTATAGTTAATCATCTTAAGAGTTTTATTTTAGAATAAAAGATAAACTTTTGGATATATTATTAAATTATTTGGATATGGTTATTGACTCAGAAAAAAGTTTGGAAAATACTCTTTTTAAATGGCCTAATAAGAAATAGTGTTTTTCCTAAGACTGCTACAAGTACTAATACTCAAGGCAAATTGACTGTTCCCCACTCATCAAGCCCCTCTAGCAGAGCTAGTTCCCTGCTCCTATCAGCAGACCTCGCCTTCTACTTTTCTGAGATATTAAGAAAGGACTCCTCAGTTTCTTTTCTATCTGAAAAGTTATCTTGCTTCATTATGTCTTCCTTCCCTCCATTCTAAAACAGAAAAATTTTCATGCTTTCTTCTGACACATATTCCTTATTTATGCTTTTGAGTTCCTTTTTGGTTCCCACTTTCTTTTATTCATTCTTTAATGAAATATTTATTTATTTATTTATTAGTTTTATTTTATTTTACTTTAAATTCTGGGATATATGTGCAGAATGTTCCGGTTTGTTACATAGGTATGCATGTGCCATGGTTGTTTGCTGCACCTATCAACCTGCCATCTAGGTTTTAAGCCCCGCATGCGTTAGGTATTTGTCCTGATGCTCTCCCTCCCCTTGTCCTCCACCTCTCGACAGGCCCCGGTGTGTGATATTCCCCTCCCTGTGTCTGTATGTTCTCATTCTTCAGCTCCTGCTTATGAGTGAGAACATGCCGTGTTTTTCTGTTCCCCTGTTACTTTGCTGAGAATGATGGCTTCCAGCTTCATCCATGTCCCTGCAAAGGACATGAACTCATTCTTTTTTTATGGCTGCATAGTATCCCACTTCTTAAAGAGTTTATTCCATTTTCTTATTACTTGTATCTTTTCCTCCTTTGCTCCAAGTCTCCTTGCCTTAAAACAAACTTCTTCTTAATCTTGATTCTTTTTCAGGCTATACATTTGCAGAGTTTGCCCAAAAGGGATGGAAAGAGATGGGATATAATAGCTTTCTAAAGTGTCTCTGTGACTGTGGCAGTTGTCTTCTCAGAACCACTGATGTCTCTGTGTGTCTGCCAACTAAAGTTCTTTACCTTCTGCCACCACCATCACCTCAGTCTGCCTAATGTTCTAGGCAGACAGACTGTTTCTCCAACACCCCTTTTCTTGTCTATGTCACAATAATAACCTCACATTAAATGCATCTCTGCCTGCAAATCTGAGCCTTCTTTCAAAATCTAAGATAGTGTTCCTTAAATGCAGCATTTCTAAGCAATCTCCTGTCTTTGTATGCTCACAACACCATTTCATGCCTCTATTGCTTTTATAGCTCATTGTTCATGTGTTTTCCTTACTCATTAGACAGTAAGCTCTTTGAAAGCAGAATGTTGTCTCATTTATCTTGATCCTACACATGCACACTATTTTTAATTCTTACTTGGTGTCATTGAAATTGATTTAAATTTATATGTATTTGGGGATTTTTTGGTAAATGAGGCAGTAATATCTGGATTCAAACTCAAAGAAGTATGAAGTTTGCATTTTAGTAATGTTTTATTTCATCACATTAGTATATATGAGCTTTGGAAAAAATGTAATTTGACTGAGTGAATGAGCCTGCAGATGGAATTCTGGAATTGCCTGACAGAATTTGCCCAATAGAATCTTATAAATGCCTGCTTGAAACTTGAATTTTTTTAGCCTTAAAGTTTGTCGGCAATGATATATTCTGAGATGAGACCAAAAGTATGAATGCCATTCACAGTTTGTCAAAATGTCAAGGAGGTACCTGAATAACCATGTAGCGCAGGTTAATAATAAAGCTTTATCTAGTTAATGCATTTGTGCAAATCACGGCTTCCACTTGAGGCCCTTCCCTCTGTCTAGTCTTTCCTGGTTGTTCAAGCCATTTTTGATCGTATGGTTCCTAATCTCTGACAACAACTGATGTTCAGGTTATTTGCTGTGTGCTAACCTCATGTCAATTCCTGAAGTCTTGAGAGATAGTATCCACTTACCCTATGTACCTTATAGAACCTGGGACAGTGTGAGTCCAGATTTGTTCTTTGGTTTCCTGAGGTTGTATATCTCTAACAGGCACACAGACCAATTTCCCCACTCTCTAGGAAAATTGTCAAGAGAGGAAATAGAATTGATTCTTTCAGCAGCTCAGTTATTAGAAGTAGATAGGGTCTGTCTGATTAGGTTATATGATATGTCATAGGCTTTGCCTTGATTTCTTTTTGAGAGATTTTTATTGTGTGTAGACCTACTATAGAGAGACTGAAGACAATTTTCTTTTTCATCACATCTGAGAATCATTTGTAGCGTGAAATGTGGGATGCAATTCATATTTTCAGCTGTGCTTTCATTGCTTTGGGTATTATTTCCACTGATGCAGGAGGATCTTCCCTCAAAGATGGATTTTCTTCAGGCAAGGTCAGCCTGTTATATGAATACTTATGAATATAATGCATATTTTATGATTTGATTTCTCTGTTCTCTTTGTTTACATAATCCAAAGTTAACGGCAGCCTTTCTTTATGCTAGTCTTGGCATACCCAGGAGTAAAAAGAAAATTGGAGAATCATGACCTTATCTATGTATATCTGCAGCAACCAACTAGTAAACATAAGCATTGTAAAAGATAAAACTTGAGAAAACAATACATTGGAGTTATGACTTTGTTGTGTCATATATACTTCTCACTAGAGTATGGTAGTCAAATACACCTTATTTGCTTTTATCCCTGTCTCTCCAAATATTTAGTTAAAGAGTAAATGTTTAAGATGGCTTGGCTAGAAGTAGTTATTTACCTACCATATTAAGGGATAAGATAGAGGAAATGGAAGGGAAGGAAAAAAATAAAAATGGGAAAATGTATCACAAAAGAGGAAAAAAAAAGATTTTTAATTATACAAAACCTCTACTTGGCTCTGCCCTTTTGCAAAACCAATGCAGCAGAAGAAGTAGTGCCTATGGAGTTGGTGTTACCATGTCTTCACAGGTCTCCTAGGTGAAATTTTGGTATTATGAACAAGGGGCTTACCTCCATTGACTTTCAATGGAAGAGCTATCTTTGCTTTTAGGAAGATGGTCTCATAACTCTACTTAAAATATTTACTTAAAAATTTTCATTATAAGAGAATAAAAGTCTTAGAAAATAGCTTATACTGAAAATTGACTGTAAATTAAGTAATTATTTTTGCTTTGGATACTAAATAATGCACTGCTTATAGAAATTGATTATCTTCTGATTTTTCTATCATTTACTCATTTAGGAAAAATTAAAATTTTTGTTGAATTTATTTTTATTTACTATAAAAATTGATAAACATTTCAGTGGAGCATTGGTCCTTAACTACTATTATTTTCTGTTTCTTTGATTATGGATTATAAATATCTTTGCTCATTTGAATTTCAAAATTATTAATTCTTCATTTTTTACTTCTTTACTCATTCAATCAATTTCTGAAATAGGGTTAGATAAATAAACGTTGAATAAGAGGAAGTAGTGTGGATAATGGAAAATAATTGACTTGACAGTTTAAAGACCTAAGCTATAGACCAGAACTATCATAATGAGCTGTGGGTCCCTAAGCAAGTCTTTTGACTTCTCTGGTTCTCACCTTTTTCATCTGTTAGTTGCCTGATAGATTAAATTCAATGGTTTCTAAATTATCCCACAGCCCTAAACACTGCCTATATGATTTAGAATAAGCTAAACATTTAAATAGTAGTAGAAGTTTGTAGTTATATATTTGCTCCTAAAATCAAGTTAGTCAGATATATGACTTATGCGATGTCAAATTGGGTCGAGAAAACAAACCTAGGTTATAGCTCTTATCTTAGAAAACATGACGTGTGTTTTAAGGACACATGTTGGGAGAAGTTTGCATGGCCAATACCAGATGAGCACAGCCAAGATACAGAATGACTGGAGAACACTATATGATCCCGAATCATCAAAGGAAGATTAAATTATGGTTAGTAGACTGTAATTAACTCAAGGCAAAAGCTAGTGTACTTTTGAAAATAAATTACTACCAGATGTTTAACAAAAAATGATTTTCTCTGTGGTCTTTACCTAACCATAAGGTTGCATTAACTAGAACACCTTATTCCCCAAGCATCCTCATGAACCAACGTTCCACCACACTAAAATAAAGTATATATAACCATAGAGAAACTGGAATGGTAGAGTCTTGTATTTTTATTTCATCTGACAAATGTATTTGTCTCTAAATCTAACATTGATAACTATGCATTTCTGTATATTAGCATATATAGTTTTCTTTAAATATTAAGTTCAGTGTCGTTACATCTAGAAAGCCTTTTCTAACTTTCCAGAAAGGAGTGACCATTCCCTCTTGCAATCTCCTTTGTAATCGGTTTATATTTATGTCATTTGTTGAACTAATTCACAAATATCTCCCCCCTGAAGCTCTGAGCTCTTCGTTTGTTTGTTTGTTTTGTTCGTTTTTTGTTTTTTTTTGTTTTTTTGAGATGGAGTCTTGCTCTGTTGCCCAGGCTGGAGTGCAGTGGTGTGATCTTGGCTCACTGCAACCTCTGCCTCCCGGGTTCAAGTGATTTTCCTGCCTCAGCCTCCCGAGTAGCTGGGATTACAGGTTCCAGCCATCACACCCGGCTAATTTTTGTATTTTTAGTAGAAACAGGGTTTCACCATGTTGGCCAGGCTGGTCTTGAAGTCCTGACCTCAAGTGATCTGCCCACCTGGGCCTCCCAAAGTGCTGAGATTACAGGTGTGAGCCTCCATACCCAGCCAGCTCTGACCTCTTAAATGCAGTGCTTGTCTTTTCTTTTTCTGTATTGTGTAAATATAGCCCATTTCTGGCACATCATAGGCATTCAGTAAATGTCTTTTTTTGGGGGGAGATTTTTTTTATTATACTTTAAGTTTTAGGGTACATGTGCACAATGTGCAGGTTTGTTACATATGTATACGTGTGCCATGTTGGTGTGCTGCACCCATTAACTCGTCATTTAACATTGGGTATAAGTAAATGTCTTAAAGTATCATAGAATAATCAGAAATCTTATTTAAAGAGGCCTAAGTTACAATCTCTAATGCACATGTATCTGCTTTTTTTGTTTGTTTTCACTAGTTTTAATTTACACAATGCTTTGTTTCCTATCTTTTCTGTGCTCCTGCACTACCTGCTGAGAATCAGCAATAGACCATATGTAGCTTTGGTATCATTTTTATGGGCAGTTTCTGGCTAATTTTGACTCAGTTTGCCCCAGTCTCCTATTATGATAAGTCTGCGGGAATCCTTCTTTCCATGCACCTTCTTGACTTTTCAAAACCTTCTACATTGTTGTCCCAGTAATGAATTGCCCCATGTTCCAAAACTACCATGTTTCTCTTTTCCTAGTCATGTCCCTTTAATACGTTTTCTTTTTTACATTTCAACCCCAACCTCATCCATTACCTTTATATCAAAAATATTTCTAAAGATCTAAGCTTATAGTCATCATCCTGTCAATGTGTGTGTGTGTATGTGTGTTGTCTAGTACTTGCCTTCTCTAGTCCTTCCCAGCCTTTTCTTCCTTTGCCACTCTAGGCACTCCAAAGTGGAACAATGGGCCCATTTAGAGTCTTTTTTTTTTTTTTTTTTTGTAGAAAGGAAAAGATGCCTGTACAAAAAGCTTGTGAAATTGATGGAGTATATCTTGAACACTGATATCTCTTTCAGTGCTCTTCTCCCATCTTTAGTCACTACTTTTGAATCTTTTCTATTCCCTACTATAAGAGTAAAGTGTCTCTTCTCTAGTGAAGAGTAGTGTTCATTCTTTTAAACATGTAATACTTAAACACTCCTTTTTACTGAGAAATAAAGCTATCATATGTTGTTTCCAGTTCCTATTTGCCATTTTTCCATTGAGTTTATAAGAATTATTTTCATTGTTGTTGTTTTTATTTTTATTTTTTTTTTGAGACAGGGTCTCACTCTATCCCCCAGACTGGTGCAATTATAGCTCACTGCAGCGCCAAACTTCTGGGTTCAAATGATCTTCTCACCTCAGCCTCCCAAGTAGCTGGGATTACAGATGTGCACCACCACACCTGCCTAAATTTTTTTTGTAGAGATAGGGTCTTGCTATGTTGCCCAGACTGGTCTTAACTTCCTGGTCTTAAGCAATCCTCCCAAAGTGCTGGGATTACAGGTGTGAGCCACTACATCCAGCCAATAATTACTGTTTTTAATTATGATAATGCTCATCTAAAGTGTAACTGGTTTACCTTATCAGCTCTTCTCCTAAAATTGTGACATAGTGTGTACTTATTTAACCTCAGAAAAAACAAGGGTGATGGGAGGTACTTGAGAGTTCTGCCAATGAAACCTTCACCTCTTGCTAGATTCATGTAAGAGTCATATTAAAGCATTAACTATAACTTGTTTTGAAACAATTTGGAAAAGTAGAGAATGGAAAAAGACAACCCCACTAACAATGGATATTTTTAAAATGTCTATCTATCTGTCATCTATGAATCAGTAGCTTGACTTGCTTAGCTTAATTGTAATAACCTATAAGCATCCAAGAATAAGTAACTAATGCCAAGGATTTTTTTCTTCTAAGAATGGGAAGGCTGAGAAACCACTGGGATAGAAACAGTAATACTCAAATCTTCCAAGTGTTTATTACAAATAGGAGATGGAGGATTGGAAAATATTTTCAAGGGTCTCTTCTATTAACCTGCAGGTCGACAGAAAAACCATCCTGTACGTGGTAAAGTGAAATATAATTTTTACCTCATATTTAGGAAGGAATTTTAAATGACCTTGGGATATTTATCAAGATTCATTAGCACTATTTCTGAAAACTTGTCTGTTTCATTAAATATTAAGGTTTCATTGCCTGGTAAGTTCTTATGAAGCTAATAACCTAAAAGCAAAGTTAAAGAAATAATCATCTTTCCTCCTTTAGCCCATTTCTTTAATAGCATACTATGTAAACTGTTGATTTCTTGAGAATAGGAGCATGAGTTGTCATAGTACATTCTCAAGAGCTGTTTGATGAAAGGGTTTTCTTTTATTTTGATGGAGAAATAAAGACACAAAAAATCACTTAAAATTAATGCAAAAAATAAATTTCTGAGATGGCACCTCCATATCTCCATTTAAATAGTAACAATAACCAAGTCCCATGTAGAGGCCATTACTGATTTCAATTTATAACAAAATGATTTGTGCAAAAACACTAAAATTGATATATCTTTCATGCTAATATCATTTGCATCTTTGCTTTAAAATCACGCTAATCTGGAACTTTCTGTAAGGTAAAGATAAGTATAACATGATTACCATTGCTTTTCTCTTCTTCAAGAGAAACCCAAACATTTAAAAGGTCATGAGTGATGCAACAGAACCAATTTTTGAATCCTCTTACCGGGTAAAAAGGGGGCTCTTCTGTAATCTACAATTTCAAATACCTGTGCATGTCATGAAAGGAGTGTTTACCATTTCCAGTAGCCATCATCTTAGAAAGTAAGACTGGAAAAGCGGAGTCAGAACTGGGAATGCTGTCCCATCAGAGCTTGTTGGGGGGCACTAATGTGCTCTGTTTTGCCTGTGGAGACTGCTGGTAGGAATGATGATTTCTGGAGGGGAAGGGAGGTTGGTACTGGCCTACTGAAGATTAAGCTCTTCGTTTACCTTCTTGCCTCTTAATTTGGTGACTGTGAGATTACCAGTCACAGGTTGTCACTGACTACTGCAAGTTAAGGTTCCGTATAAATATCTGTATCTTTAGAACCTTGGCCCATTTATGTCTTGGGTGCATTTTGCTTGGAGTACAAACTAACTCAGTGATTTCTTCTTCTTCTTCTTTTTTTTTTTTTTTTTTTTTTTTTTGAGGAATGCCATGCTTTACTTTAGCCTAGATTATAGTTTTTGTGGGGTTTTTTTGAAGTCCTTTTATTTGATTTTTTAAAACAGATGTGATATTTAGTGTGTTAAAAATATAGATATAGTTGGCTGGGCGCGGTGGCTCACGCCTGTAATCCCAGAACTTTGGGAGGCCGAGGCGGGTGGATCATGAGGTCAGGAGATCGAGACCATCCTGGCTAACGTGGTGAAACCCCCATCTCTACTAAAAATGCAAAAAAATTATCTGGGCATGGTGGCAGGTGCCTGTAGTCCCAGCTACTCGGGAGGCTGAGGCAGGAGAATGGCATGAACCCGGGAGGCGGAGCTTGCAGTGAGCCGAGATCGCACCACTGCACTCCAGCTTGGGCGACTGAGCAAGACTCCGTCTCAAAAAAAAATAGATAGATAGATAGATAGAGATATAGTTAATTATCTTATAGAAAATGTATATTTTTTAGGATATCATCTCTATTCCTTCTGTGTTAATGAATCATGCTCTTTAGCATTGATGAAAGTTTCAATTTTGAGAATAGTAGACCTTGTCAGGTGTCACTTTGAGTGCCAGCAAACAGTTGATTTGAGGCAAGAAGAATAAAGTTTAAAAAAGAAAATAAATCTAGCATTTGCTTAATAATTTGCCCTTTGCAGCACCAGAATCTTATGTGACCACCCACATTCATCTGGTTACTGACGTGGTTCTTGCTTCAATTGCAGAAGCTATTTTTGCACCTTTTGTGTCTTTTGAGGAACCGAGTGGGCCTACTTGCTTATAATGATTCATGTCTCAAGTGCACAGAGTGTCCTGAAGTGCTACTGCAGTGATGTGCAGAAAGGAGGGGGAAACTGAAGCAAACTACTTCCTTTAAGCACTTTGAATGTTCACATGAAGTGGTACTGCAGGAAAGCACATTTTAACTGTTATGTTTTAATGCTTTAGTTATTCTTATGAGAGTTTTGTAGTAACTTGTCAGGAAGAAAGGGCAATTTTTTAAAAAAACAAATATACAATTATGGGTATCAATATTTTTAAGTAGGTCTTTTATACTGGGAGATAAACTCTGTTAAGATTATTGATTAATCTATTCAGATTAGGTAGTATGATATTCCATGCATTTCTTTGGATCATACTTGAATAAATATTAATTCTATATATGAAAAATTCCTTTCTTCATTACTTACTAGACTTTGTAAAGTCTGAATTTTGCTTTGGTTGGGTTTGGATTCCTATTTCACAATTTAATTTTAGCACAAACTATAACATTGCTGAAATAAACTATAGAAACAAATTTACAACAAGGTTATCTGAGACTTCATCCTGCGAAGTTTAGTTGCTGATACACCCAAAGAAGTGCTGTGGAAATCTCAGCTTTATGGCAGAACCGTATCATGGACTACAATGACACAATTTCTAGTTCTGATACTTGAAGTTTTAACTCTAGCATTTCACTGTTACAGGGAATTCCCTTTAAATGCAAGTATTTATTCAAAAGATTTAAACTATGTTAAAAGAAAGGAAATCCTTTCTTGGGGGCAAAATAAAAGCTTCTTGAGAGATCCAGTTCCAAATTTTCTTTCCTAAAGGAAGGCAGGTTCTGTGAGTGAAGAAGAATGAGTGTGCTTATTAAATTCATTACAGGTGTCATCATCTTTTAAATCTTCTTATTCATCTTTTAGATTCCCAGAAGTTGTGCATGAGTTCCTGTGAGGAGAGTTGGCATCTTGGAAATCAAAGACGGTTGTGATGCAGTTTTTTGATATGAGGATAACAGGTTAATAACTAAAATTTATTTATTCTTACTCTCCTGTTACATTAAACTTGAAAAGCTGTTTTGGCCTACTATGGACTCATATATAAACTGGGGGGAGGAAACAATATATTTTCCATCTAGAGAGAAAAGTGTTGTTTTGTTGTATTTTGTTTTTCATAGTAGACTAGTCTTTTTTTTTTTTGAGACGGAGTCTTGCTCTGTCGCTAGGCTGGAGTGCAGTGGCACAATCCTGGCTCACTGCAACCTCTGCCTCCCGAGTTCAAGTGATTCTCCTGCCTCAGCCTCCCAAGTAGCTGGGACTACAGGCACCTGCCACCATGCCCGACTAATTTTTGTATTTTCAGTAGAGACAGGGTTTCACCATGTTGGCCAGGATGGTCTCGATCTCTTGACCTCTGCCTCCCAAAGTGCTGGGATTACAGGCGTGAGCCACTGCACCCGGCCCACCAGTCTTAATTATAATTAATTATCATTGTTATAATTAAAATAGCATTATTTGACAGAATTTATTTCTGACAGTTTATTTTCATGTTAGACTCTACTTAGTAAATCCTAATAACTTTTGCTATATAATGAGAAAACATCTCAGTAGAAAAGTGAAATCACAATTTAAAAAATTATTTTAAAAGGTATGACAAAATATTAAAAGCAGCATGCTGTAGCCAAAATAAGTCATAAATATCTTCACTAAATAGGCAAACTCTACAAATATATGCAATGATGCCTGCATTGCAACCCATGTGAAAAAATATGATTGTTTCTCATCAGGCTTTAAATATCAAATTAGATTTTAATTACATCAAATTAGAGGATGATCATCACAGTATTTTTACTTTTCTCCAAAAGTTTTCTGAATTGCTTGGCAGGATTGTATATAATATAGTTTTCTCCATATAGTGGCAACTTGCTCATTTTGGAGAGAACTGAGGTTGTTATGGGAATTTTTACTAAAAGAAGCCTTTATAATGAATTTGGCTCTCAGGAAGCCACCTTTTTAAAAATCATCCTGTGGAAATAAGTCTTTATTCAGCTGGACTCTGGCACTCATCACGCCTTCTTTCTTGGTAGTTCCTTTTTCCCCTCATCCCATACTCTCTGAGCATGTATGCTCTGAGCGGTGGTTGGGCAATGAGTGTTTAAGTGACTCGTGGGATCAGTGTTACAACTACGATGCCCTGAGATGTTCATGTATTTTTAAAAGATTTTACAATTGATCTATGGCATTTTAATAACAAATACAATGATGTCCCTTCTAAAATGTCATTCACTAATTATTACCGTAAGACACGTATTTTGTTTACAAGTGTCATACCACAAATCCTCAACAGAAGACGAAATGTTTATAAGTGTCATACCACCAAATCCTCAAGAAAAGACCAAGTGACCGTTTACATTTTTAAAAATGTTTTATTATTAAAATGTTGGAAGTGGAGAAGCCGTGTTTGCTGCCAGTCATTTTATACCATCATTATTTAGGATGCCATTATTTAATGCTCACTTGACTTTTGCCACCACTCAAGTAATGATTAATTTCCTGAGGTAAAGTTTTTTTCTGAGATAATGTTTTCCTAAGCAAAAGATCCCAGATTGACAACCCTGGGTACTGTAGGTCTTTATTCCTCTGCAGAGTAAGCCTGTCTTCCTGCCAATCCCACCCAGCCGTTATCCTGAAGAGACCTCTGAGGAGGTCCATCTAGGAGGCTGTTTATGTGTCTTTCCTTTGGGACCCTGTCTGGGGAAATTATTTAACTGGGTGCCAAACTTATTTGAGTGGGACTCTGAAGAGTGGCCAAAGGAGAGGGCGCACTTCTATAAGAATGCCAGCTCTTCCCTGTAATATCATTTTATTTCGCTTCAGTTCCTTTAGTTCCCTTACCACTGAAATAGCCATGCAGAGGTAATCTCTTTTTTAACATGATCCCCTCTGAAAAGTGTGATGAGCCTGCCAGACAACGTCTGTCTTTACTGACTGGAGCAGCATCCACGGGAAACCCAAAGTCATATCCCCTGAGTTTTATTCTCCAGTAAATTATCTTACTCCTTTCATAGCACTCAAAACCCACTAGAGAAAATTTTAACTGTGAATGCAAAACTGTATTTGGAATTCCGCTCCTTTGTTGGCAGTGGGTGCCAAAAATGACTTTGTGTGGGTTTGGTTACCATAAAAGGAAATCTCAGTGAATAAAGTGACAACTCGCTGTTTTCATATGAGAATTACTCTCATACTGCATTTTTTGATGTATCAATTGATTAGGAAACCTGGTATATATTTTAATGGAATATTAGAGAATCTGAAAAATGAATTGACTCTACACAGTCATAGAGAAATACTGTAGCTATAATTAACCATATTACTAGAGATCTTTATAGTTCTAAGTGGATCTCTGTTGAAGAAATTAAACTAAAATTGCAGGTGGATACAATGGTACATTTAATGACTTGTAATAATGTTATGAAGTCCAAAGAAAGTATTTTCCTAGACTTAATGATTCATTTAATATAGATTTCCTTATCTAACATACTTTAAAAAATGTTTTGTTATCTATAAGCATTTTTATACATTTTAGTAATAAAATGTAAGCTCAAGAATTTATGCCATTTGAAAGAGTTAGGTTGCTTAGTAAAAGTATCACCTAACAAAACAAGACAAATGCCATTATCTGACCTTGAATTAAGCTTTGAAAACCCGATTGTTTTTAAAGTGAATTTATTTTCCTCAGTATAACTTGAGTGGAGTAGCAGAGAAACTTTCAAACCCTCCCAAATCCTGCTTGTTTTTAAAGAGAAAGTCATGCCATGTTCAGTAATAGATTGTGGGGCACATAATTTCCATTGCAGAATCTTTTCAGTTTCCAGGATAAAGCAGCTGTAGAAAAGTGACGAATACAAATAGTCCATATTTTTAATGGTTCATAAATATGATCAATAAATTCTAAAAAGAAGCCATCACTCACTTTCTCTCCCACCTACCTTTCTCTATATGTCTCAGAAACTCCAAGAAGAGACGTGATTTTATGGATAGCAGTTAGTCAAAGGCTCCCCAAGGACAGTGTTGGAGAGAAAAAGACATCCTCAAACATGTTTCAAATCAAATGTGAAAGGTTCATGTGAAATAAGCATGATTTTTAGTTCCCTAGTAAGCCTTTCACTGAAGTGAAAAACTAGACATTGTGGATCAGAGGAGGGGTCCCTGTAGTGCTGGGACCTCCAGCTTAGGCACAAAGATGGAAGCTCTTCCTGCACAACCCAGGAGAGAAAGCATGGCGTGGGATATCATCTAGCTTCCTGGTAAAATGGTGGGGCATCTCGGGTAGGCTTGTCTTAGAAATTTAAAAGGAAGAGATTTTCTTGACAGAAGCTATTTGCATAATTGAGTTAATGTTTTGAATCTTAAAAACTTTCTGGATAATAAATGCTGTTGGAATATAGAAAGATCCTATGTTAAACTTAGCAAAATTATTTTTTAAAATAAAGTGATAGATAAGACTTTTTTCTGATTATCCTCCTTCTCCTAAAAATTAAACAATTAACTTAATGGTCTAGACATGTTTTGTTCTGACCATGACGTATCTGGTTTTGAATTTTATGTAAGTCACTTTTTTTCAACCTCTGGTGTATTCTCTGGTAGCAAAATATTATTTCTGAATTTTATTTGATGCATCTACTATATGATATGCCCTTAGTGTATAAGAATGGTTTCATTATTTTAAGCCATAAAAATTAAATGTTTGATTTATAAAGGTATTACCTTATTGCTAAGTGAAAACATTATATTTTATTGAATAACTTATGAAATAAATTATTCCAACCCTGTTTTTTATAAAATTGTATGTACTTATTACTTGAAGTTTATGCTGTTTTTTGTTTTGTTTGTTTGTTTGTTTTGAGATAGAGTCTCACTCTGTTCCCCAGGCTGGAGTGCAGTGTTGCAATCATAGCTCACTGCAGCCTCGACCTGCTGGGCTCAGGTGATTCTCCCACCTCAGCCTCCTGAGTAGCTGAGACTACAGGTACACGCCACCATACCCAGCTAATTTTTGTATTTTTTGTAGAGATGGTGTTTTGCCATGTTGCCCGGGCTGGTCTCGAACTCCTAAGCTCAAGCGATCCACCTGCCTCCACCTCTCAAAGTGCTAGGATTGCAGGCATGAGTCACCATGCCCAGCCACTGAAGTTTATGGTTTGAGCAAAATTTTATATTCTGTGTCAACCAAAAGATGGAAAATGATACATACCTGATTTTCACTTGTAAGGTTCTTATTTTCCTTAAAACTAATGATTTCCAAGCTGGGCACAGTGGCTTAGGAGCTACTTGGGAAGAAGGGCCCAGAGGATCCCTTGAGCCCATGAGTTTGAGTCCAGCCTGGACAAGAAAGAGAGACCCCTCCTCTAAAAAAAAAAGTAATGATTTTCAAAGAACAAAAGAAAACAGTCTGTCATGAGACTTTATTATGGTCTTACAAGAAGCTGTTCTCATTAATACTTAATATACATATTTTGAACATTATTTAAATTATGGATTTTTTATTTCTAGGAAATGGCATTTTGGGGCCATTTTTTTTGTACTACAGACATGCAGAGCTCATTTATATTCTCTCAGAACCATTAAAAGTTGAGACATTTCATATATTAAAGTTAAGTGGAAATATTTAGATGAAGATATTATTGAAGATGTATTATTTTAAGTTGTAATAAAACTTAATGGAGAGTGGTGGTGAGTCCTCCCAGACTTAGAAGTCACCAAATTTAGATCTGAATTTTGATTCTGAAACCCAACCTTTCTAAGAATCATTCTCAACTGTAAAATAGGTGTAATAATACCCTTAGCATAGAGGTATAATGAAGATAAAATAAGACAATGTATATGAAACTCTTTAACAGTATGTATCAGCCCATGGTAAATATATAGTAAATGACAGTCATTATCATTGTTATAATTAACAATGAAACTGCATACAGAGATCAATACCATGATAAAATATTAAATCTGAAAAGTAACTTAGAAATTATTCACTTCAAGCTCTGAGTCCTAATTGAGGATTCACACATGCTTGTCTTGAATTGAAAATGTAGTATACTTCCATTTTAGAGGGTATTTATTTACCTCTGCAAGTCTGGCAGAGGTTGTGTCTACATGAACCTTAAATATTTAGTTAATTAAACACAGTCAGCCAGTTTAGATTCAACATTGTGTCTTCTTCTTGTTAGCATGGTTCCTGGAATTGACACAAGGAAATTTGCATTGGAATATTATGAGACTATCACTTCTGTTTCAGTTTTTGCCTCATTTCCTACAGAGGCATGCTAAAGAAAATTATTGCACAGCAAAAAATTAAATCCAATAGCAAAACTTTTTAGCAAACTGAGATTAATATCTTTGTTTAGTATTTTGACTGCTGCTTTACAAATCTCTTAGGCTTCATGGCCATTAACAGAAGGAATCTTTGAGTACAGATGTCTTACTACAAATATCTGGGGGCTACTGATTTCTCACCCAAAAGACTGACTGTTCCTGTGAGAATTTCCAGGTGCTTTTCCCCTCTCAAAGTGCAACTTCTCTCATCATCATCATCACAGTCAAATTCTATGTTAGGGAGAAAATTGCCCATGGAAGTAAGACTACTATTTGAGTTTCGCTTTAGGAATCTGCAGGACATCTGCCTGGTAGCATTTTTGAAAATTATTAACTAGTGTTTTATTTAAAAAGATAAACATGCTCATGTTAAGAAAAATAAACAAAAATTAAACTTACTGAAAGTCATGAGGTAAAAGGTAAAAATCCTTTCTTTCCTCTTCCTCTGAATCCCAGGTTCCACTTCTTTTTTTTTTTTTTTTTGAGATGGAGTTTCACTCTTGTTGCCCAGGCTGGAATGCAATGGCTCAATCTTGGCTCGCTGCAACCTCTGCCTCCCGGGTCCAAATAATTCTCCTGCCTCAGCCTCCCAAGTAGCTGGGATTACAGGCATGCACCACCATGCCTGGCTAATTTTTTATATTTTTAGTAGAAATGGGGTTTCTCTATGTTGGTCAGGCTGGTGCCAATGCTGCCTGGCATCCTCACAGGAATTTTCTGTTGATCAACTGTTCCTCTTTTTCACCCATAGGATTAACAATGTGTCTTCGTACTGGGGTGCAATAAGCTTTTCTTGCATTTAATGTTACTATCCCCTGAACAAGTTTCTATACTGGTACTTATAGCTGTACTTTATTTATTTTAAATGCCTCAGTTTTATCACTGAGCCATAATTTATTTAAGCGGTTCTTGTACATATATATTGGTATGCGCTTGTGCAAGTACACCAGTAAGGATACATTTCCAGCAGTGGAATTTCTAGGTCAATGTGTATAATCTTTTTTATTTTGATAAACGGACACATTGCCTATCAAGGAAACATCTGAGATTTTATGACAGTTGATACAGTTTATCACTGAAGTTCTCAGAATCCTCTGGGTACCTCATTGAACACTCCCCTAAGGAAGTTGAGTATTCACTTAAAATTGAACGATTACTTAGATGTCAAGTCATCCTGAGCCATATGCCATCATCTAGAGGACTCCTTCACTTTGCTATGATGTAAATTTCCTAAAAGGGAAATTTATTCTCTTAAGCGTAAACATTCAAACCTATCAGAAAAAAACAAACAAACAAACAAAAAAAACCCACTATTTTCAGCCAGGCGAGGTGGCTCACACCTATAATCCTAACACTTTGGGAGGCCAAGATGGGCAGATTGCTTGAGCCCAGGAGTTTGAGACCAGCCTGGGCAATATGGCAAGACCTCATCTCTACAAAAAAATACAAAAATTAGATGGATGTAGTGGTGCATGCCGTTAGTCCCAGTTACTTGGGAGCCTGAGGTGGGAGGATCGCCTGAGCTCAGGGAGGTCGAGGCCGCAGTGAGCAGTGATTGCACCACTGTACTCCAGCCTGGGCACCAGAGTGAGACTCTGTCTTAAAAAAAACAATATAAAAAACTCCCGTATCTCAACTTTTAATATCTAGGGAATTAGAACTAGGCTGATTACATTTAAATAACTAAGATGTTTCATATATAATAATCTTATATCTTAGAAAATATTACCATGATGTTTTTATAATATTTTCTCAGTTATTTTTGAGTCACAGTGTCAATGTAAGGTTTACTCTTCTGGTGTAATGCTTTCTGAAGCAGTTTCTTGCTTCTGTTTTAGGGTACATAGCATTGTGAACCCTTTATATAATGAACTGGAAGTTGGAATTTGTATTTGTATATATCAATGGTATAGTTTAATGGAACAATTTTTCCTAACTGCATTTATTTTGTATCCAGGAAGCGTCAGGACAATCATGCCCATAAGAACTCTAAACTGTTCAGGTAATCATTTCATTTTTAAACTGTCCTAGAAATATGCTTTGTTTTCTATATTAAGAAGACTTTATAATTGTTTTGTTTAGATGCACCCTTTTATCTTTTCCAAAGTTCTGTGACATCTGATTCTTATAGCCTTGATGTCATTTTACTAATCACTGATTTTAAGCTGTAAAATATAGTTATACTTTATAGTAATATATAATACTTTATGAATTATGTATTTTATAAAACATGGATTTTATATATGTATGCCTATATGTATACTATGTTATATTTATATTTTATATTCATATATAACATATATGTGGTTTTTTTTGAGATGGAGTCTCACTCTGTCACCAGGCTGCAGTGCAGTGACATGATGTCAGCTCACTGCAACCTCCGCCTCCTGGGTTCAAGCGATTCCCTTCCCTTAGCCTCCCGAGTAGCTGGGACTACAGGTGCATGCCACCACACCCAGCTAATTTTTGTATTTTTAGTAGAGACGGGGTTTCACCATTTTGGCCAGGATGGTTTCGGTCTCTTGACCTCATGATCCACTTGCCTCAGCCTCCCAAAATGCTGGGATTACAGGCATGAGCCACCATGCCTGGCCACGTATTTTTTGTATTAAGCTATAAAACATATCTCTATATAGAGATATGTAATAGGCTTTGGCATACAAGTCATAAAACTTGGTTAGGAATAGCTCTAATTTTTTTTTAATGGGGCTTTCTAAAATCTTATACTTTTGTAGATAATATCCATCAAGGATTTTCCTTCAAATGGTTTTCTAAAGTTAAAAAGTATTTAAAAGCATGACCAGAATTCAAACACGGAAGAGACTTATGTTCATGACTTAATGCTGAGTTTGAAATTAATATATTTTAATTGTGGAATTAATGTAATCTCAATAAAAATAATTCCTTGGAGTAAAAAACATTTCAAATTTATCTAATTTCTGGTTGGTTAGTTAGGTTTTTTTTTTTTTGGTTTCTTATTTGAAACTGTTATGACAATCTCTTTGTATTTTCTTTTTCTTCAGATCATTTTATCTTAGTGAAACTGGCAATTGAACTTTGCTCTAGTTGATGGGCAAAATTTCTCCTAGACTATTCATCATCCCAATTTCATCCTAGTTCAAAATTTTCAAATGCCATAAGAAATCTTTGTAGATTTGCACTTAGCTTTTGGATGGACATTTCTACAATGGAGAGAACTGTGTTATAGCCCTGGTCCAAGGACATTACTAGCTAATGCCCATCGACTGTGGTGTGCGTGTGGAAGGTTCCAAAGAGAAGGAGCAATCAGCAAGTTTGCAGACACCCTGGAACATGGAAGCAACCAAGCTTTAAGAAGCACAGCTTTGGAGACACTCCATGAGTCTGCACCGCTTTCAGGGGAACTAGCACTTAAGACCTTGTGTAACAAAATGGACACTGGGGACACAGCTCTAGGACAAAAAGCTACCTCAAGGTCTGGAGAAACTGATAAAGCATCAGGTAGATGGAGACAGGAACAATCAGCTGTTATTAAGATGAGCACTTTTGGCAGTCAAGAAGGACAGCGGCAACCACAAATAGAGCCTGAGCAAATCGGAAACACAGCATCAGCACAACTGTTTGGTTCTGGGAAACTGGCCTCCCCTAGTGAAGTGGTGCAGCAAGTCACAGAGAAGCAATATCCACCACATCGTCCGAGTCCTTACTCATGCCAACACTCACTCTCTTTCCCTCAGCACTCATTGCCACAGGGGGTCATGCACAGCACCAAGCCACATCAGAGCCTCGAAGGTCCTCCGTGGCTTTTCCCTGGCCCTTTGCCATCCGTTGCCTCTGAGGACTTATTTCCTTTTCCTATACATGGCCACAGTGGTGGTTATCCTAGAAAAAAGATTTCAAGTCTGAACCCTGCTTATAGCCAATACTCCCAGAAAAGTATCGAACAGGCAGAAGAGGCTCACAAGAAAGAGCACAAACCCAAAAAGCCTGGCAAGTACATTTGCCCTTACTGCAGCAGAGCGTGTGCCAAACCTAGCGTACTGAAAAAACACATCAGGTCCCATACTGGGGAGCGGCCATATCCATGTATACCTTGTGGTTTCTCTTTCAAGACAAAGAGCAATTTGTACAAGCACAGGAAGTCACATGCCCATGCAATTAAGGCAGGATTAGTACCTTTCACAGAGTCAGCTGTATCTAAATTGGACCTAGAGGCTGGTTTTATTGATGTAGAAGCAGAAATACATTCAGATGGTGAACAGAGTACAGACACAGATGAGGAGAGTTCTTTATTTGCCGAGGCTTCTGACAAAATGAGTCCTGGCCCACCCATCCCACTGGACATTGCCAGCAGAGGCGGCTATCATGGGTCATTGGAAGAATCATTGGGAGGTCCAATGAAGGTGCCGATTTTGATTATCCCTAAAAGTGGGATTCCTCTCCCTAATGAAAGCTCTCAGTATATTGGCCCTGATATGCTACCAAATCCATCTTTAAATACTAAGGCTGATGATTCGCACACAGTCAAACAGAAACTTGCACTAAGACTGTCAGAGAAAAAAGGACAAGATTCTGAGCCATCGCTCAATCTTCTGAGCCCGCACAGTAAAGGAAGCACTGATTCTGGTTACTTTTCTCGCTCAGAAAGTGCTGAGCAGCAAATAAGCCCTCCCAACACAAATGCAAAGTCTTACGAAGAAATCATCTTTGGAAAATACTGTCGGCTTAGTCCGAGAAATGCACTCAGTGTTACAACCACAAGTCAGGAGCGTGCCGCAATGGGTAGGAAGGGCATAATGGAACCATTACCTCACGTAAACACCAGGTTAGATGTCAAGATGTTTGAAGATCCTGTTTCACAGCTGATCCCAAGCAAGGGAGATGTCGACCCCAGTCAAACGAGCATGCTGAAATCCACTAAGTTCAACAGTGAGTCCAGACAACCCCAGATTATTCCATCATCTATCAGGAACGAAGGAAAACTTTATCCAGCAAACTTCCAAGGCAGCAACCCGGTTCTCTTAGAAGCTCCTGTAGACTCTTCACCCCTTATTAGAAGCAACTCAATGCCAACTTCTTCAGCAACTAATCTAACTATTCCTCCTTCTTTGAGGGGAAGTCACTCATTTGATGAAAGGATGACTGGTTCCGACGATGTATTCTATCCAGGGACCGTGGGCATACCCCCTCAGCGCATGCTGAGAAGACAAGCGGCATTTGAGCTGCCGTCGGTACAGGAGGGCCACGTGGAAGTCGAGCACCATGGCAGGATGTTGAAGGGAATCAGCAGTTCATCCCTGAAGGAAAAGAAATTGTCTCCTGGGGACAGGGTTGGGTATGACTATGATGTCTGTCGGAAACCCTATAAGAAGTGGGAGGACTCTGAAACACCAAAGCAAAACTACAGGGACATTTCCTGCTTGAGTTCTTTAAAGCATGGTGGAGAATATTTCATGGATCCTGTGGTGCCATTGCAGGGAGTAGCAAGCATGTTTGGAACTACCTGTGAAAACAGGAAACGCCGGAAAGAGAAGAGCGTAGGGGATGAAGAGGACACGCCCATGATCTGCAGCAGCATTGTAAGCACTCCCATGGGCATCATGGCTTCCGATTATGACCCCAAACTGCAGATGCAGGAAGGAGTCAGGAGTGGATTTGCCATGGCTGGACACGAAAACCTTTCTCATGGTCACACGGAACGCTTTGACCCATGTCGGCCCCAACTGCAGCCTGGAAGTCCATCTCTTGTGTCAGAGGAGTCACCTTCAGCCATTGATTCAGACAAGATGTTAGACCTAGGGGGCAGGAAACCTCCTGGAAATGTGATTTCTGTGATTCAGCACACCAACTCACTGAGCCGACCCAATTCATTTGAAAGATCTGAGTCAGCCGAACTTGTGGCTTGCACACAGGATAAAGCCCCTTCCCCTTCAGAGACTTGTGACAGTGAGATTTCAGAAGCCCCAGTGAGTCCTGAGTGGGCTCCACCCGGGGATGGTGCAGAAAGTGGGGGGAAACCCTCTCCATCTCAGCAGGTGCAGCAGCAGTCCTATCACACACAGCCCAGGCTAGTTCGGCAACACAACATCCAGGTTCCTGAGATTCGAGTGACTGAGGAGCCTGATAAACCCGAGAAGGAGAAAGAAGCCCAGAGCAAAGAGCCAGAGAAGCCTGTGGAAGAATTTCAGTGGCCCCAGAGAAGTGAGACCCTTTCCCAGCTCCCCGCGGAGAAGTTGCCACCCAAAAAGAAGCGTCTGCGACTTGCAGATATGGAGCACTCTTCAGGGGAGTCCAGCTTTGAATCCACAGGCACAGGCCTCTCCCGCAGCCCCAGCCAAGAAAGCAACTTGTCCCACAGCTCCAGTTTCTCCATGTCTTTTGAAAGAGAGGAAACCAGTAAGCTTTCTGCACTTCCTAAGCAGGATGAGTTTGGGAAGCATTCAGAGTTTCTGACTGTCCCTGCTGGTTCATACTCATTGTCTGTCCCAGGCCATCACCACCAGAAAGAGATGCGACGCTGCTCATCAGAGCAGATGCCTTGTCCTCACCCAGCAGAAGTCCCAGAAGTTCGGAGCAAATCATTTGATTATGGAAATCTGTCCCATGCTCCTGTGTCGGGAGCAGCAGCCTCCACGGTATCACCGTCCAGGGAGAGGAAGAAATGCTTTCTGGTGCGGCAAGCTTCCTTCAGTGGCTCCCCAGAAATCTCCCAGGGCGAGGCTGGCATGGATCAGAGCGTGAAGCAAGAGCAGCTGGAGCACCTGCATGCTGGCCTCCGGTCCGGGTGGCACCATGGCCCGCCTGCTGTGCTGCCCCCTCTTCAGCAAGAGGACCCAGGGAAGCAGGTGGTGGGTCCTTGTCCCCCGCTGAGCTCAGGGCCACTGCACCTGGCCCAGCCACAGATCATGCACATGGACAGTCAGGAATCTTTGAGAAATCCCTTGATCCAACCAACATCCTATATGACAAGCAAGCACTTACCTGAACAGCCACACTTATTTCCACATCAAGAGACAATTCCATTTTCTCCAATCCAGAATGCCTTGTTTCAGTTTCAGTATCCTGCAGTTTGTATGGTTCATTTACCAGCTCAGCAGCCTCCCTGGTGGCAGGCTCATTTCCCACATCCCTTTGCTCAGCACCCTCAGAAGAGCTATGGCAAGCCCTCTTTTCAGACAGAAATCCATTCGAGCTATCCCTTAGAGCATGTGGCAGAGCACACTGGAAAGAAACCTGCTGAGTACGCACACACGAAAGAGCAGACCTACCCATGTTATTCAGGAGCATCAGGGCTACACCCAAAGAACCTTCTTCCAAAGTTTCCTTCAGACCAGAGCAGTAAGTCAACTGAAACGCCCTCCGAGCAGGTTCTTCAAGAAGATTTTGCCTCGGCAAATGCTGGGCCTTTGCAGTCCCTGCCAGGAACAGTGGTTCCTGTTCGGATCCAGACGCACGTACCATCCTATGGAAGTGTCATGTACACGAGCATTTCTCAGATACTTGGGCAGAATAGCCCTGCCATTGTCATATGCAAAGTCGATGAGAATATGACCCAAAGGACACTGGTCACCAACGCAGCCATGCAAGGGATAGGATTCAACATTGCCCAGGTGCTGGGGCAGCATGCGGGCTTGGAGAAGTACCCCATTTGGAAAGCACCTCAGACTTTGCCCCTCGGCTTAGAATCCTCCATCCCCTTGTGTTTACCTTCCACCTCTGATAGCGTGGCCACCCTGGGAGGTAGCAAGCGAATGCTTTCTCCAGCCAGTAGCTTGGAGCTCTTCATGGAAACCAAGCAGCAGAAAAGGGTCAAAGAAGAAAAGATGTATGGACAGATTGTGGAGGAGCTTAGTGCTGTGGAGCTGACCAACTCAGACATCAAAAAGGACCTCTCCCGCCCCCAGAAACCCCAGCTGGTTCGACAAGGGTGTGCTTCTGAGCCAAAAGATGGCTTGCAGTCAGGGTCATCTTCCTTCTCCTCTCTGTCGCCCTCCTCATCTCAAGACTATCCTTCTGTTAGCCCGTCTTCCAGGGAGCCATTCCCACCCAGCAAGGAGATGCTTTCCAGTTCCCGGGCACCACTTCCGGGGCAGAAGTCCAGTGGGCCTTCCGAAAGCAAAGAATCTTCAGATGAATTAGATATCGATGAGACGGCATCGGACATGAGCATGAGCCCACAGAGTTCTTCATTACCAGCGGGAGATGGTCAGCCAGAAGAGGAAGGGAAGGGCCACAAGCGGCCTGTTGGCATGCTGGTCCGCATGGCCTCTGCCCCCAGCGGGAACGTGGCAGACTCAACTCTTCTTCTCACGGACATGGCAGATTTCCAGCAGATTCTTCAGTTCCCCAGTCTGCGGACAACAACTACTGTGAGTTGGTGCTTCTTGAATTATACAAAACCCAATTATGTGCAACAGGCCACCTTCAAATCCTCGGTTTATGCTTCATGGTGCATTAGTTCCTGTAACCCAAACCCATCAGGATTGAACACCAAGACCACGCTGGCTCTTCTGAGGTCCAAGCAAAAAATCACTGCAGAAATTTATACTCTGGCTGCTATGCATAGGCCTGGAACCGGCAAGCTTACATCATCAAGTGCTTGGAAGCAGTTTTCTCAGGTAACAAATACTGTTTTAGGAAGAACTTTGTATTGTGAATTTGATTGCTGAGCAGACTACATAGTGAAGGATATAAGGCCTAAAAAAAAATACAAGTAAAATGAAGGTCAGTGTTGGGGCGTTCTCAGAAAGTCTGGCCTTACTCAGGAGTGGAAGAAGCCACTGACTGCACTTGGTTCTGAGATCTCAGGCATGGTCCATTTTCAGAAGAAAAAGCCTACATTTATGCTTTTAAAATTTAAAAATTTGGGTGCCATGAAATCCTACCACTGGGATTAATTCCCATGGGCTATTTTCCTTCTGACCTTTGTGCGTGACCTAGCAGTTCTAATTTTCTTTGGATGTGAGGAATTCAGGGAATTGTGAAGTGGGCCATAGAGGAGGGAGTGGAGGCTGAAAGGAAAGACGAAGAAGGAGGACCGAGCTTTGCAAATGCTGCAGGGCTTACTCTCATTGACAAGACATCTATCTCCTTCAAAACTTATTTTTCCAAGTTGCTGGCTGGTTTATTCCTATAAGAACCATCAATGCCTTCCATGTAAAATTATAAAAATAGTAAGGGGAATTTTGAAATTTCTGCTAAATTAATAAGGAGGCAAATAGAGGATTTAAAAATATGTTTTCACTTATATCAGTTACCATTTTCCCTTCAATAATTTTTGAGACTACTTCCTTAATTAATATAGATTGTTTTCATTGCTACTTCAAAACATAGAATGTGTCTTTTAAGTATTAGCATTGCACAGAGTGCTGAGTGTATATGTGTATCTATATATTTTTATATATAATATATATACTTATTATATATAGCTGTAACAGAATGTTGAATTTATTCAGTGGAAACTGTCATTCTTATCTGATTTTATCCCTAGTGGCCCTTATTTTATATAACTAGTTCCTGGCCTTTTAGTACAGAATTTAGGCTCATTTTCAGAGATTATGGAAGAGTGGGACATAGGGGCTCCTGTGTCTTGGAGAAAGCATGTGAAATGATTCTCTCTTCTTGTCTTACAGATGAAACCTGATGCATCCTTTTTATTTGGCAGCAAACTAGAAAGGAAACTAGTGGGAAATATCTTAAAGGAAAGAGGGAAAGGAGATATTCATGGAGATAAAGATATTGGATCCAAACAAACTGAGCCAATCCGAATTAAAATATTTGAAGGAGGGTAAGGAAACATAAGTGCAAATGTAAAATGTGCAGTTATAGGTCACAGTAAATGGTCCAGAATGTCTGCATGGAAAAGGTACTGTCTAATCTGGTTGGAAGCTGAAAGTAAATTCCTTTTCTATTTACAGTTCTGAACTCTGGCTGGTAATAGATCATAAGTTCATGCCCTTGCTTTTGGGATTTGCTTTGCATGAAAATGTCCCTAATGGATATCATTCAAGCCTCTTCCTTAAATTTTCACCCGTCTAATTTATTATGAAAGCTACTAAATTGGTGGACACTTGATGTCATCTAAGTTTGTTCATTCTTTGATCATTTTGTAGGTATTTGTTTTATTGATGGACATATTTTTATTCTATGCTTACAAAAATCAGATCATGCACAATCATGTATAATCTTCAGAACTAGTTAATTTGTTTGTTTTTCTTATTATCTAAACTAGAGGCTTTAATGGGATTTCACCAGTTCCATCAATATCCTTTTCTGTCCCAGGATTCAAGTCAGGGTACCACATTGCACTCAGTTGTCTTGCCTTCTCAGTCTTCTCTGGTCTATGACACTTCTCTGTATTTAGGAATTTCTTTTCAGATCTTGAGTCCTGAGTCATAGAAACTCAAGTAATGAGGTTCAAAGACTTTGTTATTTGTATAGTTAAGAAAAATTACACATATGTAATGTCTTGTTTTAGATTTTGATAGAAATGTATCTTTCGTTCAGTCACATAGAAGGAAAAGCCTACACTTATGCTTTTAAAATTTAAAAATTTTGGAGCGTGCTAACCACATTTTGGAGATTATGATGTAATTAGCCTTATCTCTACAACAAATCTATTATTTACATGTCTTCATGGGCATGACTTTATTCCAATTATATTTGGAGGAAATAATGTTACTTGTTTGACTATAAAATGTGGAATGTTCAGTGAGATGAAATATCCATTTCTCACCTAGCATTACCGGTTTGGAGATGGATTATTCTATTTGGTTCTCCCTTAGGTTTTGCCCTCTTTGGATGTCTAGCATTTTCACCACTAAAACCACAATTGTATGTAGTCATGAAGCTTGTCTCGATATTTTTTTGACATCCCCTATCTTTTAACACAAACGAGAGAAATATAGATTTTATCTTTCCTCAGAGACTGAGAGGTCCCTGTGACTGAATCAACTCTCTCACATTCAGCAGCCTTCATAGCAGTGTATTTGCACCAATAGATTAGCAAGAACTCCACAATTACTGTATGCTTTGGAGAGCCCATCTCCACTAACGAAGGACACAAGTGAAAAAGCGTATGTGAACATTTTATTGCTGTGTTTTGGTGATCCAAAAGGATTGTGCCCATATTTCATTTCCTCCTCCTTTAATTGCCCCCTTTTATGGGCTTTGTCCCATTACTTCTTAATCTGTGGCCCAATTTCTGCCCAGGGGTGACCAAGTGTTTTTTCCAAACCTTGTGTTACCTCCTCTTATTTTGACAAGTGCAAAGTGCTAGCTAAAAAAATAAAAAGTATTACTGACCAAAATTGTAAGTGTATATTGTCTGATAGGTTTAATAATAAATTCAATAATTTAGTTAACATAGCTTTGAATATTTTTCAAAATCCGTCAATTATCTTATCAAGTAGATTCATGGGCCTGTAGAACTGTTGTATGATATTTTATTTATATAGGTTTCTCTAATACATCATTATATTTTATACAGAATTTTACTGTATTTTCATTCTGGAAGCAAGTTAATCAGCTAAGACATTGAAAATAAAATTATACTGCTTGATGATAAAATGCATTTCCCATCACTATGATGGCAGGCTATAGTAAGCTTGAAGTATCCTTCCATGAAGAAAATTAGCTTTGTACAAAAGTATTTATTTTAGTCTATATCTCTTAAGCAATTTCATCTAGGGGCAGAGAACAGTAAAATTTAAAGGTGAAAGATATTTGCATCTTTAGGGTTTTTCTACTTTATTGCAAAAGACAAGGATAAAATTCAAAATAATTTTGAAGAACAAGTGGAAGTCAAAATTCCTGGTAAAAGGGGGGAAATTTAAAGGAGTGAAAGACATGCAAAATTGATTATTCATAGTTTTGAATAGTTTCTACTTAACTCTCATCTGGATTGGTACTGACCAAAAAGTAGATAACGTTAAGATTAGATTTAACAGAGTTGCTGTTTAAATATGTGGATGGAGTTCCTTTCTTAAAATTATTTCAATAGATTGGATGACTGAAGTTAAACTTGCTTTTATTCCTGTTTGCGGATTAGCTAGGATAAAATGAGGAAGTTTGCAGCACTCTTAGAATGTAAAAAAACTATAACTTTAGTGCCTTTAACTAAATCCACAGTGGATTAGGGCATTTTGCATGTCAGTTTACCTTTGGAAGTTATGAAAAGAACTCCCCAAATGGAATGTCTTTCCAAAAATAACATTAGACCCAAAATTCTAGCCTAGCTTTGACTTAAGAGATAATGGCAGTCATTGAATTAGTTCGTATAATACTACTATATCCTATGACAAATCATGTTTTATTGTATTCTAAAATGGAATGGTTGAGCATTGGGTAGACTTCTTCCCTTGATTATCAAAGAAAATACCTAAGACTGTTTTTCTAGCCGATTTGATTAAGCAAGATGACCTCAGATATCCTTTCAAACATCTCTATGAAACCCTTCTGGAAACAAATGCAAATTTGATTAAAAATAGAATCTCTAGTTTTCATTATGTAACTACCTTGAAGAAGCTAGTTGAAATTTAGACTCCACATTATTACAGATTCATGGTCTTTGGGAAGAGCAGATCAAATCTGTAGACAACAGTTGGTGAGCTGAGCTCACCCTGTGTAAACTAGAAATTTCTGAGGCACTCTCGTGCCAGGATTGTAAAAATAGAGTAGGAACTTGCAATGAAGAATTCTATTATCAGTTATACTTAATTTAGCAAATTTAGAGGGTTGTATGTTTGTACATGTACATCTTAGATGATGTAATGTTAACAAAAGATACATGATGAATATGTTGGTATGCTTTTTGTCCCTTGATTGGAGGCCATACTAGAATCCAGTCCAAAGGTCTGCAGCTCTTTGAGGTTTACATAAGTCAATTTGAACATCTACTTCCCAACTCTATAAATTCACATGTAATAGTGGAGCCAATTCCATTTTGAATTCCATGTAGCATTACATTTTGTTTACAGTGCCAAATCTATTATCTAGTTCTTTCAGCCATTTACTGCATAAATTTCACAGGCTTCACAGAAGTAAAGTTGAATAATTGTCTGCAAAAGACCCTCATAAAACTTTGCCATGCAAATAATTAGCTTTTGCTTTAATATATAGCATGCTAAGAATATTTGAAAACACACTGGACTCCCCCTTTTTAAAACAGGTACAAATCGAATGAAGATTATGTATATGTCAGAGGACGTGGCCGGGGAAAGTACATTTGTGAAGAATGTGGGATTCGCTGTAAGAAGCCAAGCATGCTCAAAAAACACATCCGTACCCATACTGATGTTCGGCCTTATGTATGCAAGTTATGTAACTTTGCCTTCAAAACGAAAGGTACAAGTCTGATATTTTTGAGAGGAAAAATACTTCTCTATGGCTACTTAGATTTCTGAGTGCTATTTTATAACTAACCTTCATCAACAATAAAGATGGTTTGTTTGTGAAAATATGATTCCACGAAATATATTTTCTCCCTCAAGTAAGTGATCAAAGGATGTATGTGAGACTGTGAGGCTCCTTTTATGACTTAATTAAGAGCAGTAGACATAGGTCCAGGCCAGTTGTCTCCAAAGGAAGTGGCTACAAATTGTCTGGATAGCTATTACTTCATGTTGGAAATGTTACGTGGTCTAGATAATATTTACACCAGTATTGAAATCCTGCACATGCAGTGGTATTAGAGAAGCAAGGCAGCAGCTGGGAAGAAAACATGTGCTCTTGGTCAGTTTCAAGATTATAAATAATGTAGAGACCCACACATTCCCAGGTGGGTGCCTCCATCCACAGTTGCATTAATTATGCATAGAAATTTGATAGCTTATGTTCCCTGTTTTTATCAGCACAGAGACAATTTCTGATTCTCAGTACATAACTGTTAGTCTTATAAAACTAGGACTTGCCTTAAAATTTTTTTAAAAATGTGTTTTTAACAGGTAGATTTATGTAAAAATATTTTACTCAAGGAAGTTGCTTCGGTTATATTTTTATTTTTTATAATATTATGAAAATGTTCATAAGCCTGGTATTCTCAGAATACAAACAGTAGTGAATTAGAGGTTGTTCGACTTTTGCAGAAGTGTGTTTTACCTTAGGTTTAGTGAATACTATAGGCACCCCCTCAACACTTTAAATTTTCATATTGATTAATCTGCTCTGATACCATTCAAGAAAAAGAAATACCAAGTAAAATTATCTTCGGTAGAGAAATGTATACTATATTCTTTTATAGCTGAAAATCCTAAATTGCTAGAAGTGTAAATGGGTAGCCTCTCAACATATCTGTTTCTCTTTTATTAAAAAGATCTGTATAATAGAATTGCCTCATTTGAAGCTGAAAAAGTATGTGTTCATTTGTGTCTCAAAAAATAAACATATGGCCTTTTAAATACCACTCACCTTTGCACAGTCAAGCCTTTTATACAGAACTTTACTAAGAGATTCCCTAGGAGATAAGAAAATAAAAACTTTGATTTTAGGGAATATTGCAAATTCAGTAGTCATTACGAATGATACATATCTTCACTGGGCATATGAGTTTGCTGCAGGTATAGTTGTGTGAAAAACTGGATGAAGAAATGACACATCTCTAGGTATTTTTAAAAATCAAATTAAGTCTGCCTCTGAATCATCATCTCCTGAAGGAAATAATTTATTCTTGGTCATTATTGGAGTTTCCTTGTCACCCTTTGGGAATGTGCAAATGTCTCAGAATCTTAAAATGGGCAAAACATCCTGGGAAACCCTGCCAGTTTTCACCTCCAGCTGAAATGCCTGTTGTCCAAACCCACATTGTCGTCTGAGCACAGATGGAACGCCCTTGCACGACCAATCCCTTCTCCTTGTCTGTGCCACTTCTCCAGGGGCCTCCCCCGCCACTCTCCTTCCCTCTCGTTGTCCTTATACATTCCTTCCGCAGCTCATGACTTGAACAAACTGAAGCCATGGCAGAATGGTTTCAGATCCAGATTTCTAGCTACAGACCTATTCTGAAGATGGGAGAAAAATGTAGGAGAAAGAAACACATACTAAAATCTAAATAAACTATCCCGATATGCTTAGCATCCATACCCATACACATCCATAGCGTACTTGCACTCTGGCACAAGTGATGATTTTTATTAATTTATAGGTGCATTTCATTAATTTTCTAGATTTAAGGATTCTTGATATGTCTATAATATTTTTGGGCTCTTTAAAAAATGGTAGATATAAGTTTCGATAAATAAGAGGAGTGGGGACCTGGAAATATTTCTATTTTTGGAATTATCAAAACAGCATGTAAAATTTATAAGTATATAAGCAATAAGTAAATAATAAAGCAATATGAGTAAAATAATAAACAACAGTGTCCCAGTTTTAACTGTGGCTCATATATTACATGAACAGCAAGCTGAACACCCCTACAAGAGGAATAAACTATGCTAGCAGGCTGAGTTTCCACGGAGATTTCACAGAGCCTTCTCTTAAAGTATTTGTTGGTACATTGCTAAAGCGTTGTCAAGGGCACAGACAACATTATGGCTATTTTCACTGAAGTAATGTAAAGGCTCCTTACAACTGAATTAGTTCCTGAATCTCTTTTGATAAGTTATATGGCATATAATTTATATGTATGTGTGTGTGTGTGCGTGTGTGTGTGTGCATTCTTCTATAGATCCTGGATCAAGGGGGATTGGAACAATGTTTTCAAAATTTCTCACATTTCATAAAGCAGTTATACAAATTATATATATAATTTATATCCACACATGCATATACACATATAATTGTATATGCCATTATCATTATCACATATTCAGCATGAAACCTTTCTTTTTTCTTAGTGTGGTAGGAGCCTGAAGATAAGTAAAGAGGGAATGTTGCTGCTCCAGAATTTTAGGAATTGCTGTCATAACGTTTGCTAACATATGCCAGACAGATAGATGCTAAATACTGGGAATAATGCTCCCTCTGAGTAGTTAGCTAATTATTTGTATGGATCTTTCCATGCACTGACAAGATTGGCCCTCACATTAGTTTGTATGTATTTTTCTTCTGAATGGTGAAGATCCTTGGAGGTTACTGTGTACCTGATCAGTGCCAGAAGGTCAGGGGCCCAGTGGGTGTGTTGAGAATATTTCATTCTGAAGTATCTCTGAGGTGTGTGGCCAGATTGCGTTTCCCTGTTTATGTGGAGTCCCAGGAGGCTGGTGCATTTGGGTTGATATGAGATCCCTTCTCAGGCAGAAAAGCCTGGGATTTCCAGTCTTGCTTGGAGCCTACTCTTGAAAAGATGTGAGCCTGAACTTCCACGTATCTTCTAGAATAAAGAATATCTGAGATTGGGCCAAAGCTCTCAGGGATTGATATCTTCAGAGACCAGGTTATTCTTCTTAAGGTTGAAACAAGGGGTAGTGGGTAGAAACAAATCTGTGTTACATGATGAATTTAATAAAATTAGTTCATTTCACATTGAATTTGGAGCAGCTATCGGCAGTTATTAATTTGATAACCAATTAATTTCTCTCTTTTTTTTTTTGCTACATTTTCAAGGAAACCTAACGAAGCATATGAAATCTAAAGCACACATGAAAAAATGCCTGGAATTGGGAGTCTCAATGACATCGGTGGATGATACAGAAACTGAGGAAGCAGGTATGTCATAAATGTGTTGACAGACCTCTTCATTATGCACAGTGGAGCTCTGTGGCTGAGGTGGTAAAATAAGTTTAGATATTTTTAAAAAGTGATCACTTTTCATTTTATTAAATACTAAATACAGAAAATAAAACTGACACATTGAATTGCTTGAAATCTGCTGAGAAGAAATGCATTTCAGTTTTGACTCTGAGGGCAAAAAAGGCCTTACTATGAAAATACTTATATTTAGAGCCTTCTATGAAGGGAATAGAATTGCACTTGCTTTGTGTTAGCAAATTAGATTTTATGAGGCTTTTTGGGAAATTTGAAAAGCATTTTAATGTATTATTATTCAAGTTAAGAAGAAACCCAGTAGGAAAACAAATAAACAAGCAAACAAACATCGTTAAGGTTGGCCAGACCTCCTGAGATACATCACTTAGACATACGTTTGTACCTGAGCTTGCAGAGACAGGTTGTTGCCTTTCTTTTTCCTCTAGCATCATAATTAACATTATCCATGCTCATTTGTTGAGGGTTTTCTGTGAGTGGGATGATGTCTGAGATATAAGGTCCTACTATGGAATCTTTCTTGTAAGTTGGGGATGAAAACAAATAGATATACAAGAAGATAGAATGAATGCAGGGTCACACAGGTAAGTGCCTCATTTTATAGGAGTTCTCAGACATAACTATCTATGGGTACTAGGGATTGGGAAAAGCGTTTAGAAAGAAATGAGGCTTAAATAAGATCCTAACCTTGACATTTGGATCTTGATCTCCATTATCTTTGTTCAATTGTTTCAGAAAATATGGAAGATTTGCACAAAGCAGCAGAGAAGCATAGCATGTCCAGCATTTCAACTGATCATCAGTTCTCAGATGCCGAAGAATCAGATGGTGAGGATGGAGATGATAATGATGATGATGATGAAGATGAAGATGACTTTGATGACCAGGGAGATTTAACACCAAAAACAAGATCAAGAAGCACCAGTCCTCAGCCTCCTAGATTCTCCTCCTTGCCTGTGAATGTTGGCGCCGTACCCCACGGGGTTCCTTCAGATAGTTCCCTGGGACATTCTTCATTGATCAGCTATTTGGTTACTTTGCCAAGTATTCGAGTTACTCAGCTTATGACACCCAGTGATTCATGTGAAGATACCCAGATGACAGAATACCAGAGGCTATTCCAGAGCAAAAGTACGGACTCAGAACCAGACAAAGACAGATTGGACATACCTAATTGTATGGACGAGGAGTGCATGCTACCTTCAGAGCCAAGCTCCTCTCCCAGGGACTTCTCACCCTCGAGCCACCATTCCTCTCCAGGATATGATTCTTCACCCTGTCGAGATAATTCACCAAAGAGGTATCTGATACCCAAAGGAGATTTATCTCCCAGGAGACATTTATCACCTAGGAGGGATCTGTCACCCATGAGACATCTTTCACCAAGAAAGGAAGCTGCATTGAGAAGAGAGATGTCCCAAAGAGATGTTTCACCAAGAAGGCATTTGTCTCCAAGGAGGCCAGTGTCTCCTGGGAAAGATATCACAGCAAGAAGAGACCTCTCTCCTAGAAGAGAGAGAAGATACATGACCACCATAAGAGCGCCATCTCCCAGAAGGGCTTTATACCATAACCCACCATTGTCCATGGGACAGTATTTGCAAGCAGAGCCAATTGTATTGGGGCCTCCTGTAAGTATAATCCACTTTTCTTTCTAATACATAAGTGGAAGCACATTGGTGCCTCCTGATAATGCACTGGTGTCAAATTTAGTAGAACATGGGTTTCTATCATGGGTGCAGTGAATCTTGCTACTGAAAATAGCGGGGAGACATTTTTGTCATATGCTATTGTCAGTAACATGGCTGTGACATTACCTAAAGTGTAGTATTGCATCAGAGCAGCAGTGCATTCCCAGTGGGAACAGGTGAGGCCTTACTGAAGACTTTCTAAACTTAACTAATGATAGACATAAGCTGAAGCCTTTTTGCAAGTAAAAAAGATGAACCTTTAGAATGCCATGACTGCATGGACATACACTCACATGGACATTTAGGCATCACTTATATAACTCATCACCAGGTAAGGATTCTGGTTCAGCTGTTAACCTTGACTTTCAAAAACTTTTATTTTTTAAATTTTTATTTTTTTTATTTTTTTTGAGACAGGCTCTCACTCTTTCACCCAGGCTGGAGTGCGGTGGCACGACTTTGGCTCACTACAATCTCTGCCTCCCAGGTTGAAGCGATACTCCCATCTCAGCCTCCCGAGAAGCTGGGACTACAGGCATGTATCACCACACCTGGCTAATTTTTGTATTTATTGGTAGAGGCAGGGTTTCACCATGTTGGCCAGGCTGGTCTCAAACTCCTGACCTCAAGTGATCTGCCTGCCTCAGCCTCCCAAAGTGCGAGGATTACATGTATGAGCCACTGTGCCTGGCCTCAACAACTTTTTTTTTTAATAAACTCATGACCTTGCCCATCATGAGTGGACATGTGAAACTGGCCAGGGACAGGGAGAGGAGAGAATGACACACTCGGCATGTTTATAAATCAAAGACATGAGCCTGTCTGCTTTTCTTGCCATTACTACTATCAAGTGCACTTGCTCAGTGGAAGCGTGGGCCCAAGGAGAACGGGAAATCAGGAGAGCTAAGTGAGAATGTGCAGAGATTTCTATGATATACCTTCATTATAAGTGAAGATAACAGTAACCACCATGGATTACATTTAAGCAGTAGGTTTAATACAAATTCATAGAAAAGCACCTGTCCTGCCTAATTCCACGGCTCAGTAGACTGTGATGTCCCTTTCAGTTTGCGTAGGATTTTAAAAAATGAATAAAGCATGTGCTTAGCATAGACAGAGGCATGATACCTTTGGAATCTGTCTGCCTTGAATGTGTTTTGATTTCCTGGTCTCTACTCTTTGTTGTACTCCCTTGCTCCGGATCTCTGTGTCAAGTGCATCAGCACCATCCTTCACAGCCAGGGGAGACACTGCCAGCTCCCAGCTCCATTTTATCACTGCCCTCGCAGCCAATTTTCTCCCTCTCATCACCTTCCACTACCCTGAATCCTGAGCTCAGCCTGTCATTTTTTCACTTTAGGAAAGCTGCTGCATTCCTGTCCCCATCTCCAGCACCATCTTTTCACAAGTCTGGTACCAACTTCATCTTGATGAAGCAAATCCTGCAGAAACATGTATAGCAATTGGGATGTTGTTTACCAAGCTAACAAATTAGCAAGCTAATAAGAAAAAGAGATACATTTCCACAGGTTTTGGTGCCTTAGCAAAAGTAGGAAAAAGGGATCTGCAGTTTATGCCATTGCAGCACAAATAGAGACCGTAAATTCCCTGGATCGTGGGATACCAACTCTGGGATGACACATGCTTCCTCTGGTATACACGCAGTGATGCTGGCAGAGTGTGTTAGATGAGCCTCTCCCTGCCATCCCTGCAGCTTGTGTTCTAGCATTGGCCAGGTGGATTGAGAGTGTGGCATTTGTGAAACAGTGGTGCATGTTCAGTCAACTGCAAACATGTGATTTTTCAGTCAGAAAAAGTAACCCTTTATTGCAAACATACTGTGGTTGTAAAAAATTATAGCAACCCACAGTCAAGTTGGACAAAGGAATTGGAAGAGTGGACTAAGGGAGTTCATCTGATTTTTAGATATATGCCCAGAAAGTTGGAGAGAGATGAGTTTTAGTAGTCACTGAGTTTGTACCAGTTTTTTGATGTGTTTTTGTTTTGTTTCTTTTTTTTTTAATATCTGATCATGGGTATTACTATTATTATTTTGAAACGGAGTCTTGCTCTGTCGCCAGGCTGGAGTGCAGTGGCACGACCTTGGCTCACTGCAACCTCCACCTCCTGGGTTCAAGCAATTCTCCTGCTTCAGCCTCCCAAGCAGCTGGGCCTATAGGCGCGTGCCACCACACCCAGCTAATTTTTGTATTTTTAGTAGAAACGTGGTTTCACCATGTTGGCCAGGATGGTCTCGATTTCTTGACCTCGTGATCCACCTGCCTCGGCCTCCCAAAGTGCTGGGATTACAGGTGTGAGCCATCGCACCTGGCTGATCATGGGTATATTTCATAGTGTTATTAAACTTTATCATTTATGATGCTTTTGGCCTGTTACCCAGTTTAATTCTCTTTAGAGGATGTATAGCCTGCCTGCTGCATTGTTCACATGGTATGAGGGAACAGATCTGGGAATCATCCCTGATGTAGGGACAGTTCGTCCCAAGCACTGCCCACTTTATGCTTTCTCACACCACAGGACACTGACTGTGGTGTGAAGGGACCTTATAGCCCAGTCATATTCTGGCTGTGTCTGGAGTGATGGTGATCATAGCTAACACAGGTTTGGAAGAAATGAATGAATTCAAATGCAGATTATGTTAAGTGTGTGTGCATATATATGTATACACACATATACACATATGTACAAATGTACATACACAGACATCTACATATGCATCTATATACCAGTTCTATTACCCCACTTATCTCTTCAACAGTGTGGCAGTAATGAGCTCTAGACACAAATGATGAGAAGGAGGTAGAAGAGCAAGAGACTTCCCGCTACCCTGTCGTTTTTGCCCCAGTGCCCCTGTTAGTTTTAATTTTAAGATAGATAGATAGATGGATGGATGGATAGATAGACAGATAGATAGATAGATAGATAGATAGATAAGTAGGTAGATAGATAGATAAGGTATCTTTTATCCATTTATTCAGTATTTACTGAATTTTTGAGGGTCTACTATGCATGGTTCAAGGTTGAGGATGAAATAATATTATGGCTTGTGGCCTTATCTTTTTTTTTTGATAAATAAATTTACTTTTCCATTTTAAAGCTTTTGTAGATAGGTAGCAGGAAGAAAAACAAAGGTGTGTCCAGGCCCTCAGTATGTAGTGTAGATGAAGATTGTGTCTAGGGAAACGGTCAACATTCATTCCTATCCCTTGTTATCTGTGTGATCTTGGGCAAGTCACTTAACCTCTTGACCACAGTTTTTTAATTTGTTTCTGGCAGCCAGGGAGGTGGCCCATGCAGATTTTTGTTCCTGAAAGAACGTGCCATTCAGCCGTAAGGAATGTAGTGGGCAGACAGCCTCCTGCTGGCATGTCAGCACCTTCAGGACAGGACTGTTTTTAAGCCAAGGCCATGCTCTCCCTGCAGCCCCAGCCAGTGACTGAGCACAAATGGGTCACTTCTCCTTCTCTGCTCCCTGCTGCCCCTAAAGAGGCTCTTGCTCTTCTGTCTACCTCTCATCCTTTGCATCTAGAGGTCCCTACTGCCATACTGTTGAAGAGATACGTAGGGTAATAGATCTGGTACATGGCGTATAGACGTATATATAGATATCTGTGTATGTACATTTGTACATATGTGTATATGTGTCTGTACATATATATGCACTTAGACTTAACATAATCTACATTTGAATTCACTATTTGTTTTTCCATGACAAAATTTTTCTTACTGAGATTTAAGTAAGATGGAAGTTTGTCCACCACATTTATAAGGCCCAAATTACAAAACAATAGGATTGCAAATGGAGTAAAAACCAAAGTAGAGAAAACTTATTGGGAGTTTCTTTGGAGGATGAAGAAGGGGTGAATGAGAGGAGAGAGTGTGTAGAAGTGCCTGGTGGGGCTTGGAGCAGTGGAAGTGGCCGTATGGTAGAAATTCTACTTGTACACGTAGCTCTGTGGTTAAAATCAGTGAAGGGCTGAATTTGAAACTTTCATTAGTAGCACTAATAAGATTTTATTGGATTCAGAACATGCTGAGTATTATTGTAGTTTTAGAGGACAATTCGTGACTCCATTTGTCAGCCTGGATTTGAGGATCTCAAGTCAGTTTACGTAATAGGACATCTCTCTCTCTCTCCGACTTCTGTTCCACTTGCTTGGTTCCCCCACAGATCCACATTCTGACTGGTTGTATGCAATGGAGGTCATGGAATAACAGCCAGAAGTAAAACAGAAAAATAACCAAGCTCGGTTTTATTTTAAACTTTGAATCTGTGATTGCTGTGATTAAAAGAAAACATACTTGATTATCTTCAAAGATTGTTACTGTAGGCATTACAGGTCTTCCTCCCAAACTGGTGTTTGATGAAGGAGACATGCCTTTTCCAAACCCGATTAAATACAAGGGGGATTTTGTCTATGTGCAGAATTTAAATGATTCTCATACCGTAAAATTCCCACCTTTCCCAGCTTATGAGGTCCTGGTAATGATAGTGTTGATGATTGCACCGTTTCACTCACACTTTCAGGAGAACCCATGTTTCCAGCTTGCGTATAATATATCACAGAGGAGGGTAAGGGCTAAGCATCTTAGAGAGTAGCAGAAATCGTAATCTAGATAGAACTGGATGAATCTTTAATGGTATAGAGCATACCTTGAGTTTTAGAACTGAAACTCTTGAAATGAAATAGAACAGTTTCTTTGGCTCTATCCTAGACTACTACCGTACTGTACGGGTTTATATCTATCTATCTATCTTTGGTTCTCAAAAAATAGAAAAATAAATGAAGTCTTTTTTAGATGACAATCCATTAAAGAACGAATCACAGTAATTAAAATATGATAGTATTAAAACCTGATAATCTGACAATCTAAGTTGTATTTCACTATAGAAACAGTATAGAAAATAAATTCTCCATTTTCAGGACTAGGGCTATGAAATCTGAAATTCTGGCTGAACATTTTAAGCATCCTTAATTCATTGATTGCCAACAAGATATTGAGGTGGAAATAATAATATAAACAAAAGAATTAAGATGCAGTCGTCTTTGGTTTGCAGCTATAGAGTTGAATATAAGTTGTTAACTGTCTGAAAGAATGTTAACTACTTCTATGATGGGTAGTTTCCTTTAAAAAATTATTATTGATGTAAGACTTAAATGGCCTTGGTTTGTTATTCGATGGAGAAGCTGGTCTTCTGCATTGAATATCTCTTAGCAGGAATGCATTCCTTTAGACCAATGTCTTACACATTGGAGGAACCAGTTTGTGGATCCTCACCACCATTTTGTCATCTGTTCTGTGGAAAACTTTTTTAAAAAGCCAATTTTCAGACTTGTCATTCCAATTACATACTCATCAACACTTAAGAAAAATATTAAAAATCTGTCCACTATAAGCAACAGATGGTAATCTTTTTATTTCCTTTTGAATTAAAAAAAAGATATTATTAATGTTTATTAGTGTTTTTTGCTCAGCAAACTTTTTTTTGCCAATTATCCATTAATTTCTTTTCATTATCTCTTGTGAAAAAACAGCTGAAATGTGTCTCTGTACCCAGTGGTTTATGACCTTGCTGTTTAAAAACAAAAGCAACTTTTCACAGGCCGACACCTTTATTCAAGGATTGTAAAAGACAACAGAGAAATCTCTTTTGTCTTGAAATAGGAAAACTTGATCAAAGAATTAGGTATTGAAGCCTCTCTAGGTAGTGAACATGTGAATGGGTGAGTGAATGAATCCAATAGCTTGACCTAAGAATGAAGCGTAGCAGGATCTGAATTTTGTGCTCTCTTTGTTTCTCTGCGCAGAACTTAAGAAGAGGATTACCTCAGGTTCCTTACTTCAGTCTCTATGGAGACCAAGAAGGTGCTTATGAACATCCAGGCTCCAGCCTTTTCCCTGAGGGTCCTAATGACTATGTCTTCAGTCATCTTCCACTCCACTCTCAGCAACAAGTGCGAGCCCCTATCCCCATGGTGCCCGTTGGTGGGATCCAGATGGTTCACTCCATGCCGCCAGCCCTTTCCAGTTTACATCCTCCACCCACATTGCCCCTGCCGATGGAGGGCTTTGAGGAGAAGAAAGGCGCGTCAGGGGAGTCCTTCTCCAAGGACCCCTATGTGCTTTCTAAGCAGCATGAGAAGCGAGGTCCTCACGCTTTGCAGTCATCTGGTCCACCTAGCACTCCCTCCTCTCCTCGGCTATTGATGAAACAGAGCACTTCGGAAGACAGCCTAAACGCAACAGAGCGGGAACAGGAGGAAAATATACAGACTTGTACAAAAGCCATTGCCTCTCTCCGGATTGCCACGGAAGAGGCAGCTCTGCTCGGGCCAGATCAGCCAGCACGGGTGCAGGAGCCCCACCAGAACCCCCTGGGAAGTGCACATGTTAGCATTAGACACTTTAGTAGACCTGAGCCAGGTCAGCCCTGTACCTCAGCCACCCACCCTGACTTGCATGATGGTGAAAAGGACAATTTTGGTACATCACAGACTCCATTAGCTCACTCCACGTTTTACAGCAAGAGTTGTGTGGATGACAAGCAGTCGGACTTTCATAGCAGCAAGGAATTATCTTCAAGCACAGAGGAAGGCAAAGATCCTTCATCAGAAAAGAGTCAGCTACATTGATCTATGATGCATGGAGACTTTCATTTCCACATTTTCCCATTTTTTTGTTTTCGTTTTTCTAGAAATGGAGGTAATCCAGTTTATAGCATGCCTGTCCTAAGTTACAGTAGTTTGCTATTATATATACTTTTGTTATATCAAAAGAATTAGGTAAATTAACAAGTCATCATGAGCCTGACCAAAACAAAATTTGAAATTAACCTATTGGGTCTGGTACTTTTAAAATTGTACAGATGTTTGTGCCTTTTCTTTACTTTGCTTATATTCTTATAAGCATTTTTTAGCAGTAATTTGTACATATTTTAGAATTTGTGTATCTGCTTTGTAATAAATGTAATTTCTTTCCTTTTTTGGACACTTGGATCTAAATGATGTAAAGCAAAACAGCATCAATATATATGTGAGGTTGCACTAAAACATATTTTTATATGATTAAAACTGAACAGCTTTTATGTACAGCTCTGATTCTGTAATACTAATATTTATTTACTTTGTTTCATAAATTGTACATTTTTTCTTAATGTTGTGGATTGCTTTTCTATGTGAAGCATGGGATTTACTGTTGCGTAACTAGAACAAAAATGTACATTGTAAACAAGATATTTAAACTAGAGTATCTTATTCTGCACTTATGCATTAGTTAAAAAAAGATAAAGGATGTATCAGTCAGTTCTTAACTCTTGTATATTTTTTTGTCTCTTGTTTGCTGGATTGACTATAACTTAAGTGCTGATTGTGATTTTAAAATGATAGTACCGTAAAGCATTAAAGTAAACAATGTGCTATTGTGAGTTTTTTCAAAGCTTTATAAATCAGTTATAAATAATATTAAAAGTATTTGGTCTTATGTGAACATGTTGATCTATATACTCATCTAAAAATATGGGAAAACATTCCACCCCATGTAAATATGTACAAGTGCATCACTGGTACAATTTTATGTAACTCAGTTGGACACTAGGTTGCCACAGACCTATGCTAGGTGTCTTTAAAAAATTAAAGTGACAAAGCACATGGGACTGTGTAGAGCTTGGTTATCGGCCGGCCCGGTGGCTTGGCAGGCAGTGCTGTGCGCTGCTCATGGAGAAGACCTGGGCTTAGCAATCTCCTTAGTTCTTGCTACACAGGATGGTGACTGGAACTAAGGGTACACAGAGGGTCGCACTTGGACTCTGAGGGTTGGGTGTGGAAGGGGGAAAAGGGGATGGAGACCTGCTCCCCAGCTCTTCCTGTCAGCCAGTTTACATGGGAACAGGGTTAACATCTGTGCTAGGGGAGGTCACCTTACCCTTTTTCATAGGGGAAGAGTCACACTCCTGGCTATCTCAGGGGGAATGGGGAAAAGAATCTTTCAAGGGCAAAGAACTCGTGGGAGGATGTCTGTTGTATGTAATACTCACAATGGCTTTTGGTTAGTGTTGAAGGTGGGAAGAGCCTTTGTAGGTCCAGAAGAGTGAAAGAGAGGGAAGGGTACAGCAACATGTGCACAGGCACGCACATGTGTGCACGCACACATACAATCTGGGTTATCTTTGTGCTATATAGTGGATTATAATTCTGTGAAACCAAGTTTGTATATTGAATTACATTAAGGAGTGTTCTTTAAAAAGAGAAATAAATATACAATTACATGCTTGAGGTGTCTAGTTCTTATGTGTTGCTTTACATTTTAATTTCCCAATTTCGTTTCTAAAGTAATTTTGATACTAGCAACATACCATCTATGCTTTTAATTGCTAGGCTCTGCCCATCCTGAGTATGAATGCTTTTAACAAGTGAGAAGACAGTTATTGGATTCCATAGATTCTCTGATTAGAACAGATAGTGGTCACCAAGGTGTGGGCCTTAGGAATAGACTTATCCAAACCTCAGCATGGGCCTGGGCAGCATATGTTGCATCTGAACAGATTCATGAATAAAGCAAATTATCGTTTTCCCTTCTGCCTCTCTTGCAGTATGCATACTTATCTGAAATTCAACTGGGGAAACAACTTCTTTCTTTTTGCTAAGGTGGCTGAAGCTAAGAATCAACTAAAATATATCAGAAGTTATCCACAAATTACAGTTCTTTTATTAGAATGAGTAGAATCTTTTTAATAATAAGAGCAGAATCTCATTAAAAGTCAAAACCTATTAGTATTTCCACTATAAAAATCTCAAATTTGTGGATTTACAATGTACCTATTTGCTTTTATGAGCCAAACTGTCTTTTTAAACTGTGTTTTACAAAGGTGAATTAAAGGTCAACACAGACACTCTAATATCTGTCTCCTACCAAGAAGAATGTTTTGATTATGTAGGGTGATTTGTGTGTCATATTCCTCATTGATGTGTGTGCGTGTGTGTGTGTGTGTGTTGGTGATCCCAGGTCAAATCAAATTACTCTGTTTCCTCCTCTACCCAATTCATCTCTCGTTTATTCAGTCATTCATTCATTCATAAAAGTTTTTGAGTGCCAACTATGAACTGGGTATGATAGTGGGCATTTATTTTTATTTTTATTTATTTATTTATTTGAGACAGAGTCTTACTGCAGGCCAGGTTGGAGTGCAGTGGTGCTATCTCAGCTCACTGCAACCTCCACCTCCCAGGTTCAAGTGATTCTCCCATCTCAGCATCCTGAGTAGCTGGGTCTACAGGTGCACACCACCATGGCTGACTAATTTTTGCATTTTTAGTAGAGACAGGGTTTCACCATGTTGGCCAAGCTGGTCTCAAACACCTGGCCTCAAGTGATCTGCTTGCCTCAGTCTCCCAAAGTGCTGGGGTTACAGGTGTGAACCCAATGCTCCCAGCCTGGTGGTGGGCATTTAGAATTAATAAAGGGTATCTGTGCCACCGAGGAGCTCAAATAAATAGGAAAGACATATATGTAAGTAAATGTGGATAATATGATGTTTGAGCTAAAATAGTTGCACATTTGGTTTTATAACCATAAAGGGAGAGAGCAATCATCCTGGAGAGAACAATCATCCTGCTGAGAATGAAGAAAGGCTTCATCACAGAGGTAGCCTTAGAACAGATCCTTGAAACAGTAAATTGACTAATTCAACATAGCTTTTCATCACCTACATTGGAGTACTCTTGTGTGTGCTAGGTGTCCAATATGGCACAAAACAGATAAAGTCCTTGCCTTAATGGAGTTTATATTCTAGAGGAAAGGGCAATATAAAAAAATTAGTGGGAAAACACATATTAGATTATCTGAGATGTGTAAAGCAATTAACATGTAAAAAGCAAGATGTAGCTGGCACCCTGGGTATGTGGCAAGATAGTACATAGTTAAGCTAGAAACACATAAAGTCCAATTTCCTAATCCAGCCTACAGGTCTGGCCCTGTAAGCAATGGAGAACCAAGGAAGGATTGAAGCAATAAAGTGGCCTTGCTATTGTTGTCGTTATCATTATTTTGGGAAAAATAAAACACTGTGGCAGCAGTGAAGATAAGGGAAATAAAAGCAGCAACAATCCAAACAAATGATGGGGACCTGGAGAAAGAAGGGACAGTTTTGCTTAATGAAGAGGAATGGCTGATAGCTAGACTGATTTGGTGCTGGGATGAAAGAGATGGAGAAGTTAAAGATGATGAGCTTTTAACCTGGGCAATAGAATGAGGGTGGCATTATTCAGCCACAAAAGAGAGTGGTTTTGTACAGAATGCTGGTAAAGAAATGAGCTTTCCTTAGCAGTTCCGAAGGAGTTCAACCTCAAACAAGAGAGGCCAGAGCTGGAGACTGGTTTGTCAGTTCTTGTTTTTCATCATAGCTGAGAGCACTGAACTGGATGAAATTCCTCAGGGTATATAAAGGGGTAGAAGAGGAAGTTTGAGGGTTTTCAAAGGTAGACAAAGAACATAGGGGTGAGCAAAGGTGTACTTCACAGGACAGCACATCTCATCTGCTGAGCCTTAGTGATACAAAATTATTTAGTATTTTTGAGAACTTGATTTTCAATATATTCCCCAAGATAATTTCTAGAAAACAAAACTTTTAGAACATCATTTGCTGAGAAAAAAATCAACAGTATTTGTGGAATTATTTACTATTAGTTACTATTTCCTTAGTAGCATAATAGTAGCTTTATTATTAAATAATAAATTAGAGGTTATTAAATTAACCTGTCATTTACAAATATCTTTTCCAAAACCTATAGTCTAGAGAAGTTAGGCGAAGTTTTCAAGGAGAAATAGGTGGTTCATTGCAGAATCAAGGCTAAAAATGAGCTCCCAACTCTTTGTCCATGTTTGCTTAAAGAACAGTTTCTGATTATTTATGCTCTTCTCACTTAGATTAAGATTACAATCACAATGATGTACTGTGAAAGTTGTTGGGTTGAATGGGCTCAGAATCATACAAAAACAACAAAGCCTATTTCTGCCCCGGAAATGGTCTTTATTAGTTTAAAATATATTACTAAATATGGTGGCATCTACTTTGCCACAGTACAGTTTTTTTTTTCCCAGGGGCAATTTGACATTATATAGAGCATCAGCTCTCATTAATTTCCAAGTGTAGAGAACCATATGCTTACCCAGACTTTATATGCAACAATAAACCAGCTTGGCTATGCAGTAGTACTGAAGAACAGGGAAAGTGGTGGAAATTATTCTACTTGGCACCAAACAGTACCTAAAGATTAACAAGAAGAAGACACAAACTCTATTTTCTAGAATTCTCTAGATGGAACATTTTATGCATACATATCCATTGCTTATCAACAACTAAGGCCACCTTCAGAAATATACATTTGACTGGGTGTGTTGACTCATGCCTGTAATTCCAGCTATTTGGGAGGCTGATCCAGGAGGATTGCTTGAGGCCAGGATTTCAAGACTAGAAATACACGTTGGTTATCAAAATGAATCATATCAACAGATTTTCTCTCCATTCACTAAGTGCCTATAATGTATTTCAGATTCTGCAGTAGATCCCTGCCATGGATTTTCATTTTTCTGAGAGAGGAGCTTGCTGTTTCCTAGGCTGGAGTGCAGTGGCGCCATCTAGGCTCACTACAACCTCTGCCTCCCTGACTCAAGAGACCCTCCGACCTCAGCCTCCATAATAGCTGGGACCACAGGTGCCCGCCACCATGCCCGGCTAATTTTTTGTATTTCTTTTGTAGAGATGGGGATCTCACCATGTTGGCCAGGCTGGTCTAGAACTCCTGGGCTCAAGTGATCTGCCCGCCTCGGCCTCCCAAAGTGCTGGGATTACAGGTGTGAGCACTGCGCCCAGCCCCTGGCATGTTTTACACTTCAAGTAGATTCCAAGTTTTGTTACAGTGTTGAAATACAAGTTTAATCCATATAGTTTGATGTGAATAAAATTTTACTTTGGCAAAATTAAAATAAAATGATTAATGATCATACATTTCCTTAATTTATTAAAAATCATATTAATAAAATATTTTTAAATGAAAACCTTTCTATTAAAAAATGCTACTGGGCATGGTGCTATTGTTTCCTACATATTATTGTTGCAGTGTGTAGGAAAAACTACATACACACACATTGTACATGGTCCAGGGATCCAGGCCCTTTTATGGGGACAGCATCCCCATACAAAATCACTTGTAGCTAATAATGATAATTATTCTCTACAAGCCCTGTTTTAAGTGCTTTCATTTATTCCCTCACTTAATAGTCACAAAACTGAGTGAAATAATTTGCTTAACTTTTCCCAGCTAGTAAATAGAAGAGGCAGTTAGGCTCTAAAGCGGTGCAGTCCAGTAGAACTTTCCGCATTGGGAAAAATGTTCAATACCCACACCTTCCAATACAAAAGCCTATAGCTACACATGACTGGAGCACTGGGAATGCAGAGAGTACAAGTGAGAAACTGGACTTCTAATTTTATTTAATTATATTTAAATTAAGCTTCACATGTGTCTAGTGCTTCCCGAATTGGCCGGCCACCTCTGCAGGCTGCACCCTTCCCCTGTGCACAGGCTGCACCACCCACCTCTATAAGCACTCATCATTTGACAGCTATTGAGGTTCTATCACATGCTAGCTCTGTTCTGGTACTGGAGCTATACTAATGAACAACAACAACCAAACCACACCAAACCCAAAAATCTGCTATCAAAGAACTTGGGTTCAGCGCTTATCACTAAATATCTAGTTAAGGATTTTGGTGATACAATCCTATTGACTGCTTCTGTTTCCATTGAGTTTTGGACCTTGGAACTCACTCAAGCAATAACGGCCAAAGCACACTTTTATGAAGAAGTAAACAAGCATCTTCCTCCTCCTGCCAGAAATCTGTTAAAAGCAAGGATGGAGAATATATCCCACTCTCAGGACTCATGTGGGGTCTCTCACTTCTGCCTTGGTATAAATGCATATGCCCCCTTGTGGCCTAAGGGAAGAGAGATGCAGCTGGGCTCCCCAAGGGCCCTGACTCCCCTACTGCTTCTGCATACGACGTAGAGTCTATGAAGAGAGCGACCTGGCTCCTGGAAGCCTTGCCTTGCTTTTCTACTGACCACATGTTATTAAGTAAATGGAAGGCAGAAGGAAGGAGTCTGCCATTTCTTCTCCCACAGTGAAGGGTGGAGGAAGGAAAGAAACAGAGGGGTTTCCTTTCTCTACCCCAGCGGCCATCCTGACTGTGAAGCAAGGGGTCTGAGGAAAAAGCTGCTCCTTGCTGCCGTGTATCCATCTACGTAGCCAGACTCATGGTAAACCACACTGTAAATGTTGCCCTCTTTGGAGAAAACCCACTGTCACCAAGGACCTACTGTTTTCCCCAAAATATAGTCTATGACTCTCTGTTATCCCCTTGGAATCAGTGAGATCATAATTCACGTGATATTCGACTGAAACAAACTAGACAAAGAGATTAAATAAAGCAACTTCATCTTAGCTCAAAAATTAGAACAAGCAGCCTTTCCCAGAGAGAATTAAGCCCATCAGAAAATGATTTGAGTGACTATTTTCTCAAATCTTCTAAGGAGATTACATAACTAGCACCATCCTTGTGGATAGGAAAGAAGTTAATTCGTTACACACAATGGGTGTCTTAGGGCATTAGGACTTAATATTCATATGGAAGCCTGTTTGACAAGGGATGGACTGTGGTATATTTCCCAACTCATATCAAGCCTAGTCACATTGTCAAATCTAGTTTAACAGAAATAATACATTGAGTACCACAGAACAGCATCAAATCCCCCCAAATTGTATCATGCCAGCAATATTAAAATGCTCCAAATGTGAACACTGCCTCATTAATATTTTCCAGAATAAACTTAAATTGCAAAAAGATAACCTCCTTTTATATTAAATACTAAATAAATTTAAGTCCCCAGTTTTGCTTCCTTTAATTACTTACCCCAAGAATAACATAACTTACATTCCCAGGGAAGGTTACAATTCAAATGTGTTAGGCATTTCAGCCAGGACCTTGGTGTACCTACTACTCAGCAATACGGGATTTCTTTCAGGGAGAGGGGTCCACACAAGGAACATAGCCAGATGGGAAAAAATGTTATATTCCCTATTTATCATCCCTCCTCCCTCTGCCAATCACATGCAGCAAATGCTTCAGGTTAATGATGCATTCAAGAATGTGTCTTGATCTCCATTCTGAAGTAAAGCCACCTTCTTTCTATGTAAATCTAAATCTTAGGGTATGTATAACGAGACATTCCTATGTCAAAGGAGATATGACCAGATTTACTGCATTCTGTTTAGATAAATAAATATGTGCCATTTTATGTATATACACATTATTTCATTTACTCCTTTTAGCCCCTGTAATATGGGCATTATAATTTCCATTTTGCAAATCACCAAATATTTATAGGGAAAGAAACATAAATTTTATAACTTGCCCAAGATTACATAACTGAGTTTCAAACTCAGGTCTGTCTGACTCCAGAATCATCCATTCCATTATTTCATTGATTGTCATTCAGCCATAGTTGCAAGCTTTCAAAGGAAATTCATCATTTGTTCTTTCATTCATTCAAATATGTTGATTGACTGACTGCTCCCGCTACACTGTTTAGTAAGCAAGACCGCATGTGAGCAAGAGATTTCAATGACAGCATGGAAAGGAATTTGAGAGAGGGATTGCTGCAAAGCAAACCCAGATATGAGGTAAGTGAATCTGAACTATAAGGAGGGAACCCTAATCTGAACAAAAAGTATGGGTGTTCGGGAACGTAAGGTGATTATCAGGTTAGTGCAGAACATTTAAAGTGTTACAGGTAGGGGAGGCCCTCTGGAAAAATCCCACAGCAAGAGAGAGCAGGACATGTTGGAGAGAATAAAACAAATTCTACAGAGGGAGTAAAGATTCTGAGGTGCAGGGCCAGGAAAGGGATAGCAAGAGGTGGAGCTGACGGGATAAAAAATGATGAGATATTGCAGGGTCTTGGAAATCATTTTTAGAGGTTTAGACATTAGGGCAACAGCTATTTGGGAATTAGAGCATGCTAGGTAGGAAAGTGACGGAACAGGGTTTGCGGTTTACCTGCTAAAAGGGCTTTAAGGTACGCTGTCCAAGAGTCATAGGAATATGGGGCTACAGAGCACTCGAAACGTGGTTAGTCCAAATTGATATGCGCTGCAAATGTAAAATATATGCCAATTTTGAAGATATAGCACAAGGACGGTTTCAAATATGTCATTCATAATTGCTCATAGTGAGAACATGTTTAAATGATATTACACTACAAATATTAGGTTAATTAAAATGATGTTAAAATTAATTTCCTATGCTTCTTTTTTTAGGTTGGTACCAGAAATTTCACAATTGCATACGTGGCTCACATTGCATTTCTATTGGATGATGCCGGTGAAAGAGAGAATAGATGAGGGGGTGGGAGGGGACACTGAGCTCAGCTGGGCGGCTATTTCCATGATGGTGGCCTGCAATAACGTGGCAGTGGTGAAGATGAAAGAAAGCAGACAGACTTGAACTGCAGGAAGGGGGTGCACCATATGAGATGGTGGTTTATTACATACAGGGTTCTCAGAAGAGGGGGGAGTCATGGTTAACGTCCCATTTCTAGCTAGCCACAAACAGATTAAAGATGATGCCTTTTCACAACATGGTTAAAGGGCAGGGGGCAGGGAGGTTTGGGAGAGCCCTGAGGGATTTGGTAGCTCTTACTTCCTTACTTCCTGACTTTGGGGGTCCTGTGGACATCTGAAAGGAGAGGTCCAGGGAGCAATTGGAACTGTGGTTCTTCTGATCCTATCTTAATAATAATAAATCTATCTGTAATTTATTTAAAATGAATCCTATGCCAGACAGATATAATCTCATTTAATCCTTCCATGAATTTGTTGATAAGAATATGGCTACATTCCCTTCCTTTTTTATTCCTCTATATCAATGGTTCACAATTTTATCAACTATCATATTTTATAGTGCCTCTTTTGTATAGTTTACTCAGCCTATTATATGGAAAATATCCATATAATTTTGAAATTATTATATGGATAATTGAAATTATCCATATAATATATAATATCCTATAATAATTTCAAAATTATATGGATAATTTCAAAAATTTCAATATAATACCCTAACTACATATAAAGGAGAAATGACAGAAAAGTAATTTACAATAAAATTTTATTAATCTATTAAATAGGTAAATGTACTGTGTTATAGTTAAAGATTAAAGTAGAAAGTATAATGAAGAAGTTAGGAGCTTGCACCTCCATGCAGATCACCGTGATTATGACAGCTACATATTCACCTGCCAGTGTGTTGTACTGGGAACTCAGATGCCACAAGTGGCATTGTCATTAGAACATGATTTTCTGAAATGAGAAAGAAAATCTCGGAAAGTTCCAAAAATAAGAAAATACAAATTTTCTCAATTGACATGTGGTTGCCCTCCCAGAAATATGTAACAAACCTGCACATTGTGCACATGTGCCCTAAAACTTAAAGTATAATAATAATAAAATTTAAAAAAAAGAAAAAAAAGAAATTATAAAAATTCAAAAAAAAATTCAGTCTCCAGTCAATTCTGCTGTAATGTTTGTTTTAAAATTTTTCCAACACAGTTGACATACTAGGGAACAATTTGGACATAACACATTTGCTTATGCTTGACTTTTTAATTGAGAAATACTAGGTGAATGCAGAAGACAGCACTTAGCTGAAGGAGCCATGTAGGAATATACAAACATAAACACTAACACACTTCCGATGTCTACCAGCTACCTCATTTCACCGAGTGTTATGAGCCCACCCATATACATAGTGTACAGCATAATGAAATTGGACTTTCTGTTCAATTTCAGATGACCTTACTTCCATCACTTCACAGTAAGTCACAAACTGCAGCTCTTCTGTCACCTACTTCTAGTAGCGAACATTAGATATTTTTCAAGTTAAGCACAGCATTTATTGGAGTACTTATGTATTTCTTAACATTAATGCATGTAAAACTATGCTACCATTTTTATTGGCACCCTATCTTTTTTTAACATATCACTGATGAAGTTTTGGAGTATCGTGTCCCTGACCCTGTTTTCCCCATAAGCCCTGTGGTTTGTTATTGCACAATTTTGCATAGCACAATGATTTTTGGGAGCACACTTGTCTTCTGGTAGCAGAGATGACTTGAAAATCTATACCCCCACTTCAGATTTGCTTTATAATGAAACAGAGCTTGATTCTAGGCTCACATAAATCCAAATGAGTATTTCACTTTCGTGTTCCGTTTAGAGTAACATTCAAGTTTACAAAATGGTTCTGCTCATTGGTGGAACTCCAGTGTTGGAGAATCTTAATCACTAAATGCTGGCAGCGCCCTGTCGTCATAGCACCAATCAAAAGCTTCCATGAATTTCCAAAATGCCCTGGGGTGTGTGTGTGTGTGATTGATACTGCCCCGGTTGAGAACTGCTGATCTATTTGAAGCTAGAAGTTAATAAAGATGAATAGAAATTCATCAGGCAGAATTATTTATTAATCCTAGAAAACTTGTCCTCAATATCATAGAATCAAACATTTTGAGTATTATGTCTAAGAAACTATTTCAAAGCATTTGACAGTTTCTATAAGCACATTTTGAATATAGTTGCTGACACATAAATATATCTATAATGTGTTAAGACTATTACTATTTAAGTCAATTTAAAAATAATGATGGCAAAACTGCTTTTGTTACTACTGTGTTGCTGCTAATACTAAGATGATTGCATTCAAATCAAGGTCACTCAGACACCAGGATCACTCCTATTTCTACTACTCTACTGTAGCCCATGTAGTCTCACCATGACCACGTTGATTTAATTGTAGTGACATAGAAGATCTGAAGAATGCCCAAACATGCAAAAATTTCTTGACATACACATTTAAAGATTTTCAAATTGACCTATACCAAATAGATTCATAGGAGTAACTACATTTCTTCATTTCCTTCATAAACCAAGCTGAACACTCCAGACTGCTCTCTATACAACTGTGCACTTTTCCTGTTGCCAGTTGAATTATGTGCAGTTGAATTTAATCCCATACCAATATATGCAAGTTTTGTGGATTATTATAATTACTTGATTTAAATTCCACATGAATCTATAAAATATGAGTGCAAAAAAGAGTGCTTTTATCTATGGCTGTTAAGTTAAATGCTTTGGAAAGAATAAGGACAAGTCATTAAGAAAGTGGCCATTGAATTATGTGCGGGCAATTAGAAAAACTAAAAATTAAAATGACTCTTCCTCCAATTGGTTATTGAATGTCTTCCAATACTCATTCCACTTTAAATAAGGTGAAATTATCATTTTGGCAATGTATTATAGTTATGTTGCATTTATGTTACCTGACTGGATCTCCAATCACAGCCCAATGCTGAAAGGGAAGATGGTACACCACTCTCCACCAAAGGATGATAAAGATGCATATACATTTCAGAATTTTTTAAGTTAAAATATTTAATGTATTATGTATCAACTTGTATGATCCATTGTCATTTTAAAATTAATCTGCAATTAGTTCTGATTGCATTATGTAAGACTACTTTTCCTATGCATCACTTTTCTAGAATTTAGGATGGTATCTTCAAACCACAACAGCTAATAATGGTATATTCACATATAGGATAAATTACAGAGATACATATGATTTGTTTCTCTTTATAACTTTGGGTCCAGGATAAATGAATGTGGTAAATAAAAATAACCTCTCTGTCCTAAATTCCTGAACAAAATAATAAAGACAAAAGCCAAAATATGTAAGGAAAATTCCAAAATGAATACTTACTGTTTTCTCTCCTAACCATCTGTTTCCACATTAATCAATCATCCTCTATTTCATGAGATGGATAGGAGAGATTAATCATCTGCACCTTAATCTAAAAATGAAAACATTACCATAGAAACCTTCTTTTCACATTCTTTAACCATGAGTGAGAGCTCCGAATTAAAATATCTATTTTGAGGCCAACCAGTAACTATAAACACCAATAAAAACAAATGCTGCCGGGTTGGGGAAGATGGCAAGAATGAGCAGGAATGGTATTTTGGAATGCCACTTTCTTTCATTCCAAATTTATGAGAGAAAGACCTGCCTGTTTTTTAGGTACACTATATGCCATCCAACATTTTGAACTTGGACATGCTCCGGAAAATCCGTACTAGCTCCCCCTTTCAGTTTCTGTAAAATTCCAAGAACAAATCCTTTGCTGTTTCCTTAGTTACTCTAAATAAGGTGTCATCAATATTTAAAGAATGGAGATCTTGGAAAGTATGGGATGACTCCAGAGCCACGCCTTACACATCTGTTCATTCTACCTCCTTACTTCCAAATGCTGCATGCTTCCAGATTTACAGGTGTATTAGTCTGTTCTCATGTTGCTAATAAAGACATACCTGAGACTGAGTAATTTATAAAGAAAAGAGGTTTAATTGACTTACAGTTCTGCATGGCTGGAGAGGCCTCACAATCATGGTGGATGGCGAATGAGGAGCAAAGTCACGTCTTACATGGCAGCAGGCAAGAGAGTGTGTGTAGGGGAACTCCCCTTTATAAAACCATCAGATCTCATCAAAAGTATTCACTATCACAGGAATAGCATAAGAATGACCTGCCCCTCTGATTCAATTCAATCACTGGTTCTCTCCCATGACACATGGGAAGTATGGGCATTGCAATTCAAGATGAGATTTGGGGGAGACACAGCCAAACCATATCAACTGGTCTCTACATTTGGGGATACACCTGATAAGGTGGCAGGTAGAGTTGAGTTGGAAGAAATGGCACTGGGGTTATTTATAAGATGCAAAACATTAGTCCTCTAGTTGTCTGTACTCCTTGAAAGAAGAGTACCAGGCCATCATCCTTGACATTATTGAATGAGGTCCCTTTTTACTAAAATTGGATATCTAGTGAGTTTTCAAGGGACATTTATTTTAAGTAGAACTTTTGCACTTGTCTCTGTGCACTTTCCTTTAACTCAAGATGAGAATGGGGTTGGCAATATGAAGCATGTGATCCTCCTCAGCCCCTTCCCAACCCCTTATTAGAGCTCAGTAATCACAGTTGGTCTTTTTTTCTCAAGAGGTAGCATCGTGCATTGTCGGCAAGCAGAGGCTCAGGAACCAGACTACAGGGATTCATATCTGAGCTTTGCTACTTCCTTGCTGTGTGGTCTTGGGGCAGTTACAGACGCTTATTGCTGGAGCAAACAGCCCCAACACTTCAGTGGCTTGATACACAGCAGTCTATGACCCACTCATGGAATGTTTTCTGGATCAGCAGGTGACTTTCCTTTAAGTGATGACAGGGCAGTGCTGTGTCAATGAAGCCCTGTGAGCTGGATTTGATGTGCTACATGTTTTTTGTAGGACTAATGAGCTTAAAATGTTCTTATGTTTTTCAAATACACTCCAGCCTGGGCAACAGAGTGAGACTCAGTCTCAAAAAAAAAAAAAAAAAAAAGAATCTACGTAGCATCCTCAATTCTGCCTATTTGAGCCTGCAATATATATTATCTGATACTCTTTCACAGAAATAGTCTGCTATTCCTTAATTTGGGGACCCACACTCCATCCACCTAGAGGCTCCACAATCTTCAACCAGAGGCTTCCAGAGTTATGATAATCCAGAGTACACAGGATGGCACATAGTAGGATTTTATGAGCCAGACCCAAAGGGCCACTCATCATTTTTTTCCATATTCTGCTAGCCAGAACTCAGTTTCTTGGCCACACCCAACCTCAAGGCAGCTGGGACATTAGCCCAGCTGCCTTCCCGGGAAGCAAAAAAGATGGATGGATGAACAGTTAGCTAGTCTCTGTTCTGGTAGACTACTTAACTTCTCTGTGTCTGTTTCAACCTAAGTGAAATGGGAATAATAAGTAGGATTTCAAAGAGGATTGAATGAGTTATGTACATAAGGTGCTTAGAACAGAACCTAGAACATTTGTGAGTGCTCTAAGTGTTTACTATTATTTTCTATACTTAGAGGCTAGAAATACTCTTCTTGATACCTACTTCCCTTCACTCTCCTGTATTCAACCAGTCACCATGTCCCATCAGTTGTATCCCCCTAACATCCCTCAGAAATGCCCTCACTTCCAGTATGCCACTGTTTAAAATGTAGGTTTCATTATTATTCAGGTACGGTGAGTTCAATCCATCTGGAGATGACTGCCATTGAAAACAGTTTGTTACGGTGACAATCCTGAGAGGAGGGGGCATACCACATTACAGGGGCCCACGCAGAGAAGCACCCAGGTAGGTCGGGAGGCAGAGGGAGTGACGGAAAGTATGGGCAAGTGTCTTGATTGCAGTTTCTTTGGGAAGGAGTGGGTAAGACAGGGTAAGCAGGTTTAGGATTGATTACTTTGGATAGTTTTAGCAGACCCTGGGGCAGAGGGGTTGTCTCTAGCTCTCTGGTCCTGGGGGTGATTAATGCAGGAGGACAGTGGCCTGAAGTGTAGGAACTTGATAAAGGAGGCAGTTGGTGGCCTGGACTCTGAATTGGTTGGTTTGCACATGAAAGGCATGTTTTCAGTCCTTGATTTGCTATCTCTAGGAATTAACTAACTCTGATATAGGCAGTCCTATGGTCAGCTAGGCCCCAAATGTCAAAATATAATAGTGGTATATAGAACAAGACATGGCTAATACAGCCAGCATGTCTCAGCTGGATTGCTTGCAATGGCTTCCTAAGTGCTCTTCCTCCAACTCACTTATCCTTGTGAATAAGCCTTCCTCCAAACAGGCAGCTGGCCTTTGGGAAACCTATATCTGATTGTGTCACTAGCCAGCTTCAAGCTATGCAAGAGCTTCCTGAATCCCTTAAGAAAAAGATCAAAGGCCTCTGTCCTGTCTCTGCTTGTTCTGCTTTTCCTTAGCTTCTGAGGGCACCTTGGTTCCTCTAACGTGCCTTGTTCTTCTATCAGTTGGGCCCTTGCACCTGCTCTGCCTTTTGCCTGAAAAGCTCCTCTCTGCTTTGCAACCTCTGTGCCTTTGGTATTTAACATACGCTTCAGATTTCAGCTCAGATTCAAAACTTGCATCACCCCCTCCCAATACTGTGTGACTAATTGCTTTAGTTTAATGTGGTAAAGTTGATAAATATCCAGCTGGGCCTGGCTTTGTGCATTCAAATCCTAGCTTCATCATTTCTCACCTGTTTGAATTTGCGTTAGTTATTTCATCCCTCTAAAAGTCAGTTTCCCCCTCATAGCATGGGGATAACATTAGGAAAATTTCTTGGGCTTTTTGTTAGGATAGAATAAAATAAAATAAAATAAAATAAAATAACGTGTACTTAATATGTAATCATTTCTAAGACTTCAGTGTTTCATATTATTAATATTTCCTGTTAAGCCTCAGAATTCTTTGTAACCTAGGACTCTAGGCAGTTACTAGCAATTAGCTAGGATTCAAATTGAGAACGTTTTCACATCTCTGATTAGGAGAATGATTTAACTATTATTAATCACTTCAGAAGGTTAATATAAGCTAATTAATATTTAAGATACTGTTATAGAAATGACATTTCCTCACCAGGGGGGAATTGAACTGACTTTTTTCCTATCTATTATGACATATACCATCATCCTTTTTAAATTTTTTATTAAATAAGAGTTCTACATATTGGTAAATGATATGGTTTGGCTCTGTGTCCCCAGTCAAATCTCATCTTGTAGTTTCCTTAATTTCCATGTGTTGTGGGAGGGACCCGGTGGGAAATGATTGAATTATTGGGGTCGATATTTCCCAGGCTGTTCTCATGATAGTGAATAGTCTAACAAGATTTGACGGCTTTAAAAACAGGAGTTTCCCTGCACAAGCTCTTTTTGCCTGCCGCCATCCATGTAAGATGTTGACTTGCTCCTCCTTGCCTTCCACCATGATTGTGAGGCCTCCCCAGGCCGGTGGAACTGTGAGTCCATAAGCCTCTTTCTTTTATAAATTGCCCAGTCTTGGGTATGTCTTTATCCGCAGTGTGAAAATGGACTAATACAGTAACATAATACAGAGAAATACTTAAAAACAAAACATAATGAAAGCAAATGTAAGAGTATCATTCTTAACTTGCCTTTTCTCCCTTTCTGTAGATGAAATTTCATTTTGATCCCTGAATTCTTTCTAATAAAGTCTTACTTACTAGGGAAAAAGAATGTAATATAATGAACATATTCATATACAAAGATTTGATTGATTAAAGTTTGTTACGAGCTGGGGATAGAGGAAGAATTTAACTACAAAAGGTCATAAGGGAATTTTTGAGGGGTGGTGAATTTGTTCTATATTTTGATTATGGTGCTGGTTATACCACTGCATGCATTTGTCAAAACTCATAGAGTTGTATATTTAAAAGATGAATTTTACTGTATACAAATTGTACTGCAATTAAAGAAAAACAAGTGCTGGGCATGGTGGCTCATGCCTGTAATCCTAGAACTTTGTGATGCCAAGGTGGATGGATCACTTGAGCCCAGAAGTTTGAGACCAGCCTGGGGTAACATGGTGAAACCACATCTCTACCAAATGAAAAACAAAAAATCAGCTAGGCATAATGGCACGTGCTTGCAGTCCCAGCTACTAGGGCAGCTGAAGTGGGAGAATCACCTGAATCTGGGAGGTCGAGGCTGCAGTGAGCCATGATTGCACCACAGCACTCCAGCCTGGGCAGAGTGGAAAAACAAACAAAAACAAAAACAAAAAACAAAGAAAAAGATTGGGTTGATAATTCCTTTTCCCTTAAGCTTAGGAAATGTTAGTGGTGAAATTGGTTTTGGATTAATGAAGAGGTCAAAAGTGATACATTTATATATTTATTTACAAGCCTATGATCCAATGATAACTTTAAGTTTTAAAACTAATTGCAAAATAGCTCAGTTATGCTTAAGCAATAACTGTCCTTGCCATGGAGGTAGAGTTGCATTCCAGAGGGTCTGATACAGGGAAGGCAAACATGCGAGAAGTAGTATCCAAGAAGGACCTTCCAGAGACTGCAGTTTTACCTAAATGCACTGAACTTGAGAAATTATAGATTTTTTTTTTTTGCTTGTAAAAAAATGGCAAGAGCACCTTTCCATGGTATAACTGCTGCAATGTCATGATGGAGTACCGGGGTGTGAATGAGCCTATTACATCACAGGAGAGTGCAAGCTTTCAACATCAAAATTACTTAAGTGCCTGCTGATTAAATCTTGCTGCAAATGGCATTTCATTCTTATTTTTGATGGGTAAAAAGTGATTTATTATATTTACTTGGCTCTTATCCCTAGTGAATGCAGAGAGTGAATGCCTTCTGTAGCAACATATGGCTTGTTGGGAAGTATGACTCATCAATTGAACCAGCGGTGCAACCCCCCCCCAACCAACCAAAAAACAAACAAACAAAAAGAATTGTTAAGAAGGTGGCAACTATCCTAAGGCAGATTCTGTTGTTATTCCCATCGTTGTTCCTGTCTTATTGGGGAATTTTTACCTCTAACTCTCATGAGTTCTTCTTCTAATTAAAAAGAATGAATCTGTTTTAATATTTGAAGGTGCAAAACTAGCCATCTTGCTTTATTTTACTTTCTCTGGAGTGACTTGCTTCTGAGCTATTGGCTATTGATAGCTTATTTCTTACATTTGTTAAACATTTATGATTGCTTTAGTATTTTCCAGATAGTGTACTAGATATTTGGAATGCAAGGACCTGTTGCCAAGGAATTTTCTTATTATTACTAAGTCTATTGTCTTTTTCACATTTACTAGGTCAATTTAGTTTAATTTTCAGACTATCAGAATTACTTAGAAAAAAAAGTTTATCAACCAGTACTTTTTTTTTTTTTTTTTTCTGAGATGGAGTTTCACTCTTGCTGCCCAGGAATGGAGTGCAATGGCAGGATCTCAGCTCAGTGCCACTCCGGGTTCAATTGATTCTCTTGCCTCAGACTCCCAAGTAGATGGGATTACAGGTGCATCCCACCACACTCAGCTAATTTTTGTTTTGTTTTTGTTTTGTTTTTTTAGTAGAGACGGGGTTTTGCCATGTTGGCCAGGCTGGTCTCAAACTCCTGACCTCAGGGGATCTGCCCACTTTGGCCTCCTAAAGTGCTGGGATTACAGGCGTGAGTGAGCTACCGCACCTGGCCTCAACCAGTACTTTTTAAACTCCTCTATTATAATAGTCTGTATTTGATGCTCATCTGAAACATCATAATATTTATCATTAAAATTCTTGCTGCAAACTGGGAAAGCCTATATAAAGAAGGGCAGAAAGCTAATGGATTAAATATTTTAGTTTTAAAAGGTTGAGGGGTCTAGGCACTTAAACATTTATCCACTTATTAAAAACATTTCTTTAGGACTTACCATATGCCAACCAATGTTTTAGAGACTAGAGATATAGCAGTAAACAGGATGAATGAGATGTCTGCCTTTCTGAAATTTATATCTCAGTGACTATAATAAACAAGCAAAGGAGAGAGTCAACATGGTAACCAGAGAGGAAAGCGAAACAGAGAAACATGATTGAAGATGAGCTTCTGTAGTCAGGAGCCCTCTCTGGGAAAATGACGTGATATGGTTTGGATTTGTGTCCCTGCCTAAACATCATGTCGAATTGTAATCCCTAATGTTGGAGGAGGGGCCTGATGGGAGTTGATTGGATCAAAAGGGCAGATTCCCCCCTTGGTGTTCTCGTGATAGTGAGTGAATTCTCATGAGATCTGGTTGTTTAGACGTGTGTGGCACCTCCCCATTCTCTCTCTTCCTCTGTAAGACATGTGTGCTTCCCCTTCCGCCATAATGGAAAGTTTCCTGAGGCCTCCCCAGCCATGCTTCCTGTACAGCTCATGGAACTGGGAGCCAATTAAACCTCTTTTCTTTATAAATTACCCAGTTTCAGGTATTTCTTTACAGCAGTGAGAGAACAGACTAATACATGACTTTTGACAGGACATCTGAGCAACGGGAAGGAGCAGCCATATGGAGACTTGGGAGAAAGGCATAGAGGCAGAGAGTGCGAGTGTAAAGGTTCTGTGGTGGGAATGAACTTGGCATATCTTGGGAGCAGAGAGTGTGCAGGGTGAGTAAGGTTCTATGTGGGGAGGTGAGTTGGATCAGCTGAGATGAGGAGTGAGCAGAGGCTGATCCCCCAACAGTGCTGCAGGTGGTTAAAGAAAGTCAGGGGTATTCTTAGTGAATGGGAAGCAGCTGGAGTACTTTTAACAGGACAATGAAAGGCTTTTTAAGAAACTTTTATTTGGAAATAATTTTAAATTTACAGAAAACTTAGATGAAGAGTACAAAGAATAGCTCTATACCCTTTACTTAGATTCACTTATGTGAACATTTTGCCCAGTTTGCATCACCATTTACTATCTTTATCTCTAAAACATTTTTGTCTCCACCATTTGAGAGCAAGTTGCATACAGCATGGCTCTTAATCTCTAAACATTTCAATATGTGTTTCCTAATAAAAAGGCTATTTCCTCATATGAGGGTTAATTTTATATCAACTTGACTGGGTTATAGGGTGCCCAGATATTTCTTCAAACATTATTCCTGTTTCTGTGAAGATTCTTTTTTATGATATTAACATTTAAATCAGTTGACTAAGTAAAGCAATTGCCTTCCCTAAAGTGGGCAGGGCTCATCCAATCAGAACAAAAGCCCTGGCACTCTCCCATGTGAGAGAATTCTTCCTGCCTGAAGGCTTTTGAACTGGCAAAGTCAGTTCAAATGTTAGCCTTTTTTTTTTTTTTTTTTAAATTCAGACTCAAACCAAAACATCAGTTCTTTGTGTCTTGCACCTGCTGGCTTTCAGACTGGAATGACACTGTCAGTTCTCCTGGTTCTAAAGCCTTCATAGTTGGATTAGAGCTAAACCATTGGCTCTCCTGGGTCTCCAGTTTGATAACTCACTCTGCAGATCTTGGGTCTTGCCAGTTTCCATCATCACATGAGCCAATTCCTTACAATCAATCTCTTTGTATATGTATATACATTCTATTGGTTCTATTTTTCTGGGGAATCCTAACTGATATACCTTGCATAACTACAGAATAGTTATCAACTTCAGTAAAACTTAGCATTAATATAGTACTTATATCCAAACTATCATCCATATTCCACTTTTATCAATTGAGTCAATAACTCCTTTTACAGCATTTTTTCTCTTCCGTATAGGAGCCAGTCTATGATTCCACATTGCATTTAGTTTTCATGTTTCTTATATGTCTTTTAATCTGGAACAATTCCTCAGCTTTTTAAAAAATGCTTTTATGACTATTGACAGTCTCAAAGCATGTAACATCCTCTCTCTTATCCCCACCCACTCCCTGACCCCTTTCCAATAGGGTGATCCTCATTATGTTTCCTCATAATTAGATTTAGATTATGCATTATTGGAAGAAATAACATAGAACTGATGTTTGCCCTTCTCAGGGTATCCTATCTGGAGGGACATGATGTTCATCTTTCCCTCATTGGAGATATTGATTTAAACCATCCACTCAAGTGTTGTATGGTCTGTCCACAGGACTATCTCCATTTTCTCCTTGCAACCAATAAGCAGTCATACAAATATCCTGATTCTTAGTACACTTGACTTCCTAGATTCAGCATTTCTTGATCCTTACCTGAATTCATCTTTACTGAGACACTTGTGAAATGATGATTTTTCATTCATACTCCTGCCACATTCATAGCAAGAGATTTCCTTTCATCATCATTTTTTTTTTTTTTTCTGAGGCAGAGTCTTGCTCTGTCGCCCAAGCTGGAGTATAGTGGTATGATCACGGCTCACTGCAACCTTTATTTCCTGAACTCAAGCAACCCTTCCAGTTCATCCTGTTGCGTAGCTGGGATCATAGACGTGCGCCACCATGCCTGGCTAAATTTTTTAAACTTTTTTGTGAAGACAAGGACTCATTATGTTGCCCAGGCTTGTCTTAGACTCTGGGCTCGAGCAATTCTCTCAGCTTGGCCTCCCAAAGTGCGGGATTACAGGTGTGAGCCACTGTGCCCAGCCTCATTATTATTATTATTATGAGACAGAGTCTCATTCTGTCGCCCAGGCTGGAGTGTAGTGGTATGATCTCGGCTCACTGCAACCTCTGCCTCCTGGGTTCAAGTGATTCTACTGCCTCAGCCTCCTGAGTAGCTGGAATTACAGGCATGTGCCACCATGCCCGGCTAATTTTGTATTTTTAGTAGAGACGGGGTTTCACCATGTTGGCTGGGCTGGTCTCAAACTCCTGACCTCAGGTGATTCACTCACCTTGGCCTCCCTAAATGCTGGGATTACAGGCGTGAGCCACCATGCCCAGCTAAACCTCATCATTTTTTATTTCATTATCTATTATTGGTATGGACTTGTGGATTCCTGTTTTTTAATGATTTATTAGTAATTACTGCCCCTAATTATTTAATTTCTCAAATTTTCTAGTGGGGGCTCCTTCAAGTTGTTCCCTGTGCCCTTCTGACAAGTCCCTATCATTTTCGATGGAGAGATATTTCTTTAATTTTTCAGGTAAAGAGATTTTTCAGTATCTTATTGTATTATCTGTATCCCAGACCTGGAAACAATCATTTCATTGAGAAGCCCTAATTCTTTTTAGTGGAGAAGGGTGTCAGAAGTCAAGATCTGGGTGCTAGGTGTGGTCACATTGTCACCGTGCATGTCTTCTAGTTTCATTCAGCAGATAGAGCCAGGAAATGTGCCTGTGTTCACATTTTACATGCATGTAGATACAAATGTATACACAAACACACATTTTACAAATCATGAATCCACATCAATACCTCCAACTCCAATCCATCATTTCAAGATTCTTTCTTGCTTTTCACAAAGTAATAACAGGATGTTAAAAGATCCTTCTGGCTACCCTGTAGAAAATGTTCTCTAGGGTGTGCAAACATGGAAGCTGGGAGTCCAATCAGGCGCCATTCAGCTGTTCAGGGAAGACATGATGGAAACTTGGACTAGGCTGACAGAGGTGGAAGTCATAAGCAATGGTTACACTTCTGTTTTTAAGGTATAGATTATACTGTAAGGACAGGACACATGTGAGAGAAGGAGAGAAACCACATATTACACTTAGAAATTCAATCCAAGCAAAGGGTATGACTCAATAGGCAGAATTTTCAGTGCAGGTGATCGCTTTTTTTTAAAGAACAGAAACATGACTTTCTTTGGTAGGATCCCATAGGCTGTGGGAGCAAGCACATGTTTGCCATGACCAGTGAAGTCCCCACAAACCCAAAGTCTATCATTAAGAAAATAATTTTTAAAGTCAAACATTAAAATACAAAAAGTGTTTGTGATACAGAAATCATGAAGGGGAGGCTGTGTGGCCAAAGAAAATATGTGGATGTTCCTAATAGGAACAAGCTCTGGGAATAAGAAAACCAGTCTGCTTTCCAGGTGTTCTTTCAGTTTAAATAATTCCCTAACATCAAACACCTCTGATGTACATTTCAAAGCAATTACAAAGAAAGCAAGAACTACACTGCCCACTGTTAGAAGAGTTGTGCATCGTAACTATGATAATAAGAGGGGAGAAGACTGACCGTCCACCAAAAATATAACTGCATTCATTTATGGTTTTTGCCAGCCAAGTTAATAGTAACACAATTTCTGCACTGAAGTCATTGTTGCCTGCTTTATGATGTGTTTAACTTTTGTTTTCTGCTTTTATTTCTATTGAACATCATAGCAGAAGCATTTTAATGTTTCTGCCTGTCCCCTGTTTGGGACTATTCATGTCATCTTTTCATAATGTAGATATTTACACTCCACACCACTCCCCAACCCGCAACCCCCCGACACCCACACCTTCCCACATCCCCACACAATGGTCCTCTAAAATAAAAGCATCCTGAATGCAGACATCACAACTCTTATCATCATGCTTTACCTTATTGCTTACATCCTACCTTGCTTCAGGGAGGGAATGTGTTTCAAGTCACATAAAGAAAAATAATTAATAATTTATCTACTGATGCATTTGATCCTCTAACCAGACACTGGGCTGTCAAATCTGACCCTGCTTTCTTATGCAGACCTACCAAACACAGTTTGATCTGCTTCATTTACTATGTAGATTGCTTCCATGAGTGAAATCTCACAGCAATGGCTAGGTGTGTACTTAGATATAAGTTTATCTATACATACACACAACAGCCTCTATCAGGTGCACAAAGCAATCTCAACTATCTAAGTTTCCCAGGTCCTGATAAACAATTCCAGTGGCTGATGACACCTTAAGAACAGCTTCCTGTCTGTTCTGCCTAGGACTGCAGGCTCTGTATCTTGTGCAAAATTCCAGTGGTCTATCTAAAAACTGAACAGTGCAGAAAACCTTCCTTATCTCTGAGAGCACAGGGGCCTTTGCAAACAGCACTTCCTGAATTACATAAATAGGAAACACAGCGAATATGATTTATTTCAGATGTTTCATGCTATGAGTTGCGCATCACCAAATACCCAGGGGGTCTGCAGGGCTGTTGATCTCCTTTGCTTTTGAAACATTAAGGTTTATGATGCAGTCATCAAGCAAATGTAAAGAAGGATTCTTTCGACATGGAACAGATGCTGATAAGTTGACCTTCGATCACTTGAGAAACCTGATTGGGATTTACTGATATGAAGAGGAAGTTGAGGGAAAGGAAACAATGCAGAGCTTGAAGCCAATTGTTTTCAAACTGCAGAGTCTGTGGGAATGGGATTTCATACTCATTTTCCCATTACAACTTTGCTCTCTGCCTGCTATCCTCATTCTCCCACTCCCCCAGCTCCCCACCCCCCAACCCTGGGAAATGACATGTTTAAAACTTTATGAGGCAAGAGATTTTCACATTTATTCTGAAGGAATGCTAATAAACAGATTAAAATATGAACCTCTAAATCCAAAATGTCATACACACGTGGGAATAAACAAATAAGGATCTGACACAGGGAGAAGGGGGCTATACCTTGCAACTCAGATCCACATTTTCTTGGCATGTCGTTAGCAATTTCCTGGTCCCAGTCCTAAGTGAGGTGTTACCTGGAATTCTGCCAAATTGGTCTTATGCAATTTGTTACAATGACAGTAGGTCACAATCTTTAATGGTTGGCAGGTGTTCTGGGCTTGCCCTCACTTGCGGAGCCCCACTTAATCCAGTTTGGTATGATTCTTTTCTGCTCAGTTCTTGAAGATCCTTTTATATAATCCCTGAACCAGAAAAATTAGCTAGCATGAGTTGAACCAGAAAAATGAGCTAACGTGAGCTCACACACTCAAATCCCAATAGTGCTTAGAGTATCGATTTCCAAGAGCTGTGGGAATCTTTCAAAAGCCCTGCACATGTCTCCATCTATTCGCAAAGTACTTTTCAGTGGATCTGGGAAAATAAAGGGAAGGTAGTGCACACCAACATATTGTCAAGAGTTACCTGACCTGTATGTACTACTGCTGTAACTATATGTATTAGTTTGCTTGGGCTGACATAGCAGAATATCGTAGCCTGGGTAGCTTAAATAACAGACATTTATTTCTCACAGTTCTGGAGGCTGGAAAGTTTGAGATGTAGTGCTGGCAGATTCACTGTGTGGTGAGGGCCCTCTTACTGACTTGCATCCAACCAGCCACCTTCTCACTGTGTTCTCACATGGAGACCTGCTGCCTGATTTCTCTTCCTCCTTTTTTTTTTTTTTCTTGGAGACAGGGTCTTGCTGTGTTGCTCAGGCTGGAGTGCAGTGACATGATCATGGCTCATTGCAGCCTTGACATCCTGGGATCAATTGATCTTCCCACTTCAGCCTTCCTAGTAGCTGGAACTACAGGTGTGTGGCACCATGACCAGCGAATTTTTGTAATTTTTTTTTGGAAGGGACAGGGTTTCACCATGTTGTCCATGCTGGTCTCAAAGTCCTGGGCTCAAGCAATCTATCCATCTCAACCTCCCAGAGTGCTGGGATTACAAGTGTGAGCCCCCACACCAGGCCTCTCTTTCTTTTTTAATAAGGGCTCTAATTCCATCATGAGGACCCCATTCTCATGACCCCATCTAACTTAATTATATCCCAAAATTTCTGTCTTCAAATACCATCCCATTGGAGGTTAGGGCTTCAATATATGAATTTGCAAGGGACGGGGGAGACGCAATCCAGTCCATAACACTGTACGAATTCTGGAAGGAGCCTCACTGAGGGTTGGATCAAATAACTTGACAAAAGAAGTACCTGTCATCTGGGAGGTAACTCTCCTACAGTTTCAAGAAGGTTAAGAGCAGTAGAACACTGTTGCCCTTGGGTGAGAAAGTATTAGGAGTTTTCCTGACATCTAGGGTATTTATTCAAAGTCCAGTGGAAAGAGACAGCTTTTCCTGCAGAAGCTGGATTTGTGACTCATTCCACGGGAAGCTCAGCCCATGAGACACCTTTAAGAGTTGTAGCTGCCCATGTTTCAGCAGGGGAGACCCAGGACAAAGGGATTCTCATCCAAGCACCTGGGGTTTTGCGCTCTCCCTTCTGTTCAATGACCTCCAGGCCACTGACCTGGCTACACATCCTCCGGTCCTCTCCTTGCGTTGCCCTTTGCTAACTGACACTGCTTTCCTGGCCCCAATGTTGGCTCTCACTCTGGACTGCCTTCTCGCTCCCAAGAGGATGTTCCCCTAAGCTCCAGCTAGACTCATGGTCCCCGCAGAGACTGTGGGTTGGAGATCACGAGCAGTACGAAGCACCACACAAAAGATACTGCTTCTCCAACATTCCTGATATTCCTGAGGTGTTAGTGTGGTGATGTCCTAGTTACCTTAGGCTACGCCTACAGCCCAGCCCAGCCGGTGATTTCCTCCAGTCACCAAGTAAACACTGAGCGGGCAGCTTCGTTTCCATCCAGTTTTATCAAACTGCCCACCCCCCTCTCCACATTCCTGTTAATTATGACAAATGACAAGGTTATCTGCTCTGTTATGCTTGCTCATCTTTTACAATCTCTGTTACGTTAAGCAAGTGCTCACATTGCTGTATAGGGCTTTGTCATCCCATAGAGTCACAGCGTCCTTGTGTAGTGGGGAGAAATAAAAACATTATATCACACCTCTCTTCAAAAGATTTCTATTTTAATTAATATCCAGATATTGTAACTAGCTCAATTCTCTGAGGCCTTCTGCACAGAAGACTTGGTTGAATTTGAGTGATAACGTATGAAATACAGTTATGACCGGTCTCACAGGAAACAAAATACAGTTGAGGACCTGAAATCACCTAGAAACACTCAGAAAATTTCCCCTGTCTAGGTTGATGGAGTAGCAGAGTGTATTACTCAATGTTCATTCTTGTCCTGCAGTCTCACCAGAGTTCCCTAATTTTTTTTTTATAGGTGAGAATCTATCTTTTTCAACTAAAAATATAAATGCTGACTGAGAAAATGTTACAATAACTGAAGGTTCTGATAAATTGAACAACATTTTACATTTGGATTTTATCAGTGGTAAAGTCATCTGGCTGCATTGGAAAAATGTAGCACATTTGAATGAGACATTTATTCAGGCTACAGGCAAAGCTCAAGACACTCAGAGCAGGCACTTGATAAATATTTGTTGAAGATATTATCTTTATTACTCTATTAATATCTGTCCAGTTCAGACAAATTATTTACCGTTAATTTGAACAATAGTAAAATTCATAAAACATGTGAACTGCAGAGAAACATCCTGAAGTTTTTGAATGCTTTTATCTTTGGGTCTACTTGAACATTTATCTGATGACCTGAAGTATAATTGCCTGACTTCCCTGGTCTGTGTAATAATAAAAGGTTCCATAAGTGGGAGAACGTTCTAGTTCACTCTCTAGAAGTTGTTTAATGATGAGTGTCTGTGAAGCAGCAACGTCTAAGACAGTGGTTCTCAGACATTCCCTGGGTGCTGGAGCCCTTCCTTCAAAACCAGTCTCAGTCAGAAGCCCCACATGTGAACCACTTCAAGTGGGGATGCATGGGTTGAAGAAATGCCTGGGAGCCTTCCTGCTCCCTTCTTTCTTGGAGGTCTCAGAAGGACATCAGAGAAGCCCTGGGGCTCTGAGGAGCACAGATTGAAAAACAACTATCGCTGCTCCAGGAATCTGGTGCATCAGGAATGCCCTCTTCTGCTGCACCCAGCTTAAGTGATCTTTGGCAAATCATTTTCCTTGTTCTTTGTTTCCTCATCTGGTAAGCAAGGAGTTAAAATAAGATCTGTTCAGACCTTTTCTGGTCTGAGTTATGAACCCTCATGATGCCTTAATACTCTTACTTTCCTTCAGCTTTATTTTCATTTTCTGAGAGGCTGAGATTCTCTTCTAAGCAGGGCATGCCTGGGAAGAGACATCTCCCTGTGTTCCAGTGAGAGGCAGGTGACCAGGACTGCTCTGTGGCTGCTGCAGGAGGAAGTGACTGAGGAGGAGCCTAAATCTACCATGAGAATCTACCATGCAAGGCAGAACCCTGGGTAAGGAAGGAAGCCAATTCAGAGGGCACTTCAATGTCATAACTGAGGAGCCTGTGGTGGAGAGCTGGAGTCTTGGCTGGGGTGGGCCTTCAATTCCTCAAACACCTGCTCCTTTTCCCTCAATTCTTCCTCAGTCCAAATATGTCCCTGTCAGAGGAGAGAATGTTCTGTTTCCTGTGAACACACATTATAGTATGAGGATAAACTGTGCTGTTCTTCAGAGGAGCTGCCTGGTAGCCAAATTCTCATTTGTGTGGTGGCTCTGTCTATAACCCCAGCACTGGGGAGGCTGAGGCGGGAGAATTGCTTGAGTCCAGGAGTTCAAGACCAGCCAGGGCAACCTAGTGAGATCCCATCTCTACAAAAAAAAAATACAAATTAAAAAATTAGCTGGGCATAGGGGTGCATGCCTATAGTCCCAGCTACTTGGGAGGCTGAGACAGGAGGATCACTTGAGCCCAGGAGGCTGAGGCTGAAGTGAGCTGTGATTGTGCCAATGCACTCCAGCCTGAGTGACAACAAAAGGCCCCGTCTCAAAATAATGACAATAATAATAATAATTTTGGCCTGTCTTGGTGGCACATGCCAGTAATCTCAGCACTTCAGGAGGCCAAAGCAGGAGGGTTGCTTGAGCCCATGAGTTCAAGAACAACCTGGGCAACAGAATGAGTCCTCATCTCTACAAAAAAGAGAAAAAAATAGCTAGGCATGGTGGTGTGAGTCTGTAGTCCAAGCTACTTAGGAGGCTGAGGCGGGAGGATATCTTGAGCCCAGGATTTCAAGATTGCAGTGAGCTATGATCATGCCACTGCAATCCAGACAGGGCCATAGAGCTAGACCCTTTCTCTAAAAATAATAATAATTTAAACATAGTCTATGTGCCAATTATGACTAATAGACTCTTCACCTGTATTAGTTTTATAAACCTCACTTCAATTGTTTGCTGTATGTGCTACATTCATCCTCATTTTATAGATAAAGAAACAGAGATATGCACAGGCTAAGTATCCCCCAAAAGTCACAATCTTAATAAGTGGCAAAGCTTTCATTCAAACCCAAGCCTGGCTTTTTTGCTCTCTCCTCTCTCCTTTGAGAGGCTGCCATGATCTCTTTAACCCATATGCAGACATGGAATTCTCTGTTTCTTTTCTTAGATTCCAACCAGCTATAAGTCCTTCCTATTCTTAATTCATGAAATACATTGTTGGCAGCAATAAACTTCAGTGATTAAAAATATAAACTCTGAAGCTACACTGCTGGGGTGAAAATCCCTGGCCCCACCACACAGTACTATAATTTGGATAAGATACTTTTTTTTTTTTTTTTTTTTGAGATGGAGTTTCACTCTTGTTCCCCAGGTTGGAGTGCAATGGTGCGATCTCGGCTGTAACCTCCACCTCCCAGGTTCAAGTGATTTTCCTGTCTCAGCCTCCTGAGTAGCTGGGATTACAGGCACCTGCCACTATGCCCAGCTAATTTTTGGTATTTTTAGTACAGATGGGGTTTCATCATGTTGGCCAGGTTGGTCTCGAACTCCTGAGCTCAGATGATCCACCTGCCTCAGCCTCCCAAAGTGCTGGGATTACAGGTGTGAACCACTGTACCCGGCCTGGATGAGAAATTTAATCACTCTTTGCTTCAGTCTTCTCATCGGTAAAATAAGGTTAAGAATAAGCCTTTACTCAAATGGTGATTTGATGCTGAAATTAAATAAGACAAAATGAGACTCTGCTATAAGAGAGTCTGGATATGTAATATGCACTTGATAAATATTAGGTATTATTGCTTTCCCTGCTTATCAGAAACCTATATTGCACTGAGCCATTGAGCTGAATTAGTAAGGTCTATGTCTGTGGTTATCTACACCAGCAGGCACTGACAAGGGCAGTCATGTAAAACCAGGTATTTATCAAAATGCTTTGCGGATGATACTAGTGATGATAATATGTTATTTGGGAAATGTACGCCTAAATGTGTCCCTCGGAGGTTGTGCAGCCTGTGCAGGGTGGAAGAGACGAGACTGGTCATAGAATTGGACTCTGGGCCATGACTTGTCTTCACACGTCTTTTTGAGGAACAGGAGGAAAATAAAGATTCCTGAAAACCCCGAATTACCAGAACCCAGTCTGTACCCCTGGGAAAAACGAACTATTTGTGTTGCAATGGTTTCCTTTCTCACTGGGAAACAAAACTAGTTTTTCCGCTAAAATATGAGTTCAGAGGCCCTTTTTGTACAGTCGTAGAACCCAGTGTATTCAATTCCAGGAGTTACAGTTTACTCTGAAACTGATGGTAGAATTATTTTCTACAGCAAAACTCACTATGGCCTTTGGTTTCAATTTTACTTCCAGGTTTTCACAAAGGAAAAAATAACACCTTTAAATAACTATATTATTATTGTTCCTTTTGTTAATAGAAATAACAGGAACACTACACAATAAACAAACTATTTTTCACATTCACTTTTGTTGATATTCATGAAAACTCTGTAAGAAAGGTAGAATAAATCCCCCAAAACTCACTTTGTTTTCTCAGCATCTCCAAGGTTTAGGTTATTTTAAAAAAAAAATCTGCAGCCAGGTGCTGTGGCTCACGCCCGTAATCCCAGCATTTTGGGAGGCTGAGGTGGGTGGATCGCCTGAGGTCAGGAGTTCGAGACCAGCCTGGCCAACAGAGTGAAACCCCATCTCTACTAAAAATACAAAAAATTAGCTGGGCGTGGTGATGGGTGCCTGTAATCCCAGCTACTAGGGAGGCTGAGGCAGGAGAATTGCTTGATCCCAGGAGGTGGAGGTTGCAGTGAGCTGAGATCGCACCACTGCACTCCAGCCTGGGCAACAAAAGTGAAACTCTGTCTCAGGAAAAAAAAAAACAGTGCAATGTGGGACAGTGAATGACATTTGACTAAATCCTCCTATTTTTGGACATTTGACCTTCCTGTCCTCTCCACTCCCACTGCAATCGGCTCAGTTAAAGTTTCTATCATCTGCTGTGTCATGTGTTACAACAGACGTTGTGCACATGTACCCTAAAACTTTAAGTATAATAATAAAAACAAAACAAAAAAACAAAAAACCATTGCCACTTGTTGCTGTCAAAGTACTGCTCAGCCTTCAAAGGGTCAGATTCAGTCTTATGTCCTGTATGCACATCTATGAGTTTTATCAAATCCCTCCATCAGAATTAATGCACCTGTTACTAAACTGTCATTGCCTCTTATTTAAGGCTCTTTTCATGATGATATACAATACCTCTTAGTTTAACAATACCTGTGAATATAATCGTCTCCTTAACTGTAAGAAAGCCCTTTGAAGGCAAGAGTTCTGATTTATTCAGATGTGCAATTGTTCAGCCCCCCATCTAGGTTTTCTACTTAGTAGTATTACACTGTTGAAAGAATAGAAAGGCCACGACAATGAATTGTTCTAAGACAGTGCAATATACTAACATCAGTTACTCTTATTGTGTAATGCGAGTAACAGGGTTTCAATCTCAGTTCTTCAGTAAATACAGTTATTGTTTGTTTGCTTTCTATGTCTGTTTTACACTGAAATCATTTCATTTGACCAAACAACAGAAACCCTCCTTTTCCTACCATTTCAGTTCGGCTCTTGTGGAAATCTGCTTATGGAGCAAATATAGAATTCAAAATGTTCCAGATCTTTAGAGAAATGTTTAGAAGAAATAAGGAAGTTGAAACTGAATTGAGACAATTTCATTTATAGGCCTTCTCAAATTAAGCAAGCTGTGGTTAACTCGGAAAGTTCTCAAAGGTCATACATAAAGAGAATTGAGTTTTTAAAAATGGGGTCAATTGAATTGAGGATAATGGAATTCTAACTCGTCAGGATAAAGAGAAATCTGTCTTTTCAAAATGTGCTTTAGAGGCTTTTGGTTATTATTTTCAAGTAGTGTACAAAAAATTTCAAGAGGAGTTGACTTGAACAAAACAAAAGTGAAGCAGGCTTTGATAATTGGCAGGGTAAAAATATAAGGAAGTCTTACTCAATAATTAGTAGAGAAACTTGTCAGGAAGAAATCTCAAGGCTGTCATCTTTCCCTTGAACTCCATATTTCTATGCTCAATTTACCTATTTGATATCTATAATTGGATGCATAAGAGACATATGTACATTTCCATTGTTATGTGCAAAAAACAAAACAAAAACAAAAGAAGCATATATAATGTGTTATATTTTGTATATGGAAAAATAAGGAATAAGAATACAAATACATAAACACACACTCCTACATGCAAATTTGCTCATTTAAAAGAACACACAGAGAAAATACAGCAGTAATGTAGATAGTTTACTCTATGGAGAAAATAAATGAGTAATGTCAATGGTTTGCTCTACAGGTACCCAGAATGCAGGAGAGGAGTTTGGGATAGGAGAGGGGTTCTCTGATGGCTTTGATTTTTGTATCATGTAAAGGTTATTCATTTTCAAGAAATAAAATTGAACTAAAATGGTGAGATAAAAGCAAGCTCTAAAATTAAATAAAAATTAACTGTATTATCAAATTTATAACAAAATCACATAGAAAAAAATCCAAATAACTTTTGAACACAGTACTCTGACTATTCATACTTTGTGGGAAATATATTGAAGACAATAATAATTGGAAAAGAATCCTAAACTTTACCTAGTAGGTTTGTTGTGGTAATGGTATTGATGTTATAATTCTGAAATTATATCATATTACTTAGTAAATAAATAAATATAGTGATGTTTTGAGAACCATGGTTCTTATTGTAGCAAAAGAGAGATATAAATATGGTCTGAAGAAGGTGAAGAGAATGCTGTTAAATTTTAATTCAAGATATCAGTATAGAGCAATGATTTCAGAAATTATACTTACTAAATCTATCCAATAAAAGTGCACAGATTAAATGGTGCCACAGTGTAAATGAGCACATGTAGTATCCATATCTTGTTTTCCAAATGCTATTTCCCACTAAAGGAACAAGAGCTCCTTGGAGAAACAGCTGATTTTGGTTATGGGACTAGCGAAATAATAATTTTAACCTAGAATATCCAGTTGTGTCTGAAAGCAAAAAGGTAATCAAACACTGATGGGGACTTGACAAAAGACATAGGAGAACTTTTCCTTTCATCAATGATAGAGTAACAGGCACCTAACTGATCCCCCTGCCTTAAACAACTAGAACACTGAGCAGAAAGTGTGATACAATAATGTTAGACATTGGACAATAGACGTCAAAGGATTATCATTCCAGAGAAAAGGAAACAAATGAAGTCAGTCCTATAATTGACCCAGATTACTGCTTTAAGGAAGTTTCCAGGCTGCAGTACAGGGGAGGGGGAACCCAATAGAGTCTGGGAATCTCATTAAGTTAAAGATAAATAGATTAGAAATTGGGGAGGCCGAGGCAGTCAGAGTTTGCAGGGCCATATACTAGAGAGAAGGGAGTTGCACAGAGAGAGCCCTAGAGATTTGCAGAGGGTTGTCTACAGGCTTTAGCAGAGTGCTGCTCCGTGCATACTAAAGAAGAAAATGTTCAAGACCAAGGAAAGAATTACTGGAAAGCAGTAGGGTGAAGAATTCCTAAAACTCACAGAGGGCTGGGAATAGTTCGTGTTTCCACCAGCCAAAGTGAGAAAACCTCATAACACATGGGATGTTGGGTATAGTTCTCAAAAGGATATTATTTTGTCAGTGGGGATAAATTATCCCTACATTAAATACTGCTCTTAACCCACCCCAACAAAATGTTTTCCAAGTAACATGAAAACAACTGATTCCAAGTAACTTAACTGCAAAGAAGAAGAAGTTCCAATAATATTCAAAGAAATACAACAAAATACAGCACTGAAAATCTCAAACCACAGTGTCCAACATTAAGCCAAAAGTAGCTAGTCATGCAAAGAAGTAGTACTATATAGTCCATGTCTAGGAGAAAAATCAATCAATAGAAATTCACCCCAAAATGACTGAGATGATGAAATTGGCAGACAAAGACATTAAAAACACTATTATAAATATGCTTGGTATGCACCAGAAGATAAAGGAAAACATGAATATAATAAGGAGAGAAACGGAAGATACAAAAAGACCCAAACAGAAATATTAAAGATGAAAAACACAATATCTGAAATAAAAAGTGCACTAGATGCTATTAACAGCAGATTAGGCACTGTAGACTCAAAGGTTATATGAAGACATAGAAGTAGAAACTAACCCATGAATCACAGAGAAAAATGACTAAAGAAGGAGAAGAAAATGACAGAAGAGAAGAGGAGCAGGAGAAGAGGGAAAAGAAGAAAACTAAGGACAACAGCAACAGCAAAACCCAACAAAACAAATACAAAAATAACAATAAAGTTCCATGAGCTATTTGACAGCAGCAAGCAGTATAATACACATGCAATTACTTCTATTACAAGAAGGGAAGGAAGAAGCTAGAAAAAAAATGTGAGGAAATAATGGCAAAAAAATCTTCCAAATTTGATTCAAACAAACAAATTTACCTATAAACCCACAGACGTGAGATGTTCAAAGAACCCAAACAAAATAAATCTAAATAAAGCCACACTAAAGCATAGTACATTCCCATTATTGAAACTAATGCTAAAGAAAAAAGATGTTTAAAGCAACTAAAAAGTAAAACATATTATTAACAGAGAAACAAATGTAAGAATGGCAGTGGACTTATTGTGAGAAATTGTGCAAACCAAAAGACAGTGACATTTTTTAAGTACTGAAAGAAAAAATATGGATCTAAAATTCTGTAACCAGCAAAAATGTCTTCCAAAAATGAAGCATAACAAAATTGCTTTTAAAAATGAAAACCCAGGCCAGTTGCGGTGACACACACCTATAATCCCAGCACTTTGGGAGGCCAAGGCAGGATTGAGCTCAGGAGTTCAAGGCCAGTCTGTGCAACATGGAGAAACCTTGTCTCTACAAATATTAGCAGGGCATGGTGATGTGTGCCTGTAGTCTCAGCTACTCGGGTGGCTGAGGTGGAAGGATTGCTTGAGCTCAGGAGGTCAAGGTTGCAGTGAGCCAAGATCACATCCCAATCCAGCCTGGGAGACAGAGTGAGACCCTGTATCAAGAAAAAAAAGACAGAGAGAGAGACACAGAATTCATTACCAGCAGACCTGTGTTAGAACAATGTTAAAGTTCTTCAAGTAAATGCAAAATACCAGGTAGACATTTCGATCCACACAAAGAAATGAAGTGTACTAGAAAATGAAAAATATGAGTAAATATAAGAAAAATTTTCTCATTTTAATTTCTTTAAAAATAGTTGACTTTAAAAGAAAAATAATAATTATTATATTTATAAAAGTATATAGAAGTAAAATTACATGACAACAATAGCACACAGGGCTGGAGGGGAGATATGGATACGTGCTATTATAATGGTCACGAACAATTTGTAAAACAGTATAATGTTATTTGAAAGCAGACTGTGATAAGATAGCTATGTATATTGTAAACACTAAGTCAGTCACTCAAAACAAAACAAAGCTGAAATTTCACAGAAGCCCCTTCGACCACATTTATGGCAATTCGAACATCAATAAAAATAATCACGGCAATGGCACATTGATTTAAAAAATATCACCAGGAAAGAGAGAGAGAAAGAAAGGAAAAGTTTTGTTTGTTGGCTTTTTAAAAAACCAAGTAAAGCCAATTAATATGTATAGAAGAAACAAAAAATGATAGACTTCAAAAATCATCACTTTGTGGCCAGGCGTGGTGGCTCACGCCTATAATCCCTGCACTTTGGCAGGCCGAGGCGGGCAGATCACAAAGTCAGGAGTTCGAGACTAGCCTGGCCAACATGGTAAAACCCCACCTCTACTAAAAATACAAAAATTAGCTAGGCATGGTGGCGCATGCCTGTAATCTCAGCTACTTGGGAGGCTGAGGCAGGAGAATTGCTTGAACCCAGGAGGCGGAGGTTGCTGTGAGCCGAGATTGTGCCACTGTACTCCAGCTTGGGCAACAGAGCAAGACTCCGTCTCAAAAAAAAAAAAAAAAAAAAAAAAAAATCAACATTTTGTAAACCTCAGTGGATAAATGATAAATGAATGATTTGTACAAGGATAACTAAGAGATTCCATAGCTATTGGTTGAAAGGTTTTTGAGGAGCTGAATATTCATTAAGTTTCAAAATTTTACCCCACTGAATATTATTTATTAATTACAAAGAAAAGAAGTTCCTTTTGAATGGAGAGATCTGGCAGAAACCACCTTAAACAAGTAATCAAACCTGGTATCACTCCTGAGGGGACAAATTGGCATTATGTGCCACTCGATAAGATGCAATGAGACCTACATCAACTTTGTAGTATTCTTGCCACACTTTGAAAACCTGAATATAATCATGAGGAAAAAACAGGACAAATTCAAAATGTGAGATAGTCTCCAAAATAACTGTTCTTAATGTCAACATCAAGAGAGACAACAATAAACAAAATTTAAAAAAATACATGGGAATCGTTCTCTATTAAAGGATACTAAAGAGATATGACACCTAATTGCAATGTGGGCATCTTGACTGGGAAACTGAGGATCTCCAACTGTGCCTTCGTGTTGCTAAAAAGGAGTACCTGAGGCTGGGTAATTTATAAAGAAAAGATATTTATCTAGCTCCCGATTATGCAGGCTGTGCAAGAAGCATGGCTCCAACATCTGCTTCTGGTGAGTGCTTCAGGCTGCTTCCACTCACGGTGTAAGGCTAAGGGGAGCCCAGTTGTGCAGTCGTTACACAATGAGAGAGGAAGCAGGGGTGGAGGGCACTAAGCTCTTTTTAACAACCAGCTCTCCTGGGAATCAATAGTGAGAATTCACTCACCCCGTCTGGAGGAAGGCATTAATCCATTCATGAGGGATCTGCCCCCATGACCCAAACACCTCCCATTAGGTCCCACCTCCAACACTGGGGATCAAATTTCCACAGGAGGTTAGGACGACAACATGCCAGCTATAGCAAAGTATAAACAGCTTGCCCAAGGTCACAAGCTTGTGCGAGGTAGAAACAGGAGACTAAGTTTGTTGTGATCATCTCCAAAGCCTGAGCCCTCTACTTTTTTGTCAGTATTCATGAATTTTCACAAGACCCCAAGTTTAGCTTGTTAAAAGTTATGGGAAAACTTGGAACAGTAATCTTCCGGAAATGCCACTTTCATAATTACTCTTCATTTCATTGGTCAAAGACAAAACAACAGGTGTCCCAAATTTCAGGCAGCTTGTTCGTCTCAGACCACAAAAGTGACAGGTGATTGACTCCCTTCTAATGGGAAATTACAGGTAAATGGAGGCACTCTTTAGACCTAAAGATAGATCTAGAATATGAAGTCTCTCTCTCAGCCTCCAAGGTTCCAATCATAGGCACCTACATTTTAGAAACCAGGAAGGAAGTGAGTTAATGTGAAGCAGAGAAAGCAATAACACAAGAAGTAGAACATTTAACAGGAACAAAATGTGTCTGTAACCCCTGTCTCCATATTTAGCTCAGCTACCATCCATCATTTGCAGAGGAAAGCATGAAAAGCATCAGGTTTGTGTTGAAAGGGGAAAATGTGAGTGGCATACTTGGTAGCAAGGCTTGGAAGTGGGAGGCAGTGAAGAGCTATATATTATACCTGGAACTCAGGCATACTGGTGGCAGCTTCAAAAACAGATTTGAGAATAAGAAAGAGCTAAAATTTTAACATAAGCTGAAGCCTTTTGAAGTGTGAGTGAATGAAATGAGATGTGTGAACATGCACAGACCCAGTCCTTCTGTTCATCCCAGGAAGCTCCCAGCCTGCGGATCCTTAGATACCCGCAAAGGAAAAGACCTTCAGAATGAGGACACACTGTGGGCTTCCCTGTCTGAACAATGCGGCCACTAAGGAGATGTGTCAGCCTACTGTTTGGCCAGTTTTAGATCCCAAGTGATGGGGCTTCCTTGGGTCCATGATGGAGCAGCCTGTGCTGTCAGGGACATCTTTAGACATTCACCGGCAGGCTCACAGTGTGGTTAGATCTGCGAAACACATTTGGCTCTTTGTCTCTTCTTGATGGTTGGTTGCCTGTCGTTCTCAGTATTACTGCGGGAGCTTGGAAAAGCTAGAGCTGGCATCCCTGCAAGCTTTTCCTGTGGGGGCTTCATTTAGACTAAATCTCCCCTTGGAATTTCATTTCCTAGGGGATCCAAATTGGAAGCCAAGTTGTTAGATGCAAAATCATCCCAGTTCTCCAAGATTTGAGCATTCTGTATAATTCTGACGAGAAGCCAGTGCAGGGAGCATAGAGGTAGCATATGGAGAACAAAGGCTCTGCGTATTCAGGAAATGGGAACATTCAATTCTTACATGTGCAATGCCTGATCCGAATATTAAGAATTGTGTTTCTTCCTGAAATTCAGTAGCCTCAGTTCTTGTGGAAAAGAATTTCATACACTATTCCCTTAATATAATTATTCCTTTGTTCATTTCTTAAAGCACTGAAGATAGTACTTTTAACTTTTCTTTATATTGCCTTCTGACTCCTCAAATAATTTCTTCTGTGCCCCAATTGTTTTTCTATTGAGATTTCCCCAGCTGAAGGTATGGCAAGGCCATGCCATCCCCACTGTGCTTTCCTTAGAGACCATTTTGCTTTGGAAATGTGGAAATGGACACTTGCCCTTGGTCCCACGCACATGACTGATGAAGCTGGGAGCAGACTTCATAATTTCTGACTCCTGGAATTATTATCATCTCATTGCCCCACCTGCCTCAGAGGAGCTCCTTACCACCTCCTACCCCACTCCCCGACACTCCACAGAATATGCCTTCTGTTAGCTCCTGCTAATGAAAAACAAACAAACAAAACAAACAAACAAAACCGCACAGGTATTGAGGGTGTGGTGATATTCATAGGAGGATAAATCCACTTCTAATTTCACTCCCTCAGAACTTTGGCCTCCTTCCCAGGGGCAGGTTCACAGCTGTCAGGGCTGTGGAACACAAGCAGTCCAGGAGGCTGAGCAGTTGCACTCTCAACCAAGTCAGGCTGCCAGGACACACAAAAAATACTTTGTTCCATATTTTTGTAACATGCTGGGCTCTGTGAGGAGTTAAGTGAAGGGAATGCTTGCTTGCTGAAAGGGTGAGCGATTTGGACATTGTCAGCAGGTGATGAGCAGCATCCCCTAAAGGGGGTTGGGACTGCAGCATTTGAGCTTTCACCAAAGCTAGCAGAGGTCTTTGGAGTTTCTTTTGGCTACTGGAAATTCAAGTGTTATAAAGGGATTCAGGTTGGGCTTGGTGGCTCATGCCTACAATCCCAGCACTTTGGGAGGCCAAGGTGGGAGGATCCCTTGAGGCCAGGGTTTGAGAACAGCCAGGGCAACATAGTGAGACCCTGTCTCTACAAAAAGTAAACAACTTAGGCATGGTGGCATGTGCCTGTAAGTCCCAGCTACTTAGGAGGCTGAGTGGGAGGACTGTTTGAGCCCAGGACGTAGAGGCTGCAGTGAGCTGTGACTGCACTCCAGCCCGGGCAACAGAGTAAGACCCTGTCTCTTAAAAAAAAAAGGGATTCAGTTGAGAAGAAATATCCATTACCAGAAGAGTCTCCTTTCTCTTTACCTGGAGACAGAGGCTGTGAGAAGAACAAGAGGGATTCCACTGGGGACTCAGAAAAAACAATGGCATATGAGAACATTCTCTTTTATACTCATGGTGGTGAAAGATAGGTGTCTTTTCAGTGAGAGGTTCAAGTCTTCCTGATAGATGGGGGTAAAAGTAGCTGGTCCTAGAAGTGGAAGCAAGGGTCATGAGTGACAGCTGGGTGGTTACCTTTCAGGCAGAATTCTGGAGACTGTTTTACACCAAGAGCAAGACCCACTGGAGTAGTGAGGCTTTGAGGGTTGGAGCATGGCAGCCACATGCTCCTAGCACGGTTCTGTCGGTGATGTGGGTCACTCACCACTTACATTTGCTGAGAAAGGGTGCTCTTTAAACAACAAAAAGTGATCTGACAGAGCATCACTTTAGTTGATCGGGACCCAGTAATCTTCCTTTCCCTCTCATTCTTCCTTCTTCATCTTTTGGGTTCTTTTGAGAACCCTCTGACTCAGTGGTTCTTGACCTTGGTCATATATTAAAATCATTTGGAACATTAAAAAAATACTGATGTCCAACTCTCACCTGCGGAAATTCCTAATTCTTTTCAGTTGAGTCTGGGCAGCAGTATTTTTTTAAGGCCCCCCAGGTGATTCTAATCCACATCCATGATTGAGTATTGCTCCTACTCATTCATACTGCAAAATAAATACAGATTTAAAGCTTAGGAGAATCCTTTTCAGCATGATTCTGTAGGTCCATGTATATCTGCATGTACAAAAGGTTCTGATCAGTAAGACCATCCCAATTGGCTTTAGCAGCTTTCTTCACTAGAGTTTGCTTGACCAGATGCAGTTTGCATTCTGTTCAGAAGCCTTGCCACAACTCTATGAACACTTTTAACAAATATCAAATATACAAGAAGCTCTGAAATCTGCTGGCTTATAAGGTGGCTTGCCATCTTGATGTTTCTGATTGGAAGCTTTTTACAAGGACCATTTAGGATTCATGTTGCCTCTTTACTCTGTGAAAATGTAGGCTGAAGGTTACCAAACATATCCGGAAAGAATTTCCTTTGGCCCAAGATTTCAGTCCTTTTCTTACTCTCTCATTTGCTCGAGATTTCTTGGGATTCATTATAGGATGGAACAATTCCACTCCCACATTCTCACTTGCCATTTAAACCCTAGGTTGTCATCGAGACATATCCTAATCACTAATGCATGCAACAAGCACACCAGTATTGTTTTTTTTTTTCCCTTTCTCCTTGCTGTGTGGTGAATAGAAAATGCACACTTGGGGAATCACGTGTTCTTGTTCTAGTTCCAACTCTAGCTAAATAGCTATGTGACTGTGGGACAATCTTCATTTCTTCATGAGTTTCTTACTTGTAAAACAAAGAAGTTGGACTAGAATCTCTGGTTTTCAACCACTGTTGTTTTCTTTTTGTTGTTTAAAGTGAGAGTGCCCTTTCTTCAAAAACATTCTTTCTGTAAAAGTCAACATGTAAAACTGATGGTTAGAAAGCGGAATTGTTGTGGGGCTTTTGGTTCCCTGAAATCTTCTCAGTTTCCTCATTTTCTCCTCCTAAAGCTACTCTGCCCTTAAAGGGGTTCTGTAGGATCCCTAGGACAAGACAAAGAAGATCTAAAAAATATGGGCTAATTAGTTAAGGTATTTTCTGCTGTATCATTCTCTGAGTTTACATGCATCCACACATGAACATATGTGTGCACATGAACATATATCCACAGGCACACAGAGTTTGATTGGGCTCAGGAGGTAGCAGATATGGTCAGACTAGGAGGGACCAGGATTTGGAAACTAGACATATTCACTACGAAGAGAGGGATTCTTGGAGCAGGCCCTTGGAAATGCATTGTGCCTGCTTCTAGGGACAGCAGGGAGTAAAATGCACTATGCCATCCATAGTTTGGCAACTGGCAGATGCTCAATGGTCTGCTGGCTCAAAAACTTGTAGCAGATGACATCCCAAGGTGGTGACTTCATGAATGGAATTCTGGAATAGCGTCCTGGAGAAAGATCTGTGAGGAAGCAGGCTTGAGACAGCTGGTTACTCAGGAAGTCCGTGATCAATGGAAGTTCACTGCCATTGGAAGAACCATTCCTCAGGTCTCACATATCCCACACAGACTGCTAAGTTCCAAGTAAGTTATACATCCTTTATAAATAGCAATGTTACATAGCATGTCTCATCATCTTCCCTGGACCTTCAGGATATTTCCATGATTTTAAATGCTTATTTGAGGGACAGCTGCTTAGCTATCAACTGATACAGTTGTCTCAAAAAAGATTTCATAGGATTTTCTTTACCCCATAAGAATGCCCATTCCCAATTCAGAGGGGGTTTCAAAAAATAAGGAAATGACTTGGGGTTAGACATCCATTTCCTTAACACAGATATATTTAACTTTAAGCTTGCTGAATCTGAGATATTGGTCTAATATGTCTGGGACTCTCCTAACTCCAAATGAAGAGGCCTAAAATTACTCTTATTAGAAAAAAGAGAGAGTTTGACTTTCAATGCCATACTCTTTTTTTTTCTTCTTTTTTTTGAGACAAAGTCTCGCTCTGTTGCCCAGGCTGGAGTGCAGTGGCGTGATCTTGGCTCACTGCTACCTCTGCCTCCCGGGTCCCAGTTCAAGCAATTCTCCTTCCTCAGCCTCCCAAGTATCTGGGATTACAGGCACGTGCCACCATGCCCAGCTAATTTTTGTATTTTTTAGTAGAGACAGGGTTTCTCCATGTTGACCAGGCTGCCCTTGAACTCCTGACCTCGTGATCCACCCTACTCGACCTCCCAAAGTGCTGGGATTACGGGTGTGAGGTACCAAGCCCAGCCCACCATACTCTTAAATAAAATCAAAAGCCATCTCAGGACTATTTCTTTCAGAACCTTCCTATGCATCAGGCTGCATAGTTTGCAGGGTGATCCGTGCCATTCACCTGATGAAACCATTGATAACTGGCATTATTCAAATAAGTGAGATATCAGTCAACACTGTTTAATATGGTGTTTAGCACCCTTAAAAACAATTAAACCCAATGGATTTCAGGCCAAAACAACAGTCTTGGAAGCTCACTTTAGTTAGGGCCCAAATAACTGAACTGAAGTCAAGAAAAGGCTGGCCTGCCAAGAAGTAACAGGTGATTATGTAGGAATATGATTTGAAGGGCTCTGACTTTCCAGTGGCAACATTGTGTGAGTTTGTTTTCTGTACCCAGGGGACCGAGTATCAGGATCCTCACTGTTGAGTGCTGGATAGAATGGGGGTGGCAGGGAGTGTACCATTATTTTGGTATGCTCTCTCTTAGTAGTTGTAAAGGGGAGACGGTAGTTAATGACTTCCTACTGGGATACTGGTTGCATTAGGCTTCCATCAGCCATTGTGGAAACACTAAATGGGGTGTGAGGGAGGTAGGTACGCTAATGAGGGGTGATGAATAAGACACATGGTAATGCTGCACAGGGCAGAAGACAAACTTGGATTAAGTTCAGGCTAATTTCTAGCAATTGTCTTGACCCTTAGTCTTAATAATTTGATGAAGGACATCCTTGTGCTGAATGTTTGTGAAGAGACAAAGGAAGTGGCAGAGGCCAGGTGCGGTAGCTCACACCTATAATCCCAGTACTTAGGGAGGCCATGGCAGGAAGGTTGCTGGATCCCAGGAGTTTGAGACCAGCCTGGGGCAACATGGCAAGACCCCATCTCTACAAAAAATTTTTTAAGAAAGCTCACCATCACTGATTATTAGAAAAATGAAAACCATAGTGAGATACCATCTCACACCAGTCAAAAAGGCTATTATTAAAAGGTCAAAAAATAAGAGATGCTGGCAAGTTTGTAGAGAAAAAGGAATGCTTATACACTGTTGGTAGGGGTGCAAATTAGTACAATCATTGTAGAAGACAGTGTGGCATTTCCTCAAAGACCTAAAAACAGGAATATCATTCAACCCAGCAATCCCTATTACTGGGTATATACCCAAAGGAATATAAATCATTCGATTATAAAGACACGTGGATGCATATGTTTACTGCAGCCCTATTCACAATAGGAAAGACATGGAATCAACCGAAGTGCCTGTCAATGATAGACTGGATAAAGAAAATGTGATACATATACACCATGGAATACTATGCAGCCATAAAAAAGAATAAGATCATGTCCTTTGCAGGGACATGGATGGAGCTGGAGGCCATTATCCTTAGCAAACTAATGCAGGAACAGAAAACCAAATACTGCATGTTCTCACTTATAAGTGGAATCTAAATAATGAGAACACATGGACACATAGAGTGGAACAACACACACTGGGGCCTATTGGAGGGTGAAAAGTGGGATGAGGGAGAGAATCAGGAAAAATAACTAATGGATACTGTGCTTAATGCCTGGGTGATGAAATAATCTGTACAATAAACCCTTATGAGACATGTTTTCCTGTGTAAAAAACCTGCACATCCTGCACATGTTTCCCTGAATTTAACATAAAAGTAAAAAAAAAATTCAGTTTTTTTCCTAGAAGTGCCTTTACTTAACTTTTACTAGTAGAGAATATTTTCACTATTATTGAATTCTTGGTAGATCTAGCACTTTAAAACACTTTAAATATATTAGTATGTTAACTTCTGATTAGATGTTTCTCTTGAGGAGTCAGCTGTCAGTGTCATTGATCCTTTGAAAATAAGGTTTCCATTTTATCTAGCAACTTTTAATGTTGTGCAACCATCACAACTATTTTCAAAACTTTTCCATCATCACAGACAGAAACTCCATAACCATTAAGCAATAAATTCCCATTACAGCCTTTCCCCAGCTTCTGGTAATCTCTATTCTACCTGCTGTCTCTATAATTTTGTCTATTGTAGGAATTTTATATAAATGGAATAATAATATTTACTTTTTTGTGACTGACTTCTTTCACTTAGCATGTTTTCATGGTTCATATGTGATGTAGCACGTATTAGAACTTCATTCCTTTTTATGGCTGATTGACATTCCATTGTGTGGATATATTGTCTTGTTTATCCATTCATCTGTTGGTGGACATTTGGGTTGTTTTACCTTTTGGCTATTGTGAATAATCCTGCAATGAATATTGGCATACAAGTATCCATTTGAGTCCTTGTTTTTAATATTTTGGGTATATACCTAGGAGAAAAATTGCTGGATAATATGATATTCTACGTTAACTTCACGAGAAACTGCTGAACTGTTTTCTACAGTGGCTGCTTCATTTTATACTCCCACCAAAAATATGAGGGTTCCTAAATTCTGAAGTGTGGTATCACTGAAATCTCTGTCCCTTAGTTTGTGTCCCATTGGCAATTTGACAAAAATTTCCTTGAATGTCAGGAAGTTTTAAAAGTTGCCTTTTTCTTAATTCCACATTTTCTTAAGTTGCTGCAAATCATAACTCTTTCTCAGCGTTCTTATATATTTGGTTCTGATAGTTTTTGCTGTTTTTTTGATGTTTCTTTGGGGGTACGGAATCTTGGAGCTGCCTACTCCACCATTTTGCAGACAACATTTCCAAGAAACTCTTTTTCTTGTTTTTAGCAGTGGGGTGCCTAGGTATGGTTTTCTTAGTATTTCTCCAATTCGGTTTTTATAATGCTCCTTGAATCAATCTGTGGCTCAAGTCCTTCATCGTGTTTGGTAGATACTAAGCCATTATACCTTCAAATAGTGTTTCTTCTTCATTATCATTCTCTCCTTGTCTCTGGAGTTCCAATTACACGTATTAAAGCTTTCTCCTGCTCCCATTTGAGTCCTTTGCTCTTTATTGGTCAGTGTTCTCCAGAGAAACACAACCAACAGCGTATCTGTATGTGTGAGTGTATACATTGTTCTAAAGTTCTGACAGTTGCATCGACTTCTGGTTCACTCCTCTTTGGTGTGTAGCCCCCAGAAGTCTCAGCTGAGATCCTGGAGTATTGACTGGGGCTTCTCCATCTTGACAGGTTCTGAACTCCAATTTTTGCCACTTCAACTCTGAGAAGGTCAAAAACTCTGCTCTGATTTTCTGTGACTTCCTGCTCCGCTTCTTGTCTTGTGCAGCTTAAGAAATCAGCAAACGCCTCTTGGAGAAAATGAGTATATCTAGTCTACTTCCTCCTGCTACCCTTCTCTCCTGGATTCTATTCCCTCAAGTCTTGGATACTTTGGCAACTTCCCCCCATCCCCCTCCCCCCCCATCCCATCTTACTATTTTTGTTTTGTTTTTTCTTTTGTGTGTTCTTTTTGTCTACAGCTGTGTGAGATTTCTATAAGCTCTGTTTGTTTCTCTGTTTATTAGCTCAGTCCTGTAAAGTGGATTCTTAACTTCTGTTTTCAAGCCAAAAGCTGTCAGTTGCTCTAAGGGGAAAACCTGCTTGTAGAATATCAGCTCAGCTCTCTGTTTCTCCTTTTTCTCTTCTCTAAAGACGTTGGTTCGTCAAATCCTGGTTGCCTCAGTCTCTTTCCAATGCCTTCACGTAGAGGGTTGTTGTTCCTGATTTTTAAAAAAAATATTTTATCTGGCTTTTCTGTTTGTTCTTAATAATTGGTTTGGTGCAAACCATTTCATCTTCTAGAAGTAAAAGTCTAATACATGATTTTGAAGATATCACTCAACACATCTTTACTGTTTCTTGGTCAGTTATCTGAAGAAAATATTAGCCCCTTGCCTTTATCTTCCCATGCTCTAGTCCCTTCCAGGGAATTTGTAATGTGTTTGCTAAACTTCAGAAATAAAATAAAAATTATGACCTTGAGATATGCATTAGAAATACTGAAATTTGGGGAAAATAATAACTCCAAATAAAATTTTGTACATGGTTACTGCAGGTATCAGTCATCCTTATAACAAAGTTATTATTAATGTGTGTTCTCCTCTTATTTTAGTATACCAAGGCTTTCTCAGCTTCCCTTAATGAAATATTTTACATCAAGACATTTGATATTTAATCTGGATATGTTTGAAGTCTGATTGCACCTAGTCTAGCACCTGTAAATTTTGTAATTTATTTTTAATCTCTCCTACTTATAATTTCTACATTTCATTCAGATATTATTAAGGCAAATTATAGGTAGTCATATTTCCTGATGTTGAGTTGGCATACAGCTTTCTGTTTTGTTTTGGTTTTGTTTGCTGGTATCATTTTTCCTGAATTTCACTCTGTATTAGTCTGACTATAGAGGTTGGCCTTGTCCAATATTTTAGAAGGAAGTTTGTGTCTTCTTGCTTGCAACTCTCTGCCTGTTTTATTACTTGTAACCCTGAGGAATCCTGGAAGAATGAGTACTAAGCACAGGAATAGAATGCAGGTTTTCTTACATTTCGGCCCGAACTCTAAATCAGAAAAATGAAAGGCCAGATCCCAGATGGATTTCTTTCTCTTTTATTGCTTGCATTAGAACAATCTCCACAAGAAGTGACCTACTTTCTCACAAGGCATTTACTGTCATATTTTGACCCATCTACAGGTATACTGCCCATAATGCTAGTGATTCTTCTGAGCCTGGGAATGTAATTCAAAACCAAACCCAAACAAAAACCCTAAACCCATTGTCTTATCATCTCTCTTGTTTTTTAAATCGACTGCCACAGCATATAAACAATAATTGTATCATATTAATTATATACCTATGTAAGTGGTAAAATGTCATAAGTATTGATCACTACATTAATGAGCTAAGGTTGGCTCCTTAGCGAAAACAGCATTGTTCCTGCTAGAGAGCAAAACTTAAGTGACTAGAACCAGAAAAAATGAATTCACTGTATTTTATTCTTGGTTGTTCTTGTAGCAGACAATGCAATCATACTATTATTACTAATTATTTGCTGAAAGTCCTCCACCCACCTGAACGGAGCTGTAGACATTGTAATGTGATTCACAAGGAAATCATAACATCATGGCAACTACACAGCAAATTGGAGAAATTAAGACTGGCCGCTGAAATTGCAAGATGGAGCAGAATTAAGGCAGCTAAAAGGAAGGTAAGAAAGGAGAGAATTAAGGAATTATTTCCCAGCAGCCATTGCAGTAGAAAACCTCTATGAAATAATTATTTTGATGTAAAGAGTGGAGGGTGGGCCAGGAACTATAGAAGAGGAAACATCTGAGGGCTAACTACCTTGATACAGCAAATACACCAATATGCATGGCACTAGGATACTAGGAAAACATTTTTAGGAAGCAGTGATAAAACTAAAGTAACTTGTGATCCTCAATTGTGACATGTGCCTTCAGGCCATGTTGGTATTCCTACCCTTCCAGGCCTCTCAGGATGCTGTATCACAAGATAAATTTAATTACTGACTGCTTAAGCCATACTTAAAAATGAGGAAAAGGTTTGTTAGTTCCCTATTCGTCTGCCCCAGAGAGGGAAGCTGGTGGTCCTCTCTGCATATTGCTATGGGAAGCCCAAATTTGAGGTGGGGGCATGGACTTAAAAACTCATAGTGGATCCACCGGTTACTAATAAATTTTATTTTACACTTCTTTTTGGCTTTGACTATATTTCACACACAAGAAACATAGGAAATAATGAGTGAACCAAGAGCCCCTTGACCAAGGAGCGGTGAAGATGCTCTGGCATTCACCACCTCTCACTCTGTGAGTTTGGGCAAGATATTTAGACTTTCCAACCTCATTTTTTTCATGTAATGAATGGAAATAATAATCCTTAATTGAGTGAATGTCAGGTGACTGGCACAAAATAATTGCTCAGTAAATAGTAGCAATTTTTATTACTCAATTTTTTTACAATTAAAATAAAGATAAGTAATAAAAGAACACAAAGCTTTTTTTTTTTGATGCCGTATTCAAGGGCTGGGGCAAAGAAAATTCACTTTTGTAATATTTGGGAGAAGGTGTGAAATGAAGCTCGAATGACAAGAGAAAGTTTCAATTACCTTGACATTAGCTTTAAACACTCTTGATCAAATTTGGACAAGTGTAACCACTTCATACCAGAATGGCATTGGATCTAGTTTTCTCCACTTGAAAGTTTGATGATTGGGCCCTGCAGTAATTCCCAAATGCCACAATATGGGCTGCAGACAAGTTCTCCAGCCTTAATTGTGAGTTGACATTATCCAAGTCGCCCTGACTCCAAATGATCTCAAAGATTTCCAGTATTCCTTTATGTCTTTCAGACTCTAGAAAACAAAATGTTTAACTCTGCATTGTGCTTATTTCCTTTGTAATCAAAAAGAACATTCCTGTTAAAGGTTAACAGTTTGCATTGGAAATGAGCTCAGGGTTAAAATTAATATGTAACAGTCCATGTTTTTCCCAGTCAGTAGTAACAGATATTCCTAAATCGCTTGGATAATGTTGGTCTTTTACATTTTTTTCTGTCTTTTTTTTTTTCAAAATTTCTCACGTTGAATCTCTTCAGGAAACAGCAGCAAGTCCCATTTGATGACACAATGACCTTATCTTTTTCATAGATGTTGTGACAGTTGCCTGTTGAGAGGGTAACTGCCAATTAAGAGGTGGGTATTTGATAATTTCTGATCTAATGTGGCTCTAAGAAGAAAAGGTCCTTGAACTACCTGTTCCTTCTTTTAGGCCTAAATGAGTTTCCCACCTCCACCATAACAAATCACCACAAATGTAGTGGCTTAACACAACACAAATTCATTATCTTACAGTTCTAGATGTCGGAAGCCCCACACAGCTCTCACTGGGGTAAAAGCAAGGTGTCTGGAGGGCTGCCTTCTTTCCAGAGGCTCTAGGAGACAATCGTTCTCTTGCCTTTTCTGGCTTCCAGAAGCTGTCTTTATTCCTTGTCTCATGTTCTCTTCCTTCATCTTCAAAGCCAGCAGTGTTGCTTGTCTTAGCCACCGCTCTCTGATCACAGCTGGGAAAGGTACTCTGATAGTTAAGGTCCCATGTGAATACATTGATCCCACCTGAATAATCCAGGATATGCTCCTCAACTCTGGATCCTTAACTTATCACAGCTGCAATGTCCCCTTTGCCAGGTAAGGTCACATATTCACAGGGTTCTGGGAATTAGAACGTGTGTGTGTGCGTGCGCGCGTGTTGCGGGGGGTTGGGGGGAGGTCATTATCGTGTCTTACTTGAAAGAAAAATGTAATTATAACTTTTGGGGAAAACTTCTAAATATTGTCTGCACCCCTTGAACAGGTACATCAGTTTTCCACCAGACGGGTTTGGAGATGGCTTGTTAGAACACGTCAGTAGGTCCTTGACTGAATGCTGTCAACAGAGGAGCTCAGCCTTTCTATGTCATGCACCACCCTGTAGGAAGTGGGGCTTTCCACCATACTCAAGATGTTATCAAGGGCACTAAATTGCCCCAAGGATCCTGGAGAGCATGAAGGAATGTGAATGAATTGGAAAAGGCATAGAAAGTGGAGTCTTACCAAAGAAAGACCCTGAACAATCTGGGCAGGTAAGGCAGCTCAGCCTGACTCAGAAATGGCCTCTCTTTAGAGAGACGGGTTTGCCAGAATTGATAAATATCTTGTGTCTGGCAATCCGAGCATGATTATAACAGAAACAGGACAATGTAGCTCTGATTGGATTAGAGAACTGGAGGCAGCTGCAGGAGCCCCACAGACAGTAGAGACAGTGAAAAACAGCCCCCTGCCAGGCAGTGTCACTGTGTGTGGCGGTGCCAGGGCGCCTGAGTCTGTCTCTGAGAGGCTGAGGTAATGGCCCCTTCTCCTCAGAGCCCTGGAGGCTGACTGCGAGCTTCTGGGCCCAGACGTGACTGCTCTCTTCATGGGAAGTACAATGTTGAGTGTGTTCCAGGATTTGTCCTGTGCTGATTTCCCCGGCACATTTTCTTATGCTGCAAATGAGGAAGCGAAGGAGTAGGGAGAGCAGCTGGGGGCGGGAGCAGGCGTGAGGAAAGGGGAAGTTGAAAAGGTGATGGGTTTCCTGGAGTGGGTTAGGCCACGTTCATGGCCCTTCTGTCTCTGACCACTTACAGTAACAGAGACCATTTCCAGAAGCCAGGGGGTTTTGAACAGACTTGAGGGAGGAAGCAGGACAGTAACGATGATAAAGAAAATAATACGACTGAAAACAGAGCACAGAGGAATGACAAAGACATTGCAATTTTTTTTTTTAATTTAAATATTTTACCTCGGCCTCCCAAAGCGCTGGGATTACAGGCCTGAGTCACCACACCCAGCCGCAACTCTTGATCTTGGAAAAATGGAGGCAGCTTCATTGTCAGAGAAGGTCTGGACTTGCTGTTATTTTTTATAGCTGTTGAAATTATTAGGGCCAAATTAATGAATGGAAATACAGAGATATGAGGAAGCTGCCAATAAGAAGTTATATGAAGGCTTTTGGAAGTGAATTGATGTGGTAATCACTTATAATGTATATGTATATCAAATCATCACATTGTACACCTTGAAAATACACAATTTTTATTGGTCAATCATGTCTCAATAAAGCTGGAGAAAAAAATAAAGTAAACCAGTCTGAACGGCCATGATTTGTGCTTTTGGAAGAAATACATTAAAGCAGATATGCAAGTATTATGGTTTTTGTTGTCGTTGTTATTTATAGCAGTCACAATTCATGGCACTGTGGTGAAAACTATAGGCTTTGGATTCAAATGGCCTGTATCAAAATCCCAGCTTGACCATTTATTAATAGTATGACTTTGGGAGACCACTCCAAACCTTGGCTTTACTCATCCAAAAAATGGGGATAATGCAATACTTATGTTGTAGAGATGACAAGATTAAATAAGATGGTGTGGTTAAAATGATTGGTGCAATGTCTGCACCCTGATACTCAAAAATGTTGGCCTCTATTTTTAAAAATTGTTATTTAGTGGATAAGCATTTTACAAATTTACTCTCATTAGGCTACTATTTATATGTACACCTTGGGGTGAATGAGTTTATCAGACCAGTACCCTTTTGTCAGGGCACTGATAACAGGAAACATAATAGGGAAATTTGGTGACGCATAAGAGGATGGAGAGACCCATCCCAAGTAGGGGACACTAATCAGGAGAAGTTCGATGACAGGTCCTGGGGGTTGTATTATGAGGCACTGAATACTTGGGGGTGTAGTACACAGCCTATTTTACTCTTTTGCTTATTCTAAGTGTATCAAGGATACAACAGAGACAGCTGTCTATAACTTCGAAGTGTACCAAAATTCTGTTTTCCAAGGTATTGAATCTAATTGTGTTTGTTTCTAAAATAAAAACGAATCCCAGTCGAGAAATCCTATTAAATAGCTCCACAACCTCTGGCACTCTTGATCTGTAAGATGCATGCATAGGGCAAAATGATCTCTAATATCCCCTGTGTCTTACATTCTGTGACTCTAAAATAATGCTGGGGCCAATGTTATGTATTTCTTTTTATAGGCATTCTCTTTGTCTGGGGAGAGCAAGACCATATGCCAGAAGCATTGTGTAAGTCAGGTCAATTAAGAAGGATTGCTCCTTCAGCCTTGGGTTTGCTTCAGCAAATCTTTAGAGCTGGATTTTTATTTATAACTCTGTAGAGGACCAAAACAACTCTGCATCTGACTAGGGTGTGGAGGAGCAAAACATAGCTCTATGCATTCCTAAATCATGAATTTTTCTCCTTGACGTACGTGCCATCACAGACAGTGCAGCTGCATGTCATAGATTTTTAGGGCTTGATTACAAACAACCTCCGACAGACTTCCCTGGGAGGATGATGAGGAAGTTGTCCCCGGCACGCAGCTGATCCTTCTCCTCCTTGGAACTGAGGCTACAGCGTTGAAGGGCAAAGATGAGCACCAGTCCTGGCACCTATGGAAGAATGGGATGAGTTTAGGGTTCGGGTAAAAATCTAGAGCATTCATAATCAATTCTCTCATATATTGGGTTTGATGTATTTTTTTCCTAGCAGTCCTTAACATTCCTCATTTCCACCTGTCGAGAAATGCTAGAACTTGGGGCTGGATTTTCTGCAGCATTCAGGCAATCATTATATTCTGTTCATTTGGTTGCTTGAATTTGGACTGTCCCCCAGTCTCATGCTCCAATGCGCTCAGGTTTTGTCTTTGATTTCCAGGACCTTAGACAGTGGTCTCTATGCTCACTGGTTCAGATTGAATTAGGGTCTTAAAATCTATCCTCCTATCTCCCCACACCCACCCCAAATTTCACTCATAAAGTCAGTTAATAACCCCCAGGACTAGAACAAGTGCTACTCATAAATGGTCCCATGGTAACCTGTGCTTGTGCCTTTTGAAATACTTCTTGTGTGTGTTAATGTCTTCCTTTACAGAAGAAACTCCTTGAAGACAGGAACTGAAACTGATTCTAATTGTATCCCTAGTGTCCAGCACATATTAGAGACAAAATATATTTGCAGAATGACTGAATGACTAAATCTCTCGTCAGATACCAGACATGAAAACATGAGCTAATCACCTGATCATTTGTTTCATAGTGATTCCTACCCTGGTCCAGCTTTTGGGTCACGGTGAACAAAGCTACCATCATCCCTGATGCTCGTGAAAGAAACCTCAGCGTAATCATGATTCTTTGCTCTGCTTTATATACACACTTCATGCAGCTGGTTTTTCCTCTTGAACTTCTTGCATATTATGTGAAGACAAGCACTTGTATTTTTAGAACATCTGTACCATTCATTTAGACCCTTTCCTCAAGTGGAAATATGGCACTGAATGACTCAGTTGCAATTAGTCCCCTGAAACAAAGACATTTACCTATTTCATAGAAGAATATTTTTCTGTCCTTTATAGTAGGGTAACCATATCATTTATATTCCAAACCAGAATTGCTTTGAGAGTGAATGAGGCCACTATTAATAATTGTACAGGTCAACTAGGGGTAAATTTGGACTCTACCGGGCACAGTGGGACATATGGTTGCCTTATTTATAGATGAAGATGCTGCTGAGCTAGCACCACCAAGCGTGTGATGTGTACGTGATGAACCAGTTACACCTCATTACCAGGGTATCTCTGTCACTGGTATGACAGATGTGGACAAGGTTGATTTGTGCCCGGCTCTTAATTTATGGAGGTGAATGAGTGATGACAAGAAAGGCCAGTGCCATTGAAACAAGGTTTTAATTACCTACAGTTTCCAAGAGAAGGGGGCCACCACACCACAGAAGGCCACGTGGGGAGGCACCAGGTTTCGTCAGGAGGCAGAAGGAGGTGCAAGGGGAGACCATGGCCAGAGCCCTCATTGTGTTTTTCATAGGAGAGGAAAGGGAGGCTAGGGAAACAGCTTAGGGTGGTTCAGCTTGAATAAAGTCAGTGAGCTCTGGTCTAGTGGGGTGGTTTCTAGTTTGGTACCTGGCCCTAGGGCAGGGGACTATTGACTTGGTCTGTGGGAGTTAGTTCAATGAGGTGGTTCGAGGTTCTAGTTTGGGATGGATCGGAGGGTTGTTAATGCAGTTTTATGGGCCGGTGCAAGTGGATCACAGGGAAGATGCAAACGACTTTGGCTGTTCATTTGTCCCTGTGATTAATGGATTCCAAATGCAGAATCTAAGAGATGCAGAACAAAGGTAGTTGTTGAAAGGTAGGGTGCACTTCTGGGAATAGAACATAGATGGCCTCAGAGAGACCCACTGGCTGGGTGGAGATTAAACCAGCAAACTTCACATCATTAGCTGAAGCTCTGATCCATACTTACCCAGCCTGTTCTCAGCTTAGGGAATAACAACTTCTAGAGTGCTTGGGACCCAGAAGAAAAAGGCAGTACTCAGGGTAGGTTGAAGATGCATCTTGGAAATCAATGGTTTGGAGAAGGCTCCTGTCCAGGTTTTGCATGAAGATGTAAAAAATAAATACTTCTTAGTACATTTTAAAGAATGCTGTGGCTGATTGGCTTTATTTTAGGAATTATGTGAATGTGAAGTTCTTCTCTTAGTTTTATGTCAGGGAGGTGTTTACCATGGCGAATAGATAACCCAAACTTGTGCTTTCCAAGGATGGGGTAAGGAAACAGTGAGTCCAGCAGGAGTGCAATGAAGGTACAGCACCACATGCCCTCATCGGAGCCTGACAAAAAGGCCGTGGCAATATTCATATCCTTATTTTATAGCTAAGGAGACTGAGAGGGGTTAAGTGAAGAGTCCAAAAGCCTGCAGCTTTTCAGAGGCAGCATTTATCACAGAACCAGGTCTGTCTGACTCCTCACTCAGGGTCCTGGCAGTCTGACTTCTCTAGACTCAGCTGTGAGTTTCCCTGTGAAGGAAAAGTAGCAATTATTTCCACTGAGCCAGCTCTCACCTGGTTTAAGGGCCTGGTTTAAAACCTGCAGACAGTCTCCTAGGAATGGAAGGCCCTTCCTTCTCTGGTTCTAGCAGCGGGTGGGCTTTTGCATATCTCCCAGCATGTTGCCGTTTATGGATTTGGGCAAAATAACAGAATTGCACAGCTTTGGAGTGTCAGACTTCTTTTTTTCCTTTTTCTTCCACACTGAGCTTCCTGTTTCTATGGCAATGAATAGGATGTTTTGCACCAAGAAACACTTTAAATGCCACTGGGGGAAGGTAAGAGCCATGCATAGCTCTCTACAGAGCAGGAAGGTGAAATGAGATGCAAATAAGAATTGAGTGAAACAAGGAGAGAAAGGATGCAGAAAAGCTGGGAGCGAGGTGAGAGGTAGGAGGAAGGAGGTTAAGAAGCATCTGTCTGGAAGGAGAAATAAAATAGAGATAGCAACATGGCAGAGAACTGGAGCCTTCAGAGTGGCAGCCACAGGTTCTGGTGTATCTTCCAGCACTTAGAAGGAACACAGCTTCCTGAGAGCTACAGGAGTGGAGGGACAAGTAGTCTTCTGGAAGCAGGGTTGCAGGAATGCTGGAGACACTCCCACAGGCTCGCACTACATAGGACCCATTTGATGGTGTCTTCCAGTGTAACCTCTAAGATAGGGAGGCTCAAATATCCCCTGTGAATACTTGCCATGCTCATCTAGGCTGGCACAAGGCCCCTGAAGTCAGCTCTTCCACCTACCTGGTCAGAACTAGGGTTTCCAATCTGTGACCGATGCCTGTGGGCTGACTCAGGACGGCAGTGATGGCCTCCTTGCCTTTACCACCTTCTTTCTTTATTTGGGTGGGATCATCCACACATGCTCCCAAGGAGGCAGATGTTTATAATAATGAGGGATGTGAAAGGGCACTTTGAAAATTAAAGTGGCGATGTGGAAAACATTCTTTCTCTCTTTCCCCGTCCACCTTTCTCCAACCACACACAAAATTATATGATCTAATCAGCATGCCGGAAAGAAAGGCCACAGAACAATTAAAAATGGAACCTAGTAGAGCCTAAGTGCATACTAACTACTTCTCAGTTTTGATTTTGCTAATTCGAATTCCTCCGCCACAGCCAAGCCAAATCAAATCAAGCTCTGTCTAGCTTGAAGCTCCTGTTCTATAAGGTTTTAAGAGCCATAAACTGCAATTAAAGGCACAGTAGTAGGAAGAGTCAATCAAAGGGGAACCTCAAAATAGCTGGTCCCCCTGGAAGGCCAAGGCAGATATATTTGTCCAGCTGCTTGTGGGAGAAGACCTGAGGCCTCTCACTCACTCGCCAGAGGCCCGTAAAAGGCTCACCTACAGCTGCTTGTAAAATTGGTTCCTTGTAAGTGAAAGTCGACCAAGAGTCCTATGAGCCAGTGGCAGCTGGACAGAGAGGACCGGGGTGCCAAACAGGGCAGGAAATGGCCAGGAGCCAGGGTAAACAACCTGGGGCAGGAGCTGAGGGGAGCATCTGTCCCAGGATAGCTCAGCGAAGTGCTGCTTTCCAAGGGTTTGTCCAGGGCAACTTGATTTATTTTCAGCAAAATCTGGGTATGCCCTAATTTACTATGGGAGCCTCGAATTTGCATGTCTGCTTTAAGAGACCCTAACAAGCACGCATAATAAAATGTTAATTTATGCCTTCTGCTAGGATTGGAATTGAGTGTGGCTTGACGCAACTGCAAAACAGAACAAATCTGGAAACTCTGGCAGGCAGAAGAGGAGAGTGGAGGGAGCACGTTTCTTTGAGTTTGAGAAGGGAGGCTGAGAGGAGTCTGAGAAACTTCCTGGCATCCAACTCCCTCCAGAACCCCTGAAGGGACTTTCTACAACAGCAGAGGGATGGCCCTTCTGTCTCTACAGCACTGACCGAGCACTGCAGTATCGAACAGCACTGCGCACAGAGTAGGTCCTTGGTAAATATTTGGTGTGTTGATTAATAATATGAGAATGTTCTGAGGTCAAACACTTCCTTCCATGTTTTGGGAACAGTGAGGTCTTGCATAGCGCTTTAAAAACTCCACACCCAGCTTCACATTGAAGTAGAAAGCCAGCACACCTGTGATGTTCTGAGCTATTCTAAATAGCAGCCCCCCTTGAGTCTCTGAATTCTTCTGAACCTAGTAGTGCACACTGCCTTGGGCAGTTTTGTGGAAATGCCTCTTCCCATTCAGCTTTGCCCAGACCGTTCTATCCTGATGTCATTCCCATGGCTGGCACTCCAATGTGTGCTAAACCTGCCCGGTTTCTAGAAATACGACAAACATTCCCTCTATTTATCCCTTTCTTTTGTTCTTACTGACACTGATCTTGCAGGATGGCAGTATTAAAATACACCAGCAGACTTCTGGCAGGTGGTTGTAAACATCTTTTGGAGTTCCTTCCCAGCCTATGACACCATTTCTCAAGGAATCATCCCCCTCTCCACAAAAGGGAAGCCCAAGTAACCGAGCATCCACCCTGACCCTTCCACTTTGGCCATAGATTGCATCAGAGTTCTCATTGACCCAAGCTGGACAATCAATATCTTTCTCTTGGGAATTTGGAATTGGACTTAAAGAAATGGATAAATAGAGATCAGCGTCTGTGTTTGGCTCAGACGTGAATTTTGGAGCCATGGTGACCATACGCGGGGAGAATCAGAACAAGTCAGTGTGTAGAGAAAACCAAAAGGCAATGACAAAGAATGAACCGAGTCAAAAGAGGCCTGGCTACATCTGCTATTGACTTCTGAGGATGACTTTGCATCTTTACAGTAAGTTCTTGTTTATTGATTAGCCAGACTTTGCTGGCTTTGATGCTGGTAACCAAAAAGACTTTAAAAAGACATGAATAAGTTTTGCCATGGATTTCTGTAGCCCCAATCCACTCTGCATGCTTAACCCTACTCTCTTTCAGATTCCACCACGCTAAGTCATGGCAGGGCTCCCAACTGCCTATGATGTCATGACCATGACCCCTTACTAGCTCTCAGGGCACTCCCCAAACTATCCTGCCCACTCGTCCAAAATAATTATTCCTTCCTCCTGTGATGTGCTCCTTTGCTTGAGTCTAATCATGCTCTCTCCACTCTAAACACACTTTCCTGGCTCTCTTCCTCCCGTTTCCCTGGACGGCTTCCCAGGCCTGGAATTGTCTACCCTCTCCTCCCGCCCATAAAAATACATGTAGATTTGGACAGTAGATGTATTTTATTGTCTGCAAATGGAATGGTTTCTATCTGATGTCTTACGTTAAGGAACAGAAATTGTCACAGTGGAAAAAAAAAGCCTATTGGTGGGGCACAGCACCTCCAGCCACTTGGCTTTGGTGTGCCTGATACAGTATCTGGCCCCTGCTAATATTTGTATTTATGTAATGAAAGATTTACCCAATTAAAATAGATCTGAACTACTAAGGAAATGCATGCACTAAAATGTGTTCTTGGCTCATACGAGGAGAAAGATTCTCCTTCACGGAGGAAGACTTGAAGGGTATCCAGCCCTAGGAAAGTGAACTAGGTCATGCCAGTCTTCTCCCAGGCATAAAGGGTAGGCTCGATTTTGTGATAAATACACAGTATATGATGATTCACCTGACTTATTTCTCTATTTGATATTAGTAAATGATAACAATGAAAGTGCTTGTGTTGGGGGGGAAAGTGCAATGAATGCACGGCTGCTTCATGATCTGATGAAAGTATAACCAGGGAGATGCCTCAGACGCTAAGGGCTCTTGGTGAGGGGCCCAATAGGAAAAAGGAAGTGCTACTTTCAGACAGAACGGGACCGAGAATTTCAGGATCCACAGGGCCGTGTCATAAAATATTTCACATGATATGTATGACAAGAAGCCTGAAGAAGCTATGAATTTCCAAATCGATGTGAAAGAAACCCACTCTGTACCTTGTGCCACACAAATATTTAAGTCGATCGTTATTGAGCATCAACTGGGTGTATCGTCTAGCCCTGGGTTTTATCTTTTTTTTTTTAACCTTCCTTGTGGTTGCTTTGTCATATTCTTTTTCTTTTATAAGAAACACTGTTTGGTAATAGCCACAAGAATTGTGGGGGTGGGGAGACCATTTTTACTAAGAGATGGGGTTGTATCCTGCATAGGCAACATAAGGAATCGTAGTAATTTTTTTAAGAGGCTACACATGTGGAAAGGCCTCTCATTGCTTTACCCTCTCCACTGGATCTCTCCTGTATTCCTTCTGCCTTCCTGTTATTCCCTGCCAAAAGAAATGTTTTTCTGTCATTCTTTGAAGCCATTTTAATTTTGTTCTGGAGTGGGCTCCAATTTGTTCAAGTATGGGATTGCACGTTGATACAAATAATTACAACTGTTAAAGTTTGAAATAGAGCCCTATTAGGGAAAAACTACAGTTAAAATAAAGGCTTTCATCAGGACAAAAGCTTTTGGGAGGTGGAAGACCCATATGACACTGAAAATTTCATAGTAATTGCCAAAATGCATTTGTGAGTTGCTTGTTGCCAACACATGGTGGGCACTGTGCATAACAGTGATAAACCTCATGGATTTAGCAAGTTAGCGCCACTAGACACTCTCTAAAACATAGCCACAGCGCCAGTATTGGGTTCCAATGGACAAAGAAAAAGCCTTCTCAAGGGGATGAAACATTCATTTTTCTAATTATTCCCCAGGCCAAAGATTGAGTGAGTAACTTCCCAGGAAATCCACAAGCCTCAACTCTGGACTCCTCATCCTCACACCACTCACTCAGCTACTCTCTGTTTGCAGTAAAAGAACATAATGGAGCAAGAGTTTTTTAAAATCAGATTATAAAAGACCAAGCTCTGCTGAAATATTGGAGAGGTGGGGATCTGAAGGGAGGGGTGATGTGTCAAAGACTTTCAACGCTGCATGACCTGACGGAAGATGAAACACAGGAGAAACGAGAGCAGGGTTATTGACCAAGGGCCCTCTGATCAGCCCTTGTATTTAAAGCAATGCTTCTCCCTCCTTCCCTGGGACCCCTGGGGGTAGATCATCTGAATGCTTGTCCCTTAGGGAAACGGTATGGGGTGGAAAGCGGCGAACGCAGCAAGGGTTCAGGAAATGCCTGGCTTGTGAGTGGAGGAGAGGATTCTAGCAACTCTTCATGCTTCCAAGTGATGTCATTGGGAAACCAACCCTGGAGACAGGGGGCCGTTGCTGATAAAAATCACTGTGGAGAAGATGGCCTGTAAGATCCCGAATGTTAGTCCTCATGCGCCCCCTCGTGTAGGATGTGGGGTAGTGCCTGGGTTGCTGGGTGGTGAAAATCTGTCATTCTCAAGGGACCACCTTTGGAGAAAAAGGGACGTTGAGGGAGAAGTGCATGAGAAATAGAATAAAGTTAAGTAATGAGTTAATTTTGCAGTTGTGACAATTGTAGGCTACAAATTAATAGTTGATTTAAAAAAGCAAGTAGCTTTGAAATGCCCAGGACTAAATGCGAAGAAACTGAGCAGAATCGCCATTGTGTAGACCAGAGCTTCTCAAACTTCCATGTGCATATGAATAATCATCCTGGGAGCTTGTTAAAAATCTAGATTTTTTATTTACTAGTTCTGGACGGGGCCCTCTATTCTGTATCTTTAACAAGCTCCCAAGTGGTGTAGAGGATGCTGGTCCGTGGACCACACTTTGATAACACTTGCAATGGTGTGCAGGACTGACCTCACATAAGCCTGTTTATATTGGAGGGTTCTGAAGTCCAGCTAGAACTTCTATCTCCACCAGATCTCCCAGGATCCCTGCTAGCACACTATACAGTAATTGATTCATTTATTGGTAGTGCCATAAATTTGTCAGCTCAAAGATAATTACCTTTTATTTCCTGAACTTAAGTAGCATTTACCAATAGCATTTACTGTTTGTAATGTTGAATTGTTAATTGCTATATATTACCTTGTGATTTCAAGAGTTTATTTTATTTTTGCAAGGAAGTGGTCCTGCATAGTTTAGGGCATTGAAGAGACAATTACAGAATTAGTTGATTGGCTTCTACTATAAGCTTTGATTTGAAAAAATTGCAAATCTTTTTCCTAAGTGTGAATTTTGAATTTGAGGTGGCAGAGGGAGGAAGGGTTAGGTGTCTGAAGAAAGTGAAGAGAGGATGTCTAGGGATAATTTGGACATCTTGTAGCATTCAAGATGAATATATTCAAAGTTTTACCTAAGGCTTTTCTTAGAGTTAGATGTCTTGTTTTGAATTCGACTTAGGTTCACATTTAAAGTTACTCTATGTAAAAATGTTCAGACATCCTGAGCAGACATAGAACAACAACAAATGGATTTGATAACAGAACACAAGATACAATTAAAGATAAAGTCCTTATGCGCTTTGAAGAAATAAAAGATGAGATTTCAAGTCAAGGAAAATAGATTGTACACCTAGTGACAAGACCTCTTTATTTTCATTTTGAAAGATCACAGAGTGACTACAATATGAAAAGATTGTGTGTAGGCTATCATTTCATGCTTGAGAAACAAATAGATGAAGATCATTTCATGTACCACTGGGCTGGGTGTTTAGAGACAAATGTGTTTCTTACCTGCTAGTGTAGACCAGTGAGCAGCAGGAAAGGATATACATTCCCAGCCATGGGCAATCCTTTATCTGCATGTGTGGCCAAGGATTTTTCATACTGTCTTATATTGGCTGGGAAAGTTGACTTCTGAGTTCCCTGACAAATCTGAGATTCTATGACTTTATTAATCATAACTATTAATAATTACAGGTTATATGTTAATAGTTATAGTGGTTATAATTATTAGTTATAATTACTATTTTGTGCAACAGATTCTCAGAATCTGAAGCACCATAGAGGTTAAAAGAGGTAATAGCCATCTTCCTGTCTATAACAGTCTCCTTTTCAACATCCTGGGAGTTAACAACAGCAACTACAGGTTCTGCTCAAACACCTCCAACAAAATAGAACTCCCCAGGTCCCACAACCACTTTTGCTGTACAGTGTTTTCCTATCATAAGAAAAATAATTTGCATTCACTGTAATAATTTTAGAAAACAAAACCAAAATGTACAAAATAAAAATTAAAAATATCTGTAATACTATCACTCAGAGATAAACACCATGAACATTCTGACATATGTGCCCAGGTATGCGTGTGTGTGTGTGTGTGTGTGCATGTGTGCACACGTGTGCATGGGTTTGCATACCTTTATTCTAAAAGAATTGTACTACTCCTGTTTTAGAACCATCTTTTATCCTTTTTCATGAAGTATTTGTCCATAATATCACCTTTAAAAGTTCAATAAGCATATTTCATTTTTAAATAGCTATAATTATTAGGATTTTTCCTTTTATCAAGCTAAACCTTACCTCTTTATAATGCCTTGCCCCTTTCTCTGTCCTCCAGAGCCAGATGCAATAAAAAGTCTGATCCCTCTTTTGCAGGACAACCCTTTAACTATGTGAAGACTGCTTTCTGGTCTTCCCACCAGTCTCATTTTTAATTTTTTAACAACCTTATTGAAGTAAATTGGCATATTTAATGTACAATTTGATTAATTTTAATATAGGCATACACCTGTGAAACCATCACTAAAATCAAGGCAAGAAACATATTCACCTCCAAAAGTTTCCTTGTGCGCCTTTGTGTACGTGTGTGTTTGTATCAGGCAAGAATATATATTTATTGTACATACACACCATGGACTATTATGCGGCCATAGAAAGAAACAACATCACGTTTTTTGCAGGGACATGGATGGAGCTGGAAGCCATTATCCTCAGCAAACTAACACAAGAACAGAAAACCAAACAAATGCTGCATGTTCTCACTTATACATGGGAGCTGAACAATGAGAACGCATGGACACAGGGAGGGGAACAACACACACTGGGGCCTGTTGGTGGCAAGGGAGGTGGGGGAGAACATCAGGATAAATAGCTAATGCATGCAGGGCTTCATACCTAGGTGATGGGTTGATAGGTGAAGCAAACCACCATGGCACATGTTTACCTATGTAACAAACCTGCAGGTCCTGCACATGTATCTGGAACTTAAAATAAAAAAAAAATTTTAAGAAGATTTATTTATTTTGTTTTTTTTTGCAGGAATATTTAATGTGATATACTCTCTTTAACAATTTTTTTTTTTTTTTTTGAGACGCAGTCTCACTCTGTCACCCAGGCTGGAGTGCAGTGGCGCAATCTTGGCTCACTGCAACCTCTGCCTCCCAGTTCAAGCAATTCTCCTGCCTCAGCCTCCCAAGTAGCTGGGATTACAGGCGCCTGCCACCACGCTTGGCTAATTTTTTGTATTTGTGGTAGAGATGGGGTTTCATTATGTTGGCCAGGCTGGTCTCGAACTCCTGACCTCAGGTGATCCACCCGCCTGGGCCTCCCAAAGTGCTGGGATTACAGGCCTGAGCCACCACACCCAACCTCTTTAACAAATTTTTAAGTGCACAGTGCAGTTAACTATAGGCATAGTGTTGTATAGCAGATCTCTAAAACTCATGCATCTTGCATCATTGAAACTTCATAGCCATTGAACAACAGCTCCCAATTTCTGCCTCTACCCAGTCCCTGGCACCACTGTCCAAGTCTTTGCTTCCCTAAGTTTGACTATTTTAGCTACCTCATATAAGAAGAATCATGCAGGATTTTTTCCTTCTGTGACTGGCTTATTTCACTTAGCATAATGTCCTCCAGGTTCATCTATGCTGTTTCATGTGGAAGGATCTCCTTTTTCAATGCCGAGTAATATGCCATTGAGTGTATAGACCACATTTTTTATCCATTTATCTGCTGATGGACATGTAGGTTGTTTCCATGTCTTGGTCATTGTGAATAATGCTATAGTGAAAATGGGTGTGCACTGTCTCTTTGAGATCCTGATTTCAATTTTTTTTTTGGATATAAACTCAGAAATGGGATTGCTGGATCATATGGTAGTTCTATTAAACATTTTTTTTAGAACCTCCACAGTGTTTTACATCATGACTGTACCAACTTACATTCCATCACCTCTGTGCAAGGGTTCCCTTTTCTCCACATCCTCATCAAAACTTGTTGTCTTTTGTTTTTTTGGTAATAGCCAATCTAACATATGTGAAGTGCTATTTTGCTGTGGTTTTGATTTGCATTTCCCTTAGTGATTAGTGATGTTGAGCCTTTTTTCATATACCTGTTGGCTATTTGTATGTCTTCTTTTGAGAAATGTCTATTCAAGTCCTTTGCCCAATTAAAAAAATTGGATTATTTGATTTTTTGCTATTGAATTGTAGGAGTTACTTACATATATTTTGGAGATTAATGCCTTATCAGATATATAATTAGTGAATATTTTCCTTAATTTTGTAGGTTGCAAAAGAAACAATCATTTTGCTGATTATTTCCTTTGCAGTGCAGACTCATTTATGTTTGATGTAGTTGTACCAGTCTACTTTTGCTTTTGTTGCCCATGCTTTAAGTGTCATATCCAAGAAATCATTGCCATGACCAACATCAAGAAGCTTTCCTCTTATTTTTTACAGAAGTTTCAAAAGACCCTGAATAGCAAATGCAGTCTTGAGAAAGAAGAACAAAGTTGGAGACATCACATTTCTGTCTCCAGAAATATTATATTATAAAGAAATATTATATATTGTAAAGCTAAAGTAATTAAAACAATATGATACTGACATAAAGACATACATCTAAACCAATGGAATTGAATAGAGAGACCATAAATAAACTCACTTGTATATGATCAACTGATCTTCACCAAGGGTATCAAGAATACACAGTGGGAGAGGGTCATCTCTTTAACGAATGGTTTTGGGAAAACTGGATATTCACGTGCAATAGAATGAAATTGAATCCTTATCTTACACCATACCCAAAGATCAGTTCAAAATGGATTAAAGACTTAAAGGTAAGATCTAAATTTTTTTTTTTTTTTTTTGGTTTTAATTAGCCTCAGAGGTTTAGGCCTCTTTCATGGTTCACGGGCCCATGGTTCCAGAGCTTGCCTCTGGATTAATTTCAGTTTGTCATTTTCCCCAGAACTGGATACACAATTTCAAGGATGACTGGAAGTGTACTATCTCCTTCTTTTTTGGTGGAATTTTGAATTTATTGTGCTGTACTAACTGTTTGAGGTCTTGACTTATTGTTGATATAGTGAGGTTTCTATGTCTTGCTGTCATATCTGCTACTCTTTAGCAATCACAATCTCCACCACCCCCCTGCTACATCTTCTAATCACACACTAATGCCTTTAGCCAAAATGCACGACATTTTGTATATTCTTTTTTAACTCAAAAAATTTGTATGAAACACTTGTTATGTGCCAGGAACTGCTATGAGCACTAGGAGTTCAATGGTGAATGAGATAGACTTGTTCTCCTGCCCTCAACAAATTTATGATTTGCCCACAAAGAAAGGGACAGGACAAGATACTCCAGAAGCACATGAGAGACCTTGCCTGGTCTAATGATTGGGGAAGATCTTGCTGAAGAAATATGATTTCAGTTAGGTCCTGAAGGAGGAGTGAGATTTACTGGTGTCGGATTCGGCCCATTGTCCCAGCCTTTGGGATAATTTCAGACCTCAATTCAATGTTTTTTAAAAAATTTTCTTGTAAATGATAGAAATAGCATCTATATTATCATATGAATCACAGAGAAATGGTGAACACAACAAGGCCCAGGACAGATCTCTGTGACACCACAGATCTTCCTCCAAATTTTTCCAGATCCATCTGATGGTGTTTTTCTTTAAGGAACTTTCAGTTAATATTGAATTTACTTAACGTTTTGCATTAGGGTTTCCTGCTTAAATCAGTTATATGCTTAAAGCTCCACAGGCTTGCTCTGGACCAAATGTGGATACATTTCACACAGCCTCCTGAAGTGAGCTGCCAGTCAGTCATGAGCTCTGGCTCCTGAAGCAAACATCTGCCACTAGAGCCTCATGGTTCTTTGGGTGGTGCTCTTAGAAATTGCTCTCAGCTGGATGGTAAGCATGTGAAACTGTGTTTTCCACCACATTCTGCAGCCTCCACTCCAGAGTTCTCCATTATTCTTACCCATACGTTTACATTCCTTTTTGCCCTTTTAAGTAATTGTGTGCTCATCATTCCTCCAAGTTACACTTTGCAATTTTCAAAGGGACCAATCCAGCTCACAAAGAGTCAAATATTTGTTTTCACCACCAACATAAACAACTGAGAGACTAAGTGAATCTTTCATTCTTCAACCTCTTTTGACATTGTGGAGACACTTATTGATCTTCCCTTGCTCTCAACAATCTTCAGCCACTACCTGCATGAAATAAAAGAAAAAGCGATATTTTCTTATTGTAAGATTGATTTTATTCCTGAATTGTTGCCTCATTTGATCATGCATATGTTTTGGACTCAGAAAGACCGGTTGGTTTGCTATAAAATGTGAAGTGAGAGTCTTTGTACCATGTGCAACACAGGGACTGTGGTTCCTATTAGCAACTCTCAATCCCTGTGATGAGCCAGAGAGACACAAGGAGGGATCTCTGTCCACAGTGCAAGTAACTGCTGTTGAAAATGATGCTGCTGATATATTTTTTGTGGAATGATAATCTTTTTAAAATTACTTCCAAACTTGGTTTACATACAGCCTTGCCAAGAAAGCCAGACTGTCCTTCCCTTCTCATAACTCTATGACTTCATTCAGTTAAAGAAAGCATTTTTCAGATGCATCTCTTCCGTTTTGCTTCTGCTTTTTGATATGATCTTATGTTCTTCTGTGAATTTACTGAAAAATTAGACCTTTTTGCAGATTTATGTTCTAATGCCACCATTTATACAAATACATCACAGGCTTGTTTTGAGGGTTTAATTTTTTTTTAATTTTAGCAATAACATGGTACTGAATTTCTGTGCAGAGAATACTTTTTTTCTGTCTGGCAGTGAGTCATGGTTTTAATACCTTGAACGGCTTGCCACAGGCCCCTTTCTCACATGTGGGTTGCACTTTGAAATAACAGTGGGTTGAACCCGCTGATGTGATTTTTAGGTTAGCTCTTTTGCTGTGAGCATAGAAAGAAGAGATAGAGAGGTATTTCGTTAGAGGTCTCAGGCAAGGTGAAAGACCACTTTAATATTCACTGTCAACTTTGATGACACAAAGAAAATATCTCTCCCTGATACCAGCCATGAGGCAGACCCTCAGCAGGAGCCATGGCTGACTGTCAGCTTTTCACATTTAGCAGCCTTTTTTTTTTTTTATAATGATACTTTGATGTCGCTCTTGGAGCCATCAAACACATAGAAGTCACTGAACATTTCTGCACCTCTCTAGGCATATTATGTATAAACTAGCAACTATTTTCAGGTCACATTTCTCAGTGCAGAGTGCTACGTTTTATTTGCATCTTAGCAATGACCGAGTATCTCTTGCACATAATTGAATGCTTTACTCATTTGGGAAAATCTGGGCAGGGAAAATAACTTTGGCCAGTCAAAAAGATAAGACTGAACTGTTGATGTGCAGTGTTTATTGATTCTCTAACATTTAATAAGTTGAATGTTAAAGCACTACAAGGGATTTAAAAATCTCAACAATTTGTTTTTACCCATTTATCCCTTCCATATGGAACAAACACTTCCTAAAACTTCTGCACTGACCATAGATGATAGAAAGGTGAATGAAGCATTGACTCACTTTCTATGAGTTTAAAATCTATTTAATAGGAGTACAGCCAGATGATATGGTTTGACTCTGTGTCCCGACCCAAATGTCACCTTGAATTGTAATAATCCTGTGAGAACAGACTAATACACAAGGAATGTCAGAAAAAAATTACATTCATTTTTCTACAGGGGAAAGTCATCATTCTAGAGGGAAAATAGTTAGGGGATCTCAGAAGAGAGTTCATTTTATTCTTTATAGGGGAGGAGGTAGAGGTCCAGGGAAGACACCAAGATCTAGTAACATTACACAGATATCAAGAAAATACTAATGTAATTGGCAAGACAGGAGTACCTCACACAGAGCAGCAGGATCTGTCTGAGTGCTGTGCCATCGATGCTCTGGGATTGCAGTGGAGAGGTGACCCATAAAGGCAAGGGTCCTCATGGAAGCCTCCATGCAGGGACTGTGCTGAGCATGAAGGAATGGTGAGCACTTGGGTAGGGTTTTTTTTGTGCAAGTCAAGTAGGGTAATCCAGGACAAGAGTATTATCTGTCACAGGAGATGGAGGCCACCATCTATGTTTCCTGGAGAATTACGGAGTAAATAATTCAAAGACAATTTCATTTTTAGTGATAAACTCTTGGGTAAGGTTAAGTAGATCTACATGCACCACAAACAGATGAGTTCTAAGACTGAAATTGAATAAATATCTGTAGTGAAAGTAACAGATGATAAGAATAATGAACTAAAGTCACACATTTGGAAGGGAGTGGGCATGGGGATACATTGCAAGGAGAGGCTGAGAACGAATCCCAGTTTTCATAGAAACAAGAAGTAGCTTTCACAGTTTTACAAGAATTGATATATTTTTGTTGATCACATGAGAAGCACAGGATGGAAATTGAGGAATGTTGAGATTATATATAGCTTTCCAAGAAAGGGAACTTAAGGATCTCTAATGCAATGAAGGGGGTCAAAGGATGTGGTAAATGAAAAATGGAGCTTATGCTGCAATAGTCACAAATATATGCATCTGCCCTGCAGGTAATGAGCAGATGAGAGACATTAAAGTCATCTGTTTCTGCTATTCATTTCACCCACTTACATAATTCTGGGTCAACTTTTAACAGGAGGTTTTACTGAGTTTCCTCTTCTGTAGTTCCCAATAAGTGATGAATCACTGTGTGCTTAAGCTAAAGAAGACAGATTCCTGACAACCAAGACAGTATAATTTGGAGTAAGTGGGGGTAAGATAGTTAAACAAGAAACTCCCTGTGACCAGAAAGTTCATGGCTTGATTCACAGCTGCTGTCTTTCTGGGGCCATTGGCTGGTGTGACTCAGGAAGTCACCTTGGGTAATGCCTTCCACATAGTCTGGAAGCATTCTTTAGACAGTATTCAGTTCAGACGTTCTTTTCATGCCAAAAGGCAGGAAGGTCCATAGAAGCCCTTGCGTGGCTGCGAGCACAGAAAAGAAGGTTTTTTTTATAGCAGGCAAGTGGCAGCAATCCCACGTTGTAGAGTGGGCCCTGGAGGTGAGCCATGCTTTCCATCGTCTTGCATTTGCATAAGTCTGTGCATTCACAAGTAGGAATAGAAATAGCTAGAGTTATATAAAGACAACTGATGAAGACTCTGAACTTTAATGTGTGAATGTTGTGAAATCATAGAAGCCACTAAGAATTCTCCCAATCTGTCTATAAAGAAGGTCACATACACACTGGTATGGAATACAGGAGGATTCCTGCCCTGTTCTGAACGAGGCCTATAAAATGAAGATGAGAACAGAACCATGACAGAAATATTTGCCTTCCAGGTATCTGTCTAAGTGTTTATATTAACATGTTGGAAAGATTGGAGGTACTACAGCAAACCACCCTATAGTTATATGCGTGCAGTTATTGTTGCTAGTTGATGCAACTCAGGATCTTCACGTGCAAACATAGCGTTAATAAACTGATGCTGTAGAACATAAGATGCACAGCTTATTAACATTCTGCTTACACACAAAGATCCACAGTGCATTGATAGATTTTTTTCTCCTTTAAAAATCTAATAAAACATAATCCTACCTGGACTTGCTACAGAAAGTTGTGTGAACTAGGTAGGTCCAATTGACATTGGCAGAAACAGTACAGAACAGGCTTCACTAAATGGAGCCAGAACAGGACAAATTCCCTTTTGGGTGTGCCACATGAACACCTGCAAGTTGATGCTTGTTAAATAGACCCATGAAATGTGTGAGAGCTGAACAGACACCAAGCCCAGGGCCTTTTATTTTATAGGCAAGGATGCCGAGGCCATGGGGACTTCTCAAGGAACAAAATGTCATCCCCAAGACTAGAACCCCAAGCCTCATCTCCCAGTTGGGCATTTATACAAGTATACCCACTTAGTCTTGGAAAAAGGGAAGAAGGGATCTCTGTTGGTTTTCAGTAAGAAGATATATAATGGAAACATTTTTATCCACTCCCAAGGGAATTGCATTTCTCAATTTGATGAACATATCCTGGAGGTGTATGTATATATATAGAGAGAGAGAGAGAGAGAAAGAGAGAGAGAGAGAGAGAGACAGGGTCTTACTCTGTTGCCCAGGTTGGAGTGCAGTGGGGCGATCATAGCTCACTGCAGCCTCAGTTACTTCCGGGGCTCAAGCGATCCTCCCACTCAGTCTTCCAAGTAGCTGGGACAAGAGAGGCACTCTACCATACCTGGCTAATTTTTTTTTTTTTTTTTTTTTTTTTTTTTTTTTGTAGAGATGGGGTTTTGACATGTTGCCCAGGCTGGTCTTGAACTCCTGAGCTCAAGAAATCCACCTGCCTCAGCCTCCCAAAGTGCTGGATTACAGGCTTGCACCACCATGCCCAGCCCATATCCTGGATATTACAAAACCATAACAAAGAAGCCAGCAGAGATCCCACTTAAAGTTTCTCTTGCTCTTTCCTTTTCCATGGGCTACCAGAGAGAATGACACATTTAATCTCTTCACTGACTCCTCTTCTTTCCTCAGCATGGCTAGGAAGCAACTAATTTACAAAGGCTGACAGCAAGAGTGTTGGGGGAATTGAACAGTTTTGGGAACTGTGTGATGGCTGATGCCTCTCACTGTCTGGATGGGCACATCTGTGGCCTGAACACTTAAGGAGCTCTCAGGAGGAGTCAAGGGTTCTTCTTCACTCCGGTGTTTCTAGTCACAGGCACATCCTATTAGATTACATATTGCCTCATCATAAAACAGAGGAAAGTCTGCTTTATTTATTATAAGAAAATAAATACCACTTTCTCCTTTGAGAAAATATGGGCATTTCTGAAGACACCTCAGCAATTCTTTTAGAATAATTTTGAGCCTAGAGGGATGGAAACACATAGGATGAACATCCCTTACTGGGCAATGAGTTTGTGAGATGCGATGCAACCTCCCCACTTAAAGACTTGAGGGCAAGTCTTGGGAATCCCAAGTTGTTAAACGTCCTCAGGAAGGGGCATGAAACACAGGGATAAAAGATACAGAGAGACTTCTGGAAACTCCAGCGTGACTACACTGCAACCAACCAGGTTCATCTGAGTCTGCGGAGAGCTGAAATTTTTGAGGGATCTGTTCTTTCATTTCCTACTGTCTCCCTCTATGTTCCACTATTATTCCTTAAAGGAAATAGATATATTTCAACTGAGAGAATTCGTGTGCTGCAGTGTGTGGGAAATAAACTAAGTAATAAGGAGGGAAGGAAAAGGCTGGAGATGGACAGTGGTGGAACCAGAGGATCCCGCAACCACGGAGACGCATGTGCTCACCCTGGAGTGTTTGGGAGACCCTGGAACACAGCAAGCTTTTCCTGCCTCAGTGCATTTGTACTCATTCCCTCTTTCTGGAATATTCTTCCCCTATCTCTCCCCAGAGAGGTTATCCTGGCTCTGTTATCCCCGCTTCCTGCTCTCCCTGTCCTCTCTTCTATCACTTTTTAAAATTTTAGTCATTCAACAACTATTGATTGAACATGTATTTATTTTATTTCAGGCACGGTTCTAAGCACTGGGATGACAATGGACAAAACAGACAAGAGGTCCCTACTCTCTGAGCTTCCATTCCAATGGGGTTATAACAGCCTGCACATAGGCAAAGCTGACCCAGAGCCAGGCACTGTGCTTAGCCTCAAACGCATAACACTCACTCATCCACACACCAAGCCTACACACCAAGTCATGTCGGAACTATTAGCAGCCCCCTTAAGCAGAGGAGAAATAGGTGGCATAGGAAGATTAAGACACTTTCCCAGGGTCACACAGTTTGTTCATCATCCCTTGGTGTGCATTGTTTATAATCTATCTTTTCCAGTAAAATAGACACTCCATGAAGTCAGGGAACTTCAGTGTCTTCTTCTCTGTAGTATCCCCAGCATCTGGTACATAGGAGGCACTTATAAATATTTACAGAATGAATGAAAAAAAGGAACTTGAAAATACCCATTAGAAACAGGCTGGGCTATTGCCATAAAAAGGCTGTGGATTTAAGAAATGCTATTTCTGTCCATGTAGACTGCATGTATGGAAAAATCAAAGCCTATTCTGCCTTTGACTTTGACCCTTTTCTTCCACTGTATAGAAATGTATTCTATTGTATAGCTATGTTTAACTATTGTATGCTTTTTAGTTAATATTGAAGCTGAGGTTTAAATTCATCTTTTATCACTGCCTCCTTTCTACCCTATTTATTGATGTCGCTGTGTTTTGTCTCCAGGAAGCTAACCCAAGTTCCTGCAATGAAAACCACCTCCCCTCGGCTTGGCTTTCGGCTGAGTGACTCAGGGACTGGCTCTGACATCCTGGCATAGCAGCTCAACAGCCAGAAGTTTGGAAGACGCTTTATTTTGGTATCTAAGAGAGAAGGAAATACCTAGTGCAACTTGTCAGCATTCAAGAGGAAAACGGAGTAATAATAATAATAAAAGATGGTATCCTGGGTGAAGGTGAGACTGTTTATAAGCATATACTCTGCACACAGTTTGCTTTGCAGTGTGTGTCGGGATGTTCACTCTTAGCTCCATGGAAGCAGATCTGTTGTTAGTGGATTCTTGTATTTTGGAGCTGCTTTGGAATGGCTGGAGATTATTTAGATTCCAAGTTAGTGGATTAATGGAATTCACACACGGTTGACCATACTCAGGAAGAGGCTAAAAAACTTGTTTCCTGTGCAACACAGTGAGACTGCTTCTCTACAAAAAAAAAAAAAAAAAAAAAAGAAAGAAATACAAAAATTAGCCTGGCATGGTGGTGTTTGCTTTTACTCCCAGCTACTCGGGACTCTGAGCTGGGAGGATTGCTTGAGCCTAGGAGGTTGAGGCTGCAATGAGCCAAAGTCACACCACTGCACTCCAGCCTTGGCAATAGAATGAGACCCTGTCTATAAAAAAAGTTTTGAAAAGTTTACAAACTAACTTTTCAAAACCAACTAAACAAGAAGGAAAAGGAAAAATCTCATAACAGATGTTATTTATTGAAAGATTTCTTGGCGAGTGGACAGAAGATGCTAATGAGAAAAAGAAGAGTAACACTAGTATTGTCAGGCACTGGATGAGACCTTTCTGTGTCATCTCATTTTTTCTTACAATAACTCTATGTCTTAAGTAGGATGGTCCCTGTATCACACATCAGTAGGCTCACTCACCCTCTCTGTGATGGTGTTGAGATTCTACCGAGGCCTGAGTGACTCCCAGGCTTTGAGGTTGACCCATGACATTGTATTTGACAGGATCACCTTCTGGGACACCAGGAGAGGAGAGCGGGTAGAGAATAGTGGACCTGTGCTCCTAGCATGTCTGTCTCCTCTCACTTGCTTGATCTGTCATATGGAGCATAATAAGATACTGGGCTGTAGCAGAAAAATCTTTGGATTCCTAGGATGTCTTCCCTGGCCTTTCTGCCATTTCCTGTCCATCCCCCAAGTATCTTAGTGAGTAATTTGTTGCACTTGGGAGAGGCGTCAAGGAGAGCAGGAACTCCTTGGCTCCTCACGGGGACTTTGCAAGGAAGGAATATCTACCATTTTACAGAAAGGACTCTGCCAAGAAGCAGAGTAGGGATTAATTTGCATAATATCTCAGGGGTTCTAAAGGGTAGAACCCATATTTGAGCCCAGATTTTTCTCAGTCGAACGCTTTGTTCTTTACACAACCAAACTCGGTTCCTTTCCCAGAGAGGCTCTCTTCTCCTCTTGCTTGGATATGCGTGGCTGGGGCTCCCCCTTCAAGTGGAGTGGGGTGGGGAGTCACGAGCCCATGCTGCCCCTTGTTTTCTTCTATGTCAGCTCCTCAGCTGCAGATGTCACTTCATCCATCTCTAGTTGTTGATGGAGGGACAGTTGATTGAGTTGTTGACTGTTACTTGATTCTTGTAGTCAGGCCTCATTTTGGGAGCACACATGTGGCACAGGGAGGAAAGTGGGAGTAACCAGGCAAAGAAGGCAATCCTTCTTAGATGCTTAGGGGTCACTGTGAGAACTCAGGCTTGTTACACTAGAAGGTCCTGGGAGAGGAGTGGGTGGATGAATTGTAGTGCTCTGAGTTCAAAAGACAGAACTGACTGGGCTGAAAAGGAGAGAAGGAAACCAGAGGCCCAAGAAAGTGCTGCAGCCTCCCCCTATCAAACACTTATACACAGAGCCCCAGAAGGAGGATAGCTCAGGGGCTGGGAGAGTGGAATAAACATAAATGCCGAGCTCAGTGTCCTTGCTTGGCACGGAAGCTAAAACTCCTCTTGGGCTTGGGAAGCAAGCACACCAGTGATGAGCACATATGAACAGAAGACCAGGCGCCCTCACCTAACACTGCCAAGTGCCTAGGACCACAAGGAACTTTGCTTGACTGGGGAGGTGGGAATAAAACTCCAAATAATGATCATGATTGGATTTTTCATGAAGAAAAAGAAAGAAAAGAAAAGAAAAGAAAAGGAAACTTGTAATACATTAAGAAAAGAAATAAATGTGACATTTATTGCACTCTAGTTTTTGTGGACTAAATTTCATATGCACTATAGATGCATTGCTTTGGCTAAAGAAAATGCATTGTTAAATAGATAGACATAGCTGGAAGAAATTTACAACCTAATGTCCATGACCAAGCACCTCAAGAGATGGGCAACCAGGAAGGCACACAGCTCACCTTCAATGACCCCTGCCTGAGTTTTCAGGACATGCTTTTCATCTTCCCATGAAAGTCCATATTGACAGACTCTGCAGCTCTATCTTGCTCCCGTCCTTGCCTTAAGAACTTGGATTGGAACCTGATAGCACATAAGGATGAAATCATTTACTAAATATTTTTCCAAAGAGAAGAAAGAAGCACTTAGTTTTGGTGGGAGAAAAAATCAGGCCCTCTTCCCGGGTGGGTCTTGTTGTGTTAGATGCAGACACAGAGGTCCAAGGTCACACCAAGGAATTATTCAAGGTCGGCAAGATGGTATGCTATGCCTGAGCAAAGGGCTAAGTTCATAAAGAGGGGAGGCAGGCGGGAAATACTTTACTTATGTCACCATTCATCCTAGGAGCTGTGCTGCCCAGAGTGAAGGGTGTAAAGAAGTTGAAACCATGCTCCCTGAGACACTGGATAGTCTGTCTCCAATAGTTAGTAGCATTGAAAGGGGGCAACTAAACAGCCTTAGCAGGCTTACCAAGGTTCGACTTGCTAGGGACAAAAATCTCATCCCCAAGTTTTACAACAATGACTCTTTCTAAATCGTAACATCAAGGAAGGTGTGATTGGTTAGCAAAATTTCATATTGTTGAAGAGATTCTTCACTGCAATCCCTTCATTATATGGGAAATCTAAAAGAAGAAAGGAACAATAGCAAGAGCTTTAGTTTTCTCTAAAGGAAAAGATAAATCCACCTGTTTAGTGAACCTTTGATAAGCACTCAGCTTTCTCACCGGTTGAACACTGATGGAAACGGGGAATGTGTCTTTCCCTCTATCCCTCCTTGTGTCCTATTCATCCTTCCCAGCCCAGTCACCTTTCCCTATCCTCTTCCTCTTTCTCTCTCCCTTTCTTCTTCCCTTCTTATTTCATCATTCTTTTCTCTCTTTTATCATTTTTCGCTCCCTCTGTGGATACCCCCACCTTATTAAGAATTTCAGCCAGCTGAGATGATAAATGAATTGCTTGATCAACTGATGCATAGATGAGAACGTGCGAAACAAAGTCAGAAAAGAGAGAGAAATGCAAGGAATCAAGTTAGATATCGCATTTGTGCCTTGGAGTCCTCTGCATTCTCAGTGGGGATTGCCTCTTGACTCTGAGCTTTCCAAAGGCCAATGTAAAGCAGGAAGCAGGAAACAGGACTGTGTCACCAGGCAAGAATAAATGAGTGGCTCGTCTAGTGAGCACTACATGCAGGAGCACATCTACTGTGGGCACTGAGACTGGAAAGAAATTGCATTTTGGTGTTTTCAACATTGAGTCTCTTCCAGAAAAATTTTGTTAGGTTTTGAAGAGGAAACAATTATGGCGCTGACTCCACGTGGTCTCTTAACAGAGGGGACAGAATTCCTTATTCACCAAGTCCCAGTACTTTCCATGTTCTCCTGGCATGGAGATTAATATGAAGTTGCTTGTGGGGTTGCAGGTAGAACTACAATAGACTGTACCTGTCTGCTAAATTTCACAGAGATGTTTGCTTCTCTATGGCAGTCAATATGTAAAGGAATGCCAGGACTTATTTGGATATGAAACAGTCATCTTGAAAAGATTTAGGTGTTGAATTTTGAAGAAATAATGCTCTAACTCTCAACATGTCACTTAATACTTTAAGAAAGGTAATATTAACTTGCAGCATGTGATTCCAAGCAGAGCGGAGCCTTGGAGTGTCTGCTGCTTTCCTAACCATTCTTAAATTAAGGCTCTGCAATCTGTTACATAAATCTCTATTTTCTTATTTTAGGTTCAGCCAGCATTTTGCTAGTGAATAAATCAGACATCCCAGATGTCATTTCTCCCTGACTAGATATAAATCACAATCAAAAGGCTCACTAGGTTTGCCAAAATTGCTTCACATGTCAACTGAATCTAATGTAATTGCCCCACGTTTCATCCTCCCTCCCCGTGTAAGGAATAAAGAGATCATTCGCCATCAGTAGGGGATCAAAGAAAATTCAAGCCCCTCATTGAGCAATGAAACCCTACCCCTGAGTTTTTATAGTCTGTAAATGGATGGGATGCATCCCTTGCTCAGAGGACATGGAGCAGCTCCTGGCGTTGATGCTTTTCACATGAGAGATGTCATAACTGAGACGTTGAAAAAGATCAACTGCTTCACAGGACTAGATGAAGAAGTGGAGCTTGTCCTTATTGCTCTATTTCTTTATTCGCTGAATTAGCCAGAGAAGACTACTGCTGTCAGAAATCACCCCACACCTCAGCGGCTTCACACAGAGTTGTATTTCTGACATCACTCATCCAATGTGGGTGCTCTGTTGCCCTCAGTTATTCAGAAGTCTGAGAGAAAAGCAAGGAATCAAGTTAGATACCGCATTTGTGCCCAGTGGCTCCACCATGCCCCAGTGCCCTCTGAGAGAGCTGCCCTTGATCTGCAGCTGGGTGGCCCTGGGAGAGGCAGAGCATGTGCAGGTTTGTGCAGGGAGTTTTATGGGTGAGGCCTGGAAGTGATGAGCACCACTTCTACCCACGTTCTGCACAGCCCAGAACTCAGTCTCATGGCCACTGCTAACTGCCAGGCATGGGTGGCAAATGTGGCTTATTCCTGAGCTCAGAAGGAGAAATGAGTTTGTAGGCACCTGGCCAGCTCCATCATAGATGCCAGACTCCGTCCCTTTCCTTCTCCTTCCCCTTCTACACTTTTTCTCCTTCCTAGAGTTTACTCAGTTTTAGGGCTCCGGTGAGAAGCCGCCATTTTCGACCCCTTTCCGAAGGTCCCTTAGTTGTCTGGGAGCCAGGACTTTGCACTGGAATAGCTAACTCAGTGTTGGACAGGTAGTCTGGAAGAATATTTAGAAATAGTACTTTTCAAATGTTTAATCATTAAGCATTAAAGTGTGGGAAGGAATAAAGTATGGCTGACACATGTATTATTTTCCACAGAAAAATGGCAAAGTTTCTGACATGGTCTTTGCCATGTCAATATTTCATGGAAGTGAAGTATTTCCAAAATGAATTTAGCCAAATATTTTCAGCAGACATAAATATATGGAGGAAGCTCTATGTAGCCTAATTTATTATTTAGCAAGAGACATAAAGTGTATGATGAACAATAAACAGTAATATTTTAAGTTCAAAGTTCCTACTTTAAAAATGATTTTGCTAATTCATGAAGAATGTATTTCAACTTTATGTCTTTACCTACCCTTGGTGATCAAAGGCACTTGGCTGATTATTATTCAAAAAGAGAAAATTACAAATTTAAATTTTAGAAAGAAAGATATGTCCACCTCCTCTATCACTAATGCCTACCTCAGTCACTCATTTTTTTGTTATTATGGGGGTAGGAAGAGGGGAGCTAAGTGGTGTTAACTTCCACATGGGTTAAATGCATCACTTTGATGTTTTTCATTAACAGTATTTTATTCAGTAAATTATATAAGACGTAAGTAAGTTTTTACAATTGGGCATCTTGTATGTGTTTTTGCCCTCATGAGAATTTTAGTGAAGAAATCAATGCATTCGTAAAAGACTGTTAAAGGAGACAGAAGGAATTAAGGAGGGATAGCACATAAATTAGGGAAACATTGGCTTTAAGCACAGAATACAATTTCATGCAAATATAGTTCAGATAGTTCTTTCTGGGGCACATTTTTTATTTTTATCTTAGTTTTTTTTTTAAAAAACGTTTCCCTTATGGATGTACCAATTAGGAAGGAGAAATGTAATAATTTTTCATTTCTACTTTTCAAGGAGTAATTCGTTTTGGTTTTTTCACTTGTGAGATCAAAGCCCTTTTGTTGTTGAATTTAATAAATCTTAATAGACAAGTCCCATTTATTTACCTGTAAGCCCAAGCTGATGTGGTGTAGTGTTCCTTCCCTGGCTGGCTGCTTTGTTTGCTCTAGAGAGATTCTTTCCTCATCATTTTCTCCCTAGAATATAAGCTTCTTTAGGGCAAATTCTTGGCTTACTCCCATCGTATTCCCAGCACCTAAGAAAATATTGCACAGATACTGAACTCTCAGTAAATATTTGTTGAAAATTTGAATAGATAAATGGAATCAAGGGATCTTTAGTGCCTCTTGGGCATAAATAGAAATTATTGTGCCAGAATGTTCTGGGTGTAGACCTGAAGATGAATTAGATAGTTTTGTAACCTACATTGACTGTATTAAAAATTTACTCATTCACTTTTTTTTAAATTGACATGTTATAATTATACATATTATGAGATACAATTTGATGTTTGATACATATATATTGTGTAATGATCAAATCAGGTGTAACCATCACCTCATGTACTTATCATTTCTTTGTGGTGAGGACATTCAAATGCCTCTCTTCTAGCTATTTGGTAATATACAATACCTTACTGTTAACTATAGTCACCCCACTGTGCAATGGAACATGAGAACTTATTTCTTCTATCTAGTTTCAACTACGTACTTGTTGACCAACTTTTCTCCATCCTCCCCTCCTGCCTCCCCTACTCAATCTCTGGTAACCACTGTTTTACTTTCTGCTTCCAACTCATCCACTTCTTTATTTATTCATGAATGTATTCTGTGGATCAGGCACTGGGTTAGGCATTGAGAACAACAGGATTTATAAGCCCCTGCTAAGAATTTAATTTATTGAAGATTAAAAGGCTCATTCAAACTTAGGCAATATGGTGACACACAAGATGGACTAGAACTGCCAAAGGAGAGTGTAGACCCATTTATGGGGCACTGCAGGGCAAGACTTTGTCTTTTTAATGGGTCTTGAAAAGCCAGAGACTCTCACAAGTTTTTGCAACTAGATTGGCAACTCCTTCAGGGCAGAAATAGTGTTTTTCCTTGTATGCTTTGTAGAAGGAAGAAGCTTTCTTCTAACTGGAAATCATTAAGTATATGTTGGTTGATTGAGTTATACTGATAACAACACCCTAACCAGTTGAAGAGATTTAAAATGGTAACAGCAATTCCAATTAGTCTTCCATGGAAAGCAGGGGTATAAATGGCTTTTCTCAGGCAAAACTGGCTTTATTGGGTGCCCTTAAGATATCTAGGGAAAGACGTATATTGCAGAGCTTCCGATAGTCTGAAAGTAAGAAAGCTTGAATCTCTCCATGGAACTTTTCCTCTGGAGTGCCTATAAATTCATTTCCCTGGACTTGGATATAAATGAACTGTGCCTCATTTGCATTGTGTAACCCACTAAAAAGGAAATCACCCTCCACATAAAAGAAGATGTGGAGAAAGCATTTTCCAAGTGGACTGAATTTTAAATGTTTGTCTTATGTTATCTGAAGAAAGTAATACCTTCCTTCATCTCTTTAATGTACCACCATTTGACAGGGGGTGGTTAGTGGTAGCTAAATTTTATTTGTGCCCCCTCCCCAATAATAGATTTCTAATTAAATAAATGTTAGATCCAAAATAGACAAAAGCATGAGATGGAATAAAAGACCCTTGCAATAACATAATGAGAAAAGTATTTTTAAAATGAGTTAACACTGTTTGAAAAATGAGGCAAACTTGATTCTGTCAAATCTGGGGCTCTCAAGAGGTGAAGTTTTTGTACACACAGGCACAGATGTGTGCTGACAGATATTCAGAAGTGAGAGAAGATCATTCTGTGGAGAAACAGACATGAATTGGTCATATAAATCTTTGGAACAATCATAGATGAGTCAAGGCAAATTTTTACGATGAATGCATGTTAACAAAACATTTATGATTTAGCCAAAGTGTCTCAACATTTAAAAATTGTACCGATTAGCAAGAAAAAGAGGTAAGCGATGATAAATCAGTTTTTCTCAAACCAAAAGACAAGCAAGGAAGGGGGGAAATAGCCAGCCTCTGTAATTTATTTACAGTAGAATGTGGAGTAATCAACTTGTCATTTTTTTCACTTTAAGATCTTTGAAAACCATAAGTTCTTAGAGACCTGAAATTGATCCTCTTTTTAGACATCCTTGTCTCTGATATAGGTTATAATAGACCACAAAGAGCAAAGGTACCAAGTAGAAAAGGATAATCCATAAGAGAAAGTAAAGCTAACCTGCTGTGCTTGTTTAAACGTGGGTGGCTCTGCCCTGGGAAGTCACAAGGGACCCAGGCTCATCCTGTCTTCTTGCTCTGTTGCCTTCACATGTGGCTTCCATCTTGTGGTATGATCACACTTCAGCCAGCAGAATGGAGGGCATACTTCTTCTTTTATAATAGCATGATCTGAAAATTGTACACTTCAATTTATCTCAGCTCCCATTGGCCAGAACCTAGTTTCAGGGCCACACTTAGCTGCAAGGAAGCCTGGGAAAGGTAGTCTTTGGCTGAGTGACTGGGGATCAGCTAAAACTCAGGGGAAAGAGGCAGAGAAAAGATACCAGGAACAATTAACAGACTCTGCCACTCAGCTTGAGAGAGGAATGTGGGCAGAGTCTTGAAACTGAGATGGTGCAGGTTGAGCACCAATGCTGGGGTATGTGAAATGGAGCAGTGGCAAATAGAGTAAGAGGTCAAGCTGTGGTCAGTAGATGAATTGATGAAGATTGATAAGGTACAAGGTTAATATTTATTGAGAGCTTACTCAGGACCAGATACTATCCTAGGTGGTTTTTGTGAACTCACTCATTTAATCCATCAAGCAACCCTTTGAAATAAGTATGATTATTACTTCCATTTAAGAGATTAAAAAAAAAAACCCTGAGGAACAGAACAGTCTAAAAACTCACTCAAGGTTGTCGTATTAGTCTGTTCTCATGCTACTAAGAAAGACATACCCCAAACTGGGTAATGTATCAAGGAAAGAGGTTTAATGGGCTCACAGTTCCATGTGGCTGGAGAGGTCTCACAATCATGGCAGAGGAGACTAAGGAAGAGCAAAGGCACGTTTTACCTGGTGGTGGGCAAGAGAGCTTGTGCAGTGGAACTCCCATTTATAAAACCATAAGATCTCATGAAACTTATTCACTACCACTAGAACAGCATGGGGGAAACTGCCCCATGATTCAATTATCTCCACCTAGCCCCACCCTTAACACATGGGGATTATTACAATTCATGTGAGATTTGGGTGGGGACAAAGCCAAATCATATTAGTCATATACCTAAAAGCTGCCAATGTAGAAAGACAAACTTAGGATGAACAGATATTTAAACATTAAGGTGAGCATTGAGTCCATATGAAAGTGGAAAGGACATGTCTCCCCACTGTGCTTATTTTGGATAATCTCTTCAGATGGGGTTTATAATCCTGTAGCACAGCCCATAATTTGGCCACACAAGGAAAGATTTTTGAAAGCCTGTCTTCCCTATTCATCATGACACTTCTGTCCTAAGATTCTTCCAAAGACATCCTCCATCCGTTTCCCTTCCTAAGCAGTGTTCAGTCTGTGATGAGGTCTTCTTGGCTCCAGTAAAAAGTCCATCAATCCCAAGGCAGGGCCACCTCCGCCTAGAAAACCTCTGGCATTCTAGACAATGGTGAGGATAGGTACTTTCCCTACCTTACACTGGAACAATTGACTTTGCCTAGCTGGTGCTGCCGGGCTGGGCTTGGGGCCTTTCCTCTCCTAAGAGTTTTCTACTCCAGTTAGCCTCCCCATGCCTGCTCTACCCATAGAGGCCGTAAAGTATCTGGGGACATTTCAGCAAGTGGTTCTGGCCAGCCAGAGAAAAACTATCTCTATACAACTAGCATTTTAATTTATTAAAATTCAACACATTTATTATGCATAGTGAGGCCTAGAAATATGTATGAAAAGCAATCTGTGACCATAGAAATCTTATAATCCATGCAGAGGGGTCCAATAATAGTAATTACAAGGAAGAATAAAGTAAGCACCAAACGAGATGAAAGGTTGATTTCATATCTATTGAAGAAGTATGATATCAATCCACTTTGAATGACTGACAGCAAATCACATGAGTAATTTACATAAGTTGAATTACATGTGCTATAAATTAGAAGAGAAGAAGAAAGAAACAAAGCAACTAAGTTAGGTCAAGGCCATTTCCATCCACCCTCCTATTTGATAAGAATGCATCCTGGACAGAGCATGAGATGGAAGACATGAATCTACTGTTGCCTCGGAAACCTCTGTTCTCTTAGGCTGTAGAGATTTACAATGACACATGCAAAGATATTGAACTTTAAAGGTGATTTTAGGGATTTTAAAGATTAACTTTGACCAAGTTGATTTATGCCTATGTGTTGACTTTATAATGTAACTCCTGCACTGGAAGTGACTCCACTTCATTGGAGTCTGACAAGCATAGGGGAAGAAAAGAACTTTCCTGGCGGAGGGAATGGCATGAACAAATGCACAGATGGGGCAAAGTGAATATTGGAGCACAGGGCGAACTCAGGGAAGAGGTGGGAGAGAAGCCTCAGCAAATCAATTGGAAGCTGAATATTTACCCATCTGGAATTCATTTTTTCTATTCCACTCAGAATTAATCAGAGCTAGGGTTCATTTCACTTTCACATGCCAGATATCACAAGAAGCAGAATTGTGAAATAGGCACCAGTGGCTTCAGGCTTCCTCTGTCTCCCTGCCATGTGTCATGTTCCATACATTCTACCTTCCTATAGTTCCTGTGAAGAAGTGAAATTGAGAGTGTGACCATGAATCCAAATCCAGATGCTGATGTAAAGTAGTTCTGTGAACTTGAAGTCTTTGGAGCTGATTTTCTTTTCTCTCCACTAGTATGGTTGCCTCTAACTCTCATGTGTGTCTTGAGGATGAAGGTAAGATAAGATAAGGTAATGTGTTTGAGACCACCAGTGCTGGGCAAATAGTTGACTTTCTCAATATCCCATACTTGTTGGTGGCTCTGTCAAAGTATTTCTCCGAGGCCTGTACTTCCTTGCCAACTATATATGTGTGTGTGTGTGTGTGTGTGTGATTTTATGAAGCAAGGGAAGGTGACTGCCTGCTTGCCCTAAAGGCTCTGCTCCCTTCCTGACTCACTATCCCCATTAAAGTCCCATCTTACCCCCTCAGGGCTCTCTACTTGGGAAATGACAATGTATTTACCACAGATCCTAGTGTGCATTCTCAGTGACACATCTACATTTTCATTGAGTCTTCTGCATAGATCCTCACTCCAGAAGGTAAGGGTGGGAATTTTGGAGGCTATGAAAATTTCTGGGGGAAATTTTTAAATCAGAGATGTCTTATTTTATACCCTTCAAATAACATTGTGTTAAGAAGTTGCCAAATCACTCTACCTATGGCATGGCAGTCTGGTGGAAAGATAAATTGCTATCTGTTAGTGAATAAGGAGGATTAAAATTCTAAAGCTGAAAAAAATATGCTGGCTCTTCCCTAGTTTTTTTTTCCTCTCTGTGTGCATTGTATCTTCAAGTGTTTTGTCAATAATTATAAAATTTACAAAGGAGACAAGCAGATAGGAATTAGGAAGAACTATTGAAGCAGCATGTAACTGGGTTTTATGAGATTACAGATTAATTATGTAGAAGATACCAGACTTATTTGCAGATGTCATGTTAGAAGTTTGGAGAAATGAAAGTTCAGGCCTGCTGACATGAGTGTATTTCTTTTGGAAAAAAGACACCATAACAACTTCAATGGCAATAACTGATTTATCCTTCATTTCTGAGTTTTAATGCAGATCTGATTGCAACGAAGTACATTGTCCAAGTTTCTAAAATTGGTCAGCCTAACAAACTGAAGTAATTGCAATCAGATGTAGCATAAGATAAGGTCAGCAAGTTATCTGAATGGGGGAAGAAACTGTGTAGGATTTTAAAAGGCAATCCCAATGTGTTAGAGTTTATCACTTTACCCTACACCCCCTTCTCCTCTCCTTTCTTTCCTGTCCTCTGCCTTTTCCCACAAAATCTCCATTATTTGGGTCTAAGTCATAAAACAGTTCATTAAATTGACAAAAACTAAAAGAACAATAAGAATCTGCCTCACTGGGAAACACAGAGTCACAGCAGGATCTATATAACCTGATCTAGGGGCAGGAAATGACTGAGAAAATGGAAAAATTTTAAAATGACCTTTGAAGCTCTAGAAAAATCTTTAAAATCTTCCATCACTATGTTCATGAACAAAAATGAAACTTTTACAAATGTTTCTAGGAGGCAAGTGTTGCCAAGCATGCTGTGTTATTTGCCCCAAGACATCTTTCCTTTGGTCTTTTCATTTACCAGATAACTCTTAGGAAAATGTTTGGATAGATTGATCTTGGTGTTGAATGGTCCCTTTGCAAGTCTATAAAAATAACAATGTTTAATAGAATCGAAAGCAAATATGAGTCCCTTTTGCATTCTGAGGAGTGACTGTGAAAAGAGTGCAAATGAGTTGATGGTATACAGAAAAATGATCAGCATATTAGGGGAGATGACGCAGAGTGCCAGAGAGTATCTGGAGAAGAGACTTATTTGCAGGAGTGACCCAATCCTCATTCTGTCCCTGATCTCTGTGAACTTGGAAAGAACATTTCCTGATTAAGAAAACTTGACTTCTCTTTGGCTATTATTATACTATCCATAAAAGAAGTAGGTTGGACTTCTTAAATGATTTTTGACATGCTCTAGAGAGCCCAGGGGAGTTCTGTGGAGCTGCTTAGGATACACAGAGGTCCAAAGGTCAAGATGGGAGCATCCACCAAGCCAGGGGCCTGGTATCTCCCAACTGATTCCATCATAACATCTCTACATACTTGTTTTACTTCTTTAGGTTTCTAGTTAATAATGCTTTTGAGCAAATAATTCATCACCAAAAGTAAAAAGTAACGTAAAATTTGAAAACTTCTGAATAAAATAATCTCTGTATTGGGAACTCCCTCCCACTCCCATCCCACTGTGTATATTTTTTGAAGTCTTCATAAAAAATAACTAAACTCTTTGAGGACAGGATTTACAAAATTATAGATTTATAGTCTTGTGCAATTTCAATAAAACTGAGAGATTTTTACCCCTTGGAAAACTGAATTCTGGCAACATTTGGATTTTCTGGTGTCATATACTTGCCTAGGGATGGAACTAAATTAGAACTTAAACCTTTGTCTCCTTCACCTTTGAATTTCCCATGTCATCTAGCACAGTGCTTGCACTTTGCAGGCATACAATATATAATTTTAGAATAATTCTTCGATTTTGCACATGAAAGCTGAAAAGAGACAGGGCAAGTCTCTGTTTGCTCGGTGATTGTGGGTCTTCCTGTGGATGTGTGTCCCTTCTATTTTTGGCTCCTTCTTGTTAAAATGAGTCTAGTTTCTGAAATCTATATCTCTGTTAGCTCATAGAGAATGTATTCAAAGACTGAAGAGTTTTTACAGATGATATGAAATCCTCTCAGTCTGTGCTTCTATAATTTCTCAAATTGCACCCCAAGTGGTTCCTTATTAATGACAGTCCTATATTTGTGCTCAGTAGTGCATTGTAGTGCACACCGAGTCCCTGCTACAGATTTCCTATGATTAGAGAGTAGATTCTTTCTCAGTTTGCATGATCCTGCATTTTGAGGTGCTCTTTTCACTTGCATCTTGGCATTCTATTGTGATTTACGGCAATCAGAGGTAGGGGAAATTCTGCTATTTTGATGGGGATAATCATTTCCTGATTGGGGTCCATGTTAAAGACAAATACCTGTCTTGGAGCTGTTAAGAAAAAAATTGTGAATATTGAAAATCAGAGGAAGGGAAGGCTTCCATTCAGCACATTTTCTAATGGGCCTGTCTCAAAATTACTTAGTTCTCTAGAGGAATTGATATGGTTTGTGGTATGGTTTGGCTGTGTCCCCACCCAAATCTCATCTTGAATTGTAGCTCCCATAATTCCCATGTGTCATGGGAGTGACCCGGTGGGAGGTAATTGAATCATGGGGGCGGGTCATTCTCATGCTGTTCTCCTGATAGTGAATAAGTCTCATGACATCTGATGGTTTTATAAAGGAGAGTTCCCCTGCACACACTCTCTTGGCCTGCCTTTGTGTGAGACATGACTTTGTGCCTCTTTCACCTTCAGCCAGGATTGTGAGGCCTCCCCAGCCATGTGGCGCTGTGAGTTCATTAAACCTCTTTCCTTTATAAATTACCCGCTTTATAAATTATAAAGGAATTTATAAATTCCTTTATAAATTACCCCTAGTCTTGGGTATGTTTTTATTAACAGCGTGAGAACAAACTAATACAGTTTGACTCTGTGTTCCCACCCAATTCTCATGTTGAATTATAATCCTCAATGTTGGGGTAGGGACCTGGTGGGAGGTGATTGGATCATGGGGGCAGTTACTCCTTGCTGTTCTCATGATAGTGAGTGAGTTCTCATGAGACCTGGTTGTTTGCAAGTGTGTTGTACTTCCCTCTTTTCTCCCTCACTCTCCTGCTCCTCCACGGTAAGACATGCTTGCTTCCCCTTTGCTTTACACAATGATTGTAAGATTTTTGACCTCCCTGCCATGTTTCTTGTACAGCATGCAGAACTGTGAGTCAATTAAACCTCTCTTCTTCATAAATTACCCAGTCTTGGGCAGTTCCTTACAGCAGTGTGAGAATGGACTGATACAGGAACATATTTTTGTTTGACTTGTTATTTATTTTGGTTAGGGCCTACATTCTGTGAAGTGTGTTAACTTGATTTTGTCTGGAAGAGCTTCAGAGAAAAAGAAGTCCAAAGGTTACCAAATTTTATCTACCATTGGATATTACCATGTTGAAATTTTCTTCCAACTTAGCACACTTATTTCAGCATGCTGTTTCTAAAAGACTGTATTCCTGAAATTCTCTCCTCCTGTTTTAACTAAATTTGGCTGGTTGCCTCATTAATGAGTTAAACAAATCTTTGAAATGTGTTTATTCTGCATTTGTATGAATCTTTGTTATGGTCTGAATATTTGTGTGCCCCTAAAATTTATATGTTGAAATCTTAACCCCCAATGTGATAATATTAGGAGATGGGACCTTTGAGAGGTGATTAGTTCACGAGGGCAGAGCCATCATAAATGGAATCAGTGCCCTTATAAAACAGGCCACAGAGAAACCCTTCCCCCCCCTACTATGTGGGGAAACAATGAGAAGGCATCTCTTTGAGAAAATGGGTCCTCACCGGGCAATCTGTGAGCACTTTGATTTTGGATGTCCCAGCCTCCAGAACTAGAAGAAATAAATGTTTATTGCTTATAAGCTACCCAGTTTATGTTATTTTGTCAAAGCAGCCCAAATGGACTAAGACACTCATGTTTTTTAACCTTTTGAAATTTATACAATGAATTATTGTGTAACAATTTTTGAGGTCATTCCACTAAGTTGCCCTAGTGGACTCAAACTTACCAGAGCCAATTATACCATGTTGCCATATAAGTGTACTTCCTGGGCTGCTAAAGACTAGGCACATCTTTTCTGGCCTCCCAGAATGAACTTCAAGTAGCATTAGAACCTTTTTTTTTTTTTTTTTTGTCTTGAATCTTTTTGTTTGTTTGGTTGTTTTTCTTTCTTTTTTTTTTTCCTTTTCTATTTTTGTGTTCTTTCTGGTTCATGGCTAAATCTGTTGGTCTATCAATGTCTGTCTGACAGAGCTAGGGCTGTATTCCTTTCCAAAGGTGAGACCAGGGATTAGTAGTTGTCAGATCACCAGACTCGTTGTGACTGTGTAAGTAATAGAAAAACTTGTACATAGATTGGTTGTTTGGGCATTGTGTCTTTCTACAACTAGGTCCAGAGATTAAAGGTTATCAGATTACTGGGCTGGACTCATCTGAGTAGTCAGAAAAGCATCTCGTATATAGGAATATGATTTGTGCACCACTGGTAAATTATTTGCTGTTGGAGACAGTGATAACTGGGAACCTTGTTTTATGGTCTGATCATTTAGTGATGTCTCTCGTGTGGACAGTAAAGAGCTATCTTTGAAGGAGTGAGATACATCAGAGAAATTAAATTTGTTAGTCTTTTTGTTAATGTGTTTTTAATGCAGTCAAATCAACTATAAAAATATTTCATACTCTCTAGATAGGAGAGAAGCCTTTTGAGATCTGAACTGTTAAGATGTTTTTGTTTTGTGTTTATTCTTGACCCTTGGCTAATGTTGTAGAACTGATGTAAGTTCTCTTTGCATTTATGTGACTATAATTGAGAAAAACATTTATCTCTCATTGTGTAAGTTTGAAATATTTTCTACTTCTAGAAAGTATTAATAAATTAGATTACAAAGCCTGTAAAATTAAAAGAGCCCTTGTCTGATTGCTTTATATATTTCATTCATTAAATTCTTTAAAAATTTCTCTTTTCAATATTTTTTAGTTTTCATTATATATGTCTTGCACAATTTTTGTCAAACTTATCTCTAAATAATCTGTATATTTTGATGTTATTATAAATGGTATTAATTTCAATATCTAATTGTTATTGCTGATATAGAGAAATTCAAATGATTTCTTAATATTGATCCTATATCTTTCTTACTAAACTCCTGTGGTAGTTTGAATTGCCTTTTTGTGGATCACTTAGGATTTTATACAATGGCAGGGCAAGTACTTGTCCATGAATAAAACATTTGTATGCCTTATTTTTCTTGCCTTATTGCATTGTGTAAGATCTCTAATACAGTGTTTAATGGTGGTGGTGAGAACAGAAATTGTCTTCTCTTAGGGGGGAATACATTCATTATTTCATAATTAAGTATGGTATGATATCAGTTACTGTACGTTCCTAGTAGATGTCCTTTATCAGGTTAAGTTCTCTTTCTTTGTCTGTTTATGGGTTCATATATGTTGAGATCATATGTTTTTATTTTCTATTTTAGTTTGTTAATATGATGAAATACATTGACTTATTTTCTAATGCTAATCTAAACTGGCAACCCTGGGGTAAACATCATCTGGTCTGTTTATTATCCTTTCTGTAAATTACTTAATTCGACTTGATAAAATTACCTTAAGGACTTTTACTTCTATATTCGTGCAGGATATTGATTTGTGGTTTTTTGTTCTTATAGTGTCTTTGTCTGGTTTTCTTATTAAGCTAAGATTGGCTTCATAAAATGAGTTGAGAAGTGTTCTCTCCTCTTCAATTTTCTAGCATATTTATGTAAACTGATATTTTTTTTTAATGTTCAAAAGTATTCACTAACGAAAACACTTGGCATGAAAATTTCTCTGTTGGAAGGTTTTAACTACAAATTCAATTGTTTCCAAGCAATAAGCTGGAGCAAACATAAATCTCTCCTAATTTTTTCCCCTTCTCTCAGGGATAATGGTCCTTTGTTTATTGTTGTCCCATGTTTGAAAAAATCATTGCCTCATATAATTTTTTTCAGTGTTCTGGTTGTTTAAGGTGGAATGATAAATCCTGTCTCTGTTACTCCATCTTGGTCAGAAGAGAAAGATTTTGGTTCTCAAGAGTTTGGTTTTGATGCATTTATTTATGATATGATTTGGCTCTGTGTCTCCACCCAAATCTCATGTCGAATTGTAATTCCCAGTGTTGGGAGGGGGACGTAGTAGGAGGAGATTGGATCATGGGGGCAGATTTCCCCCTTACTGTTCTCATGATTGTGAGTGAATTCTCATGAGATCTCATTGTTTAAAAGTGCATAGCACTTCCCCCTTTGCGCTTTCTCTCCCCCGCCATCATGTGAAGACAAGCTTGCTTTCCCTTCACCCTTCCACCATGATTGTGAGTTTCCTGAGGCCTCCCTAGCCATGCCTCCTGTACAGCATGTGGAACTGAATGAATTAAACCTCTTTTATTTGTAAATTACTCAATCTCAGGTAGTTCTTTATAGCAGTGTAATAACAGACTAATACAATTTATAAAATAATTTTGTTAAAAAAAGAGTAGAGTGTCAATTTTTCAACCTTCAAGTGACAAATAAGGTTTGGAGTATCTAATCTCCCCTTAATAAGAATGAATACAAGAATATTCTATACTCATGGATAATCTTGCCAGAAAGCAGGATTTTGTATGTCAGCAAAATAACTTTCTGTGCTTTGTAATGACTCTGTTGTATAACTTGATTTGTTTTAAGAAACAAATAGCAACAGTTTCTCAGTTCTGAACTGTTGTGGTTTCTTCCAATTTATCTTCTTACTTTATGTTTATTTTAAAATATGATAATGTCACTTTAATTAACATGTAGTTAAACTCAACCAGTATTACCTCAACCATTCATTACTCTTACACACATATGTTCCAAAGTCAATAAATAATGATCTCTTCCCTAATATCACTTTTCATTTTCTCTTCACAAGATTTAGTCTTAAATTAAAAAATAAAGTCACAATGTCTTTTACACCTAAAACTATCTTTGAGATTTTCCAGATGAATATTAGCAAATCATAAACTTTTAAGCTGGATGCAGTGGCTTCTGTCTGTAATCCCAGCACTTTGGGAGGCCAAGGTGGAAGGATTGCTTGAGCTCGGACTCTGGAGTTTGAGACCAGAATTGGCAACAAAGCAAAACTTCATCTCTACTGAAAAAGAAAAGAAAATTAGCAGGACATAGTGGCGTGTCCCTGTAGTCCCAGCTACTTGAGTATCTGAGGTGGGAGGATCACTTGAGTCTGGGAAATGGAGGCCACAGTGAGCTATGATTGTGCCACTGTACTTCAGCCTGGGCTACAGAACAAGAAGCTATTTCAAAAAAAAAAAGAAAAGAAAAGAAAAGAAAAGATAAGAAAAAAGAAAATCGTAAACATTTTGTCTTTTATAGAAAGAGAGACGATAAAAATAATCAGACTTCCTGGTTTCATTGCTCTTAATTAGCTCAACTTGTTGCATGAATTTCATAATTGTCAAATAAAAGAAGAAGCTTGGCTTTCTGTAGGTTAATTTTGTGCAGGAAAAACATTATTAATACAAATCCATATTATATAGGTTGCACACATTACAAGATGCGTTGGAAGGCCGTGAAAATTTGTTAGTCCATAATATATTCTTACCCTGAGTGGAAACATTGATTTGATCCTTACAAAAGAGTTGTGTATTTGTGTACTTAAATGGAGAATTTTCTACTTCTCTATCACTGTATTACTTATTACTGTAAAAAATTAACAGCTATTCAACCTTAACATTGCCAAGTTGTTTCTACTTTCTGCTCACAATTGCCTGACGTCATGAATTTGGTTGTCAACAAAGGAAAACTTGAGAGCTTCTTGCTAAAGACTAAACCAGTTGAGGGCAGGAGGGGTGGGGATGGTTAATGGGTCCTATATGTATACATATATACACATATAGTTAGATAGAATGAATAAAATCTAGTGTTTGATAGCACAATAAGGTAACTACAGTCAACAATAATTTATTGTACATTTAAAAATGACTAAGAGTATAATTGGAATGTTTGTAACACAAAGAAATGGTAAGTGCTTGAGGCGATGGATACCCCATTTACCCTGATGTGATTATTGAGCATTGTATGACTGTATCAAAATCTTTTATGTACCCCATAAATATATATACCTACTATGTACCCATGAAAATATATGTTTAAAAGGACTAAACTGGATATACTTAAGGTTATAAGCTGAATTATGCCCTCCCAAAATTCATATGTTGAAGTCCTAACCCCCAGTGCTTCAGAATGGGTCTGTACTTGGAGACAGGGTCTTTAAAGAGATAATTAAGGTAAAATAAGGGCACATTATGGGCCTTAAGCCAATATTGCTATTGTTCTTATAAAGAAGAGATTAGGACACAGACACAGAGAAAAATGTGAAGATAAAGGGAGAAGATAGCCATCTATAAGCCAAGGAGAGAGGCCTCAGAATGAAACCAGTCCTGCTGACATGTTGATGTTGAACTTCCAGCTGCCAGAACTGTGAGCAAATAAATGTATGTAATTTAAGCCACCCAGTCTGTAATACTTTTGTTATGGCAGTCTTTGCAGACTAATGAACTTAACACTGATATTTTACAGTGTGGGCTTTCAAACTGAAATGACTTAGGCAACTCTGATTGTATTTGGGATTAAGTGAGGATTTCCAGAGCTCTTCTCAATCCAGAACGAGATTATTTTATGAAAGCAACTGCTGTCCCAAGATCCAGCAGAAAAAAAAAAAAGATTAACTAGGATTGATAAGGAGGAAAATAGAATTATGGTTATTTGCTTTGAAATACTATTGATACTGTTTTTAATATTCTGTATTTTACTGTTATTCCAGAAAACCCTTTTCCCTTTCTCTTCATCCGTCTCTACCCCTCAACTTAGCACAAAATAATTCTGCAGCTTGAAAAGAAACATTTTTTAAATGTTATCTTTCCCTTCTTGATCTCTCAAAATATAGAAACAAGCATTTTACTATGTTTACTTTTCATGGCAATGTGGTTATTTGTATAGGTTCAATATATACCTGATCTCCGTTCTACCAGGATATAATTGAAGAAATTTATTGTGTAACCAAATACCTATTTGGAGTGTCATGTTTGATAACTCATTTAACACTTTTGTGATAAGATCACAATTAAGGGACAAAGGTAGCTCATTTACAAGCAGAATTAACACCTATAAAGCCCTCCCAGGAAACCAGTCTGATACCTGTTTTGTATTTACAGAGTCCTAGCATTACAGGGAGTAAGGAAGGTCATTTCTTTGAAGGTCAAGTATGTTAGCAGATATTGATAAACTCCAGGAGAGAGGAGTTCACCCACATTTATAGATATTGCAAGTGAAACCTAGGTGAGAGAATTTCTTGGGCTTGGCTTCCTAGCTTCCAGATTGAAGAACAAATAATAGAGGCTATTAAAATTTTATTCAGAGTCCAAGATTCTTTATAAAATTTCCACACAAAAGTTAACTCTATGATTTTAGTAACTGTGTTTAATAATCATAAAGATTGGATGATTATAAAGAAGTTTATATGGGTTAATAACACCTCTTGCTTAACTTATATAAATTAATCAGGTGGAATCATTATGAAACTAGCCCTTTTGTAATTAGTGATAATCCTTTGAGATGATTTTGGCTGGAAGGTTCTAAGAAAACATATCTAGCATGAAAATAAGGGAAAAGGATGGCTCCAAGTCCTTTCAATATCCTACCAAGCTACCCAAGAGATAGTCAATTATATTGGGGTATGTGTCTTTGTTTGACCTGCTGTATACTACTGATTGGAGCCAAGACTCTAGGATGTTACATATTAATTTGCTGACTTGTATTCAGTAGAGGTGTAAATAATTTATGATCACAGAAAATGTGACCCCAAAGGTTGTGAGTTTATAGTTTGTAAGTCATTTGTCACTTTAACCTCTAACTCTGTAAACTTATTTCTACATATCTTTTCTGAGGAATATATAAACCTCTGTTCCTCAAATGATCTTGAAATTAGTTTTATCATCCTGCTAGTTCTCTGATGAATTAGGTAAAACAATTTTTGGATACTTGTTCACTTTACATTTATTGCAGTATCAAGTTCTCGACACTTTGAAAATCATACTTTGATGTGGCAGGGACATTGATGTCATACTATTTTCTCTGCAAGATAATAAAATATTCATTCTGATTATAGTTACTCATGTGTTATGGGTTGAATTTTGGGGCTTGCTAAATTCTTGTGTTGAAGTCCTAACCACCAGTACCTCAGAATGTCACAATAGCAAAGACATGGAATCAACTTAGATGCCCATCAACAGTGTACTGAATAAAGAAAATGTAATATGTATGCACCATATGTATGCACCATAGGACTTTACATAGCCATAAAAAAAGAACAAGATTATGTTGTTTGCAGCAACATGGATGCAACTGGGGGCCATTATTCTAAGCAAATTAACCCAGAAACAGAAAACCAAAGAGCACATGTTCTCACTTATAAGTGGTGGCTAAATATTGAGTACACATGGATATAAAAATGGCAACAGTAGACACTGGGAACTACTAGATTGGGGAGGGATGGAGGGGGACAAGGGTTGAAAAACTACCTATTGGGTACTGTGCTCACTATCTGGGTGACAATATCATTTGTACTCCAAACCTCAGTGATATGCAATTTACCCATGCAACAAACCAGCACATGTACCCCATGAACCTGAAATAAAAGGCTTTTTTTTTTTTTTTTTTTTTTTTAAAAAAAAAGTACCTCAGGATGTGACTACTTGGAGACAGCATTGCTGCAGATGTAATTAGTTGAGATGAGGTCACTGGGGTGATGAGCCCTAATCTAGTATGACTGATGCCCTTATAAACAGGGGAAATTTGGACACAGATGCACACGCACAAGAACACCATGTGAAGATGAAGGCAGATACTAGGGTGATGCTTCTAGAAGCCACAGAATGCCAGCAAATCACCAGAAACCAGGGGAGAGGCATGGAAGAGATTCTCCCACACAGCTCTCAGAAGCAACCAGCCCTACTGACACTTTGATCTTGGATTTCTAGCTTCTAGAGAGATGATAAATTTCAGTTATTTAAGCCACCCAGAAGATTGTGTATTGTTATGGCCAGCCCTAGGAAACTAATATACCCAATTAACTGCTTTACACCTGAGATTGTGTGAGTAACAAAATACTTGACTATGTGAGTGACACAAAGGTTTGAAATGTGGTCCTTATCCCTGAAAGGCTTATGATCTTCATGGTGAGATATGTTAACAGAATTCAAGTGAGGCTGAGGCGAGGAGTGATTCACAGATTTTTGAAAGGAATTGATCTGATAGCTGGACCAAATCAAGTAGAGAAAACTCTCTAACAATACAGCCCTGGAGATAGTAAATATGATGGAGATATTAATGAAACACAGTATTGTTATAGCATTGAAGTGAATGTGCTTATCTGTTGGTGATGGAAATGGGATTCAATCTTTCAAACCCAAGGCAAGAAAAAATTCATACTCACAAGGGAAGTAAGGAAGGACAAAATGAAGGTGAACAAAACATTAATGTGGGTGGGGAGATGGAGGGAAAACAAAAACTAATGTGTATCGAGTATGTATTACTTGCTAGACTTTTTTTTAGGTTTTTCGTTTTTATACATTCCATCTCATTGAATCCTCCCAGTAACCTTGTTAAATACCCATTTAGAAGTTAATAAAATTGAGGCTCAGAGAGATTAAGTATGTTGCCCAAGGCCACACAGGTTCAGCTAATAAGTGGCAGAACAGGGTTTTGAACCCAGGCTATCTGGCTCCAAAATGCATACTCATTTTTCTACCTTCTATCATATTATAATGAAATGGCATAAATATAACACAAGTAGCTGAAGAGTAGTTATAGCTATGCTGTTTACTAGAGCTGCCCATCAACTACAGTACAGGGTGCATGGATGACTGACCTTCCTGGCTCCTTTGTGGTTTGGTGGGTCATGGATTGTTCCTGAACAATGGTTCCGGCTTTTGTGAAAAGACGTTATTCCTGGGCCAGAACTTTGTCACTAGGGAAAGATCTTCCAGAGCTCTGATTCCTCTGCCTCAGCAATAGTAGAAGCATGTGTTATGATATAGACTCTATCTACCTGTGTTCCTGAGAGACTGTGATGAACTAATATCCACCCACTGACCTATACTCAATATATACCATTAGTGAAAAGCAAGCTTTGGCTGGTTTAAAGTTATTCTGACTGATAAAGTAACATACATTAATTTTTTTTTTTTTTTTGGTAAACTAAGTAGTATAGGAAGTGAATGCCCTTCATCTCTAAAATTCTATGATTTAAGCAGGTTTTGTCACTATAAGAGCATTTAAAAAGCCAATTAGCAGCGCATTCTACAAATGAAAAACATTTGTAGGTATGTAAAGGAGGTGATTAAATTACTATTTATAATGAGTTCTAATGTCAGTTTTTTGTGTTCAATCATCGTATATGTGATAGTGATGATAAATCTGCCCTTTAATGGTCCAAGGTGTCTGCCTGCCCCATGCAGGGCTCACTCTTCTTGTACCCCATGGTGATGAGGAGAAGGATGGGCTCACACAACAAGGGGCTTTTGTGTGGCACCAAACAGTAATGACAGGAGATTTGAAAGGGTAGGGAAATGAATCAAAAGTTTCACAGACTCAGAGGCTATCACAACTAGTATACACTTTATTTTTGAACACCAGGCAGAGATAATAAATGCGAATACACATGATGAGAAACCACCTTGGGGTGGTACACCTGAAGAAATTTCATGAAAAAGACTGAACTTGAACAGAGACTCAACAACTTGGAATGATATAGACTAGATGGCTTGTGGGAAGCAGAGGTTGGAGCAAAGTAATGGGTCAACACATAGCGAAGGCAGAAATGAGGGGTAGTCAGGGAGCAGAATGTGTGTGAAGGGGTCAGAAAAATAAGGTGGCCATAGATAAGCGTTAAACATTTAATTTCTAAAGAAAAGAACTCCAAATCTATGCAATATTCATCAGATTTACAATGACATCAGCATGCCCCTTGATCCCAGCAGGCCTGAAGTCTTAGGCATTAAGTAGCGGGGGTGATCAGTGGTATATGAATGCTTGGTGTGGACGCAAATGAGCTCACTCAAACTGTGCACGAGGGAATTCGCATGAGTCTGGAAGAAGCAGATGGAAATGAGGAGCTCGCTGATCCAGCTTCCCAAACACCTGACTTAGGGAGCACAGGACTGTGCAGGCTCCCACCTGGAGAAGCTTCCCGGGGCTGTGAAATCCCCAGGGAAGTGACAATGTTTGGTCAAGGTTAGGAGGTGAAAGGAATAATCACGGAAGTAGAATTGGCTAACCATGGACATGGAGTTCCAGAGAGCACTGAGGAAAGGTTAAGAGGAGAAGAAACTTGTAGCGGGCTCGGGAGAGGAAAGAGGCAACATAGAGCAATATGAGGATACAATGTTGAAAGAGGAGAAAGGATTAGAACAAAAGGGGCAAAGTAGGTGAGGCATGGGGGATTTAGTGGGGCACTAGATGCCAAGTTAGGCCCAATAGTCCCCTGGTGGACTCAGAAGGCATGGCCCCGAGGCCCATCAAGAGCTAGCTGTACTGGAGTTCCCTGTCCTTCCCAGGAAAGAGAGTCTCTTGGGAGATTGCAATCAGCCTCTTTTCAATGAGTCAGCTGAGGCTGGGATGGACAGTGTGTATCCCAAGCACAACCTCCTTGAGGTTTTTCATGTTGTCCGTAAGTGGAATAGGAAACTCCACACTGCTCTGAATAGGACGTGCAATCTACCACCTGCTGCTCAAGGCTATTACCAAGACTGTACATGAAGCAAGTAAGGAATGAACAATTTCATGAAAAACTTCTTGGCACCTCAGAGATCATCCTGTGCATGGGGAAAACCCATCTTAAAATACCATCATCTTTAGAAAGAATTGTAACTCTTGAGAATATCACATCAATAATGATTAAGTACAACACAGGTAATTTAGGCTTAAAAAATGATCTTTGTGGCTATTTTAAGTTCATGCCCTTTTCAGTATTCTGGGGAATGGATGCCATCGCAAAATTGTTAAATTATAGCGAAAAGGAAAATACTTGTTAAAACTGTTCCTTTCATTCTCTATCCCATAATGGCCATTGCAGAGAAGCAATCCTACGCAGCGCTGCTCTGCCTTCACTCTGGTTCTGGGCTGAGGGGAGCAGAGGCAGCACTAGCTGCAGGGCCTGGCTGCAGAGGTCGTGCTCTTCCACCATGGATAGAACACCAGGGTCTCCCTGAAATGCTGCACTTCATGTAGTTCCAAGCCTGAATTTAGCATAGAGGACCTACTTCAAGAGGCCACTATCCCAATTTTCCTCTGACCTCTAGCAGCAGAGATGATAACTCAAGTGCCATATGATGCTTACAAAGTCTAATAGCAGAGATGCTTTAGTCACCTGTTACTGCCACGGATTTGCTTTGCACTCACTCCTAAACTTATTTAAAATCTTTTTCTGCTTTCTTTCATATGGCCCATGATTAAGTTATCCAAGTTAAGCCGCCAAAAGCAACCAAAAATGATGGAAATAAAGACAAGAAATGGTTTTATTTACAATGCAAATGATCTGGTTCACTCTCAAATAAGAGAACAAATTAAATTAGCTGCTCTTCAAATCGAGAGGAAGGCACTGCACAGACTCGCCGGCAGTCATCAGATCGGGGTTCTCTGGTGGATCTTGGCTCTGGGGAGGGCTTCAAACCAATTTCACTGTAGCAAGGGTTTGATTCACTGCATGTAATTGGAATAAAAAAAAATTGAATATATTGAATGCAATGGCAATATACTCCATTACAACATGACAAAATGCAAGTGCCAAGTGGCTGTCAGAATGTTTCAGTGCACAAATGACAAATGCCCTGGGGAAATGATTCAAAGTAACAAGGACAGCATTTACTAGCACTTCTACAACCTTGGAGACTGGAAGAATGGCGGTTTTACTTAATTCAGTCTTTCCTCCTCAGTGGGGAAGATGGGCACAGCAAGAATTGCCCATAGCAAGAGGCCTGGGGTAATGGGTTAAGTGAGGGATAGAAACGCTCTTTACCACCGGGTTATTTTTCCAACTCATTGCCAAATGTTTTTCTCCCTGGAATTTCTCAGAAATGCTTACTATCAGTCAACGCTTCATCTTGCTTGTAATAAGCTCTCTCTGTTATTTTAAGTCTCTCTTACAGTTTAACAACCTGCCTTGCTAGCTGGACAGGCTGTCTTGATGCAGGAATGTAAATACACAGTGCTCTAATAGACAGAATACCACATACCACGAATCTCCCCCCAAAAGAATATTATAAATTCATGGAAAAATAGTGGGTGAACAGAAAAAAAAAAATCCAATTTCCTAGTAGAACAGTTTCTTTTAAAAAATGACCCTCTTTTGCAACCTGGGAATGTTCTTTTGTTGACTTAAATCTCTTTTTTCTCTCTTAGAAAAGCAGGAAGCACATCAAACAGAGAGTAAGTTGCTATGGCTTTATTTGTTTTTAGTTTATGTAATCATAATCTTTAATTGACACATAATTATTGTACATATTTGTAGGGTACAGTGAGATGTTTCAATACATGTATTTATCGTGTAGTGATCAAATCAGGATAGTTATTTTCATTATCTCAAATACATATCTTTTTTGTTGTGAGAACGAACATTCAAAATCCTCCCTTCTAAATATTTTGAAATACACCAAGAGTTTGTTAACTATAATCACCCTTCTGTGCAACAGTATTCCAGAACTTATTCCTCCTGTCTCCTAGGAGATTCCTCCTAACTGTGACCCTGTACCCATGAACCCATGACCTCCTCCTTTCCCCAGTGGTGTATTTGCTTGGAGCACAATGGTAACCAGTCTCCTACAAGATTAGCTTTGTTAGTTTCTGCATATGAGTGATATCATATCTTTCTGTTTCTGGCTCATTTCACTTAACGTGATGTTCATCCATGTTGCTGCAAATCACAGGATTTAATTCTTTTTATGGCTGAATAGTATTCCATTGCAGAATATAGGTATACATACCATATTTTCTTCAGCCATTCATCTGCTGATGGACACTTGGGTTGCTTCCATATCTTGACTACTGTGAATAGTGCTGCAATAAACAAGGGCGTGCAGATATCTCTTCATCTTGCTGCTGTTCATAGGGCAAGAGTCATATTCTAGAAGGTGGTGAGCACCCACCCTCTGCTGCAGCTGAGTACCCTGAATGGCTTGGATCTGGGATCCTGAATGGAGTCCAGCCTTTGGGAATTGTAACCAAGTGATGAGATAAGTCCCAGAAATATTTTTGCCTTGATATTTCCCCAACTTTCTAGTGCTGAGTCCAGAGCCAGGCCCATAGTAGGTGTTAGCAGGTTTTCTAATGAAAGAGAAATAGATGGCTGGGATCCTAAAACTCTGAGTCCTCCACCATCTGCCTTCCATCTTTGCAGGTCTTCCAGGAGGAAAGCAGATGGGACCCACCAGGATAATTAACACTCTATTACTAACAGGGGTTTTGGCCTAAACTTTTATGTAGCTTCCTATGGAGGAAACGAGTTGCACTGTGCATTGTCTCTGAGGACCCTGTTACCCAAACTAGAAGCTGGGGAGAGGGACAGCTGACAGTTCATTCACTTTCAGCCTCTTGACATTTCACTCAACGGGTCTCATCACTCAGCAGCTGAAAAGGTACCTTTCCCCAAGCGGCTGACAACACTATCTTCCTATTACAAAAAAAAAAAGAGACAGTCCAAAGGAGGATTTCCCAAAGTGAGATTCCACACAAAAGCAAAAGCATTTTTAGTCTGGGCTCTGTGGCTGATGCCTGTAATCCCAGCACTTTGGAGGCCAAGGTAGGGAGACCGACTGAGGCCAGGAGTTTGAGACCAGGCTGGCCGACGTAACAAAACCTCATCTCTATTAAAAATACAAAAAATTAGCTGGGCATCGTGTGCATGCCTGTAGTTCCAGCTACTCAGGAGGCTGAGGCGTGAGAATCACTTGAACCCTGGGAGGTGGAATTTGCAGTGAGCCGAGATCCAGCCACTGCACTCCAGCCTGGGCAAGAGAGTGAGACTGTTACAAAAAAAATTTTTTTTAGTGATTTTTTTACTCTTTTCTGTGAATGCTCCAATCTTCACTCACCTGACTCAATTTTAAAATCTTTGACTTCCACCTGAACCTTTGTCAATGTGGAGTAGGTAGTTGGGCCAAGAGTTTGGGCATGTCAAACTCTTCATTTGCAAAGAGTAGAATATGCGTCTCACACATGATTTGCATAATCCATGAGAAAAAGCAGAATCTGTGTCTCTGCATCTCCTCCCTGTATCTCAAGTTCCTATCAGTACTAATAAATCCTTTCCATGTACAGTGTCTGAGGTGGCCTAGCCAAGCTGAGGTTATCCTTCCAATGATCACAGTCAGTATTAGCTCCTTCTTGGAATGATTTAAATCTTTTTTTTCTTTTTTTTTTTTTTTTTGAGATAGACTCTCTCTCTGTCGCCCAGGCTGGAGTGCAGTGGGGCAATCTCCGCTCACAGCAACCTTCACCTCCCAGATTCAAGCAAGTCTCCCGGCCTCAGCCTCCTGAGTAGCTGGGATTGCAGACACCTGCCGCCAAGCCCGGCTAATTTTTTTGTATTTTTTTAGTAGAAATGGAGTTTCGCCATGTTGGCCAGGCTGGTCTTGAACTCCTGACATCAGGTGATCTGCCCGCCTTGGCCTGCCAAAGTGTTGGGATTACAGGCGTGAGCCACTGCACCTATTAGACCATTCTAATCTCGGTGACTGGCCAGTTTACTTAAATCTTGGTTGTACTGGGGGATTCCTAATAAGAATTACTTTTGACAAACTCTTATATTAACATTGTTGTTAATCATCAGACATCTTACAGTGTATCTAAATTATTGTATTATTATAGAATGGGAGTCCTTCTCGTGGTCTAAGATATGTTTGTCGTAAGACTCAGAATCCCCCATCCGCCAGTTTTGCATAAGAGCACTGCAGGAGATGTATGAGTGTAGTTCATTGTAAAGCCAAGAAAACCAAGGCAAAAACCTCTGATCCTAAAACAGTGAGGCCCCAGCAGCACAGTCAACTTTATGAGATGTAGGAGCAGCTAAAGACATGTCTGGAATTAAAAAAAAAAAAAAAAAAAAATCACTTGATCCTTAGGGAGTACAGAGCAACTTACTTATGAGTATATTTGAGAAACTCTAGGGGGATGTTCGGAAGTAGCTGGCAAATTTTTGAACAGTGGATGCAACACCCAAGAAATTAATTTTTTGTTTTTCTTATTGGGAATGTATGTCATCTGGGGAAGAAAAGGTAACAAAACTCACTCCACAAAGAGAAAACCTCACAATTACCAAGTAGAATGCTCTCATTTAAAAAATGATAAACCAGAAACTCTAAGAAAAGGAAAGTCTCGCCGAGCACAGTTGCTCATGCCTGTAATCCCAGCACTTTGAGAGGCCTAAGCGGGAGGATCATCCAAGGTCAGAAGTTTAAGACCAGCCTGGCCCACATAGTGAAACCCTGTCTCTACTAAAAAAACAAAAATTAGCCAGGTGTGGTGGTGGGTGCCTGTAATCCCAGCTACTTGGGAGGCTGAGGCAGGAGAATCGCTTGAACCCAGGAGGTGGAGGTTGCAGTGAGCCAAGATCGTGCCACTGCACTCCAGCCTGGGGGACTGAGCAGGACTCTGTCTCCCTAAAATAAAATAAAATAAAATAAAATAAAATAAAATAAATAAAAGAAAAAAAAAGAAAGTCTTTTAAAGGTCATCTGATTATATCCCCCACCTATTTTATAGGTGAGAAAACTGGAGCAGGACTGGAGGTTACATGGCTGCATTGCAGGTTGTTTTGGAAGTGTTACCACCTAGATATGGGAGCAATGGTGTCTACTTACAGTGAGTCAAAGGCAACGGCTGCAGTGCCCTGTCAGAGCAAAAGAATAAGACCATTCAGCAATATATGTTTTCATCCTGACTTCAACTATTACGTCATAACTTCAGGATGAAACATTTACTAAATTGACATATCTAAATTCTAAAATTTAAAAAAATACTAAAATGAAAAATCATTTCTGTTTTTATTCAACAAATAATGCAAAACGAAATAGGGAAGTCTTCGATATTCATTCAACAGACATTCAAAAGGTATTTTACAGGAAAAATCATTTTGCTTCCTGCCCTCCTGAGGCTTTCATTCTAATTAGGATGATGAGATTTGTGCAAAAAGAAACTAGAGCACAGTGTAATAAGTGGCAAGTGCTACACAAGGCATAGGGTTAGAGATAATGGATAATTCAATTCTAGCAGAGAGGACTGGGGAAGGCTCCTGAGAGAGGACATTGGATAACAGGTGGAATTTCAATGGTTAAAAATATAAGTAGGAATAAGAATTTATTTTCTGTCAGAAAAAAATTAATACAAAAAGGAAGTTAATAACAACAACAGGGATAAAAACAAGGTACCTTTCATTGAACACCTACATTACATGTATTAGCTAATGAATTCTTCAACGACAGTCTTATGAAGTATTTATTATTATCCCTATTTAACAGATGAGAAAACTGAGGCTCAGGGAGGAAAAATAATTTGCTCAAGAACATACAGTAAGTTAGTAGTTTGACTTCGGCTCTGTTTGATTCCAAAGCCTCAGCTATTTACCTCAAAATATTTATAATAAAATAGAGAAAATACAATTCGTATTCAGGAATCCTTAAGCAGTCAGTATAGCTCTAGTTAGGTGTTACTGTTGGTGTATCAAGGGAAACACAGAGACAGGTTTGATTCTACTGCTAACAGTGAAAGAACTGACTGCTGGGCAAAGGTTCTGCTTATTAATTATTTTTCTGTGATTAAGATCCAAGAAAGAAAACTTAAAAAGGTCAATGCACAATACATTTCCTTTAATAAGTACGTATTTTGAATCACTAAATTAGAGAAAATTGTTTTGAATCATGACATTATGAATTTTAAGCTAATATGGAAGCATGGAAAAGCTTAATACTATTTAAATAGTGTTTTAAAATTAAATATGTGTGAAATCTGGCTTCTGTTTCTCAATGGCCTCCCACAATATCCATCCAAAAAATATTGGAAGCAATTCTATTAGTCTTATTCTTGTGTAATGAGACGTACTTGCCATACATGTACTCAAGGGATCAGAGAGAAGCACTCAACATCCTGTTACTGAAATGATAGTCCACCTTCTGAGAAGAGACCTCAGTTTTGCCTAACAGAGATCCAGCTCTAAAACCATTGAAATGCTAAGCTGAAGCACCCACAGGCAGTACCTCTTCCGTTTTTCATATCTTGACTTCTGTCTCTGCCATTTCCCCTTAATTGAGATGAAAGAACAGATTGCCATCTAGAATCCCTATGTTAAGGTTAATAATTATCCTTTCTGTTTTTGCTGCTGGTGCCATTTAGAGAAAAGTTTTCTGATTGACCAGGATGACTCTTCAAGGGAATCAGTGGCGTTTCCTTATCTGACTGTCAGGAAACAGGCAGACAATGATCTTTCTGGTTTGGTTAAAGAGCAGCATTTCCCAGAGGCTGGCGGTCCCTCCAGCTCTATAGTTGAGTGACTTCTCTGGGGCCCGGGAGCAGAGAAACTCAGTGTTGGGTCCCCTAGTCTTGGCTGCAGGCTGTCCGGCCCTTCCTTGTCAAATAAAGACAGCGTTGGCTCAGGGCAGGGAAGCACCGGGAAGGTATGTGCTCAGATTTGCCTGGATGGCAGCAAAGATGTCTGTGCAAACCACTGGCTGAAGAGGATATTGCTGTTTTGAACAAATCTGGATTTCTGTCTTAAGCAAATATTTTTTGGACTCACTCTCCATCAGAATGAACTGTCGATTGCATCCCACAGTTTTGGCAACTATGGAGTTGCAAAGTGAGCTTTGAAACAGAGACAGAGGCTCTGGCTGCAAACTCCAGCCCTTCCTCGCAGAATAACCTCAGGAAGGCACAACATCCCTGGGTCTCAGTTTCAAGTGAAAAGCTGGTGTAAAATTACCCTGAGTAATTTGGTGGATTAAATATGTGACTGCTTGAGAATCCTTTGACACACAGCAGACATTCATTAAACCTTCCTTGTTTTGAGTGAATGTTGCTCACCCTTAGACATATTTACAGAGGCATATATATGTAATTCCTGGGTCTTTCTTCTTTTATCCAAAAAACAAAGGATTTTACCCCAAATGCCCTCCTGAGCCATAGCTGAGTAGACCTGCACATGAGGTAGGATCTTCTTTTCTTTTTCTTTTTTGGAGCCAAAGCTCCTTTACCAGAAACATTACCATCGATATCAACACCATTATCTGTAAGACATGATTCACAAAACTGGCACAAAGCACATAATCACATTATCACAAAACATGTATTGAGTTGATTTTTGAGGTAGTATTTTCAGATTTTCAGGATAAGGAGAGTCATTTTTTCACTCAAGGGACTTGCAGTGTATGTAAGGAGTCAAGATGTTTCTTCGTTTCTTCGTTCTTGCAATCCGCTCAGAAGTGTCACCACTCAGCATGTCTCAGATGAGCTCTCCTTCTAGTTCCAAGCACTAGCATCCCATGATCCAGCTGCTCCCTTCAATCTGGTGGAGATTGGCTTCAATCTGGCTAAGTTGGGAAAAAAATGCATATATTCTATTAAATCTTAGGCAGTTTGAGAATTAAGGTGGGGGCGGTGGGGAGTGTAAATCAAAGGAGGCTTCTCAGAGTATCTCCTGATACTCTCACAAGGCTGTGTGTGTGACACCTATGCCCCTCCAATTCCCATTACTCCCATTTTTTTTTCCCAGCCTTGGTACTCTTACCCTTCCTCAGAATGGCTGGGTCTATGTCAAGATTCCACTCTTCAGACAGATTTCTTTACCTTACCAGTAGGCACACAGCAGAGACACTTGGGATTTGTTTTTCACCTGAGAAAAAAGCCAATTGGATTAAAGCCTGGGGAAAAACTCATTGAATAAAAGCAATTCAGATCCATTGGTACAAAACTTAAAAGAAAAGATGCCAGACCCTGGGCCTACTTAGTGCTGCCTCCCCCTATACTTTATATTAGTTTTGATCTTCATTTCAGCTTTGAAGCAAAGCTGATGCCGCCTCTGCATTACTGGGTGTAAGGTGACTAAACAGTTATGTTCCAAGCATCAGTTGCTAGGGGAAGCATTAGCTTTATTACAGAGGAATGTGGCCACGTGTATTCTTCTACACAACAAGGGGTTTGTTCAACCTCTCTCACTAAGCAAGGAGTCACTCTTTCCACCACAGGCATTAAAAAATATCCTCCCATAGCCATGACAGAAAGAAGAATTCCAAAGCTGTAGCTGTGAAGGACTGCAATTAAGGAATGAGAGGTGTAGCTCTCTTCCTTCCAGCCAAGGAGCAAAGACTAGAAAACATCTCCTGTGAGCAGTCAAGGCCCCAAGCAAGAAGCTGAGATGGGGAGCAAGCATAGGGCAGGTACCGGGGAATGAGAACTGTGTGGAACACACACAACGATGTTATACTGACTGAGGCTTTTTACCAGTCCCTTGGTGAGTGGGGAACCAGACTATTATCAGAATCCACTGACTGTCCTTTAGAATGTATTGTTTTAGTCCCTCACACTCACCTGGTCCTTCCCACCACAGGACCTTTGCACATATTCTCTGACTGGAACAAACTTCACTCCCCTCTTTGTCTACTTAACTCCTAAACATGCTTTTGTATCTTAAACCTGACTTCTTCAGGAAGCCTTCCCTGCAAGGCATCTCCTAGGGTGTATGCTGAAATCGCTTTTTTTTGAGATAGAGTCTCTCTCTGTCACCCAGGCTGGAATGTAATAGTGCAATCTCGGCTCACTGCAACCTCTGCCTTCTGAGTTCAAGTGATTCTCCCACCTCAGCCTCCCGAGTAGCTGGTATTACCGGCACCTGGCATCATGCCTGGCTAATTTTTGTATTTTTGCCATCATGCCTGGCTAAACCCTGTATAGAGACAGGGTTTCACCATGTTGGACAGGCTGGTCTTGAACTCCTGACCTCAGGTGATCCACCCACCTTGGCCTCCCAAAGTGCTGGGATTACAGGCGTGGGAGCCACCGTGCCTGGCCTGGAAAACACTTTTTGTAGGACCACTGTCAATATAAACATTTTGATTTAAGAACGTATTACACAATTCAAGCAAGAATTGAATGCAGATAATAGAATAATGGGTACAGAAGTGGTTACATATTCCTGTAAATTCTCAGCAGGGCACATGAAAGATCTTTAGGGTGTCTAGGCACCATCTCTTCCTGTTCAGGTTTAGAAATCATCTGTCCATGTTCTTAATTGTCAAAAATGCTGCCCCTGGCTAATTTCATATATCCCATAGTGAGAAAAATTTTGCAACTCACAATGCCGTGGCTCTTCAGAATGTTTGATAGAAACAACACAGATCTTGCTTCTACAGTTCACTGACATCATCGATTCGATGCTGGTGACATCATTGCTCAGGATGCTGGGTCAACCAAAAGCAGCCCATGAGTATGGGCTTTTAGTGACTCTTTCAAAGGTTATTACTTTGTTTTATTGACGATGACTGCAAAGGTTGCCTCCAGGGTATGTGGGAAAATAAGAACAGTATTTTGTTTCCTTCTCATGTTAAATTTACCATTAGGAGTTTTACAGCATAAACATAGAGGAACACATCTTCCAACCATGACCTCTGGAATTCTTCAGGTTGTAATTATATGATCTCTTTCAATAATGACCATATCCCCGGCTTCCACAAATTTCCATCAGGGGAGAATAGGGGAGGGACCATAGTAGAGTAGTCCAGCCACTTAAGCAATGCCTATTAGCATGGCTTATGGTGAGCAATGATATCAACACAATAACTGGGAGCATGGAGGATACCTATTTGAAGGGTGCATTCATGTCACAGAACAAAGGACTTGAGAGCCCTGGGGTAAGTACAGCTACCCCCAATGGATGACTGCCTGATAAGTCACTTGGAGCTTATGGAGGACGTGAGGTGACCATGCTGGGCACCAGTGATGAGGACACACAAGATATTGCACATGCTACATTCTACTCTCTGGTCCTGTAGAATGGGAGGTGGCCACAGTAGGGCGAAAGCTCATGCAAGAGCCCACACACGGGACTCATGCCCAAGGATCTGTAGCAGATCATCAATATCCTCGAGCCCCAAACTTGTCCTAAGTGTAAGAGAGTGAAATTCCTCCAAATTCATTACTTTAGCACCACTCTGGTCGTCCAACGGCCCCTTATGCTGCAGACATCAAGGGGCCAGCCTGGTGCTTCAGCTAGGCTTTGATGTGCTGTCGTTGAACACAAATGATTTCATGGGACATCAACATCAAACGAGGCCACTTTGTGAGCATGATGCACCAAAACAAAAACAGGACCACTCTTTAATCATGTCTAAATGTGATTATATGAAATAAAACATGAACATAAACCTTGTCCAAGAGATGAAATTCCATGCAGCCCTCGCTGTACAGATAGTTTTCCTCACTACTGGCCACATGGCAAGGAATATGGGTGGCCTCTGAGATCTGAGTGGCTCTGATTGACATCCTACAGGGGAATAGGGACCTCCATCTTACAACTGCAAGGAACTAACTGAATTTGGCCAGCAACCTGCATGAGTGTGGAAGTAGATTCTTCCTCAGAGCTTCCAGAAAGAAATGCAGCCTGACTGACAACTTGATTTCAGTCTCATGAGACCCTGAGCAGATAATCTGGTTACACGGTGCTGGGACTTGTGACTTACTAAACTGTAAACTAATACATGAGTGGGTGATGTTTTAAGCCTCTAAGTGTAATTTGTTATAAAGCAATAGGAAACTGATACAGTCACCAAAGCTTATGGTCTTTCTTAAGATTCTTTGCTTTTATTTCTGGTTTTACACTGCATTTAACTGTAGCAACTGGTTAAATATAATTTTTCTAGAATTTTTCTTCCCACAGTGAACTTTATATAAAGTGCACCCTGTATCACTTGAATAGAGTACGATAACAATGTTATCATCAAGTAAGCCCACCTCTGCTCCTCTTCCTCCTACCTTGACATCAGCACCTGCAGTTTCTCACATTCCCATCACTGCCAAGTCGGCATAGACACTCCAGGTTTTATGTTTGGCCTCATATTCATTCACATGTTATCTAATCCTCCTAAGGGTAAAGCCTTCGCTTTTATTTTCACAAAGAGCTGTCTGAGAAGTGTGTGTGTGTGTGTGTGTGTGTGTGTGTGTTTGTGTGGTTTCAAACTCTTTGTAGATTAAATTTGTTGAACTTAGATCTCTGAATTAAGAAGTATGTGAAGGGACTTCAAAAATTTCATAGAAAATGAAATTAAAAAATAAAAAACATAAACTTTATTTCTCATGAAAACACAACCTTATAAACTTTATTAGCTCCATCAAATTCAAAACACTTTTGTAAACAATAATACCAGCCATTTAGTCCATCCCCTACAGAACTGAGGGTCCTGGGAATTTACTCGTGTCAATGCAGTCTTTTTTACATTATTAACTGAAGAAAAATGGATGCCCTTTAAAAATTTTATAAGTTTAGGAAACAAAAAGAAGGCAGAAGGAGCCAAATCAGTACTGTAAGGTGGATGCCTGATGATTCACCATAAAAACTCTTGCAAAATGTCCCTAGTTTGATGAGAGAAATAACATTGTTATGGTAGAGAAGGACACTCCAGTGAATATTTTCCGGGCATGTTTCTGCTAAAGCTTTGGATAACTTTCTCCAAGCACTGTCATGATAAGCAGATGTTATCATTCTTTGGCCCTCCAGAAAGTCAACAAGAAAAATGCTTTTTGCATCCCCCAAAACCATTGCCATGACCTTTGCTCTTGACCATACATTTTTGCTGTGACTAGACCACTTCCACCTCTTAGTAGCCTCTGCTTTGATTGTGCTTTGTCTTCAGGATCATACTGGTACAGGCAAGTTTCCTATCCTGTTACAATTCTTTGAAGACATGCTTTAGGATCTTGATTCCACTTATTTGAAATTTCCATTGAAATCTATGCTTCTGTCTGCAGCTGATCTGGTTGCAACAGTCTTGGCACCCATGAAGTGGAAAGCTTGCTCAGCTTTAATTTTTCTGTCAGAATTGCGAAAGCTGAAAAAATTGAGATGTCTATGGTGTTGGCTATGTTTTCTGCAGTTATTGTTATGCCTATTCAATTAGGGCATGAAAAAAGTTAATTTTTTTCTTGTAAATTAATGTGGATGGTCTGCCACTGTGGGCTTCATCTTCAATGTCACCTTATCCTTTCTTAAAATAAGCTACACATTCATAAACTGCTGGTTTCTTTGGGGCATGGTTCCTGGAACTTTTTGTAAATCATCAATTATTTTACCATCCTTTCACCCAAGTTTCATCACAAATTTGATATTTGTTCTTGCTTCAATTTTAGCAGAATTCATGTTGTTCTGATAGAGGTTCTTTTCAAACTTTTCTTTATCAGTGCTTCCAACTAGATTCTTTTTGCACACTCTAACAAATTAGTACAAGTTTATTTTGGTGCAAAAAATTTGAAATCCATGCATTTTTTTTTTTACAATATACATTCTCCATGGATTTTTTGAAGACCCCTCATACTAGATTTTTGTTATTTGAACTTTTGCCTTTTCATAGCATGTTTTTGGTGATCTAGTGAAGTATTCAGAAAACTGGAATAAATAAATTAATGGCATTTTTGATCCAAGACCATTCAGATATGTAGACGGAATTGCCTGAATTAATGCTTAAAATATTGTAGGAGAGGTATTATTTCTAAGTTTAAATTGGACCAATTTTTTCTTGCTTTGAAATAGGCACAAAACATACCTTTCGAGGTGAATGTTTATAAATGTGTTTGATCAGAAACATGCACAGGAGTGGTTAGGTTGCATAATGTCATGATGAAGTTTAGAGATCTCCTGGTGTCTGCATGTCCCTCAACAAGATGAACATAAGACTTTTCACATTGGCCTGGACATTTCAAGCGTGTGTCCTATCTCTTACTGGAACTAAAGACCAGTGGATGAAAAGCCAAGTTGTCTTTCCTGTTACCCAAACCACACATTTGCAGTAAAAAGAAAAAGAGTAAGTCAATTTCACTTAAGAAAGTCCTTGTTGAAGCAGTAACCATGTTACCATTTAAAATTTTGATACTTGAATACATACCTTTTTAGGTTTCCATTATGACAAAATGGGAAATGTACATAGGCCATTTCTGTTGCACACCAAAGTATGATGGCTATTGCAAGCAATGTGAGATTGTTTCAGTTGCAACCTGAATTAGCCACTTTTCCCAAGAATATCAGGGTTTCTTTGTTTTTTTTTTTTTTTTTGAAAGAGCTACTAACAGATGAGATACAGTTATTCATGTTTGGGTATAGGGCAGACATTTTCTTGAAAATTAATGTCAGACTGTCAGTTCAGGAAAACAATCATCACTCTTTGTTGCTAATGATAAAATTAAAGCTTTCAAGAGAAAATTGAAACTTTGGAAAATGTAATCTGCCATTCTTAATATGACAGTTTCCTAGTACTTAGAAAGTTTCCAGTGAGATTGGTGGTGATATTAATGAATGCCACTTATGATATTGCCTAGTAAAATGTGTTAACATTTGGGAGATCTGCCTAACTCGGGGAACCAGTAGGAGTTTATGAATGAATAAAAGATTCATTCAAAGTGAAAGTTAGAGGCATAGATATATAAAATTTTATTGATATAGTTTGATTCTACATTGCAAGCAACATTTAAAAAATTACCACTTGTCTACTTTTGATATTGTATCAAAGAAGAATATTCACAAATATCTAAAAAGCCAATTTAAATGTTCTCTTTGTTTCCAAAGGCATGTCTGTATAAGGCTGGATTTTCTTCATATACTTTAACCAAAGCAATAAATATCAACAAACTGAGAGCAGAAGATATGAGAATTTAGCTGGATTTTATTAAGCCAGATATTGAAGCAATTTGCAAAAATCTTTGTAAATGCCACGTTTCTTATTAATTGTTTTTGGTTTCCAAAAATACAGCAATTTTTAAAAAATATGTAATTTATGTTACCATGTAATAGTTGTTGTAATTTTAAAATTCATTAGTAACTATTTAAAACTTCTTAGTTTTCATTTTTAAAATAATAACTGATAAATATAACTTGTAAACAAAAGTTGTTTGTAATGATCAACAGTTTTGAAGACTTTAAAGGGACCTGAGGACAAAATATTTGAGAACCACTCCCACAGGGTTTACTCCATTTTAAAAATAAGATACAACCACATACAGAAAAGTGAATAAAATATAGTTATATCATTCAACAATAATACTAAAGTGAACCTCTGCATAATCTCCAATATGGTCAAGAACAACATTACAAGCACCCAGAAAGCTCCATCTGCCCTCCCCAATCACATTCCCCTCTTTCCCATTTTTTATTTTTTCTTAAATACTTTAAAATTTGTTTACACTTATGTATAGCTCCCTATTTGTCAGATACTGCTCTATGTGCTTTAATTTATTTAATCTTCATGTCAACCCTAAGAGGCACTATCATTAACCCATTCCATAATTGAAAAACTTAGGGCTTAGAAAGGTTAAATTAATGGCCCAAAGTCAAGTGGTGAGTTAATATTTAAACCTAGGCAATCTGGTCTAGCATCAAGTTAGCTGGTTACTTTTTTCTGTAATATATTGTCTCTCTCTAAAACTTTAAATTCTTAGCTTGAAGTCCTTAGGGCAAAAGTGGTCTTGGTGCTCTGTTTGTCTCTTTGAGTTTCTGCGTTGGTTTATTAATGCTATCTTGCTAGTTTTCAGTGCTTTTGGAAATATCTTAAAATATGCTTTCAGGAAATTTTAGATGCTTTCAATGACAGGCTTGGTCTGATTACTTCTCTTTCCATGTGACATATTAATATAAGATCCCATTCTGTATTAATATTGAACCCATGGTAATGTAATAAATGTTAAAAGATGTGCTTGGGGTTTGAGGGCTTTGATGATACTCAACATTTTTCTGGGCTTTATAAACAGTGCCTCAACTGGCCAATATCTTTAGGGTCTTCATTTATGTATTCATTATCTATTGCTAAAATAACTTTAAGCATGACGTCATCACAATACCTTTTGTAACTTTCCAAAACCATTATCTGGGCTATAAATTATAGCTCAGTGTCCATAAGTTTATATCTATAATTGCAGTACTTTGTGCTTACTCACAAAGAAATTTATCTGCAATTTTTCTCCATTCATTAGACCAAGTTAAATCTCCTGTACTCCTCATTAATGTGGTGTTTTCACTATTCCAAAGAGTTTAATTCCATCTTTAAACTTCCACATTGCCCTCCTGACTCCTCCATGACATTTACTTATTTATTACATGAAACTAGTTAGAATACTGATCTTCCATGGTGTAAAATCCTTCATCTATTTAAGTGCCCATTCATCCTTACACAAGGCATTTCTCTGTTATTGATAAATCAACCTTTTTCTCTAGTCACCAGAGACTGTAAGGATAGTCACATTGGAAGGCAATTTCCATGCTAGATTTTTGAATAAGCCCTTTTGAAGGACTTTTGGATGTTGAGATTATACTTACTGAGTTCCCCCTTTACCTATGAATTTATTCCCTCTCTTCCTTCCTTTTCCTTCCTTCCTTCCTTACTTTTTCTTCCTTTCTTCCTCCCTCTCTCCCTCCCTCTCCTTCCTTCCTTTCTTCCTTCCTTTCTCTCTCTTCTTTTCTTTTCTTTCTTTCTTTTTTCTTTCTTTCTTTCTCTCTTTCTTTCTTTCTTTCTTTCTTTCTTCCTTTCTTCCTTTCTTCCTTTCTTCCTTTCTTCCTTTCCTCTCTCTCTTTTTTTCTTTCCTTTTTTTTGGAAGAAAAAAAAAGAAAAGAACTCTGTTGCCCAGACTGAAGTGTAATGGCATGATCATGGCTCACTGCAGCCTCAACCTCTCAGACTCAAGTGATTCCCCTGCCTCAGCCTCTGAATAGAGGGCATCACTGCTGATGCCCCACCGAGTCAGAGGCTGGGAATAAGGCATGTACAACCAAGCCTGGCTATTTTACTTTATTTTTTGTAGAGACAGGGTCTTGCTATGCCCAGGCTGGTCTTGAACTCCTGGACTCAAGTGATCCTCCTGCCTCAGCCTCCCAAAGTGTTGGGATTACAGGCATGAGCCACTGCATCTGGCTGAATTGATTTTCTTTCACAAAACTCTGATGTATTTATTGGAAACTTCATTCTTTTCTTTCCATAGATAAGGTTTTTGTAAATATCCAGTGATTTTTATTATCTGTTATAGATACCACTAAAATGGGAGATAGCTTAGCGCTTGCACTGCAGAATGGGCTCCTAAATATATATTGAGAAAGTGTCTTAGACACAGGCACATTCCCTGAAGAGTCAGTGTGTTGTCACAATGATCTCACCGTCGTGAGATACTATGGCTTTTTATTGCTGTTTTCTTTTGTCCACATCTAGATATTATCAAGAAGTGACCTTGTTACCTGTACAGCCACTACTATCTTACCTGTTTTTGAAGGGAACTAGTTTGATCAAAATGTTTTGTTTGTTTCTACATGCATTGAGCAGAAACAGGCAGACGTCAAAAATCATAGCTATCTAGTGACCCTTTAAATGAGGCTTGCATCAAATCATTCTCTTACATGATGCAAGTGCTGCTGAAGCCCTGCTGACTCAGAGGCCACAAATCAAACAGCCCCTAGAATCCTGCCCTTCTCTGGCAGGGTTAGGGCTGAGACTGGGTCCTCAGACCATTTGGAATGACCAGTGATTTCAGCTCTCACTCCCTTCTCATCAGCACAGTTGCAAGTAAGTGAATATTTTTTCTTTTTATATATGATTTTCACTGTGGGTTTCCAACATAGTTACCCTGTTCTGCGTCTCAGACCTACTGATATTGCCAACATCAATGTCTGTAACAGGTCACTTATTTGTAAGTCTAAAGTGTTGGAAAACCATGCTGAGAACAGGTTTTCCACTAACCAGCATTTTCCCAAATATTGTATGTCTCTTAAAGGGAAAGAAAGTAATTATTCCCTCCTCTGCTTAAGGGTAAATGAAAAAAGTCTTTCTCTGAGCAGTCAGAATTTTGTACAGAATATAGGACAGTGTATAGCTCTGCACATAATAGTAACTCATGAATTTTTGTTGGATGAGTCAGTTAAACAGACAATAAAAAATATATCCTCTCAATAAATCCAGACAAATTTTGGAAGTAAAATAGAAGGTACCTGTGATGGTGAATTTTATGTGCCAACTTGCCACGGCCATGGGGTGCCCTGATATTTGTTCAGGCATTATTTTGGATGTGTCTGTGAAGGTGTTTGTGGATGAAACCAACATTTGATTCAGTAGACTGAGTAAAGCTTATTGTCCTCCATATTTTGAGTGGGTCTCATTCAGTTAGTTGAGGGCCTGAACAGGACAGAAGGCTGACATTCCCATGAGTAAGGGGAAACCTGTCCTACCCAACTTCCTTGGGTTGGGATATAATCATGAACAGAATATTGGTAGAAATATGTACATTAGAGGCTATTCTGGTGAGGTTTCAGATAGAAATGAGGAACATGTTATAGGAAACTCAAGGAAAGGTTATCCTTGTTATAAAGTAACAAACTTGGCTGAACTGTGTGTCCTTACATTGTGCGGAAGGTAAAACTTGAGAGCAAGGAAGTTGGTTATATAGCTGAAGAGATTTCTAAGCAAAGTGTTGAAGCAGTGGCTTGGTACCACCTGACTGCTCATAGTAAAATACAAGAAGAGAGAGATAAATTGAAGAAGGAATTGTTAAGCAAACAAACAATAAAATCCCAAACCAACCAACTCACAAAAAACCCAAAAAATATCAGAAATTAAATATTGAGAAAATCCTCAGTCTATCCATATTGCAAAAAAAGATAAAGCATGTTCTAAAGAGAACATCAAAGGTGTGGCTGAACTATCACTTGATAAAGAGCTTATGGCGTATATGAGCAGAAACTCTGCCAGTTTGAACGAAAGGGGATGGAGATGGGACAAAATAAAGGAAGGCTGTCAAGGCTTCTTGGATTCTACAGGGCAGGACCATAGAGGTATTTGGCTGTGAAGATGCACTGTTCTTCAAGAAAAGGGAAGAATGGCCCTGAATGAATTCAGAGATAGGCAGGACTGCCACTCCTGCCACAGGCCCAGGGGGTAAGACTCTTTTCTCCTTGGTTTCAGAGAAAGGGGATCTGGCATAGAGCTATGTGGCCCTCACAGAGTACCTCAGGGGTGGGGCCCTCTCAGACAGTTGTGAGGGCAGGTCCCTCCCAGATAGCTGTAGGGACAGGGTGGCTCTGCAAAGCTGTGGAATGACACTACCATCCCAGGAAGACTGGAAGTTGGGACATTGTATTAGTCAGGGTTATCTAGAGGGACAAAACTAATGGAATATATATTAAATATATTTAATATATATTATATATAAGATATCTTATATATAATATATATTATATATTTAATATATATTATATATAATATATACTTTTATATAATATATACTTATATATATAATATATATTTATATATTATATATATAAATATATATTATATATATATAAAGGGGAGTATGTTAAGTATTAATTCACACTATCACAAGGTCCTACCATAGGCCATCTGCAGGCTGAGGAGCAAGGAGAGCCAGTCCAAGTTCCAAAACTGAATAACTTGGAGTCTGATTTTCTAGGGCAGGAAGCATCCAACATGGGAGAAAGATGTAGGCTGGGAGGCTAGGCCAGTCTTTCTTTTCACATTTTTCTGGCTGTTTATAGTCTAGCCATGCTGGCAGCTGATTAGACTGTGACCATCCTGATTAAGAGTGGGTCTGCCTTTCCCAGTCCACTGACTCATATGTTAATCTCCTTTGGCAACACCCTCATAGACACACCCAGGATCAATACTTTGTATCCTTCAATCCAATCAAGTTGACACTCAGTATTAACAATCACAGACATCAAGCCAAAGAGGATTATTCTCAAACCTTAAGGTCTAATGGATTTGCCCTCCTCGGTTTTGGATCTTCTTGAGAACATCACCACTTTCTTTCTTCCAATTTCTCTCTTTGAGAATGGGAATGTCTATTCTCACCATTGTATTTTGGAAGCCCATAACTCATTTGGTTTCACGGGTTCACAGCTGCAGGGGAATTTTGCCTCAGAATGAATTATACTGTGATTCACATGTATATCTGATTTTTATGTTTAGATGAGACTTTGAACTTTAAGCTTTAGAGCTGTTGGTGGAATGAATTTAGACTTTTAGGGTTGGAATTATTGGAACAAAATGAAAGTATTTTGCATGGAAGAAGAATTTAAAATTTGAGAGGTCAGGGGCAGAATATTATGGACTGAATTTTTGTGTTCCCCCAAATTCACATGTTGAAGGCCTAACCCACAATGTGACTGTATTTGGAGATAGAGCCTGTGAGTAGATGATAAAGGTTAATAGAGATCATGAAGGTGGGGTCCTACTCCAATAGGGCTTGTGCCCTTATGAAAAAGGAAGAGACACCACAGCATGCTCTCTTCTGCCAAGCAAGGACACAGAAAGAAGGTGCCATCTACACGCCAGGAAGAGGGCCCTCAGGAGAAACAGAACTGTCTAGCCCCTTGACTGGGCCTTCTCAGGCTCCAGAACTGTAAGAAATAAATTTCTGTAACTTAAAACACCCAGTATGTGGTATTTCACTGTGGCAACTTGGGCAGACAAAGACAATATGCATCACATTTCTTCTGAGAAGCTCTAAATAGTCTAGAGGTAACAGGAGAGCAAAGCAAATCACTATCTCATGCAGGATTCCTGTAAAGACAGTATTCACTACTCACCTTCAGTAATGCCACTGGTAGACATGATCTGTACATGATATTGACAGTTGAGAGTGTTCTATTAGAATTCTGTTGCATAATTCTTATTCCGGGTTGCTTGGCAAACAAAGCCTAACAACCTCAAGGAGGTGAAGGTGAACCGTCCTTTTGCTTGTTGTGATTAACAAAAAAAAAAAAATCAATTTGCCTTTTAAGGGCTCTTTACAGACTGTTTATATGATATAAAATATAATAAGTGCAGCTTAAGCTGTTAAGATAAAGCCTTTAAAATGACACGAGCACTCCATCAAGACAAAGTGATCAGGTGAATTGCAGAACTGGGGAATGGTGAAAGGCTGCGAACTTCCCATCCAGAATACTGTTTAGAAGATGTCCACACTGAATATAGTAAGAAAATTATGCTGCACAAATGTCCTCTGCACATCTTTAATCCCAGTTCAAACAATGTCTTCCATCTAATTTTCTATAGTTTTAGAGCCTAGGAAATAGGAAGAGAATGTGTCAAGATTTTGGGAGATGAAGGGAAGAAATGACCAAAGGGCTGGAAAATAAAGGAGTAGGATGGCTACAGAAATCAGAATTACTTAAGAAAAACTGTGTGGCTAAAATGTCTTCATTTATACAAAGGCCGAATTAGCAAGATGCTGGACACTCTGTTACTGATTCAAGTTGAATAAAGAAAAGGGAATTGTTGAAGTTGAAGGTTTATGTCAGAAACAAGGGGAAATTATCTTACTAGAAGTAGTAATATTTACCAACAAGATAAATATGTGGTCACCTGAGTCTCCCGGAAAGTATTCCTCTCTTTTTTGTTGTTGTTTCTTTTTGACAGAGGATCTCGCTCTGCCACCCAGGCTACAGTGCAGTGGTGCTATCACAGCTCACTGCGGCCTAGAGCTCCTGGGCTCAAGCCATCCTCCCAGCTCAGTCTTCCCAGTAGCTGGGACTACAGGCACATGTCAGCCACCATGACCAGCTAATTTCTATTATTTTATAGAGATAATTTATATATTTTATAGAGATGAGATCTCTTATGTTGTCCAGGCTGGCTTCAAACTCCTGGCCTCAAGCAATCCTCCCCCTCAGGCTCCCCAAACACTGGGATTCCAGGCATGAACTGTCATACTTGAGATCTCAAAATTGTTTATTTTGGCCTTAGGGCTTGTTATGGTCTCAGCACAGTCCACTTGGCCCATGAGCTAGGGTAGTCATGAAACTCCGGAGTAGCCAGTCAAATTGACCACTGACAAAATGAATAAATAGCCACTGTCAATGCCAGGTAGATAATTACAACTATTTCCTCACAAATCCACAAATTCCATTTTCACTTAAGTTTTCCAGAAATGTTAGTTAATAATAGATACATAGTCCAAATTTTCAAAATTATTTCAGTTTTACAATTGATAGAGATAGAAGCAGAGTCCAACCTATTGTTAAATAATGCAAAGGGTGGTTGAAAGCCTATGTGAGGACACCTTGCACAAAGGGAGAGATGGCAGGGGTTTTGTCTGAAAAGATTTGGACACAGCCTTTCTGGAGATAGAAGACTGGAATAAATGAGCTCTGCAATTTCTAGCAGCCTTATGATTCTGCAGTTAATACGCTGGTTTTCAACACAAATAATCAACAATAGTTGACTGACTCTCTTGGCTTAAAGCAACACGTGGGTCTGCAGCTGCTTTTCCTCTCCCTGGAGCCTTCTCCCCCTTCTCTGATTTCTGGGTCAGGTATATGTCTTTACCTCTGTTGAAGAAGGGCCCTGGCTTCTGCGGGATGCCCATGCTACCAATGACAGAGCAAGAAGAGTGGACAGGAGTTTCAATCAGTCCTTGGGCCTTTGTGTCCTGCTCCATGCACTTGAGCTCCAGCTTGTTTTGCTCTCCCCCACTTTGAAACTGCCTTAGGCCATTTGGGCTTCTATAACAAACTATCATATACTGAAAGGCTTGTAAACAACAGAAACTTATTTCTTTCGGTTCTTGGGGCTGGGGAGTCCAAGATCAAAGTGCCGGCAGATTCAGTGTCTGGTGAGACATCTGTGGAAGTGGGGAGAGAGCTCTCTAGGATTTCTTTTATGAAGACAGTAACTGCATTCATGAGGGCTACACCCTCATGAACTAATCACCTCCTGAAGACCCCATCTCCTAATACCATCACATTGGGGGTTAGAATTTTAATAAATAAATTTTGTTGGGACACAAACATTCAGTCTATAGCAGTAATCTTCCTGACTATCTGTGCTCTGGACTTCCTGCATTGGCATCTCACTTGAAACTTAACCAGCCTCCACAGTTGTGAAATCCCTTACAATATTCTAATGCATATAAATCTCCTAGTGGTTCTGCTTCTCTGGTTGAACCCTGGCTAGTACACATGATAAAACTCTTCCAAGAAGGTGAGACACCAGGTGAATACTTAATGAAATAAGTAAATGCCTCCACTAAGATTAGAAACGTGCAGTTGGTAGAATCCCACATCCTTCTATAATCAAATCACTTCCTTAAACTTCACTAGAGCCAAACCATAAGAGATGAACTGATAGAGAAAACTACTTAACCATACTCAAGGTCATTTGGTACCAGCTTTTAAATATTGACAGAGAAATACTCCCATCTCATACATAAGGAAAACAAGAGATCAAACACTTAAATAAACTTGAGCCCCTGGCTGCATTAAACGGAGTTCAAGGTTGAGATTTTATAATATCCATATGGTTCCAGTTAGAGTTGGATGGATGGAGGAAAGCTGTGATGGTTATCAGACTGACTTCCTGGACTCAGATGGAAGGAAGTCACATATATGGTGAATGCTAGATACTTGCTGATTTCATTCTCTACTCTAGGCAGTGATGAGTTCCCACAGAACCTGTAAAAGAAAAACAGAGAATAATGTCACATATAAGTCAGTGTGTGTATACACACACATGCACATACACACATAATAATAGCTAACACTTCTATAACTCTTTGGTTGCAGTAACTTAATTAGTCACCAGCATAACCTGTAACTAGGTAATATTATGACAGCTATTTATCAGAGAGGAAGGAAGGCATTGTGGGATTAAGTGTCTCGAGAGGGTCATGTTGAGGTGTCTGGTATCTACAGCCTGGTAACCAGTGCAGTCCTGCTCCAGGGTCTCTCTGCCTATCAGTTCCACTCTGCAAGTGTATAATCCATATGGGTGTGCAGGTGTGCAAACCTGACATCCATAGTTCATAACCTGGCTACAAATTGCTTTTTCAACTCCATCTTTCTCCTCTCTTAGATGCTCTCGCATTTAAAATTTCCATAACATTCTTATGTTTAAAAAAACTTTGAACATATTTATAATAGCTTTTTTGAACTCCTTGTTAATTTTATCTCTCTATTATTTCTGTGTCTGTGCCTATTGACTGATTTTTTTATGGTTGTGGGTCACATTTTTCATGCTTCTCCATATGTCCAGTGATGTTTTAATGGAAGCTGGATATTGTAACATCACATTGCTGTAAGTATCTCTCTTGCTCTCTCTCTCTTTCTATTTATATATATGATGAGAGAGAGAGAATACATATGTAAATATATATAACACAATATATATTTATATACTATATTAGCATATATATTACTGAATAATATAACATATATTAACACAATATATTTATGTATTATACTAGCATATATTATATTACTTAAAATATATAAATATATATACAATATATCTCTTCAGGGTTTTATTTTTCTTTAAGTAGTATTAAATTTTCTTTTGGCAGTAAGTTATTTATATGTGAGCTCCATATTTTTAAAGCTTATTTTAAAACTTGTTAGGATGGGTTTAGGCCAACCTTTATTCTAGAAGCAGTTTAGCTTTATTATTAAGACTGGAGTGTCTTGGGTCTCTCCTGAATATTCTGGGTGTTTCAAGAGTATGCTCCACATTAGCTCGATGAATCTCAAAGATCTCAGTCCTGTGTGAGCTCTGGGAATTATTCTGCACAGAGCTCCCTGCTTTTTGTTGTTTTTCTTCAGAAGTTGTTTTTTATTGCCGAGTCTTGTGGATTCTCACAGTATGCTCATGTTATTCAGGCAAAGACTAGAGAGGATTCCATGCAGATTTGGGGGATGTTTTTATCTGCACAGCTTGCTTCTCTAGCAACCTGCACCACACATTCCAGTCTCCCCATCTTCCCTGAACTCCAAACTCTGTATCCTCAGCTCAGTGAGAGAGCTATGCCCCTTCTCCCAGTATTGTGGCCTGGAAGGAAGGAAGGTGAGGTAATTACAAGGGTCACCTCATTTGTTTATTTTCTCTCGGGGATCGTAATCCTGTACTGCCATTTCTAAGGTCTGGTAACAATCCTTTTCTATACTCTGCCCTGTTTTCTAGTTGTTTACAGTAAGAAAGCAAATCTGATATTAGTTATTCCATCATGACTGAAAGAGGAATCCAATAATTTTATTGTAAATTAATTATTAGTAGATAACAATAGTTCAAACAAGACTGAGTATGAATGAATTGATATAAAACTACATTGACTAAAGCTTTATGTTTATGTTTTTTAAAAAGCAAATTTCAATGTGCACAGCTTGCGCATTTTCTTTTCTAGGTTCTCAGTTGGATTGTGAGAATTTTTATGCTTTTACCATCTTTTCCTGCATATATGTCATCAAAGTGTCCTGATACATGGTTTTGCAAGGCAGATCTGTGGATTTCTGCAGATATTTCAACCATATCGACGAGTACTATTTCATGCTCAGATCAACTGTGCATACATACAATGAAAATTTACTAGTTTATATTTTTCTCTCAGTCCAGCCATCCCAGGAGATTGATGAAAAATGAAATAAATCCTGTCGGCATTTTTACAACTCTTAGGGGGCAAAAACCATTACACTTTCAAAGAAGAGAGGAAGTGTATTTTAGTGGTCAAGGGACCAGAAGAGATAGAGGTACCCCAAGGTTTGGGGTACCTCTCACAGGTCTCACAGGACACAAATGTCCTGGCTGCATAGTGTTCCTGGGCACAGCTGTAGCTGAATGCTTGCATGTCAAAGGGGAGTTCCCTAGCAATGGAACAAAACTGATGATTCAAAGAGAAGGCCCTGAAAGGAGGTCATCTGTCTGAAAATCTGGAACCACTTGTCAATCTCACTCCTACTTTGAACGGGAGTCTTCTTTGTACTGAAAGTACTTTTCTATTATCTTTAGCACTCAATAGGGGCTCAATACATGCTTGTTAAATAATCATTGTGAAAGGTGAGCACACTCCCTTGTAAACATCTCCCACACCAGTGCACATTCTTCCTCTTAGGTTTTAATTTGTTTTTTCTCACCAAACAAATACAGAGGCCTTTTTATGAAAGGATCGTTTTCTAAAAAATACCCAGGAATCAAATGTGAAATGGATACTTTGTTTGGTAAACTAACATTCTACAATGTTATGGGGACGGTGTTTTATTTATTTATTTATTTATTTATTTATAACAGAGTCTACTTCTGTCACCCAGGCTGGAGTGCAGTGGCATGATCTCAGCTCACTGCAACCTCCACCCTTTCAGGTTCAAGCAATTCTCATGCCTCAGCCTCCTAAGTAGTTGGGACTACAGGCACACGCCACCATGACTGGCTAATTTTTTTTGTATATTTATTAGAGACAGGGTTTTGCCATGTTGGCCAGCCTGGTCTCCAACTCCTGAGCTCAGGCAATCCACCTGCCTCTGCCTCCCAATGGTGTTCTTTATAATCAAAAGTCAAACTGCCATCTCTATAATCTATCACCCGGACTGAAGAAGAACCAAAGCGGCACTGTGCAGCATTAGCACCCGTGTCCAAGTCTGCTGTAGGTACATCAAAGATGCCCGTGAAAGCAGTTTAGATGCAAGGTCGGGATCACTAGCTTTTCTGTCATTCTCCAGAGGTGGGGGTTGGGGAACCAGTCAGTTATGAAGCACTTCAGAACTCCTGGGAGAGATCAATAAAATGAGGCATCTATATATATAATAGAATAATAGCTCCCAGTAGTGTTTTTTTGAGAGACAATAAACCATTTAATATTTTGAAATGGCTTGCCCAGACAGCACTCTTTGGAACATCTTTTGCTTTTCTTGACCTCCGTCTCAAAGGTCTTCTAGCTTTGAAAAAATCCACAGTTCTCTGGACTTCATGAGGAAAGCAGCTAAGATGTCTCATGGCTGCAAATGAGATTTTTTCAGAATTTCAGATTGCTGGTGTCAAAAACATAACCAAACAAAAAATGTCTTAAACTTGTTCTTCACTGATCATGTTCTCTTATTCCATGCTTCCCTTACACATTAAGAGCATGAATATAGATCCAATTAGACTGGGCTATTTCTTAACCTATATTCTTGCCCTTGGAAATATGAAAGTGTACCATGACTACTACTGATAATGGCCTGCTTTAACAAATACTTCACAGTTCCCTGATGCATACTCAGAAATCATTTGAGCAACATAAATTAAATCAAGTAGGAATGTGTGATTACATAGAATATAGTTTTAGTTAGAAGGCCTGGGTCAAACCCCTGGAATTAGTAGAACCTTAGTCATTGAAGGTGGCTCTATAGATTATCTAACCATGGTCTCTTTATATAATGGGTGGAATATTTCTCACTTTACTTACTTCATAGGATTAATAAAAAGATTAATAAAATTGCATATAGTATGCATATATCTCTCTCTGTATGTGTGTGTTTGTATCCCCTATTCACATTAGCTAGGCAACAGTTTCCAATTTCTTCAGGAATTTCATAAAAGCTACTTTTACATAAGTAATTTATTGGTAGTGAAGTATACAAGAGTAATTATAATGATGATGATGATGATGATGATGAATAACAACCATTTTCGTGGTACCCCTTTAAACCCTCTGCATACATTATTTCCTTTAATCTTAGCATTTGTCCAGTTGAGGAAACTGAAACTAAAAGATCACTTTGCCCCAGTCACACAGCCAGGAAGCCCAGCAGAGATTCACACTCAGGTCTGACTGGGGTCCACATCTGTGTTCTGTATACTACTGTGCCCGTCTTGCTCCCTGCCTGGTAGAGCCGAAAGAGTCAGCAAGAACATAAGAAAAAGTAGTTTGAGACATATTTAAAAATAAATTCACAATACAGAAAGGATCTCTTGCCCAATCATTACAGAATAATAAATCAATAATAAATTATGCAAGTAACATCTGCCAATATAAATATGCAGTGTGACTAGAAACCACTGACAAAAAGTAAAATCTACCTGATTGGAGACAAGAATCCTTTTAAAAATAAATCTTGAGTCAAAGGAAGTATACAAATCAAAATTATAGAATTTCTAGAAAAAAAGCTTATAGAAACCATGTTAACATTTTTAAAAGAAAGAAAATAAAAGCAATAAACATACAATTCAAAAGTTAAGAAAACACACAAAGACACTAAAAAGTCAAAGTAAGGAAAGAGGGAGAAATACAAGTGGAAAAATCAGTAAAGTAGGAAAAAAAAAAAAAAAAAACAGAAAAAAAAGCCCAGGTCATTTATTGTTTACAGTTTTAAACCCAGGATGTATGTATCTGATATGCAGTAGTAGGGGCTTTTCAGGGCCCTGGCCACTTAAATAGTAGCATGCTCTCTTCAGGGTAAATTGGATGGGAGAAGTCATGAAAGGCAAATGCATCCCCACCCTTCTCCAAACTCCACTCCAAGTGGCAAACAGAGCCTGGATGGTGTCACTGAACATGCACCCTTACTGGCCCTGGGGACAAAAGATCACAAGATTTTGGAGGAAAGTTAGAATAATTATAACTCCCAGGGTATAGAAAACTGTAACCATTCAAACAAGTCAGCAAATAAAAATTTTGTCTGGACTATAGCATGGTTAAAACTGGTAATAGAGAGTTCACCTCAGAGGCAACCATAGAATACACAAAATAGCTTCAACTGATGGTCTCGTTAAATGAAAACTTCCAAGCTAATGATCAAGACAAAAATTAATGAATTTTTCAATTGCTTTACTTAAGAAGAAATTAAGTGCGAGGCATGAAATTGTACAAGTGCCCGTTTCTTGGCATGAGTTTTGGAATAATGCTTGTAAAAATCTGACTTTATGTTAGATTTCAAATTAATTTCACATGTAAATTAAATTTTATAGGGAAAGAAAGTTTCCTTTTTTACTTGTGCAGTTTTAAAAAGACTAAATTTTGAAGTGAGTTTCAAGGACAATGGCAAAATCCTCAAGACAAAGGCCTTGCTAAAGCATGTTCTTTGGACTAAAACAAATGAAACAATTTTATTTTCTTGCTGGAAAAAATGTTCTGAGCATTTGGTTTGGTTTTAAATATCCTATTAGAAAACAGTGCAGGGTCTTGCGCTATAAGAATATATAGATTTTCACTATCAAATGAAATAGTTTTTAAATTTACAATAATCTTTCTGATTCTGATATGTGTTTATTGAATACATATTATAAAAAGTTAATAGCTTATCATAAATGTGATCTCTTTTCTCTATATATATGTGTGTGTGTGCATGTGTGTATACACACGTACACACATAGACACATATATATGAAAATTTTTAATTCATACATATATACTTTGATATACATATTCCAATGTAATAGTACCTGGTCATAAATATCACCCCAAGTGTTTATGAATGATACATATCTGATTAGTATGAACTTATACCTAATCACAAGTACTTAGAAATATAATATTATCTACTTTTTGAAAGTCACAGACCTTACTTTAGAGCTGTTCTATATACAGTGTAAACTTTAAATATCAGAAAAATAAATATTAACTTGATATGATTCGAGTTGTGCTTCAACTCTCTTTTCTCATCAAAACTATGTCCTGAACTTAGGTATCACAGCAACTGAAATTAAATGAATGGGTAGAGCATTGCAATTCTCTGGCTAGAGTTTCTTTAAAATGAAATTTCTTTGGAGAAGGATTAGCTCATTGATTTATTAGGAAGTTGTTATGAATTATTTATGTATCAGAGGCTTTCTATTAAACTAGACAACTTGAGGCTACAAAGAGACACTGTCAAGGGTCACGGAAAAGGATTTGGTGTGAGACACATCCTTACCCATACCATGGGCAGGCCCAGGCATGGTGATGCTTTGCTTGTTACAATGCTGGCCTTGAAAGGGTAGACAAAAAAATGCCAATAAGCCATGTCACTGTGGGTGATTGAAATAATCAACATCATCTCTTTTATTTCTCTCCAGATGATCTAAAACAGGGATCGCTAACTCAAATATTTAGAGGGGACCCCAGGTGACGTTCATGAGAGAAGCAGGCCTAGTAAGTCTATGACAAACTTGAGAGCGTGCCCAGCTCTACTTCAGATGAGTAACACCATGTCTTTAGGGTTTAAAAAAATAACTGGAATGTTGTATCTAATGTGAAATTTCCCAAATTTAAAATGTTGGCACAATATTTGTATTAATCGCATAGGTCATCAAAACTACATCATTAGGCTAGAGTTGATTTTTGGTTTCAATGTACCATGCTTTTAAAGTGTTTGGTCCTAGGTCTTATATGAATAAAGAGAGTGGGGAAGATTAGCTAGTACAGTGGTGAGGGTGTTGTTTATTATTTCTTCATTCATTATAAATTTGAAAGAGGACCTACTATATTCTAAGCCCAGTTCTACTCATTGTGGATAAAGTGGTGAGCAAGTCCCTGCCTTCATAAAATTTACATTCTTGTGAGTAGGAGTGGGTGAGACTGCTGTAAAATGGATAAGGAAAGATGAGAAAGAAATGGCATGAAAAGTGCAGATCCATAGAATTTTTGAGTAGTATGAGAGTTTGTTCCTTCTTATTTCACAGACATGGAAAATGACTCCCATAGAGATTAGTGGATTGCTCAGGATATAGTAAGTTACTGGGAGAATCCAGGCGAGAACCCAGGGCTGTGTTTGTGGTTGTGCAAACTATGCAATTACACAGGGCCCCATGCTTGGTTTAATGCTCTGCTGTCACTGTTAGAAATTCTCAATTATCTTTGAACTTGTGATTTGTAACAGAAGTGCAATGCAATGATGAAGCTCGTGCTGTTCCTTGCCACTTCATGTGCACAGAGCTTGTGGTGGCTCTGAGCACAGAATTCTGGTAACTACAATGCATGGAGTTCAAGAAGACTCCAAGTGATTGCAAGGTAAGCTTGTTATGTTCATTCTGAGTGATTGGGAGGGGTGGGGGGGGGCGCTTCTGACAGCTCCAAGAAAGGTTGCACTTTCCATTCCAAGGGGAAATTGCTTAGAACACAGAGAGAAGACTGTGGTGTTCCAAGAAACTCAAACCACCAAGGAACCCTATTGTGTCCTTTCTTACATGTGTTACTGCCTTGCAGTAGTCAGCCACTTGTGCTGAATATGCTGACATGGAAGGAAAGGGAAAGACAGGGCAACCAATAGTTCTTTTTCCTTTCAATCTTTCCTTAGCCATCAGTAACCCCAAAGGTAGGGAGGATTTGTAGAATGTGTGTGCATCGAGAATTGAAATAAACACATTCAAGTTTGTTCTGTGCAGTGTTTCCACTGTTCTGATAAGAACAAAATAAATATGCGTGTAAAAACTATGTAATATGAGGTGTTTGATTTTAGTGATTCTGCATACACATCAAATATTCTTACACTGGCATTTAAAACTCATAGCACAATATAAAGCTAAAGCTAAATGGTAAAATTCACTCATAATTTAACTTTTTTTTTTTTTTTTGGAGATGGAGTCTCACTCTGTCACCCAGACTCCAGTGCAGTGGCGTGATCTTGGCTTACTGCAACCTCTGCCTCCCAGGTTCAAGCAGTTCTCCTGCCTCAGCCTCCTGATTAGCTGGGACTACAGGCACCCACCGCCATGACTGGCTAATATTTTTGTATTTTTAGTAGAGACGGGGTTTCACCGTGTTGCCCAGGCTGGTCTCAAACTCCTGAGCTCCCAAAGTGCTAGGATTACAGGCGTGAGCCACTGCACCCAGCCAATTAAAAATTTTAATTTTAATTTACTTAGAACCACATTAAACAGCATTAAATATAATTTAAAACCCTGTGATGAAGAAGGAAGGAAACTTTACATTATTTTAGTGCCTTCAATGACTCTTTTCCTGCTTTTCACCAATGAACCCTGCATTTTCATTTTGCACCAGCCCAGCAAACTACATAGCTATACCTGCTAAACCCAGGTTAGAATCCATTCTCTTCACTTGTAAGTCACAATGCCTCCCTGAGCTCTGGTTTCATGCCAGAATTGAGTGATGATGATTATTAGCCTAGAACAAGGAAACAATGAAGCCTTGTTTAAATAGTTTTCACTTTATCTAAGTTGTCATAATCATAATTTCATAGTAGTATTAATACACCCAAACTTGCCCATCTTTGGTCTGTTCTGGTTTTTCATTAATTTATCTCATAGCCCTGCTCATGAGACAAAATGAGGTAGTGTACAAGCAACTCATAGGACGGTTTATGTTAATTACTGCTGTTTTGGCTTGATTGTTGAAACGTGGTTATCTGCTGTTGAAATAAAAGAGCAGTTCTTTGTCTCAGCTGGAAACAAATGATTAGGATATAGGATGCCTTTTCCAAAGAGAGGAGCTTTTCAAAGAGCACATTGTCATGATTTTGGGAGAATCATTCTGAAGAGACAATATTTGCTCTTTTTTCTTTTCACTTTCAATGCTATTAACATACATTTGAAAATATTTTGATAGGCATTCACATCTCCTATGAAGTAGCATATGAACCTGGATACAATTTGGTTTCCAGAACAGTTGGAAGCATTAGCCTTGTGTATCAGCTTGCTAGGGCTGCCACAATAAAGTACATACCAAAAACTTAGTGACAGTCTTAAACAACAAAAATTTGTTCTCTTAGTTCTGGAGGCTGGAAGTCTGAGGCCAAGGTGTCAGTAGGGTTGGTTCCTTCTGAGGGCTGGGTGGGGAATCTGTCCCATGCCTATCCCTTACTTTGAGTGATTTGCTGGCAATCTTTGGCATTCTTTGTTATGAACAAGCATCACCCTGATCCCTGCCTTCATCCTCACATAGTGTTCTCCCTGAACACGTGTCTGTGCCCCCAACTTCCCCTTTTTATAAGAACACCTGTCATATAAGGTTAGGGTCGAACCTAATGACCTTGTTTTAACTTGTTTACCTCTGTAAAAACCTTATCTCCAAATAAGGTCACATTCTCAGGTACAGGAATTAGGACTTTAACATATCTTTTGAGGGGATACAAGTTCTTGGAAATATTAAACTTGGCCAGGATAAGGAATCAAAATCTTCCAGTCTCCATCTGTCTCTGGCTTACTATTGAATTCTTCAGTGGAGGCCAGCCTGTAGAGGCCTCATGAGGCTGACACTGAAGGTCTCCTGGTGACAAAGATCAGAGAAAGATGTGTCCTTCTACTCCAAGACATTGGTCGCCTGAACAGAAGATCACGCCCCTTTCATCCCACCACACCGTAGTTCCAGACACATGTGTATGGGTGTACGTGTGCGTATTCAAAAGGAGTCAGAAGGACTTGGAAATGTTGCAGCAACTTCCCCCCAGAGTACAGTAGACTTGTGTGGACACCAAATACCACTCCTATCACATGATTTGATTAGGATATCTGACAGAGCATCTAACAGTCCCTGAAACTTGGAGGGCATTCAGGAGTTTCTTGTTAAATAAATAAAACTAGTGAGAGGGAGCTCTGTTTCTTACACACTTTCTCCAACTTTTTACTTCCTGATCTTTTTTCACTGGAGTCTAGACCATGAGTAGAGGATGGGGATGTGTTTATATGTTTAGTTCCTGGTCCACTGTCAGTGGGGTCCACCATTATCCCCACGACTTGTACCCACAACTCACATGCTTTCCATAAAGAAGGTTGATGCTTGCAGTGCATAGCCAAGTTTACTTGATATAGACTGTCTAGCTTTTTCCTACCCTTAGAAATTGCTTGGACTTAGAGCAATGATTATGCAAGTGTGTGTCTGTGATCTGCCTGTGACTGAGGTTGATGATCTCCTTTCTATCTCACTATTTTGCTGCCTAAGCCTTTTTGCTGACTTTGGGTGGCAGGACAGGTTCTTCACCAAACCCCACTTTTAGACATCTATTCCAAATTGAAGAATGAAGTCAGCATGTTATTTTTCAACTCAGTTTGACTTCGTGAATGGGAAATAGTTTGAAGTCTTTTTATATGTTAATCTTAGTCTAAATTGAAAAACCGTTCACAAGTTTTATGCATTTACTCATTCATTTACATGTATGTATTTGCATATTATCTTCACTATATCCATTTAAACACAAATATATTTATACTTCTAATAAGTGAAGATTAGACACTAAGATGAAGAAGGCAAAATACAGTTTCCTAGGTTGGGGGAACATCCAGGGCAGAAATATTTTTCAGGATGTTGGAAGTATGGGTCTGGAGCTCAGGAAAGATATTTGAGACTCAGTTCTCTCAAGATGCTGGCTTCACTCTTGATATTAAATGAGGTTACCAGGGAGAGAGTGAAGACAGAAGAGCAAAGAAAAGGGACAAGAGATAAATCATTATGTTAGGCCAAAAGAGACAAAATTATTCAACTGATTCCTGATTTGGGACTTTGATGTCCCTTTCTGGAATTTAAACAAGCTTGACTTAGTGTTAAAATTAAACCACAGTCCTATCTCTTATAAATTTTGTAAGTTTGTAAATCCCTGAGAAACTTCTACTACTCACCATGACTGACATCCTCATAGCCTAAGCTGGTTATGTCTTGAGAGCCAGGGCTAAAAATGATGGCTAAAACTTATGTAGTACTTTCTCTTGTACTAGACATTAAACTGAGCAATATTTACATGTGTAATATCATTTAATCTTCAAACTAATGCTATAAATCTATCAATTATCTCCATTTTACGTATAAATACCGGGAATGATGAGGTTAATTTGTCTAACATTAAATAACTGAAAACTGGCAGAGTGCGGGTTCACACCCTCAGCATCTAATGTGAGAACCTGTGCTCTTAACCGTTGCTCAGAACGGCCTCCCCTGCCTGTGTCCTAGGTTAAGGCAGAGTCTCATTCGCTTTTCTAATCTCTTGTCTCAAGACATTATAGAAACCAATGAAAAATAGTTATTATTCAATAACTATTATCCAGTGGCACAGACTTTAATTTGAAAGGGTTAAAGTGAAGATTTTTTTTAATATAAAAAGGAGGACATGCCGGGTGTAGTGGCTCACACCTGTAATCCCAGCACTTTGGGAGGCCGAGGCGGGCAGAACACGAGGTCAGCAGATCGAGACCATCCTGGCTAACACGGTGAAACCCCTTCTCTACTAAAAAAAAATACAAAAAATTAGCCGGGCCTGGTGGCGGGCGCCTGTAGTCCCAGCTACTCCGGAGGCTGAGGCAGGAGAATGGCGTGAACCCGGGAGGCGGAGCTTGCAGTGAGCCGAGATTGCGCCACTGCACTCCAGCCCGGGGGACAGAGCGAGACTCCGTCTCAAAGAAAAAAAAAGGAGGACAACAAAGTAAGCACAGACCCTTGGATAAACTAGCATTCAGGTCTTAAGAAAGGACAGGTGAAATAACCTAGTAAGTTAGTAAGTTAAGGTTGTGAAAAGGTGCTCAGATTGTCTTTTCCTTTTCATGTTAATAGCAGCTATCCCAGACTATCTCATTAAAGGTCACAACTTCACCCTGTCCCCATCACCCCTTACCGTGAACCCACAGCAGGGGAAATCACAGAGTTCTTCATGGGAAATGCAGGCTGCCAGTGTATGATGTTTTCAGCTTTCACCATACTCACTTTCCTTATCTACATGGTTATCCATCCTTCTGACCTTCCTATTTTAAAAATGTTATTTATTTATTTATTTGAGACAGGGTTACACTATGTCACCCAGGCTGGAGTGCAGCAGCATGAACACTGCAGCCTTAACCTTCTGGGCTCAAGTGATTCTCCCCACTTAGCCTCCCCACAGGCTGGTACCACAGGCACGTGTAACCATACCCAGCTAAGTTTTTTATTTTTTGTAGAGACAGGGTCTTGCCATGTTGCTCAGGCTGGTCTCGAACTCCTGGGCTCAAGTGATCCTCCTGCCTTGGCTTCTCAAAATGCTAAGACTACAGGCACGAGCCATCAAACTCTGCCAAGTTTCCCACTTTTTTCCAAGGAAGAAATGTACTTGTCCATTTCCAAGGCTTACCCTTAATACAAATTGCATATAAGACTATGATAATTCTTCTGAGTTAAGATGATAAAAACAATCAGAAAGTGTCAGTTCAATGGAAGTTCAAGAGGAAATTCAGTGACTTTGTTGAAGGAATCATATTCATGTCTATGTTCTCAACACAGAGTCTGGCATACAATATATCTCCCAAGAGTGCTTTCTGAGACAAACTGGAGTAAGATGGAGAACATATTTCTAGCTGGGAGTATTATCTAGAGAGGATAGTCTGGTAACACTGCCAGAAACTCCACGCAGTTCAAAGAATGCTAAGGACCCAAAGCTTCAGAGGGGAAGGAGAGAGAAAAGCACTGATTCTCAGTGCTTTCTTCCTGAAGTTCCATGTTTGGAAGGTTCTGAGATCTGTGTCTCCATGGATGCTGACAGCTAGCCTCTGTTCTTGTTCACATTTAGTTTTGGGGGTGTCCTTAGAAATTCTAAGATGTCATCATCCTTATGGTAAAAGGCAAGGTAAAAAGATAATTAATGCATCTTAATCACTTCAAGCATCTCATAAGAGCTCTTCATTATTCAAACTTGCATCAATATTTGGTACTTTTGACATATATATCAACACTTTGAAATACTTCCCTGCACGTATTGGGAAAGTAGTGAACAATGACAGTTTGTTGAATGAACTAAAGAAAAAGTGTGTTTCTGAGAGATAAACTAAGACCAGAGACCATTATTCTGTAGTATAACCAACCGAGTCATATAACTTGATTTTTTCAGCACCCAGGATGCAGACACAAGGAAAAAGTGGTGGTTTGCTTGACCCAAAATCGGAGATTTGTCAGGTTAAGTGGGGTGGGACATATGAGACTGCTGATGAGAAGGCAGAGGAAAAGGTGAGTCTATGCAAAATAGAGAGTTAAGCATGAAAAGAGCCCACATGAAAGAATCTGGGGACCGAAGATGGGCACTATCCCAGGGAAGATGTGGTGAGAAAAGCGGGTGGACTGGAGACGGGATTTGAAAGTCCTCGTCTCAGAATTAATTATACTAAAGTGGAAGACTTCAGAATATTGATGAAGGGAAAAGATAGCTATGCATTGTTTGATGAAATGGAATTATGAAAGTCAGTTGTAAGATTCTTTTTGAATGTTCCTTAAGGTTCTTGTCTTCATCATAGTTAAACAGTTAAAGTAGCCTAGGGAGACATGCCTCCTGACTAGCCCATTTCAAGTTATCCTACACGGCATTTCTAAAAGCAAGAAAGAAGAGAGGCTGATCAAGTCTCAGTATTCATGTTCTTTTATGCGAACATGTCCATTTGTGCTGTGCTGTAAACTGACTATTCTCGGCTAGCCCAGCCTGCTTGGCAGTCCAGATCTGTTCTCTCTGGACTATGCCAGTTTTGGAAGATACCCACTGGACTGTGCTTTTGGAATCTGGGACGTCTTTGGTTCTTCTCTCAACTCTTAGATGCTAAATTTAATCTCTATTTAGAAACCACCTACTTCCCTCTCTACAGTTTGGCCTTAACTCTTCTTTCTTAACTCTGGGTACCTTTGCTCCCTTCCCTACAGTAGATGAATTCATAGCTATGGTCTCCTGTCTTTACAGAACTTTATTGTCCATCAGACTCATTTGGCTTAGCTACACATTAGGCCTGCCTTTCTTTGAGTTTATTGCATTTAGTTGTTTTCTAACACCTTATTCAGTATCCCTCAGGGATCCATACCTAAAAGTACCTGCTCTTTAATTCTTACTTGGTAAGGTCTAAGAAATGAGACCACACTTCAAGTATTTGATCTCATCTTAATTTACCTGAGATACGCCCAAGGGGCAGTGTGTGTCTATAATTATGACAATGACAGTACCACTCAAAAAGTAGGGTGGATGTTTTAGGGCAGAAATCTCTTTCCCTGTGTCTTTAAATCAGAATAGATGGAAACACTATGGATTAGAGATAAGCCATCGAGGCTTCTTCCTTAGCTATTTCAGGGCAAGACTAGCCTAGACAAAGAATTAGTCTGGCAGATAATATTCCTTATAAAATACAGTAGCACAGAATGTCTAATAAGGAAGTTCATGGATGATTTCTCTTCCTTGAAAATTGCAACTTTAATCTTGTTGACCTTTCTTGGAACACGAGGGCAAAACATATCCGGCACTGAGAAATCTCCTGTCGTCATTTTAATATGCACTCTCCCCTCCTAATAGAATGCTTGTGTGTATCAAAATGGGGAGCAAAAGGGCTCTGCTGCCGGAGAGAAACTGACACCCCAGCAGGCACTCAGGAACTCAGCATTAGCAGGTCTTATCTGTGTTTTAAGAGACAGCTGGTCTAGTGAAGTGAGAAGCATTTTGTTCTCTAAGCAAAAAGCTTCAGGGAAGGGAAGTTTGGGAAACTGTGAGGTTACTTTTCACATTCAAAATTAGTTGCTTTTATTTTCACAGAAATTAATTTTTTTATTCTGTCATTGTGTGTTTTGAAGATGTCTTTTACTAAGACCTTTGTTTTGGGGTTTGTTGTTTCTAAGTATTCATCTAAAATTGTTCTTATTCTGAACCAAGTAAACATCTTCAATTCTTCAGCTTTTCCTATTTTTTGATGGGTGGGGGGAATGCTGCAGATTAATGCATTTGATTACATTTAACACCAATTTTTCTTCATACAAACACATTACTGAAAACTAGTTTGCAAGGATGAAACTCAACTCTTAGGCCTCATACACCAGAAAAATACAATGTCCTCTTATGTGGAGCCTGGGCAAAGGTAGCTGCCCATTCATACAAGCTAGAAATGAGGTTTCTCTTGGCCTTCTCTCTTCCTTTATCCTCTGCATCTAATTCACAACACACAATCCTCAATTTGACAAGAGCTGTAGCACTGCATAGATGTATTGTTTCTCTGGATCAACTTTAATCAAAGTGTTTTTGGCAAAATACTAGCTTCTACAGATGCTCTAAAATATTCTCCACATAGTTAATTTGAGAAACGTCGTTGTGAAATTAATTCCAGGCAAATTAGTTCCATAGCATGGGAAATAATGACTTTTTAAAAATTCACAATATACATTAGTGAATTAAAGGCTCTGAAGAGTCCCACAACAATGAACTCTCTTGAACATTTTTTTTTGCTTTTTTTTAATCAGACAATGGCATGAAGAATTGTTTTTTTGTGTGTGTGTTTTCTTCTCTAAGAGCCAGTGTGCCTATTCCCTAAGTATTAACTAAATGAGTAAAGATTAAGTTCACCGCACACTTTTAGTAGGTTTACTCTCTTAAACATTTTTAGCCCAGAGTCTCTCAAACTTATTTGAAGAGGAAATCCCTTTTATTTTCTTTTGCATAATACCTATTCATTTTGGATAAAACTCAACTTTTAGACAGCTATGGGACCTAGGCAATTATTTGAATCTCTGTAGAACTGGCTTTATTGAGGTGCACTGTGGCTCTAGTCCATCTGCCTACACTGAGGGACATACTGAGATGTTGTCCTGGAAGCTCTAATTATTAAATTAATTAAAGGACTGATATTGAGGAAGTGTTCACTACAGACCACTTTTCTCTTCATGAAGACTCAGGGAGAAATTTTTGCTGAGTCTCAGTATCAAGAAAACTGTGATTCTTTTGGGTAACAAGTATGCTTTTATTTTATAGACACTTTAACATTTTATGAATACTATACATTATGTCCTCTGTGCCAGCAGATAGAAGAGTCAGATTTTAAGTCACCTGACCCGAGACTCCCAGCATGCAATTTATTTACTAACCTCTTTCCTGGCTTAATTGCTCTCAAACATTTTGTTTCACCATCATCACACCTATTTAATTAATATAAAGTTTCCTATTCCAGTGTGTGCATTTTATAAATTGGAGTACATTCCTATTATAACAGAGAGGGTATAAATGAAGCATGTTTAAAATTTCCCTTCAACATTTAAATAAATTAATGAGACAATGAGGTGATTAAACTCTCACATAATTCTCTTACACCACACACTATACTAGCTGCTTTGAGGAATATCAATTCAGAAAAATACTGATATTAGAAGCTTTATAGTTTTATCTTTTACATTTAATACTATGATCCATTTCCAATTAATTTGTACTTGTAGCATTAAATAGGGATACCTTATCTTTTTCCATATAGATATCCAGTACTCCAGTACAGTCTGTTGAAAAGATTTTCTTCACCATTTAATTGCACTGGCAGCTGGAGTGGGCTGAATGGTGACCCCCCCCAAAGTTATCAGATCTCATTCTATGGAAACTTTACCTTCTTGGTAAAGTTTTCACAGGTGTGATTAAGTTAAGGATCTTGAGATGAGGTGATTGTTCTGCATTATCTGGGTGGATCCTAAACACCGTCTTCTAAGACGGTGGCAGAGAAAGATTAGACACACTCAGACGGCAGAAGGAGGTGTGATGATGGGAGCAGAGGGAGTGATTTGAAGATGCTATATTGCTGGCTTTGATGGTGGAAGGGACCATAAGCCAAAGAATTGGCTTCAAGTATGGAAGAGGCAAGGAATGAATTCTCCCCTACAGAGCTGCAGAAGTGTCCCTGCCAACAACTTGCTATTAGCCTAGTGATACTAATGTTGGACTTCTGGCCTCCAGAATTTTGAGAGGATTTAAAGAAACTAAAAAAAATCTTTGGCTATGGTATAAATCACATAGCAGGGAAAAAATGAAGTTCAGCACAAAGGAAGTCCCCCCCCCAACCATCTCCACAGGGTGGGAAACAAAATACCCTTTGGAATTAGGGAGACGTTTGGGGAGCAGGTTAGAGAAGACTAGACTAAGGGCAGAGACACTACTTGAGTTCCTTGGGAACTAGCATATGTCTTTCCCTGGCTTTGCACCATGATGGATGATGTGAGGCAATATAAACCTCAGACAATTGGAAAGCAGGTGCATTCTACATTCTATTTGGAAGTATGAGAGTCCCAGAAACCAGCATAGTGTGGCAATCGTCAAGTTGTCACCAGGGAAGACTTCTAGCAAGTGGGCTCAAGAGAAGATTCAGGGGAGCTTCAGGTAAAGCAGCTGTTTGTTTCTGAGCACCTGAGGAGGCTGCAGGGAAGCACAGTGAGAACTGAGTGACTAAAGCCAGATTGGAGATAAAGAAGCTGCAGAAGGCGGGCAGCTGCCATCTGGAGGCAATGACTAAGTTCCTTGTCTTTAGTGACTGATGTTGGCATAATGCCCAAAAGGCCAGTGAGGCCAGACCAACTTCAGTGGTATCAGCTGAGGATGGCCAGTGACATGTCGGGCTCATGCCTAGAAATTAGGAGGATAAGATCTCTCCAACTCAAGCCCATGGGGATTGCTTACTCTTCTCTGGTGCCAGAAGAGGGCAACTCATGAATCTCTCTGGGAACTTAGATCAACCTAGGTGTTGACAATAGAGATAGGGAAAGGGAAGAAACCTCCAAAGACTGAATATGCTCCCCAAAGTGGCTAAGAATTGGAAAGCAACTGAAATAATAATCTGATTTTAAAGGTCACTGATTGCTGTAGATTTATTAAAATTACTCTGTGGAGATTGGAGCTATAGGAAAGAGTTGAATTTAGATATTAAAAAAAGAATAAAGTTATATTTAGGCAACTCAATTGTTAGTGCGTAAGTTTTGACCCTGCTATTATATATATGTATATATATGTCATCACTAATTTCTATTACAACTATAAGTAGCTAGCTAACATTTCCATTTTATGGTTAACGAGTATGAGGCTTAATGAGATAAGTAAATTGTCCATGTACACATTGTCCATAGAGACAGACTTCAAATCTTCAAATCCTGGTCCACCCAACTCCAAAGTTCGTGCCTTTTCTGTTAACACATTGCCTCTGATGGAGAAACCACCATCAAAAACCTGTTAGCACCACAGAGAGTTCACTTCACTTTCCTCAGTTCTCCATCTGTAAAATAAAGGTCCTTCCCAGATCTAACATTGTATAATTCTATTATATGGTTTAGCAGAGAGAAGTGAGTAATTTGTTTCTCTGTAAGGTACTTTGAGAGTTACCATCTTAATTATATTAAAGTTGAAATATGAAACAGTTGAGAAATTGAACCATAATTCGATGGAAAGTTTGGCACATGACATACTCATTTTCTTTTCTTGTTGGTAGAGTCTGAACAGGGAGTCAGAAAAGTCTTATCTAGCCACCAGCATTATTCAACTTGAAGGAACGTAAAGTAATTGGAGTGCTGTTTGTTGGTTGGTTTTGGCGGGGCAATGAAGAGAACTCTGCAATGTTTGTTTTGATCAAAGCAGGTGGTGAGAGCTAAATTTTACCATAATGAAAGTTGTTAGACCTCTAACAAGTACCAAAATCTCTTTGCAAACAACCTCTTATTATATAAAGTTTGGGTTGGAGACACCTGTTTCAAATATAATAGGAATCAAGATGGGAGAGAGAAAATAGAGTTTCTAAATGACTTTTCTTATTCTAGATTCTTCTGTAAGCATTGAGAAAAAGTATATTCTTCAAATGATACAACTAGCTGCAGAGATCTATTTCTCATTGCTCTAAAAACCCATAATTCCTAATTAAGCCTTTTCTGTACCCCTAGTTATCTTTTCTATTTTAGCCTGCCTTTTATTTAAAAGAAAAACATGTCTAAAGGTCATCATAGAAGGTTGAGAGTTTTGTCTTTCAGGACTTTAAGGAGATTGCTCCACTGTCTTGCTTGCATTGTTTCTGATTAGAAAGCTGCCATCATCCTTATCTCTGTTTCTCCATATTAATCTGTCTTTTCTCTCTGGCTGCTTTTAAGATATTTTCCTTATTACCGTTTTTTGGCTATTATAGGCTGAAATTTGTTCCCCGAAAATTCATATGTTGAAACCCTAACCTCCAATGTGATGGAATTAGTGCCCTTTTTAAAAGAGGAAGAGACACCAGAACCTTCTCTCTGTGTGTGCATGCACCATGGAAAGGTTGTATGAGGACATATAGCAAGAAGTTGGCCATCTGCAACCCAAGGAAAGAGTTCTCACTAGACACTGACCCTGCTAACATCTTGATCTTAAATTTCCAGTCTCCAGAACTGTAAGAAAACACCTTTTGATTATGTAAGTCACCCAGTTTATGGTATTTTGTTATGGCAGCCTGAGCAGACCAAGATGTTAGCAATCTGATTGTGCTATTGCTTGGTGTAATGTCCTTTATGTTCTGTGTATTTGGAGTTCACTGAGATTCTTGGACATGTGCATTTATTGTTTTTTTCAAACATGAAATATTTTCAGCTATAGTTTTTTCAAATATGTTTTCTTCCCATCCCCTCATCTTTGAGAACTCCAATTACACATATATTAGACTACTTTCGCTTACCCCATAGCTCACTAATGCTCTTCAACTTTTATTTCTATTTTCTGTTTCACTTTGTACATTTTGTTTTGTTATGTCTTCGAGTTTACAGACTTTTTTCTTTTTTTTTTTTTTTTTTTGCAATGTCTAACCTACTGTTAATGCCACCCATTGTAGTTAGCATCTCTAGAAGTCTTTTAAAAAATATATTCTTGGTCAGGTGCAGTGGCCCAGGCCTGTAATCCCAGCACTTTGGGAGGCCGAGGCACTGTGGATCACCTGAGGCCAGGATTTCAAGACCAGCCTGACCAATATGGCAAAACCCTGTCTCTACTGAAAATACAAAAAATTAGCCAGGCTTGGTGGCATGCTCCTGTAGTCCTAGCTACTGGAGAGGCTGAGACTGGGTAATTGCTTGAAGCCAGGAGGTAGAGCTTGCAGTGAACCAAGATTGAGCCACTGCACTCCAGCCTGGGCAACATAGCAAGACTCCATCTCAAAAAATATATAGATAGATAGATAGATAGATAGATAGATAGATAGATAGATAGATATACACACATATGTACGCACTTTGTCTCTATTTCACACGCTCAATTTTTCTCTTCCTTTTTGAATATAAGGAATATGCTACGGACTGAACGTGTACCCCCCAAAATGCATATGTTAAAGCCTTAAACTCTAATGTGGATTTATAGAATTTGGAGGTATGGCCTCTAAGAGGTTTGGACCTGGTAAGGGGAGGAAGAGAGACCTGACTGCTCCCTCTTTCTCATGCTCTGCCATGTGAGGACACAGTGAGAAAGTAGCCATCTACAAACCAGGAAGAAGGCCCTCACCAGAACCTGATCATGCTGGAAACCAGCTTTCATAATTCCCAGCCTCCAGAACTATGAGTAGTGAATTTCTGTTGTTTAAGCCACCAAGTTTATGGCATTCTCTTATAGAAATCTTGACTGACTGAGACAAAATTCAATTATAATAATACTTTTAATTTCCTTGTCTACTAATTTCTGTCATCTTTGAAATTTGAAATTTCTGGGTCTCATTCATTGATTTTTCCCCCCCTCTTCATTATGGGTCGTATTTCCAGCTCCTTTGTATGCCTGATAATTTTTATTGGATGCCAGACATTGTGTATGTTATTTTGTTTGGTGCTAGATATTTTTGAATTTCTATAAATATTCTTGAATTTTACTCCAAGACAAAGTGAAATTATTTGGTAATAGTTTTATTCTTTTGAGGATTACTTTTCAGCTTTATTATGTGAATCAGAGCAGCCTTGGTTTAGGGCTGATTTCTTCCCACTATGAGGTAATGTCTTCTGTGTTCTCTACTCAATGTCCTGTGAATTATGAGGTTTTAATTCACTTGCTAGAATGAACACAAACTATTCCCAACTCTGTGTGAGTTCCACAGCTTGTTCCTTCTAATACTTTAGGGTGATTTTTCCCTCCCGTGCCAGGTCATTTTCTTACAGTACTCAGTCATAGATTCACATGAGCTGCTCAAGGGATTTCTGGAATTCTCTTTCTATGCATTCTGTCTTCTCCCATGATCTTCCCCACAAACTCTTCTCTCCTGGTCCTCTCCAGGCTTTGAACTGAATGTTCTCAATTCCACAGAGATTTCTAGCCTCCATTTGGGCTCCCCTTCCCTGCCCTATTATGACCTAGAAACTCGCCCAACTCTAAGCAGATGCCTTCATAAGTCTTACCTTGTCTATTTCTTCCCTCTCAGGACTTATATCCTGTACTGTATATATAATATCTAATATATAATGACCACTGTTTTATGTATTTTGTCAGGGATTTTTTTATCTTTCAGTCAGGAGGGTAAATCTGGTTTCTGTTACTCCATCATGGCTGGAAGAGAAGTCAGTTTACTTCTATTTACACTTATCCTTGCTTCTCTCTTCACGTACCTTTCCTGGCTTCTGTCCTGGCCTAAACAAATTAAGATCAGTATTTTAGTCAGAGTTCTTAAAAGAAACAGAACCAGTAAGATAACTCCATCCATCTGTCTGTCTGCGTATCTATCTATCTATCTAATCTATCTTTCTATCTATCTCATATATAAATATATGAGAAGGAATTTCTTTTGGGAACTGGATGATGCAATTATGAAGACTAAGTCCCACTGTGTCATTCACAAGCTAGAGAACCAGGGAAGCTAGTGGCATGGCTCAGTCCAAGGCTGAAGGCCTGAGATTCTAGGGGGCTGCCGATGTAACTCCAGTATTCAAGGCTAAAGAATCTGGAGTCCTAATGTCCAAAGGCAGGAGGAAAAGGGTATCCCAGCTGCAAAACAGCATGCAAGAGAGAGAGAGAGCACACACAAATTCACCTGTCCTCTGCCCTTTTGTTCTATCCGGGCCCTCAATGAATTGAATGGTGTTTGTCCATATTTGGGTGAAGGCAGATCTCTGTCCTTAGTCCGCTGAGATAAATGCCAGTCTCTTCCAGAAACACTCCTACAGACACATGCCAAACTTTTCCTTTACTAGCTATCTGGGTATCTCTTAATCCAATCAAATTGTCACTTAAAATTAACCGTCACATTCAGTAACATTTAAGTTACGTTTGGTCCTATTTTCATGACTGCTGCTCTTAAATCCCAAACATATATAACTCTGTCATTATTATTAGGCATTTCCATCACATGATTCTAGTGCTGCATTGTCCACTATGATAGCCACTGTGTTATAGTAAGGATGCGAACTTGAATCCTTCCCTCAAGAAACTAATAACTTACTAGAAGAGTAAAACAAATGCACAAATATCAAAACATGGTAGAATACAAAAGAGATAGAAATGAAATTACAAGTCAAAAGAGGTAGATATTTTGTTTAACTTGGCAACAGGAGACCACTGCTGGTTGGAAAAGATTGAAAACCTCCAGAAGAGGAGGGGCTATTGAATACTTGCATCGTGGCTAGTCCAAGCTGAGATGGCCTCTAAGTGTAAAATATACACTAGATTTCAAAGACTTAATTAAAAAAAAGTAACATATCTTCTTAATAATTTGTTATATTTACTGCATTTTGGATTGAATATATTTTGCACATAATTTCATGTTACTTTTTACCCTTTTGTTACTATTTTAAATGAATGTACTAGATAATTTAAAAATTATGTATGTAGCTAGCATTATGTTCCTATTGGATCGTGCTTTCCAGAACACTTTCAAAGTAATTTGGAAACATCTACTCTTAATCCTAGGATAGTTGCTATGTCATTGGCATGTTAAGAACAGAAAATGTGTGACAATGAAATGGAGAGAAATCTAAATAGATGACTTAAGTTGTCATCCATTTCTCTAAGAAGATGACCACAGTGACCTTTGCAAAACTTTGTCACTTTTCTCTGGGCTCCCATTGGATTCATTGCCACTCTCAAGGCAACCTCTTCCTAGTCCTGCATTTTCCTCTGTCTGTGTCAGCCTAAATATTCTTCCAAGATAGTGGTTCTCAAAGGGTAGTCTCTGCTCCAGCAGCATCGAAATTACTTGGGAATTTGCTAAATATGAAAAATCTAATGTATTTATGATTTGGAAACTCCCACAGGTGAAGCCCAGAAATCAGTGTTTTCATGAGCACTCCCTTTAAGTTTGATGCATGTGAATTATTGAGAATCACTGCTCTAAGAGCTCATATTTAACATACTAAACACATCGTCTTCCAGGTCACCAACCTGCTCCTCTTCCTGATTTCCTTATTTCTATTCGTCTTTCTCCATGTCACCAAGGTGCAAAATGTCAGTTTCATCTTCACTTCATCCTTTCCTCTCAATGTTTACATTCAATAATCATCAACTCCTACTAGATTTACTTCAAAGTGCCTTAGCTTGGACTGAATACACCTCCTTTAGCGTTTCCAAATGTTTTTTCTCTCTTTTTGCGCTCATCCCTGCTATGTTCTGGCCAAGTTGAAATTACCTTTTTCTGTAATACTCTTTCCAAAGAGCATTCTTCTACTTTTTCTGCAAAGTTCTAGCCACTGGTTAGAAAGTAGTCCTCATTCTTGAGAATCTACCCCCTATCCAAATATTACTTGGATAAATATTACTTATTCTTAAAGGTAAGTTCCAAAGCCACTTCTGGGAGGTTTTCAATCTTTTCCAAACTGCAGTGGTCCCCTGTTTCCAAGTTAAACAAAATATCCATCTCTTTTGACTTTTAACTTCATTTCTATCTCTTTTATATTTTACCATGTTTTTCTTTTTTTGATATTAGTGCACAAGTTCTACCCTTCTAGTGAATTATAAGTTTCTTGAGGGGAAGATTCGAGTCCGATTTATCTTATCTCCCAAGAAATGGGAAAGAGGGAACTAATATTTCTTATATATACTCTCACCCAGGGCTTTTGTTCTTTCTATTCTTGTGCCTCAAATATTCTTTCCCCAAATGACTCTTTTCCTCACTTTCTTTAAGTCTCTTCTCAAGTATCACCTCTTAGAGAAACCTTTCTTCTCTTCTTATCCGATTACCTTACTTTATTTTTCTTCATACCACTTATTCCTACTGGAAATATATATGCATATATAGATATATATTTCAAATAGCTTGAATTAGAATTATTTATTGAATGAAGGAATAATATGTTTAATTTCTAAGCTTTAATCACTGCATCTTTAATGTATGGATGGTTAGACCTACATGTAGGAAGTTTGGAAGAATAAATGAGGTGATCGAAATTCATCACATAACACAGCATTTGAAACATTGCAGCATATGGTAACTGAAAACTATTATTATCATTAACATTATTATTCTATTAATACATATTGTTTTGGGGCTTCTGCCTTTTCTCCCTGATAGGTTTTATGACATCTGAGTGCAATGACTTTTGCTAACGAATCTTTGTACATCAAAAAGAGGTATCCGGGCTGGGCATGGTGGCTCACATCTGTAATCCCAGCACTTTGGGAGGCTGAGGCAGGTGGATCCCCTGAGGTCAGGAGTTCAAGACCACCCTGACCAACATGATGAAACCCCGTCTTTACTAAAAATACAAAATTAGCCGAGTGTGGTGGCTCAGGCCTCTAATCCCAGCTACTAGGGAGGCTGAGGCAGGAGAATCGCTTGAACCCAGGAGGCAGAGGTGGCAGTGAGTCAAGATCTTGCCATTGCATTCCAGCCTGGGCAACAGGAGTGAAACTCCATTTCAAAAAAAAAAAAGAGGTATCCAGTAAATAATTGCTGAATGCATGACGACCTCAGCATATCATGCAGCCTATCTAGATTGTAGTTTCTTGATGTACAAACAGGGGAATTAGAGTCTCCCAAGTCTTTTTGGGCAGCACTTTTTCACTAAACAACTTGTTAAAAACTCCATGGTCTGATAGTTTTGGGACAGAGGTTAGAATCCGAAGACTGTGCTTCTTTTAGTGGTATATTCTTTCCTACTTCAAATCTTTACAATATCCCCAGTGAGAGACAGACACAGGCTTCTTGGATTTGATGTTTACCAAAAGGCTCTAAATATCCTCTCCTTCTTTTCTATATAAAAATACACGTATATAATTTTCTCCACTTCCTCTTGATTAAACACAGTTCTTCTTTCTGCCTTTCTGGATTTCACCCCCAACATATTCTTATGATAAGTCAGCCAACTTTTTATAAACCACTGAATCTTGGTGTCATTTGGTGTGGATTGCGCCGCACAGTGTTTCTGAGAATTTCCTGACAATCGAGGTTCATTACAGCTTTCTAAATTAGGTATCCTCCATGTGAGAGCATAAACAATTGTTCTCAGAGCTGGGCTAGCATTCTGTCTTTGCTGGATCTAAATGTCTGTGTGTTTCTTGAGCAAACATGTGCTCCTTTCTGCTGTAATTTTAGTGAACTTTTTGCCAGTTCCTGCAGATCTTACATTCTGTCTGGGTGACTAATGATATCTTCCCTTTTTTCTCGAGCCATGCTATGATTTCATCACATAAATGGTAGCTCGGTTTCTTTCCTTGAATACTCACAATGTTGCCTTTTATATGGATTGCCGCAAGCATCAGTAGAATGGGATCTGAGTTGTAATTTATTTGACCTGTCTGAGGATGGAAAAGCAAGGCACATTTCTGATGAGAAGGAAGTTTTGTTTCTTGGAAAATGTTATTCTAAGACCAACTATAAACATTATCATCCCTTCAGAATAACATAAAGGGTCGGTGAGATAACCCCAAATGTCTATTTAGGTCAGGCAAGTAATAGAAAACTAGTGAAGAGAGCTGAGGAGAGAATATGGTGAAAAAACACCTCAAAGCGCTAGCCACGTTTGAGTTAGACAATCATTGGTATGCTGAACCACAGGAACCCAGTATTGCCAACACTTCTGATTTTTCAAGAGAAAGTAGAAATGTAGATTTTAATATGAATTTTTCTGATTTTCAAAGATTGACAATGAATTAAGCTGAACACAGCATTATTTGAGTGCTGAACACATGTCTGTGGCCAAAGGCTATTAGTTTGTAATCTCTGGTCTGTATGTTCTAATAGATTTTTTTAGGTGAAGTTATTAATTAAATAGAATATTTAATTTAAATATTCTATTTAAATTAGTTTAAATATTTGAACTATTAAAATTTAAACTATTTAATTAGTTTAAATTAAATAGAATATTTCCATTTTCTGCTAAGTTTTCATGGAGAAATGCATCTCTCAGGATAAAATGTTCTCCAAAGATATTTCCATTTTTTTCAGAATCTAAAAGGCTTACGTCAGTTGCCTATGATGTTCAAGACAGTATGAGAGATGCAGAGCTAAGGCACCGTCTTCCCCTTTTTTCAAGGAACTCATTATTTAGTTAGGAGAAATAGACAGAATACTTTCCTCCCCATAAAGTGCTATTTCTTAAAAACATGGCAAATGAAAATGTCAGGAAACTATCTGTAAACATTATAAAAATTGTTTAGGAATTCAGGGCTGGGCATGGTGTCTCATGCCTGTAATCTCACCACTTTAGGAGGCCAAGACAGGAGTTTTGCTTGAGTTCAGGAGTTTGAGACTAGCCTAAGGAACATGGCGAAACTCTGTCTCTACAAATAAAAAATAATTAAAAAAAAAACTTAGCTGAGTGTGGTGGTGTAGGCCTGTAGTCCCAGCTACTCAAGAAGCTGAGGTGGAAGGATCACTTGATCCCAGCAGGTCAAGGCTGCAGTGAGCTGAGATTACACCATTGCATTCCAGCCTGGGTGATAGAGTGAGACCCTGTCTCAAAAAAAAAAAAAAATTCAAAGCAGAGTGGTGAGATAATATAAGGCTGTGTTGATCAGCGTAGACATTATGAAGCAGAAAGCATGGATTTAGACATGGATAAAAGGACAGGAGAGAATTGCAGAGAGGGAGCAAAACTGCAAAGAAGGGATTGCGTGTGACACTATTTGTGAGTAAATGAGAGAACCAGTCTTTTGGTAGTTAAAAGTTTAATGTTGGGAGTAAAGTGGTAAAATTTGCATTCTAAATCTGGCACACACAAAAAAATACTTTTGAAAACAGGAAATATGAAACCAAAGAATTTGGGTTGTCTAGTCCTGGCTACAAAGAGGAACACATAACCTTTTTAGGCTGTTGCTATCTAATATTAATACTTTAATCTGAATTAATTATTTGCCTTTAGACTTCATGCTCAATAAGCAATTCTCTGATTCTCACTTGACATTATGGTAAGATTGGCTATAAAAGACAACACCTGGATCACAGAAACTTTTGATTTCTATTATTTTGACCCAGCTGATTTTACTCTTTTCTCCAAGGATGTTGACACAATTAACTATGTATTACATACATATAATATATATGGGGGTATGTGTGCATATGTATATGTATATATATATATATATATATATATATATATATATACACACACATATATGTATGTATTTAGTAATATAATGTTGCCAAAATATTATTTTCCAGGTAAAAGTTCACTAAGCCAGCTTAGTGTTTACTTATATCTAAAAAGCAGTCAAATAATTTTGAATTCTTATCTTTTACCATTTTTGTCTTACTAAAATTATTTTCAGTGGGCTCAATTAATTTTACTATGGATTTTACTTGATCCCTTCTGAAATCCAAATTAACTTTTTATCAGATATAAGTTCTTTCATTTAGAGTTTTCTCTTTTATAGTTATTATTTCTACCAAGTCTGATTTTCTGAGGTCAAAATTTGCTGCTCTAAATTTTATGATGTTTGATTTTTTCCTATAAATATTTTGATAATAACAAAATTTATAGGTTAGTCTAGCTATTTATATTTTTATCCTATGTTATCTCCATTAAATCTATTTTTGGATTTCATAATATTATGAATTAGACAAGAGACTATTAGCTTGTGTTTATTTCTTAGTAAGTCTATGAGATAATGGTCAAGTTTCCTCCAGACATTTCTGTCTGGATTAGATTTCTTTTTATTTTAAAATTGAAAAATTCTGTTATTATGCTGCAACAAGCATATGAAAAAAAGCTCAATATCACTAATCATTACAGAACTGCAAATAAAAATCACAATGAGATACCATCTCACACTAGTCAGAATGTCTATAATTAAAAAGTAAAAGAATAACATGCTGGTGAGGTTGCAGAGAAAAGGGAACACTTACACACTGTTGGTGAGAGAGTAAATTCATTCAACCATTGTGGAAAGCAGTATGGTGATTCTTCAAAGAGCTAAAAGCACAACTACCATTTGACCCTGCAATCTCATTAGTGGGTATATACTCAGAGGAACAGAAATCGCTCTAGCATAAAGCGAATGTTCATTGCAGCACTATTCATAATAGCAAAGACATGGAATCAATCGAAATGCCCATCAATGACAGATTGGACAAATAAAGTGTGGTACATATACACCATGGAATACTATGCAGCCATAGAAAAGAATGAGATCATGTCTTTTGCAAGAACATGGATGGAGCTGGAGGGCATCATCCTCAGCAAACTAACTCCTCAGCAAACTAATGCAGGAACAGAAAACCAAATACTTCATGTTGTCACTTATGAATGGGAGCCAAATGATGAGAACTTATGAACACAAAGAAAAAAATAACAGACACTGGGGTCTACTGAAGGGTGGAGGGTGGAAGGAGGGAGAGGAACAAAAAAGATAACTATTGGGTACTGGGTTTAATATCTAGATGATGAAATAATCCGTACAACAAACCCCCCTGACCTGAGTTTACCTGTTTAACAAACCTTCACATGTATCCCCGAACCTAAAATAAACATTAAAAAAATTATATTATTAATCAATTTTTTTCCGTGAACTTCTAATCAGATTATATACCGTGCACTCACTGTCCCTGACATTGGTGAAACAGAGAATAAACAACGGGATCAAAGTAGAGGGACTGAAGGTACTGCTTCATGGCCAGCTACCTTAGACACCCTGGTTTTATGTGGTTATCTTGGGCTCATTTGTTCAGCAAGTATTTATTAAGAACTTACATGTTAAGACACAACACTTTGCAAATATAGGGGTGAGCGTGTTTCCATAAACCCTGTGCTCATGGAGCTCTCAGTTCAGTGGGGAAGACAATACAATGGTCAATTACCATAATGTTTGATGGATATTATGATAAGAAAAATGCTAGGTGCAATGGGAGTGCAAAACCGAATATAGCCTGAGGGCCAGGGAGGCCCCTCTAAAAGAATGATGTTGGGGCTGAGGCCTGCAGGATGAACAGCAGCCAGAAGAAAAGAAAGAAGTCGTGGTGGACAGTAACAGCATTCCAGGAAGCTCTGTCATTGCTAGAGCCATAGAGTGGCTCTCCACTCTCCTAGTGGATCAAATGAGGTAGGAGGGAGGGAGGGATCAGATCATACAGAGTTTTGTAAGCTAATTTAGAGTTTGAAATTTACCTAAACCACACTATAAAGCCATTAAAGTATTTTTAAAAGAAGAGTGACGTGAGAAACTCTAGAACAGTATGGAGAATTAGTTAAAGACCACAGGCTGGAAGCAGAGCAGCCAGTGAGGGTTGGCTACTATTGTGAAGGCAAGAAATGACATTGTTGTGGCTAGAAGAGTGAAAGTGAGAATGGAAGGAGTAAAGTATTTTGAATAATATGTATTTATTTATTTATTTTTATAATTTCAACTTTTATTTTAGATTTAGATTCAGGAGGGACATATGCAGGTTTGTTACATCGGTATATTGGGCAATGCTGGGGTTCAGGATATGAATGATCTTATCACCCAGATAGTGAGCATAGTACCCAACAGTTAGTTTTTCAACCCTTGCCCCCCTCTCTTCCTCTCCCTTCTAGTAGTCTCCAGTGTCTATTGTTGCCATCTTTATGCCCATGAGTATCCAATGTTTAGCTCGCACTTATAATTGGGAACATGTGATATATGGTTTCCTGCTTTTGCATTAATTCACTTATGGTAATGGCCTCCAGCTGTATCCATGTTGCTTGAAGGACATGATTTCATCTTTTTCATGGCTGCATAGTATTCCATGGTGTATATGGACCACATTTTCTTTACCCAATCAGCCACTGATCACCTAGGTTGATTCCATGTCTTTGCTGTCATGAATAGCTCTGTGGTAAACAACAAGTGAGTGTGTCTTTTTTTCTTTTGGGTTTATAAGCAGTAATGGGATTGCTGGGTTGAATGGTAGTTCTGTTTTAAGTTCTTTGAGAAATCTCCAAACTGCTTTCCAAAGTGGCTGAACTAATTTACATTGAATAATTTGTAAAAGATAAAATAGATTTGACACTTGAATAGATACAACTGGGAATGGGTGAAGTAGGAAACAGAGTTTGCCTTGCACAAGGGAAAATTGAACGAAAGGTTTGCTAATGTAGAAATCTCTAGAAATATTGGGTTTGGGGAATAATATAATAACAGGTTTAGAAATGCACGGTTTTGTGTTTCCATGAGATAAGAGTACATGTTTAGTGGATAGCTGGAAATAAGACTGAGGCATCCTTGAGGGAAATGACTCCATATGACAGATAATGAAAGACACAAGCATGGATAAGGACACCATGGGTAGATGAGAATTGTGGGAAAGGCATTGGGCCCATGGCAGAACTCAGAATCACCAGTGCCTGAAGTTCAGGTAGAGGAAGGTAACTCTACAGAGGATAATGAAGTGTGAACAGAGGTAGGAAGAAAACCAGGAGGGAGTGATGTCAGGGAAATCAAAGAATGATAAAAGTGCCAAAATTCTGCTCAAAGGTCAAGCAAAATTGAAGTCCAAAGGAAGATGTGTGTTTGATTTAACTACATGTTGTTGGTAATGGGATTATGGTGGAGCAGGAAACCGGATTGAGGAGTGAATAGGATAAGTGGAAGTGAAAACAATGAATTCAAGGAGTTTGCTTGAAAAGAAGCACACGAGAAATAGAGCCACAGCTGCTGTAGGACAAAGATGAAGATGTTTGTTGTGAAAAGATACATGGATATATTTCAAGGATGATGTAAAGAAGTTGCTAGAGATGGAGAGGATGAAGTTATAGAAAATAATAAGAGGTGGGGAGTTAGAAATCTACAAAGGAGAAAGCATTGGGAACCACAGCACAGTAGTGGGATGACCCTTAAATTTCAAACAAACAAGTTCTTATCAGTTATCCTCATGGCCCTCTGAAACCCAACTTGACATTTTTCTCTTGGCCTCTGTGCTCAGATTCTTAACCGTATCTTTTCTCTATTTTGGAAACACTGGAAATTGACTGAAACTCCTCCTCTCTCTTTTCATTCTCAATCTCTATCTTAAATTCTGCTTCCCTTTGCCCCTGTGAATCCATAAATATGTCAATTCTCCATGTTTCTCATCAAAGAAGATAGATGCTGAAGCCAGATGGCTGTGGGTTTAATATGGATGCCATCACTCATTTTTGTTGTTTCACTTTAAACAATAACCCAACCTCTCTGGCCCTCTCTTATCCATAAACATGAATATATATACGTATATATATATATTTGAGACAAGGTCTCACTCTGACACTCAGGCTGGAGTGCAGACTCCTGGGCTCAGGCGCTCCTCCTGTCTCAGTATTCTGAGTAGCTGGGACCACAGGAATGGGCCACCACACTTGATAATTTTTAATTTTTCTTTTTTTTGAGACGGAGTCTCCCTTTGTAGCCCAGGCTGGAATGCAGTGGCACTATCTTGGCTCACTGCAACCTCCACTTCCTAGATTCAAGCTATTCTCATGTCTCAACCTCCTGAGTAGCTGGGATTACAGACGTGCGCCACCATTTCCAGCTAATTTTTGTATTTTTAGTAGAGACAGGGTTTCGCCATGTTGGCCAGGTTGGTCCTGAACTCCTGAACTCAAGTGATCTGCCCACCTCAGCCTCCCAAAGTGCTGGGATTACAGGCATGAGCCACAATGCCCGGCCAATTTTTAAATGTTTTTGTAGAGATGGAGTCTCCCTGTGTTTCCCAGGCTGTTCTTGAACTGGTTGCAGTCCTCTCTCCCCAGCCTCCCAAAGTGTTGGGATTACAGACCCGAGCCACAGTGCCTGGGAAAAGTTATAATTTTTTGAAAATTAAATAAGAGAACATTGTGGGCCTTAAGTGTGTTTATTTCCATCTATTCCTTTATAAAAAGAGTTCTCTCTCTCAATCGGCAATCACCTATGTGATTTATTTAAGCATCTCTGAGATTCTCTTTCAGTCTCATTCAGTTCTCATTCTTATTTTATCCTAATGTTGCCTTTTTCCTCACAATACTGGTCATCCTACAAGTATCAACCGTTGTGGATCATCTGTTGCCACCATTTAAATCACAATTTTGGGGCAGGAAGAAAGAAAGCTTGAGGGTGGGGAGGAGAGAATTAGGGCCAAGTTGTTTCCAAATCTGTACTCATAAAACGTAGCTAAGAATCAGGAAATAGCATAGGTTAGATAGAAACAGAAACTCTCAATCCTGATTTCAACACTGGAGGACATATTGACCATTTTAAACAATATTGTTTGAACCTGTTTCTTATTTTACAAAACAAATATTGCAAGTCTTCAGTAAGGTTTGGAGGAACTTGTGAATTAAAAATAAGAAACTCTTGAAATGAGAATTGTGAACCTGCGATAAATTTATTTCTGTGCATAATATGTTGATTTCTTATGTGGGAGCAGCCAAGGACCTGTTAGCATAAACAAATGTCTCATAGAGAATCATTTGTTTGTCTTGTGGTCCAGATCAAATCCCATTGTTCTCAATGGGAGTAGGAATTTTACACATCACAGCTTTTACTAACAGAGATGTTAGTAAAAGCTGCATATAAATAATGTCTTCGAAAGTGATTTTACAGGCAACAGAATTGGCCACTTGTCTCATTTTAAAAACTCTGGCTCATTTATGGATGTACCAGTTCATTATATGAATACTCACTTCAGTTCATAATCCTTCTTTTTGATAATTAACCCATGTTTCCATATAACTTTAAAAGGGGATCCTCAACAGGATTTTATGTAATATTTCAACTCCGAGGATATAGAATAAGCACTTGAGTGTTCATGTTAGAGGTCCCTATTGAATTAGAAGCAAAGTAGAAAGCCTTGACTATTCCTCTGGCCATTTTGCTGGAGACCATTGAAATGCTGGAGAGCCTTCCTGCTGGCACTTTTATTGAGGGGAGCAACTGTTCTAACTCAAGATAAATAAAGTCGGAAATGGAAGGGAAAAATTAAATCCTGGGAAATCAGAAAATAAAATGTAGGAAAAGCAGCTCTAGTGCATGACACTACAGAGTATGTCAAGCTGTTTTTGTTTAAAATAACACACAAAATGCAACTTAAAATAATACGTAGGTGTTGAAAAGCATTTCCTTTTTGGGGTGGGTGTGGTTGGCTTCTATTCACTCCCTCCAGAGCTGTGAACTCTCTCTAACTTGGAGACTAGTCTCCTCTCACTACATCTCATTTCCAAACTTCATGAAAAACGAGGTGTCAGACACTGAAGTGATTTCAATTTGGCTAACAGTTCTAGAAACTAAACTACTGATTGCTTTGTAAGTCTCTGTCCTGAACAGAGCAGTTGAACACTATGCGACTATTTATTTCAGAATAGAAAATTCAATCAATGGCTTTCAAAGTAATTGGAAAGTCCTTAAATTGGCCAAACTCAATGTCAGTTACTTTCATGCTGTCCTGCACACGTTGCCCTGTGAAATTATTTCGGGATACCCCAGCTCTATTTTCCATGTCAGCTCTGATTTGTAGTTGCAAACATGTTCTCTCTTTTCCTCTCGTTTTTTTCCTACATCTGTGTACTCTAAGAGCTATCATTTTTTTCTGGATTAAAATTATGGAAAAAGGATCTTGGTAAGGCAAACAGGCTGCAAAAGGGGTGAGAGAATATGAAATGCTGCTGAAAACAGGCATCCTTGAAAAAATGCAGTTTTAGAGAAAGAGGGCAAACTCATGGTCCAGATGTCAACTTGAGATTTTCAGCTCTCCGAATCTGAATAAGTTTGCCTTGAATGCCCTTCCTAGACTTCTGTGTTTCTGAGAGGGAATTTGTGCCATCTCACGGTGACTTCTCATTTGGACTTTTTGCCTCTACTGAGTTATCCTTGTTGGCTTTGTGTCTTACAGTGTTTGTTTATCTCTCCAATGGTGTCTCCCAGAGGTGCATGCAGCCACTGTTCCTGATTTCTACAACAAATCTATTCGCTAAGAGCCTTCTTATACACAGCAAACTTTGACAAAAGTTAGAGATTTAAATTTTAGGAGCAGAAAAACATTACACAGACTGTTAGACATCTTCATTCATAAAGATCCTGTAGCAAATCTCCCATGTTTCTTGAACAAGAGAACTCCCTTCTTGCCACCCTCTTCTCTTCTTGTGACTCTTTTCTGCTCCATCTCTCTAAGGAGAAAAAAAAGTCCTCCCATTTTAGGTATTTCCAACCTACATTCCTACATAAAAGTGCCCTTTTGCATATCCAGCTATTTAGATGATGATTTGAAATTTCCTTTTGTTTTTTAGAATATTTGGAAGGATCTTTAGATTCTTCCAGGTACTTAGTGGGAAACAGGATGGGAAGTAGGGTTGGGAGAGAGGGGATCTATACATCTTCTTGTCTGTAATAACTGAGGACGTTGTGTAAGTAGTAATATAGTCCCAGGGTTTACCCCTCTAGTGTGGTCTTTATCACCCTTTCCCATACTCTCTGTACTCTGAGAACCCTGGCTTTCTACTCACTGTGGTAGGCAGTGTATTGGTTCTCAAAAGACACTCACATACCAATCTCTGGAACCTGTGAATATGCTCCATGGCAAAGGGGAAATGAAAGTTGCAGATGGAATTAAGCTGTCTAATTAGAAGACTATAAAATAGGTAGATTAACTACTCCAGGAAGGCTGATTGTAATCACAAGGATCTTTGATGTGCAGAAAATTATGCAGAAGAGCAGATCAGATTGATGCAGTTTGATAAGGATTCAGCCCACCATTGCCGACTTTGAAGGTGAAGGAGAGGGACCATGAGCCACAGAAAACCAGCAGCCTCTAGGAACTGGAAAAAGCAAGGAAATGGATTCTCCCCTAGAGCTTCAGCCTCCCTCCCAGCACAAGGTCTTAGCACTATTTCATCTTCCCAGAAGGCTTCTCCCTCTTCCACTCTGCTTCTAGGTATGAAAATTCAAGTTTTAGTTTACTACATCAATGCTTATGCTTATTTTCTCATTTATAATATTGATGTTATTCTTTTAAAAAATATTTCTGGAAAATGCATATATTGTTGTTTCAGTTGTCAGAGACAACTATAAAATTGTCTATCAATTGTACAAATTCAGGCTGGGCACAGTGGCTCATGCCTGTAATCCCAGCAGTTTGGGAGGCCGAGGCAGGTGGATCACTTGAGGCCAGGAGTTCAAGGCCAGCCTGGGCAACATGGAGAAACCCCATCTCAACTAAAAAATACAAAAATTATCTAGGCGTGGTGGTGCATGCCTGTAATCCCAGCCACTCGGGAGGCTGAGGCACAAGAATCACTTTAGCTTGGGAGGCAGAGATTGAGTCAAGATTGCACCACTGCACTCCAGCCCGGGCAACAGAGCAAGACTCTGTCTCAAAAAATAAAAATGTACAAATTCAATTTCATCATTTCTGCTTTTGTACTTAATATTTAACTTAACTTCAAGTATTTCAGTATTTTTACAATAGTTTTTTATTCTGAGATAATTTTAAACTTAGATAAAACTTCAAGGATTATACAAAGATCTCCTGTATATCATTTACACCAGACTTAACAGTTATTGCATTTTGCCTCATTTCTTTATGAACATGTATGTGAATACACATATATAATTTTTTTTCTAAACTGTTTAGGAGCAAGTTGGAGATATTGTGCCCTTGCACTCTGAAATATTTATGCATTCTCTTACAATGATCAAAATCAGGATATTTAACATTGATACAATATTCTCACTTAATCCACAACGTATATTACATTTTACCTTTTGTCACAATGCTGTTTTATAACTATTTTTTAAATCTTGAATCAAAATCCATAAGGATCATGAATTGCATTTAGTTGTCATGTGTTTTAGTCTACTAAAAGACTGGGAATACAGGTCTTCAGTTTTACCTTTTCTTTCTTGACCTTGTCAATGTTTAAGTTCGCAGGGCAACTATATTGTAGAATGTCTATCAATCTGGGTTTATATGATGTTTCTTCATTATTACATTTAGGTAATGCGTTTTTGGCAAGAATACCAAATAAGTGATGTTGGGCTCTTCTCAGTGCATCATATAAGAAACATATAATGTTGACTTGTCACAGTACTGGATATATTAACTTTAATCACTAAGTTGAGGAAGTATCCAGTAGATCTCTATTCTCTGAAGCAATTTTGAGGAGATACTTTCCAATTATGTAAATGTCCTGTTCCTCAATGAACTTTAACCACTCAGTTTTTTCATGCATTCATGTTTTTCTAACTCGATGGCTCCTTATGGATTTATTGGTTGGCTTTCCACTATAAAGAAGAGCTTTTTCTTCTCATCTGTCTGTCTATCTGTCTATCTATCTAACCATCCATCCTACCTGTAATGTGTCAATATTGACATTTCCAATTCCAATCCAACACCACGCATTACATTATCATTTTAATGCTTTCCATATTTACAATGACCTTATCCAACAGTTGAGAAAATTGTCTCCATTATCCTTAGTAGATTTAGTTGTTTGCTCAATAATAGAATACATAGAGTATAAATTAGAATTCCTAGCTTCAAATTCTGCAAAAAAATCACCCAAGCATATTCAATAGAGTTCAATATTGTTTATGTTCTGTTTCTTTTGGTGTGGCATAAAATTTGCATATTGTAAAATGCACATATCTTAAGTGTACAATTCGGTGAATTGTGATAAGCACATGCAGCCTTGGGATCTGAGCCCCTATGAAGGTAAACAGCACATTCATCCCCTGAGAAAGTTTCCCGTCTCCTTACCAATTAATACTCCACCACCAAATGACAACTGCTTTTTAATTTTTTCCATCATGGAATAGTTTTGCCTATACTAGAACATCATATAGATGAAATCATAGAGAATGTATTCTTTTACAGCCCAGTGTCAGTAAATTTCATCTATGCTGTTATAATGATAGTTCATCCTTTTTTAAAATTAAGGGTAATTCATCTTTTTTTAATTGTGTTTCATGACTGTACCATAATTTTGTAATCCATTCACTTATCAATGAATCTATATATTATTTCCAGTTTTCCAATGTGAGATTATTATGAAAAACATTTCTATGAACATTGTTTTCAAGTCTTTACATCACACATACACGTATACATACACATTTGTTTACGCTGGGTAAATATCTTTTAGTGTAATTGCTGTATCATAGGCTAGGTGTATGTATAACATTATGAAAAACAGCCATACCATTTTCAAAGGTGGTGGTGGTTGTGTCATTTTCACACCCATCAGCTATCTATGAGAATTCTAGTTGCTCTGGCTTCTCAACAACTTTTGTTGTGTTTGTTATATTAGTTTAAGCCAGTCTAATACCTGCAAAGTGATATCTTATTGTGTTTTTAATTTGCATTTCAGTGATAACTAGTGATGTAGAGAAATCTTTCCAATGCTATTGGCCATTCATATAGCCTCATTTTTGACAAGTTCATTCTAATCTTTTGCCAATAATTTATTGAGTTGTTTGTAGAAGTTCTCTCTATATTTTCTACACAAGACATATGCATTGAGAATATTTTCTGGAAGTCTGTGGCTTGTCTCTTCATATTCTTAACGTTATTCTTCAATGAAAACAATCGTGAGGTTTATGAAATCTTACTTACTAATCTTCTGCTTCTATTGTTACTATTTTCATATTCTAAGAAATCTTTAGCTACATCCAGTTCATTAAGATATTCTCCTGGGTTTTGTTTTGTTTGAGACAGAGTCTCATTCTGTCACCCAGGCTGGAGTCCAGTGGTGCAATCTCGGCTCACTGCAATCTCTACCTCCTGGGTTCAAGTGACTCTCCTGCCTCAGCCTCCTGAGTAGCTGGGATTACAGGTGTGCACCACCACACCCAGCTAATTTTTGTATTTTTTAGTAGAGATGGGGTTTTTCAGTGTTAGCCAGGCTGGTCTCAAATTCCTGACTAGGTGATCAGCCCACCTTGGCCTCCCAAAGTGCTGGGATTACAGGTGTGAGCCACCAGGTCTGGCCCTCCAGGGTTTTTTTTTTTTCTTCCTAGTAGCTTTGTGGTTTTAGCCTTTATGATTTGATCTATGATCCAGCTTGATTTATGTGTGTGTGTGGCAGGGAATCAAGGGTTTGTTTGTTTATTTCCATGTGGATATTTACTTGTTTCAGCACCATTTGTTAAAAATGCTGTCCAAACCAATTGACTGAACAAATATGAGTCTATTTCTGGGCTCTATATTTTCTTCTGTCGAACTATGAGTCTATTCTGACTCATATATCCTGATTATATCTTACTGTGTTGATGATGATAGTAAATTTTAAATTCAAGTAAAGTAAGTCTTCTAATTTTGCTCTTTTCAAAGATTATTTTGGCACTCTTAGGTCTTTTTCATTTCTACATAAATTTTCAAATCACCTTCTCAAATTCTTTTTCTAAAGCCTTCTGAGATTGTGATTGTGATTGCTTAGACTCTATAGAAAAATTTGTGGAGAACTGACACCTTAAAAAGTTTAAGTCTGGCAGTCCATTTAACATAGTATAGCTCTTTCTTTATTTAGGTCTTTTCATTTTCTTATCAACGTTTTATAGTTTTCAGGGTAGACATTTTACATGTTTTGTTGAATGTATTCCTGAGTATTTTATGATTTTGATGTTATTTTAAAGCCATTTTAAAAAAGATATTGTCTTTTCTATTGTTTACTCCTAGTGTATAAAAGGACAAATATTTTTCTCTATTGACTTTACATTCTGTGACCTTGATAAAATCTCTTATTTACTTTCATATTTACATTGTGAATTTCTTACTATTTTCTATGTACATAATCAAGTTTTCTGTAAATAAAAAGTGATCTACTACATAGGAATACAGCTAACTGAACAGGTGAAAGATCTCTACAAGGAGAACTACACAACACTCCATGCAATATGGATTGCAAGAATCAGTAATGTTAAAATCGCCATACTGGCCAAAGCAATTTACAAGTTCAATATTATTTCTATAAACTACCAATGTTGTTCTTCACAGAAATAGAAAAAGAAAAATCTATCTTAAAAATCACATGGAACCAAAAAGGAGCCACAATAGCTAAAGCAATCCTAAGCAAAAAGAACAAAGCTGGAGGCAATGCAGTACTCAATTTCAAACTGTAAGAGTATAGTAACCAGCATGGTACTGGTACAAAAGACAGATCAATGGAAGAGAATAGAAAACTCAGAAATAAAGCTGCACTCTTACAACCATCTAATCTTTGACAAAGCCAATGAAAACAAGCACTGAAGAAAGGACTTCCTACTCAATAAATGGGTTGGGATAACTAGCTAGCCATATTCAGAAGAATGAAACTGGACCCTGACCTATTACCATAATGAAAAATTAGCTCATGATGGATTAAATATTTAAATGTAGGCCTCAAACTGTAAAAATCCTAGAAGAAAACCTAGGAAATACCCTTCTTGACCCTGAGCTTGGCAAATAATTTTTGGCTAAGTCCCCAAAAGCAACTGCAACAACAAAAAAAATTGACAAGTGGGACCTAACTTGACTAAAGAGCTTCTGCACAGCAAAAGAAACTATCAATAGAGTAAACAGACAACCTACAGAATGGGAGAATATATTCACAAACTATGCATCTGACAAAGGTCTAATATTCAGAATCTATAAGGAATATAAACGAACCAACAGGCAAAAAGCCAATAGCCCCTATAAAAAAATGGGCAAAGGATGTATACAGACACTTCTCAAAAGAGGACATATAAATGGCGAACAAACATGAAAAAATGCTCATCATCACTAATCATCTGAGAAATTCAAATTAAAACCACAGTGAAATACTGTCTCACAGCAGTCAAAATGGCCATTGTTAAAAAGTCAAAAAATAACAGATGCTAATGAGGCTGTGAAGGAAAGGGAATGCTTATACACTGTTGGCAGGAATATAAATTAGTTCAGTAACTGTGGAAAGCAGCTTGGAGATTTCACAAAAAACTTAAAAAAGTGCTACCATTCAACCCAGCAATGCCATAACTGGGTATATCATTATACCAAAAACACACATGCACTCATATGTTTATAGTCATACTATTCATAATAGTAAAGACATGGAACGAACCTAGATTCCCATCAATGGCAGATTGGATAAAGAAAATGGGGTATATATATATACCATGAAATACTATGCACCCAAAAAAAGAATGAAGTCATGTCCTTTGCAGCAACATGGATGCAGCTGGAGGCCATTATCCTAAGCGAATTAATGCAAAATCAGAAAACCAAATATCTCAACTTTCTCACTTATAAGTGGAAGCTAAACATTGAGCACATGTGGACATAAACATGGGAACAACAGACACTGTGGACTACTAGATAGGGGAGGTAGAGAGAGAAGCATGGGTTAAAAAAACTATCTATTGGGTACTGTGCTGATTACCTGGATGCAACATATCCATATAACAAACCTGCATGTGTACATCTAAAATAAAAGTTGAATTTTTTATTAGTGACTTACCTCTTCCATTCTAATCTTTATGCATTTATTTTTTTTTGCAGTGTTCAACTGCCTAATACTTCCAGTACAATATTGAATAGAAATAGTGAGAACCCACTTTTGACTTTCTTAAATTTTCAAAAATTGTTTTAGGTTTTCTACTTCATTGATTTCTGCTCTTTTTCATATCATTTTTTACTCATCTTGGATTTAATTTGATTGTCTTTTTCCATCTTTTGAGGTTGATAGCTAGGAATATTGAATTTAAATATCAATTAAAAATAAATATATATTATATATAATTTATAAACAAAAAATATGTATATATTTATATATATAAGCACTTAAAGCTGTGAATTTCCCTGTATGTACTGCCTTAACCTAAATCCCACATATTATAACGTCATACTTTTATTATCATTCAGTTGAAGTATTTTATAATGTTTCCTCTGATTTCTGCCTTGACCCATAGGATATTTAGCAGTGTGTTAACTAAGTGAGGCTTTAATAAATACTTTGTTGTTATTGATTTTTAATTTAATTCTATGTGGTCAGAAAACATACTTGGTAAGATTTTAAACTTTGAGTGAATTAATGATTGCTTTACTTCACAGCATGTGGTCCTTGGTAAATATTCTATACATAGTTACAAGAAAGATGTGTTCTATAGTTATTGGATTATTTGTTATATAAATGTCAATTAGGTCATTATAATTAATCATGTTTAAATCTTCTCTATCCTTGCTTATTTCTTTTTAAGTTCTAGCAGTTGCTGAAACAGTTGCTAAAATCTATGATAATGGATTTGGCCATTACCCTCTAATTTTGTCAGTTTTTTCTTCATGTATTTTGAAGGTTTGTTATTGGACACCTACTCATCCATGATTGTTGTTATTTTCCTAATCTACTGTTTTATTATTTTAAAATATCTTTCCTTATTGCTGATAATATTTCTTATCTTAAAGCTTATTTTGTCTGATCTTATTATAGTCACTCTAGCTTTCTTATCTGACTGTTTTTATGGTATATCTTTTTCTATTCTTTTATTTTCAACTTCTCTGTGCCTTACATTTAAATTGCTCCTCATATATGCCAAAGAGTTGGGTCCTTTTCCAATTTAAATCCACTTACAATATCTGTCTTTTAATTGGAGTGTTTCAATTTCATTTAATATAATTACTTACATAGTTGGATTTATGTCTACTATTTTTTCTATATTTTTCCTAGTTGTGCCATTGTTTTTAAAATCTTACCCTTTTTCTTGCCTTTTTTGAATAGCTGTATTTTGTGAGATTCATTTTTAATTTCTCTACTGGTTTTTAGTGTATTTCTTTGCACTATTTATTTAGTTACCATATAGGGTATCGTAAGGATTGTGAAATACATTTTTAATTTATTACATATACTTAGCATTACTATTGTGCTATTCCATATGAGATATGAGACATAAAAGCCTTGCAAAAGTGTAATCTATTTTACCCTCATTATATATACAAGTTTTCATATATATATCTATACACATTGTATGCCCCACAATATGGTACTATAATTTATTATGTAAATAGTCATATACATTTTCAGGAAAATAATAGAAGAAAAAAATTATAGCCTTTTATGTTTACCCCCTTGTTTTTTTTTTGAGACAGAGCCTTGCTCTGTTGCCAGGCTGGAGTGCAGTGGCAAGCAATCTCAGCTTGCTGCAACCTCCACCTCCCAGGTTCAAGTGATTCTCCTGCCTCAGCCTCTGCAGTAGCTGGGACTACAGGTGTGTGCCACCACGCCCAGCTAATTTTTGTACTTTTAGTAGAGATGGGGTTTCACCATGTTGGCCAGGATTGTCTTGATCTGTTGACCTCATGATCTGCCTGCTTCAGCCTCCCAAGTTTTCCCGCAGTTTTACCATTTCCAAGACTTTTCATTCCTTTATTTAGAGACAAGTTTCCATCTGATGTCATTTCCCTTCAGATAAATAACTTCCTTTTTGCATTTCTTAAAATTAAAGCCTGATGGCAATGAAATCTACTTTTGCATTATATGTAAAAGTCTTTACTTTGCATTCATTTTTGATGAATATTTTCTTTGAATACAGAGTTCTGTGTTGACAGAGTTCTTTTTCTTTAAGCATTTTGAAGAAACCATTAAATTGTTTTCTGACCTCTATGTGGCTAATGAGATAGAAATAAATCGTTGATATGGTTGGCTGTGTCCCTACCCAAATCTCACCTTGAATTGTAATAATCCCCATGTGTCAAGAGCAGGGCCAGGTGGAGATAATTAAATCATGGGGGCAGTTTCCCTCATACTGTTCTCATGGTAATGAATAAGTCTCACAAGATCTGATGGTTGTACAAATGATAGTTCCCCTGCACAAGCTCTCTTGCCTGCCACCATGTAAGACGTGACTGCTTCACCTTTGCCTTCAGCCCTGATTGTGAGGACTCCCCAGCCATGTGGAACTGTGAGTCCATTAAACCTCTTTTTCTTTATAAATTACCCAGTCTTGGGTATGTCTTTATTAGCAGTGTGAGAATGGACTAATACAACCATCATTCTTCTGTCACTCCCTGTTGTGCACTGTGTCATTTTTTTTTTCTGACTTCCTTCAAGATTTTTTTAATCCTTTATCATATCCAGTTTGACTATGATGTGCCAAGGTAGGGCTGTGTGTGTGTGTGTGTGTGTGTGTGTGTGTGTCTTTATCTGTAAGTTATATCGTGTGAGGTTCTCTGGGCTTCTTTGATCTCTATGTCAGTGTTTTTGACCAAATTTTGAAACTTTTCAGTAAATGTTTCTTCAACTGTTTCCTCACTCTCTCCTTTTCTTACCTGTTCTAGAACTCTAATTAAACATATATTAGAGTTTTTATATTTCCCTACAGGTTTCAGAGGCACTATACATTTTTTACTGTTGTTAATCCTGTACTCTCTTCTTGAGGTTGGATAATTTGTATTGCTCTGTCTTCAAGTTCACTTAGTTTTTCTTCTACCATCTCTAATGTGCTGTTAAGTCTGTCCAATGGATGTTTTATTTGAGATATTATATTTTCTAGTTCTAGAACTTCCCTTCTATTCTTTATATTTTTCAATTCATTCCTATCATTTCCTGTAAATTCATTTTTTATAGCCCTTGACAACCAAAATGAGTGATTGCAGCAGGTGGCCCAATCAATCAAGGTTTATTGGGCCTGCTTGAGGATGCACCAGGAAAAACACTAGTCACAGATGGATCTGTGGCCATTTGTTCCAAAGGAGTTCTCAGGAGGTTTAGTATTTGTATTAGTCTGTTTTCATGCTGCTAATAAAGACATACCCAAGAATGCGGAGCAAAAGAGGTTTAATTGGACTTACAGTTCCACATGTCTGGGAAGGCCTCAGAATCATGGTGGGAAGTGAAAGGCACTTCTTACGTGGTGGTGGCAAGAGAGAATAAGGAAGAAGCAAAAGTGGAAACCCCAGATAAACCCATCAGATCTCATGAGACTGACTGACTATTGCAAGAATAGCATGGGAAAAACTGACCCCATGATTCAATTACCTCCTCCTGGTTCCTTCCCAAAACACATGGGAATTCTGGGAGATACAATTCAGGTTGAGATTTGGGTGGAGACATAGCCAAACCATATCAGTATTTATATATTTTCCTTAGGAAGGTGGGAGTGGGTGGTGGGACATAGTGAGAAGAATGGTTATATACTCGTGAGACTTTAGCTAGTGCCCAGTAAATCTACATTATACATAAGATAAGGAAAACACATGAAGAAAATGGGAATAGAGGAAGCAGACATCTCAGGGAGGGGTGAGGAAATAATTAATCTCATCATGTCTTTGTTCTCTACCTGGGAACATAAGCTAGTAGTCAACACTATCAGTGTGGAGTCTTTGAAAAAGCTGGTTTCTGTTTAGACCTTAGGGAAGAAAGCCTAATGGTGGTGATATGGTTAGGCTTTTTGTCCCCACCCAAATCTCATCTTGAATTAGAATCCTCATAATCCCCACACGTCAAGGGAGAAACCAGGTGGAGGTAATTAGATCATGGGGATGGTTTCCCCCAGGCTGTACTAACCTTTGTTTATGTAAGCAGATAAAACAAATTTAAAAATTTGAAAATAACCACTCAAAATTTTACAACAGTTAAAATTATATTCAATTATATTAACAGTTCTTTCTTTTATTTCCCAAATACATTCTGATATAAATTTTGATAAAGCAAATGGGTTTACATGTAATTAAAGTTTTTATATCAGTATTTTAAAATAACTATAAAGCTCTAATTTGTGGGTTATATGTACATCATTAGAACAGACAGGGTGCTGGGTGCTGGCTTGGAAGGCACATCAACCACAAAGGCATGGATGTATCCAAAATACGTGACAGCAGAAATTTAGGGCTGCTGCCTGGGCAGATTCTTGCTCATCTACCCTATCATTCAACCACTATTTGAGCTGCACAACTTAGTGCCTGGGCATCACTACATGAACTCCTTAGTAGCTGCATGGGCCTTTGTCTATGACAGGCAGCAGCAGATCACTCTTCAGGTGGCTGTTGAATCAGACGCCCAAGTGGCAGGACATTCTTTGATCATGCACACTGTGTTATACCAGAGACACTGCTATTGTATTCATTGGTTTCATGGACTGTGGGTCAGGCTGTCAGACTCCTCTCTTCTGGATGCTTGCTGAAGAGTCCCAGAAAAAGCTGCTCAAGGCTGGAGGTGGCCAACCCAAATATTCCAGCAACCCAAGCTCCATGAATGATGCAAGGCTTAAGAAATCTAAGGACACAAGAGTGCTGGTAGGTTGAGAAACTATTCTGAAGTACAGAAGTCAATAAACGATTATTATTTCTTTGGTATGTCAGTGGCAGAAACTTGTGTTATGGTTTTGTTAATTATTTTCTAATTGCCTAAAATTTTTGCCTTCTGTATTTTGACACTGTATTTTTTGGCACATAAACGTTCTGAATGCTTTAGTTTTGATATTGACTATGTTGCCAGATAGGGGCCCTGATCCAGGCCCCAAGAGAGGGTTCTTGGATCTCGCAGAAGAAAGAATTTGAGGCAAGTCCATAGAGTAAAGTGAAAGCAAGTTTATTAGGAAAGTAAAGGAATAAAGAATGGCTACTCCATAGGCAGAGCAGCCCCTAGGGCTGCTGGTTGCCTATTTTATGGTTATTTCTTTATCCAACAAGGGGTGGATGATTCATGCCTCCCCTTTTTAGGCCATATAGGGTAACTTCCTGACATTGCCATGGCATTTGTAAACTGTCATGGTGCTGGTGAGAGTATAGCAGTGAGGACGACCAAAGGTCACTCTTGTTGCCATCTTAGTTTTGGTGAGTTTTAGCCAGCTTCTTTACTGCAACCTATTTTACCAGTAAGGCCTATATGACCTGTATATCATGTAGACCTCCTAGCTTATCCTGTGACTAAGAATACCTTAACCTTCTGGGAATGCAGCCTAGTAGGTCTCAGCCTTATTTTATCTAGCCCTTATTCAAGATGGAGTTGCTCTGGTTCAAACACCTCTGACATTTCCCCCTGCCTTTTATAAGAGAACCTTTCATCCTAAGGCTTGTAGAGGGATAATCCTTCTTCTGTGACATCTTCAGGTTGAATAGGGGCAATGATATTCCTGCCTAACTATTGGGTCTCTTGCATTCAGGGTAGAGAGACGCTCAGTCAGAAATCATTTATATGGCAAGGGCTATTCATAATTCTTGAGTGCCAATGAAAAGTGATATCTGGAAGATTAATATATGTTCAATTTAAGAGAACATTCAGTAAGCTTATACTGCATTCTTACACATAGAGTGCAACAGCAATATATTTCACAACAATAAAGGAAAATAAGCAATATTATCCCAAGTAAACTAAATTAGAAGACTTTTCATTAACTGAACAGTTGGAATCAAGCTGATATGGGGTTGCTAACTGATTCTAATACCCGTCCAGAGCTAGAATATCAATCCAGATTTTTGCATTACCCATCCCTCTTGTTTCTTCTGAGCTGTGGTCAGAGATCACTGATTGGTTCACAGTAATAATCAAGGTCAGTCTAAATGTCAGGAGAAAAAGCTCAAAAACAACTGATGAGACTAGAATGTAATAACCGGTGTGCCACAGTTCTTAAAGCATAATTTTTTTCGGTTTCCCATCTCCCATTTTTATTAAAGACAAATCATGGTAAGACTGATTTGCTTTATTATACTTGGTCTGATTATTTGTATAAAGCACAGCAAGAATATCTGTCACCTAAGCTCTTTTTAAATTGGTTCTGATGGAACTTTGTTCCAGAGAAGGAATCTCAGATAAGACTTTTTTAAAGCTGAGCCCATGCATGGGTTTATACCTTCAAATACCTATAAGCTGAGCAAATTCCCCTCCTATTGAGGTCCCAGGAAAACTTGGGGCTCCAGGGCCTGTTAGAAATTGACATTCTTTACTTACCACAGGTCATAAACCCTGTACAGGGACTGTGTAGACAAAGTATGAGGCCAGTTTTTTCCCAAGGAGATTTATTGGCTCTACAAGTCAAGTTTGGTTCCTCAAAGGAAAGCATGCCATTTCAGTCAAAGCCTTGGTAAAATAACCAGTTTCTCCAATTGTGTCTTGTTGCAAAAGAAAACAGATTCTTATTGCACTTAAGCAAATAACTATATTGCCCTAAGTTAAGATACTCACAAATATTAATAGTTTCAAATTCTGGAGAAATCAGGTAGAGAGAAACAAATATGCTCCAACTTTTGTTCACAGGACTAAACTTTACTCAATTGTTAAATGCTGTCAATAGCCCAAGAGAAAAGTTTCCTTGACTTTGAAAAACAGAACAAAGGATCAGCAACATTTTAAGCAAAAAGTCAAAAAGATTACTTTAGTCTTTTATTAGTTCAGTCCATGCAGTTAACTCCTGTTCTGCTTGATATTCATGAACATTTCAGCTCTCCCTGAGAGTCCTGAAAGTTTTTCCCTCTATTTTAATGTTACAATTTCCAAAGTCATTGGGAACCTGCATTTAACAGCAGAAAGTCCTATAGCTGACTATAACCCACTTTCTAAAGAGGACCAAAACAAGACAACAATTGTCCAGGGAATGGCTGACAAAAAGTATTAGTTAGGACAGCCACTATTAAAGCCACAATTGACAAGGAAATTTTGGTTACCTCTGTGGCATACAATGATTTTATGTAACAATTATCATTCTTAATAACAAACATTAAGTCCTATGAGAATTGTAGGAGTTTCCGATAATTTTGGAACACATACCAATAACGTATTTATACAAATACAGCCCAAAGAAAGCCAACTTTGTATTTTACAATGCTTCCTGTAGGACTTTTATACCAAATAAGCCAAATTTTACTGTTGCATTAGTGTACTATTAATGTTAAACCAATTCTTAATAAAACCTTATAGACACATTTATTCAATCTTAATCAGTTTGACCATAAGATAAGATTCCTATAAACCCTTTTTTCTCACCTCCCTAGCAAAGTGGATTATAAACCTCTTATAACCCTTTATAATTTTTGTGAAAGAGCAGATCAGTGCTCTAAGAAACATCTGATGTGCTTATATTCCAATATTCAATTTATGGAAAAATTGAATAATACCTTTAACTTTAGGCAATATGTTCATATTCAGAATTTCTTTTACAAGATTAACTTTTTGCAGGCCTTCCACAATTTGCTTAAACTTTTAGCTTTATCTTAACCAATGTAAAACAATCCTTCAACTTTTAAATCTAGGCAAAAAAAAAAAAAAAATCCATACCCCTTGCCTTGTTATAATCTTTTACCAGAAACACATTTTACTTTCCTTACATACCTTGCTTGTAAAATTGTTTTTATTTTCCAAAGATTACTTAAGTCATGTGATGTAAGAGGCATTCACTTTTTACTTTTCTGACAAAATATTTGATTTAAGCATTTATTATTTTTAAGCCATTAATCAAAGCTCTTTTATATCATCACACACAACACATATAAATATACAGACAGAAGAAGATCCAGTAGTTGTAAGATTTTTCATTTGCCAGTTTTCTAATTGAATTACTGGCTTCAAGATGGAGCCCTTGGAAGAACAAGGCCAGGAAAGCATGCAGTTTGTATAGCTTAATAGCAGGCACAGCTAGAAGGCAAAAACAGACCCCCAAAATTAAGAGTCCCATTTTTATACCAGATCCTGGATCCCAAAAAGAGAGAATCAGCCCTTCTCCCATGGGAGTCTTATCTCTCGGTGGAGTCTAGGGACATCTGCATACTTCCTAGGTGGCCAAGAGCATGCTTCTCTTATCCAAATGTGCAAAAATCCAAGAATCCCCCCATAACTGCTGTTAGCCATCCCCAAAAGTATATTTTCAACCTAGTTATTACACACTAAAACTCTCTTATAAGATTAGCAAAGTAATTTCTGATACCCTCCAAAGTCAAAAATGTCAGATAACACAATGCAAAGCCTTAGATTTTGAGAGGGATCTATTCATTTTTAATTCTTGGGGTTTCATGAGGAAAACAAAGGTTTTTCCCAAAATGGGGTCTGTGGCACCTCCTGTTATCCCCAAGGAGTCCCAGGCTGTTAGAGCTTGAATATCTACTTTTAATCAAGCTGAATTTTAACTACAGCACTCTTCTTTAAAAAAAAAAAGTTAAATTTCTTATTACCCAACTTTAGCCAGGCCAAATGTCCAATATTTCTGGCTTTTCAACTTTACTAAAAGAAACATCCCACGTGCTCAGAGAAAGGAAAATTCAAGACGGTTCATGGAGGGGAAAAGAATTTTAAAATGGCAAAGGTCACATAGATATCAAATCAGAAAAGACTTATTCCAAAATCCAGGCATTGAACCCAGGCCACTATAGTAAAATGGTGAAGCCTTAGCTGCTGAGCTGCAGCACTGGGCAATTTCCACTGTACTTCCCAGAAGGAGTCTAGAGAAGCCAGTTTTGAGCTTTCAAAGGCTTTTAGCTGCTCAAGATAATGTTTAGGGCTAGCTCTTGAACCCCCAAATTCCTATTCCCTGCATGGCAGAGACCAAGAGAAAGTACCACCATGTGATTACAAGGTTAAGCTCCCAAGGACATTTTTCAACATGTGGCCTCTGGGCAAGATGGTTGCCCTGAGTAATAGAAAATATAAAAAAGGGGAAGGAGGGTGCATTATTCCATTCTCACCCTGCTATGAATAAATACCTGAGACTGGGTAATTTGTAAAGAAAAGAGATTAATTGACTCACAGTTCTGCATGGCTGGGGAGGCCTCAGGAAACTTACAATCATGGCAGAAGGCACCTATTCACACCATGGCAGGAGAGAGAATGAGTGCCAAGTGAAGGTGGCAGCCCCTTATAAAACCATCAAATCTCATGAGAACTCACTTACTATCATGAGAACAGCATGGGGGAACCGCCCCCATTATTCAATTATCTCCACCTGGTCTCACCCTTGACACATGGGGATTATTACAATTCAAGGTGAGATTTAGGTGAGAACACAGAGCCAAATCATATTATTCTGTCCCTGGCCCCTCCCAAATCTCATGTCCTCATATTTCAAAATATATTTATGCCCTTCCAACAGTCCCCCAAAGTCTTAACTCATTCTGGCACTAACCTAAAAATTTAAGTCCAAAATCTCATCTGAGACAAAGCAATTCCCTTCCACCTATGAGCCTGTAAAATCAAAAGCAAGCTAGTTACTTCCTAGATACAATGTGGGTACAGGCATTGGGTAAATACACCCATTCCAAATGGGAGAAATGGGCCAAAATCAAGGGTCTACAGACTCCATGCAAGTCCAAATCCAATAGGACAGTCATTAAATCTTAAAGTTTCAAAATGATCTCCTTTGACTTCATGTCTCATATTCAGGTCATACTGATGCAAGAATGGGGCTCCCACAGAACTGGGCTGCTCTACCCCTGTGGCTTTGCAGGGTACAGCCCCCTTTCTGGCTGCTTTCATGTGCTGGCAATGAGTGCCTGTAGCTTTTCCAAGCACACAGGGCAAGCTGTCAGTGGGTCTACCATTCTGGGGTTTAGAGAATGGTGACCCTCTTCTCACAGCTCCACTAGGCAGTGCCGCAGTAGGGACTCTGTGGGAGGGCTCCAACGCCACATTTCTCTTCTGCACTGCCCTAGCAGAGGTTCTCCATGAGGGCTCTGCCCCTGTAGCACACTTCTGCCTGGACACCCAGGTATTTCCATATATCCTCTGAAATCTAGGCAGAGTTTCCTAAACTTCAGTTCTTGACTTCTATGCAGCCACAGGCTCAACACTATATGGAAACTACCAAGGCTTGAAGCTTGCACACTCTGAAGCAATGACCTGAGCTTTACCTTGGCCCGTTTTAGCCACAGCTGGAGCTGAAGCAGCTGGAATACAGGGCACCATGTCCCGAGGCTGCATAAAGCAGGGGATTTTTGGGCCCAGCCCAGGAAACTATTTTTCCCTCCTAGGCCTCTGTGTCTGTGATGAGAGGTCTGCCATGAAGGTCTCTGACATGCCGTGGAGACATTTTCCCTATTGTCTTTGTTATTAACATTCATCTCCTCATTACTTATGCAAATTTCTGCAGCCAGCTTGAATGACTCCCCAGAAAATGGGTTTTTCTTTTCTATTGCATCATCATCCTGCAACGTTTCCAAACTTTTATGCTCTGCTTTCTCTTGAATGCTTTGCTGCTTAGAAATGTCTTCTGCCAGATATTCTAAATCATCTCTCTCAAGTTCAGCTCTAGGGCAGGAGCAAAATCTTGCCAGTGTCTTTGCTAAAGCATAGCAAGAGTGACCTTTACTCCAGTTTCTAACAAGTTCCTCACCTCCATCTGAGACCACTTCAGCCTGGACTTCATTGTCCATGTCACTATCAGCATTTTGGTCAAAGCCATTCAACAAGTTTCTAGGAAGTTTCAAACTTTCCCACATTTCCCAGTTTTATTCTGAGCCCTCCAAACTGTTCCAACCTCTGCCTGTTACCCAGTTCCAAAGTTGCTTCCACATTTTTAAGTATCCTTATAGTATTACCCCACTCCTGGTACCAATTTACTGTATTAGTCCCTTCTCACACTGCTATGAAGAAATATCCAAAACTGGGTAATTTATTTAAAAAGAGATTTAGTTGACTCACAGTTCTGCATGGCTGGGGAGGCCTCAGGAAACTTACAATCACGGTGTTAGGCACCTCATCACAGGGCTGCAAGAGAGAGAATGAGTGCCGAGCAAAGGGGGAAGCCCCTTATAAAACCATCAGCTTTCATGAGAACTCACTCACTATCATGACAACAGTATGGGGGAACCACACCCATGATTCAATGATCACCTGTTCCCACCCTTGACACATGGGGATTATCGCAATTCAAGGTGAGATTTGGGTGGGAACACAGAACCAAACCATATCAGAAAGAAAGAGAGAAAGAAAAGCATTGTCTGCAGCGGGTGGGGAAGGTGAAATGTGCAGGGAGACCAGAGGAAGACCCACCCATCCCAGCAACACTGAATCAAAAGTTTAAGTGGCCATTTGTCAGTCATGAAGGGATCTTTTTCAGCAGTCCCATGAGCTCTCAAGTTTCCCCTTTTGAAGAGGAAAAAGCTCCCCATGTCCCATGATCCTACATATGCCTAATTCTGTCACTCATAGCCATAAGCAAAGAGTGCAAGACAGATTCATCCAAAGAGAATTGTGGTGAACATCCCATAGTGCCAGACTCACTTTTAGCTGACAGAGACTTTACTGAGAGGGGCCTCTAACCCCCCAAATCTTAGGAAGGGCTCTAAACTTCCTAAGTTTTGACTCTAATTCAAGTTCGGTCAAGTGTTCTTGCCTTTTATTAAGCAGGACCTTTAACCCTCTCTGTCTTAGGAGAGGCTCTAACTCCCCTAAGTTGGGCCTCTAACTCAATCTCATCCTTTATCTGGGTACCCGATCACTTACCCAAAGTCAGCCAATCAGTACTGCAGTCTATTTCCTTTGGGTTAGGGGTCTCCTCAGTATAGTCCCTTCATGGTCACCAGAAAGATGTTACCGGAAGAGGGTCCGAATCCAGACCCCAAGAGAGGGTTCTTGGATCTCGCCCAAGAAAGAATTTGAGGAGAGTCCATACAGTCACGTGAAGACAAGTTTATTAGGAAAGTAAAGGAATAAAAGAATGCCTACTCCATAGGCAGAACAGCCTCTGGAGTTATCCATTTTTATGGTTATTTCTTGGTTATATGCTAAACAAGGGGTGGATTGTTCATGCCTCCCCTTTTTAGACCATGTAGGGTAACTTCCTGATGTTGCCATGGTATTTGTAAGCTGTCATGGTGCTGGTGGGAGTGTAGCAGTGCGGATGAACAGAGGTCACTCTCATTGCCATCTTGGTTTTGCTGAGTTTTATCTAGCTTCTTTACTGCAACATGTTTTATCAGCAAGGTCTTTATTACCTGTATCTCATGCTGACCTCCTATCTCATCCTATCTCTCCTATCTGAATTCTGGGAATTCAGCCCAGTAGGTCTCAGCCTTATTTTTATCTATCCCCTATTCAAGATGGAGTTGCTCTGGTTCAAATGTCTCTGACAATCATAATTTTCATCAATTTATGAAAATATTCCATTTCTTATTGTAATTCTAACTTTACTTTCTCTGGCTAAAAATGCCATAAGCATAGTTTCTTTTATCTTTACCATTTGTCTAATACTCTTTATTCTTTTAGATTTGATGTTTCCTTGTCCTTTTGATTTATATATTAGGAGTCTGATAGCCCAGGTAGTTTTATGTTTACTCTGGGTATTTGCCCTTTGGAAACAAATTTTTTCCTGTTTACTTTCATTATTGTCTTAACTAATTTACCTGCTTTTTCTTCTGCTATTTTGTTTTATGCTGCTCCTTTTTGATCTTTCTTAATATTTATCTTGTTTTATTGAATCTTTAGTTTCTGTTTTATTCTCATCGGTCACATATCTTTTTTCTGGAACATCTATTGTTTTATGATTTTCTTTCCTTGGCTACCCATGTTGATCATCAATCATCTTCACTCTCAGCAATTTGGACTCTTTTATTTTTTACTTGACCCTCTGGGAGATATTTAAGTTACTATTCCACAGGACCAATTCATTTTATGCGTTGTCAATTCTATTCATTAATGCCTCCAATTCACATATTCATTTCAATTCTGTATGATTACAGAACTCTTTTTACATTTTAAATTTAAGAATGCTTCTTTTTTTATCTCTGTCTTCATCTTAATGAATTGTCTCCCTGTAATTTTCTGCTCTTTTTTGATAGTTGCCATGTAGTCCTGCTTCCTTTAATGACATTAAGAAAATGTCATCATAAATTTTTTCTTTCTGATTTAAAGTTATTTTTCAAATACAAGATTTTTCTCGGAATCTTTGGAAGTAGGTTTACATTCCCTTCTAGTTCAGTATTGTTTCTCTAAAGGTTTGTTTATATGTTCTTGCATGTGATCTATCTAAATTTGATCTATCCAAATCTAGGATTTTGCCACAGACAAGAAGCAGATGTCTTTAGTCCTACTTAGAGCCCACCTTAGAGTTGACAGTTTACCCATTTTATCTAACCTGCAGAGCAGAGCTTCCCCTGTAAAAATATTTGAAAACACAATAGAAAGCCATCTCTTGGAAAAGGTTCATCAATAGAACTGTTTGTGGTCAAGGGAATGAATTAGGTAATCACTCAGGAACTCATCCATCCTCCAAGTTTTTCAAACTTTCCTCCTTGCTATAACTTACCAATTGACTTGTCCCCTCTCATAATACCAACCTGGTGAGTTCCAAGCACACAGAACAGCATGTGCCTTTGCCTGGGAGCTCTGTGGAAAGTGCTGTTTGTTTAAACTGATTGACATCATTTCCTGGAGAATTCAAGGAGTCAAAGTTAAAAAAAAAATTCTCTAACGCTTTCAAAATGAGCAAAATTTTTCACATCATTCTTTGCTTTGGGATTTGCACTGCTAAGACAGCTGCAATAGCAACAGAAATTTAAACCCCAACAAACCACAAAGTTAAATAACAGCTTTCTACTTTTCAAAACTCAGGGGAAAACTATGCACAAGTCACAACTTGTCATGTGCTTCAGTAACTGGAATGTAGTGAGGTGAACTTCAGGTAAGCATCCCACTGAAACAAGGTCAGACTGTAGGCTTCCATGAACATACAGTTTCAAGGAATATCAGTGGGATTGACAACACTTATTGTAATGTAGTTTGCTTCCTTTGATCTTCATACTGGCTAAAATCAGAAACCTGGAAAAATAGGTTTTGTATTTCAAGAGGTTTTACAATTTCCTTGAAAAGAGATTTCTTTTTTCTAGCTTTATTTGTCGTCTATCTCTTCTATGAGACTCTAAACTTGCAAACTGCCAATCCTGCTTGAGAGTAGGTGTTTCTGGGGAGGGTGAACTGAGAAAGGCATGGATGTGGTTTGGGAAAAGAGGGATGTGAATTTCACAACAGCAAAATGACTGTCTAAACCCACTTCAGAGAGAAGGAAATGGCTTAGTGACAAACATCTCAGGTGTGGGAAGTGAACTGAAATGCCTTTGATTCCGTAGTGTGAAAAGAACAAAAGAGTTCTTTGCTTATCATTCAGCTGCCTCAGACTCCTCCACCCTTTCCCTCTTCCTGCCTCCCTCTCATGTTCTGTAAGCTCAGTCCTTTGGAAAGTAAAATCTTGCTGCTCCAGCATTTAATGTTATGCCATTGCTCAGCAATGATCAGGATCTGAAAAATATCTCATCAGCAATTTAAACATTAATCATAGGTTTTTGAACTTTAAATAGTTGCTTGAACTCTAGCAAATCTTGAGTTAGATAAATAAAAATGCACACAAGAGGTTTCAGTTGTCATTCAAATGCTCACAGTTTATTTGGTCTCTGAGGCTCTGCAGCCTGTAAGAAAGAAGGAGTTCTTTGCATTTTGGTACTTCTGAGTAAAGGCAGTTGTGAAAAATATGTAAGGTGATAGCTCATTATGCATCTTCTGTGAATTTCAGGGAAATGTAAGGTTGGAGGTTTGATCAGTCTTTAGCTCTTTCCCTCTGCCACTCTAATTCATACCCATTGATGAGTCAGAGGCAGACTCTCAGAAAAGAGAACTAAAGCCATAGCTCAGAAAAAATAAGTTTTATTTAGTGTTACGTGTTACTTTTATTAAAGAAACCATGGAAGATTTTCTGAACCAAAGGAAGACTATAATGTAGTTGGCTAGAAATGAAGATAAAAGGTTTCTCCAGAAGGCAGGAGGCAAACTCACAGCATTTCCTCCCTGTTGCTAAGTTATGTAAGGAGCAAGATCATAATCAGAATGTTTCTTTGGTGAGCATGGAGCTTAATTTAAAAAGGAATTCAGATGATCTCATAAAGAGTCCTTCAACTGAAAGAGGAATAGCCTTGCCTGTGGATAAGGCATTTATAGTTCCACTGACCAAGAGTCCTCTCACTGGGCTGTATCGAATAAATACCCTTCAACAAAGTCCTGTGTGCTAGCTATGCAGGTTATCTGTTGGTGATAAATTTTATTTTCTTTATGAACTCAAAATTTCATAGAATCATGAGCAAAGACATATTCAACAATTTGATTTGATTTATACAAAGAAATTAAAAACCTCCCAAAAAGCAAAACACAAAAACCCATCTTTTCATAAACTTCTTCAAGAGCACCTCTACTGTATTTAGTGATAGATACATGACTCCAAATCAGGTATCTAAGGATAAAATAATGATGTGGGAAGAGATTGAAATGATGCTGGGAACAGAGAAATTTACAGGGAGGAATAATTTGGTTGGAATCTACGAGAATGGAGGGAGGTGCTCTCTAGACTCCCCTATACACATAGTGCAATGCTGACCTGCATATCCACTGATGTGGTATTTCTCATGATACCAGTGCCTTATGATCAGGAAGGGATATTTCCGGCATGGTCTTTTCAATAGTAGAGACGGATTTGAGTTAATGTATCATTCATACCCTCTTGTTTGGTCCCCCTTGTGGCTTTTGAATAGGATTTCTGAACAGCTAGGACACAGTCTGTGGTCATGGAGCAGTATTAGGCTAACAAGTGTTCAAAGTCTTGTTTTTGGCCTCCAAGGTGAGGGGATGTATCCGGCTGAGAAAAAGACCATGTAAATAAAATAGGTTTATTTTATTTATGGGGCAAAGGCTCTCAAACTTCAATGTGCATCACCGCCCCGAAGAGGGTGTTTAGAATGCAAGTGTCTAGATGACTGCTAGAGATTTAGAAAGTTAGATATTGGGCGCAGAACTTTGCATTTTTAACCAGTAATCCAAGTGATACTGAAGCAGGTGGTCCTCCTTAAATTCAGTCTAGAAGTTTAGCTGACTTTTGCCTCTCCTCCTTGGCTCAGGTCCCTTTGAATTAGGCCCATTTACAGTTTTTAATCTGTTTTATGTTGATGAAGCCAGTTTTAGATCACAATTTACTTCTAGAATGCTCTTACTGTTATTCAAAATAGTATCATTTGGCAAAGTGCAAATGATTTTGAGAAGAAGGAACATAAAGAGCTTTTGAAAAGAAAGCCAGATCATAAGATGGCCTATTAAGCAGCAAGAATAGATTCAACTTTGAAGCTACAGAGCATTTCAGCAAATGGTCTCAGTAAGGAAATGATTAATGGAGATTTGGGGAGCCAAGGGAAACGAAGAAAGCCTTGTACTCCTGTCAATAGTTGGATCAGGAATGTTTGTTCTGCGAGAAGACCTTGTGACACAGGGAGAGCCAGGTGACTGGGAGTTTAGTTTTCACATCACAGACTTTTATTCACTTATGTAGAAACCATTCCAGCTGAATTCTAGTTTCCAAGGCTGTGGAGAACATCCAGGAAAAAAAGTTGCTTGGATTTATAGGAAGTCAAAAACCTTGGTGTCAGCGTGGGTATTTGGATCTTAGTTTAGAACAGCTGAGAGATCAATTTGTGTTCCCCATTATTAGGAAACCCAGGGTGGTTAATCGTTTAATAGGAGTCCTAGAGGGAGATGGGCTTAGCAAGCACATGGAATCTGGTGGATAAATTGGAAAAAGCAACTTACAGGTACAGAGGTATAACCTGTCTCTCTCCACAATGATCATTTTCATAAAAATAGAACAAAACAAACAAACAAACAAAGCACACATCCATGGAAAGTTGACCTATTATGCATAATGTCCAAGAGGCATAATGACTAGCAGCAACGGCAACAGAAAATGTTCTGGTATCTGTTCTCACTATAGTTGAATTCAGACAGTCATGATAGGGAGTGAGGACTAATACTTAATAATAAAATTAAGAAAAACCTGACCGAGGCAGGCAGTGTAAGCCAGGGGTTGGTCACATCTGGAAAGAGGAAAATTTCCCTTTTTGGGACTAGGGCCAAGGCTGCCAGTGTCTCTAGGCTGCCCTCTCGTGTTCATTTCTAGCACTGCATGATCTTTTTCAGACCTCTCTTGCAGAGTTCTTCCAGGTCTTGGAAAACAAGACTTCTCTGCATCCCATTGCCTTCCTGCCCTGCTCTCTTCTGTTAAATCTGACAAGCCAGTGGTTTTCAAATACTTTTAACCGTGGACTCCTTTCTTCAAACAGGGCTTCATGCAGAAGCCCAGTCCGTAAAACAGAAGAGAGAGAAGTAGAACTGCTTAGCATTGGGTGGGGGTGGGGCTGCTTAGCATTGGGTGGGGGTGGGGCCTGCAGACACATCCATTTGGCCGCCGCCTAGAGGCTGCCCCAGGGAGCACAGTTGCGCCACCTCCGTCATCAAGTCCCTGTACCCCTGGACTCACGTTAGTCATCTTAAGGGATATATTTGCATTTAAGCAGAGCCATCTTTAAAAGGATACACGTTCATCAGAACTCTTTAAGTTGGAATTGATAGAAACGTAACTCCAGCTAATTAAAGCAAAAATGAGAATCTTTTGCTTAGGAATCTTGAAGATGCAAAGGTGGGATCTGAGATAGGACCAGATGCAGATGCTCAGAGGATGTAAATGGGCAACTGTGTCTTTTTCCTTATCTCAGGTCTTTGTTATAATTTGTATATTCGTAGACTTTATCTCCTATAAGGTCTCCCAACAAAGCTGGGAAAGATGCCCTCCAGGTCTGTTATGGTAGACATAGCTGGACTCTCAAAAAAAGGACAGAACATCTTTTCCTCTTTGGCAGAATCTTTGTCCTTTCCTCATGGCCCCTCCCAACCCATCTAAAAGGACACCAGATGTCTCTGGTGAGGACCTGGGTCCATCACAGCATCAGGTACTGAGCTATGTGTTTACTCCCAGAGGACTGAGTCCCACTGGGAATGAGTGCATTGGCAATGCTTCCTATTGCAGAAAATTCAACTTTCTTTTCCTTTTCCTTTTTTTTTTTTTTTTTTGACAGGGACTTGCTCTGTCGCCCAGGCTGGAGTGCAGTGCTGTGATCTCGGCTCACTGGAGCCTCCACCTCCAGGGTTCAAGCGATGCTCCTGCCTCAGACTCTTGAATAGCTGGGACTACAGGTGCCTGCCACCACACCCAGCTAATTTTTGTATTTTCAGTAGAGACAGGGTTTTTCCAGGTTGGCCATGCTGTCTCATACTCCTGACCTCAAGTGATCGGCCTGCTTTGGCCTCCCAAAAGGCTGAGATTACAGGTGTGAGCCACGGGGCTGGGCCTTTTGCTTCTTTTCTTTTTTCTTAAAGAAATAGATCATTTAAAGTGAAAGCCGAGTGGGGATTCAGGTTCCAGAGGCCACACCATCATTAAAGCGGCAACTGTGTTTCTCTGCTGTTGGTTCTGCCTTACTCCTCCTGTCTGCTTTGTCCTGTATACCAAAAATAAAATTCTAAGTTCCCCCAACTATCTGAATGGACTTTGTCCTCAGTCAAGGCACTCTTAAAATTTAACCTGAAAGACTAGTTCAGGCCATGATGGGAAGTAGGGGTGGGCATGCCTCATTATACCTCTCTGGCATTAATATCAACACGGAATTTAAGTGTGATAAGAGTCATTTTACAACTTGTTCTTTATGAAACCTACTACCTGAAGGCTTCCTCTGCAAATAAGAACTCTGGTCTCCAGAGTCCTTTATCTTAACCCAGACATTCCTTTCTAATGATCCCAGATCTTTAGATAAATAAATGTATTGTCAATCAGAAAAAATTTAAATCTACCTATAAACTGGAAACTCCCCACTTTTTAAAATCAACTTACAAGCTGGAATGCTCCACCCCCACTTTGGCCTTTCTGGACCAAACCAATGTATTTCTTAAATGTATTTGATTGAAGTCTCATGCCTCCCTAAAACCAAGCTACACCCCGACCACCTTGGCCACATGTTCTCAGGACCTCCTGAGGCCTGTGTCATGGGACATGGTCACTCATATTTGGCTCAGAATAAATCTCTTCAAGCATTTTACAACAGTAAAATATTTTTTGTCGACAGTCTGCAGACTAACTTCACCCAAGCTAGTGAGATGGCTGCGGGGAACTCCTAGGGCCATGTGTGCTCTTACTCATGTTATCTAGTAAGAGACCTGGACATTCCCCTGACTAGACCAACTTAGCGAATGTGCACAGCCCTCAGTCCATCACTGCTGCTGGGGACTGGGAGGTGACCGACTGACTCACCTTCATCAGGTTCTGCTCCTGTGGCCAGGGATGGCTCAAGGAATAGGACACTTCGCGTTTGAGAATTAAGGGGTCATGGGAAATGGACACCCTGCCCCCTACTCCAGTGAGGGAAGTCAACTCCCCATAAGGAACTGTATCGGTCAGTATTTCACCAGAAAAGCAGAATTACGAGGATATAGAAATCCAAGAGGATAGATTTTCTGATTCCTATTTTGTGAATAAGGAAACCAAGCTTAAAGGACTTGAGTAATTTATCCAAGGTTGCACAGGCACTTCCACTGCAGAACCTGCTCCTAAGTCCCCTCATCATGTGCCCTTCTGTATATCTTCTTTATTTTATTTTTTATTTTATTTTATTTTCAGGCAGGGTCTTGCTCTGTCACCTAGGCCGGAGTGCAGTGGCCCAATCATGGCTCACTGATGCCTCGACCTCCTAGGCTCAAGCAATCCTTTTATCTCAGCCTCCTGAATAGCTGGGACTACAGGCATGTGCCACTACACCTGGCTTACTTTTTTGTATTCTTTTGTAGAGAGGGGGGTTTCACCATGTTGCCCAGGCTGGTCTTGAACTCCTGGGCTCAAGCCATCTGCCTGCCTAGGCTTCCCAAAGTGCTGGGATTACAGGTGTGAGCCACCATACCTGGCCCTGCACACATTCTTAATCAAGCCCACCATTCTCCAAATGTCCTGACAGAAATGAAGTCTTGAGCTCCCTGTAGAGGAGATCATTTTAGGCACATTTTTGCATGTGTTGTGTCAACTTTTGAGGAATATCCATAAGCCTAGAAAGCCTTGGGAGCCTTGGCCAGTTTTTGAATGGAGGACCTGGGTGAGGAACCTGTGAACTTCAGGAGCAGATCTTCACTGAGGGGTTTCCATCAGATCAGAGCAGGGAGCATTACCAAAGGGAAGAGGACAGATGTAAAATATTAGCAAGACCCCTGAATATCCAAAAGAAATACCTGGACTGGCAAAATAGCAAGAGCCACCTGCAGGTCAGACAGCAGTTCCCAGCTCTTTTTCAGGAAAAGTGAATTATGCATCCCCCCAGGAGGCTGCAATTCCCCAAACCCAAGGCAGCTCAACCGTACATCTATGGCTTCCTTAGGTTTCTCCACTCGACTTCTCATTACTGTGTTTGCCCTTTAGGTTTTTCCCCAGTTTCCTGGGGTTTATTTATCTTTTCTTTTCTTTCTTTCTTTTTTTTTTTTTTTTTTTTTTTTTTTGAGACAGAGTTTTGCTCTTGTTGCCCCGGCTGGAGTGCAATGGTGCAATCTTGGCTCACTGCAACCTCCACCTCCCTGGTTCAAGTGATTCTCCTGCCTCAGCCTCCTGAGTAGGTGGGGTTACAGGTACCCACCACCACGTCTGGCTAATTTTTTGTATTTGTAGCAGAGATGGGGTTTCACCATGTTGGCCAGGCTGGTCTCAAACTCCTGATCTCAGGTGATCCACCCACCTCGGCCTCCCAAAGTGCTGGGATTACAGGCTTGAGCCACTGTGCCAGGCCATTCTGGGGTTTATTTCTGCATAATTACTTTGTGATCCAAATAGTTGATTAGAGACCATGCAGTCAGTCCTTTCTTTGTCAACATGTTATCCTTGCTGCTGCCAAATATGACAGATTATTAAAAATTAAAATGTCTGCAATGGTAGCATCTAAGATAAGTTTCAGGGCCGTGATAGTGACATAATGAGAAAGACGTGTATGTCCACGGGAAAACGTTATCCCACTGATTTCCTCTTTTTCCACCGAGACCCTTTTTAGCTGGTGTCCTAAGTGTGAGACTGCTCAGAAGACCCTGAAAGTTTCCTGACTACACCTCTGGGGGCTGATGGGAGTGTGAGTGTGCATGTGTGTGCATGTATGCATGTGTATGGAGGAGCCACTGCCCCATGTCCTTCTCACTCCACATCCACTCTCCCTCATCATCTCCACAGATCCATCAAATGCAGAATCAGCACAGCACATGCTATAATCTGAATATTTGTACCCCTTCCCAAATTCATATGGTAAAATCTTCATGCCCACCGGGGTTATGGTATCAGGACGTGTGGCCTTTGGGAGGTGATTAGGTTATGGGGCAGATCTAATCATAGGGGGGGATCCCTGGTAAATGAGGTTAGTGTTCTTATAAAAGAGACCCCAGAGGCCGGGCCGGTGGCTCACACCTATAAGCCCAGCACTTTGGGAGGCTGAGGCGGGTGGATCACTTGCGGTCAGGAGTTTGAGACCACTCTGGCCAACATGGTGAAACCCCGTCTCTACTAAAAATACAAAAATTAGCCGAGCATGGTGGCATATGCCTGTAATCCCAGCTACTCAGGAGGCTGAGACAGGAGAATTGCTTGAACCTGGGAAATGCAGGTTGTAGTGAGTCGAGATCATGCCACTGCACTCCAGCCTGGGTGACAAAGCAAGACTCCATCTCAAAAAGAAAACAAAAACAAAAACAAAAAAAAAACCCGGAGAGACAGAGAGATCCCTCATCCCTGTGAGAATAGAGGGAGAAGACAGCTATCTATGAGGAAGCAGGCTCTCACCAGACACCAAATCTGCTGGGGCCTTGATCTTGGACTTTGCAGCCTCCAGTACCGTGAGAAATAAATTTCTGTTGTTTAAAACCCACCCAGTCTATGGTATTTTCTTATGGCAGCCTGAACAGACTAAGATGGCACATTTCAACTGTATCAGAAACCTTTCTGAATAACTCTTAGGTATTTGAGAAAGCTTATGTTGTCATCTGTATGAGCAATGGTAAACATTATTTGTAATTTTATGAAGAGTTACGTAGAGACTGCCTAAAGAAAATTAAACAGAAAGAGGTTCTTGCCCATTAAAACAAATTTTTTTTCCTCCCAAAAGAAATCTTGACCAAGGTAAGTTGATTCATAGACAGGAAGAGAACTCTCTATCTTTTCCATATCTTATCTGTTCCACCTGCACACAAAAACTAATGATTGGTCGTAAATGATTAGCTGATGCTTCTGTATTGACTTGTGGTTTGCAGCAGCCTTATTTCCTTTGCTTTGTAACATCATTTTCCTCTTCATTTCCCACAGTTGCATATGTGGGTTTATGTGATGCACACTCACCCAACAAATGGAAGAAATTATGTACCATGTTGGAGAGCTTTCAGGAACAGAATTTGGAACAAAGAGGTCAATACTTTAAGCATCCATAAAGTAAAAAGGATGATGAGATAACTGATGAAGCATGCTTCCTAGCCTGAGATGAAAGAATCCTGCTCACTGAATGTTTTGAGTGAATAGTAGGGGTTCTCTCCATTGCCCATGGTCTTCCTGCTCCCCAATATACACTTCTAGGTTGGTGGGCATGTTGGGTTGCTGGGCAGAAGTTTATCCCACAATGCCCAAAGTGTTCATCAGGATTGAATAGCCACCAAGAAAACTCATTTCCATCAGCAAGAGAGAAGAGTGCTGCTTTGAGGTAGTGTGGTTTGAATGAGCCATAAGAAACCCTGGAACTTTAGGGTACTGCTGCAATTCCTATGAAGGTGGAAAAGGTTTGGGATGTTCTATTTGGCCAAAAAGTCTTCACACTGGAAGCTGCTTCCCAAAGTAGCTTTGGCTTACTCTAAAATTATAACCCTAAGAACCTCCCTCCCCCATGACTCTGAGAGCAGCTTGGAATTTCAAGAGAGTATCAGAAGTGCTCCTGACAGATAACTCTTATACCAAAGGAAGATACCAAGAGCTGTACTTTTGCTGACTTTTTGTGTTATGAGGAGCACCTCTGGTAGTTGCTTACTGAAATTCTCTGCCATACTATTGGTGTTTCAGCTTGATAGTGAAAAATAAGGCACTTTGCAGTATTTTATTCCTGTTTGATGTCATTCATTTCTCATGTTCTTCATGCATGAGATGGTGCACATGCAGCAATGAGAAACATTTACAAGTTGAACTCATCACTTTACATTAAGCCCATCATCCAAGCAATTTTCACTCAGCACTTACCTGACTGTAGAAAAGGGTAACCTCATGGGCAAGGACTTCATGTCTAAAACCAAAAGTAATGGCAACAAAAGCCAAAATTGACAAATGGTATCTAATTAAACTAAAGAGCTTCTGCACAGCAAAAGAAACTACCATCAGAGTGAATAGGCAACCTACAGAATGGGAGAAAATTTTTGCAATCTACTCATCTGACAAAGCACTAATATCCAGAATCTACAAAGAACCCAAACAAATTTACAAGAAAAAAACAAACAACCCCATCAAAAAGTGGGTGAAGGATATGAATAGACACTTCTCAAAAGAAGACATTTATGCAGCCAAAAGACACATGAAAAAATGCTTATCATCACTGACCATCAGAGAAATGCAAATCAAAACCACAATGAGATACCATCTTACACCAGTCAGCATGGCAATCATTAAAAAGTCAGGAAACAACAGGTGCTAGAGAGGATGTGGAGAAATAGGAACAGTTTTACACTGTTGGTGGGAACATAAACTAGTTCAACCATTGTGGAAGACAGTGTGGCGATTCCTCAAGGGTCTAGAACTAGAAATACCATTTGACCCAGCCATCCCATTACTGGGTATATACCCAAAGGATTATAAAGCATGCTGCTATAAAGACACATACACACATATATTTATTGCGGCACTATTCACAATAGCAAAGACTTGGAACCAACCCAAATATCCATCAGTGATAGACTGGTTTAAGAAAATGTGGCACATATACACCGTGGAATACTATGCAGCCATAAAAAAGGATGAGTTCATGTCTTTTGTAGGGACATGGATGAAGCTGGAAACCATCATTCTCAGCAAACTATCGCAAGGACAAAAATCCAAACACCGCATGTTCTCACTCATAGGTGGGAATTGAACAATGAGAATACTTGGACACAGGAAGGGGAACATCACACACTTGGGCCTGTAGTTGTGTGGGGGTAGGGGGGAGGGATAGCATTAGGAGATATACCTAATGTAAATGACGAGTTAATGGGTGCAGCATACCAACATGGCACATGTATACATATGTAACAAACCTGCACATTGTTCACATGTACCCTAGAACTTAAAGTATAATTAAAAAAAAGAAAAGGGTAACCTCTTTTTTGCAGTCTAAGTTGTAGTTCTCAAAGGGTATATGAAATAAGTCATTTTGTTTTTACATGGCATCCACAAAGACTCAGGGACATTAGAGTCACATGGGATACAGTGATGTTTGGTCATGGTTATCAGCAAAGTTATCATTATACTCTGGGGAAACAGCAGTAGAAAGGAGAAAACTAAAGATTTAGGCCCCAACCTACAGGTATATTTAAATATCTTCAGGGGATTCAGTTTTCCAGTATTTATGACAGTGCCTGGCATACAGGAAATGCTCAATAAATAAGTATCTGTTGCATGGATGCCTACATGAATTCTTAGCCTGGGCAGAGCCTGGGAGGACTCTTTACAGCGTGGATTGTGATACTTCTGCCTAAGAGAGCAGACACCCCTGCCGATAGAACAAATGCTGCCTCAACAGAGAGTGAGGGTAACTAGATGCATGGGAGAAGAGCTTTGTGGTTACACTGGTCCAGCTCTTGAATATGGCCCTTCAGAGTCTGGTCTTACTCATCTATAAAATGGGATACGTCATACAAGACTGAAGGAAGTATGAAGTAGGTCACTATAATTGTGAAAGTATCTAGTATACTGCTTAATACTGTTCTGTGGACTTTCCATACGCTATTTTGGACACTTGGACAAAGATCAATGCATCACCATAATTGAGGGGTGAAAGAATAGGAATAAATATTTGCTGAGTGTTTAAAATATATGTTAAGAATGTCAAATGCTATCTTCTGTTTACAAAAACTGTGAGATAATTGTCTGTGAATTATACAGATTAGTTGAGCCTCAAAATAAATAATATATCCAGCTAGTAAATAATGAAACCATAATTTAAATCCATGTCTTTCAGATTCCCCAGTTTAGGCTCTGTTCCCTGTAACATGATGCTGCCTCCCTATGGTTACTGCAAATTGGGTGAGAGGAATTCAGAGCTGTTGAGTTTTTCTACTTTTAGCATCCAGTTGATGTAACATAATTCTCTGCTTGTTCTCAAGAACCTCACATGTAAAAATGGTCTGGGCAAGCCTTGTATCTAATGTCTAGTAGGCTATGCAAATTAATTTAAAATCAATTCTTGTCTTCAAGAAGTCAAATAACAACTCATTTCTAATTCACTAATACAATTTTTCTCTGGTTTGAGTAAATTTCTATTTTAGCATTTCTTTGAGGTATTGATGTAATTTAATTTATTTTTTCTTTTTTTGCATTATTTTAAGTTTGCTATCTTTCCAGAAGAAGCCCCTTCTCATGTTTTAGGGATGAATGAACCACATGTGAATGGGTACATTATTATACATATGTACACGCGTGTACGTATGTATGTACAGAAGTGAAGGAGCTTATTCCTATGACTCCATTCCTCCTGTGGATGAAATGACCACACACACATCTGTGTGTGTAAGATATACGTATCTATGGATCTATTAATTAGGGTTCTTCAGAGAAACAGACCAATAGGAGAGAGAGAGAGAATGAAAGAGAGAGATTTTAAGGAATTGGCTTACACAATTATGGAGGCTAAGAAGTCCCATAATCTGCCATCCGCAAAGCTGAAAACCAGGAAAGCCAGTGGTGAAATTTTAGCCTGAGTCCAAAGGCCTGAAAACCGGGGATGCAGATGGTGCAACTCCCAATATGAGTTTGAGTGCTTGAGAACTGGGGGAGCCAATATCCAAGGACAGGAGGAGATTTCTGCCCTAGCTCAGACAGAGAGAGTGAATTTGCCATCCTCTGCCTTTATGTTCTGCTCAGGCCCTCAAGCATTAGACGACGGCCAGCTGCATTGGTGAGGGCAATCTTCTTCACTCATTCTGCTGATTCAAATGCTAATCTCTTCTGGAAACACCTTCACAGACACACCCAGTGATTTTTGTTTTTTGCTTTTATTAATATTTTAAATTGACACAAAATAGTTGTACATATTTATGGGATACAGTGTTCTATTTCAGTACATGTATGCAACATATAATGATCAAATCAGAGTAATTAGCATGTCCAATCACCTCAAACATTTATCATTTCATTGTGTTGGGAACATTTGTAATCTGCTCTTCTTGCTACTTGCAAATATACAATAAATTTATTTTAATTGTAGTCATCCTACAGTACTATAGAACTCTTGAACTTATTCTTCCTATCTAGCTGTAATTTTGTATCCATTAAGCAACTTCTGGATATCCTCTTCCTACTTCAACATCCTTTCCAGTCTCTAGTAAGCACTTTTCGACTCTCTATGAGATGATTTTTAAGATTCCACCTGAGTGAGAACATGCAGTATTTGTCTTTCTGTGCCTGGCTTATTTCACTTAATGTAGTGTCTTCCAGGTTCATCCACGATGTCATAAATGACAGCATTTTGTTCTTTTTTATATATACAAATACAGATATAGTATTTGTATATATCACATTTTATTTTTGCATTCATCTGTTGATGGACATTGAGGCTGATTCCATATCTTGGCTATTGTGAACACACTTCAATAAACATGGGAGTGTAACTATGTCTTTGACATACTGATTTCCTTCACTTTGGATATATACTCCATAGTGGGATTGCTGGATCATGTAGTAGTTTTATTACTAGTTCTTTGAGGAACCACTTCCTATTTTCCATAATGATTGCACCAATTTACACTCACATTAACAGTGTATAAGCACTCCCTTTTCTCCACATCCTTGCCAACATTTACCTTTGTCTTTTTTAATAATAGTCTTTCTAAATGAGACGAGGTGACATCTTGCTGTGGTTGTGATTTGCATTTCCCTGATAATGAATGGTGTTGAGCATTTTTTCATACACCTGCTGGCCATTTGTATATCTTCTTTTGAGAAATGTCTATCCAAGTCCTTTCTTTACTTTTTGTTGGGATTATTTGTTGTTGTTTTTTTTTTGCTGGTGAGTTGTTTGAGTTCCATGCATATTCTGGTTATTAATCTCTTATCAGATGAAGAGTTTGCAAATATTTTCTCCCATTCTGATGGTTGTCTCTCCATTGTGTTGATTGTTTCCTTTGTTGTGAGAAAGGTTTTAGTTTCATATCATCCCATTTGCCTGTATTTGCTTTAGTTGCCTATTCTGTTGAGGTCTTTTCCATATAATCTTTGCCCAGAACAATGTCCTGAATCATTTCCCTGGTGTTTTCTTTTGTTAGTTTCATAGTTTCAGGTCTTACATTTAAGCCTTTAATCCATTTTGAGTTGATTTTTGTTTATAGTGAGAGATAGGGGGTTAGATTCATTCTCCTATATATGGATCTCTAGTTTCCCCAGTACCATTTATTGAAGAGACTGTCCTTCTCCCAATGAATGTTCTTGGCACTTCTGTCAAAAATAAGTTGCCTATAAATATGTGGATTTATTTCTGGGTTCCTAGGAATAATGTTTTACCCACTATATGGGCATTCCTTAGCCCAGTAAATGTGGCACATAAAATTAACCATCACAATGTATATATGTACATATAATGTGTATATATGTCAAGTATATGTGTGTGCACATATATCATATATGTGATATATATGTAGATTGAGTATATACATCTTATATATATACATTCTATATTGCATTATCAACAGGATTAATGTAAAGCAAAGCATTATTTTTAAAACTTTGATTTGTCTCATGAGTCTTGTATCACTCTTGTGGCCACCCAACATAGAGTTTTTCTTTCTATTCTGTTCCAACGTGTACATGAGTGTTAGAAAAAATAATCATGAGCACTTCCTGAGAAATTGCTTTTGAGTGTCAACAGTTATCTCATGACATGGGCTATCTAGGCTTCAACCTCAGAAAAATTCCTCTATGTTGTTACCTTTAAAGACTTGAGAAAATATCCTCCCTAATTGTCTGGGACTTCATAATGTACAAATCTTATCTTTTTGAAAACATGGGTTCATCCGGTTGTTAACATCACATGTGCCTCCAGGCAATGTGCTGTCAGGCTGCTGAGCCAGTCTTCCTGGTTGTAGGCCCATTGAGAAGACTCTTGCATCCTGGGTCAGTGGTCTCTCATTTCAAAGGCATAACAGGTCTTGTCAAACAAGCTGAAGAAGAGAACTGCTGGTTCTGATCTGTCTGATAGTGCAACTCCTCATTCTGAAATGAAGAGCATATAGGGGTAAAGACTGGCATAAAATGGCTAAGATGAGGTGGCTTCCATGTGCCCTCTGTCCCATTGTTCCTCATGTCTTTGGCTTCTGTAGAAAATGAATGCCAATTGTCCAGAGTTCCAGTGTGAGGGAGGGAGGTGACAGTGATGACATGCCAATAGTGTGGTCTTTTGGGTGGACAGTTCAGTGAGCCTTCTATTTTCTGTTATAAAAAGGGCCCTAGAAGCTGCCACAGAGCCATCATTACCGCTAACACATGTCTACACTGAACAGTACCACTGCCTTTCTTCACTGTCCCTCATTTACTATCATTTCTGGGAGGATTTTGACAACTGAGTTTCCCATTGGATTACTAAGTAGGAGTTTTGACACTACATTGGCCTCAGGTTTGTATCAACACTACCCCTTTATATGATATATTTTTTTCAAAATCTTTTATTTGATTATTCATGAGTCAAAACAAACTAAAGTTGTCTAGTCATAATAGGATTTCTTTTTCAATTGCTTCTTTTAGAGATGGAGCCAGCTGGGGTGGTTTTGAGGTACATGGAACAGTAAAGAGTATACTGCAGCTGATTTAATTTCTCTTCTCTCCAGATGAGTATGAATCTCAGAGTGAAGGCTAGACTTCACCGCCATCATCATCAAACAGAATTTGAAGCACTCTTCGCATATGGTTGGAATGAGTGATTATAAAGCTCAGCTCAGTGTTTCTGAGAGCTATTTTGGGTCATGGGGGTGTGTCTGCATCTTACCCTATGTCCAGCACAATGAGAGGTCAAAGACAGATTGGTCAGGCTCATTAACGAGCTTCTAGTACAAACTAAGACTTCTCAAACATTTTCAAATCATGCAAACTTAGAATATAATAATATTTTATGGTATTTGGATAAATGGATAAAGATGCCACTGCCACTGGACCAGGAACTCAGGGTCCCACATGGCTGCTACAAGGGCCAAGGAAAGTACTCCTATGGCCCATTAATGGCACAGCATTGCACATTTGCCTGCCAGTTGAGAAGCACTAATTGAAATTATATTGATGGACCACAAGTGTACCTGCTGACAAAATTCTATTGCCTATATGATATTTGAAATATTCCCTAAATTAATTATTGCATTTAAATATTCAACAAATGTTAAATTCCATTGTTGACTGTTTTTTGTGAGGTATAGCAGCTCAGTTAATCCTGAAGACATATAGATATTACAGGGAAGTGGGAAATCTGTCACAAAACATGTCAAGGTTTTGTTACTACTAGATGCCTCTAAAGCCGTGGGCCCACTGTTTTCAGAGTAACCAGAAATTTGATAGGACTCTTTCTGCTTGGGTACCTCCAATAAGATAAATCCCAATCAAATTCAAAAAGTAAATCAAATGGTTCACTGGACATGGTGGCATGGGAAGAGACTTGTAGGGGAGGTAGATAGATAGTGTTGTCCACGGTTTTTTCAGATTATAGCAGCTCTTAGTAACTTTTTTGAATGTTTTTTAAATGGTAAACATTAACAGTAGACTCAAGCCCCACCCTATAAGAGAGTATCATACAAGGATGTTCCTCAGAAGAAGTTTAATGTCTTCAGTCAACTGTGGCTACTGTAACAAAATACCATGAACTGGGTGGCTTATAAACAACAGAAATGTATTTCTCACAGCTTTAGAGGCTGGGAAGCCCAAGATCAGGGTGCCAGCATGGTTGGGTTCTGGTGAGGGTCCTCTTTTGGGTTGCAACTTCTCTCTGTGTCCTCATGAAAGAGGCAAATAAACTCCCTCAGCCTCTTTTCACAAAGGCACTAATCACATTCATAATGGCTCTATCTTCATGTCTTAATCTTTTTCTAAAGGCCCCACCTTTTAATATCATCGTCTTGCGGGGGTAGAATTTTAACACAGGGATTTCAAAAGAACACAAACATTCTGACCATAGGATATAATGTTCTCATCCTTCAAGATAGGAGTCTGGAGCCACTTCCTCTTCAAGGTTTCTTGCTATGCTTCCCCAGAATCCTCCTTCTCAAGGAAGCATCTTGTTCTTCCTTTAATCCCCGCCCTTCCTTAGTTGTACGGCTGTTGCTTTTTCAGAGTACAAAATCCTTAAAAGCTGGGTCCAAGTCTTGTGCATGTCTAAATCCATAACATCTTGCAAGAACCCAATAAACTAGCAAATAAATGAGTGATAGATAATGTAGAGTATGAAATTTGGGGGAAAATTTAGTTTGATACTATGTAATTTAATTCATTATGGAAAATAAGCTGGTCTAATATATTAGATATAAGCTGCTACCAATTTACAAACATTGCTTTCTAAAAGTTTATTTTATTAAGTCACTTGTGGAGAACTTGGAAAGTGTTTCTTGGAGAAACATTCTTATGTGTGGTGAGTAGGTTCCCATCCAAACTATAAACGTTAATGTAACTGAGAACACCACCAAATCATAAATCATAAGACTCACATAGCAAGCCTAAAATCTGAACCTGGGGAGCAGGAGGCTCAGAATGCAGAAATGAAGTCCAAAGGCCTGTCTGCTGTCATTTGTGTAGGTTGGCCTTTGGAATTATTTTGGAAAAAGGAATATTCGATAGTTTCTTATTTGTCTATAAATCAAAAAGTATCTGAGCCAGCACTTAATTAATTTAGAGGTTTATTTTACAAAGTCAAGGACCATGGCCTATGACACAGCCTCAGGAGGCCCTGAGAACATGTTCCTAACGTGGTCGGGGTGCAGCTTGGTTTTATACATTTTAGGGAGACAGAAGTTACAGGCAAAGATATAAATCAATACATGTAAGGTATACATTGGTTCAGCCCAAAGCAGGGTTGAGGGTGTTGCAGGGAGGCTTCCATAGGTGGATTCAAAGATTTTCTGACTGGCAATTGGCTGAATGAGTTAAGCTATGCCTGAAGAGTTGAAGTCAGCATAAAGAAATGCTTGAGCTAGGATAAGAGGGTTATGGAAGGCAAGGTTCTTATCATGTAGCTGAAACCTCCAGGTAGCAGCCTTCAGAGAGAATAAATTGTAAATGTCTTAAATGTCTTTTATCTGACCTTAAAAGGTGTGACACTCTCCAGAAAAGACCTAGTAGGGGAAAGGAGAGCCATTTCAAAATATGTCAAAAAATGCATTTTGGAGTAAAATACTTTGATTTCCCTCAGGGACTGCTATCTATCATGTGACACTATATCAGAGTCAGGTTAGAATTTTGTATCTTATTGCTGCAAAGTGTCTGTTTTGTCAGTCTATGATCTTTATTTTATATTAATGCTGGTCAATTGTGCCTAAACTCCTAAGGGAGGAGGACGTAACAAGGCAGGAGTGTCTATCCAATCGCCCTTGCTGTCTTGGCCTGAACTAGTTTTTCAGGTCTCTTTGGGATCCCCTTGGCCATGAAAGGGTCTGTTCAGTTGGTTGGGGGCCTTAGAATTTTATTTTTGGTTTACATAGCTTAGGACATTATTTTGCCTCACCCCAGATCAGTCCTATTTCCTAAAATACTGCACTTTAAAATATATCCCCTTTAACCCCAGTCATAACATGGATTTTCTCACTGAACAAGATCTCAAGTATGCAGAAGACAAGCTGATCGCAACGAATCCCACAAAAGTGAATGACTTATTCATGAGTTGCTTGCTTTAAGAGGCAATTGAGGTTAATCCTCTAAACTGCTCTTGATTTCCACAGATTTTCCCTGGCTTTGAGCATCCACAGATCCTCTCAATGCTCTGTTATTTCATTCGGACTTTCCTGGAAACAGAATGTGAGTGCTACCTTTAGCCTGGCAGGAGTGACCTTCTGTGTCATTCCTGGATCATTTATTTATAAGCCACGGATGGGCAAGTCTGGTACTGTCTGTGCTCAGGAGGGCTGACTAATGCTCCCGCCCCAAGACAGCGCAGGAATGCAGAATCCTGAGCCTTCAGAAGGCAGCTCTTGCCACGCCTGCGACAGCCTAGGGGACCAGGGAGCCACCCTGGGGTTTGGAGGCTTGAGCTAATGACACACAGCCGCCTGGCTGTGGTTACCAGCTGCTCTGCCAAGGTTGTACAGCTGGTTGCCTGTGTGTTGGAAGATGCTGATGCCCCCTGCTGTATCCTGGGTTGCCAAGGGGAGCAGCAGTTCCAGTGGGTTTTAAAAAGAGCACAATTTATCTTTTCTCTGAGGCAGCCTTGTTTCTTTGCTTGTGGCAGGTCCCTCTCAGCTCAGGTTGTGGTTATGTAAGTGTTGTATACTGAGCCATCTGTCTTCCTGAGGAGCAGGGCTGATTTGTATGGAAGGCTATATAGACAGTGGTTAGTGCTGACGTAACTTGGATTTTGCTTCAAACTTGAACTTCTAGAATATTCTATACTGTGTTTTCTTCTTTGCATGGGCAAGCACTCTGTGTGTCTTTTTTTCTTCATTTTTGCCTGGAGTGTTTGTTTACCATAGAGCTGTATAATACCATACACATTTCTTTAACTCTCTTAATCTCCTCAAATGAAGATTGTTTTTGCCTTCTATTCAGCTTCTCTCCCTACAGCTGCCATAAGTTCTTCAAGTTTATGCTTTTATTAAATATTTAAGCACATATTTTCAGGGATGAAACATATTCTCAGCTCAGAGCTGTGCTAGCAGATGTATCTCTTCTGCCGGTGGGGAGCTGGGTTTCTGGCAGGCTTATGAAGTGACCTCACGTAATCAGTGGGAAATAGAGAGATGTGAGGCGTTATGTTATTTGAAGCTTCAGACTGGCCCTTATTCCTAGAAGACACTTGGAAGTCAGCAGCAGTGTAGGGATACGCAATTCTAGGGTCGGCACCACAGAATTAAAGTGAAATGAATAATACATGCTGATTTAAAGTGAAATGAGTACCTCCTAAAAGAAAATGGTGACATTTACATTCTTGCCACCAAGGCAAAAATCTTTTATTCAGTGAACAGGCTCCTGCAAGTAAAGTTTGCAAATGAGAACTTCTTTAACATTCGTATGGAATGGTCTAACCCCCATTAATTGTTTATGGAGCACCTGCCATGTGCTCAAGCTGGTTGTAGAGAGGAGCTGGTTTCAGAAATAGCATCAAGAATGGCCTCTGTGACTTTGCCAGAATACTGAGGGCTGAATCCAAGCCTGTTAGATAATGTTTCTTCTGAATCCTGCCCTTTCCCTGACCACAACTCCAGGGCAAGTGGTGCTATCTTTTAAAAAGAAAAGTACAGCACAGAAGATGTATTAGGCAGGGTTTCCAGAGAAACAGAACCAATTTAGTTGTAAACAGTTAATCCTTGAATAACATGGGTTTGAACCTTATGGGTCTGTAGATTTTTAAAAATAAATATATTGGAATTTTTTTAAGGTTTGCAAAAGATTGAAAAAACTCACAGATAAACGATGTAGCCCAGAAATATTTTAAAAATTAAGAAATATTAGGCATTCATGAATTCTATTCTATTTATGTGTTAATTGACTGTTTATGTTATTAGAAAGGCTTCCAGTCAACAGTACGCTATTAGTAGTTAAGTTTTTGGGGAGTCAGAAGTTATATACCGATTTTAAACTGTGCAAGGGATTGATACCCCATTATAACCCCCGGGGGGTTCAAGGGTCAACTGTATCTGTATCTCTACAGTTGACTCTGGGGGAAAAAGTATTTATTATACACTGAGCCATTTCATAATCAAGTATTGGCTCACATGATTATGGAGACTAAAAAGGTTTACCATTTCTCCTGGTCTGGGCATGATAACGGCCTTTAACCAGTGGTTGGTGATCAATCCTCCAGTTACAGCACCAAACTTGACCTTGTATTCCAAAAAAGAGTAGGCAGACACCTGCTTTCATTCTTATACCTGAATTTCTGTGGAACTAGATTCCCACTTTCTGCTTCCAGTCTCTCAAGAGACTATATTTTGCCTATGTCCACTTACATAAATAGGTACCTAGAATGTGCCACCAAACCTTCTCCAAGTTGCCTCTCAGCCTACCTGTCTGCTACCTCTCACCTGCCATTACACTTCTTAGTACTTGTCTGCCTCTCTACCTTTAATTCTTTTCATTTCCCACCGCTGGGCTTTCACCTCCAGGCCACTCACCCACAACACACACACACACACCCCAAGCTGGGCCTGCCATATATTGTCTTTTTGTAAGAAATGTAATGTACCTTTGACCTAATTCCCTCTTTGCCACTGGCTATTCAATCTTCTTTTAATTTTTTCAATCTTCTGTTCTAAATGATTAAAGTCCCCATGAAAATTACAAATATTGATTTGAGCTCAAGTATCTACTATTTCACTGTTTTGCTTATTTCTTTTATTTCAAAGTAGTCTGTTGCCTCTTCCTGGAATAACCTAGTACGTCCTCCTTCTAGATCAAAACTGTTACTCTAAAGTTCTGGTTTCTTTTCGTGGACCACCCTCCCCGCTCTAAGCTTCTTGCTCTTGTATGCGACCTCCCTTCTCCAAAATTCTGACAGTTTTATGCACCCTGTGCCTTTTTGATGATGTGAGGCTTGAAAATCTTCAGGTTTGTTATGAGGTGAATAATTTAATCACTTAGTATCTTTTTAAAAAGACCAGAGGTAGTTTTATGCACAACATATGTTAAAATAAGTTTAATTTCACACGTAGATATACATTAAAAAATAATCTTCCTCACAGTCTCTGATTACAGTCTGCTTGAGGAGAGAAGACTAGCACACATACATTATTAATTCTGGAAAAATATAAGCGTGCTAAGTTAGGTGCTAACTCACATGGCGCTGTCAATAAGCAACCAAGTACAAGGAAGTATTAGAAAAAATAAAAGCAGGAGACAGAAGGAGTGCAGGGAAATATGAGAAGAAGTGAAGGAGATTGGCTGGTCATTGGAAGTTGGTCTGCCTAGGCATGAGGCACACAAGGCTATCTCAGTTCTTCACTGGACTGTGAAGGAATGATCCTTGAGGACTAGAAGGATTTAAACAGAAAAGGAAAGAATGGAGAGTGTGTAGAGAGAGAGAACAATCAAATAGAGGCAAAATTAAAATGCAGAGATATGTTTTTGTTTTAAGGGAGAGGGACATTGGGGGATTGGCTGACAAGCATATGGCAGGAAGTGATGGAAACAGGTTTAAACAAGTAGAGTGAGTCCCAGTAATGCAGGGACTTAACCACCAACCATGAGGCATTGAACTTCAGAAGCTAAGGCATAGGCATTATGTGTTGCAAATGATTATGAAGAATATGAAGAATGGAGTCTGGAGAATCTGAACTCAGGAGCTGGGGACAGTGGAGAGGTTATTCTAATTACAGATTTATGAGACAATGAGGAGGTTCTTCAGTAATTTTTTCTTTAATAAAAGCCTTGAGAAATTTTTCCTCCTAGAATTCCTTTTGATTGATATGAAACTTGGGATATAGATACAATTGGAATAAGTCTTTTTATAAAAGAGGTTAATAAGGGGTTGGCTTGCATAGGCACAAAGGAATCATGTTTAACTTATCCTCTGACATTTTTCAAGTTCTCTAGCGGCAGGGGTAGTAAGGGTAATGACAGGTTAGAGTTACTGTTTAGCTACGTAGAACCACAAAGCAATGAATATTAAAACCATGCTTTCTCCCCTTGTTCCCTTTTCCTATATGTCCCTGGTAGTATGGACCGTAAAGTGAGCTGACCTCACAAAGGAGCAGAAAGAAGTGATGTGAGGTTGCAGAATGACTTAAAAAAAGCCATGGTCAAAAATACAGTTCTTCACAATATATAAGGAGATACAAAACCTTAATATTCATTTTAAATTATTTTATTTTATCAATATGTCACATACGTATTATTATCCTGGCAGCTAATATTTATTTTTAAAAGGTTCTGGAATGCTGTTCTTGACAGTTTTCAGAATGGCACGCTAGCTGATTGCCTCTTAAAAATGAAACAGTCTTCTTATATTGTAGCCTTTATCAGCAATAATATGGTAGCTATTTTGAAGAACTTTTCATCAATAAGAATGTAGGGACCAGTAATTGATTAGATATATGAATAAAAGGTAGAAAGATGAAAGAGGCAACACCTCTTGGATAATGAGGACAATGAAGATTTGTATGAGAATAAGGCAAATTGGGGAGAGGAATGGTATTGTGAAAAATGGATTGGTCTTGGTTACACAGAGTTAGGGCAATGTCAGAAAACCTAAGCAGAAGTGTTCAGGAGGCATGCTGAGTACCAAAGAGTGACCATTCTTGATTCTTGACCTGCTATTCCTGCATGTGACAGGATCTCTGTGCACGCTGGGTTGTTTTTACAGAGTAAGTTGTAAACACTACTTGAGTGATAAATGTCATGAGCTATTTAAACTGGTCACTAACACATGTATTTCTACATATTTATTTGTTTGTTTGTAAATGAATATACCCATATTAAAATAATTGGCTGACTTACGAGCTCTACCTTGTATGTCAATATTAAAAATAAATAAAACAAACATTTTCAATGTTACCTCAGCAAGCCAGCAACAGTTTTCTACTATGTGATCTACAAATCTCAATTCAGTGAGAATGGAAATAGTATCAAATAGAAAGTGTCATTCCTGAAATCTTTCCTGGAGCATGTCAGTAATACCAAGAAAAGAGCCAGTAGGCAGGGACAGGTTGCCAGAGTCCCCACTGAGGGTCCACAGTTGGAATGAACTGTCATTAATGAAGGCAACCAATGACCTGAGCCAGGCCATTACAAAGAATTTCAGAGCTTCTCAGAATTTTGTCAAGAGTGCAATGAGGAAATGTAGAAGAAATCAAGGAGAAGTTTGAAAAACAGTAAGGGAATGAGTAGCAAAGAGGGTTTAGGTTTAGCCTTCTCTTAAAAAGTTCCTTTCAATATATTCATGTGAGGAAAATATAATATCAGAAATCCAAAGACTAGAGGACATGTCACCTGGTGAAAAGGATACATTAGATTAAATATCAATACTGAATTATTAGGTCTATGTATCTTTAAAATAAAAAATGCTGAATTTATAAATTTATGTTTGTCATTATGCCTAGGTGGGTTTGGGGCTATATTTTGGAGATGATTCCTGTTCATTCAAGAGATAATTTAAACACTTGAAATTTAGCCAAAATCAATTCTAAAAATAATGAAAAATATATTATCTATGTAAATATTTTAAATTACAGAGATCAAAACGTGTTTTAGTAGCTATGATGTAGAGTAAGGAACTCAATGATTAAGAAACAAGTCTTTGAAGAAAGAGAGGCAAATCCCTAGCAGAATATAAGCCAGCAGCCTTGTATCATAGAAACCAACCTTCTAATGTGTCTCTAAAACTAATTTGCTCAAAGTCGCGTAACCATTAAGAGTGGAACCTAAACCCGTATTTTCTGATTCTGAAACATCAATATTAATTTTTGGTCCCCTGCTTCCACTTTGCTTTCATCTGCAGATCAGATTGAAACAATCTGCCTCTGACCTATTCTGTCATTGTTTGATCATCTTTCAAAGCAGAACTTAAAGTGTTTAATATTCCCTGCATATATCAGTTTGTCACTCAGAACAGTTCTACTGGTTCAAATTTGTAACTTCAAATTCAATGATGTGCACCCTCCTTAAATTAATAATTGATCTTTTAATTTTCTTCAAAGGAATGCTAATGCAGATAGACAAATACACTTTATTCTCAATGCCTAGGGCTAAGAGAAAATTAGGAAGTAGCATTAAAGGAACTGTAGCCCCTAGCCTGGTGGACCCCAGATCGGTTAAATGGAATACCAGATGGTTGGCCTACCTTCTTCTTATACCTGAGTGGATTACTTTCATGTTCTCTATCTGTAAGTGACTAATTAGTTTAGTTTTCATTGAGTGGGATCTCCTTTCTTCTATATTCTGAGAAGGTATAATAAGTAAAGGAACAGCCCTTAAGCTATGGTAACGTAGCAGAGCTTGTCACAGTTGGACACAGTTCACTCAAAGAGGCAATTAAATTTAGTTTTATAAAGGAATTAGTAGGATTAATAAAAAGCAAAATGTTATGAAGCATCCTGGCATGATCTCACTAAACTTAGACCTAAGGGGCAAAGGGGATAGGAGAAAAGTTAACTAAAGAAGATATAGTAGTTGTTACTGAGGTTTGCGTGGCCGTAGCTGCAGCCTTCAGTTAACAAACAAACAAGAAAGAAAAGAAAAAACTCAAGCCACCCTAGGGATGACCCACAGTGATGGAATCATGCAAATATGACCTGAACTTACTCTTCTTTCTCACCCTGACTTCCTGCCAGTGCCTCCTGTGGCTGAACCAACAGAAGCCAGATGACAAGGGAGCCTTTGATGCAGACATGGAGGCAGGTCCCTTGGGGCACCCAGTGCTCTTGAGGAGCATGGATCTGAGAGGCCAACAGAAAGGGCCTGGAGCAGAGGATGATTGTGAGTGGGTTAAAGCAGTCATCTTTTTGTGGACCAATATTGGTTATATCCGAGTGATGAATATCTGATCATTACGCCGTAACCTGAAGGCTGTTGGAAGAAGAGATCTGCTGTTAATAACACACTCAGAACCTGAAAAATCAGCATTACCACCAATCTCGAGTTCAGGTTGGGACCATACTTCAATCTTTTCTTTTCTTATAATTTTCTTTTTTTTTTTGAAAGAGGTTCTCACTCTGTAGCCCAATCTGGAGTGCAGTGGTACAATAATGGCTCATTTCAGCTTTGACCTTCCAGGCTCAAGCGGTCCTTCTACCTCAGCCTCAGGAGCAACTAGGACCACGGGTGCACCCCACCATGCCCAGCTAACTTTTGTATTTTTTTGTAGACACAGGATTTTGCCATGTTGCTCAGGTGGGTCTGAAACCTCTGGACTCAAGGGGTCCTTACACCTCTGCCTCCCAAAGTCCTGGGATTACAGAGATAAGCCACTGCACCTAGCCCATTCTAATTATGGATTAGACATGACCAACTCTGGGCCAAAATTGATAGGACACCTCAGAAAGGAGCCCAACAGGAAGTCGGTAGCTTTCAGGAGGTGAAAAAGCTGAAAACAGTGAAGAAAGAGGTTCTTTCAATCTTCTAGGGGATTGAAAACAAGAGTGAGATCAAGAGGTTTCTTTGTTTTGTTTTTCGTTTTTTCCAAATTAGCTGGCAAAGTTTCTTTAAAGCCAATTAAACATACCTCAGATTGAAAATGATTTCAAACAGTGGTTTTCTCATTTCAAATCAGTGGTTTAAGGTTCACTTGTGAGAAATCAATGTAACCACATTTATCCTTGGCCTAGTACTGAAAAAAATATAGTTACAGTAAAATGATTTTAGTCTTTTGAAACTGTGGGGAACATGAGTGATCCTGACAGAATGGAAATTTCAGGCTAAGTGTATGAAATTGCAATTCAATAATGATGTGGAATTTTTTTTTGGAAGGTGCATTTAATCTAAAGGCATGTAGGTAATTTACGTGCAAAAAATTGTAAATGTGTTCCAGTAAATGATGTGACCCTGAAACTTTCGTGGGGTGGCCTTGATCACATTTTCACAACCCAGCGCATTTCCAGTGCTAATTAAATAAATGCAGAAGGATAAGGACTGTGGTGCTGACAGCAAGCCTCACAGAAACCATCTCCAGCAGAGCATTGTCCTTCTGTTTTCCTCCTTTCAAGAAAGGGCATCAAGCGTTCATTTGAAATTTGTCTCTTAATCTGTTTTCCATTGATGGCAGCAACCGAGAAGTTTTCAGCCAGGAAAAGTCAAGTTAAGTCAAACCAGTTTTGCTCACAACAAGCATACAAATTGGCTATTGTTTAAAAATCAGAACTTAACCACATGCTTCGAATTTAGAAGTGGGATTACGTACTAAAAGGCTGTATTATCCTTAAATCACCCTGTGTATGTGTTTGTGTGTGTGGTGTGTGTGCATGTGTAGTACTCTTCTCTCAGCACCCTGTCTTACAGATGACCCTCAAACAAGGCAGCATGACAGTTATCACAGATTCTTCTACATTTACCCATAGATATGTCTCTTAGGGGCACTGAAGAACACTGGAGAACTCTCTCCCTGAGAAAATATGTACAAAGTCCTATAAAGCAAATAGAAGATTTCAATAAAGTATTTTTAATAAATAACACTTGAGTAAGTATGTTCTTTTAAAATAAAAAACATGGTGTGAGAAGAGTATATCTTGAAGCTTCAGAAATTCCCCATCAGCTACTGTATATATATGAGAAAAATGTTCTACAATCTAGAAATTAATGCAAGAAAAGGAGTAAAGGGAGATCTCCCTAGACACCTGTTGAAGTGATTATAAGGCTGGATGAACTCAAAAATAGCTCTAGGTTGGGTGTGGTGGCTCATACCTATAATCCCAGCACTTTTGGAGGTGAAGGCGACAGATCACTTGAAGCCAGGAGTTTGAGACTGTAAGGTTCTTGTATCGGTTCAAACCCCCAGAGCGCACCAACAGACAACACGGGGCTGTTTTAATAAGCGCCTGGGTGCAGACAGGCTGAGGCCTAAAATGGTATCAGCACCAAATGAGAATGGGACAGGGGTTTTATGGTCTCCTGGAAACAGGAAGTGTCTCAGTCTGACACGACTGCTACGTAGTACTCAGATGACTTCTTTCTCGATCTTCAGGTGTACGTGTCTTCCAGCCAGGGTAGGTGTCTTCCCAGCGGCTCTCTTCCTGCTTCTGCTATCTTGCTGACTCATGCTGCTGGCTCAAGTAGCCTTGCACCTTGGGACTGAGCCTGAGAAGGGAGGAGTTACTCATCCCTTTAAGCTTTCAGGCCGCGGGGAGTATCTTTCCATTCCTGTCTATTGGTTATAGAAGAAAGGGAAAAGGGGCTACTTTCTCAATAATTACTTCAGTCGTGAATAGGGGGTGGCATGGGCATCTTGGAAAAAAAAAACCTTAATTTTGGGTGTATTCTTGAGAGACGGGTTGGTATCAATCTTGTCATTGTAGCAGGAGCATCGTCTGGATTGTCTGGCAGTTAACTGTAGTTTCAACAAGAATTTTAATGGCTTTTATTATCAGTGGGATAACAATGGGAGAAACAGGAGGAGCCCCGTGATGAAGATTACTGTCCTTACCAGTGTTTTAAATCCTCCTAAATTAGAGAACCACCTTCTTAGAAGATTTGTTGGGTCCCATCCCTTCTAGGTTTGGACTGTACATGGGCTACTTTTCTGATGTTTGAAGCGATTTCTAGAACTGCTTTTCCATTATCGTCTATGTTAAGACAGCAATTAGAGATATTAAACTTACCACACACTGCACCTTCTTCTGCTAATAAGCAGGGTAGTGCTAGCCTGTTTTGATAAATTGCTGCATGCATTTGGTTTTGGTGTTGTGCGGGCATTTCTAGGGCTGAGGCGGTTTGGTTAGTGATTAGCTCTAGAACCACCTGTAGTCTAATTATTCTATTTAGCATATATATGGGAGTGCAATAACCCCATAAACCATCCTCAGCCCAAGTGGCAGGACCATAATATTCAATGATCTGTTGCGGAGGCCATTCATCCTCTTGCCATCTTTGGCTTCCTCCTACCTTTAAGGATCATTTTTCTTTGTTTAGGTTATTATATACAGGGACTCTGAGGGTGTTGCCTGCTGTTAATGTTTTGGAGGAAGGAGTAGCCTTGGGGGTGAGCTTGACCCTGGTGCGATGGACCCAGTGGGGGAGTCCTTGCACCTTGGACTCTCACTGCACTTGGCATGCTGAGTATCACAGTATAGGGGCCTGTCCACTTTGGTTGTAGCTACTGGTGAGGGTTGGGTTGGCAGATAAACACATCTGTGCCTGCAAGACAGTTATGTTGAGAGGACAAGGAGGTGTCGACAGGGAGAGGCATGGCCTCATCTGCTGCTTCATGAATGAAAGACTGTGTCTGGATTAAGGAGTGGAGGTAATTCGCAAGTGGCTCAGAGTCTGGTAAGGATGGAGGCCCTAAAACAAAAGTTCAGCCATACAAGATTTCAAAGAGACTATAAAAAGAGGGTTCTTTTGGTGTCGCGTGGAGTCTCATGAGGGGGAAAGGGAGATTTTTTTGTCCAAGACTGCTGGGTTTCCAGAGCCAGCTTGGTGAGTTGGGCTTTAAGGACAGAGTTAATTTTTTCAACTTTACCTGAAGATTGAGGCCTGTAGGGTGTGTGGAGAACCCATTTTGTACCTAAGGATATAGAGACACCTTGGGTAATTTGGCTGATGAAGGTGGGCTCGTTGTCGGACTGGATGGATGTTGGGAGTCCGAAACGAGGAATTATATGCATCATGAGAGTCTGTGTGACATTTGCACCTTCTGAAGTTGTTGGGAATGCTTCTGCCCACGCGGAAAAAGTACAGACAAAGACTAGAAGATAGTGGAGCTGTTTATCGGGCGGCATGTGAGTGAAGTCTACTTGCCAATCTTGCCTTAGTACCTGGCCCTGGGCTTGGTGGGTAGGAAAAGGCGGCAGTCAGAGGGAACCCTGGAGCGATACTGAGTGGCAGATAGAGCAGGACTGGGTAATCTCTCGAACAAGGCTGGAAAGGTGAGGACAAGTGAGGATAGGGTGGAGAAGTTGCAAGAGAGGTTTGTACCCGACATGGAAAGAGTTGTGGAGGCTTTAGATGATAGATTGAGAGTGAGGAAGAATGAAGCACCCTTCCTTGACATACCATGGTCCTTGCTTTTGTAGGTTTTGGGCTCAGAAGTCCTGCTTTTCTTCTGAGGAGTAAGGAGGAGAGAAAAAGGACAGGGACAGAGCATGGCCGGGTTTAGATGGGAGATGGTTAGCATGGTGATGTGGGAAGTTTCTATGAATAGAGCATACAATTGGAGGAGCTGTAGGGCAGAGATGAGACAGTGAACTGCGGTGAGCTAGCATGTCTTTGATGTTATGGGTTGAATAAACTGTTAGGTTGGCATAGAGAGATAGTTTTAGGCTTTCAAGGGTGAGGACTGCAGCTACCGCCAATGCGCCAATGCTCAGAGGCAGGCAGGCCATCCGAGAACTGTGGCTTCAAGCTGTTTAGAAAGGTAGGCAACAACCTGGAGGGTGGGTCCCTTAGACTGGGTTAGAACACCTAGTGCAATTCCACGCCATTTGTCAGTATAGAGGGAGAAAAGTTTGGTGAGGTCAGGGAGAGTGAGGACAGGAGCTGAGGTGAGAGCCTTCTGGAATAGATGGAAAGGTTGGGTAATAGGCTGTGCACAGTTTGAAGGCTCATGGAGAGGGTCTTTAGCGGCTTGGTATGATGGTTTGGCAAGTAGAGTGAAGGAGGGAACCCAGAGCCTAAAATATCCCACTAGTCCTGGAAAAGAGATAATTTCTTGCTTAGTTTGTGGAGGCAGGAAGGACTGGAGGAGGGATATGTGGTTGGTTGTGAGCCCTTGGGTTCATGGGGTAAGAGCTAGGCCTAGATAGGTGACTGAAGGGGTGCATATTTGTGCTTTCTTAGGAGAGACCCGATACCCCCATTCTGCCAAAAAGTTTAAAAGAGAGAGATAGTATGGGCGTTGCAGTCTCTTGGAGAGGGGCTACACAGGAGCAGATCATTAACACATTGAGGGACAGCGGACGGTTTTAGGGATAAAGTACAGAGGTTGTGAGCAGGGATCTGTCCAAAAAGGTGGGGGCTGTCTCTGAAACCTTGAGGTAGTACACACCAGGTGAGCTGACGTGAAAGTTGGGTGTCGGGGTTTTCCTACATAAAGGCAAAGAGGTTTTGGGAATCAGGGTGTAAAGGAATTGTGAAAAAAAAGCATCCTTTAGGTTTAGAACAGAAAAAGGGGTGGTATTGAAGGGAATTCTGGAAAGTAAAGTATATGGGTTAGGAACTACTGGACATACTGGGAGTACAGCTTGGTTAATGAGCCTGAGGTCCTGGACCAAGCGGTAAGTTCCATCCGGCTTTTTAACAGTTAGAACTGGTGTGTTAAAAGGGGAGTTTGTTGGGCAGAGTAGGTGACTGGTGAGGAGGCAAGAAATGATAGGCTTTAGGCATATGAGAGTTGCTTGGGGGATGGGATACTGCTTCTGTGACAGGAACTAGGTGGGCTCTTTAAGGATAATGCGGATGGGGGTGTGGTGTTCTGCAACTGAGGGTGTGAAGTATCCTAAACAGTGGGGTTAACTACAGATGGGGAATAAGGAAAAGTTGCATGGTTTAGGGTGGAAGGTTGGAGGAGTAGAAGGAAGTTGGAAGTACTGGAGGGGACTGGGTAGATGCATTGGGTACTATGGGGAATGTGGAAGTGGAGAGTAGTGTGGAGTTTTGAAAGGATGTCTCTGCCTAGCAGTGAAGTTGGGCATGAAGGCAGGACTAAGAAAGAGTGAGTGAAGGAAAAGGTGTGCAGGGAGAAGAAAAGTGGAGGGTTGGCTTGGGGTTTGGAGACTTGTCCATCAAGTCCTACAAAAGAGACCTGGGAGGTCTAGGTGGGTCCTGAAAAATTAGGTAAAGCACAGTAGGTTGCCCCGGTATTAATTAAAAAAAAAAATACTGGCCTACCTACCACCATCAGGGATCCCCTTGGCTCGGATGAAGCGATGGTAGTTGCCAGTGCATCTGTTCCAGGGCACCATCAGTCTTCAGTGGCAAAGCCAATGAGATCTGATTAGGAGGTTTTGGCCAGCTTGGGAAGGGATGGGGGCAGTCCTTGCAGGGGCCACTCACAGTCTGACTTCCAGTGGGGTCCTCCTCAGAGGGGGCATGGCCTGGTGGGCTTACCTGGGTTTGGGCATTGTCTGGACCAGTGGCCTTCATTGCCACACTTGAAACAGGTGCCAGGTGGAGATGGATTGCTAGGAGGCTTCTGTGTGAAGCTGCAGCCCCGTGGGCCTGCAGGGCCCCTGATGGCAGAGGCAAGCATTTGAAACTCTGCCTGTTTTTGCCTTTTACTTTCCTCATTATGATTGTTAAAGACTTTGAAGGCTAAATTAAGAAGGTCTCGTTGTGAGGTTTGAGGATCGTCGTCAAGCTTCTGAAGCTTGCACTGAATATTGAGGGTGGATTGGGAGATGAACTGCAGGTTTAAGATACTGGTTCCTTCTGGGCTGGCTGGGTCTAGGTTGGTAACTTTCTCATGGCTTCGGTTAAATGAGAGAGAAAAAGGCTGGGTTTTTGTCAGGACCTTGGGTGATTTCTGAAAGTTTTTCATAGTTCACTGCTTTATGGGCACCATTTTTGAGTCCTGCAAGGAGACACATAATCATGTGGTCTTGATGGTGGCATCCAGGGGCCCCATCTTGATAAACCCAGTAAGGATACTGGTTAGGGACTGCCTCTGCACCAGCAGGCTGGGCAGGAGCTTGGTGATGAATTGTATCAGCATGCACCTGAGTTAGGGTCCAGATACCGTCCCCATCTTCTGGGGTGAGGGTGGAAGAGAGGATAATGTAAAAGTCATGCCAAGTTAGCTCATAAGACTGGGTAAGATACTGAAACTCCCTAATGTAAGAGATAGGGTCTTCTGGAAATGAACCAAGTCTTTTGCTAATTTGAGAGAGATCAGTGAGAGAGAAGGGAACATGAACTCTAACAATACTTTCAGTTCCTGCTACTTCCTGAAGGGGGCACTGTAGCACAGGCGCTGAAGTAAGGGTGGGGCATGGGCCAAAGATGGCGCCTGGGTGAGTACGGGTGGGAGAGAAGAAAGAACCTGGAAGTGGTTCCCGCTGAGGGTTTGAAGGGAGAAGGGGGTTTGAGTTAACAGGCAGTGGAGGATAGATAGAGGCATAAAATGGGGGGATGGGTTTACAAGCCTCAGGAGAGGGCGCTGGGGGAGGAGAATGGGTATAGGCAATACTAAAATTGTCCTGAGGAGGGGACGGTGTAGGAAAAGAAGTGGATACAACTGACTGGGAAGATGGCGGCTAAGAAGATCGCAGCTGAGAAAATAAAGAGGAGGCTTATGGAGGTGAAGAAGACAGTTGAGAGGGAGAGGTGGGGGCGGGGGGTGGTGGACAGCAGTCTGCTGGATCTAAGGAGGAAAAAGAGGTAGTGTTGGGAGGAGAAAGGTGATCAGGGTGGAGAGAATGGAGGACAAGGATTTGAACAGGGGAGCAAGAATTGCAGAGGTAGGGTTGTGATCTGAGTGCAAAAAGGCCTGGACATAAGGAATTTCTCCCCATTTCTCTACTCATCGGCAATAATTGCTTAAGTCAGTTAAAATTGTAAAGTTGAATATTCCATTTGTGGTGCATTTGGACCCACTGTGGCCAGACAGAATTGCAAAAAAGACAAGTCCCTTAGAGTGGATATTTTGCCTGAGGACTAAGGTTTGCAAGTTTCTTATGAAGCAGCCTAGAGGGCTGCTTTTTTGGAATGGAGGACCGGGAGTTTCCCATAACGGAGGGTAGGCTTGGGAGAACAGGGAAAAATGAGACCGTCCTGGACGGCCAGAGGGAGAGGGTAAAAGGAGCAATCGTCACTGCTGCCTTTTTTGTTCCCAGAACGGGATCAAATGGCCTAGAGGCGTCCCCCTAAGACCAGATGATCAGTGAGTGCCTGGCACACGCAGGAGCCTTCTTGGGCCAATGTTGAATTTTTGGACAGGAGAAACCAAGGGAGGCTGTGCAGATTCTCCCCTGTTAACTGGGCTCCCGGGAAATTTACAAGTAGGTGAGATCAGTGACCAATGTGCATGCATAGAGAGGCGACTGGAGGCTGAGGAGCTTCCTTTGTCTGGCTGCTGTGGCCTGCTCTCTGGGGTGGAGGGGTAGGTCCACGGGGAATGCAGACGTAAGCCCCTCCTGGATTTCAGCACCAGATTTCAGCAACCAGATTGTATCGGTTTGAACCCTGAGAGCATGCCAACAGACAACATGAGGTGATGTGGAGCAACATGCTGTTTTAATGAGCACCTGGGTACAGGTAGGCTGAGGCCTAAAATGGCGTCAGCATCAAATGAGGATGGGGCAGGGGTTTTATGGTCTCCTGGAAACAGGAAGTGTCCTAGTCTGACATGACTGCTCCATAGTACCCAGATGGCCTCTTTCTTGCTCTTCAGGGGTACGTGTCTTCCGGCCAAGGTAGGTGTCTTCCACCTGGCTCTCTTCCTGCTTCTGCTATCTTGCTGATGCACGCCGCTGGCTCAAGTTGCCTTGTGCCTTGGAACTGGACTTGAGAGGGGAGGAGTTACTCATCCCTTTAAGCTTTCAAGCCCCAGGGAGAATCTTTCAGAGAGCAGCCTGGCCAACATGGCAAAACCCCATTTCTACTAAAAACACAAAAATTAGCTGGGTGTGGTGGCACATGCCAGTAATCCCAGCTTCTCAGGAGGCTGAGGCCCGAGAATCACTTAAATTTGGGAGACAGAGGTTGCAGTGTCAAGATCGCATCACTACACTTCAGCCTTAATGACAGAAAAATGTCTCACAAAAAACCATAACAAAACAAAAAACAAAACAAAAAAAGTAGCTCTAGAAGTGATTACTTTATAGTCTAAATCCCAGGCAGATTTAGACACAAAGCTTAAGTTTCACTTTTTTTGTTTCCCTGAGCAGTGTGCTTATATATCTAGCATAAGCTCTGGGGTTAGAGTCCAGAGATGTGTGGCCATGCTCTATGCTCAGTGAGCCCTGGCTCTAGCAAGAGGCAAACATGTTGCTGCCCTTCCCTATGCCCCAGACAATGTATGTTTTCAGATGCTGGAAGTGAGGCTTATAGAAAATAACCCCACTGGGATGTTGAAGGTGCCAGTCAATTTGAGGTTGTTACATCACTTCATAACCAGGATTGTGGTGAGAAAAAATGGTGTGTCCTAAGATGACCCACCCCAATTCTACCTTGTTTTAGGGAGGTCACTTATTTCTCCATGCTCACAGCCCCTGGGAACCACCATATATTACCCTTAAAATACAGGTGTGCCCTTTGCTCAATTTCTTATGTGGATTATAGGTGAGTCATTGTATTAGCCTGTCTTCACACTGCCATAAACTTGCTCTCTGAGACTGAGTAATTTATAAAGAAAGGAGGTTTAACTGACTCATAGTTCTGCATGGCTGGGGAGGCCTCAGGAAACTTACAATCATGGCGGAAGGCGACAGGGGAGCAGGCACCTCTTCACAAGATGACAGGAGACAGAGAAGAGCAAAGGGGAAGAGCCACACATTTATCAAACAACCAGATCGCATGATAATTCTATTACAAGAAGAGCATGGGGGAAACTGCTCCCATGATGCAATCACCTCCCCACCAGTTCCCTCCCTCGACACATGGGAGTTACAATTTGAGATGAGATTTGGGTGGGGATACAGAGCCAAGACATATTATTCAATCCCTGGCCTCTCCCAAATCTCATGTCCTTTTCACATTTCAATACCAATTATGCTTTCCCAACAGTCCCCCAAAGGTTTAAGTCATTCCAGCATTAACTTAGAAGTCCAAGTCCAAAGTCTCATCTGAGATGAGGCAAGTGCCTTCTGCCTATGAGGCTGTAAAATAAAAAACAAACTAGTTACTTCCAAGATACAATAGGAGTACAGGCATTGGGTAAATGTTCCTGTTCCAAGTGAGAGAAATTGACCACAACAAAGGGGCCACAGGCCTTACGCATGTCCAAAACCCAATGGGACATTTATTAAATCTTAAAGCTCCAAAATCTCTTTTTACTCCACGTCTCATATCTTGGGCAGACCGATGCAAGGGGTGGGCTCCCACAGCCTTAGGCAGCTCCACCCCTGTAGCAGAATTCTGCCTGGACATCCAGGCATTTCCATACATCCTCTGAAATCTAGGCAGAGACTCCCAAAGTTCAACTCTTGTCTTCTGCACATCCACAGGCCCAACACCATGTAGAACCCATCAAGGTTTGGGGCTTGCACTCTCTGAAGTAATAACTTGAGCTGTATGTTTTCCCCTGTTAGCAATGCTTCGAGCTGGAGAGGCTGGGATACAGGGCACCAAGTTCCGAGTTTGCATAGAGCAGCAGGGCCCTGGACCTAGCCCACATAACCATTTTTGCCTCCTTGGCCTCCAGGCCTATGATGGGAGAGGCTGTGATAAGAAGAGTGAAGCGGAAGAGCCTCACACTTATGAAACTATGAATTCCATCATGAGAATAGCGTGAGGGAAACTGCCCCATGATCCAATCACCTACTGCCAAGTCCCTCCCTTGACACATGGGAATTACAATTAGAGGTGAGATTTGGGTGAAGACACAGAACCCAACCATATTGGTTATTGACCTATAACCCTTCCCAAACCTGTTGTTTAACCCTGAGGCAGAAACATGTGCTCCAAAGTCTTTGCATCTTAGTAATGTTGCAATTATCCAATAACATTTCACAAATGTTGGATCAATGATGGGAGAATGGTTGGGACAGTGCCTTATTGGGATACTGCTCTGGGGAATCCCCATTCTCACCCACACTAAGCAATTAGAGATGCCTGGTCAGAAGAGTGTGACAGAAACCTATGCCCATTGGGGGTTTGCTTCTCTTTAATAGGGAACAGTGCCAGCTGCATCTCTCAGGCCAAGCTTGAGGTGAGCAGAGACGTTAACTTGGGTGTGCATCCCTTTCCTCTTTCTCACAATGACTGCAATGTCTCTGGCCCTGGGCATTCACTGGACCTTTGGAGAAGTGGCAAGGGGAAGGATGAGAATGGTCAGAGGAAGAAAGTGGAAACTTAGCTACTTAGCTACAAACAGAAGGATTACAGGCTTCCCCTAACAGCTGGATGGCACAGTGATTGTCCATCTGACATCCATGGGCAGAAATGGAAAGGCATAGCTACTGATAATGTTATAGGCTTCTAAGAATATTTCTGGACACTGGCCGTCTCCTCTGAATCTTGGACAATTTATTCTCTCTGTATAGAAACACTGAATTAAATTTCTGGAATACTTTTTTATTAGAATACTGGTCATATTGTATCATCAAGAATTTTGGGTTAAAAAATTAAGCAATGGTTTTGACAAGAATTCCCAAAGCATTATGGCTGTGGATTCCCAAGATGCAACCTGTGGTTACATTATGGCTGGATTCAGACAGAAATCTGGATCTTTAATTTTTTAATGAGACCAGGAAGTATAGATGGGTTGACCCTCCTGTGGCTTCCATGGCAATTTATATTTTTCAACCACTTATCATACTGCATGATTACTGAATTTTTCACCTCACAGCATGAATTAAAAATTAAAACATTTGCACCAATCATTAGGATAATTAGATAGTGTTGCCCACAGTTAGAGGCAATTGGTTTGGAGCTCCAGCCATCCAGACCCAGATGGTTTCCCTGGGGCTGAGCTTACTGAGTTGAACTTTTTCTGGTCTTTAAGAACCTCTACATTGTCTTCAAAGAAATGAAGACACTAGCCATTTGTGTCTTTTTGTAGACTCAGTGTCCCTCTTTTATATCTATGGTGGGAAACGTGGACAGGTGAATGATGCTCTACAAAGAGGTTAAAAGTGTCATTGAGAAAAGACTTGAATTGACCCGATGACACATGGATCCCCATCTAGGCAAGGTTCACTTACACTATGACTCTCCTCCTTCCCATCTGATTCACCTTTTTCCTAGTTGCTGTGTGCATGCTACCTTGGGAAGACAACCATCACTGCAGTTGCTCTAGCATCATGGAGTCTCCCTGTATCTTGATGTTTCAAGAGACAATGAAACCATATAATGCCTTCTCTTTCCTACATTGCACCTGAAAGGCCTAATTGTGACTCTGAGATATTCTACTTTAATTGGAGAGCATGATAAACATAAATGTTCATAAAGTGCAATTAATTCCAACCACCTGATGATATTTAACTTGAGTATGAAGACCCCAGAATTTGATTTTATATTAGTCAGGATAGGCCATAATATCAAATTTCATTTGTCATTAAGCGACATGTCCATCATAGTTTGGCAAGATGATTCTCCTCATCACAGGCCCTCAGGAATTCAGGATGGTGGAGGCCCCACCTCCACACATGCTTCCACAATGCAGGGGTAGGGAAAAGAGAGTGTGCTAAATCGCATGCTGGTCCTTAAAGCTTCTGAACACATATAACACAAATTTCTTCCCACTTACATTTTATTGGATAAAAAAAGTCATTTGGTGATGACTATGTTCTTTAGATGGTGAGGAGACACTGAATTTTTGCGAATAGTAATATAGTATACCACTAGCTGCCGGGCCTCGTTAAAAGAAAGAGGGCATTCATGATTTCATTCAACAGACATTTTTGAACACCTGTTATCTATTGGAACTGTGTGAAGTTCTTACAATATATCAAAAAACAAAACATACAAAGATCCCTGCTCTCATGGAGTTTCTATTTTAGGGACAGAAGAAAGACAATACACAATGAACATAATGTGCAAGTGAATTATGTGGTTCTTGTCTCCTTATAGCCTATTGGTTCTGTTTCTCTGAGAACCCTAATTCAGGGTTCGTTTTTGTGGGAGATAAGTGCTATCAAAAAAACAAATTGTAGAACAAAGGTGGGGGTTGGGGAGTGGTGACCTCTGATCTGAAGTGTCTGAGGAAGAAGAGTGACAATTTTAAATGGAATTGTCAATGAAAGATTCACTGAAAAATTCATGTTTGAGGAAAGGCTTGAAGTAGGTCAGGGAGTTATCCAATTGTATATCTGATCATGTGGAACCTCTTAGGTTTCTACTTTGAATGAGTTAGAAATCATTGATGGGTTTTAAACAGAGGAGTGATGTGACTAACATGACTTCTGCTTTCAAAAAGAATTGCTCTGTTGAGCATGAACTGTAGGGTGCAGGAGGAAAATGAGGAGACTCATTGGAAAGCAATTTCAGGAATCCAAGTGAGATAGGATGGTGGCTCAGACCAGGGTGATAGCACAAGAGGTAGTGGGAAATAGAGTCTGGATATTTTCTGAAGGCAGAGCCAACAGGTTTTGAGGTGATTGAATATGGGATGTGGAAATTTTTGTCCTAAGAAAGTGGATGGCTAGAGATGGAGCAAACTTCAGATAGAGTAGGTGCTATCGTTTGAATGTCCCTTCCAAAATTCATGTTGAAATTTAATTGCTATTGTAATGGTATGAAGAGGTGAGATATTTAAGAGGTGGATTTAATACCTTGATAAAAAGGCTTTCAGGAATGGGTCATCTTTTGCCCTTTTGCCTCCTGAAATGGGATGGTGCAGCAAGAAAGCCCTCACCAGATGCCAACCCCTCAGTCTTGGACTTCCCAGCCTGCAGAACTGTAAGCCAATATATTTCTGTTCATTGTAAATAACCCATCTCAGGTATTCTGTAATAGCAGGAAAAGATAGTTCAGTTTTGTAAATGCTAATTTTAAGATGTCTACCAAACATCAATGTAGAGATACTGGTTAGGGAGAATATATATATCTGGGATTCAGCAGAGAAACTGGAGTTAGATACATGCATTTAGGAGTTGTCAAAGTGTAGATAGTATTTAAAGCCATGGAATTGGATCAGATTGATATGAGTGTAGATAATTAGGAGAATAATATCCAGGACTGAATCCTGGAGCAGGTCAAAATTAAAGGAAGTCATTTAGTTTTATAGGGCTGGTGTGGATCCAGTGTAGTGTTTATTTGGTTCTTGTGTTTTGTTTTGTTTTTTACCTTTAGGTTAACCTAAACTTGTATTGCGTGGGAAAATAAATTGTCAACTGAATGGATTTGGTGCATGAAAAACCATTGCCGCCTGCCATCACTTGAAAATTAGACTTATTAGTCAGGCTTCTCAGAGAAACAGAACCAATAAGATATATGGAGAGATATATATTTATTTGTTTATTATGGGAACTGGCTCATGCAATTATAGAGGCCAAGAAGCCCCGTGATCTTCCATTTGCAAACTAAAGAACCAGGAAATCCGGTGATGTAATTCATTTTGAGTCTAAAAGCCTGCGAATCAGGGGAATCAATGGTATAAGTCCTGATCAGAGTCTGAAGGGGTGGGGTCAGATGGTGTAATACCCAGGCTAAATCCAAAGGCCTGAGAACCAGATACTGGTGTCTCAGAAGAAGATGAGTAAAACATGAATCATGAAACACAAATCATTTCCCACCAAAATGAATCAATGACCTTTCCAGGGTAGAAAATATTCAATGTAGCCAGCTTTCCACCATGTGGCTGGTTGGCCTCAAGGGTTAATACCATACCTGAGTGAGGATGAGTGTCCTCGCTGGCCTCTGTTGCTAGAAAGAATATTTGTCAGCACCAGTACCTGTGTCACTGTTGAGTAGTGGGAGTGAATATTGCTAAATCCATGCACAGCCTCCACTCCTACTACCAGGGTTATGCCATTCATGAACTGTTGTTTGAACACTGGCATCTAATGACAGAGGCTGGTCAATGTCAACTGGCCAAATTATTCTTCTGTGTCTATTGGTGATTTAGTGGGGATATTCTTTTGAAGTGCATATTCTCTAGTGGTCATTAAGGTGTAATGCAAGTATCTCCCTGCTCAAGGAGAGAGAGGGTGCAAACTAGCCCATCCTCCATTTTTTTTTTTTTTTTTTTTTGTTCTATCTGGGCCGTGAACAGATTGAATGATATCCTTCCACATTGGTGAAGGTGGATTTTCTTTACACAGCATACTGATTCAAATGCTAATCTCTCCTTGAAACAGCCCTCACAGATACATTTAAAAATAGTGTCTTACCAGCTATCTTGGCATCTTTAATCCCAGTCAAATTGACACATAAAATTATCCATCACAAGCTCCAAGGCGATTCAAGATTTTTGAAATGAGATCTGTGACTAGGTTCTGAGGATAAAAACGTAAACAAAAGAGTTCTTATCTTAGTCCATCATATAAAAAATATATATATTTGTGATAAGTGAACAGAGAGGGAACTTTCTCCACCTTCTCTGCTGCAAATTTGTCAGTGAGATCACTATCTTCTCATAGATCAATTGAAAAACCTGAGTTTTATTCTTTATTGTTACCTCTTAACTCAATATTTCTTGTGGCCAAGTTCCATTGAGTCTATCTTAAAAAATATTGAATCTACCTTATTCTTCCATTTTTGATACGGCAGTCAGTGTCATCTTTTTTAAAAAAGGCAAAAAAAAAAAAAAGAAAGAATGGATGAAGGGAATGAGGGAGAGAAGGAGGCAGAGAGGAAGGGAGGGAAGAAGAAGTGCTTGAAACCCTTCAGTAACTTCCTATTAGCCTTGGGATGGTCTCTATACCTTTTGTTATCTGTTCTTGATGACTCTCCAAACATGTGTTACAGTTCTGCAACTATTTCTTCCCTGGCTTTCATCCACCATGGCTAATAGTTTTATCTAATCCTTATCCTAAATACTTTCCAGGTCTCAGTTTAAATGTCAAGTCTGTGACCTCATTTTTATACTCCCATCAGACTGGAACAAGTGTCCCTGATATTTGCTTCCATGAGCCCATTTACTTCTCGTGTCATTACAAATATGATACGTTATTATATTTGGACTCAGACACATTGTGTTGCTCATCCAGATATACTCGGAGCCTAGCATTCTGTGAAGTATTCAACCAAAAGTTATTAAAAATGTGAAGTAATAAATGATAAAAAGGACATTAAAGTTTTATTTCTATTGTATAGAGTTTTTGTTTTATAATGGGGATTAAAGCCTTATATAAAGGAGATATAAAGTGTTTGCTTTATAATGGGATGAAGCTATGATTTGTACTGGAAAAGACTGAAAACATCAGGGCAAGCACTGTGGAGAAAATGCCAAGTTTTAAGTCTTTGCTATTGTGAATACTGCCGCAATAAACATACGTGTGCATGTGTCTTTATAGCAGCATGATTTATAGTCCTTTGGGTATATACCCAGTAATGGGATGGCTGGGTCGAATGGAATTTCTAGTTCTAGATCCCTGAGGAATCGCCACACTGATTTCCACAATGGTTGAACTAGTTTACAATCCCACCAACAGTGTAAAAGTGTTCCTATTTCTCCACATCCTCTCCAGCACCTGTTGTTTCCTGACTTTTTAATGATTGCCATTCTAACTGGTGTGAGATGGTATCTCATTGTGGTTTTGATTTGCATTTCTCTGATGGCCAGTGATGGTGAGCATTTTTTCATGTATTTTTTGGCTGCATAAATGTCTTCTTTAGGGACATGGATGAAATTGGAAATCATCATTCTCAGTAAACTATCGCAAGAACAAAAAACCAAACACCGCATATTCTCACTCATAGGTGGGAATTGAACAATGAGAACACATGGACACAGGAAAGGGAACATCACACTTTGGGGACTGTTGCGGGGTGGGAGGCGGGGGGAGGGATAGTATTGGGAGATATACCTAATGCTAGATGACGAGTTAGTGGGTGCAGCGCACCAGCATGGCACATGTATACATATGTAACTAAACTGCACATTGCGCACATGTACCATAAAACCTAAAGTATAATAATAATAATAATAAAAAAGAAAAAAAAAAGAAAATGCCAAGTTTTTCAAAATGTTTGGATCTGGGAAGGATATGGTAATTCCCTGTATCCTATTTCCTTTAAAATGTGAGCTGAAGGGGGATGGTTTCGACGTGCCTAGCATGAGTGAAAGTTTTGCACACACCCAGGGCACCTCCCTTTCTTCCCCTCCTCTGCTTTAGTATTTTACAAAAAAAAACACATCATTATTTTATTATTTATCTTGGAGATGCCACAGATAAGCATTATTTTTTTCTTGAATTCATATACATTTATTTAGAATTACTTGCCTTATTCTGAAAGCTGTTTCTTATCTTCCAGTTTTCAATTTGCTAGAAATTTTAGAAAAGATGATCCATAAATGTATCAAATAATTCCTGTTTGAAGTAACTTAAATATCAGCATTACTGTCCTACCCAAAATTTCAGATTTGAAACAAAATATTTTGCCTTTAGAGGCTTCAGAGGCATTAGTAGAAACTAAATAAGAATATGCAATTCTTACCTGCCACAGCTTTCTGATTGTTCAAGTGTTCTTGTAAAATGACTGACCAATATTTCAACTTTTCTCTCTTCTCACTTCCTCACTGCCTCGCTTCATCTCTTAGTCCCAGTATCGTCACCAGATGAGAATATGTATGGACTCACGAACAAGAAAATTGCTTAACCATTTGATCAAGAAAGATTGGAAAATCAGGATGAAGCAGGTCTGGGTGAAAGAGCTGTGAATGGATTAATGAGAACAGGAAGGAGGTGTGGAGATCCTTTTATTACATGTTAATGATCACTAGGGAACATCCATTGCAAAAGAACATCCCACTAAATCACCAGTAGACACAAGAGAATATGTGGCCAGTTGACTTTGGCCAGCCTCTGTCATTAGATGTCAATGTTCAAACAATGGTGCATGAATGGCATAGCCCTGGTAGCAGGAGGGGGGCTATGCATGGATCCAGCAATATGCACTCCCACTCCACAACATTGACCCAGCCACCAAGGCTGACAAAATATTCAACCTTCCAGTAACAGAAACCAAGGATGACCCTCATCCCTGCCCAGGTATTGTATTAGCCCTTGAGACCAACCAGCCATGTGGTGGAAAGTTGAATATCTTCTACCCTGGAAAGGTCATTGATTCATTTTGGTATGAATTAATTCATGTTTCTGGGTTGGATTTGCTGTTCTTGCCTGCAGGGCCTCAGCTGGCACCAGCATCTAAAGGCTTAGAGATTTAGTGATCCACCATCTTGGCATCTCACATAACATCCCATCAAACCAAGTGACCCACTTTACAAAAAGGAGGTGCGCGAGTGGACAAGCTCCAGCTTGTCCCAAGTGGAACAAGCTCTACTAGTCCCATCACATCATGCACCATCCAGAAGCTGCCACACTAACAGAGTGATGGAAAGGCTTGTTGAAGGCATAGAGGAGGGGCCACACTATTGCAAGGTAATGTCATCGGAGGTTTATTTAGCATGTGTACTACACCCAGAAGAATGGTGCCCCATCTTTGCAAGGTAATGTCATCATCAGATTCTCCTGGATGTAATATACATGCTAAATAAACAATCATCATATGATGCTGTGTCCCCAAGAGGTAAAATATGTGGGAGCTAAGGAGTGGAAGCAGCAATAGCCTCACTTACCATCAATACAATTGACTCCTTAGGTAACTTGTGCCTAGGCTCTGTGGGTTTAGAGGTCCTGGTGCCCAAAGGAGATGTGCTTCCATCAGGGAATACAACAAGCATTCAATTGAACATGAGGTTAAGGCTGCCACTTGGAAGCATCAGGCTCCTCATGCCAAGAGATCACCAAGCAAGAAGAGCAATCACCGTACCATGAGCATTAATCAATCTCATTCTTCAGAAGGAGCTGGGACTGCTGACACAAGGCCACAGAGAGACCCCCAGCTAACTTGCCTGGGTGCCCCTCAGAATTCCCTTGCCCATTTTTTAATAATAGATGGATAAATGCAACAGCCTCCACCTAACAAATGCATAGTGATGGGACTTCTCAGGAGTGAGAAGCTAGGTCATTCCACCAGCCAAGTAGACCAGCAGAGGTACCAAAAGGAGACAGGAAATCTAGACTGTAAAGTAAAACAGGAAGATTTCCCCAGGAAAAGAAGCCAACTGTGATCCTAGAGGAGCTTCTCCTTAACATGCAGAAAGAAGTGGATCCATGAAGCACAAGAGCTGAGCTGTCATGGAAACTGCACATCTCAAATTTCCCATCAGGACTGAAGGACCTAGTTCCCATAGGCTGAAGACAGTCACCACACCCAACTTCATGCTGTCTTCCAGGGGCAGCCTGCATCCAACAACTTGTCAGCACAGGACTATAAAGGCCTTACCCTTTGCCTCTGTGAAGCATCCCACAGAGAGGTGCATCCACCTCTGAAGTTGCATCCCAGCTTCAGGCTCCCAGTCACTTTGGGCTTACCCAGCCTCTTCCTCTGCCCTACTTTTCTCCCTCCCCTTCCTTCCTGCAGGTTTGGATCCTGAGAGCACTCCCTAATAAACCTCATGCCCACAAATCTCCATCTTGGAGTCTGCTTCTTCGGAACCAAATCTGGGACAGATCAATTTACAAAGACAGAAGGGTTTAGGAAGGCAAAAGTGTTTCTGTTACCATGTCTAGGCCTGAAGGGACAAAGAGAGGAACTTGGAGCAAGAGCCATATGGAAAAACAACCTGAAAGATTGTGGGGATTCTGGTAGAAGCACAAGGCCAAGCCCTGGCAATCCCCACCTCACATCCCTCCCGCCCTTTCATCTCCCGTTAGTGCCTCCCATTGTAGAACAAAACTGGAAGCGGTGGTCAGTGGATTCCTTTGTTTCTTATAGGTCAGCCTCCTGGGGCAGAGAGCATGTTAGAGTGTGGATTTGGAGGTGCAAATGAAAGTTACCCTGTAGCCCACTTGACTATGTATATTTCTTTTTCTCTTACAGAAAATAAATTAAATTATGTATCTTCTTTAGAGATAGGGTGTGACTTCTATTTTGAGTTATCTGTGTCATTTAATTAATATACAAATAAAATGACATGACAGAATATACTTACTTAAATACGAAGGACAAATAATTAGATCTTAGATAGTAAAGCCAACCCTTTAGATAAGACTTTAGGCAAATGGATTTATAAGTAAAATCAATAGGAAAACTTGCTACCTAAGCATGAAAAATGATGTTCCTGATGAATTCCTGGAAGGAAGCTGGTGTCAGCCCCCAACTCCTTTTTAGGCCTCTACCAGCCTATATTCCAAATGGCTCTGCCACGGCTCTTCTTTTCTTAAGACTTGATCTTTCTCCAGGTATGGATGAATCCACACGTAAGACATTTAAACTGCCCAGGTGCCAAATTTAGTAGGGCTTAGGATTACACAACATTCCCAAACCTGGGATCTGAAGGACCAAGTGCTGACCAACAGGATCCCAAATTCATCCCAGGGTCTCCTTGATCGATAACCAGAATGTGAATTCAACTGCTGGATGACCCCATGCAAAGCTCTCCCTGGCACTGAGTAATCCAGTTCCCTTTTCATTAAAAGCCATCTGTTTTTCCAGGAGGGGGAATCCTTCTGCACAGCCCATTCCTATGACTAAGCTCTGTGTTCACAAGGAAGATCTCCTCTCAGTCCTGCTATGCCCCCACTGCTGAGCTTGGAACCCCGCTACTAAGTATAGCCTGTGTCACAATTGTTCTTGTTGAGATCTACTATTGCCTGAACACAACCTGTTCCTGATCCCCTCTAGTGAGTATGTCCCTGGCCATTTTTCAGCACTTCTATCCTCTTTTCTTGCTCTGAGTTTTCATGGACAGGGTATCTAGGAAAGGGAAAAGGAAGAGGGGATAAATCAAATGACTACAGACCTTCAAAGAGTGCTCCAAAGCCAGTGTAAAGCACTGGGGAACAGTGAGGAATAGGGCAAAATATTTCTTATAGTGTTCTGAGTCTGATGAGTTGAAGGCTTTAGTGCTTAATGTCCAAATGATGCAAATGAAAACACACTTTCATTCTTCTTTTCCTTTTTAAAAAACAAGGAAGAAGACAGTCAAAGCCTCAGTCTATACTATATTTACACTTGACTCAAATGCATTAATAACATTGTAGACTAAGGAGGTATCTAGGGGAAAAATAGTTTTGTTATTTAACTGTAGTGCAAATTTTACCTAGTAAAAGGTTTTTGATATTTATCGTCAGAGAAGATCTAGTTTTCCACCTGAGTGGTGCTATATGCCATTACAAGTGAAAGATGAAGATGTGAGGACAATATTTAATTCATTCTTCTCATTTCCACGTCTTTGGGACTTTTGTGCTAACACTTAGCTGTGATACCAACAAACGCCAACTCTGAAGATTCCAAAGTTTTCTTCTCTCTCTTTAAAACATTCCTCTTCCTTTTGCACATTTAAAAAGTAAACCTGACGCTAGTGCTTCAGAATTCCTGTAGCAAGACCCCTGTTTCTTTACTAATAATATGACCTGTTTTAATATTAATAATACTAATAATATGACCTGTCCATAGCTTGCCAGCTGTCTTCCTTTACTGTATCTGAGGTGGGAAGGGAGGGAGGGAGATGAAGTACATTGGTGATTGATGAGATGTTGGGGGGATGGCAGAAAGTATTTCCAATTTTAATTTATTAGGTTCATATTGACAAAGAACCCATAAGCTCTTAAAAGCTTACTTCATTCACATATTTTTTGGCCAACGAAGTTTCACTGTTGCCAAGTAAAAATGTTTCCTTTATTTCTCTCACTTCTGCTGACATATAAATTTTTTTGGAAAGACTTAATTAGAATAAAAAAGCAGCTGATCCAGCCAGAACTGTTGATGGAGACAAGGTGTTTGGTAGCTGGATTTTGCTTTTTTTACAAAAAAAAAATCTATTTCCCTGGTTTTGCTATAGACAGGAGTTAGGAGCCATAGTCCTTTGGCACCAAAGAGCTTCCTTCACACTGGAGTCCTTTCACTATTGGGGAAAAAGGAAAACTGGAGCTGTATGTACCACTCCTGCCAACACGGATACTGCTAACCTTGGAGGTTTCAAAAGAATAAACCTTGTTTTATAATTTTTGGAATAGCTGCTGCAGTGAAAAAAAGATTTGAATTCCTGATCAATTCTTTCGAAAAACGAGTTTTGCAATCTGTTCTGCTCTGTACTTGTATCCGGAAGTGAATGAGTTAAAGATGCTGAGAAAATAAATACCTTTTATAATCACGAGTTTGGGGGAAGAAGTGGGTGTATCTATTTGACGCTTGCCAACTCTTGCCTTTCTGTTTACTTCCCTCTTGTGTAATCATTCTTCATGATTCTCTTGTTGATGTTAACATTTAATGAGTGCCAAAAATATGCTAAGCCCTCTGTGGTACATAGAATGAACAAGGCCCTTTCTCTGAGGACTCACATCAAGACACAAAAGCACTAGAAAAATAAAAGATTAAAACAGAAGACATAACCACAGAATTATAAAATAAATTCCACCAACCATTCTCAAGAAAACACAAAATCCCAGCCCTCACCAAATATAAAACAAAACAAACCCACAATGAGGCTTATTAAAATTGAGACTCAGACCATATATATTATACTTGAAGATATGGAAAATATATTTTCAATGAATATATGTTAATTAATTTATATTTTTATCCCCTCAGTCAACAAATATTTATTTCTTTATTGCAATGTCCTGGGATAGGCCCTGTGTAGGATAAAAATGTTTTTCCATAATGTTACTGACCTTAAGGAAGTTCTGATCTGGTAAGAAAAATAAAGCCAAAAATACATATGAGATACCTGTTGACTAGATAACCCCCACATGCTTAATAATAGGAACTCAGTGACTTCCCACTTAAGTAAATCTATTCCTCTCCATCCCCAAATCTTAGATAGGTCCACATCATGTCCTTTCTGGGATCCTGCTTTCAGTCTTGCTTCCTCTCACCCACTGTTTATTTAGTAACTGGTGGGGCTTCTGTCATCCAGAGAAGGCCTAAAGAACATGTAGGATTTGGATGCCAGAAAGGAACAGGAATGTTCCGGGAAGAAGAAATTTACATGTGCAGCAAGAGGGTGAAAGAAATAATAGTCCATTTGAGGAAAGGAAGCATGTTTCTTGGCCTGGGTGATGGTTTATGAAAAGGAGGGGGTGGCGAGAGATGAGACAGGACGTAGGCAGGGACTCTAAGGTTACACAAATATTGAACACAAATATTGAGAAAGCATAAGCTTTCTCAAATATGAAAATACTTGAAGGCCTAGGAGAGTTTGATGAGGTACTGGGATGACTCCACACTTCCTACTTTCCACATCTCTCTGCCTTTTTGTGCCCATAGCACATGGTATGGCTATTGTACAGAGCAGGCTATTGTAATTTCCTATTGTACAGAGCAGGCTATTGTAATTTCCTTTCCTTGGCCATAAATGAGAATCAGATTTCAGGGTCTAGAAATATAGTGGATAGAGTTAACGCAGATAACTTTCCTTTTAGATACAGTTATCTGTGTTGGATCAAATATTTAAAACAAAATTATAATACTGTAAAAAGCTAGCCTTAGAAAAAAAGGAAACCCTCAAGTGGGATTTCAAAATCGAAGCAGTGAGTGTCTATGCCAGTGCCAAGGGATACCTAACCCAGATAAAAGCCCTAAAGACAAACAAATGAAATTTTAATGTCCTCACAAGAAATACCGAGCCAGGATTGTCTTAGTTTCCTAGGGTGTCATGACAAAGTGCCACAAACTAGGTATCTTAAAACAACAGCAGTTTATTCTGCCACAGTGCTGGAGGCCAAAAGTCTGAAATCAAAGTGTTGGTAGGGTTTCTTCCTTCTAGAGGCCCCGAGGGAAACTCTGTCCTGTGCCTCTCTCCTGGCTTCTGGTGGTGGCTGGCAATCCTTGGTGATCCTTGTCTTGGAGCGGCATCACTCCAATTCCTACCTCAATTGTCACATGGTCTTCTTCACTGTCTCTCTCTCTCCCTCTGTTTTAACAGCTCCCTTCCCTTGTCTTATAAAGACAGCAGTCATTGGGTTTAGGGCTCACCCTAATCCAATATGACCTTATCTTAACTTGATTACATCTGCAGAGACTCTGTTTCCAAATAAGGTCACATCCATTAGCTCTAGGGGTTATGAATTGAACACATCATATTAGAGGACACAATTTAACCCACAACAAGGACGTGAATATGAAATTTTGTCCCAGAGTAGTAAAATGCCTAAAGTACCACATAAAAGCAAATATAAAACCCCTCACTAGAAAAATCTCCACCAACCAAGGCACATGGGACTCCAATTAAAACATACACACAAACACACACACCCTCCTGAAGAGAAGCTCACAATAAAAAAATTACAAAGGGTACAGGAAAATGACCTATCTTGAAAAGGAAGAGCAAGTACAACAATAAAGAACAAACATTTGAAATAATAAAAAATATCCCAAGGGTTTGCAATGATAAAAATCGCTCTGTAAAATAGTAATCGAAGTGTTTAAGACATATAAGAAGAAACAGAAAATAAAATTAAAGATGCGGCCACAGTAATGTGGACTTGGAAAAGAGAAAGTAGATATTCTGGAAATAAGAAACATACTTATTAAAATTAACATACTTAATAAATTGGTTAAGCAATAGAGTAGACATAGCTAAAGAGAAAAATCAGTATGTTGGAAGACGAATCTTGTCTAAGTGCTCAGAAAAGCAGCACAAATAAAGAGAATAAAAAACATATTAAAGACCGTATAAGGGGCATGGAAGACTGTGGAGAAAAATTCAATATACATCCAAAATAATTGCAGAGAACAAGAAGAGAATTAGTGTAGATGAGACAATATTATTAAAAATAATGGCTGATAATTTTCTAGAATTAAGAAAGGTCATGATCCTCAGATTGGTTCTTGAGTATCCCAGATGCATTATAAGGAGATTGCAGAACACCAAAGACAAAAAATGAATCTTAAAAAACAACAACTTGAGCAAAGGAACAGATTGCCTGTAAGTGAATAGCAATTAGACTTGCAGCAAAGTTTCTCATAAGTGAAAGTAAAGGCCAGAAGGCAAGGGTACTTTAAAACATTATGGTAGTCCTAGAGAAGATAATACCAATTAAAAGTCTACATAGGTGATCCAGTATTGAAGAATAGGGGTAAAAAAAGACAAAAGGTAAGAGAATGAGTAACTAGCAATAGAAAAACCATAATTTAAGAAGTAAAAGGAAACTCAGAAAAAAAAGAGTAGGCATGCAAAACAATAAAAATTATAGTAAAGAAAACTCATTAGCAATCTCACGTGATGAACATAGATATAAAAACAATGCATTAAACATTAGTACATCAAATCTAGCAATGTACCTTAAAAATACATATGACAAAGGGGGTTTATTTTGGAACTACAAGGTGACTTAATATTAGAAAAGGTAGTAATTTAACACATTTGCAAACTAAAAAGGAAAGACAAAACACTGTACTTGAATACCTCAGTTGGTATAGATAGAAAAAATATTGGATTAAATTCAACATCTAGAGGTGATTAAACACCTCCTCCTACACACATATTTACCCAACTATGAATAAGACAGAAACCCCTTAAACAGCTGAAGAATACCTACCTAAGACCAAGAGCAAACAGCATATGCTATGAGTGAAATGTTGAAGTCCCAACCAACACAACGATGTCAATTTACAAACTTATGTTTTAACTTTTTATGTTGAACTAATTTTAAACTTATAGAAAAGTTGAAAAATAGTATGGAGAGTTTCTTTATATTCCTTACCTAGCCTCCCCAAATGTTAACCTCTTATATGATCAGAGTATGATTATTAAAATCTGGACATTAGCATTGGTACGATACTATCAGCTAAAGATCTTAGAGCTTCACAAGTTTTCTCCTAATGTCCTTTTCCTGTTCTAGTTTCCTATAGAAGATTTTACATGACATTTCATTGTTAGACATAACTGTTTCCCGAAGTTTGGAGTCATTCCCCAGCGTTACCTTGCTTTCCACGATTATGACACTTTTGCCAGGGTTGATCAGTTATTCTGTTGAATCTTCCTCAGTTTGGATTTTTTCTGATGTTTTCTTATGAGTGGATTGACGTTATGCAGTTTTGTTAAGACTAACAGAAATAAGGTTGTATTTTTCTCAGGGCTTCATACCATGGCATTCAGTATGTCAATATGTACAAGCTGTATTATTAAGATTTGTAATGAAGGTTAAATACATAAGGAGATACACTACATCCATGGATTCAAAGAATAAATGGTTAAAATATGACAATTCTCTTTAAAGTGATCTATAAATTCGTGTAATTCCAATCAAATTCTCAGCATACTTTTTCATGGAATTAGACAAGCTGATTCTAAAAAACTTGAGAAAAAGAAGTCAACAAGATAAGCCTATGCAATTCTATAGGAGATTTTTAAAATAAAGCTTTAGTAAATAACACCGTGATGCTTATGCAGGGATAAGCCCTGCAACTGAAAAAAAAAAAAAAAAAAGGAATTCCAAGACACAAACTCACGTATTTTGAGTACTTGATACAGGACAAAAATGGTATTAAAACTCTAATGTGGATGGAGATGATGGTGGACAGGAGGCGGAACTAGGTTGCAGCTCTGACTTGGACAACATGCAGCATGTGGAGGCTTGCTTCATGAACTTTTGCTCCAGAACAACTGTAGGAATATATTAGGAAAACTGAGGGAACCACAGATCTTCTGAAGGAAGTAGATTGCTCCTGTAGGACCCTGAAGACACCCCAAATACTATGAGTGCCCAAACTGTGGAAGTGGGAAAGGGAGATCATCTGCCCTGAACACCTCACTGGGGAACCTGCAGGTCTAGATTAAGGGAGAAGATTCTGACCTTACATGGAGCTCAGTCAATTTAGAGAGCAGAGTGAAATACACAGTACAGAAGGCAGCAGGAAAAGACCTGTTGGCTCTCAGGGTCCCTTAGCAAGCCATTTCTGCCTTGCCTCACAGGAATCCCTGGGGACGGTGGATAGAGGCACTGGGAAAAGGCCAGAGGGAGAAGGCAACCTCCAGCTGAACTTTGTAATAACTTAAACCGATTGAGAAGTCTCCAGGCCAGAACTCGGGGGAGGGTGTGAATCCAGTGTGCAAACTCCACAGGTGAGGGAAGAATAAAAGCCCTACTTGGTTTTGCAGCTGGGAGTCAGGTAGCCTGTGGCACGTTCTCAGCCCTGCTCACCCACTGCTTGGAAACAGTCTTGGTGCTGTTGGTCGGGGCATGGTGGGAGTGAGACCAGCCTTTTAGATTGTGTGGGAACTGGGTGACACCTGTGACTGCTGGCTTTCCCCCACTTCCCTGATGACCTGCATTACACAGTAGAGGCAGCCATAATCCTCCTAGGAACATAACTGTTGACCTGGGAACTTCACCCCCATCCCCCACAGCAGCCACAGCAAGACCCATCCAAGGAGAGTCTGAGCTCAGACATGCCTAGCCCTGCCCCCGCCCAGCAGTCCTTCCCTATGTACCCTGGTAACTGAAGACAAACAGCATATACTCTTGGGAGTTCCAGGGCCCCCACACCCGCTGTTCCTCCCCATACTACCAGAGCCGATGCTGTCTGGAAAGTGTCAGCAGGAGGCTAACCGGCACAAAAATACTGCATTAAACCACCTAAGCTAGGGTCCATCAGAGAGTCCATTTCATCCCCCTGCCACTTTCGCCAGAGCAGGTGCTGTTATCCATGGCTGCGGGACCCGCAGACAGTTCATATCACAGGGCTCTGTGCAGACAGTCCCCAGTACCAGCCCAGAGCCTGTTAGATTTGCTGGGTGGCAAGATCCAGAAGAGAGATAGCAATCACTACAGCTCAGCTCTCCGGAATCCACATCCATAGGGAAAAGGGGAGAGTACTACATCAAGGGAACACCCCATAGACAAAAGAATCTGATCAACAGCTTTTAGCCCTAGACATTCCCTTTGATGGAGTCTACCCAAATGAGAAGGAACCAGAAAATCAACTCTGTTAGTATGACAAAACAAGGTTCTTTAACACCCCCCAAAAATCACACTAGCTCACCAGCAATGGATCCAAACCAAGAAGAAATTTCTAATTTACCTGAAAAAAGAATTCAGGATGCTAGTTATTATGCTAAACAGGGAGGCACCAGAGAAAGGTGAAGCCCAATTTAAGGAAATCAAAAAATAATAATAATACAATAAGTGAAGGGAGAAATATTCAATGAAATAGACAGCATAAATTTAAAAAAAAATCAAAACTTCAGGAAACAATGGACACATTTATAGAAATGCAAAATGCTCCAGAAAGTCTCAGCAATAGAATTGAACAAGCAGAAGAAAGAACTTCAGAGCTCAAAGACAAGGTCTTTGAATTAACCCAATCCAACAAAGACAAAGAAATAATAATAAGAAAATATGAACAAAGGCCAGGCATGGTGGCTCACCCCTGTAATCCCAGCACTTTGGGAGGCCAAGATTGGTGGATCATGAGGTTAGGAGTCCAAGACCAGCCTGACCAATATGGTAAAAACCCTGTCTCTATTAAAAATACAAAAATTAGCTGGGCATGGTGGTGCGTGGCTGTAGTCCCAGCTACTCAGGAGGCTGAGGCAGAAGAATCACTTGAACCCAGGAGGCAGAGGTTGCAGTGAGCTGAGATCACACCCCTGCACTCCAGTCTGGGTGACAGAGTGAGACTCTGTCTCAAAAAAAATAAAAGAAAATATGAACAAAGCCTCCAAGAAGTCTGGGATTGTGTTTAATGACCAAACCTAAGAATAATTGGTGTTCCTGAGGAAGAAGAGAAATCTAAAAATTTGGGAAACATTTGGGGGAATAATCAAGGAAAACTTCCCTGGCCTTGCTAGACATCTAGACATTCAAATATAAGAAGCTCAAAGAACACTTGGGAAATGCATCACAAAAAGATCATCCCCTATGCACATTGTCATCAGGTTATCCAAAGTTAAGATGAAAGAAAGAATCTTAAGAGCTGTGAGGCAAAAGCACCAGGTAACCTATAAAGGAAAACCTATAGGATTAACAGCAGATATCTCAGCAGAAACCCTACAAGCTAGAAAGGATTGGGCCCTATCTTCAGCATCCTCAAACAAAACAATTATCAACCAAGGATTTTGTATCCAGTGAAACTAAGCTTCATATATGAAGGAAAGATACAGTCTTTTTCAGACAAACAAATGCTGAGATAATTCACCACTACCAAGCCACCACTATAAGAACTGCTAAGAGGAGCTCTAAATCTTGAAACAAATCCTGGAAACACATTAAAACAGAACCCGTTTAAAGCATAACTCTCACAGGACCTATAAAAAAAAATACATTAAAAAAAAAAACCAAGGTATGCAGGCAACAAATAGCATGATTAATGGAATGGTACCCCACATCTCAATACTAATATTGAATGTAAATGGCCTAAATGCTCCACTTAAAAGATACAGAATTGCAGAATGGATAAGAATTCACCAACCAACTATCTGCCGCCTTCAAGAGACTCACCTAAAACATAAGGACTCACTTAAGGTAAAGGGGTGGAAAAAGACAATTCATGCAAATGGACACCAAAAGTGAGCAGGAGTCACTATTCTTATATCAGACAAAACAAACTTTAAATAAATAGCAGTTTAAAAAGACAAAGAGGGACACTATACAATGATGAAAGGCCTTCTCCAACAGGAAAATATTACCATCCTAAACATATATGCACCTAACACTGGAGCTCCCAGATTTATAAAAGGATTACTAATAGATCTAAAAAATGACATAGCAACACAATAATAGTGGAGGACTTGAATACACCACTAACAGCACTAGACAAGTCATCAAGACAGAAAGTCAACAAAAAACCAATGGATTTAAACTATACCCTGGAACAAATGGACTTAACAGGTATATGCAGAACATTCCACACAACAACCACAGAATATACATTCTATCAAACAGCACATGAAACTTTCTCCAAGATAGACCATATGATAGGCCACAAAACAAGCCTCAATAAATTTAAGAAAATTGAAATTATATCAAGCACTCTCTCAGACCACAGTGGAATAAAACTGGAAATTAACTCCAAAAGGAACCTTCGAAACCATGCAAATACATGGAAATTGAATAACCTGCTCCTGAATGATCATTGGGTCAAAAATGAAATCAAGATGGAAATTAAAAAATTCTGCTAACTGAATGACAATAGTAGCACAACCTATCAAAACCTCTGTGATACAGCAAAGGCAGTGCTAAGAGGAAAGTTCATAGCCCTAAACGCCTACATTAAAAAGTCCGAAAGAGCACAGACAATATAAGGTCACACCTCAAGGAAGTAAAAAAACAAGAACAAACCAAACCCAAACCCAGCAGAAGAAAGGAAATAACCAAGATCTGAGCAGAATTAAATGAAATTGAAACAAAAAAATACAAAAGGTAAATGTAACAAGAAGTTGGTTCTTTGGAAATATACATAAAATTGATAGAGCATTAGCAAGATTAACCAGGAAAAGATGAGAGAAAATCCAAATATGCTCAATTAGAAATGAAACAGGAGATATTACAACTGACACCACAGAAATACAGAAGATCATTCAAGGATACTATGAACACCTTTATGTGCATAAACTAGAAAACCTAGAGGAGCTGGATAAATTCCTGGAAAGATACAACTCTCCAGCTTAAATCAAGAAGAATTAGGTACCCTGAACAGATCAACGACAAGTGACAAGATTAAAATAGTAATTTAAAAATTACCAACAAAATGAAGCCCAGACAGATGGATTCACAACAGAATTCTACCAGACATATAAAGAAGAATTGGTAGTAATCCTATTGACACTATTCCACAAGATAGAGAAAGAGGGAACCCTCCCCAAATCATTCTATGGAGCCAGTATCATCCTAATACCAAAACCAGGAAAGGACATGCCAAAAAAGAAAACTACAGACAAATATCCCTGATGAATATAGATGCTAAAATCCTTAACAAAATACTAGGTAACCAAATTCAACAACATATCAAAAAGATAATCCACCATGATGAAGTGGGTTTCATAAAAGGGATGCAGGGATGGTTTAACATATGCAACTCAATAAATGTGATACGCCACATAAACAGAACTAAAAACAAAAATCACATGATCATCTCAATAGATGCAGAAAAATCATTCAACAAAATCCAGCATCCCTTTATAATTAAAACTCTCAGCAAAATTGGCATACAAGGGACATATCTCAATGTAAAAAAAGCCATTTATGACAAACCCACAGACAACATAATACTGAATGAGGAAAAGTTGAAAGCACTCCTTCTGAGGACTGGAACAAGACAAGGATGCCCCCTCTTACCACTCCTCTTCAACATAGTACTGGAAGTTCTAGCCAGAGCAATCAGACAAGAGAAAGAAATAAAAGGCATCCAAATCGGCAATGAGAAAGTCAAACAGTTGCTGTTTGCTGATGATATGATTGTTTGTCTAGAAAACCCTAAAGACGCCTCCAGAAAACTCTTAGAACTGATAAAAGAATTCAGCAAAGTTTCCAGGTACAAAATTAATGTGCACAAATCAGTGGCTCTTCTATATACCAACAGTGACTAAGTTGAGAATCAAATCAAGAACTCTACACGTTTTACAATAGCTGCAAAAACAAAAGAAAGAAACAAAATACCCCCAAAAAACAAAACTTTGGAATATACCCAACCAAGGAGGTGAAAGACCTCTACAAGGAAAACTACCAAACACTGCTGAAAGAAATCACAGACAACACAAACAAATGGAAACACATCCCATGCTCTTGGATGAGTAGAATCAATATTGTGAAAATGACCATACTGCCAAAAGCAATCTACAAATTCAATGCTATTCTCATCAAAATACCACCATAATTCATCACAGAATTAGTAAAAACAATCCTAAAATTCGTATGGAACCAAAAAAGAGCCCACATAGCCAAAGCAAGACTAAGCAAAAAGAACAAATCTAGAGACATCGCATTACCTGATTTCAAAGTGTATTATAAGGCCATAGTCACCAAAACGGCATGGTACTGGCATAAAAATAGGCACACAGACCAATGGAATGGAATAGAGAACCGAGAAATAAACCCAAATACTTATAGCCAACTCATCTTCAACAAAGCAAACAAAAACATAAAGTGAGGAAAGGACACCCTATTCAACAAATGGTGCTGGGATAATTGGCAAGCCATATGTAGGAGAATGAAACTGGATTCTCATCACTCATCTTATACAAAAATTAACTCAAGATGGATTAAGGACTTAAATTTAAGACCTGAATAAAATTCTAGAAGATAACACTGGAAAAACCCTTATAGACATTGGCTTAGGCAAGGATTTCATGACCAAGAACCCAAAAGCAAATGCAATAAAAACAAAGATAAATAGCTGGGACTTAAATAAACTAAAGAGATTTTGCAGAACAAAAGGAATAGTCAGCAGGGTAAACAGACAACCCACAGAGTGGGAGAAAATCTTCACAATCTATACATCTAACATACGACTAATATCCAGAATCTATAACGAACTCAAACATATTATCAAGAAAAAAACAAACAATCCCATCAAAAAGTGGGCCAAATACATGCATAGACAATTCTCAAAAGAAGATATACACAAGGCCAACAAACAAATAAAAAAATGCTCAATATCACTAATGATCAGGGAAATGTGAATCAAAACCACAATGCGATACTACCTCACTCCTGCAAGAATGGCCATAATCAAAAAATTAAAAAATAGTAGATATTGGCATGGATACGGTGAACAGGGAACACTTCTACACTGCTGGTGGGCATGTGAACTAGTACAACCACTACGAAAAACAGTTTGGAGATTCTTTAAAGAACTAAGAGTAGAAGTACCATTTGATTTAGCAATCTCACTACCGGGTATCTACCCAGAGGAAAAGAAGTCATTACAGGAAAAAGACCCTTGCACATGCATGTTTATAGCAGCATGATTCACAATTGCAAAAATGTGAAACCAACTCAAATGTCCATCAGTCAAAGAGTGGATAAAGAAACTGTGATATATATGTGAGATATAAATATATATACACACACACACACACATAGATACATATATATATGTATATATATATTATATATGATGGACTACTACTCAGCTATAAAGAGGAATGAATTTATGGCATTCACAACAACGTGGATGAGATTGGAGACTATTATTCTAAGTGAAGTAACTCAGGAATGGAAAACCAAACATTGTATGTTCTCCCTCATAAGTGGGAGCTAAGCTATGAGGATGCAAGGGCATAAGAATGACACGATGGACTTTGGGGACTCAGGGGGAAAGAATGGGAAGTGCGTGAGGGATAAAAGACTACAAATTGGGTGCAGTGTATACTCCTTGTGTGATGATGGGTATACCAAAATCTCACAAATCACCACTAAATAACTTACTCATGTAACCAAACACCACCGATTCCCCAATAACCTATGGAAATAAAAAATTTTAAAACAAACAAACAAACAAAAAACTCCAATGTGGAAAGAATGGGTCACTCAAAAAAAATTTGGATACTTGAGGATATCCATTAATACCTATCTCACACAATAACAAAATACCAACCCCAGATAGATTAAAAGTCTGCGGCCAAAAGTCAAAACTGCAGAATTTTCAGAAAGAGATGTAGGAGACTATCTTTATGAAATCAAGTAGGAATATCTTAAAGGCTAAATTAGCTATATGAAACATTTTTACACATTTGACTACTCCAAAATTAAAAACTTCCACATGATAAAATATACATAAAGAAAGTTAAAGGACAAATTTTAAAAATGAAAATTCATACAATGAATGAAAAATTTGTATCCAGAATATTGCATAACCTAGATGATAAAATGCACATATTTTATATTTTAATATCTCTAAAATGGGTACATCTTGCTATGAAGAGAGCAACTTGGCAATATACAACGAAGTTGAAATGCTCATACTCTTAGACACAGCAATTCTGCTCCTGGATATATATATTAAGTTAGTGTTTTTCAAACCCTAGATCCTGACTCATTGTTCAGTTGCAGAATCAACTCAGTATGTCAGTCCCTGAATTTAACAAGGAGTAGAAGAGAGTAGAATATAACAAGAAATAGCATACAGAATAGAACAGAAAAGAAATAGAATAGAATAATATGAGAATATATCTTGGGTTTGTTTCAGTTAAATGACTATGTATGTGTTTATATGTGTTTGCACCTGGACTTGTGATGATGATATAAAATGTTGTCTACATGTGGGTCCTTGTCAAAATAAAGTTGCAAAACATTGCCCTAGAGAAATTCTCACACACATAAGCAAGGAAACACATACATGAATGCTCATTGCAGAACTATAATAACAAAAACCCTGAAATGAGTATGCATAATCATCAAAATAAAAAAAGATAAATTATGATAAACTCACATAGCAAAATAACATTCAACTGATAGAATACATTGAATTGGTTCTACATGTATTGACTTGAATAAATGTCAAAAACATTATTTTGAATGGAAAAAGTAACATCCAAGAGGACATATCAAGTATGATACCATTTTAGTGTATTTTTTTAAAAATAAAAATGCTACTTTTTATGAATACATGGCCACTAGGTAACTAGGCTAGTAGTTACCTTTGGGGAAAAAAATGGAGGGAGGAAAGAAGGAAGAAAGGAAAGAGGGAGACAGGAAAATTTAGAGGTTGGCAGAGACATCCTCAACTCTGTTGATAACATTTTCTTTTTTACCAATGTAAAGTCTTCAAAACCTTGGCAAATGTTGATGTTTATATCTCCTTAGTGTTACAATTGCTGTACTTTTTGACTATTTGAATTATTTTATAATAAAAATTTTAAAAATGAGCTTCTTGAGAGCAAAAGAAAGTAACCCAAGTATCAAGTCTGTTCCATACTCTCAGTATCTAGGACATGTTTGGGTATACTCGATGCTTAATTCATTGGTTAGTCAACCAAGGACTTTGGGACATTGATGCTATTAGAGAACAGGCTGGAATCAGATCTCATGCATGACATGATCTGGCAGAGAGTTCAGGCTTGGGAGTAATGGGGTACTGGGCAGGTGAACAGGGTTAGCATGTGACAGTCTTACTGCCAGTGGCTTGCTTCATTCCAAGGTTCCCTACAGGAAAGCAATAAGACGGCTCAGACATCCTGAACAATGTATTCCCAGCAGAGATGACAGGTATAGAGAAAAATAATGCCACTCTTCCTTCTTCAAGAATGAGAGGTCAGAACTAGAAAGGGATTTTCAGTTGTCGGATGTTTTTTGTCATTGTCAAGAATTCCCAAAAGGATATCTTTGACCCCAAAAGTCTGGGGAAAAAGAAAACCCTTAGGGTAGCAGAGGCACCACTCAGTGTGCCTCAGACTGCTGTGGAGCTGAAGAATCAGAGAAACAGGGTTGTGGGGTGAAAAGAGGTAGGCAAAAAGGGTCTCTTGGGCTCAAGGGAATTACTAAATCTCTGCCCTGACCAAGTGTAGCTCTATAAATTCCTCTGCTTTTCTCCTGGTGCTAGCAGGGAAGGCAGCTGTTTGTACTCAGGACACTTCCCCTTCTAGGCTGCAGCTGTGATGGATTCTGTTGCTCTTGGGGATAGGACAGAAATAGGTTCATGAAGGCATACAATTCCCTGATTTAGAGTGAAATAGAGTTGACAGGGAGAAGAAAGATTGTTCACTCCCATTCTTCCCTGTCTGAGCTGCTGGAAGGGGGAATATGCAGTTCCAAGCAGTTCGAGGTTGATTAGAAGTGAAAATCCCTGTAGCAGCTGATAGCAGCTATGGAATCAATCCACTCCAAATTATTTTTTAGTGCCTGTTGCGGACTGGCCATTGTGACCCATTAGGAGAGGTAGGGGATAGAAGGCAGTTTACTAGATATAATTTAATAATCTTCCTGAGTTGTCATCTTTTAAGAGAGACATCTAATTTATTTTGACAAGGAAGAAGAGAAATTTTCTGTTCTCTTTTCCCTAGCAATGGATTTGTGGGGTGGTGGGTGGAGAAAGGGGCTATTCTCCTTAGAGGAGTGAATGCACTGGCAGATCAGAATAAAACGCGGGCTGGACAGAGCAAGTCCAGGGCTGAAAGAGAGGTACTGGAGAAGACAGTTAAAGAAAAGGGATAGAAAAACACAATAATGCTTAAAAATAATTTAGGGTTTACTTTAGATCAATCACTGTTTGTAGCATCTTGTATACATTAGTTTAACTCTCTAACAAGCCTAAGAGATAAGTGCCAAAGAATGATTACAAACGAAGAAAGTGAGGTACAGGAGGTTAATTTGCCTGTGATATGCTCGCTATGACTACACTTCCCCTCCTGAGCACAAGGTAGGGCAGCATGCCCCTGCTTCCTGCAGTTAGGTGTTGCCATTTGGACAGAAGTTTTAGGAAACAGAAGCTTCCTCTTTGTTCCCTTCCCCTTGCAATGTCTGGCAAACCAGAGACATTCCAGATGATGGAGTTGCCATCAGCTGGGTCCTAATGTGAAGAGACATGGGGCACTTCTGCATTGATCAGGAAGCCCGGCTTAGAATCTACCACTTCAGCCCTAACAATTTTATAAGCAGCTCAATCTCTGTGAATTCAATCCTTCTTGCTTAAAACACCTGCAGTGTTTTCTGTTTCCCTTTCCAACTGATACACTAAAGTAAGGACTCCTGCAAAATCTGACAGTGAACCACTCCCTCCTTCTTGGCCCTCCCCCATTGTCTTTGATGGCACTCTTCTTTTCTGAGATTTGTTACTCCTTTCCAGTGCCATTTACAGGTTCAGCACTCCCTGGCCGTCACTAAAATATTAGTGTGGTTCAGATTTGATCTTTAGAAGTCTTTTCATGTTGCACATTTTACCTATGAAGTTATATCCACAAATTTCATTCATTTGGTGTCTATATTGATTCCTACCCATATATTGGTGGTTATCTTCAGATTGAACTCCCCTTTGAGCTCCAGATCTATATTTCCAGTTATCCACCAGACATCTCCATCTAAGCATTACACAGGTACTTAAAACTCAAAACAGAACCCATCCTCCTCACCACCACCTCATCCACCTCACTGTCCAAACCTGCTCCTCTCTGATGTTTCATGTCTCAGTTAATGGCATCGCAATTCACTTTATCGCTTCTACTAGAAACCAGTCTTTTAACTTCTTCCTCTCACTAATCCTGACCACTTACCTCCCAAATGCCAACTCTACTTCTTAAATTGGCTCCTTTGTTCCTCCTCTCAGTCATATTTCCATTCATTCAGAAAATATTTATTAAACACCTAAATGTGTCAGGCACATCATGCCAGATCATGGCTAAAAAGATACGGTTCTTGCTCTCAAAGAGTTTGGCTTAAGTTTACACTGTCATTATTTGTCATCCAGCCTGTTGTAATTGCCTAACTGATGCCTTTCTCTAACCTACCATGTTGTTGTCAAACTGATCCTTCGGGATTCAATATTGAGTTTAGAATACGTCTTCTGTACTCAGAGATTGGGTTTTGAATGTGTATTCTACTATTTATTAGTTATAAAACCTGGGCAAGTAATTTTTTTTTTTTTTTTTTTTTTTTGAGATGGAGTCTCACTCTGTCACCCAGGCTGGAGTGCAGTGGCGTGGTCTCGGCTCACTGCACGCTCCACCTCCCAGGTTCACGCCACTCTCCTGCCTCGGCCTCCGGAGTAGCTGGGACTACAGGCACCCGCCACCACCCCTGGCTAACTTTTTTGTATTTTTTTTAGTAGAGATGGGGATTCACCGTGTTAGCCAGGATGGTCTCCATGTCCTGACCTTGTGATCCTCTCGCCTCGTCTTCTCAAAGTGCTGGGATTACAGGCATGAGCCACCGCACCCGGCCAGATTTTTTTAAAGTGTGTATTAATGACAGAAGGTAGCACAACAAATATTAGTAAGCATTATTATAATGAAAATTTGACCAGTTATTATCCAGCTTATATTTATTTATTTTATTTTAAGTTCTGGGATACATGTGCAGGATGTGTAGGTTTGTTACATAGCTAAACACGTGCCATGGTGGTTTGTTGCACCTATCAACCCATCACCTAGGTATTAAAAGTATTATTACCAGCATGCATTAGCTATTTATCCTGAAGCTCCCCTTCCCCCTGCACACCGGCCTCACCGGCTTCAGGCCCCAGTGTGTGTTGTAGCCCTCCTTGCATCCATGTGTTCTCATTGTTCAACTCCCACTTGTAAGTGAGAACATGTGATGTTTGGTTTTCTTTTCCTGCATTAGTTTGTCCAGCTTATATTTGTTCTGTGAATCCTTATTTTGAGTAAGATACAGTCTAATTTTTCTGACATATGGTATAAGACTCTTAACAACTCAGAACTAAATTTTTCTATATTTTCTTTTATCCTCGCACACACACACCCTGTGCTCCTACTATACTAAATGACTTAGGCTGAATGTGCCTGTTACATTCTTTCTAGACTCCATGTTCTTGCACATTCTGTTCCTTATACCTGGAACACTCTTCTCTTGGCTCCTATTGTACTCTTGCTCATCTTTTAGGATTCAATTTATTCAGCAATATTTATCATTCATTTATAATTTTCCAGACATTATTTTAGGCATTGAGGATTCAATATTTTAAGATATTGTGTCTGTTCAGGAGATCTTTATAGTTGAATGAGGGGAGCAGCCAGTAAGCCGGTCATCACAATAGAAAGTAGTGAGAGCCATGATGCATAGAATATAGGAGTTAGAGTAAGACAAAAGAAGATGGCTGATCTTAGACTCTCAGAGTCCTAGAGGATTTCTGGGTTAGGGTGATGCCTGAGCTGACTTTTAAAAGATGAGATGAGGAGAGAAATTATAGAGTATGGTCAACAATTTTAAGAAATTATACTGTGAGGTGGAACAGAAAAATATGATATGAGCTCTTGGAGGAGTTGAGTCAAGAGAAAGTGTTTCTTTTAAGACAGGAAGTACGAAAACTATGTTTATATGCCAATGTATATGACCCAATAGAGAAGCAGTCATGATGGTGAAGTAAAAAGGGAGAGGTACTAAAGTGATGGTTTTGAGCAGACAAGAGTAGACAGGACCCAGTGTCAAAGTGGAGGGCTCAGCCAGAGAGTGGAGCATGGGGTTGGGGGTGCTCATCTAACAGTAATCTCATGTCTGCCTTCCCCTTTGGTATATTCCTTTTCATCCTTCTGGAAGACTTTACTACCATTTTCTCAGCAGAGATAGCACTAGATAGAATGCTCTCAAAAATATATGTGTGGAATGAGTAGTCAATGATGAATGACCTAGACTGTATAACCATGTGCAAACCTAAAACACAAAACACACTGTCCAAAGAAGAGAAAAATTATAAATTACCTATAAAAAATTATAAATTATAAAAAACACATTTTGTTTATAAGTTGAAAACCACTTTTACGCTCAAGATTTCTTTGGATATTTAGTGTCTTTTGTGATTCCATATGAAATTTTGTATTGTTTTTCTATATCTGTGAAAAAATGTTATTGAAATTTTGATAGGGATTCACTGAATCTGCAGAATGCTTGGGCAGTTGGACATTTTGACATTAATTCTTCCAATCCATGAACATGATCTACCTTTCCATTTATTCGTGTTTTCTTCCATTTCTTTCATCAGTGTCCTAGTTTTTGGTGTATAGCTCTTTCACTTCCTTGGATAAACGTATTTTCAAGTGCTGTATTTTATTTTATTTTTTGTAGCTAACAAAGCTGGAGGCATTGCAATAGATTATTTCAAAATATATTACAAAGCTATAGTAATCAAAACAGTATAGTACTAGCATAAAAGCAGATACATAGACCAGTGAAAGAGATAGAGAGCCAAGAAATAAATCCATGCATTTATGGTCAATTAATTTTTGACAAAAATGCCAAGAGCATGTGGGAGAAGGACACTCTTTTCAGAAAATCATGCTGAAAAAACTGTACATCCACATGCAGAATAAAATTAGACCTTTATCTCACACCATACACAAAAATCAAAATGGATTAAGAAATCAAAATGGATTAAAGACTTAAATGTAAGACTTGAAAGTGTAAATCTACTAGGAGAAAACATGGGGGAAAGCTCCATGACATTGCTTTGGGCAATGATTTTTTGGAAATGACTCCAACAGCACAGGCAATAAAAGCAAAAATAGACAAGCTGGATTACAAACTAAAAAGTTTCTGCACAGCAAACAATTAACAGAGTGAAGAGACAACCTACAAAATGAGAGAAAATGCTTGCAAACCATGTATCTGATAAGGGATTGTAATCTAAAATATTTAATGAACTCAAACAACTCAATAGCAAGAAAACAAATAACCCAATTAAAAAATGGACAGAGGACTTGAGCAGATATTTCTCAAAATAAGACATTCAAATGGCTAATAGGTATATGAAAAAAAATCATCAACATCACTAATCATCATGGAAATGCAAATTAAAACCACAATGAAATATCACCTCACACTGTTTAGAATGGCTACAATAAAAAAAAAAAAGATAACAAGTATTGGAGAGAATATTTAAAAAGTGAACTCTTGTACACTGTTGATGGGAATATAATTTATTAAAGCCATTATAAAAAACAACATTGAGGTTCCGCAAAAATAAAAAAATAGAGCTACCATATGATCTAGCAATCCTATGACTGGGGATGTATGCAAAGGAAACAAAATCAGTATGTTGAAGAGATATCTACATTCTCATGTTTATTGCAGCACTGGTCACAATAGCCAAGATATGAAATCAACCTAAGTGTCCATCATTAAGGAAATATGATATATATACATACAGCATTTACAGTCTCTCCACTTCAGTGTCCACTTCAAACAAATAATTTCATGTTATATAAAGTAGCCCTCAAATTTTGTTTTGAATATTTGCTATAAACAATTTCACAAAAATATTTTTTAAACACAAAGATTAAATTATTTTATTCTTCATCATAGCACTGTTAATAATGAACTGGAAACAAAGTAACCTGCAAGAAGAAATTAGAGGGAGGCTGGCCAAGATGGCTGAGTAGAAGCAGCTAGTGTGAGCCACTTTCATGGAATTAGAAGGGGGTGAATAAACACAGCACCTTCAACTGAAACATCCAGGTACATGTATTAGGATTCATCAAGGAAACAACTTGACCCAGGGAGAATGGAGAAAAGCTAGGTAGGACAACCACCTACTCAGGAGCAACACGGAGCCAGGGAGCCTCCTGCTACCAGGGAAGTGGTCTGGGTCCTCACTTCTCCTCACTGGGTAGGCGGTCAGACCTTGGACTCCAGCACAATCATCCTGCCTCCACCTGACCACTTCAATCAGAGGCAGCTCAGTATTTATCTCAGGAGGAAATCCCAGGGTCAGCCCATAACTCCTCTGCTACTGCAGTTGCAGTGGTATGCCCTAACAGCCCTCAGGCTGGGGAAGGAACAAAGGGCCTAGTAAGGATGCTGACACCTCCAGCACACTGCAGCCACATAGGAGGAGTCCAGCCTCTCTTCCCTTGGAATCCTCATCCCCTACTCCTCACCAGGCAGGCCCCCCAGCTCATGACCACAGAACAGTTACCCCCACCCACAGCTGAGCATACATACCTCTGGTAGTAGCCTGGAGTCTACCTGGGGAGAGGCTCCCAGAGACATCTGACAGCCCCAGTGCCACTGTCACAGCAGTGGTTCTATTCCTGCTGCCCTCAGTTGGGGGAAGAAACAAAGAACCTGAGGGCTACACCCGAGCTTACAGGATGCCACAGTCATCATATGAAGAGAACAGTCTCTCCTCCCATTGAGTCTGCAACCTCCTGCTTCCCTACAAGCAGAGTTCAAAGCTCACATCAGCAGTGCAGCTACCCTACCCTACTGGCTGAACACTCCCAGTAATAGCGGCTCCACGTTTCTCAGAAGTGGAGGCCCCAGAAGCAACTGAAAGCCAATCTGGCACTGCCTCTGCGGTGGTACTATCTGCTACCCTCAAACTAATGAAGAAGCAAAGACTCTAAGGGCCTTATCCACCCTCCAACAACCTGCAGTCAACCCAAGGAGAGGAGGCCAGTCTGTCTTACATGAGTCTCACCCACTCCTCTGCTCATCACCAGACAAGGAACCCTTGGCTTGGGCCTAGAGCACAGACCCCACATCCTGGGATGATCACACTGAGCAATTGCTGACCTGCATCTCTCTGGGGTAGAGTTCCAGTAAAAGACCCTTGGCCACAATCACTGCTAAGGTTCCTTCCTCCACTACCTCCAAATTAAGAGGAAATATAAACCCTGAGATTGCTCCAGAGTGCAGTGGGCAGCCCAAGAGTGCCAAGCCATGATCTACAGCCAACACTCAAGTAGGAGAGGAGTCCACAGTTTCAGAGGATTGAGAGGCATCCTGGCTGCAAATGTGAGGAAATATAGGGAGGTCACATGACCAAGAAAGAGCTGATCAACTGACCAGTACACCTAAGTGTCACCTACTGGATCACACCCCAAAGCTTCAACACCAAAAATACCTCACTAACATACTGCCCTGTGAAACAGAAGACAAGAAGTCAGCTACAAATAAAGACTATGAACAAAGTTTCACCCCTGTGAAAACATCCAGAAAAGAAGTCTACTGACTATACTCAATCTATACTGCAGTTAAAGGAACACACCCACATTCTGAGATGAGAAAGCACCAATACAAGAACTCAGGCAACTCAAATGGCCAGAGTCTACGTCCTCCAGACAAACACACTAGTTCTTCAACCAGGATTCTTAACCAGGCTGAGCAGGCTGAAATGACAGAAATAGAATTCAGACTATGGATAGGAACAAAGATCACTGAGATTCAGTAGAATGGCAAAACCCATTCTAAGGAAATAATAATCACAATAAAATGATACAGGCACTGACAGACAAAATAGCCAGTATAAAACAGAACCTAACTGACATGGCAGAGCTGAAAAACACACTACAATAATTTCACAATGCAATTCCAAGTATTAACAGCAGAATAGACCAAGCTGAGGAAAGAATCTTGGAACTTGAAGACTGGTTCTCTGCAACAAAACAGACAAAAACGAAGAAAAAAAAATAAAAAGGAATGAATAAAGCCTCTGAAAAATATGGGATTATGTAAAGAGGCCAAATCTTCGAATCATTGGCATCCCTGAAAGAAAGAGAGAGAAAGCCAACAACTTGGAAAACATATTTCAGGATATCATCCATGAAAATTTCCCAACATCTTGCTAGATGAGACCAACAGTCAAATTCAGGAAATACAGGGAACCCCTGCAAGATTCTGCACAAGAAGATCACCCCAAGACACGTGATTGTCAGATTCTCCAACGTCAAAATGAAAGAAAAAAATGTTCAGCCAGGTTATTATTTTAGGTAAGTAATGAAATTAAGGCAGAAATCAAGTTCTTTGAAACTAATGAAAACAAAAATACAATGTACCAGAATCTCTAGGACACAGATAAGGCAGTGTTAATTTATAACACTAAATGTCACATGCAAAAGTTAAGAAGATCTCAATTTACCAGCCTAACATCACAACTAAAAGAACTAGAGAAACCAAGAGCAAACCAATTCCAAAGCTGGCAGAAGATAAAAAATATCCCAAATCAGAGCTGAACTGAAGGTGACTGAGACACACAAAAATACTCTAAAGATCAACAAATCCAGGAGTTGGTTTTTTGAAAAAAAAAAAAATATATATATATATATATATGTATATATAAATAGACTGCTAGCAAATGGGATCTAATAAAAAAAGAAGGCCGGGTGCGGTAGCTCAAGCCTGTAATCCTAGGCCTTTGGGAGGCCGAGGCGGGAGGATCACAGGGTCAGGAGATTGAGACCATCCTGGCTAACATGGTGAAACCCCGTCTCTACTAAAAACACAAAAAATTAGCCGGGCGTGGTAGCGGGTGCCTGTAGTCCCAGCTACTTGGGAGGCTGAGGCAGGAGAATGGCGTGAACCTGGGAGGCGGAGCTTGCAGTGAGCCGAGATCGTGCCACTGCACTCCAGCCTGGGCAACAGAGCAAGACTCTGTCTCAAATAAATAAATAAATAAATAAATAAAATAAAATAAAAAAAGAAAAAAGAGAAAATCTAAATAAACACAATTATAAATGACAAAAAGTATATTACCACTGAGCCCACAGAAATACAAATGACCATCAGGGAATATTACGAACACCTCTGTGCACACAAACTGGAAAATCTAGAAGAAATGGATAAATTCCTGGACACATACACAATCCCAAGACTGAACCAGGAAGAAAGGGTATCCCTGAACAGACCAATAAGGAGCTCCAAAATTGAATCAATAATAAATAGCCTACCAATCAAAAAAAGCCTATGACCAGATAGATTCACAGCTGAATTCCACCAGATATATGAAAAGAGTGGGTTCCATTCCTACTGAAACTATTCCAAAAAATTAAGGAGGGATTCTTTCCTGACTCATTCTGTGGCCAGCATCATCCTGCTACTGAAACCTGGCAGAGACACAAAAAAGAAAACTTCAGGCCAATATCTTTGATGAACATCAATGCAAAAATCCTCAACAAAATACTGACAAACTGAATACAGCAGCACATCAAAAAGCTTATCCACCACAATCAAGTAGGGATGCAAGGTCAGTCTAACATATACAAATCAATACATGTGATTTGTCACATAAACAGAACAAGAGAAAAAAAAACACATGATTATCTCAATAGATGCAGAAAACACTTTCAATAAAATTCAACACCTCATGCATTAAAAACTCTCAATAAACTAAGTATTAAAGAAACATACCTCAAAATAATAAGAACTACCTATGACAAACCTGCAGCCAGAATCATACAGAGTGGGCAAAATCTGGAAGCATTCCTCTTGAAAATGAGCACAAGACAAGGATGCCCTCTGTCACCACTCCTATTCAACATACATATTATTGAAAGTCCTGGCCAGAGCAATCAGACAAGAGAAAGAAATAAATAGCATCCAAATAGGAAGAGAGGAAGTCAAACTATCCCTGTTTGCAGATGGCATAATCCTATAACTAGAAAACTCCATAGTCTTAGCGCAAAAGCTCCTGAAGCTGATAATTAGCTTCAGCAACATCTCAGGATACAAAATCAATGTGCAAAAATCATTAGCATTTCTATACACCAACAGCAGTCAAGCTGACAGCCACCTCAGGAACGCAATCCCATTCACAATTGCCACAAAAAGAGTAAAATACCTAGGAATACAGCTAACCAGAGAGGTGATAGAAGTATGAAATAAGAACTGTAATGAGAACTATGAAACATTGCTCAAAGAAATCAGAGATGACACAAACAAATGGAAAAATATTCCATGCTCATGGATAGGAAGAATAAATATCATTAAAATATCCATACTCCCAAAGCAATGTACACGCTTAATGCTACTCCTATCGAACTACCAATGACATTCTTCACCTAACTAGAAAAAACGATTTTAAAATTCATATGAAACCAAAAAAGAGTCCAAATTAGCCAAAGCAATCCTAATCAAAAAGAACAAACCTGAAGGCATCTTGCTATGTGACTTCAAACTATACTTCAGAGCTACACTAACCAAAACAGCAAGGTACTGGTACAAAAACAGATGCATAGACCAATGGAACAGAATAGTGAGCTCAGAAATAAGGCTGCACACTTACAAACATCTGATCTTCAACAAAGCTGACAAAAGCAAGCAATGAGGAAAGAACTCCCTATTCAACAAATGGTGCTGGGATAACTGACTAGCCATATGCAGAAGATTGAAACTGGACCCCTTCCTTACACCATATACAAAAATCAACTCAGGATGGATGAAAGACTTAAATGTAAAACCCAAAACTATAAAAACCCTGGAAGACAACCAAGGCAATACCATTCTGGACATAGAAACTGGCAAAGATTTCATGATGAAAACATTCAAAAGCAGTTGCAACAAAAGCAGAAATTGACAAATGGGATCTAGTTAAAGAGCTTATGTACAGCAAAAGAAACTATCAACAGAGTAAACAACCTACAGAATGGGAGAAAATTTTTGCAAACTATGCATCTGACAAATGTCTAATATCCAGCATCTCTAAGGAACTTAAAGAAATTTACCAAACAAAACAACAAGCTCCATTAGAAAGTAGGCACAAGACATGAACAGACACTTTTCAAAAAAAGACATACATGCAGTCAACAAGCATATGAAAAAAAAAGCTCAACATCACTGATTATTAGTGAAATTCCAATCAAAATCATAATGAGATACCATCTCACACCAGTCAGAATGGCTACTATCAAAAAGTCAAAAAATAACAGATGCTGGAGAGGTTGTGAAGAAAAGAGAATGCTTATACTCTGCTAATGGTGGGTGGGAGTGTAAATTGGTTCAACCATTGTGGAAAGCAGTGTGGCAGTTCCTCAAAGAACTGAAAACAGAACTATCATTCAACACAGCAATTTCATTAGTGGGTATATACCCAAAGGAATATAAATGGTTCTATCGTAAAGAAACATACACATGTATGTTCACTGCAGCACTATTCACAATAGCAAAGACATGCAATCAACCTAAATGCCCATCAGTGGTAGATTGGATAAGAAACTGTGGTACATATACACCATGGAATACTATGCAGCCATAAAAAAGAACAAGATCATGTCCTTTGCATGAACATGGATGGAGGTAGAGGCCATAATTCTTAGCAAACTAATGCAGAAACAGAAAACCCAATACTGCATGTTCTTACTTATAAATGGGAGCTAAGTGATGAGAACACATTGACACATAGAAGGGAATAACAAACATGGGGGTCTACATGAGGGTGGAGGGTGAGAGGAAGGAGAACAGTAGAAAACATAACTATTGGGTACTAGGCTTAGTACTGGGGTGATGGAATAATCTGTATAACAAACTCCCATGACACAAGTTTACCTATATAACAAACCTGCACATGTACCCCGATCTTAAAATTTTTAAAAAGAAGAAATTATATTAAAATATTTATTAAATACTATACATACATTGAAATTAATGAATAAAATAATATACATATTTAATTATGTGATGTATATTCATGATACACATTTACGTTAAAATACTGTTTACCAATCATGTTTAATATTTATTTGGGGAAAAATATAGATTTGTGCATAGAAAAATTTCCTGGAAGGTTATATATCAAAGTGTCACATAATTTCCTCTATGTGTTGGAATTGTAGGTGGATTTTGGTCTTATTTTTTTCTTTTCTTTTTTCACTTGTCTAAATTTTCTAGCTTTCTGCAATGAAAATATATCACTTTTGATTACAGAAATGTTATTATTAATTGAGGAAAAGGACCTACTGCATATTTCAAAAACTCCTACAGTCACCATTATACCTGCATGGCCCATAGTTCTCCTTCAATAAAGTCCTGAACAGAAAACACTTGCCTCCACCTCTCACAGACAAAAAACAGTTAACCTCAGTGTTAAATCTGTTCCGAAGTAAAGTGCTGTTCATACAGTGTTAGCATTCATCTGGAAGAAGTGTAATGGTGTGGCAAACATTTTTTATTTTCCATTCCAGACCAGGAAATTTACAGGTGGTCTGGGCATGTCAGAAGTAAGTATGCATGATCAATGGATGCTCCGCCTCTCCTGAAAAATGCTCTGGCGGCAGTGTGGCTTGTTTCTTCAGGTGGTAAAGTGTTATATATTTATCATCTCAGGATATTTCATTTTCTCCAAAGCAAGCATGATATTTAAAAAGTAGACTTCAGTTTTCCAAATGAGGGAAGGGAATGTTTAAACTGGTGAATGCCTTGTGTCTTTAATATAGAATCTATAACATCTTCAAAAGGCCATTGAAGGAGTGTGACATAGCTGGTGTTAGTGCTTCCTGGTGTGGCTGTTGATAGGTGAAAGTAACATTTCAAATTTTATGTCCTTAATGCCCTCCATCTTAGTTATCCTTAATTTCCACTGTAATCTTCTCCAAAATTAGCCTCCAATAGAACGCAAGCTTCCTCTCCAAATATAGCCTTCACCAGCACGAAAATAGCAAGCTTTTCTTCCCCTCTATTTTTTCTTGGTCACAGCCAGAGAGGAGAGAATTCAGTAAAATACTTCCCTGTGTGATGCATGTTAAGCATAATTTGAATCCCTTTGGGAAAATAACAACTCATTCTAGTTGTGTGGTTGCCAGGGGTTTGAATTATTAAGATGTTATGTGGCCAGTGTTCCTTCAGCCCTAGAATGGATTTTACTTAAGCTGTGTGGACTCCTCTCTAGGCCAGGTGATGGGAAAGAGGCTGTCAATGTGTTTCATGCTGTATGTTTTCATCAGTATTAGTGCTGAGGAGAATGCCAATATTTGTGAAATAAAGATATGCAATCAGGAAAGAATCAGCAGCAAAAATGAGTTTTAAAAATAGAACAAGAGAAAGACAAGTAGCTGCACATTCATGGGGGAACACAGAATTTTAAATATTTGGGAGTATGTGTCAGAGAGAAAAAGATAGAGTAGAACAATATTACTAGATTAACTCAGGTGTTAGATGCCCAGCTAATTCAGAAATGTCAGCCCTAGTCAAAGGGAAGTAGGTGCAAACAAAAGATTTACCGAGCTTCTTCAACATAGCAAGTTGAGAGCACAGGAGAGCTATGAGACTTCATGTGTAATAAATGTTCAGATATGGCATCTTTTTCCACCTTTTAAAGGGAGGAATTTCGATGGAAGTTAGCAGAGAACATATGAATGACGAAATGTAGTTTAATGGAAGGAACAAGGCTTTGGAGGAAGAAAGATTTGAGAGTTGCTTCCTAACTGCTACGTGGGGCCAGAAACCTACCATCGTTTATCCTGGGTCTTTGCTTTCTTTTATTTAAAATGGGCAACATTAGCCCCTGTCTCTTTGGAGTCTAATTATGTCTGAAACTAGACAGTACAATGCCTGACATATGATTGATGCTCAACAGATAATACTTATAATTATTTCCAAAAATATTTGAACTTTACATAGAAATTCCCTTGAAATGCTCAAGTACTGTGGCACTGCGGTACAACATAATGTCTCTGCATGATTGACTAGTTTAGCCAAAGTTCTTCACTCTTTATATGAATAAACCAAGGTAATGCATAGCTTAATTAATAAATAATATATTCTCTTAAAAAGCATTATGGTCTATTGTTAAATCTTTTAAATATATAAATATATTGTAAATGTATTTTGCTTTTGTTGTATAAATGTAGGAACTTGACAGAGACCGGAATGGAGAAATAGACAAGAATCCACAATGGAGGGCAGATGGAATACAGTCATTGTCTTAGGCTCTTGGGTCTAACAGATCTGGTCTGAAAGACTGGCTCCTTCTGTTTAAAGTTGTGTGACTCTGAGCAACTTGTTTAAATTCTACAAGCGTCAGTTTCCTCAACTATATAAATGAACATAGTAAATATTAACTAGTTGTTTGCAATTAAGGCCTAAAACAATGAGTGATGTGGAAGGTACTGGGTTCAAGTCCTTGCCTTAGGTGGTACAGAGTTGTGGCCCATGAGAAGAACTTGGAGGGTCAAAAATGAGAACTAAAAGCAGGTACTATATTTGCAGGTATGAATTGCCTCTCTCTGAGTCTTGAGAAGGTGTTTAGAGCTCATTTAATATTAAATACCTATCTTTGAGACTTGTTTCTTAAGGTACTATTCAGCAGAGATGATGAATGAAGCCATATGTTGCCTCTGTAAAGCATGGATCATCACAGAGTTCTCTCCAGGGATGTGTGTATGTTGATACCAGTGGGAAAGTGATATGTACTATAGGAGAGTTATACATAAAGTGTCATGCGAGTTTAAAAGAAGATTGTTTCCATTTGGAGGGAATAGAAATGTGTTGTGGGTTGGGGGGAGGGGGGAGGGATAGCATTGGGAGATATACCTAATGCTAGATGACGAGTTGGTGGGTGCAGCGCACCAGCATGGCACATGTATACATATGTAACTTACCTGCACATTGGGCACATGTACCATAAAACCTAAAGTATATTAATAATAATAATAATAATAATAATAAAAGAAAAAAAAAAAGAAGGAATGGGAAGTTATTGCTAGTGGGTGCAGGATTGCTTCTGGGAATGATTAAAATGTTCTAAAATTGACTGTGGTGATGGTTGTACAACTCTGTGAATGCATTAAAGACAATTAAATTGTAGGCTTTGAATGTGTGAATTGTAATCTATGTAATTACATCTCAATAAAGCTGTCTTATTTAAAAAAAAAAAAAAAAAAAGAAATGTGATTTTAAAAACAATTCCCCCATTCAGTTTTTTAAAACTCAAAAACTATATCTTTAGCTGGGGCCTCTAAGCCACAAACGAGCTCTTGTGTTCCAGTTCAATCAGGGTACTTTTGGATACAAATTGGAACTGTGTCATGGTGTCATGCACAGTAGCATAAACCAATATCCGGTTTCTTTTTAATGTATGGTAAAAGATTAGTTTGTATCTTTGAGTGGAAGTTTCAATATGTAATGAAATGCACTGATAGAATGGATCATTCAGAAATTTTGGTTCTAATTGAGTTACCTCTTGTATGATTGGTCTTAGAGAAGAATGAGATAACTGAACTAGAACATCCAAAACTGTGACAAGGGCTGTCAACTAAAGATTAAACCATATTAACAATTATTGCAGAGAACTGTTCATTGGGCATCACTCTTGTCTATACTCATCTACCTGGAGAGCAAGTTGTCCTTAAAGACTCAAAAACCACTTTCCTGCATAATATGGCATATAGTCTGCAGAAAAAAGAAGTATAACCTTAATTGTAAATGGATTCACTACTCTCAGAGAAAATATTCTTTATTTTGAGTGAGGAACCAAATAGCAAATTTTCCTCTCCTCAGCAAAACTAAACAATGAAAGTAAGTATTTTTCATAGATTCTATATTGTCTATGACTAATGGATTCTCCAATGCAACCGGCCGTATTAACATATCTGTCATCTCTGTGACACCTTAGCTTTTCATAAAATACATAAAATTTTGGTTTGACCATTTGAAGTCTCCATTTTTTAGATTGCTTGTTTTTAAACTTTAGTGATAAAAAGACTCAACTTGTTACAGTTTCCCTGTCTCCTTTTCCAGATATTCTGCTTCAGTGAGCCTTGGGTGGGACCCAGGAGTCAGTTTACATTATAATCTCCCCAAGTCATTCTGATGCCAATGGTCCACAGATCACACTTGAGAAACCCTGATCTAGATTTACTAAGCTTGATACAATGTCCTCCTTTAATCAAAGGTCTAGGAAGCATTTTCTTCCTTCAGTTTCTAGAACACACTTTGCTCCCATTTTCATCCTTTCTTAAAAGTGCCACTCATTTCTGGAACAAATCTAGGCCATGCTGTGAACAGGAGAAAAATATTCTTTCTGTGAATACCTGGCAAAATGCTCACAGCTAGTCATTTTTTATGCAGGTGTGTGCACCCTAAGAATTACATAAGGTGATCCAGTAAGGTATGGAAAAAGTATTAGGTTTTCTATTTATACTTATCTTTACCTACAAGGAAAAATTAATCTTTACTGATTTTAATGTATCTAGACAATAGTATATATGCATTGTTTCTAAGGAAATAAATATACATATAGAGGCATGCATACTCAAACACTTTTTACAAGTAGAAATGAGTAACGAGGTTGGAAGCCAACTGGTCTAATCAATAAAGTCCTTATTTTCCTCAACACTGCACTGTGTATTATTGCCTTGTACGATTGCTTGCATGTAAAGTATTTATATCTTCTATCAGCAATTAGAATATAGACCAGAAGACAAGAACTGTTTAGGCAAGACCTTCTCCCCATGCCCAGCACTTAGCCCAGAGTTATTCAATTAGTAGGCATTAATCTTTGTTTGGAGATTTACTGACTTGTCTCATGTCTATCAGCCTATTAATTCTCAGTATTTAACATGATTGGTAGAACTACTACTTTCCTTTATCACCTATTTGTCTTCCCAAGTTCTGTCAGTCAGAACTACTCTTCACACACATTTTCTTCTGATGAGTATACGAATCTTCTCTGTGCCTCAGCTTCAACATTACCTGTTCTGTGGCGGTGCTTTTCTGCTTTCCCAGCCTCATTCAGTCCCATCTGTTTTCTGGCTTTCCAGAGTAACTTGTATATGGTTCTATTGTGGCATTTCCCATGCTATGAATAAACTTTCTTCTGGAATCTGAGCTTAACAAGGGCAAGATGTATGTCTTATGTCTACACTATGCAAGATATTTAAATTGGTTGAATGATTGAATAAGTAGCAAAGGAACAACAAAAAAGTACCATCATCCTTTGTCTATAGAGGTATAAAAAAACCTTAGAAATATGTTGACAATTCTAAAGAGTATTTAGCATCATCTAATCACCTTTTAAAGAGATTTTTTACAGCATCTTCCATTTCAATGTAAGAATATGAAATTGCTGTGCTAGGAGCTTAAAAATGTTAAGCAATGCTTTAGCTCAGTTTCCCTTCAAAGGTAGCAATTTGTAAACAGGACAACTGAGAAATGCTTTGAAGAATCCACAAGTACCCTAGGCATCTTACCTGATGGTTTAAACATAAGATGCCTATATCTAAATCAGTATGCTTCATTACAATGTCCATCCTCACTTCATATTTGAAATTAAAATGAGAACATAGTGCAAAAGAAGGAGAAATATGAAGTCACAACTATTTTTTTTCTCCAACCTAGATGTTAGAAATTCAAATGTTAATAAGACAGAAGATTCTCTATCCCTGAGGAGTTTCTTATCTGGGGAGATAGGAAATCAAGAAGTAAACAGATGAATAAACATGATCATTTCAAACATGAAAAATGACATGAAAGAAATCAGATGATTTGAGAGACAGCAACTGTTGGGCATTGGAGTGGGGAAAGAACAGGAGAAAACAGGAACAGGAGAAAAATGTTCTTTCTGTGAATATCTTTCTAAATGCTCGAAGCTAGTCATCTTACAAAATTGGCCTGGCCAACATGGTGAAATCTCGTCTCCACTAAACATGCAAAAATTAGTCGGGTGTGATGGCAAAAGCCTGTAATTCCAGCTACTCGGGAGGCTGAGGCATGGCAATCACTTGAACCCGGGAGGCAGAGGTTGCAGTGAGCCAAGATCAAGCCACTGTTCTCTGGCCTGGGTGACAGTGAGACCCTGTCAAAACAACAACAACAACAACAACAACAAATATATAGTATTCTATCTATACAAATTTCAACAATAAGCAAAACTAACTTGTATTGACAGGAAGCAGAATAGTATTTTCTTCCAATGGGAGTGGGGCTGGAAAGTTTTCATTGGGAAGGAACACAAGGATGTTTTCTGAGATTATGCAAATGTTCTGTACATTGATCTGGTATATAAAAATGTAACTATCATTTAGTTTGTTTAATACTTAAACATCTTATTATATGCAAGTTATGTCTCAATTTAAAAGAGAGGAAGGAGGGAGGGAGAGAGAACAAGAGCGAGAGAGAGAGAGATGTTTTTTAACTTTCCCACGGTAAAAACAAAAAACTAGTAAATGATGGAATTGGTTTTCAAACACTGTTTGCCTGACACTAAAGCATGTGCTTGTCACCAATCTGGTGTTGATATGGTTTGGCTGTGCCACACAAATCTCATCTTGAATTGTAGTTCCCATAATCTCCACATGTAGTGGGAGGGACCTTGTGGGAGGTAATTGAATCATGGGGATGGTTATTTCCATGCTGTTCTCATGAGATTGAGTGAGTTCTTGTGAGATCTGATGGTTTTATAAGGAGCTTTTCCCAGTTTTGCTTGGCACTTCTCCTTGCTGCCATCATGTGAAGAAGGACATGTTTGCTTCCCCTTCCACCATAATTGTAAATTTCCCAAGGCTTCCACAGCCATGCTGAACTGTGAGTCAGTTAAACCTCTTTCCTTTATAAATTACCCGGTCCTGGGTATGTCTTTATTAGCAGCATGAGAACAGACTAATACAAGTGTACTGGTTTCCACATATGCCAACCAATGTGCATGACAAATAGTAGGTACTCATAGTAGGTGCTCAATAAGTATTTCTAGAATTGAATAGAATTGCAGTTTGTAGTAAGAAGAGGGGATGGTTGCATTCCAGTACTTTTGTGTGTGAATAACATGATCTTGCATGTTGCTTCCTTAGAAAAGAACAATGCAGCCTGATTTTTCTGCAGTTCCCTGAATAATTTCTCACTTCATTTGACTGTGTATCCTCCCATTACCAAAAAGCTAGATGCTCTTTCTTTGATTTATGTTTGTCAAATAGTTGTATTGTGCATGTTATTAATTAGTCAATTGAAACTCATATTATTAATATTTATTCCTTCATGAGCCAAATGATACTAATTCTACTCGGAGGGACAGACAGCAGTTGTTGATATATTTTGGCCTGAAGGCATTATTCTGTAAAACATCAGCCTGTGTTTTCATTTGCCCTATAAAAACATTAGAAGTCCAAATCCTTGTCTCTTTTCCTCATTTGCGTTGCATTCCACCAACCTACCCCTATTCCAGAGAAACCATAAAAAAATTTCAGAGAGTGAGTAAACATTTTCATATTTTACATATAATAGCTTTGTGCATGGTAAATGTGTGTGTGTGTGTGTGTAATTTGTGCTTGTTATAAAAGTATTCTTTAGTGAATATAAAGGTGTATTAATTTTTAAAAGATCCAATTCTCAAAAATATTTTTGAAGGAAAGATACAACATATAGTGAGTGCCTATTTTTTGAGGTCCTAGATTAGAGTTTTTAAAATATAACATAAAAAATTTTTAATTATGCTGAACTGGGAATAGCGGGTGACATGTTCTGTTGACATTTATTCAAACTTTCAGGAATGTGTCCCATTGGATGTTTCATTTTTGTTTTCTTTTTTCTTTTTAACTTTTATTTTAAGTTCAGGGGTACATATGCAGGTTTGTTGTATAGGTAAACTCATGTCACAGGGGCTTTTTGTACAGATTATTTCATCACCCAGGTAATAAGCCTAGTACCCAATAGTTACGTTTTCCACTTTTCTCTCTCCCCCCACCCTCCTCCCTCAGGGAGGCCCCACTGTCTGTTGTTCCCCTCTTTGTGTCCATATGTTCTCATCATTTAGTTCTCACTTATAAGTGAGAACATGGTATTTGGTTTTCTGTTCCTGCATTAGTTTGCTGAGGATAATGGCCACCAGTTCCATCCATGTTCCTGCCAAGGACATTATCTCATTGTTTTTATGGCTGCATAGTATTCCATAGTGTACATGTACCACATTTTCTTATCCAGTCTATCACTGATGGGCATTTAGGTTGATTCCATGTCTTCACTGTTGTGAATAGTGCTGGAATGAATATATGCATGCATGTGTCTTTATGATAGAACAATTTTTTTTTTTTTTTCTGAGACAGAGTCGTCCTTTCACCCGGGCTGGAGTGCAGTGGCATGATCTCGGTTCCTGAAACCTTCGCCTTCCAGGTTCAGGCGATTCTCATGCCTCAGCCTCCAAAGTAGCTGGGACTACAGGTACATGCCACTAGGCCTGGCTAATTTTTTTGTATTTTTAGTAGAAATGGGGTTTCGGCTTGTTGGCCATGCTGGTCTCAAACTCCTGACCTCAAGCGATCCGTCCGCCTTGGCCTCCCAAAGTGCTGGGATGACAGGCATGAGACACTGAGCCCAGCCAATTTATGTTCTTTTGGGGATATACCTAGTAATGGGATTGCTGGATGAAATGATCATTCTGTTTTCAGCTCTTTGTAGAATCACCATACTGCTTTCCATAATGGTTGAACTAATGTACACTCCCAGCAACAGCATGTAAGCATTCCCTTTTCTCCACAACCTTGCCAGCATCTGTTTTTTTGTTTATTTGTTTGTTTTTTACTTTTTGATAGTAGTCATTCTGACTGGTATGAGATGGCATTTCTCTAATAGTCAGTGATGTTGAGCTTTTTTTTTCATATGCATCTCGGCCTTGGCCACATGTATGTCTTCTTCTGAAAGAAGTTCATGTCCTTTGTCTGCTTTCTAATAGAATTTGGTTTTTTTTCCTCATAAATTTGTTTAAGTTGCTTATAGATGCTGGATATTAGATATTTGCCAGATGCATAGTGTGCAAAAATTTTCTCTCATTCTATAGGTTATCTGTTCACCCTGTTGATAGTTTCTTTTGCTGTGCAGAAGCTCTTTAGTTTAATTAAATCCCATTTGTCAATTTTTGCTTTTGTTGCAATTGCTTTTGGTATCTTCATCATAAAATCCTTGTCAGTTCCTGTGTTCAGAACGGTATTGCTTAGGTTATCTTCCAGGGTTTTTATAGTTTTGAGTTTTACATTTAAGTCTTTAATCCATCTCGAGTTGATTTTTGTGTATGGTATAAGGAAGGAGTCCAGTTTCAATCTTCTGCATATGGCTAGCCGGTTATCCCAGCACCCTTTATTGACTAGAGAATCCTTTTCCCATTGCTTGTTTTTGACAACTTTATTGAAGATCAGATGGTTGTAGGTGTGCGACCTTATTTCTGAGCTCTCCATTCTGTGCTATTGGTCTATGAGTCTGCTTTTGTACCAGTACCATGCTGTCTTCTTTAGTGTAGCCCTGCAGTACAATACTTTGAAGTCAGATAACATGTTGCCTCCAGGTTTGTCCTTTTTGCTTAGAATTGCCTTGGCTATTTGGGCTCTTTTTTGGTTCCAGATGAATTTTTAAATAGTTTTTTTCTTTCTTTTCTTTTCTTTCTCATTTGATTTTATTCTATTTATTATTATTATTATTTGAGATAAAGTCTTATTCTTTTGCCCAGGCTGGAGTGCAGTGGCATGATCTTGGCTCACTGCAACCTCTGCCTCCCGGGTTCAAGTGATTCTCCCACTTCAACCTCCTGAGTAGCTAGGACTACAGGTGAGCACCACCATACCTGGCTAATTTGTGTGTGTGTGTATTTTTTGGTAGAGACAGGGTTTCACCATGTTGGCCAGGCTGGTCTTGAACTCCTGACCTCAAGTGAGGAGGTCAGTTTGGCCTCCCAAACTGCTGGGATTATAGGCATGAGCCACTGTGCCCAGCCTAAGATAGTTTTTTTTTCTGATTCTATGAACAATATTATTGGTAGTTTGATAGGAATAGCACTGAATTTATAAATTGCTCTGAGAAGTATGAGCATTAAGGCCATTTTAATGATATTGATTCTTCCTATCCATGAGCATGGAATACTTTTCCATTTGTCTGTGTAATCTCTGATTTCTTTGAGCAGTGTTTTACGAAGTATGAGTGATACTATGAGAAATGATAAGAAAATTGAAGGTCAGAGAAATTAAGGAATTTGTTACATTGTAAATGGCACAAACTGTATCATTCCATTTCAGTTGTCTCTGTGTTAATGCTCTACACTAGAGTTGTAGGGGTTAAGAAAGGATTAATATCCTGGGAAAATCGCCGCTTTCTGATGTTCTTAACACCCTTCCCATTTTGAAGCCTTCTGTTCTCAGAGGTTAGGAGAGATCAAAGTTCATTTTAAAGAATCAGGGTTGCCTGTAATCCCAGCACTTTGGTAGGCGAAGGCAGGCGGATCACGAGGTCAGGAGTTCAAGACCAGCCTGACCAACATGGTGAAACCCCGTCTCTACTAAAAATACAAAATTAGCCGGGTGTGGTGGCGTGTGTCTGTAATCCCAGCTACTCAGGAGGCTGGGGCAGGAGAATCACTTGAATACGGGAGGCAGAGGTTGCAGTGAGTTGAGATCGTGCCACTGCACTCCAGCCTGGGTGACAGGGCGAGACTCCATCTCAACTCATAGGTGGGAATTGAACAATGAGAACACATGGACACAGGAAGGGGAACATCACACTTCGGGGACTGTTGTGGGGTGGGGGGAGGGGGGAGGGATAGCATTGGGAGATATACCTAATGCTAGATGACGAGTTGGTGAGTGCAGTGCACCAGCATGGCACATGTATACATATGTAACTTACCTGCACATTGCACACATGTACCATAGAGCCTAAAGTATAATAATAATAACAATAATAATAATAATAATAAAAAGAAAAATAAATAAATAAATAAATTTAAAAAAAAAAGAAAAGAAAAAAAAATTTGGGTTTAGTTCTGATTAAATGGTGAACCTAACAAGGGACCAGAGTCACCTAATCTCTCCCCTTCTTGTTACTTGCAGTGAAACTCTAGTAAATTTTGGAGCAGAACGGAGGGCAGGCACCTTGTGAGGGCTCTTCACCAGCGCCCTGGAGACAGTACACAACTCGGTGGCTGAGTGGAAAGTAGGAGGGCAGTCAGTAGAAAAGTGGCTCATTAAAAATGGAACTAGTTACAGTAATTTTTAAAATGTAGAATGCAAAGAACGTGAGGGTTGGAGGTCGATGATATGTTTCAGTCCCTCCTCTGGGCTTCTAATGGAATATAGATTAGTTTCCTCTGTAAAGAATGGTTACAACTTAAGTCAGTGGTAGTGTTCTCCTTGCAGAATGTATTATAAAACTTGTTCTCTACCATAGCTGATATATCCTCATTTTATAGTAAGGTAGCAAAAGTGACATAGTAAATGTTTCAAGGAAGAGGCTCATGAAATACAATTAATAGAACAGCAAAAGTGAATATAATAGACAAGTTTATAACTTATTCCAGCTTTTGGTTGGGAAAATTTAGACAACATAACCAAATAATTTGGCCAAAGCCTTATATGGATTTGTGGTGAAATCACAGGTCTCCCAACCCCATGCATATGAGTTACTAGTTGGACTTAGTGTGATTTTCCCCTGCCAAAAAAGACCATATAGGATTACTGTGGTTTTTCGTGCTTGGCTGCTCTGGAGTAAAATGCCATCATTGTTTTAAATTATCACCATCACCACAAAGTGGGTAGAGTAGAAGAGGAATGGTGATACACTAAAGAGAAAAGAAAGGGGCAGACATGGTGGCTCATGCCTGTAATCCCAGCACTTTGGGAGCCTGAGGTGAGTGGGCTGAGGCAGGAGAATCACTTGAACCCAGGAAGTGGAGGTTGCAGTGAGCTGAGATTGCACCAGTGCACTCCAGACAGAGCGAGACTCCATCTCAAAAATAAATAAATAAATAAATGGAAAGGAAAGGAAGTGAAGGGGAAGGGAAGACATAGGGGGAAGAAAGAGGGAGAGAAAGAAAGAAAAAGAAAAAAGGGAAAGAAAAGAGAAAGAGAGAAAGAAAGAGTCAAGAAATAACGTCTTGAGAGAGAGAAAGAAAGAAAAAGAAAGAAGAAAGAAAGGGAAAGAAAGAAAGAAAGAAAGAGAGAGTCAAGAAATAACATTGTAGAGAAAGAAAGAAAAAGAAATAAGAAAGAAAAAAGGAAGAAAGAAATGAAAGAAAGAATAAAAAAAGAAAGAAAGAAAAAGAAAAAGAAAAGAAAGAAAGAGAGAGAAAGGAAAGAAGGAAGAAAGGAAGGGAGGGAGAGAGAGAAAGGAAGAAAGGAAGGAAGGGAAGAAAAAGAAAGAAATACAACAAAGGGAGAGTGGTGGAGAAAGGAAAGAAAAAAGGAAGGAGGAAATAAATTTTACAGTTGTCTTTAGGTGATAAACATTCATGAATGAGATGCTAGCAGTATCACTTGGATCCTCACCTAGATTTCTCATGTCAACTACAGAGTTCTCTGAATATTTAAGAATTAAATGCTTTGAAGGAGCAACCAAGGGTCCACAGATGTCTTTGCTGCTTGGAAAGAATTTCTCCACTGATAGTTTTGTGTCTGTCTTATCAGGGTCCCATTGGAAAGGGGGAAAATATATTTTTTTCCTGTTCAGATCATTTAAATAAGCAATCATCTTTTGAATTAAACTTCCTGACCTGTAATGCTTCTTTAGGCACTCAAAAAATGTACTGATTAGAATAGCTTTCAATTTTGAATTGACAGAAATTGGTGTGAGCAGGCTGCCCCAGGGTCTGGCAAAGTCACATTGCCCAATGGAAATATTGAGAGAGGCCCTGATACCTTGAGCAAGAGGTTTTTTTTTTTTTCTCTAAATTGCTCGTTTCTTGAATTTTGAAACTACAAAGATGTGTTCTTTATTCTAGCTTTTCTTCTGTCTCCAAGAGAAGAGATGATATTTTCATCCTTGTAGAATACGATTTAACAATCTCTTGGATTCAGGTAACTTTTTCTTATTGGCCTTTTCAAACTTAGATGAAATGTTTCTCTAGTGATTGATTTAATAACCTGACCCAGTTACTCGGGCTGAAGTACAACAGCTTGTCAAGGCCCCAAGAGGGATGTGCATGAAGTGGTTTGCATTCAGTCACTGAAGGCAGACAGAGTTGGATTTGGTTTTTATCTCTGCCACATACTTGCTTGTGCACACTGGACAGCTATGTCATTCTTCCAGGTACATTTCCTAATCAGTAAAATTGGTATAGTTACAGGAAATAGTCCATATTTATTTTTCCTTAAGAATATATGATATAATAACTGAAAGTACCTAGCAAATGGTACACTCACTATAAGTGTTAGCTATTATTACTTGTGATGGTTAATACTGAGTGTCAACTTGATTGAAGGATTGAAGGATGCAAAGTATTGATCCTGGGTGTGTCTGTGAGGGTGTTGCCAAAGGAGTTTAGTATTTGAGTCAGTGGGCTGGAGAAGGCAGACCCACCCTTAATCTGGGTGGGCACCACCTAATCAGCTGCCAGAGAATATAAAGCAGGAAGAAAAAACGTGAAAAGTCTAGACTTGCTTAGCCTCCCAGGCCACATCTTTCCCCTGTGCTGGATGCTTCCTGCCCTCAAACATTGGACTCCAAGTTCTTCAGCCTTGGGATTCGGACTGGCTTCCTTGCTCCTCAGCTTGCAGATGGCCTATTGTGGGACCTTGTGATCATGTGAGTTAATACAATTTAATAAACTCATAAATATATCCTATTCGTTCTGTCCCTCTAGAGAACCCTGACTAATACGTTACTGCTACTCATGTTGGAAGAATTGATAAGACTCCCAGCCAGTCTTCTAAGTCTTCTAATGGAAAAATCATTCAACTGTAAAGGGTCATAAAATGTCTTGACTAATGAAATTGGAAATGGATTAAATGAAGGTAAAAGAAAGGTCAAAGAAATAACTGGAAGGGATTTGAGGCTAAACTGGTCAAACCAGGAGATGGATATATGAACTGGTCAGGTTATCCATAGCAAGTACCAGAAAAGACTGACTGGTGTAGCTCATGGAGTTGACGGAGATTCAGGCTGGAGAATAGGCAGAGACACAAGGATTTTAGGTTGGAGGGTCTAAAATCACGGCCTAGAACTCACCTGGTGATGCCACTGAGCACTGGCACCAGACACACAACCTGGGAACCCCTGCCTTTGCCAACTCTAGAAAGTGTCTGATGGTGTTGCTGCTGTCCCAGGATTGGATAAATTCTCATTCTGCCTGCTTTGTTGCATCACTGTTTCCAAATTCAGGAGTCTGGATAGGTGGGTCTGATTGGTAAAAGGGCCCAGCAGTGCAAGCACAATTCTTCACTTTCTAAATGGAAGTCAGTTTCACCTACCATAATACACTGGGTGGAAGATCGCTAAGTACAGGAAGGACAAGGAGATTCTGACCAGAGAAAAAGTTTTGATTAGTGTGTGTCCCCTATAAGAGAGTAGAATCAATGTTAGATATATGAGGTACCAAAGGCAGCAGTATGGGTCATTCTGCTGCATAATCCATGCTCAGAACATAGATTGGGATGGTCAGTCATTAAACCCAATGAGTAATCTAGGGCTTGGAGCCCCTTTGTGGTCGTTTTGCTCTGGAAGGCACCTGGCCTCTCCCCTGGCAGTCCCTTCGCTAGTTCTGTGTGCTCTCAGAACTGAAATTTGATCTGTTTGGGAATTAAAGCCCCTTCCCTGATCTTGACATTCTCTACAATGTTTCCCAGGCTTGAGCAGGAAAAGACAGTATAGAGTTTTTGATTTGTGAAAAAAAAAAAAAGGGTCACTTATAAGAGTAAAAGTAAGTATTGTTTCCTCTGTGCTTTCACCTCCGGCCACAGCCAAGACTTGAGTTTTCATGTTTAGGGGAATTATTTGAATCTCTTCCTTAAACATGAAACAGTGTACACAGACTTAGATCAAACATAAAACATAAAAATACTTCTGCCAATTACTGATGATTTAACAAATAAACATGATTTTATATAGAGTTAATATAATTTTATAAAGGAGAATTTTGAAAAACAGAGAAATGGAAAAAGATTAATAATCCCACCATTCTAACAAAACCAGTTTGGGCCTTTTGATCTGTTTTCTGTCATGGATACTTTGTTGTTCAAAATCATCTGGTTACTCTCCCAGAAACTTCCCTATAAGACAGAATTTGAGGATCAAGTCCAGGTGTATGTGTGTATCTATGGGGGCCGGGAAAAGTGCAGATAGCATGAGTCTTGGATGTTGGTGATAGGGATGTAAATTCCAACTCTAAGTCCACAGTGTTGTGACATGAGCCACCGAGTGACCTCTGTGAACCTCCTCTGTCAACTGATAACAATATGGCCATGCATGGTTTATAGGAGAATTAATAAAGACCTGTAAAGCAACTGTCAAAATGGTGGATACATAAAAATACACACATGCACACACATGTGTACACACAGATAAGGAAGAGGAATAACAAAGAACCTCACTTATTTCCATTATGCTCCATGGCACAGGCAACTTATGAGAAATAGCCGCCCTCTAATGGGGTTATATGTATTACAGTCCATGGCTTTTGCCTACCCAATATTTAAATATAGAACATTTATGTGCTAGATACTGTTCTCAATGTTTTACAAATGTCAACTCATCCATCCTCTTAACAACACATTGGGCAGGATAATTTCAAAGATGAGGCCTTCCTGAGTACAGAGAGTTTGTATCTCAAGTACATACCTCAGAGTGCACAGCTGGTAAGTGGCAGGGCTGGGACTATTTTATTTTATTTTATTTTATATTTTATTTTATATTTTATTTTTGAAAGGGAGTCTTGCTCTGTTGCCCAGGCTGGAGTACAGTGGCGTGATCTCGGCTCACTGCAAACCTCCGCCTCCCGGGTTCAAGAAATTCTCCTGCCTCAGCCTCCCGAGTAGCTGGGATTACAGGTACCTGCCACCATGCCCAGCTAGTTTTTGTATTTTTAGTACAGATGGGGGGTCTCACTGTGTTGGCCAGGCTGGTCTCGAACTCTTGACCTTGTGATCCATCCGTCTCAGCCTCCCAAAGTGCTGAGATTACAAGCATAAGCCACCATGCCCAGCCAGGACTGGGATTTAAATATAGCAGCGTGGCCCCAGGATCCGTACTCTAAACCTTCCTGCTAGGCTGCCATTTGGAGTGCAGTGGCTTGATCTTGGCTCACTGCATACTCTGCCTCCCAGGTTCAAGCGATTCACCTGCCTTAGCCACCTGAGTAGCTGGGATTACACCATGCCTGGCTAATTTTTGTATTTTTAGCAGAGACGGGGTTTCACCATGTTGACCAGGCTGGTCTCGAACTCCTGACATCAAGTGATCCACCCTCCTTGGCCTCTCAAAGTGCTGGGATTACAGGTGTGAGCCACCGTGCCCAGCCATTTGCTAAGTTTTTGAATACTGGAAACATAAAACAATTGTCCTTTTCTCCAGTGCTCTTTGTAGTTGGCATAGTCATTCTTCTTAGGAGGCAGTGTGGGCTATTGTTTTGCTGAAACCACCTGAAAACCAATTCTAAACTTGGCATCTTTCCTATGGGCAAACAGCAGCAGGTGTCACAGTGCTTCTTCGAGCTCTGAGAGCTGTGCAGGGCAGACTAGAAGGAAGAAGTATCTAGCCTGAAGCATAGAGTGTCCTCAAGATTGTTCCCTCCCTATAGCCATTTCCTAGACCCCAGTTAAAAATAAATATGCAATGAAGTAATCTAAACATTTCCCAATAAGGAAGATGAAATAAATGAGTCAAGTTTCAACAGCCAAAGCAAAATTCCAACAGCACCAAACCACGAGTTGCCTTGAATAAAATTGTAAAACATCTAAAAGCAAAGAGATAATGTTGAGTTGAATCAGGCTCAATGCATGAGGTGCCTCTTATGAGGAGGTTGCAGGTGAGGGCTTCTGGAACATAAAGTTCTCAGTTGGAATCTCTCTGCGTGTGATGGTTAATTTTAGAGGTCAACTTGACTGGGCTAAGGGATGCCCAGGTAGCTGGTAAAACATTATTTCTGGGTGTGTTTGTAAGGGTTTCCAGAAGAGATGAGAAATTGAATTGGTAGACTGAGTAAAAAAGACTGCCTTTACCAATTCAGGTGGGCATTGTCCAATCAGTAGAGGATCTGAATAGAACAAAAAGTCAAAGGAATGGTGAATTTATTCTTTCTGCTTGAGCTGAGACTTTCTTCTCTTGCCTTTGGAGATCAGCACTTCTGGTTTTGGGGCTTTCAGACCGAGATGAGGATTTCCATTATTGGCTTCTCTGGTTCTCAGTCTTTGGGGCTGGACTGGAACTACACCACTGGCTTTCCTTGGCCTTCAGCTTATAGATGGCAAGTCATGAGACTCCTCAGCCACCAAAATTGTATGAGCCACTTCACCATAATACATCTCTGTCTATATATCTATTGTATTAGTCCATTTTCATACTGCTATGAAGAAATACCCAAGAGCAGGTACTTTATAAAGAAAAAGAGTTTTAATAAACTCACAGTTCCACATAGCTAGGAAGGCCTCACAATCATGGCTGAAGGCAAAGGAGAAGCAAAGTCACATCTTAACACGGCGGCAGGCAAGAGAGCATGTGCAGGGGAACTGCCCTTCATAAAACCATCAGCTCTTGTGAGACTTATTCACTATCATGAGAGAAGCACTGGAAAAACCCCTGATTCAATTAACTCATACCGGGTCCCTCCTGCAACACAGGAATTATGGGCGCTACAATTCAAAATGAGATTTGGGTGGGGACACAGCCAAACCATGTCATCGTATATAGATGTCATCTTACATCCTATTGGTTCTTTTTTCTCTGCAGAGCCCTGACTAATACACTGTAGCGGAAATGTCAACCTGAGAAATATGTGCCTTCAGTTGAAATGTGCACAGTTTCCACTGGGAGTGGGGAGAGGAGAGGGGTGCTGACCATTTAGCCCATAGAACCAACATCCTCTTTTCCTCAAGCCAGGAATGGCTGCTTCCCAAAACTCATCCTTAGACAATACCCTCAATTTGTAGCTAAGGAAATGGATAACAAGGGTCTATGTCTAAATTTTCACTGGAAACACACCTCATGTCTCCAAAATCTTAATAGGCTATTCCATAAATGCTTTTCCTTCCCTTTCCTTCCTTCCTTCCTTCCTTTTTCTTTTGCTTTCATGTATTCATTCATTCATTCATTGTATTTTGTTATTTCTTTCTCTTTCTGTCTTCCTTTCTTTCTTCCTTATTTTTATCTCTCAACATTCCTTCTCTTTTAGTCAGTTGGAGAATTTTTAAATTTTTCTTTTCAGAATTGTCAAAGGATAAGCCACATTTTCATGTAATCATAGTTATGATAACTACTCTTTCAAGCACTTCGTTGGTACAAGATACTTTATGTGCACTGTTTCTGACATTAATACAAATAGTCCAACAAGTATGTGGTATTAGTCCCATTCACAGATGATGAGAGTGAGAATCTCAGAGATGGGGAACTTGCTCAGGATCAAACACTGAGCTTGTATTAGAGCTGGGATTGGAAGCGAGGTGCACAAGGAGGGAAAAACATGTTCCTTCCTCTCCACCATGTAGCCTGACCTGGAGGCTCAGAAGTCATTCAGGCTTGGTATAGATTTGGTGTTTAAAACAGAGTGCTTGTAGATAGGGCTACTTAACTCAAGACAAAATAGTTATTTCCCCTAAAGCATTTGACTTAACAAGCTAAGGAGGTATTGCATGCTGATTTATTTGTCTTTCTGTGAGCTATCATGGGAAGAATAATCTTTATATCTCTACAATGTATTTGCTCCTGAAGCCATGGCCCCAAATGGCCAAAGAACGAATGAGTAAAATGCAGTTTGAAGGGAAGTAGAAACAGAAAGCAGCATGACCCCACGATGTAATGCCCACCCCACACCCTCTCTATAAACATATGCAGAACAGGTGTCTTACACAATGGCAAGCCTTGGAAAGCTCAGCGCTTAGTGAGTCCAGACATTTCGCAACCATGCATCATGAAGATCCCTTTACACCAGAGTACTGTACTTTGAGTTATTCCCCCCTACTAAGTAATTAAACTATGTGACATTCCCTTTCCCACATTTACTCCCACCCTCACACATGGTTTTGTTAATGGGAACATGAGGCACTGTAATGTGCTTAGCAGCACCAGGTGTGGGGCGTAAATCTATCTACAGGAGTTGGAGACAAGGCATGGAGGAAGAAACCTCTTTATGTGCCTTTGAGTAACACTTTCAGGAAAAGAGAAGTGAAATAGCTAATAGATAAAGGGCTGTATTTTAGCTTGTCATTGATGCCATTTAATAGGGAAAATGCTCCCAGAAATGGAAATTGTAAACTTTGTGGTATTTGGTACTCTTCCAGATTTTAACACTGGTCAGGTATCCACTAATTAAATAGCATAATCATTACAGAAGCTTGCACAAATTTGTCTGTCACTTGTCCAGCATTGTGCCAGTATTAATTCTGCACACATGCTTCACTGTATTGTGCTCCAGGTGGCAGTGGCATCATTCTGTCTTGGTGTGTTGGTCTTATCACTTCATGCCTTTGGAGGTGAGGTTCTGTCTTTGTGGTGGTATGAACAGACCTAGGGTTTAGCCACCAGGCAAGATCCAATGATCTCCAAGTTAGCAAGCCTGGAGTATTGAACAGCTGTATTCCCTTGGAGACAGCCACTTCATGACTGACCTTGAAGTAACAGTTTGTAAGCATCAGCTGATACTATGCAACCTCAAGAACTTCCCCATTCAGGTGCATTCAACAGCCCACAGACAGCCATGAACTCTATTAGGGCTCATCTCTCTCTCTCTCTCTCTCTTCTTTTTCCCCCTTTGCTTCTTTCTTTTCTGAAACTGTAGAAAAGAAGAAAGCCAGGAATTCAATAATAAAATATTACTCTCTCATTATAAAAACTTGGAAAGATGAAAAAGTTTAAAGAAGAAAATGAATAACACCGGAAAATATGCAGCTTATAGATAAACACGGTTAACATGTTCCTACAGAGACTTGCAGCTCTTTTTTACTATGTGTATATGGGGGTGGGGTACAAAACTATTATGTGTTTCTATGAATTTACTGTGCTTCATCCTGCAAAGGTAAATGTAACTTGCCATGAAATGATATTGATGTGTGAGCACTGAATCATAATATTTTCCATTGGCCACTCTCAAACCTGTGTTCTACATATTATAGCATGATATTTTACAACAATTTTAGTCTTGTAGACAAGTTACAAAAATAGTATAAAGTCTTTTTGTATACTTTTAACCTAAATTCAGAACTATCAACATCTTACCACATTTGTTTTATCATTTAATCTGTCTTACTTTCTTCTGTATAGATAATAGCTTGGTAGATAAAAATAGAGATTAAAAAGGAAAACTTGTTTTCCTGGATATGCACAACACCTCTGACACCAAACGTGTGAATTTTCTACACTCAGCACTTCTTCAGTTCTCTGTGGAAACCAGCTGAGTAGTGACTTACAGGTCATTTCAACTCTGACACTATCCACCTGGAGTTAGTTTAAGATCCTGCAAGTTAAAGAGCTCAGTCCTACAAGACCACTCCCACTTTAGATGCCAATCACAAGTCCCGGGTTTCCACCTGTATTTCTGACTGGCTGGTTATAAACTAGGGGTTTCCATGACCCCCTTCTTAGGTTCAATAATTTGCTGCAAAGACTTACAGAACCCAGGGAAACACTTCATTTACTTTGATGGGTTTATTATAAAGGATACAAATGAACAGCCGGATGAAGAGGTATGGAGGGCAAGGTATGGGGGAAGGAGCATGAAGCTTTCATGCCCTCTCTGGGCGGGCCACCCTTGTAGCACCTCTATATATCCACTGTCTCAGAAGCTCTCCAAACCACTTCATTTAGGACTTTTCTGCAGACTCCATCATGCAGGCATGATTAATTAAGTCACTAGCCACTGGTGATTGAACTCAATCTCCAGCCTCCCTCTCCTCCCCTGAGGTTGTGGGTGGGAATGGGGCTGAAAGTCCCAATTCTTTAATCACATGGTTGGTTCCTCTGGCAACAGCCTTCATTGTGGAGATATCTAGGGGCTTTCGGCCACCGGTCATCTCATCAACATACAAAAAGATACGCTTGGCCGGGCATGGTGGCTCACACCTGTAATACCAGCACTTTGGGAGGCTGAGGCAGGAGGATTACCTGAGGTCAAGAGTTCGAGACCAGCCTGGCCAACATGGCGAAACCCTGTCTCTACTAAAAATACAAAAAAGTAGCTGGATGTAGTGGCGGGCACCTGTAATCCCAGCTACTTGGGAGGCTGAAGCACCAGAATCTCTTGAACCTGGGAGGCAGAGTTTGCAATGAGCCGACATTGCGCCATTGCACTCCAGCATGGGCAACAGAGCGAGACTCTGTCTAGAAAAAAAAAAAAAAAGATACTGTTATCACTCCAGAGGTTCCAAAGTCTTAGAAGCTCTTCTGTCAGGAACCAAGGAGGAACTAAGATAGACTATTACAAAAAATGATGCTCCTAGCAGTTCTATTATTCAGGAAGATACAAGAGTGTTAGAAGTTTTGTGCCAGGAACCTGGGGTGAAGACCAAATATACATTTCTTATTATATCACGAAGACAGACAATTTTTTAAAACTATTTGAGAATAAGTTGTAAATTGCAGACATTGTGAAAAATTATGCTTAAATACTTTACTCCAGTTAATTTCCTAAACACAAGGGCATTATTTTATATAACCACAATATGGCATCAAAATCAAATTAACACTGGCACAGAAATATTATCTAATCCATAGACCTTATTCAAACATGGTCAACTGTCCCAATAATACCATTTATAACAAAAATAAATTCTAAGCATGTATGTGTATATGAGTATGTTGGTATGTACATATGTATGTATTTCATGTTTCTGGCCTGGAATCCAATCCAGGATTACACTTTGTATTTAATTGTCATGCTTCTTTAGTCTCCTTTAATGTAGAAACTTCCTCAGACTTACTTTTTTGGCCATGACACGTTTGAAGAGTACAGACCATTTATTTTGTAAAATGTCCTTTGACTTAGGTTAGTCTGATATTTCCTCATAATTAGACTCAGGCTTTGCATTTCTGGCAGGAATATCACAAAATATTGCATCTTTCTCAGTACATCATGTTAGGAGGCACATAATGGAATTCTATCCCATTACTGGTGATATTAACTATAATTGTTTGATTAAGGTGTTGTCTTTCAGATTTCTTCACTGTAAAGATACTATTTTAACTGTTGTAACTAATAAACTTTGTAAATATGTATATGTATATATATACACACACACACACACACAAACAAAATATATATATGTCCACAAAAAAAATTATAGGCACCAGTGATATATATATATATATATATATATATATCTCCACAAAAAAACTTACAGGCACCAGTGAGATATATACATATATATATTAAGTTTTTCTGTGTGTGTATATATATACACACACAGAAAAACTTAATTTCAAAGTTTATTAGTAAATCCCAACAAAATTGAATGTCTGTGTATATATATATATATATGTATAATTTATATATATAGTTTTGGTTTTGATATTTAACATTATATTATGATCGTTGTCTCAATAAATATTCTTCATTGAAGTATCTTAATATTTGCATAATATTTCTTTATATGGTTGGATCTCAATTTATTAAAAATACTTTTCTACTGTTGGTTATCTAGTTTGTCTCTGTTATTTCATAATAGTGTGGTGTGTTGTTCAGCATGTAAATTAGTTTGCTCATTATGAGAAACAGTATGGAGGTTCCTAAAAACATTAAAAATCAAGCTACCATGTGATCTGGCAAACCCACCACTGGGTATATCCAAAGGAAATGAAATCAATATATGGAAAAGATATGTGTGCTACCATATTCACTGGAGCATTATTCACAATAAATTAAGCTGAGTGCTCATCAACAAATGAATGGATAAAGAAAATGGGGTATATATATACAATGAAATATAATTCAGCCTCAAAAAAATAAGGACATTCTGTCACTTCAGACAACATGGATGAACCTGGAGATCCTAATATGGAGATCTTTAGATAAGTGAAATAAGCCAGGCACAGAGAGACAAATACTACATGATCTCACTTATACATGGAATCTAAAAAACCTGAACTCATAGAAGTAGAGTTACCAGGGGCTAAGGATGAGAATGAGGAGATATTGTTCATAAGTTACAACATTTCAGTTAGACAAGAGAAATAAGTTAAAGAGAGCTATTGTACAACATGGTGGCTATCATTAATAACAATGTATTGTACTCTCAAAAATTGCTAAAAGAATAGATATCAATTATTCTCACCACAAAAACGGTAACTATGTGAGATAATGTTTATATTAATTAGCTTGATTTAGCCATTTCACAATGTATACATATTCCAAAACAACATGCTATAAATAATATATACAATTTTTGTCAACTAAAATAAATAAATAGACAATATTGTAGTGAATATCCTTCTATAAGAATATTTGTCAGCACCTCTGATTAGATCACTTGAAGTAGAAATATTAGGTCAAAATGATCAGACTGTAAGACCCTTTCTACATATTTTCAAAATCCTTCTTAGACTGGTTATACAAATTTACTACGCAACTGTCTCAGTCCATTTGAGCTGCTATAAAAAAACACCATAAACTGGGTGGCTTACAAACAACAGAAATTTAATGGTCCCAGTTCTGGAGGCTGCAAGTTCAAGACCAAGACATTAGCAGATTTGGTGTGTGTGGTGAGGGCCTGCTTCCTGTTTTATAAATCACATCTTTTTGCTGTGTCATCACATGGCAGGAGGGAGGAGGGAGCCCTCTGGGGCCTCTTTCATAAAAGCACCAATGCCATCCATGACGGCTCTCCCCTGATGATCTAATCTCCTCCCAAAGGCGCCATCTCCAAATATCATCACCCTGGGGATTAAGTTTTAACATATGAATTTGGTTGGGGCGGCAGGGGGGTGGGGGTGGGGAACATTCAGTCTATAGCACCAACTGTCAATTTACAATGCCCTGCTGCTTTTTTAACCTTACTGGCATAAATTATGTTTTTGTCTCTGCCCGTTTGAAAGGAGGGCAAATTTTAGAATGTCGGTTCTGGCATTCTGCTTTTGTTTAGAAAGCTGCACAAGAATGTCACTCTACTTATGAGAAAATGCAGATAATCTATAAAACTCTACCTTTTCTTGATCCTATCAGAGAGCTGAGATTGTAAGCCAAATAAACAAACTGATTCCAAAGGGTGACAAGGATCTTTGAGGAGAGATGGGGTTCAAGGGCTATTTCAGTTTTGACAGAACATGAGAGAAAGGCGGCTGCCATTAAATAAACTAAGAGAAAGTCAGCTAAAAATTAGAAAACATACTAAAAGCCAACTGTGAGCTAGCATATCAACTTAAAATAACCATAAGCTTATGCAAGGTGAGCTCACACTTATGTGCAGGCTGGTTTCCACAGGCATGCACGAGATGCTCACAAGACACAAGGCAACAGAAATATCCTGTGAAGGATTTTGAAGACTGTGGTGCACAGGTTATAAAAGCAACATAAAATACCAGACTCCACAAAACTATTGACTACATTGACACAACCCACCATACTATTGTGCAGACAGAAATGTGGTAACCATTGTTACCACAGTAACAACCAGTAATGGTAACTGGTGCCTATTACTATGTGTAAATAGTATTTACCTCAGTTTTCATCATTCTTCTACACATAATATTAGACATTCAGTAAAAAATATAAGATATATAAAGTTAAAAATAGGGGAAAATGATCCATTTTCAATAGATGAACCAACTATAGAACAAGACTTAGAGATGCTTCAGATATTGGAACTATTGAACAGAATTTTAAAAATAACTAGAATTGGCTTCTGGGTATAATGGAAAAAAGATTCCACAGGATCACCTACTCTGAAAAAAACAACTATAAAACTTAAACAATTTAAAAAGCAACTACCTGAAGGTACTGGAGGATAAACAGAAATGAAGAGATGCTGATGGGAGTGCATGCTTACTTGATAGATCAGAGGTTGATAAACTTTTTCTATAAAGGGCCAGATAAAAGGCTTTGCAACTATTCAACTTGGCCACTGTGACACCAGAACAGTCATGGTTAATACGTAAATGAATAAGCATGGCTGTTTTCCAATAAAACTTTATATATAAAAACAACATGGTGGGCCAGTTTGGCCTACAGGTCAAACATTTCCAATCCCTATGCTAAAGAATAAAGTGTACTTTAATGTTGATACTTTAGACAGGGTGGTCAGAGAAGACCTGTCTGAGGAGAAATATTTTAGCTGAGACTTTAGGAAATGCCAGTGTGTTCTGGGAAAGGGAAAAAAGTACACACAAGAGTTCTAAAGACTGGAAAAGGTTTGGGCGATTCCAGGAACTGTCAGAAGGCCAGTGCAGCTGGAATATGGTCATCGAGTGCCAAATAAAGTCAGAGAGTGGACAAGGAAGATCATGCAGTGCCTGTAGGTCAGTGTGAGGAATGTGAATTTTCTTGGAAGTGCAAGAGAGAGTCATTGAAAGGTTTAAAAGTGTGGCGATGAGATCTGACATATCTTTTAAAGGCCATTCAGTCTGTTGTGTGGAGGATGGATTGAATGGTGGAGGACTGATGAGGAACCCAGCCTGGAGATATTTGCAGGAATACTGTGAAAGAAAACAGAAACTTTTACTTGGTGTTCATACACTGCTATTATTTGCCCTATGGGGTCTTCTCATTCCTAGGAAGTAATGTTATTATCCAAAATTAAAATTTAACAACCAAAGTAACTTGTCAAAAGTGTTGGAGCTCAGTTGCAAACTCAGGAAGACTAATTCTAAGGCCCATCTTAGACACCCTTCCATAGTCCTTTGACCTTAAGTTGCCCTTCCCATCACTGCTGATGGCCATGTGGTTGAATGGTTTTCCAGAGCTCTTTGGCCCAATACACCATGGTGCAGCATAAGCCATACCACCTCTGGCTTTTGGCACTTACTACAGCCAAAAGTCTGTTGCCTAAATGCAGGGGAGCCACAGCGTTCTCCACAGGCAATCTTCTCATTTCTGAAAGCATGTGCCAGAGGATGTTCACAGCGGAAACCTGGCTGAGTGTGTTTAAGGGCCCTGTAAAGCATGAAGATAATGTCATTATTCAGAGGCATCGTGTTGAAAAATATTGAAAATGCTTTAAAAGTCAGTTTCTCTTTGTTCTTAACAATTGACTATACCAGTTTGTCATCATCTTCAGGATTTAGTTTTTATTTTTTTGGTTGTTGTTGGCTTTTGTTTTTTACCAAACGGTAATCACTTTTGAGGGTATTGCTATCTCACAATTAATTCAATGGACTTGAGGGATAATGAATATTCAGAGTTGAAAGGTGTTTACAAGATCACCCAGTCTGATAGTTTACAAACTGTGCTCTGAGGAAGCCTAAGATTCTAGGGGAGAAAGGAGGAAACTCAAGAGGAAAACGTCTCTTTCAACTCTAGCATTTTCCTTTATTATTTTAGGTTTCGAACTTCTGAATAAGAGTCTTAAAAAGAAAAAAAGGAAAAAACATTCCCTTGGTAAAAATGCTTGAACTTACCTACTTGCCTTACTTTTTACATAAAAGTAATTAAATAATTTGCTTAAGATCCCACAAAGGGTCAGTGATGGCGCAAGGACTGGAATTCTTAATCCCTGAATTTGTCATTTCGAGAATCAGTGTGGTACCATGGATAGAGAAAATGTTGGTCAACAGACTGGGAGCTAATCACTACCAGTGTGTTTGGGCAAGTCACTTTGCCTCTTTAAAGTATCCTCATTTATAAGAGAATTTTGTTGTATTTTGTTTTCCTTCCTTCCTTTTGCTATAATATTTTCTCTCAGAAATGTGACTTTCAATGAATGAGGAGCAGTGAGATGAAATTTTAAAAGACAAGACGTGATCAATTCTCTCTTCTTAATTGTGCTTGCAAGTTTAGTTTAGCACCCTCCATCAGAGCAGCTTTTGTCTCTTTTATTAACTAATGCAACCCAGAAGAACCTTGCACTTAGTAGCAGATCCGTTAACATTTGTTTAGTATCTAGGTCTACCAAGCTCCAAAAAATTCAATAAGCCATTTTGTTCTAAGGGATGCGCCACTGTTATTAATGCTGTACTGCCATCTTCTGGTCATATGAATAATTACAGTTGCATCCATGAAAATGAAATCCTTCAGGAACTTGTTCCTTTTTTGTTTTTATATTGCAGTAATAGCATTTAGAGAAAAAAAATTGTGGGAATATCTTATTGTTGTTATAAGCAAATTTTAAAGGTGATCTTTTTAGAGTAGAAAACGTTTACATTTTCTGTGCAAAATGACAAAAGAAATATGTACCTTCACCTGAGAAAGCCAAGCAAGCCAGGGAGAAGAAAGGCTGGACGCTTAAGAACAGAGGCACCCGGAGGTAAAAGGAACCAAACCCCGGCGCGGGGCGCCGCCCTGCGGACACTCCGGTCCTCAGCTAGAGGGAAGGGGAGACGGCTGGGTCTATGGCGAGGTGGAAATCCTTTCTCAGAGAACTTATGAACTGTGAGCTTGTGAGAGTCCAGAAACCCTGGGAAAATGCCAGGTCCACTAGCTATCAGGCCTGGTTCTTCAAAAGCAAGATTTCCCTCGGCATGCCTACATTTCCCTCACCATATTTTAAAATAAACCCTAGTGGGCCTTTTTTTATTTTTTATTTTCTTCTTAGAAGCCAAGATACGTTGCTACAAAGTGAGATGTTCCTCTGGGCTACAATTGTGTCCTATAAAATATGGATTGTTCTAGAGAAACTCTAAGGCGATAACTTCGAAAACCATTACATCTGATAAGCATTTCTGCTTTCATGTTCAAAAAGTGTCCTCCCAGCTGGGCGTGGCGGCTCACGCTTGTAATCCCAGCACTTTGGGAGGCCGAGGCGGGCAGATCACGAGGTCAAGAGATCGAGACCATCCTGGCCAACGTGGTGAAACCCTGTCTCTACTAAAAATACAAAAATTAGCCAGGCGTGGTGTCGCACACCTGTAGTCCCAGCTACTCGGGAGGCTGAGACAGGAGAATCGCTTGAACCCGGGAGGCGGAGGTTGCAGTGAGCCGAGATTGCACCAGTGCACTCCAGCCTGGCGACAAAACGAGACTCCGTCTCAAAAAAAAAAAAAAAAAGTGTCCTCTCAACACCTCCCATCTAAGATAAAGTACCTGTGAAGAGGAGACCTTATATAACATATCAGCAGATGTGATTAAATTAAAGACTCTGAGATGGGGGGTCATCCTGGATGTGATTTAGGAGAGACCCATGTAATCCCAAGGATCCTTAGAAGAAGGGGCAGGCAGACCAAAATCAGAGACCTGCAATGTGACACTTGCAATGGAAACAGACTGGAGTGATGTGGTCACCAGTCAAGGAATCTCGGCCACAGCCTCCAGCAGCTGGAAGTGGCCAAGGATGGATTCACACCTGGAGCCTCTAGAAGGACCAGCCATGTGGATGTCTTGATTTTAGACCTATGAGACTTCTTTGAAACTTCCGACTTTCAGAACTTTAGGAGAATAAATTTGTGCTGTTCTAAGTCGTCAGTTTTGTGGTAATTTGTTACGGTGGCAATAGAAAATGAATTGAGTCTTTAATCAATAAGGGTTGTTTTAGCATAATCACCATGCTATTATCACACATCACAAAATTAATAATTCCTTAATACCATCAAATATCATATTCAAAGCTCCTTGATGTTATGGTTCTAATCACCTTGTATTGTCATTACCTGCTTTCACCACTAGACCATGACCTTATTAAGGTGTGGGGTTGATTCTATTCCACAGTGGATCCCCTGCAGTGCCCAGATCATTGCATATAGTAGATGCTTAAAAAACCAGGATAAATTGAAATAAACCACATCAATGATAGCTTCAGTGTGAAGTTTCTGAAAATTCAACTTCACTATTATGACTATATATGTTAAGTCAATATAATGACAAAGTCATGAAGCTTTTCCTTTATGTTTTCTTCTAGGAGTTTTAAAAATTCATGTCTTATGTTTTAAGTCTTTAATCTATTTTTAGTTAATTTTTATGTATGGTTTAAGATAAGGGTTTAATTTCAGTTGATTGCATGTGGTTATCCAGTTTTCCAATCTCCATTTGTTGAAGAGACTATCCTTCTCCAGTTGTATGTTCTTGGCATGCTTGTGAAGATCAACTGACCATGGTGTGTGGGTTTATTTCTGGGTTCTCTATTCTGTTTTGTTCATCTGTATGTCCGTCTTTATGTCAGTACCATAATGTTTTGATTACTCTAGATTTGTATCTTGAAATCAGGAAATGTGATGCCTCCAGTTTTGTCCTTTCTCAAGATTGATTTGGCTATTCATGGTCTTTTATGGCTCTATATGAATTTTAAAATTGTATTTTCTATTGCTATAAAAATGTCATTTAGATTTTGATAGGGATTACACTGAGTTGGTAGATTGCTTTGGGTAGTATGGACATTTTAATAATATTAGTAGCTCTTCTAATGCAGGCTGTCTTTCCATTTGTTTGTGTCTTAGCTTCTTTCATTCATGTTTTATAGTTTTCAGTATACATCCATTTCACCTCCTCAGCTAAGTTTATTCCTAGATATTTATTCTTTTTGGTGATAATGAAAATGGATTGTTTTTCTAATTTCCTTTTCAGATGGTTCATTGTTAATGTACAGAAAAGCAACTGATTTTTTTTTCTTCTACCATAAGCTATTTCTTACTGGAAGGATAATTTTTTAATTTTTTTATTTTTAATTTTTATTTATGTTTTTAGAGACAGGATCTCACTCTGTTGCCAAGGCTTCAGTGCAGTGGCACAATCAAAGCTCACTGCAGCCTCAAACTCCTAAGCTCCATCAATCCTCCTGCCTCAGCCTCCTGAGTAGCTGGGACTATAGGCCTGTGTCACCATGCCTGGCTAGTTTTTTTATGTTTATTTTGTAGAGAAAGGGTTTTGTTTTTTTGCCCAGGCTGGTCTTGAACTCCTGGCCTCAAGGGATCCTCCCGCCTCAGCCTCCCAAAGTGCTGGGATTACAGGCATGAGTTGCTGCACGCAGTCGGATATTTGTATGTTGATTTTGTATACTGCAACTTATTGAATTCATTGATTAAACAGTTTTTTATGGAGTCCTCAAGGTTTTCTCCATATAAGATCATGTCATTTGCAAACCAGGACACTTTTACTTCTTTGTTGCTGATTTCGATGCCTTTTTATTTTTTTCTTGCCTAATTGCTCTGGCTAAGACTTTCATCTTGGCAATGATTTCAAGGATATGACAACAAAACCACAGGCAACAAAAGCAAAAATTAACAAGTGGAACCACATTAAACTAAAAAGCTCCTACCCAGCAAAGGAAGCAATCAACAGAGTGAAAAGGCAACCTACAAAATGGGACAAAATATTTGTAAACCATTTATCTGATAAGGGATTAATCTCCAAAATATATAAGAAACTTCTATAACTCGAGTGAAAAACCTAATAACCCAATTAAAACTGAGCTAAAGACTTGAATAGATATTTCGCCAAAAAAGACACAAATATGGCCAACAATTATATGGAAAAAAATGCTCACCATCTCTAATCATCAGGGAAATGCTAATCAAAACTACAATGAGGTATCAGCTCAGACCTGTGAAGATGGCTATTATAACAACCTAAAAACCAAAAGACAATAAGTGTTGGTAAGGATGTGGAGAAATTGAAACCCTTGCACACTGTTGGTGGGAATATAAAACGGTGCAGTCACCATGGGAAACGTTATGGAGGTTCCTCAAAGAATTAAAAATAGAAGTGCCATTTGATCTAGCAATTCCACTCCTGGGTGTCTATCCAAAAGAATGGAAATCAGGATCTTGAGGAGATGTTTGCACTTCCATATTCATTGCAACATTATTCACAATAGCAAAAATGTGGAAACAATGTAAATATTCATTGGCAGATGAATGTATAAAGAAAATGCATGTTCATACAATGCAATACTATTCAGCCTTTAAAAAAAGGAAATTCTGCAATATGAGACAACATGGAGGAAACTTGAGGACATTATGCTAAGTGAAATAAGCCAGTCACAGAAAGACAAATAGTGCATGATTCTACTTATCTGAATTATCTAAAATAGTAAAATTCATAGAATCAAATGATGTTTGCTGGGAGATATGGGGAGAGGGAAATGGGGAGTTAGTAAAGCTTCAGTCTGCAAGATGCATAAGCTCTAAACATCTGCTGTACAACACAGTACCTATGGTCAACGATTATGTATTGTATACCCAAAAATTTGTTGAGGGTAGATCTCTTGTGAAGTATTCTTATTGCAATTAAATATTTATATTATATATTTATATTATATATTTATATAAAACAAATATACACACATATAGTCACTATTTATTGGTTTGCCACTCTGTATTATTTTATCGAATATTTGGTCAAACTGAAATGTCAAACTGAAGTGTAGAGTAACTTAAACTTCACCCAACAGGTGATTAGCAGAGATAAGATTCAAACCCTGGAAACATCTACTGTGAACCACCCAACGTCCTTTAGGAATAGCTGCTGCTTGGAGAATTGAAGTTTGTTACAAAATATAGAATGAGGAAAAGATAATAAATGCTTAGGCAAGATAACTGCTTGCTAGAATTCACATGTAGAACTGCAGGTGTCAGGAATAATTGACTCGAAGAAATGCAACCTGAGAGCCAGGCAAATTCAATTGTGATTATCAATATTTAATGTAAAATATAATTTAGTTCCTGGGTTGACATGGAATAAGAATGAATGTCATTTGCACACAAAAAATCAGTTGCAATAAAAGCAAAATACAACCCTTAAAGTGCCATGGTGTGATATGGTTCCTGGATGTTGACTGGATTCTTCACTCTCTGACTTGCTCATTGTAATAGGCTAAATTATGCCTCCCCCAAATTTCCAGGTCCTAATCACTGGAATCTATAAATATTACCTTACAGGGCAAAATGGACTTTGCAGATGTGATGTAATTAAGGATCTTCAGATGGGGAAGTTATTCTGGCTCATCTTTGTGGGTCCTAAGCATGATCACAAATGTCCTTAGAAGAGGGAAGGAGAGGGAGATAACCACACATAGGAGAGGGCAATGAGACCAAGGTGGAGAGAGATTTGAAGACAGTACATGTTGGTTTCAGAGATAAAGTAAGGGTTCATGAGCCAATGAATGCAAGGACTGAGGCTCTAGAAGCTGAAAAAGGAAAGGAAATGGTTTGTTCTCTAGAGCCTCCACAGGACGCATCTGTAATAAAAATCCCAACAGGTGTGTGTGTGTGTGTCAAGAAGCTCCTAATACAAGCAACACTGTGAATGGCTTTCAAAAACATGTTGAGCAAAGTAAGTATGTAGTAAATATGTAATAAGTACTGTATGATTACATTTGCATAAACTTTCAGACTAGAGAAAACTAATCTATAGTGATAGGAATGTGGTTTCCCTGTAGTTGGTGGGAGTGACTGATTGCAAAGAGCATGAGTCACCTTTTAGGATGATGGCAATATTCTGTATCTTGATTGTGATAGTAGTTACATGGGTTTACACTTTCGTCAAGTCTCATTGAACACTGCACCTAAAATGGGCACAGTCAATACCAGCTGATTCAGGAAAAACAAATTGATATAAAGAGCACAGGCATATGGATCCAAAATTGGAAGTGTGGTTATGAAGAGTGCTAGTTCCTCATCACAGGAGTTTTCCCACTATTATTGCAGTTTTCCTGAGGCTTTGTAATAGGGTTTTGATCATGTTCTTGGGATTCTGCAATCACTAACTGGATTGTTTTCCATCAGAACTGGGTTTCAGAAGGATTCTCTTGGAATATTTCTCCTGAATTCTCTTGGGTGCTATGGTCTCAATGTTTATGTGCCCCCAAAAGTCATGTATTAACTCCCAAGGTGACAATATCAGGAGGTGGGGCCTTTGGGGAGGTGATTCCGTCATGAGGGTGGAGCCCTCGTGAATAGGATTAGTGCCCTTAAAACATATGCCCCAAGGGAGCTCACTGTCCCCTTTTACCATGCGAGGTTACAGTGAGAAGGTACCACCTACGAACCAGGAAGAGGGGTTTCACTAGACACTGAATCTGCTGGCAAGCCTTGATGTTGGACTTCCAGCCTTCAGAACTGTGAGAAATAAATGCTGTTTATAAGCCACCTTGTTCACGGTATTTTGTTACAGTTGCCTGAATGGATTAAGACAATAGATCTCCTTAGAAGTCAGCCAGCACTGGAGTTTTGATTAACAGAGCCTAACCCTGCTGCTGTCTTCCTGCAGATAAAAAGGCATATCTTCATTTCAAAACAAGCTCAGGTGAACCAGGCTTCCCCAACTCCATCCATTCTAGCAGCATGTAGCAAACCACATCACATTAAAATACAAAAGCAAGCAGCTGCGTCTCCTGAGACCCAGAAGGTTCTTTGGAAAATAACATCCATTGTCTCCAAATTTTCTCTTGGAGTATTCCAGGACAGCGTTCTAAATACAAGGCATTGAGCTACAACGTGCATTACTCAAGGCTAAAGAGGTGTTAGGATGAGTGCATTCTTTCTTAATTTGGGGAGGAAATCACCTAATACTATGAGAGTCAGATAAAATTTATAAACTCCCTCTCCTGACAAATGACCATATGAAAACAACTGGAAATAGATTTTGGGAATCATCAGCCCCCTTACAGCCCACACATGGAACACAAATTTTTTTTTTTTTTTTTTTTTTTGAGACGGAGTCTTGCTCTGTCGCCCAGGCTGGAGTGCAGTGGCACGATCTCAGCTCACTGCAAGCTCCACCTCCCGGGTTCACGCCATTCTCCTGTCTCAGCCTCCCGAGTAGGTGGGACTACAGGCGACCTCGCCCGGCTAATTTTTTGTATATTTAGTAGAGACGGGTTTCACCGTGTTAGCCAGGATGGTCTCGGGAACACAATTTTTAAACAGTGTCCTAGACAGTCCTGTCTACCCAGTGGGAGAGTCTGTGATTATGGGATAACAGACTGCTTTCTTTGCTTACACCACCATTTTTCAAAACTTTGTGTAAGCCAGTGGCTTTTAGAACCAGTCTATAACAGGACAAAAAAAGGAGACCAAAAATACATGATTTACCTTTCCATGGGAAATGTTCATTACTGGTGATATGAGTTCGAAGGTCATATAAAGTGAGTCCTTACTACTGTATCATATATTATATACCTCTCTTTAGTACATTTGTATTGTAATAGTTTTTTTAATGATAAGAATTACTTTTATAAGAGATGTTGGTAAATATGGGTCAGGAAGGTGCCCTGATTGCTTTCAGACAAGTGGAATAGTATTATTTTTTTTTCTTAAACATGTGGACTTTCATTTCCTGCATAACAGAAAACATAATTGAAATTGTCACAAATTATCCTGGATGGTGGATAATTGTCCAAACAGGACCAGTTTCCAACATTTACTTAAATTTTAATTAGAATTGCTTGTGGCAATTTTTCAAATTCTGCTTAGCCAAATAGAAAGATATCTCTTGGAGGAAGAATTAAAGCCTATTCCTTCTTTTGACTGCTCATGACATTTTAAAGGAAGTAGACTCTATAAGTTAAATGTAGTCTGGTCATCTTACTGTTTTGTGCCAAGAAACTTAACTATATGTTTAGTCTCCATAATCCTCAGCTTTGAGTTATTTATTTTTAAAATGGTTTTCTAGTAGAGTGCTCTTACATATTCATTTTTAGATGTATTTCTCTGCTATGGTTTCAACTGCTTTTGCCAGTTTTGGTCTGGAAGGGTTGACATCTGAAATGTCTGTCCAGCCTGCATGAATTCATCTTTCTGAATATATCTAGCAGTGTGCAGGTTGAGACTGCCACCCACCTTATCATCACACTTTTCCCAACACTGCCACTCATTCCTTAAGGTTTCTCTTATGATTTAAATCTTCAGCGTAAATATCATGATCATATTCACTACAAGTATAGAGATGTCATCAAAACTGCAATTGATATTGTATGCCATTCATTTTCCTTTCTGTCTCTTCCACTCTTTAAAGGATTTATTTATGGAAAAACACAATAAAAGAAAACATTTTTGTTGCCTGCTTTGTGTCAAGCCCTGTACTGGGCACTGAGGATACATGATTGCCAAGACACAGTTCCTGTCTTCAGCAAACGCACAGTCAAAAGCAAATATGAGGCCATAAAATCAAGGGCAACATTAAAATGGATATGATTAGCATGTATTCTGCCTTTGTTTTGAGCAGGGGTTTTTTCTACCCTTGTTTGGTCTGTTGGTCAGGAAATGCTTTTAAGAAAAGTATAGCAAATCTTATAGGATCTATGAAATATGACATAGTGAGTGCATATAGGTAAGTGAAAAATCATAGTAATTTTAGGCACTGTGTACATGTCAGTGTGGAGAAAGTAAAGCCTACAATGGAAGACACAACAGGAAATGATAGAAATACAGGCAGAAATGAGTTGAACGGACTGATCAGCAGAGCAGTGTGACTTGATCAGGTTTATGTTTGAGAAAAATAAATCATTCCAGAATTATAGAAGATAGACTGCAAGGAGGACAGTGAGGGTGATAAATCAGTTAGAAAGCTAATTTAGAATCCAGGGTAAAAATAGTGAAGTCCACTACGGCATTGGAAAATTGATGACAGAGGCCTGAACTTCATATTGCCTAGTTTCATGTTTTCATTTATCCTTTTTATAAGAAAAAGCAATATTGATAACTTTCATGACCATTTTTTTCCATTTACGTTCTGCCAGTGATCAGTAGGTGCATTTTTTTTTTTGTAAAATAGTTACTTATTTGCTTAAAATTACAAGTTCTTCTACCCAAACTGTTGCTGTTGTTTAGGGACCCTGCTGATTTACTCTGCTGATTCCGAATATATTTGGAAGGATTCGTTCTTTTATTTGAGGATTAGACAAGTGCCTGGACAAGGGCCTTTACTCAGCAAAGAATTACGGAAACTTGGGTACATTTCATCTGCCTTCATAGACCCAGGAAAAAGTAGAACGGGGTAGGGAGGACTGGGGTGGGGCTTCCTTCAGCTGCTGCAGCACATTCAATGAAGCAGTAGATACACGTTTTGTCATTTGCCTCCAACAGGAGGAGGTAACACCAGCTCAGGTTGTAGGATTTAACTGGACATTGTTTTTTTTCCAGCTTTGGGAGGCAGACTGAGAGCAATGCAAGTAACATCTAAGAATAGTTTGCTCTTTGTATTCCATAGGAATTAAAAGGTGCATGGAATCTAACCATATTTTGACTCTCGTGTTTGTACTTTCTCATTTGTTAAAATGATTCAGGGGACAATATGGTCTGGCACAAAAATGGAAGACACCAAATCTGGTTTTTTTTTTCACATCCAGATTTTAATGAATCCATTTATCATATAAAAATTTTGGCTTATTGATTTTACATTTTCTCCATTAGATCATGCTGTAATATTTGAATATCTATTTTGCTGGTTTTGAGGATTAGTAACTAAATGTGTTAAGAGCTTTCTGACATATTTGAAATTGGGAGCATAAGCAACTCTGAATATATGAATATATTTAACTTTGCTTTTATATTAGCATATATTATAAGAGAAAGATTGCAAGGAACCATATTAAGTATTGTCCCAAAGTAAGAAACAATTTAGTGGAGTACCTCTGGAAGAAGAATTGTGGGTGGGTGTGAAAAAGAAAATGTGAATTATCTTCATTCATTTGGAGCAAATGTGCTCGACCTACCTACATAGGCAGGAGATCTTACTTCTTTTTAGAAAACATCATTAAGGAAATTCTACATATGAAAGCAAAGGAAGGCGAATCGGGCCATGCATGAATATATGGGTGGTTATTGTAAGATAATTTGTCAACCAAATCCTCATAATAGTATGAAGTATTAGAAAATATAGATTTATAATCTGTTATAAGAAATAGAAGATGAAAACAATTTATAAACAATAACCAGAACAGTTCTCCTCAGACTCAGAACATGTGCCTCTCCCAGAAAACTCTAGAGAATTTTAATGCTGAAAGAGCCCTGACTACTTCTGCCCTTTGAGTTAGGGGCAAGTATTTCTTAGGAGGAATGCAAAGTGAGAGAGAGGAAGTGCAGTCCTCTGCTCTTCTAGGGTATCTTTGGAATCTGAATGTAAAGATGTTACATTGTTTGGTATCTATTAATAAAATTCCTACAAAAAACCTAGTTGTAGATTGGTTGAAGAAGGTATAGAGAGAGATTTTTTTTAAGACTACTCAAAAAAAATGGTGAAACTAAACTATCATTATAAAAGTCCTAGACTAATAAAAAGTAATGAATAAATGTAATACACACTAATTGAACACAAACTATGTGTAAGGCATTGTGTTGGTTGCTGCTTGGGATATAGAGATAAGCAATAGTAATGATACTCAGGGCCTTAGAACTTGCACTGTAATTGGCTCTTTCATTTAGTTAAATGTTATTCTCTTGCACCCCATAAACCAGCCATCCCAAATTCATTGAAGGTCCTCAACAATCTCACAGTTTAATTTCTTTATGTCCTTGCTTGTGAACATCCCTCTGTTTGACAAACTTAGTAGCTGAAGGTAACATTTTAAGATCACTTCAATGAATTAAGTCCTACCCAAGACCTTTGCTATGGCTTGGCCGTGGACCCACTCACATCTTATCTTGAACTGTAGATCCCGTAATCCCCATGTGTTGAGGGAGGGACCCAGTGGGAGGCAATTGAATCATGAGGGCAGTTTCCCCCAGGCTATTCTTGTGATAGTGAGTTCTCATGAGATCTGATGGTTTTATAAGGGGCTCCCTGCTTCCCTTGGCTCTCATTCTTCTCTCTCATGATGCTATGTGAAGAAGGACGTGTTTGCCTCCCATTCCACATGATTATGTTTCCCGAGGCCTCTCCAGCCCTGCAGAACTGTGAGTCAATTAAACCTCTTTCCTTTATAAATTACCTAGTCTCAGGTATGTCCTTATAGTAGCGTAAGAACAGACTAATATAGTAAATTGGTACCAGGTGTGGGGTGCTATTATAAAGATACTGAAAATGTGGAAGTGACATTGGAACTGGGTCATAGGCAGAGGCTGGAACAGTTTGGAGGTCTCAGAAGAAGACAGAAAAAATGTGAGAAAGTTTGGAACTTCCTAGAGACCTAGAGGGCTCAGGAGACAGGAAGATGTGAGAAAGTTTGGAACTTCCTAGAGACTTGTTGAATGGCTTTGACCAAAATGCTGATAGTCATATGGACAATGAAGTCCAGGCTGAGATGGTCTCAGATGGAGATGAGGAACTTCTTGGGAACTGGAGTAGAGGTCACTCTTGCTATGCAAAGAGATTGGCTGCATTTTTTCCCAGTCCTAGAGATCTGTGGAACTTTAAACTTGAGAGAGATGATTTAGGGTATCTGGTGGAAGAAATTTCTAAGCAGCAAAGCATTCAAGAGGAAGCAGAGCATGAAAGTTTGGAAAATTTGTGGCCTGATGATGCAATAGAAAAGAAAAGTCCAGGCCGGGCGCGGTGGCTCACGCCTGCAATCCCAGCACTTTGGGAGGCCAAGGCAAGCGGATCACAAGGTCAGGAGATCAAGACCATCCTGGCTAACATGGTGAAACCCCGTCTCTACTAAAAATACAAAAAATTAGCTGGGTGTTGTGGTGGCTGCCTGTAGTCCCACCTACTCGGGATGCTGAGGAAGGAGAATGGCGTAACCCAGGAGGTGGAGCTTGCAGTGAGCTGAGATCGTGCCACTGCACTCCAGCCTGGGCAACAGAGCAAGACTCCGTCTCAAAAAAAAAAAAAGAAAAGCAAAGCCCATTTTCTGGGAAGAAATTCAAGCTGGCTGCAGAAATTTGCATAGGTAACAAGGAGCCAAATGTTAATAGCCAAGACAATGGGGAAAATGTCTCCACGGCATGTCACACATCTTCACACCAGCCCCTCCCATCACAGGCCTAGAGCCTTAGGAGGAAAAAATGGTTTTGTGGCCCAGGCCTGGGGACACCCCTGCTCTATGCTGCTCAGGGACATGGTGCCCTGCTTCCCAGCTGCTTCAGCTCCAGCTGTGGCTAAAATGGGCTAATGTACAGCTCAGGCCATTGCTTCAGAGGGTTCAAGCCCTAAGCCTTGGTGGCTTACATGTTGTGTTGGGCTTGTGGGTACACAGAAGTCAAGAATTGAGGTTTGGGAATCTCCACCTATATTTCAGAGGATGTATGGAAACACCTGATGTCCAGGCAGGAGTTTGCTACAGGGGTGGAGCCCTCATGGAAAGCCTCTGCTAGGGCAGTGCAGAATGGAAATGTGGGGTCAGAGCCCCCACACAGAGTCCCTTTTGGGACACTGTCTGGTGGAGCTGTGAGAAGTGGGCCACTGTCCTCCAGATCCCAGTACGGTAGATCCACTGACAGCTTACACCGCTTGCCCAGAAAAGCTGTAGACACTCAATGCCAGCCCATGAAAGCAGCCAGGAGGAGGGCTATACCCTGCAAAGCCACAGGGGCAGAGCTTTCCAAGGCTGTGGGAGCCAAACTCTTGCATCAGTGTGCCCTGGATGTGAGATATGGAGTCAAAGGAGATAATTTTGGAACTTTAAGGTTTAATGACCCTCCTATTGGATTTTGGCCTCACATAGGGCCTGTGGCCCTTTGTTTCGGCCAATTTCTCCCATTGGGTGGGTTTACCCAATTCCTCTACCCCCATAGTATCAACAAATAACTAACTTGCTTTTGATCTTACAGGCTCATAGGTGGAAGGGACTTGCTTTGTCTCAGATGAGACCTTGGACTTGGCCTTCTGGGTAAATGCTTGAATGAATTGCGACTTTGGAGGACTATTGGAAAGGCATAATTGTGTTTTGAAATATGAGGACATGAGATTTGGGAGGGGCCAGAAGTGGAATGATATGGTTTGGCTGTGTCTACCCAAATCTCATCTTGAACTGTAGTTCCCATAATCCCCATGTATTGTGGGAGGAACCCAGTGGTAGTTAATTGAATCATAGGGGTAGTTTCCCCTATGTTATTCTTGTGATAGAGAGTAAGTTATCATGAAACCTGATGGTTTTATAGGGGGCTTCCACCTTCACTTGGCTCTCATTCTTCTCTTTCCTACTGCCATGTGAAGAAGGACATGTTTTCTTCCCCTTCTGCCATGATTTCTCAGGTCTGTCTTTATTAGCAGCACGAGAATGGACTAATACACCCATCCTGACCATTCCCCAACCTAGAAATGACCTGTCTCTTTACAGCTCCAACTGTTGCTTTCATGCAGTGGATTTGTATCATAGAATCACTTTACTCATAATTAATCTGTTACTTAGTGCCACACTGACCTTGCATTATTTCCCTCTATCCCTACCAGAAAAAACAATCTACTCATATATATTGAGATTACAGAGGCTTTTTACTAAAATGGAATTGTGTTAACCTTGAAAATACAAGGACTCAAAGGAATTTAAAAAATATTTCTGGGTTCCCTGCTGTCATCCTCTAAGAAATACTGTGTGCTTCTGAAATGTGCCTGAATGAGTGATATGGTTGAGACAGAGCTCCTGCTTTATAGAAGCTTACAGTTTTCACAGAGTAGACTAGGAAAGCTCAAAGATGACTATGGTACAGGGGGAATAAAAACAGGCTATGGATCTATTATAAATGGAGAAATGACATTTATTTGGTGACAGGACAGACTTCATGGAAAAGGAGGCATTTCAAATGGGCATCATTGGAAAAAAAGATATCAAGAGAGAGAACATTCCAAGACAGAGAAAATGGCAGGACATATGTGGGAAAACAGCTCAGTTGGATCATGGTATCGATGCATTATGGAGGCCCTTGAATTCTGGGAAAGGAATCTGATTTAATTCAATAGGCAATGGTGGGGCTTTGGGGTGATACAGCCAGAGCTTAGTTTTAGGAAAACTCATCAAGTTGCTCTGTGTATGATGATTTGAGGCACATACAATATGGTATTCTCAATAAAAGTTGGTTGAATGAATTGTTGAAGATATGACTTCACAAATTCAGAAGTACAAAAAGAAAAGAAAAAAAAGAATGCAAAATAGTTTTCCATTCAGGTTGATAAAACAGTAACATTAAGTTTCACAAATTCTTAATACTTGTTATGCTATGTGGTATTTATGCTTGCTACAGGGTCTAGTGGGCATGTGGGTGACTTTACAAACTAATAGAAATATATGTGAAGGATAAACAGAAAGCTTTTCTGCTATTATTTTGATTATTTTAGTAATCTAGTTGATCAATATTTTGAAAAGAGATCAGGATAGAGTACAGTAATGAATCTTATCAAAGTATGAAATTGCAGTTGATAGCAGTAAAATTGAAATGTTCTTAAAGACTAGTAGTGGGTGAAAGAAAATCTCCATAGAGATGGAGAACTTCAGCTGAGCTAGAAACAATATCCTTAAAGGAAAAAACTCCACAAACTTTGGAGACATTGCACAGTTAGGAGTTTTCCTACTAACACTTTGCAACACCTAAAGAACACTGCGAAGATTTTAGGTTTACTTTAGTATTTGAGGACATGGGCTTTAAGGGCACAAGATGGTTGCTTGCATCACAGATAGTTCTTTTTGTCAAAAGCAACAAAGCCTATTATTATACAATTATTATAAAATATTATTATAAAACTATAAAACTACCCATTTCTGTTTTTAGTTCATCCAGATAATACAGAAGGTACATCTAATAATATTCTGAGTGTTCCAATGAATGCAGAGAATAATGGCTGTACTGGAGGAGAAAAGGATTTGCCTGAAGTTGACAATATGAAGCTCAGCATATTCCAGGTAGGGCTGCAGATCCACCAGGATGAAATCCCCTCTACCAAGATTAAGGTCAAATTCCTATATAATAAGTTAGTAATCTCCTGTAGATATGAAAGTTGCCTGTTTTTTAGCAGCCAAAATTTCCACACCCATGCTAAGAAAACTGGGCCCTTGAGTGGGGCCCAAGATTCTATAACTGAACTTACCTTAATAGAAAGTGAGAATAACAACCAAGGCCACAATGCTTTATCATTTTTCAAATACTGCCACATATTTATCTCAGTTGTTCTTTACAGTCAAGTGAGGTAGCTATGGACGTTACCAACATTATTCCCATTTTACAGCTGAGAAAACTGAGGTTTGGAAAGATTAAGATACTTCCTGGTAAGTGACAGTTGCCAGTCCAGACATATTTCTTAAAAGAAAATCCTTTGCTGTTTCCACATCATACTATCATCCATTGATGTAAGGAAATTGCACTAGGAGACAGAAAGAACCATCAATATTATTAATGTATTTATTTAAAATTAATGACATTTTGGCATAATTTTCCTACAAGTTTGGAGAGTATCTTGTAGCTAAAATAATGGAAAGGTACTAGAAAGAAAATAGCCCAGAGAAGTTGGGAGCTGAGTTGATGACAAAGCCATGTGATCTCCTTCTGTTTCCATTATGCTAGCTACAAGATACTCTCCAAACTTCTAGCCTTTTTAGAGACAGTTTCTAAAGATATGAGTCAGCACTACCCCTTTTAAACCACAGAAGGTACTAAAGTATTTGCTTTCTGAAGTATTCTCTCTTTATGTAGGGCCAAAAATGGGAAGGGATAGATGAAGTGGTTAATGTCACTCCATCCCGCAAAAAGTGCCTTGCACATAGTGCCTATTAATGTTATATAATTGTGATAGTGAATGTTATATATCAACTTGGCTGAGCCATAGTGGCCAGATATTCAGTCAAACATTATTCTGGATGTCTGTGTGAAGGAGCTTTTTGGATGAGATTAACATTTACATCTGTGGCCTCTGAGTAAAGCAGATTACCCTCCATAATGTGGGTGGGCTTCATCCAATCGCCGATGGCCTAAATAGAAAAGACTGCCCTCCCCAAGCAAGAAGGAATTCTGCCAGCAGACTGCCTTTGGAATTGAAATGCAACTCTCCCCAGGTCTCCAGACTGCTGGCCTACTCCATACATTTTGGACTTGCCAAGCCTATGCAATCACATGAGACAATTCCCTAAAATAAATCTTTCTATGTGTACACACACACAGCCTGCTGGTTCTGTTTCTCTGGAAAACCCTGACTAATACAATAATGTTAGGTAATATAAGTAGCAAGTGTGTGCGTATATATATAGATAGATAGATAGATAGATATATGTAATGTTATATATATGTAATACTTACAAGTAATGTTTTATATACGTAATATGTCTTCACTTAACATCATAGATATGTAATGTTATATATATGTAATACTTATAAGTAATGATATATATATGTGGGTGTGTGTATATATATATATATGTAGTAAGTCTTCACTTAACATTATGGATAGGTTTCTGGAAACTGCAACTTTAAGCAAAATGACATATAACAAAACCAATTTTACCACAGGCTAAGTGATACAACCAAGAGTTAAGTTCCTATGGCAATATTTACTGTCACAAAACATTCCCAAACTTCTAAAGACAAAATACTTCTAATATTAAACATTGAACTAAGTGTGATCTATACATATATTTAAGAAAGACTAATGAACACAAGATAATTATTTACTCAATTTTTGGTGAATCAGTGATGGCAGTTGTAATGGCGGTGAGTTAAATCAAGAAATAAAGGTTTGCAAAGCAAAAATTGTAAGGAGCATCTCCTCCCCTCATACAGTTCACAATCCCACAGATATAGCGACTCACTGAGTGCTACTTACTGCATCATTTATTGCTGTGCATTTGGATGATTATCCTAGACTTGACAGATGTTTACAATCATTTGTCTTCATTCATTCATTCATTCTTTTTTCAATCTGCTTATTCCAGTTCAGAGTCATGGGTGGCCAGAGCTTATCTGGGTGGGAACTCACCTGGTACAGGATGCCATCCCATGACAGGGCACACTCACACCCACACCCACTCCCACACTCACTCATAGTGGGACCTTGTGAACCTCACACAGATGAACCTCACAGGCACAGCTTTAGGATGTGGGAGGAAAGCAGAGGTGCCAGAGAGAACCATCATGGGCAATGGGGAGAGCATGAAGACTCCACACAGGCAGGGGCCCCAGCCTGGAATCAATGTTCTTTCTCACCAATGTTAAACTAAACAACTTTGAATGAAACAACTTTATTCAAAGACCTGCTGTATACACACACATATAGACACATACACACACCTATTCAATGCAGTAATGGAAACAAAAGAGCCTTTCTGCCTTCATATGAAATTAAAACCAGCCTGCTAAGAACGGAACAAATAATCCTTTCCAGAAGATGCCAACTGCATCCTGGTTGTCTCTAAATTGAAGTTCAGGGTTCAAGAAAGAAAGCAATAATCTCAGCTGGACTCTAGAGTTGCCTTCATCTCTGTGTCAGAAACAAATAGGGACTAAATTTGTCTTCTAGGCGTTTTAGGAGACCCTTTTCATTTGCTTAAACATATGGAGCAATTTTAAAGTGAAGGAATGTTTCATGAAACCTAACAGCTCATTTTGATGCATTTTAGAAAATAATATAACACCATTATCACTCCAGAAACATTAAATTCTGGGTCCTGCCCACACCCACCCTGGACTGATAGAGGTTTGTGCAAAAAGAATTTTGAAGGAGGGAAGGATTAGGGAACAGCGGATTTGTCCTGCCATTTTGTTGTGACTATGAAGAAAGCAAGGCTTCGCATCATTAAAATTATTTCAGGAAGAACCCAGAGGGTGCTGAGGTTCACTCTCATACTGATTTGATTGGCAAACATAAACGAGGAAGTGAAAACAAGGAGAGGCCAGATAAGCTCTGGTCACCCATGACTCTGAACTGGAATAAGCAGATTGAAAGTGAAAACAAGTACCTATTTTCTAGTTTGAGTCCTGGCCACTTTCATCCCAACACATGCCAAGGGAGATATGGGAAAAATCTAACTCAAGGATTAGAGGAGAGAATGCTTTTTTAAACTTCAAATGCTTTTATTGAGTAAACACTGACTATATAAAATAGCAAAGCAAATGATAGGAAAAAGGTCTTTTGGAATAAAAAGAAATTTCCAAGTGAATTGGGAATTATTTGGAAGAATGAAAGCCACAACTATGTTAGCAATTCCTTATAGCTTTTGTGGATAAGGAAAACAGAAAGCCCAACACTCATAACTATAAACTGATTTTTCTGTTACCGTGGAAAAGGCCTAGTAAAACATTTTCTAACTTCTATATTTGGAGTACTTGTCTGGAATAATTCCTGAAAAGAAAATGTCCTCTTTACAATTCTGAGCATTTTATTTAAAAAGTCAGATAGTGAGATACATATATATAGTTATCTACCAAAAACTTTGAAGAAATTAGTCTTTATTATCTTCAGTTAAAATGTTAACTATTAAATAGAAATGGATTAATCAAGATAGTGACAATTTATTTTCACAATATATGTTAGTTTTTAAAAATGTGTGGTTACTAATCTAGCAGCTGTACTGATATCTGTCATTCAAGCACTGCTGCTCCTGTTCCACTCCCCATATTTTCATTGCCATCGGTGAATTCCCATTGTCATGATGTCTGTAAACTCGTATTTGATGTAACTTACAAGGAGATTCTCAGGGCCCATGAAAGGCAATCACATGAAGTATAATCTCTTTAAAGCACTTCTTGGATCTCTGGCAATGGATTCTATGCTAAGAATTGCACCCCCCGACACACACCCCACCATAGTTTATATGCACACAGCTTCCTCTAATTTGAATGCAAACCTGCTCTAGGCACCCATGAGTAAAGGTACAGACAGGGTTCTGTGCAGTGGGGCACATCCATGTGTGTTTACTGAACAGAGCCTGTTGGTTTTGCTTTTCTCATTTGCCCAGCAAGAGATCCTGGATTGCACATCTGAGGCCACTTCTTGGCAACTGTCAAATCTGCTTTGCTTGCTGTCTTCGTATTTCCTGCTGATCTGTTTTCTTCTTTTCCCCAGTGGACTTTGCACCGTGTGGTAACACACAGCTGGGGAAGATAAATGGGATTTTGGTACCCGTGTTGGGGGGATCATTAATTTGACAAAGTTGCTAAAGACAGGGTTTTATCTCTGCTTTTCACAATGAGATTGCCTTACTGCTGGGCCATCTTCTCTTTTGTATTTGAGAGTGAATCTTCCTACTAGTTTTATCCCTAGAAGGCTTAATAAGAGTCTTGAAAATACTAAATTGTATGTACAGGAAAGTAATTTACTTTGGGAATTAAAAGATATATTTAAGTTGGTGCCAAAGTATTTTAATGGCAAAAGCCACAAATACTTCTGCAGCAAACTAATAGAATGCATGTATTCCCTTGAAAAATTTAGATTGAACAAGATCAACATCTAGGTTGACATTTAGCTTTTAGATCTTTGGCCTTTGTGTTTATATGGAAATTACTAGCGTTTTTATATTTAAAGAAGTTAAAGGAAATCATAGCATTCAAGTGCTGAATATGTTTTAGCTATTTATTTTAAATATATTTTAGCTATAATAATCAGCCTCCTTTATTTTACAGAGAAGTAAACTAAGGCCTAGAGCTAGTAAGTGACATAGTAAAGTCATATGGCACAGATTATTACTGGCAGAATGAGTATTTCCTAAAAATTAGGCCTGTGACCCTTTGTCAGCATTATATAAGTTTTAAGAGTGAAGGAACTGTTGGCTTTAGCAAAATGGGATCAATCTACCTTTTGAAACCTTAACAATAGTAATTCTATACGACTGCTTTTTCTTTAATGCCCTTCCTGTTATTTTTTAAAAATTTTAAGTTCTGGGATACATGTGCAGAATATGCAGGTTTGTTACATAGGTATATATGTGCCATGGTGGTTTGCTGCACCTATCAACCCATCATCTAAGTTTTAAGCCCCACATGCATTAGATATTTGTCCTAATGCTCTGCCTTGCCTTTCCCCCTACCCCTGACAGGCCCTGGTATGTGACGTTCCCCTCCCTGTGTGCATGTACTCTCATTGTTCAACTTCCACTTACGAGTGAGAACATGCAGTGTTTGGTTTTCTGTCCCTGTGTTAGTTTGCTGAAAGTGATGGCTTCCAGCTTGATCCATGTCCCTGCAAAGGACATGAACTCATTCATTTTTATGGTTGCATAGTAGTCCATGGTGTATATGTGTCATATTTTCTTTATCTAGTCTATCACTTATGGGGATTAGGGTTGGTTCCAAGTCTTTGCTATTGTAAATAGTGCTGCAATAAACACACTTGTGCATGTGTCTTTACAGAATAGTTTATAATCCTTGGTGTACATACCCAGTGATGGGATTGCTAGGTCAAATGGTATTTCTGGTTCTAGATTCTTGAGGCAACGCCACACTGTCTTCCACAATGGTTGAACTAATTTACACTCCCATCAACAATGTAAAAGCATTCCTATTTCTCCACATCCTCTCCAGCATCTATTGTTTCCTGACTTTTTAATGATCGCCATTCTAACTGGCGTGAGATGGTATCTCACTGTGGTTTTAATTTGCATTTCTCTAATGACCAGTGATTATGAGCTTTTTTTTCATGTTTCTTGGCCGCATGCCTTCTTTTGAGAAGTGTTTGTTTATATCCTGCATCCACTTTTTGATGGGATTTTTTTTTCTTGTAAATTTGTTTAAGTTCCTTGTAGATTCTGGATATTAGACCTTTGTCCTATGGGTAGATTGCGAAAAGTTTCTCCCATTCTGTAGGCTGCCTGTTCAATCTGATGATAGTTTCTTTTGCTGTGCAGAAGCTCTTTAGTTTGATTAGATCCCATTTCTCAATTTTTGCTTTTGTTGCAATTGCTTTAGATGTTTTAGTCATGTAGTCTTTGCCCATGCCTATGTCCTGAATGGTATTGCCTGGGTCTTCTTCTAGGGTTTTTATGGTTTGGGTTTTACATTTAAATCTTTAATCCATCTTGAGTCAATTTTCATATAAGGTGTAAGGAAGGTGTTCAGTTTCTGTTTTCTGCATATGACTAGCCAGTTTTCCCAGCACCATTTATTAAATAGGCAGTCCTTTCCCTATTGCTTGTTTTTGTCACGTTTGTCGAAGATCAGATGGTTGTAGATATGTGGTGTTATTTTTGAGGTCTCTGTTAGTTCTTCTTTTCCTTACTAGTTAACAGTATCACAGCTTAACAACCTTACTTATGGCATGATGTAACATGGTTTTCTCATGTCAGAAACTGCTAGACAGTAATAGAACCCAGGCTAATAGTTGATTGGGACTTCAGACTTTTCTTCAATTGCAACAAATTAACCAGAAACACACACACACACACACACAAAACAGATTTAACAAGTTCACACAGAGCAGTTCTAACAAATATGGGATTTTTGTTAGCCAAATTACAATTATTCTCTCAACAAGCTAACAACCTTTTGAGGAAACTGATTAATTTATCAAATGAGGATGAAAAATAATTTTTAAATGCCTTCTTCAAGGTCATGTTAATTGCTCAATTCAGCAGTTTCTAAACCATCTCTTGATTTTACATAGTAAAATTGATAGAGGAAAATATGATAATTAGAATTCACAGTTAATCTCTAAACTTCAATTTTCTTTGTAAAACTCATTTTCTTTGTAAATCGCTGGCTGAAGATATTACTCACTAGAATTCTGTTTTCCATGCCTGTATCCAGAAGCACTTGGCAGCCAATCCACCAGGGTGATCAAAGCCATCCAGTAGGTTAATCTCAGCATTGCTCCTGGTTACACAGCCTTCAAGCCAGGCTCTAGCCATCCTGGATTTTTCTGAATATGGGGATGGCCACAGGGGTATCCCACTTGGATTTTTCAGAGAACTTGCTGTAATGAGTGGAGTCGGGCTACAGCTTCCAGATACAGTGCTTTTGAGGTCTGCTGGAGGCTTAGAGCTGGGAACATCCTATTCCCACGTGGCCTCCAGTCAATAACTGGAGGTCATTTCCAATCAGAATGGGACTCCTCAATGAGAAATCTTTGTGCTGGATCTCCTTGATGGGCTAGCCAGGACTTCCTCAGAATTATACTGCAGTCTGAGGCTATTTCTACTCTGTCTTCCTCCTTCCTACTCTCCTTTTATAGGCTTTCCTTGCCTACTCCTGCTCCCTTTTCTGTTATCTTTCACAGGCACTATCCCCAATAATACAGCTGGAATTCCTAAGTCCACCTTGGCATTCACTTCCTGGGCGACCCAAGCTAACACAGTGAGTTAACTGACACTCTTTGATAAATAACTTTTTTGCATCATTCATCATAATTGAACACAGTCTAAACATCCTGTCTGAATTAGCAACTTTGCCCCTTCCCTCCTCCACAGCTTCTTTTGAATGGGTGGGTCTCAGCAGCCACATTCATACCAAGTGTCCTTGGACCAGGTGTAGACACTTGATTACAGCTGAGTTAATCATGGATCTTTCTCAAGAATTTAAATGAAGAGATACTGAAACAATGGTTATTTGGTATTGAGAACCAGAGCTGCATGTTTTTGTTTAGGACTGAGGCCAGAATGCGTACCATGGTAACATCAAACCCCATATAATATGTAACTCTGAAGAAAGAGAAACTAAAGATCAGTGGTTGCCGGGGGGCTGGAGGAGAGAGCGATGAATAGGCAGAGCACAGAGTTTTTAGGGCAGTGAAAATACTCCGTATGATACTGTAGAAAGGAAGCTAGTCTGCTGCAGATATGGAAAAAAGAGCAAAGATGAAAATGATAGCATCACCACTTTGGAAGGTGGTTTGGCAGTTTATTACCAAACGAGACATACTCATCATACAAGCCAGCAATCATGCTCTTTGATATTTATCCAAAGGAACTGAAAACTTACATCTATACAAACACCTTCACATCAATGTTTATGACGACTTTATTCATAATTGTCAAAACTTGGAAGCAACCAATACATCCTTCAGTAGGTGAGTGGAAACTAAACTGTGGTACATCCAGACAACAGATTATTCAGCACTAAAAAGAAATGAGCTATTAGGTCATGAAAAGGCATGGTGGAAATGTAAATGCATATTACTAAGTGAAAGAAGCCAATCTGAAAATTCTACCTACCATATGAATCCAATTATGAGATATTCTGGAAAAGGTAAAACTATAAAGATAATAAAAAGATCAGTGGTTGCTGAGGAAGGGGTAGTGGGGAGGGAGGAATGAATATGTAGCACAGAAGTTTTTAGGGCTGTGAAAATTTTCTGTATGATACTTTAATGGTAGATACATGTCATTATATATTCACCCAAACCCATAGAATGTACAGCACCAAGAGTGAACCCTAATGTAAACTATGGACTCTGGGTCATAATGAAGTGTCAATGCAGGTTCATCAATTGTAACAAATGTTCTACTCTGGTGGGGGATGTTGATAATGAAAAGTATGCATGAGTTGTGGAAAGGGATATAGGGGAAATCTCTGTGCTGCTTTCCCAATTTTGCTGTGAACCAAAATGGCACTAAAACATTCTTTAAAACAACAACAGCAACAACAGCAACACAAAGAAAATGGCTGCTTGATGACCAAAGCCATCATCCCTTGGTCCTAGATCCCCCAAAGTCTGGCTGCACCCCTGGATGCTGGGCTCTACGAGGTCCCTCTGTGCTCTTACATTAAATTTCTAATATTAAAGCTAGCTTGAGCCATAAAACAGTTCCCAAGACAACTGCTCAAAAGCAAGATTTTCTGCATATTCATCTGAGACTTGAGTCCAGCCAGTTCCTTTCCTGATACTGAGAGGTGAAGCCAGCTGAGCTTCTGGGTCCGGTGGGGACTTGGAGAACTTTTGTGTCTAGCTAAAAGATTGTAAATGCACCAATAAGTGCTCTGTGTCTAGCTAAAGGACTGTAAATGCACCAATCAGCACTCTGTAAAAATGCACCAATCAGAACTCTGTAAAATGGACCAATCAGCAGGATGTGGGCGGGGCCAAATAAGGGAATAAAAGCTGGCCACCTGAGCCAGCAGCGGCAACCTGCTCAGGTCCCCTTCCGTGGTGTGGAAGCTTTGTTCTTTTGCTGTTCACAATAAATCTTGCTGCTGCTCACTCTTTGGGTCTGCACTACCTTTATGAGCTGTAACACTCACTGGGAGGGTCTGTGGCTTCACTCCTGAAGTCAGCGAGACCACAAATGCACTGGGAAGAGGGAGGAACAAAGAACTCCAGATGTGCCACCTTTAAGAGCTGTAATACTCACTGCGAAAGTCTGTGGCTTCACTCCTTAAGTCAGCAAGACCACGAACCCACCAGAAGGAAGCAACTCTGGACACATCTGAACATCTGAAGGAACAAACTTTGGACACACCATCTTTAAGAGCTGTAACACTCACCGTGAGGGTCTGTGGCTTCATTCTTGAAGTCAGCGAGACCAAGAACCCACCAGAAGGAATAAATTCTGGACACAATACCATTAAAAAAGATTGACAGTTACTATAAAATCGCTGTCTTTTTGTTCTTAACCATTTGCCTGCATCATACAGGGTGACATACAGCAACTGGCATAAAGGGGCTTGAAGAGAATAAGGCTAATACTTTTTTCTTTGCATTTTATTTCTAGTCCATGTTCTTGCAAACCACTAAAATCCAAGGTACTTTGACATCTACTTTTCTAAAATATACAATGCAAGTGGACCAGGTCAACTACACATTTCAATTTAATTCAATAAACATTAACCAAGCACCTGTTACGTGGCTAAGTAGTATGCTACTGCTTATAAAATGATGACTATAAACATAACCCAACGCACAGAAGTTTAATATTATTCAGTAGAAAAGTCACATGCACATGAAATTTAAAAACACACACACAATATATATAAGGTGTCAAATTTAAGGCAATATTTAATGCAGTTAAGTGCCATGGCAGACAATGCATTTGCTCTAGTTAGGTATCACTGATTACATTTCAGATCTTTATAAATAAACCAATTATTCTTTGAGTTTAAATAGTTTTGAATGTGTAAGAACTATCATCTCTCTTGGCCAGTGAACTCTTCCTAGGAAGGTTCTGTGCTTTATTTTGCAACCCCTGAGAACCAAAAAAGGGCTGAAGTTACTTAGTACACATGATTGATTGAGGCTTAGGACAATGAAACAGAAAAATGTTCCAGTATTCTACAGGTCTTTCTTTTGCTCCTAGGGTATTTAAACTCTTGATTTTATTTTCACATACAGTGTGAACCAGATACTACAAGTATCAATATTAAAATGTATTTATAAGTATATCAGGCCCAGTGAGGTGGCTCACACCTGTAATCCCAGAACTTTGGGGGGCTGAGGTGGGAGGAATGCCTGTACCCAGGAGTTCGAGACCAACCTAGGCAACACTGTAGACCTCTCTACCAAAATATTCCACTACAGGTGCCACATGCCTGTAGTCCCAGGTACTCAGCAGGCTGAGGCGGGAGGATTACATGAGTTTGGGAGGTCAAGGCTACAGTGAGCCATATTGTGCCACCTGACTCTAACCTGGGTGACAGAGTGAGACTGTGTCTCAAAAAACAAAAACAAAACAAAACAAAAGCAAAAAAAAGAGAATATCAAATATTTTATTCTAATTGACGTCTGAATTTATAAAAATCATTTTCAGTCATTCAGAATGAAAAAAAGTCAAGTCAAACAGAATATGTAAGTTAAAAGATTCAAAAGATTTACAGTGTATCTGAAATTATTCATTGTCCATTTTATTTACAAGTGATTAAAATACATCCTTGACCAATAAGGTTTGAGACTTTAGAATATTAAGTGTTTAGTTATGACCTTGAAACAAATTGGTTTTTCAAAACACAGCAAATAAAAATATTTTAATAAAACGATTTGGCTACTATCCTTTTAAAAGCCACCCTAAGGGCAAACATTATTTGTTTATTTAATCTAATTTTGCCAGGGATTTGCATTCCCTGGGAGGTTGTTCCAAATCCTTTAACTTTTACTCAGGTCCCCATCCTAATACCTTCTATCTTGCAATACCCAGCAGATGAAATGAGCCTCTAATTATTTTACTGACAAAAATCAGGAAACTCAACAAGCTTTCTCCAATATCTGCACCTTTGTCTTATCTAATAGCCTGTTTTTCGATCTCAGAAGAAGATAGGCCTCTTCTGTTTCTCATCCATTCTCCTCTCACCTCTAGGAGCCTGCTGTACCAACCATTCACTCTCTTCTGATGCCTTTCATTTTGCCTTCCAGTATTGTATTCCATAAAACAAGTGAACAAATTAAACTTCATAAGATACTTTCCTTTAATACTCTTTTAAACAACTTACCTTCTCTTCCCTACCTTCCCACATTTTTTGACATAAACAGCTTGTCTCTTGAAGGCTTGCTTCTTTCAAGGCCCTTCTAACCCCGTGCCAACTGGATACAACCAAGGTGTTCCCTGCTGTTCTGAATATGGCAAGGTAGCTGTACCAATGCATGGGCTGGCTGCTACTTTGAAAGCCTTCTGACAACGTTGCCACTTCTGAGACCTGTGACCCCCAGACACCACTCCTCAAATTGCCTTGTTGCTCTGTTGACTCTTCCAAAGGGCTCCTCACTGTTCTCTCCAAGTTCAGCCCCTCTTCATTCTGATGATCCCAGCAGTCATGGCCCTAAAGCCCAACTAGGATTGGGTTCCTTCATTGCCTAGAAGCCTTTATGCCTCTCTTGTGCCTGCTGCTAAGCTAAAACCTCTCTAGCCAGCCACTTGGGTTATTCACACAATGGCTGTCATCCCTCTGCAACCCCTTTCGACACCCTGCAATCGAGTCAGCCTCAACTCTTTTCCACCCATTTCTTTGGACTTTCCAATCTCCTTGTCTAGAATCTTTCCTTACCTTCAGGAGAGGCCAATCAGAATCTACCAGAACTTGAAAGACAAAATCATCGCTACTGGTGTGCTAGCCCAGAGCTTTTGCCTGAAGCTCCAGAAGCTTCTGACAAATGGATATCGGTGCATTTGTCCTGGCCTTGGATTCTCTTCCTTCACCAGGCTGTAGGTTCTTTGAAGGAGGTGGCTAGGGAAGCTGATGTAGAAGAATGAACAGAGTCAGACGGACTTAGATTCGAGTCCCGCTCTTACCGTCTCTGTGGCCACAGGCAGGTTACTTACTGTTTTTAATCATCTGTTTCCCCAAATGGAAGAGTGAACTAACAACATGTCATAGAACTGTGCTGAAAATTCCATGATATAGGAAATAAACATCTGGCATCCAAACATATTTATAAATTTTTGTGTTTTTTTTTTGAGATGGAGTCTCGCTCTGTCACCCAGGTTGGAGTGCAGTGGCCCGATCTTAGCTTTTACTGCAAACTCCGCCTCCCAGTTTCAAACAATTTGACTGTCTCAGCCTCCCGAGTAGCTAGGACTACAGGCATGCACCAACATGCCTGGCTAGTGTTTGAATTTTTAGTAGAGATGGGGTTTCACCATGTTGCCCAAGCTGGTCTCAAACTCCTGACCTCCGCCTGCCTTGGCCAAAGTGCTGGGATTACAGTTGTTAGCCACTGTGTCTGCCCATGTTTTTTCTTTTTTTTTTTTTTTCCTATATAGTTCAGATTACTCAATTTAGGTTGGAGCTGCCTATGGTAACAAAACATCCTTTTTTCTTACTTTTTTCCTTTTGTGGAACAGGCTATATAGAATATAAATGAAACACTTGAAAATTTCACGTGTATTCTTATTTCTCTCTAGGGAAGCAAAAAAAAGAACTGTTAACACTAATTATTCTTCCTTGAAATGAAGATGGAAGGAGGGAAGGAAAAAGGGAGAGAGAACGGAAGAAAGGGGAGAAGGATTTTGGTGGGGAGGAGGGAGAGAGTTATTTAATGTTTTTATATGAGAGAAATGGAATGTTATTCAGCTGGAAACAGAGAAGTGCTTCCAAAACACTGAATTTATAAAGACCAATTCCTCCAGATTTCAAAGATATTACCAACACAGGTCAGCCTGCAAATCAAATACGTGTTTTTCATTTGTTCCCCAATTCCACCCCTCCAGCTTTCTGAAGTAACCTGCACGTAAATGACTGTAGATGAGCCTTAAGCAACTGCTTGTCTATTTTCTTAACATGGCTTGGCCAGGAGTTGTGAACATCGGCTTGGAAGGACTGGTTTAGCAGTGACCGTCAAACCACCTCACAACTTTGCACTGGGCATACACTTTGCTGAGTAGGGCAGTAAGCAAAATTGGGCTTTGGCTCACTGCAGAAAAAAAGTTATCCTAAATATCCACAGTAAAAGGAAGTGGGGAGGTTCTGTTCTCATCAAGTAAGTGAAGTTCGCTAAAATGTATCATTTGCTAAGCCTCTCACAATGAAAACAGCAACTATAAATGTAAGAAAAATATCCCAGGTCCTATCTTCTACAGGTTACTGAATCAGTTCCCTTTTGAGGATACTGAAGACATTCCCCAAAAGAAACCTGTATTACTTTAAATCTGCTGTAGAACTTGGCTTTGCATCAGTCATCCCAACAAATTCTAAGAACTTCAAAATGCATTAATCCTTAGTGAACTGGATCTGTGGAACATACTCATTCTGAGTGTTTTGGCAAAGTAGCCCTATGTCACTAGCTTAATTGGTGGCAGGTTATTTTCCAGCTGTCAAATAATCTTTTCCTATTTAGGAGTCAGAAGTAAAGACATTCACTCATAAAGGAATTGAATAACTTGGAACACGAACAACATAAGTATTTATTTGAAAAACATTTTCCATTTAAGTAAAATGGCAAATTAGCTAGAGTAGCTTCTTACTGCTAATTCTATTTGCACTCACAGTCACTTTTATTCATCATATTCAAAGATACTGCTACCAAAAATGATTTCACAAAGTATTTAGAAAAAATATATACAGTCTCTCTAATAGAAAGTTAATTAAAACAACAAAGCTAGGCAATATCAAGCTAAGATAGGAAACCAATTGACATGTATAAACACAAATAAATAAATATGTACAAAAGAATCTATGCCAACAATAGACAAAGAAAATCTTTACAATGCAAGTGAATGGTGACAAGAATGGAAAATATCTCAGGATCCTAGACTACGACTCTAACACAATGTAGTTTAAAAAGAGGGAAAAAGAAAAGAAAACATAACGAAAAGAGAGTCTGAATTGATGCTATTCTCAAAGGTAGGCTGAACTAAATTTAGGCTCCCCAGCTAAACTCCTGACCCTCTGTTCTGATGGGGGCCTAAATGGAGGTGAGAACTGCATGCTTAGAACTGACAACAGAATTTGGCTCCATCTTTCAAATCCATTTACAAATGTTTCTCTTGAGCAATTTCTTAATTTTTTTCTCATCTGGTTATTGAAAATTTCTAAAGTGGAGCTGACATTGTCAAATATGAAAAAAATATTTTCCTGGAGCCATATGAATATGAGTAGAAATTGAAGCTATATCTTAATTACTATTGACTAAGCACTTTGGGCAGAAATCTGACTAGTTAGAAAGCTAACTAATTAAAATCTACTATGAATGTCTAAGGTTTTGGGGGAAATGTATATGAATATTCAGTGACTAAGATTCATTTTCTTCCATACGTAATCTCTGCCAAAATAAGCAGCCTGTTAATATATGCCTATTGAAAAGGATTTGGCTCAGTGACCTTAGATTTACTATTTTACTTAGAATCTCAGTGACCTTATATTTACTATTCTTTTTTACTGAATACAACCCTCCCCTGTGAAAGCCAAGCTGGGTAATGCTCTTGTCTCCCAGGATGGTGTTGCAGGATGTTGTAAAAATGGAACAGTAATAAAAAACCCACTACCTCATTATCTCATCATCTGCTGGAGCCAGGCAAATAGCTTCCTGATTGAAGCTCAGCAAAAGGTGAGAGGTCCCTTGGGTTGCTGGGTAGCCTAAAAGCTCTCCCACGTCTCAGACTGCAAACTACCTGTTTTTCGTGCAGAGAGAAAAGCCTCTAGGTTCCAGGTTCTGGACTTTGCCTTTAAGCAGACTGGCTTTGCCAGAATGTCTCCTTTTCTTATCACTTAATGCTGTTGCCTCCCAGAACCTGATACTTCCCAGATAACCCAGAGCAAATGTGAAAAAGCACAGCATGCACTGAGACCGATTTCTAAGAAACTACATGGACTCCATCATCTAAGAACAATTACAATGTGGTCTCCTATACATTTATTAGCAAGCAAGCATTACTCAGAATAGTCTGAGAGTTAAGTAAGCTGCATAATAGTATGCAAGGTTTGTATGCAGCAGCCTGATCCATAAATAATACACCATCTATCTTGCCAGACCTCCTCAGGCTCTTATATACTATAACCAGACGACTGACACACAAGTAGTTTTTAGACTAGCTATTGCAGACCCAGCTGTTCATAAATTATTTTGATTATTATGACTCACCCATATGTCTCACTTCATATTCCTTGGAACAAAACTCTCAATGGGGAAATACGAGGCTTTTATTTGTGTGTTAGGAAATGTCTTACAGTCTCCAAAGCAAGGACAGAACAAGAGAGTCTCAATTGTGTGTCTCCTAAAAGGAAAATTCCACTGCATACAGCTTGCCTAATGGAAATTCTCCTTCCTCCCACAAGCCTATGGGCTTAATATACAGCAGAGGGGCAAAAGTACAGGTGTAAGAGATTCATTCTTAAACAACTCCTGGGAGTTCCACAATGATGGAACATCAACACTAAACTTGACTGGAATGTATGGGATTAAATTATACTTAATGCTTTGGCCCTATGCCTTGAATAGAATAAGTAAAATGTTAGAAATTTATGTAGCCTCATTTAACTATGTCAACATTTTGGGAAAATTTTCTTAACCATGTTATGGTTCTGACGGTGTAATATTTAAAATAATAAAAAAAATCCTTTTTAATCTTTGGGTCAAGGAGTAAACAGTCTTTTCTGCCTGTGGTTGAAATGTCATTGAAAATGAGAACATGGTACTGCATTCACAGAAAGTAACACTGGAATGGGATTTGTGGGCATTCAAAATAGTTACATTTTTTATTGTTGAGAAAGAAGATGCAGAAAATGGGTATATCCAGATGTAACGATTAGGTGGAGTAAAATGAGCTCTATCTAGGGTCTTCCTCAGCATTGCTTCTCCCTTGTCTCTAATTTGAATGTCTCCCCTGCATTATGATTACTCTGATTCAATTAAATATTTTAAAAATCATAGCTTCTGTGGCTACTGAGTCATGTTGCTCTCAGTACTGAAGTTTTAGTGATGACAACTCTTCCATGGAAGAAATATATTAAAAAGAAAAATTCTGAATTTCACAAAAGCCTTCTTAACAAAATACATTCCTTATATATATGCAGTTACCTAGGTAATAGCACATTTACATCACTAGCTGCAGTTTTCACTGCTTGCAAATCTTCACATTTCTGCAGATTGATTTCTTTTTCTTAAAGACATTAAAACTTTGTGCTGTGGCTGAAGGTGTCTGACATGATAATATTTTTATAGAAGTTGTCTGAATGAGCATTGCAATAACCCTTGACCTTATCAATGACCTGATGGACAGGGATGATTGATGTTTGATCTCCATCAGCATGGGCCAGTTTTGACAAGGACTTGTCCATGGAAGCATTGTCTGCAAGAAATGATACAAGAAATTAGGTTCAAGATGAGCTGGTGGCATGCCTACAGTCCACCATACTGTATACTCCGTTTTGCACATTAAAGAACAAAAGAAAATAAAGCTCCAATTCTTTCTTAGATTAGGTAATAGGCAACACTAAACTTCCATGTTCTTCTTCTTCTAAGTATACTCCTGATAGTCACTGAGTGTCAGCTTGCCTTCTAGTAATTTGTACTGTGGCTTACCATAAGAAATATTCTTGAATGTAGCAGAGCCAATGAAAAAATTATTGGAAAACCACTTCAAAAAAACATGCACTATGGCTTGAAAGATGTACAAAATTATAAGGAATTAGAATGTGCTGAAATATTTGTGGAAGAAATTATATCTAAGATATGTTTTCAAATAATATAGGAAGGAAAAAATGAGTAGGGGTGTATAACTAGCTATAAATTGATGGTTACAAGGGGATTTATAATAGTATCCTCTCTACTTTTTATATATGTTTGACATTTTTCATAATAAAAAATTTTATAAAATTAAATTTAAAGGATTTTGGAGAATAAAAGCAAATGAAAATAAATATGAAAAGCTACTTTGAACGTATTTTCCCAAGGTTTTTAGTTGGATAAACAATTGGAATATAGCAAAAAGGGTACTTCTTGTGAATTTTTTTTAATTATAGCAATCAAAGTTATTACCAGAAATATTTTAATAGAAAATGATTTATTTATATTAATTATCTTGTAGTTTCTGAATGATGTTATTGCTAACAGCACTAATATTATAGCAACTGATAGTAATAAAGGACTGCTAAATAATTTTTTCTAAAATTTTCAGTATCATATATTTAAATGTTATTTCCCTATGCACAAAAGCTTTCTAAAATTGGCTCAGATAGTGCTCTGAAACCCACTTATGCTCTATTATCTATAAACACGTATGGTTGTCTTCATGTATCCTACAAATATCTTGCAAGTACCTCCCTCTCCAAATACACTTTAGGGAAAAATTCTACCCTCAAATTAACCAAATTATAGAAATTTTACACTGATAAAGAAGATATGAACTTTTATAAAGTATTCAGTTTCCTATGTACCTTCTCCATACATTGTGGAAGAGGCAAAAACTCTATGCTGAAAAACTTTTAGAAATCATGGCTCCAAAATTGGAATCTTCACTCCAATGCTTTTTACATTTTGAGTATGCTGGACTCAGTATGTGACAAAACATTTAAAATCCATCAACAATTGGTAAAAGCCATCATCATCATGATATCTGCTGTCTTTGGAAACTATTCAAATTGCTCAACTATTATCTTGTGTTGAAGCTGACACTAAATACAATGAGGGCTAAAAAGGGAAATGGGATACTCAACCCACACTAAAGGATGCCAGAGAGAAGAATAGATGGTTCATGGAGAGAACGAGCAAACTGAAGCATGGTGGAACAACTGAAGCATTTTCCAATGTTGGCAAGGAAAAGGCTCAAGGAGTCATGACAAAAGGCCCCTCCCCATTAGGCTCTCAGCAAGCTGATTGATTCTGAGCTTCCTTTCAGTTCATATATTCACTAGCCATTGGTTTTCTGGTGGGCATTTTTCTATTGACTTAAATATCAATAATGAATAATTAGTGCTTGGTGTTTTTAGAAAACCACATATCCTCAGATATGTGGATATGTGAGGATATCCTTGATATCCTCAAGGATATAGTCACTCTGCTTCCTTTGTAACTTCCAGTGGCATGTACTTTTAGAGATTTTGAAAAGCTTCATTTCAACAATGTGATCCAATTTAGTGGGTCTTTGCAGTTTAACAAAGCAAAATTCTGAATGAGGGCTGTATTTTTATATATGCTATTCCCAGTCTTCTGGTTAGATATTACATTATGGGTAATAAAGACTTTGATTATAGTTGCAAGTCTGAAAACCAGGGGCTAGGGATATGAACTATTATTTGACCTATGCTGAAATTTCAAGCAGATAACAATTCTCACAAAGCAGGCTTGGAATTCACAATTTCACTTATACGACTTCTATGAATGTACCATGACATATCCAGAAATCCATATGAGCAGTGGAAAAATAAAGCATTTCATGTCCTTCTACAACAAATCTTTTCTCAAGTACTGCTTTCTGTCATTATTTTACATAACATGTGCTCCACTCACTCCAGACCATGGTACATTTCCTAGAAGGAGCTGCTTGCAGATACCCCATGCACAGAAGAGCCAGCACAGCACACACTATCATTCAAAACTTCAGAAATTCCACCTCAATGCAGGAATGTCATTGTGCTAGCTGAAAAGAACAAGCCATTTTGCTGATGCAGCAAGAATCTTAGCTTAATCCATGCACATATTCTCTTATTACCTTGCAAAAAATTCATGCATTCGAAAAAGTAACAAAAGTTTACCTGAGTGATCCACTTTTGTTGAAGGAATGCTCATAGGAGACATTATCTATACCATAAACATATGAATATCTAGATCAATTCCAAGAAATGAACCAACTAGATATCCATGATGATATGCAGTGATGTTTTGCATACCCTGAGTGATCCCCAGGATGCTAACTGTCCCACTGAGAACTGCCTGGGTAGCCAAAGCCTATGTGAAGTCAGTTGACTGTAAACCAGGATTTATTATACCATTGAAGTAATGCCATATAACTAATTATATTCTCATCCTAGTTGACAAGAACCCATTTAGCCCCAAGGGTTTTTTGTTAAGGGAAACAAGACCATTAACACATTCTTTAAAAAACAAAACAAAAGGCTAAGTGTGGTGGCTCACGTCTGTAATCCCAGGACTCTGGGCGGCTGAGGCAGGAAAATTCCTTGAGCCCAGGAGTTTGAGACTAGCCTGGGCAAGATGATGAAACCTCATCTCTACAAAAATACAAAAATTAGACAAGTGTGGTGGTGCACACCTGTAGCCCCAGCTACTTGGGAGGCTGAGGTAGGAGGATTGCTTGAACCCAGTAGGTAGAGGCTGCAGTAAGCCTCTACCGTGAGTGTGCCCTTGCACTCCAGCCTGGTAAACAGAGCGAGATTCTGTGTCAAAATAAATAAATAAATAAAATAAAATAATAGATGAAATAAAACAAAATGAAGAACACACAATATTTTAAAATAGTAAAGTCTGCCTTTGGACCTCCATCTTTGCATTTCCTCTTTTATCTTCTAGTCTGTTTTCCCCCGAATCCTATAGCCCTTTCTATCCTTAATATTTCCAAAATGCCTCATGTTCCAAATTAACTGCCTTGTTAACTTCTTTCCTCTTTTAAGAGTGGCATTTCTTCAGGCCAGCTATTTTCAGCTGTTTAAGAGGAAAGCAATTCAATTGGTTTAATTCCTATTCATTAATAACTGATAAGGCATTAAGTATTTGTATTTTAGAAGGGGAGGCAAAATGAGTATCAAATTTTAAGTTTGGTTAAATAAAGTGAAAAAAATAATTCATTATAAGCAAAAATATTTTGTGCCAAGGAATCACCAAATAAGTAGAATAATCTATCTTAGGCTATACACCTGTTATCAATTTCTTTACACAGGTATTCTTAAGCAGAGGTGCACAGACTTCTTTAATTTTATGCAAAATTATGAAGATGATTCAAAGTCTGTACCTCTTTTTCTGGAAGAGAATCAACAGCCTTCATTCAATTCCCCCCAAAATGTCCTAGACTTCAAGAAGCTTTAAGAACTGCTGTTCTAAGTTGCTCCAAGTTCTTGGATTTTTAATTAATTTTGGAATTAAAGAACTCTCTAAACACTCAAAACTTTTTCCATAGCACTATCATGAATCCCAGGCAGTGGCCACTCCAGTGGCAAGACATAGAAGACAGTGCAAACAGGAAACATGTATAAGGATTCAAATGTACGCCAGGGTTATCTGTAATTCAAGTATTTACAATATGAATAATTACAGACACATCACACACCTTACTCCCTATTTGCAAAAAGCCAAGTATTAATCTTCTTTGTGCCATTCACCTCTGCTCATGTTTAATAGCTAAACAAATTAAAAATTAAAAAGTTATTTCCATTATCCTTTTAGAATTATCTTTAATTAGGAAAGTGCTCTGTTTTAAATGTTGACAGCTGTCTGCCAGGGGTTTAATTTAAAAGTAGCATTCTATTATTTCCCTTTGAAAATATGAAAAGGTTACACATTTTCACATCATTCACTATCAACTGCTGCAAAATATTACTATTTTTTTGACATGGTGTCTTGCTATGTTGCCCAGGCTGTGGTACAGTTGCTCAATCATTTCTCACTGCAGCCTGAACTCCAGGGCACAAGCAATCCCGCCATCTCAGCCTCCAGAGAAGCTGGGACTCCAGGCATGTGTCACAGCACCTGGCTTAAAATATTCTTTATTTCCATGGTGTCGTCAGGATTTTTCACATACATGTTCAGTGTCAGAATGTGCAGCAATTGTAAATATCGTGAAAAAACAGGATATTATGAAAGACAGTGTTTCTTATAGCCCTGTATCACTTTCTAAATATTATGTTCTTTCATATGTAATCAGTGATTTAAAGGGCAGTCATCAATAACATTTGCAATGGTTAAGGAATTAAGTCTTAAATAAAATGTACATCCTAGATATTGTTTCTTCCTGTTCCCAAGACAACTTGTCCAGTAATTATCATACTATGCTGAAATAATCTGTAATTCAATTTTTAATTTTAAAAATATATAACTTTTTAAACAAAATACCATAATTGTTAAAGACAACTAAGTTTTTGAATCAAATAATGAAGTTACAATAATATACAGAGTGAATTATTATGGTTATATAGCTAGAGTTTGGGTTACAAAATTTTTAAAAGGACAAAATATTCATAAAGATGTTGGATAACGTCTTCAAACGGATTTTTATTTTCATAAATCTAAAAGATGCACCCTCTTAGGCACTGTGATTTATCAATCTTCATGATATGCCAATTTTTGCAATGAAAATGTGATGAGAACTAAACTTGAGGACATCTTTAGACTCACCTGTGTGGCTATTCCTTTTGAAATAGGTGGTAGAGCTGGATTTAGATTTGGACGTAAGATAGGTTGAGTTGGAACCAATGGAGCTTGAAGACAAAGATTTTCCTAGATTATCAGAACTTTTCTTGATGATATTGGTAGCTGTCTTACTCCAATCTGAAAAAAAAAAAATGACATCACCCTATCAATCTGCTCTACAGGGAATATGAACTGCTCTGAAAAAATCATCACTGCATTATTTATCAGGAGCATCTGATTTTCTGATATGCCGGCAATGGCTCAGAGAAGAGACTGACATGTAAACAATAAGAGGATATTGATAATTTCTTACTTTGACCTTGTATATGTACTATTTAAAATCTCACTTTCAATATCCCAAGGATGAGAAGTAACCACTGATGGTAAAAGAAAAACAAAGAAAGATAAAGAAAAGAAAAAAGACAAAGTAGGTTTTTTTCAGTTTTTTTTTTGTTTTTTGTTTTTTAATACTGAGAAAAATCTCTTTGCTTAATAATGTAATTGGGGATCTGGAAAATGTGGAAAGGTGAGTCTGGTATAGTGGAACCTCTGGGTATATGGGTTGTTAAATTAGACATCAAACCTCGGGCAACTCATTTAACTTGTATGGAATTCATGCTTCTCCTTTGCAGGATAGAAGGGTTGGGCTCAAAGTTCTCTGATCTCTTCCAGCCCTGATATTATACGATTCCAACTAGGCATCTTCACATGCTCCACTTCAATAGCTTGCTACCACTGGGACTGGGTTGCTCTGACAATGAAAGACTGAATGACAAACTTTCCCATCTACTTGTAGATGTAAAATTTAATCAACAACTCTTTACCTGAGTTATCTGCTAACCGAAATCTACCACAGCAGAGATGCCGCCGCCACTGTTTCTGAACATTCTCCTTCATAGCACAGTGGAAGATGAATATAAATAAGCCTGTGACAAAAGAAAATATAAATATTTAAGCCAACTGACACATCTTTAAAGAGAAATCTTATAAAATACATGGATTCATTTTAATTTTAAATTTTTTACATCAAAGTCACTAAGAAAGAAAGATCTTAAGGAAATGAATCTTGCAGTATGTAGCAGACACTTTAATCCTTTAGAAGAGAACACAAAGGCTCTGATAAAACTAGAATAACCACAGGGATCTGATTCTGTCTTTGCCTGTTCTGTTCAGCATTCATTATGACAACCTAAAAGCCAAGCTGAAATAAGCAACATTCAATTCTAGAAGTATTTAGTATTTCCCACATATTTGTCCTAAAATTACGTTAAAACTTTCCATACATATTTTAACAAAAGAGAAAATGGAAAACACACATAAGCTCATCATCTGTTTCAATCTGTGTATTCTGAGCTATTTTACATATGTATATTATAGTTATATTCATAGTATATTAGCTTGGGCCATAGAAAAGTGGTCTTTTTGCAGGTGAAACATGGCACCAAATCAGCAAAATCATGTGGCTCCACCTGGCCTACTTTAGCTTTTCAAGATTTTAACACAGAAATATTTCCATAATGAGAAATAGTCTTCATATTTATAGTCACTCCTTGTGCTTATCAAAATCTGTGTCATTTGTATCTTAGAAGCCAATCCCTTTTAACTTTTCAGGGCATTTGCCTCTGCATTTTAACCCTCTCCTTGAGGCGTCATCAATCTTTCTCTTGATTCCTCTATACTTCGTTATGGCCATTAACTTACAAGCATACTGTTAAAACACTTTTTTTAAGAACAAACAATAAATTCCTCCCTTAACCTCCAATTTTCTTCCAGCTTCAATCTCTTTATTCCTTTTCCCAATAAAACTTCTTGAAACGGTTAACTTTTGCTGCCTCCACTTTTTCTGACACCTTATCTTCTCCACCCAGTCCAAACAGATTGCTATCCACATCCATGACCCTACTATGACCACTCTTGTAAGAATGATGGCAACTCCAATATTGCTAAGTTTCCCATGACCACTTTACTAGACCTCTCGGCAGCACTCAACACAATCAAACAGCCCTTCATTCTCAAGGTCATTTTCTCCCAGTTTTCTTCCTAATTTGCTGGGGATTCCTTCTTGGTCTCTTTAGTAGATTCTTTTGCTTTACTCTAAAAAGGTTTACATGTCCATGACTTGGTCCCGGGTTTCCATCTCTTCTATGGTTACATTGCCACTTTGGGTACTAACACTTCTAAAATATAAGCACCACACACTGATTTTTATACTTGGTTCTTCCCCTTTCTTTCCCCTACCCCCCACCAGGACTCCAACACATATTGCTCATAGGACATCTTCATTGGGCTGTATCTCCCCTTGGCAGCATCTCACATCCCAGATGTTCTGAACAGAAGTCCTTGCAATCATGACCCTCAAACACACACACATCCCTTTAATTCTCAATGTGTCCAGCTCATTCCAGCCCAATACCATGCTGAACGCTCTTCTCCCAGATCTTTCCATAACACGTTCCTACCTGTCATTCTGGTCTCAGACCAACTGTTAACTCCTCAGAGAGGCCCTCAGCAACCGTTATTTTTTTTTAATTTTAACCTTTAGTCACTCCCTTTCACATATCTTTTTTTCACAGCATTCCTCAGTATCTGACATTCTTGTATTCCTCATTTATTCATTTATTCCTTTGCTTGATTGTCTCTTACTAGCAGATAATAAGCTCCAAGAGAACAGGGATATTTGTGTATTCAATGCTGTGCTGGCTGTTTCAAGAATGATGCAGGAACTTGACGAATGTTTATTGATGGAACGAATGGTAATCAAGATCAATCAATCACGTAGTCTACATGAGTTAATTGAATGCTTACATGTATACTCTAATGTGTTAAATGTGTTTGGAGACACGGAGGTTAAAAACAGGAGTGAGCGGTCAAATTAAGAGGTAATAGGAATGAAAAGAAAACACATTTAAGGAAAAAGTTTCTGAAAAGCATGCAAATAAGTTGCTGAGGTTGTGTCCCAGTAAAATATTAAGCAGTATATCTACATAAGTGAGGGCTTTTTAGGGGGTCTGGGGCTTGAACTGAACCTTAAGTTCAGTAGGGAAGTGAGGGAAGTTTCCAGGAAGGGTAATTGATTCAGTGACAATTTATTAAGCACTGCTAAGCAGGAGGCACTGTGTTTTAGGAGTTGGAGATTCAACGGTGAACAAGGTAGGCAATCCTTGTATTCATGGAACAAAGGGTCTAGTATGGAATGGCATAAATGTAAAACTTATGACAGTCCTTTTAAGGGATCATTAAAACTTATATGTTCCTTTTGAATATGGAGTATTCATCAAGAAAACTACATTGCAGCTTGTACAATGGAAAAAGTGGGAAAAAGTCTTAACAGTACTCTCTTTAGACTACTGTTTGCATAAATTTGCAAAATAAGTCTAAGGTTATGCTTACATGTTTTATTTTTTAATACGAAGATTCAAAGCGGCCCTTAGTTTTCAGAATAAATTACATTATTAGCAAATGTTATTATAGAAAAGGAGCTTAATTTCTACATGATGGGTCCTGATCACAGTAAAATGACTAGGCTGATTCTCCTCTAGGTTTAGTTTGTTGTTTGGTGATTAGCAACTGAGCACAAGCCCTGATACTTAATAGGTGCTGTCTATAAATTCCTATTTAAATTACTGAAGAATTATTACATATTTTGACTTGCAGAAAAATGTCACTATGAGAGTACTGACTATATTTGGTCATTGATTTTAAGTAGATGACCAGCCCATAAAAAAATTCTTCGGGGCTGGACGCGGTGGCTCACACCTGCAATCCCAGCACTTTGGGAGACTGAGGCAGGTGGATCATGAGGTCAGGAGCTGACCAGCCTGGCCAACATAGTGAAACCCTGTCTCTACTAAAAACACAAAAAATTAGCTGGGTGTGGTGGTTGGCACCTGTAATCCCAGCTACTCAGCAGGCTGCGGCAGGAGAATTGCTTGTACTCAGGAGGTGGAGGTTGCAGTGAGCCGAGATCGCACCATTCCACTCCAGCCTGGGTGACAGTGTGAGACTCCATCTCAAAAGAGAAAAAAAAATTTCTGGGAAATTTAAATATGTTGATCTCTGAGACGTATGAATAAGGCATGCAATGACTTAAGTAATAGTGCATTGTATTATTACTATTATGTCATTTGATATTAATATATGGTTATATATTTATATAAATAAAATATGATTTTATTATATAATTTATTACTAATACTTTATTGGTAATGAAGTAATTTGTAAAGGAAATAAATCCTAATGATCTATTTCTTTGAAATGTTATATCAGATAGGGTAGAGAAGTTTTTTTTTTTTTTTTAAGAGACAGATTCTTGCTCTGTTTCCCAGGCTGGATGGAGTACAGTGGTGCAACTGTAGCTCACTGCAGCCTTGAACTCCTGGGCTCAAGCAATCCTCCTGCCTCAGCTTCTTATGTTTCTAGGACAATAGGCATGTGCCACCACATCTAACTAATGTTTTGTAGAAATGGGGGTCTCACTATGTTGCCCAAGCTGGTCTAGAACTCCTGGCCTCAAACGATTCTCCTGCCTCAGCCTCCCAAAGCACTGGGATTACAGGCATGAGCCATCGTGACTGGCTGGGAAGTTCTAATTTAACAAAAGAAAAGCACTAATAAATATCAATCAATTTCAATTATTTAGAAAGCAAACAAGCACCTCGTGAAGGTCCCTGTGCCCCAGGTTGGGGAGGAAGAGTTGGAGAGGGCACTGGCTGCACACTGTCCTGGCCTGTGCCAGGGCATTACAAATCTCAGAGTAAGGAAAGATTTTCTTCTATATTCAGAATCCCTCAGCGCAGGCTTTGCAGGCTGATCCTCCTTCCCAGGAAGTACAGAAGAGATATCATTCGGTTAGGATTTCATCCTCACACTCTATAATGACTAAATCTCATTGCTTTTCAAAGCCTTTCCATACCTACCACATTCCCTAATCAGGTTGCCAATAGTCAATCCTTTCAATAAGCAAATACACTTTGTACCACCAGCACTTCGAATAAGCAAAAGTGTATAAATAATTTTAATTGGTCACTAGATTCTTTTAAGTTTTGTAGACAGGGTGGCAGTTACAGAGTAGAGTGGACTGAAGGAAGCCTGAGGTAAGGTAAATAGAGGCTACAGATGATGGAGGCTGCAGCTCTAGAGAAGGAAGTCCACTTTGTCTCAGCTTACTCTATTTTCCTTTAACGGGGTCAGAATTTCCAGAATTTGTTCTTGGAGGTATTTTTGTCACCCAGCTAGAAATACAGGTAACTGTGTATTCTTAAACAATTGTTTAACAGAGTCACATTTTAGAGCTGGAGGGGAATATAAACTTCAACGAAGGTCTTTTGTTCCTAAGCATTAATCCAGGTATTATTCATTAGAGGGCCTCACATTTAGCAAATGATTTTTAGTTCTGGGTAGAAAGAAAAATTGCTGAATGTTGCTTCCCTTAATACTCTATTATTCTTTTGTAACACTTAGTAGTTTTTCTGTATGCTATATATCCTGGAAAAAACATTCAGAGGTTGTGTCTGGTGTTTCGAGGACATCAGAAAAGAACCAGGTCACAGATTCAGTTTCTTAGCCTTGTTGGGGTAGTAAAATGTGAATTATTTTGAGAATCAAATGCTAATCACAGTCAGAGAGGATAAAGTTAAAGATAAGACTGACTTAATAAAACAATTTTTTAGATTGTATAGTGCTGCCCTATATCATAATTATATAACATTAAATGACATTGTCTATTTTTAAGTAACCATTGTGGTCTGTAAATATACAGGCACTCAATAATTTTTGGAAACACTGGAGAGGAGAAGTCATTTAAATGTTCTACCTTCCACCATGAATTGTGATGCTATGGAACAAAATTACATAATAAGTGTAACAAATTAGAATTCTTAGAAATGAATATATTTTAAATTTTAAGGTATTGTATTTATAATATATATATATGGTGAATCTTATCATCTTGAGATACATTTCTATTTTAAATAAGAATAGGAGTCTCATAATAGGTTATTTTACTATTTGTAGTAACTAGCCCTTTTCCCATGAATTTAAGTTAGTCTGGCAATAAATATTATACCAAAATTCCTCCAGGACAAAATAGCCCTTTCAGAGTTCAGTAGTGGGCAGTGTGGCAGGCATCTGGATCTGTAACAGTGCACACAAGCAATATGGAAAGAAATTCTGAACACTTCAGGAAGGAGCAGTAGAAATGAAGCCAGAGAGCCAAGGGCACCTGGAGGCTAATGTGAGAAAACATGGCTATTCCCTCTTAAACTCTGAGGTTGAGGGTTTTTTGTTTTTGTTTGTGTTTTTCCTCCATCTACTTATAGATCTCAGTGTCAGAAGCAGGACTAAAATCACAAACTTTAATAGAGTTCTATGTTGACAACCAAGAAAATCTGTTTGATTTCTCATTCCAATCTCTGCTTTCTTTTGTTTCGAGATGGAATCTGGCTATGTCACCCAGGCTGGAGTGCAGTGGTGCGATCTTGGCTCACTGCAACCTCTGCCTCGTGAGTTCAAGCAATTCTCCTGCCTCAATCTCCTGAGTAGCTGGGATTACAGGTGCATGCCACCACCCCTGGCTAATTTTTGTATTTTTAATAGAGGCGAGGCTTCACCATATTTGCCAGGCTGGTCTCAAACTCCTGAGCTCATAATCTGCTCACCTCAGCCTCCCAAAGTGCTGGGATTACATGCATGAGCCACCTCACCTGGCCTCTTTCTATCATTTTTTTCCCTTTGCTAATCTTCACACCACCTAGGAAGAAGATGCTGTTCTAGCTTTCTGGAAAGAGCATTAAGATGTGACCGGGACCAGGACAATCAGGTTTTATTCTTCATAGTACTTGAAGCTTTATTTAACATTGCCCATAAAAGGTAGAAATAAAATGGCCCAAAAGATTGAATGCAGAGTTAAAGCTTTTACATCATCCTGAAAAGCTAGTGCCAGTTTCAAGAAACCTTCATATATCATAAAAGGGAGCTCATGATAGACCTTTTTTGGTGCATTTTAGCCTGGAAAACTACCACTCTGGAGAATCCAAGCCAAAATTCCTTAGAATTAAGTTTCTTCAGCTTGATAACTGCCTTGCTTCTTTAAGAATCCATTCCATGCTAGAACAATAAGGAAAAAAACTTTCACGCTTGTTAAATGAGCAGATTCCTAATCAGCTCCCTAAACTTTCATCCCATCCTTAGTCCTGCCTTCATTTCACTTCCATCTTTCACTAACCAGAGGTATATGCTTAGCTTTAAAAAAAACTGTAATTATGAATTGAAAATGTTTTAATTCTCAGTAAAATTTGCAATTTCCTCATTTAAAATAAATAACATTTTAATTGTAATGGAGAAAGGGTGTTGCAAGTAACATACAAGTGCTGAAAGTGGGCTATGGAGGTTGTTAGGACAGAAAATTTATCAAATGCCAACTTGTCTAATACTCCTAGAGAAAGACTCTTATGGGCCAAGGCTGGCTCAGCAAATACAGTGAAGGAAGATGGTGAATAAGCAGCCAAGAAGCTTTTCAAAACTTGGAGTGAGAAACATTCTGAAAAATCTCAAGTAGTGAATTTAACTTTTGATATCTAATCCTTTCATCTACCAGAGAACACAATCAAGTAGCATGTTTGAAAAATAATAATACACCTATTTCTAAGTATTGGCATTATATTTACTGTAGACCGCATGGGGTTGTGTTTAACCTTCGTCTTGTTAGAGCTATTTAACTATTCAGGGGGAAAAAGATACACTTAGATATTTAGGCTAGAAATTTGGCTCCCACATAGAACTCATTCCTTTTGCTTGTTTGAGGCTACGATCCATGGCTTTCTGGGGGCAAATGTAAAATCAGTAGCCAAAGGATGTTCTCATATCTTTCTGGTTATCAAAAGTTAAAGAATTTCTAGAAAGAGTTTCCCTGGATACTACTATACAGTAAAATTCGAGGCAATGCATATTGTCATTTATTTGGTGCTCTAAAAATCCCTTTGAAGCATCTAGGTAGAGTGGGGGGAAACAGACAACCTTGGGTCCTCATCTCTTAGAGTTCTTCAACAACTAAAGGCCACTGACACTTTCAGCAGAATTATCATCAATAAACTGGATAAATATTCTAAGTTGACTTTTTCTTCCCTTGGATAATAAATATCCAGAAATACAATGAAAGGGAAGACTGCAGATATAGATAACTTCAGGGATGTGAGATGGCATTAGAGTGGGTAGTAATGACTGGTGTTTTAATCAGGTCATGAGTATAACATACTCTGGCAGGTTTTTTGTTTTCGTTTTTCTTTTCTTTCCCCTGAGACAAGGTCTCACTCTCTCACCCAGGCTGGAGTACAGTAACATGATTATAAATCCCTGTAACCTTGAACTTCTGGGCTCAAGCAATCGTTTTGCCTCAGCCTCCTGAGTAGCTAGGAATACAGGCACACCACTACACCTAATTTTTCTATTTTTATTTTTGTAAAGATGGGGTATCACCATGTTGCCCAGGATGGTCTTGAACTCCTGGTCTCAAGAAACCCTCCCGCCTTGGCCTCCCAAAGCACTGGTATTATAGGCGTGAGCCACTACACCTGATCAGTTCTGGAGTTTTGGTGGGAAAAATTGGTCAAGAACTAGTTATAGCAGATATTTGAGAAGAAGTGGCCACACACTCTAGGTACCACTGATTTTTGACCAAATTAGTCTAGATGACCTCTGAGCATCCTTAGTAGCCTGTGTCCAAATCTTTAAACAGCTCCTGTTTTCAGCTGTCATACAGACACAGTCAGCTGGCTATGGGGCTAGGGATCTTCAAGGGTTTATAGCTCTCTCTGGAAACTTCTTAAATCCTCCTTTCATACTACCAAGGTGCCCTTTAGAAAATTATTTCTCTGTGGCACAAAATGCCCTGCCAAAGAGTGAGTAATTTATTTCCTTGCAGCGTGTAATGTCTCAGCCAATCTGATGTTTCACTTGTGAGGGACTGAATTGGTGGGTCATCTCTTTACCTTGGCACCAATTCAATATGTGTATTATACATGTGATTATGTAACAGCTCAACTTTCAGGAGGCTCCTATCCTCAGCCTCCAGTGGCAAGAGACACTTCATTGACATTTAGCATATTTCACCTCATACTTTGACTTAATTTTCTTAGTTTACCAATACTATAATAATAATATGCATTTCTCTAAATTACTTACACTGAATAAAGGTAAGAGATTAAATTATCCTCTACTCATTTAATGTATAGTTAGTAACAGTTCTTTTTTGAATGGAAGTAGACTATTCTCTGCTGCACAGCAATTTGTATACCACAAAATTTTCTGCTTGTGTTCTTTAGAAAAAATTAAAAATTTCAATACAGTGATATGCCTGTTTTATCCTGGAAAACAGCAAATAGCAAAAGCAGATAGACATGTAATTCAACTATGTTAAGAGAAGTTACACTTATCTTTTAATTTTTGCAGGAAAAAAATCAACAAAATGTTTACTCTGTAACTTAATCAAATTAAGTAGGTGATATGGTTTGGCTCTGTGTCCCCACCCAAATCTCATCTTGAATTGTAATCCCCATCATCCCCAAATGTCAACGGAGGGAACTGATGGGAGGTGACTGGATCATGGGGATGGTTCCCCCATGCTGTTCTTGTGATAGTGAGTGAGTTCTCATGAGATTTAATGGTTTTATATGTGTTTGGCAGTTCCTCCTTCACACGCTCTCTCTTGCCTGCTGCCATGTAAGAAGTGCCTGCTCCCCATTCCACCATGCTTGTAAGTTTCCTGAGGCCTCCCCAGCCATGTGGAACTGTGAGTCAATTAAACCTCTTCCCTTTATAAATTACCCAGTCTCCAGGAAGTTCTTTATAGCAGTGTGAAAACTAATACTGTTGGTAAAATTAAAAGACCAAAGCATTATCCTGTGGATAATTAGAAAATAATAAATTTGGTTTCAGCCTTGATTCAATTCATGATGTCATTTAAGTGACATATATAAAATTTTATATATAGACTCTTCAAATTTATGTGAGTACCCATATAATTACACATGTATATGTGTTTATAAACACATACCCCTTCATACATTTCCAAAAATCCTGAAAGATTAAATGGAGTTTTTAACATGCTTGAGCCAAAGTTTTGAAGAAATAAACAAATGTGACAAGAAATCTATCAAAAGTCATTCCTTGGATGTATATGTCCTGATATGGTTTGGTTGTGTCCCCACCCAAATCTCATCTTGAATTGTAGCTCCCACAATTCTTACACACCATGGGAGGAACCCGGTAGGAGGTGATTGAATTATAGGTGCAGGTTTTTCCTGGGCTGTTCTCGTGATAGTGAATAAGTCTCACAAGACCTGATGATTTTAAAAATGGGAGTTTTTCTTTACAAGCTCTCTCTTTGCCTGCTGCCATCCACATAAGATGTCACTTGCTCCTTCTTGCCCTCCGCCCTGATTGTGAGGCTTCCCCAGTCACATGGAACTATAAGTGCAATTAAACCTCTTTCTTTTATAAATGGCCCAGTTTTGGGTATGTGTTTATCAGCAGTGTGAAAACAGACTAATACAGTAAATTGGTACCAGAAGTATGGTGCTGCTGAAAAGATTCCCAAAAATGTGGAAGCAACTTGGGAACTGGGTAACAGGCAGAGGTTGGAACAGTTTGGAGGGCTCAGAAGAAGACAGGAAAATGTGGGAAAGTTTGAAACTTCCTAGAGACTTACTTAATGGCTTTGATAAAAATGTTGATAGTGATATGAACAATAAGGTCAAGGCTGAGGTGGTCTCAGATGGAGATGAGGAACTTGTTGAGAACTGGGGCAAAGGTGACTCTTGTTGTGTTTTAGCAAAGAGTCTGGTGGCATTTTGATCCCACCCTAGAGATTTGTGGAACTTTGAACTTGAGAGAGATGATTTAGGGTATCTGGCAAAAGAAATTTCTAAGCAGCAAAACATTCAACAGATGACCTGAGTGCTGTTAAAACCATTCAGTTTCAAAAGGGAAACAGCATAAAAATTTGGAAAATTTGCAGCCTGACAATGCTATAGAAAAGATAATGCCATTTTCTGAGGTGAAATTTAAGCCAGCGGCAGAAATTTCCATGAGTAGCCAAATGTTAAACATCAAGACAATGGTGAAAATGTCTCCAAATCATGTCAGAGATCTTTGCAGTAGCCATTCCCATCACAGGCCTGGAGGCCTAGGAGGAAAAAGTGGTTTTGTGGGTCAGGCTCAGAGTCCCCATGCTGTGTACAGTCTAGGGACTTGGTGACCTGTGTCCCAGCTGATCCAGCTGCCACTAAGAGTCCAAGGTACAGCTCAGGCTGTTGCTTCAGAGGGTGGAAGCCCCAAGCCTTGGCAGCTTCCATGTGGTGTTGAGCCTGTGAGTGCACAAAAGTCAAGAATTGAGGTTTGGGAACCTCCGCCTAGATTTCAGAAGATGAAATGCTTGGATGCCCAGGCAAAAGTTTGCTGTAGGGGTGACGCCCTCATGGAGAACCTCTGCTAGGGCAGTACAGAGAGAAATGTGTGGTCCGGGCCCCACACAGAATCCCTACTGGGGTGCCATCTAGTGGAGCTGTGAGAAGAGGGCCACCATCTTCCAGATCCCAGAATGGTAGATCCACCAATAGCTTGCACTGTGTGCCTGGAAAAGTCACAGACACTCAATGTCAGCCTGTGAAAGCAGCTGTGAGGGAGGCTATACCCTGCAAAGCCACAAGGATGGAGCTGCCCAAGACCATGGGAACCCACCTCTTGCATCAGTGTGACCCAGATGTGAGATATGGAGTCGAAGGAGATGATTTTGGAACCTTAAGATTTGACTGCCCTGCTGGATTTCAGACTTGCACTGGGCCTGTAGCCCCTTTATTTTGGCCAATTTCTCCTATTGGAAAAGCAGTATTTACTCAATGCCTGTACCCCCATTGTATCTAGGAAGTAATTAACTTGCTTTTGATTTTACAGGCTCACAGGTGGAAGGGACTTGCCTTGTCTCAGATGAGACGTAGGACTGTGGACTTTGAGTTAATGCTGAAATGAGTTAAGACTTTGGGGGACTGTTGGGAAGGCATAATTGGTTTTAAAATGTGAGGACATGAGATCTGGGAGGGGCCAGGGGTGGAATAATATGGTTTGGCTGTGTTCCCACCCAAATCTCATCTTGAATTGTAACTCCCACAATTCCCACACATCATGGGAGGAACCCAGTGGAAGGTGATTGAATTATGGGGGCAAGTCTTTCCTGGGCTGTTCTCGTGATAGTAAATGAATCTCACAAGATCTAATGTGTTTAAAAATTGGAGTTTTTCTGCACAAACTCTCTCTTTGCCTACTACCATCTACATAAGATGTGATTTGCTCCTCCTTGCTTCCCGCCATGATTGTGAGGCTTCCCCAGCCACGTGGAACTGTAAGTCCAATTAAAGCTCTTTGTTTTGTAAATTGCCCAGTCTCCGGTATATGTTTATCAGCAGTGTGAAAACGAACTAATACATGCCCTGACACCACAGCAGACCCAGCTCAAACACATGCTCCCACACATCCTGCCTCCATAACATTACATGGTGACCCTGCTGACTTTAAGGTGCTCCCCTGCAAGCTAACTCTAAAAGGGACTAAAATATGTTTAGCATAGTTTTAGCTTTCAGGATGTTGCTCTGCATTCTAAAGCTTTAGCCATTGTTAAATATTATAATGATAGGCATCCATTAACTATAATATTGTATTAACAAGAAGACTTCTTACTCGAATCATTCTAGAAAAGAGTTTAATGAGCAAATCAATAATGAATATTTTGTAGCAGCATGCTTCCTAAATTTCCCTTGGTTCTGTGCACATCTATCTAGCTCTCCCATCCCCACCACAGCCTAAAATACTGGACCAACTTCTCCCCAAACACTGAGAGTCTCCTCCTACCTGCTCGCCCTACAGACACTACTGGGCAGCTCTAATCCATTCACCACATTAGGTCCAGCTTTATCTTTACAAAGTGCACATCCAATCATGTCACTCCACCTTCAAAGACTTCCTATTGTGTTTCTAAAGATTGAAATACAGAGCCTTCTGGTCGAGTCCTTGCCTCTCTGTTGTGCCTTTCTGCTTTGTCACTATCCTGCACTTTTGTTGTTCTCAGGATATATGAGTTTTCTTTTAATACCTTGAATATACATTGTAATCATCAACTACAGCAAATTTTTTGCACATGAAATGCCCACTATCTCAAATATTATTCTTCCTACTCTTACTCCCATCTTTCACCTAGTTAATTCCTATCGATCCTCCTGATTTCAGCTTAGATACTATGTTTTTTTGTAACACATTCTCAACGTCACAAGGTAATTTTTATAGAGCCATATATTTAATTAACCTGTCTCCCCTACTAGAATATAAATTCCATGAGGCAGAGGGACCACATCATGATTTTTGCTGGAATGACAAATATCAAAAAGAGAAAAAATTAGATATAATGTAGTTTGCCTCCTTACTACCTGAGTTCATTTTGCATTCACTGAATCATTTCTTTAAGCTGTCTAAATTCTACATGCTTCTTTTAACAAAGCATATACTGCTAACAACAAAGCCTCTTTTGGAAGGTTCTGAAAATGACTCAACAATAAAAACCATTAAGTAAATTTCCATAGCATCCTAAGAAGTTTTGGCACAAGCCTGGGCAGCAAGCAATTGTTGGTAGACTCATGTGCTCTGTATCACTGCCTTTTAATTTAAATTTTCTTTTTGGGAGGTGTTTTAATATAATTAAATGTGCTGAAATCTGTTCTGAATTTATATGATTTAAAATTAGTCTTAAAAGTCAGTGATTTATGAAGAACACTGAGTTGATGATGGTTTACAACATTTTTCTCTCCTGACAGGGGACCCTTGCTGGGAAAAATAAAACATCCCAATACTCATTAATGGAAACAGAGCTGAACAGACAACTGTAGCTGTTGAAGGTTACTGAAACTGCCAGGAAATTCTAAAAGCAAAACCAAGGCTGGGCTGGCAGATCAATGTGCCTTTTATGTACAATCCTGAAATATAAAACCATGGAATTTCTAATGTTAATGGATACTTTTGTCAATATTTATTTAGGCACTTTTATGTTGTATATTATAGAAGAGATTAAATAGAGGAACACTCACTTTATAAAGCTAGATCCCAATAAAGATGTATTTATATGCTACATACTCATTTTCCAATTTTTGGAATTGCACTTGAGGCTTATTAGTCTATGGACTAAAGATAATGAGCCTACATATTTCCTTTGTTATAAGACAATGAACCTGAATAAAATTTGCTGAACTAGTTAATACATATTTATGCCAGAGGCATCTCAGATTGGATTAGGCCATCCCCAAAGCCTCTTTCTCCATCTAGCAATCCATTAATTTACCAATCATTAAGCATCTACCATGTGACAATTTTTTTTTGCACTTCACAAGCTAGTGGAAGAGCATGGGAGATAAGCAGTAACCAACTCTCCCCTGCAGATAAGTACGGACTTTCTTAAAACACAACTGCAGGGAGTACCCACCTTGGCACCTCATTTGGTGAGTAATACAAATCTGCTTTCCACCCCAGCTCAGATATATTCAGCAATTTCTTCCCCAGACATCTACAACTGCAAGACCAATAGCTTCAGTTAAGCCATTTGCACTGCTCTACTCAGAAACATTCCAAGCATTCTAATTTCTTTTGGAGAGTTGGCCTCATGGTGCTTCTGCACATTAAGGAGTTTCATCAACAGTACAGGGTATATTCAAAATCTTAAAGAATGCCATTTAATGATCTAAAAAGACAATTTATATTCACTTAAGCTTAAAAGTTATATTTATTATAGAGTATACTATGGTGTGTATTATGGAATAAGATGTATGACTGCAAGCTCTTTGAAGGAAGCCTGGTATTTTTATGCAAAGCAGACCATTGACAAATGTTTGTTGAATTGTTGAACTAACTGTGAAAAGTTCAATATTTCTCATAAAAAGATAAAAGTTTCTGAACTAGAGTGTTGGTATTTATTCTGAAATCAAAGGAGCCAAAAAATCAAGGTGAACTGCTACTGTTCTTACATAGACTCTAAAAATTTTTCTGGCCATCAATGGTAAATCTACAGGGGACAGGATGTACGAAAAGCACCAATATTCAGCAAAACTGTGAAGAAGGTAACTTGTCTGTGCATCCCTTTAAACTCCCCGTTTGGTTCTCAGCTAGATACTTCCCTTGCTCCATATTCATTCATGAAATAATATGCATTTATGGAGTACCTACTATCTGCCAGGTACAGTGTTCTAGGTGCTTGGGATATATCACTGATAAAAAGGCAAAACTAACATTCTACCTCATTTATCTATTCAAGACCCTTTTAACAAGTGACCACACTGCACATGGAACTATATTCAGCACTTGAAATAGTGACACAGAAACTTAACATGGCATCTGTCCAAAAGTGAAGCTGCTTGCAAATATGACAAAATTAGAAAGCAGAAACTATTCATGTACAATTTATCTTACCTTGTAATGAATTGAAGATGGAGAAGAGGTACATGAAGGGGATATTTAAGGGTCCCCAGGCAAAGAACGCAAAACCCCATGTCATGCCCAACAGGAAGGTCAAGCTAACCACGCTGCGCAGGTTCCTTAACACTTCTTCTCTCAGGGTCCGGTTGCTTCTCTTGCCATTCCTCCCACAGATCTGCACCATTACCACAATGAACATGGCAATGTTCAGAAAAAACATGACTCCAAAATACCCAGCACAGGTCACATAAAATATGACTGGATCTTGAATCCAACAGCTTAAAAAAGAAGAAATGAGAAAGAAAAAAAAAAGACTTATTACCATGTCCTGTTTACCTAAGACTTTTCTCAGCTTAGTTTGGGCTACTGCAGATTTTCCTCTCAAATGTCTTTTGAAAGCCACTTTACTTCCTTGGACCTCAGTTTCTTCTTCAATCTCTTCACAGGTCTTTTGTTCATTTGTTTTTGGATGGCCATTGTCTTAATATCTAGGTAAGCCAATATTACAAAGAAGACAAGGTTGCTTCCTGATTTCTGAGTTGATATGAAAACACTCTTGGTTAACTCACTCCAAGCCATATCTAACCTCCTTTTCTTTTGGGTGCCTGTACACTGAGAATGGGAAATTTTAAAACTAATTTTTGGTCTCCTCTGTATTTAAGGAGTGGCTGCATGACATAGTTTTATAAAGTGATATGGAAGTAGAAGTCTGCCAAAGGATTTTTGGAAGAGCTATTACTGGTAGACTCAACTGGCAAGGCCATTATTCCTTCTTCCTGCTTCAAACGTGCAAGTGAGCTATGGAGCTGCAGCCAGCATCTTCTGTCCAATGACAGAGAGGTCAAGCCTGCTGCAGAGTTGTTGGCCCTGACATTTTTAGCCACAAAATCAATGCCAGTGATTGCCACTACCATGTTTCTTGTCATGTGCAAAGAGTAAACTCCTACTCACTTAAGTCACAACTAGTTGTGAGTTTGTTACTGTGGTAAAATAATTACTACTAATATCATTGCTGTAGATGAGGCAAGACCTTATTATAATTGAGATTAATATACAGATGCTTGTCATGCACAATTACGTAGCTTACAATGATTACAAAATATCCCAGTGAGATGGAGAAGAAGATACTTGATACTTACAATATAAAGATTGGATAGTAGATGAAAGAAATTTTAAAACTGTACTATATGCAAAGTTGTCAAATAATATAATTTGTAGATATCCTAGTGCCTAATCAACGCTATGGAAATTCTTAAGACACCTCGAAAATTGAATAAATGATTTAAAACAACTAAATTCATCTTGAAATTCTAGCACAAATGGTTATTATTCTGGGCCATATCTTCCATGTTGGAACATAACCTCCACAAAGGCAAAAGCTGTCCTGCACATCTTTGAATTCTAGAAACTAATGTGATTCTGGCATACAGTAAATTATCAATAAATGAAATTCCCTAATGGTATAGCAGTTTACTAAATGGTACTTTAAAGTTCTGTATGAGTTGATGAACATACTTCTAAAATTCTCTTATTTAGAAATTATTTATTGATTTCTACTTTTAATGAATGTTGTCATAAATGTCCCTGGAATAATATTGCTTGTCCCTAGAGCTAACGTTTCTTTTACACATAGAAGTTCTTCTAAAATTCTGGAATTCCTGACCTAGCCCCATTATTTTTCCCTAGTTCTTATGGGGTCTTTTGAGTGCCACTTTACAAATATAAGAGAAAGGAAGACTGTGAAGAAATGGGACAGAGATTGGATAAGTGATTGGATGTAAGTGGGTTTTTTTTTTTTTTTTTTTTTTTAGATGGAGTCTTACTCTGTTGCCCAGGCTGGAGTGCATGGCGCAATCTTGGCTCACTGCAACTTCCGCCTCCCAGATTCAAATGATTCTCCTGCCTCAGCTTCCCGAGTAGTAGCTGGGATTATAGGTGTGCACCACCATGCCCAGCTAATTTTTGTATTTTTAATAGAGATGAGGTTTTGACATGTTGGCCAGGCTGATCTCAAACTTCTGACCTCAGGTGATCTACCCAGCTCGGCCTCCTAAAGTGCTGGGATTATAGGTGTAAGCCACTGCACCGAGCCGATGTAAATGTTATCCATCCATGAGATATGCATAGATATGTGGCATCATGGGTCCCATTTCAGAAATAGGCTCTTTATTCATTCAGTTATTTTTTCAATCAACACATATTTATTGAGTACCCATGGTGGATTAATAAAATAGGAGATCAGTAACTGCCCAAACTGAACAATACAAAACCCTTAATCTCAATGATTTCACAATCTGAAGAGAACTTTCGAAATTGTTTAAGAACTTGCTGATTTCTCCATTCTCTAAATTTCTACATAACACTCCCATTGGCAATGAATCATTCACTCTCTGTCTGATACTGCTATTTAACTCTCTTGAAGATGTGGGTGGGTTTGAGGAGGTGAGAGTGTTATGAAATCTTCTGAAATAGAATGGGTCTTCTGAGGCTAAAAAACTGTCTTAGGCATTTTCTCAATTCCTCCATATGACAGAGTACAATGTTAATATGAAAAAGTGTCTCAAACATTTCAGGGCATTCAACTGAATTAATCTGTGGTGTAGCAGAGACTTTGGCAGTCATGCGAATAAACATCAACCTTTTAAAATGAAAGCCTTGTTATTGACATGGAAATTAATGCTAAACTTCAGGAAACAAAGGATACCTACTCATCACAAAAAGTTTTTATTACTTACAATTCATCACCTTTTTCTTTCCCATAACTTTCTTTTCCATAGACTTCATTGTTGTTTCTGCTCGCTAGAACAACTGACACCACTAAGGCAGGCAAACCTGTTACAAAAACACCATGACACAAACTCTTTTGAAGCATCTGAAACTGCTTCATAAGACTGCTAATGAAATGTAAAGAAAAGAAATGAAAAGAAGAGAAATGCAAGCAAGCCAACATTCCATATCCCAGATTCAAACTTCTTAGAAATGGCAACTTGGTTAATAACAAAATCCCCTCCTTGGGGTTCAATGTCCAACTCTAACTGGCAACAATCCAAACCTACTCTTAAATGACAGATATTTAAATAAAATTCTGTTTGCTTAGTGGGACTCACTGGAAAACTAAACCTGATTTGTATCAAATCTAGCACTAGTGAATATGGTTTCATTAATTAAGCCTTGTTAGACTGGCAGAGTTTAGGCAGACAAGGTCATTACAGCCTATTTTGCCTCCTTCTATATAAAGAAAACTCTTTAGAAAAAGTGGAGGAAAAGCAAGGGGGCTATAAAGTCTTTGTAGCCTTCTCTCTCCAGAGATTATGAATAAAGTATTTCCATGTATATTTCAGTGGGGAAATGCTATGGCAGGCATCCCAGGTCTCTGAAGAGTGTGCTTATTGCCTCCTGAGGTGGTTTTGAAGGTCTTGAAAATATCTCTCACTTATATTTCCATCTGAAACAGATCTGTGAGAAAGCTCTAAAATGCCTGGCTCAATACGAAGCCTGCAAAAACAAGGGAGCACAATAGAAGATCTCAAACAGGTTAACATAACCACCTATGTCTGACTGAGGACTCATGTTATTACAAAAAGTTCAAGGCAATAATCCTATAAGTATTCTGGTTGCACACGCAAAAATAACATTCTTTCTCTGGTTTCCAAGACATAGGCATGTGTCTGGGGATGAGTGTAACTAGCCGTCTGAGCTGGCCTTTGTATTTTAAAGCATCATGGAAAAGACACCACTGTCTGCCAGCTGCTTCTTCAGACTTGGGTGGGCTGGCTCTCGGCTCAGGAAATAAGTTTGTGGTGACTCAGGGAGTGAGGGCTTTTCCTTTACTCGTGTATATAGTGAGTGCTGTTGATGAGTTTTAAAAAATAAAGTTGTGAAGATGTCCCTTCCTTAGGCTATGTATATCTAATCCATGCCATTCACAATTTTGAGGTTCCTCTTAATGGTACTATTTTTTTTAAATACGATTTCTTCCTATGAGAATCTGGCAATTTTCATGAGGGAAAAACAAAACCAAAAAAATTTTAAGAGCCTTACCCCAGCCAATGATGCAGAATTTTAGAATGTATCGGCGAATGTAAGTGTTAAATACTTTAACTAGAGCAATGTACATGTGAATCGCTTCTAGCCCCATCCAGGTAAAGGTTGCCAGAAGGAAGAAATGCAACAGGACTGCAACAGCAATGCAAAGTCCATCCACATTGAAGGAGGTGATCCAGCCATCTAGGAGGAAGAGGAGATTCAGGAACAGCAGGGCTGTGCTCAGGTTCATCAAGATTTTGGAGGGATAATCCCTTCGCAATTTCCTAAAAAATGAAAAAAGGAATCTATGAGAGAACTAATACTGTATATCAATCTTTTAAGCACAGGCCTGTATAAATTCATATCTTATACAACCCTGCAATAAGATAAGTAGCACCACCTTTCTGATGTGGTTCTGCTAAAAGGAGGGGCTAAAGATATTTATGAGTATTTGGCAAGTTATAAAGACTTTAAAAATATTAGTTTACTTCAAAATTATTTCCAATTGTTTATACAATTCCCAGTTGGGCTTCAACAGAATTTTTTTTTAACCCAGGAAAAATTCTAGAGTTGTAAGAATGACATTTTTCTTAAAAAATAATTTCCCTAAATTATTTGAACCTTTTTGATTTTTAATGAGTTAAGGATCTTAAAAAAATTGTTTCAGGACTAATTTTATAAGATTATAAAACAAATGTTTTCATGTTTTACAATACAGAAAGCACCTTATATAATTTTTACTTCCTTAAATGTTAATCATTTCTAACAGATTTGAATGCATTTTACAAACAGACATACAGCAATTATAAATTAAAATTCTATAGCTGGAAAATTCATGTTACATAATATATTTTATGAGAAACATGAACATTAACGTTGAACTACCCTACAGTGTATAAATGTTTTTCAAAGCCGAGGCAATTTTCTTATTCACATTTGGAACAGTTAGCAATGGGTTTGGCAGATTAAAAATATACTTACTCAAAAGCAACATATGTCAGGAGAGTTGCTGCTGAAAAAATAGCAGATATTCCACACCCAATATAGCTGATGAAAGTGAGGACTTTAGTGTTTCTTGCATCTAACTGTGAGGCACTTCTTGGAAGGTCCTACATAAAACATGGGAAGCAGCTGTAAGAATCTCTCTTCTCATGAGAATGGTTCTCTGTTTCACTAGAAAGTTCAGTGTTAACATTATAGCAGCTTACTCTCAGGGGCTAAAACCAACAGTGTAAATCAATATTAAAATTTCCATTTATTGTATTATTTTCGATCAATAAATAAAAGAAAAAAATGCAGCATTACTTCTGGAAGTCGTTACACATTGTTTTTCATCATTACCTTCTTTCCCAAGCTTTCTGCACACCGGTATAACCTGAAGATCAAAACCACCAGGACCCTCAACAGAAATTGGAGAGGAGACGGTTGCCTTGCATAATAAACCATCAGGCCCATTCCTAACAGTTGCAGGGCTGGGGGCACCAGTTCAAATGGAGACCAGAGTAATCTATATGGCCAAACCCTCAAGCCTTTAGATTCCTTGCCAGGTAGCAAGGAGCTCAGCCAGAGGCTGGTGCTGGTGCTGTGACTGCCAGGCTCTAAGGGTGGTACGGAGGCTCCTAATCCTGGTCATTTCAATGCTTGGTATGTATGAGGTCGGACAGTCTTTATTTTCATAATTGAGATGCCAGTAAGACTTTTGGGGGTCATAGACTTTTTTATTCCTATAATACTGAAAGGATACAATTTAAATTATTTGGGGCTGTTGTGGAGTGGAAAGAAGTAAATACTTTCCAGTGTATTAATATAAAGTATTAATTTCAATGTGCTAAGGGAGACTTACAAAGTCTGGACTTGGTAGAAAAATCTTTCTTTTCTGCCTTAAATGGGGGATTGGGATAGGAATAAATCTTGAGGTAAGACCAATCACTCAATCCTGGTTGGAGGAGAAAGGTACCTCCCTTATGTAGATGTTCAAAAATGGAGTGTTCTTAGAGAAGGGACGTATTGAATATCTAGTGTAAACTTTTAGGTTTTAAATTATGGAGAAAATGCTTATGATTTTTCCTTCTATATGTAAATTGTCTTTAATTGTCACCAAAATGCCAATAAAATCTGCTACTCACACACAGGCCTTGAGTGAGTTGTGTGTGTGTGTGTGTGATAAAGAAATGTGGGTTAGTTTCAGGTTTCACTGATACAGTAAAGAACAGGTACAGTATATCTGCAACATCAAGCAATGCACAAAGTGATGGAATTCAGCAGAAGCAGAGGCTCAGAGTCTGAGGGGGCTTCCCCTATCTTCTTACCCCAGGAATCCCTTAAAACACTGGGAGAACACGGGGCACCCAGGGTACATGGGATGGGGTTTGAGTTGGTGCCACTTGACTCACAGATAGGCTACCTCAACCAATGATTCATCAGCCCAGAGAGATGAATCATGGTTTGAGAGATTGACAAGTGATGTGTCACAAATTCTTGAAAAACCTATGACTTGCAAATCACAATTAAATGCAGAATTTCAAATAGAAACTAAATAAGGCTGTTTACTGATTTGTTTACAGATTTATACACAACTTCATGTTGTTCTGTTCTTTTAGAGAAGGAAAATATGAAAACTTTTATGATATAGCCAATATGAAAATATACTAATCTTCATGAAAGCCCGTTTTAGTACAACGAAATGTAGCAGAAGACATTAAATTCTTAAAATATTTGTAGACCAGAAGATATAGATATGAGGTGCATTGTTTTAGCATCTCATATGGTGAACTGGTGAATGTGTCATGGGACAATGCAGACTCTGGGAATATCTTATACAAGTGAATAAGGAGTTTCTAAGTCAAGAAAAACTCTTCACAAAGTCTTGGTGGTCTGGAAAAACTGAAAAGATAAGGGAACATCACCAAAAAGGATACATTCTGAAAAGATTTTCTACCAGGAATTTTTAATATTACAAAAACAGACAAGGTAGAAAATGGAAAGATAGCATGAATGATGCTTATCTTCACATATATACATATACATAAAATTAACCATTCAATCAGATAGCAGCAGAAAAAGTAATACGTAATTACAAACTCATAATAAAATTTAGACAATATATAAAGGAATTGGTCATATGAAGTCATGGGCAGGCAAACTCTGGCTGCATATAAATCATCTCTGAAGAGCAAATTTTGTTACTGTTATCTATTTATTTAATACTAGACTTACAACATGCACATAGTTGAAATATTTAAATGAATTAAGCTAAAGCTTACATACCTGAATGAGTAATCACAAAAAATAAGTGTTCTTTGAAAGAATGCCTGCTATCACTTTTGCAAAAAACAGAACATGGAAGGAAACTGAATTTTCTTTTATAATTACTTAAGGAAAACATGCAATAGTTAATTGTTCATTTTCATGCTTTGGCAGCAAAAGGAAAATATTTGTATTTTAGATAGTTAAAAAGGTGTCTTCTATGATTTATCACCTTTTTAAATGACTTGTTCTTATTCCGCAGAGCATTTATGTACTTGATTGTCAGGAAGATTACAACTTGCAGGGTTGCCATATGACAATGGCCATTTACATAGGCTGAGTAGATTTGTGAGCCAAATACTACATCCCACAGATCCTCACGGCTTCCTCCCAGTCCCCACAGGAAGAAGGGTGCAAGATTTAAAGGCGGGAATAAACAAAACTTGACGTCTGTGATTCTAATTTGAAAAGCTTTATTGCCTCAGCTCACATTACTCCTATCTCCTATTAAAAAACAAATGTAATTTGGTCCCTTTATGAAAACCAAACAGAAACAAAGGCTATGCTACAACCCAGAGCATACCTTGGAGACCAGAAAAGTGTTTGCAAAATCACAGGTATACTGGATAAAAGGGAAAGGTATAAATCTATGGATGAGTTCAAAGAAGTCGCTGGATGTGTGGTGCGTCTTAAAATTTGGTGGGATAAGAAAAACACATTGACGCAACCTAATTTTGTTTAAAACTGTTTGGCAAGCTGGCTAATAAGATAAAACAGGGGCATGGAAGAAGGAAGGAAAGAATGATATAGAGGCCTAAGAGTGACAGAAACATCATAACCATCATCTCTCCTGCAGCTCTGAAGTCTCCATTCTAACCCTAGTCACTAGTCTGTCCTAACAAACTGCAATCTCTAGGAGGGAGATCACTCGGTGCAGTACCAGGTACAAAGTAACATTCAAATATATTGAGTGAGTGACAACATAAGAAAAAATTTTTTGATCACACTATTCACAATTCCCTTCCATTTTAGTAACACCCAACATCTTCTTAACTTTCTCTCCCTCCTCCCACTTGTCTCCCTGTCCATCTCTTTGACTCTGTTTCTCTCTTAATTAAAAAGTTTCATAAGGATTTTCTTGTTTCTGGGATTATTTATCATCACTGTTAATGCTACAGGAAAAAAAAAGGGAGAAAGTTCTTTTCTATAATTACTGTCACATATTTTTAATATGTGATCTTTGCTCATTAGATTCTTTATTAAGAATTAAGATTGATTGTACAGATGAAAACTATTAGGAAATAATTCCCAAAATACATAATCTAAAAATACATACAAAAAAGGAGTATGCCATCCAAAATTATAGCATGTCAAAACGAGCTTAGAAACTCCCCCCTTACCATCAGAACTCCAAAGTGTGTGAAGTGGTTACACAGGCAGACTGTCTCACTTGCATCTGAATCTCTGTGTGCAACACATCCTGACGTGTTCCATCCTCCAAAACTTTCTGTTGAAGGAATCAACAAACAGTGTGAAAACAGCAGGTCAGTGTCTTCTCTATAATGGATGAGACCTTCTATAGAGAAATTTGCCTCAGTCTCTTCTGCCATACAGAGTTTATCTGTAAAATGGATACTATTATGAAAGCTTTCAATGCTTAGAATAATTTGGATTCCTAGAATCATCAAATGTTAGCTCTGGGTGGGCAGTAAGAGGTGATCTAATCAGTGGGTTCAAACTCAAGATTTCCACAAATGTTTGATTCAAGTTTAATTTTTAACATATTTTAAAATGAACTTCCATAAAAAGAATACTCCTTTTCAAATACATTACACACTAATGAACCAATAATTTTTTTCTGAGGTTTAATCTACATTTTCGTGAAGACATAAGAACAAAGAAGGTTTGCTTTCTTAGAATGTGCCATTTATGTATACAAAAATCATGAATGGTGGTAACTGCAAATGGCTTGAACCCACCTTATTTGACTTTCATGGTATAAAATGGAATATGAGCAATGCATATTGTCAATGTATTGAATCCATTTATTTAAATAATATTTTAAGATATAAAGTGATACTTTTAATTAGGTAAATGAGTAAAGATCTTCTCAAAATTATGCAACTAAACCCCTCCACCAAAAAACACCTGTCTTGCTGTGACAAGGACTACTGATATCAGAATGAATCTGGCCACAATAATCCTCACAAGGGGACAAACAGAAGAAGCTTCTTTATTTGTACTTCCTTTCAAAGAGATTTAACACCTTATGCCTACTGATTGATTCATCCCTTAATTTTGCCTTCCTTTCTTGATTGTCAAATCTAATTCTGCAGGCTGTTCATCTCTTTCAAGTAATATATGTCCATTATAACAATTTCTATATTTACATTCCTTCAGTCAGCTTCTCACCTCCCTCATAACTGGAGGTCTGGAAGCTGGATTTTAAATTGTGTGCCTTACACATATCAAATAATCTCCTCAAATGTGTCTTAGAAGAATGAGATTAAGTGCAAGTCTACTTTCATCAAAAGTAGCAATAAAATTGTATGCTGTATTTTACAAATAGCTGATGTCAAAGAGGTAGTTCAACTGAAAAAATGAAAGAAAACACAGTGAAGTCTGCCTGTTTCTTCTTGCGATGACTAAAAAGTTACAGAAATTAGAACTGACTTCCCAAGCTACCTAAACTAACTTTGCAGCTCATTTGCCATTTACACTTACACTGTGACTCACTCTGGTTTGGGGTGGAATTAAAGGAAATGGGGGTGTCTAACAATGTTTAAAATTCAGTTGTTATCTATATTAAGACAACCAATATTTTAAAACTTACTGTTTTTGTTCAGATCCCAGAAGGCACAGATGGGATGATGCACTTCCTATATTAACATAAGAATAAACATGTGAAATTGTGTTTAAAATGCCATGATTTAAATAGGGCAAAAGAATAAAAACACGAAGGGTTTCACAAAGAAATAGATTAGTATTAACATGCCAATTCAACCTGAAAATGTCAGGCAATTTAGGGAGATCTTCTTCTCACCCACAGAGACTTCAAGCGAAAATCAACTCTAACCTCATAAGGAATCATACTACCTACTCATTTATCTGTAGGTTACTACAAATGTCCCATCATTAAGTATATTGATTCTACTCTCATTCTTAGCATTTAGAAAAGCTCTTGACACTACAATTTCACATCATCTTCAAAAATTCTCCTTTATGTCTGGGTATTTACATAGACAAATTGAAAACAAGGACTCGACAAGATATCTGTAGACTCATGCTCACAGTAGCATTATTCACAAGAGCCAAAAAGTAGAAGCAACCCAAGCGTCTATCAATGGAGGAATAGACAAACAAAATCTAGTATATACATACAATGAAATACTCTTCAGCCTTAAAAAGGAAGTCAATTCTGACAGATACTGCAACACGGATAAACCTTGAAGACACTGTGCTATGAAATAAGCCAGTCACAAAGGACAAACACTGTATGTTTCCACTTATATGAGGTACTTAGAGTAGTGAAATTAAGAGACAGAAAGTAGCATGGTGGTTGCCAGGTGCTATTGAAAGGAGAGAACAGGGAATGGGTATTTAATGGGAGGAGAGTTTCAACTGGGGAGATGGATAGTGGTGATGGCTGCATAACAATGTGAACACACTTAATGCTATTGAACTGTACAGTTAAAAATGATTAAGATGATACATTTATACTATGTACGTTCCACAATTTTTAAAACTCTTCCTTTATGAATGAAGGGGCTGAAACAAAGGAGGCCAAAGTGTTGAACACGGAAGTCTAAGACAGTTCGTGGCAAAGGAGGCTAGATCTTAGGTGACTTGGTTTTCAATCCTCAGCACACTCATTTCCGGCCTGCCTTCCTGCCTATCTAATAAATGGCAGAATCATGAGGAGAGCCCTTTAGAAAAGTGAGAAAAACCTGTTCTTGGGCCATCTGGGACAATGAGAACTTCCATCTAATTTTATCAAACAAACAGATGACAAGGGTAATGAAGCAACAAGAAAAGCAACATTTGCAAAAACTAACCACTGCTAACCTCTCAAAAAATAAGTCCACCCTCCCCTGTTTCTTTGTTGGCTTTCCCAGTTGCAGTTATCTTTGCAAATATACACAGAAATACAAAGAAACAACCAAAACCTCTAGGGGCAGAATTGTGCAACTACATCTGCATCTAATTTATTTGAAGCAATATATGTTGTATCTGCAAAATAGAAGCCCTTCTCTTCACTTCCCTTCTCTGTCTGATTATTGAGTCCTAGATAAGACTAACCTCTCCAGCTGCTTCAATTTACTGTGACTTTAAAGCACTACCTGACCAGTTGTTCTCTCTTTATGGAAAACTGGGCCCTACTCCACAAAAAAAGGGTCAGTTACTTTTTAACATGTAGAAAAAAAGGCCCCACTAGTATCTTAAATAGTCCACTTCTGTCCAAATGCTATTGGGAGCGTTTTCTTACCTGAGTTCTTGTATGTTTGATTTTTATTTGAACAGGATCCTTCAGATTCTGGATAGTAATGTTTCCAATACTGCACGCCATTACATAACTCACTAAGGTTTTTCTTTGGGGTCCGACATCCTTTTAAAGAAAAAAAAATCGCGTGTATCAGTCAGAAGTATACACTTTTATTTTACTTTGGTGCTCCAAAATAAGCAAACTGTCAGCAATTTTTACACTTAAGATCTTCAGTTCTAGAACATCCTGTTTATCCCATCAAGTTGCTGGCTTTCCTGAAGGAGGTTTGCTATTTCCCTTATTATAATAAATACATTGAGGGAATGTGGGGAGCCAATATTGTAAGACTGAGTTCATAAAACTACTTCTTGATTGTGGTGACTGATGTCAGCCAGTTAACATCTAAAACAATGCAGACTCATAAATAATATAAACTCATAAAAAGCTGTGAAACAATTAGATCATTTCCCTACTTTAGAAAATAGATGTTGTTTTCTTTCAGAGAAGTATGAAGAAAATATAGTGTGAAAAATAAAAAAGCAAGACATCTTTCACATCCATGCCAACAGCCTGACATGTTTACTAATTTACACCTAAAAGTAATACTGGATTCAAGTGCCATCCAGGACTTCTACCTTCTTCTCTGATTGTATACTTGCCAGCATCTGTGGATTTCACTTAAGCAATAAGGCTGTCAGGAAATCAAATCTGTCCCATAAAGTAGTTTGGACCAATAAGCATTCTATTCTGCAAGTTCATCTCTATTTTTTTCTTTCCCTTGTATTTCTTGTCAAATCTCCTGAATTTCTCTTTATATCATAGCTTACAAATCAGTTATTTTGGAATAATCACAGGATAAATTCCAAATAAAACACAGCATCCAGAATATAGCTCTTTGTTAATTTTGTGTGGTGGTCATTATTAAACTCAGCTACTAGCTGGTGATACCCAGCCTTTCAGTAAAACACAAAAAAAACCATCACTATCGTACCTTGCCCTCTATGATAGGGGAGAACCACAGAACCTTTAAAGTTTTTTCATTCTCCTGTAAATTAACTTTAGAAATTGAACATATGCACATATGCTTCCTTTCTTTTTTTTTTTTTTTTTTAAGAGACAGGTCTCACTATGTTGGCTTGATTGGTCTTGAACTCTTGGTCTCAAGCAATCCTCCCTCCTCAGCCTCCCAAAGTGCTAGGATTACAGGCACAAGCCACTGCGCCTGGCCAGATATGCCTCCTAATAACAACTTTGGTAGAGAAATACCAAAGGAGAAGGAAACAATGATGTGGAGAAGACTCAAAACAATGACAGATTCTTGGAAATCTAAGAGTGCAGGGCTAAACCTTCCCCCTGCATTGGACCCCCTTTCTGTACCATTCACATTTTGTGGCACTTACATACATACATGTTTTGCTGCATTTTTATATTGGTTTTTAGGTAACATTGTCATACACTTCAAATTAACATAATTTTTAAAACTGCAGTTGTACATGTTTATAGCTATTAAATCTTTCAGGATAAATTACATGTTTTATACAAAATATATAAATTGCATTCATATAAATCACCAAATTTGTATAGAGCTGGTTCCTAAAACATTTGTTGATAAAATTTTTAAATTTTGGAATTAACTACTGTCAAGGATTCCATGGTATTATTTTTCCTTGACTATATCTCTAGTTGGCTGTTCCTCTACACACGACATATAAAGGCAGATCTATTAGAAACAATCCTCTGGCCTTGAGACTTGCTATTTTCTCTTATATAAGTCACATTGTTCAATATGCAATGATATCTTGAATTTAATAGATAAGTTTTATTTTTTAAAAAGGGCCCAGCGAACCTGCTCTCGATCAGGTTGTACTTGTAAAGGCAAACAGAGGTCACCAGTGTTTGCTGGCAGTGGGCCTTCTAGAATCTAGAAATGATGCCAATAAAAATGATAATATGTGCTTAGCACAATGCCATCTTACTCTGCGGATGTGTAAAGACCAAAGGTCACTTGAAATACTAATGGGAAAACTGATTAAAGCCAAGAATGCTGCTCATTATGTAAACAGTGCTTACTGCTAAATTAAAGGAAAAAAAAAAAAAAACCCTTTCCTTTGGTGCACAATTTCTTTAACTCTAAAGGCCTAAATGATTGGAGAGCATAAAATATTTAATAAAAGTAATAATAAACGGTCATTTCTTCACTAATTCAATTTCTAATTGTTTAATGCAAGCCTTAGCCTAATACTTGAATTATTTTAAAAACTGAAGTACATACAACTTGTTAATTAGCGTATTATCTGAAATAAAATATTTAATCAATTATATTAAAAATTTTCATTTTTGAAAACGCAGTGAATTTTTCTAAACCTTCTGATATATTTCAACGGAATCTAAAGTTTTGTTTTTTTCCTTTGAGCAAAGAAACTTCATTTGCAATTGAAAAATAATAATTTAATGAATGTGCTTACCTGGAAAAGTCCAGTTTTGTTGAAGAAAGTAAACTGTGCTCTTCTAACTAATACAGAATCTTCTTGACTTAAATTCTCAAGTAAGTTTGGAGGCAAAATTACAGATGCCAGTGGATCCACCTGTCCACTCTCAAAATCCATCTGTCACACACACACAGATATATTGGTCAAGTAATCATAATTGAATGGTAATAACTTTATTCCACATGCATAGTTAGGCGAGTGAACAATTGCAAGTTCAAATTAGCCAGTACCAGGACTTCCCTTTGTATCTACAGTAGTCACTGCAACTCCTGGATAAACCCCTACAGACAGAGCTGTAGATCTCATTTGGGTTTTACATGTGTGTCAAAGGAGAAAATGCATTGATTTTAATTAAGACATAGGAAGAAATCTATAAATAAGTCAACATTTTCAAGTATAAGAATTAGATTTACCAGCAGCAGATTTTGAGGTTTTCTCAAAACACGTAGTGAAAGATAATAACTATGGGAGGAAGGGGCAAGGGAGAGAGAAAGAGAAAGAGACTGAAGTTAACTTGTTGATTTCGGACTGCATTAAAATTTTATGAACACTCTCAGATAGCATTTTTCCTGAAACCATAGCTCAAGGACAAAGAATCCTTTCTTGCAAATTGTCTTGGAATGAGACTGAGGTTGACTGAGTTTTACTCTTAAAATGTGAAAGAGAATTACCCAAAAGAGCCCCTAGTCTAATGGAGAAAAAAGGTCTTGCCTGTATCCTGATTTCAGGCTTTTTATATTTTCAGTTTGTTCTATCTCCACAGTTAAAAGATATATTGTGCTTCACATACTATACTCTCCCAGGTCAAGGACAATGCTTCATTCATTTTGTTTGCTCTGGTGGCTAATAGTGCCTGGCATGTAGTAGGAACTTGAAAACTCTTTGCTTATGTGTCACTTGAGCATGTTGAAAAGGTTCTCCATTAATCCAGCCCCAGCTTATGTGTCCAGCCGTACTGTCACCTGCTATCCCAGACTTCTACATCACGGGTTCTCAAAGTATGATCCTTAAACCAGCAATGTCTAAGGAACTTGCTAAAAGTGCAAATTTGGTGGGCCTACCCAGGACCTACTAAATCAGAAACTCGTGGAGTAGGTCCCAGAAATCTGTTTTAACAAGTCCTCCAGTCCTCCAGAAGATTATTATTTTTTTCTTTTTTCTATTGAGACAGAGTCTTGCTCTGTCACCCAGGCTGGAGGGAAGTGGCATGATTCCAGCTCACTGCAACCTCCACCTCCCAGGTTCAAGTGATTCTCGTGCCTCAGCCTCCCGAAGAGCTGGGATTACAGGCCTGCACCACCATGCTTGGCTAACTTTTTTTTTGTATTTTTAGTAGAAACAGGGTTTACCATGTTGGCCAGCCTGGTCTCAAACTCCTGACCTCAAGTGATCCACCCACCTCGGCCTCCCAAAGTGCTGGGATTACAGGCTTGAGAGACTGCGCCCAGCCTCCTCCAGAAGATTCTAATGTTCAGTTTGAGAACCACTGGCAAAGAGAATGCACCATGCTTCTTTTCACCTTGGGGCCCTTAAAGCTCTTTCCTCTAACTGAACTGATGCTCACCCCAAGTATGGTGGCCCCTACTCATGCTTAGCTCCAGTAACGCCTCTTGTAGAAGGTAAGCTGACCACCCCTGTCATCCAGATTATGAAAGTATACCCATTCTGAGCTCCCACAATACTTTATGGCTACTGCTCTAGTTAAACTTAGCCACTTCATGGACCAAGACCTCTTGGAAGCAGCAACTGCTAAGTGATCAGCAAGTTTTTATATCTCTAAGTAATTAATTAAAATGAAAGAAACCACTGGCTCATTACCTGGAAATATGATTCATTATTGCTTGGAAGACCAATGCTAAAATTTGAAATTGCATTTGTCCCTGGTAACAGGGATGATACGCCGAGAGCCAAGTTCCGAGTTGTAATATTCACATGTGATGTGCTATTTAGGTCTATCTTGAAGGCCAATTCATCAATTGTTTTTAAAGCTCTAAAGTAACGACAAAAAATATCACTATTAAGTAATACGATATTTTAGATTCTTAAACATACATGTTTTGCTGCATTGCAAAATACAAACAAAATAAAATTGTGTTTAGATTTTCTGATCTTAACATGAACACCCATAAAATTACCCCAATCCACAGTGATATCTGTTAAAACACGGAATCACAGGGATGGATAAATTCTCAAGAGAAATATATGCTTTAAAGAAAATTAACAATTAAATCGTCCTGAACAAATACTGTTTTTCATTTATTTTAGCCTCTCTTTTCTCACACGAAAAAGCATCCTCCCTACCTTACGGCTTATCAAGAATCAAAGGAAATAATGCAATAAAAGTGTTTTGTGAACTGCAAGATGCTATAAAAATGTTTATATTGTTATTATGTAGATTGTTAGAAAATACATTTTTAACAAATATAAAATTTTCTTCAGAGAAATGTAGAAGGGAAGGAAATAGAAAAACATGAAATATTCTAATATTAATACATTAAATGAAGCAATTAAATACAAATTGAATCATATAAATACAGGTACATTTTCATCTGCCCCAGCATGTTCATTTCAGAAGTCCAACAATCACGTGGCTGTGGCTGTCAGTGGCATAGTTCACAGTATAGTGGACTTATAATGATCAGTTATGCATAACTCTACTGGCCAACTAAATTTAGAATTTTAGAATTTTTAATCTAAATTTAGAATTTTCAAATAAAAAATGAAAGACTGCTTATGCTTTCTAGGGCTATGTATATTGTAAATTGTATTTCTCAAAAAAAACCACACAGAACTTTTAAGTTCACGTTGTGAATGACTTTGCTTCACTATTAACGACTATCAATACATCTTGCAGAGATTTGAATTCTGAAATCTGGGCACAAAGTATTCAGATAGGTGAGAAATCATGTAACATCATTATCCAATAAAATTTACTCTCCAGGAAAAGAAAATACTTACTCAGAAGAAGACTCAAGCAAGTCACTGTCTGAACTGCTTAAGATATTAGAAAATATATTCATTAGAGTTGAGCCAAGTGTTATATCAATGTTTTCTTCTTTATTCACAATTCTTTTGACCTGTTCCACAATGTTGGTAATATTGGCTGAGGTTAAGTTCTGCCCATCAGCAGTTAAATTTAAAATCTGGTTAGCAACTTCATTTGCTTCTTCTAAAACAAAGGCAGAAGAAAACCACACTAAGTTTTACCTGCATATTTTGAGCATTTCCAGGAATCCAAAGTAGAGTGTAATATTTCACTTTACAGTTGAAGCAAGAAAGTGAGATTTTCCTGTGTATACCTCATCCCCATATTCACAAGGCAATAATATTTCTTTCTATGCAGAGACTAACTTCTCTCTTTAGTAAGATACAAATAAGTAGGAGGGATGAATGAACACACAAAGTTCTAAGAGAAACATTCCCAGAATCCCTGAATAAGTGCATATTTGCTATTTAAAATTAATGCAAACTACAAAACATTGATACAAATATCAATTTATATATTAGTTTTGTCTTCTCTAGATTTTCCTTACTATTTTTAATCCCCTACAGAACAGAAAGTTAAAATGAAAGTAAAAAGTATTTTCTGTCTTAAGTGAAACAATCATTTGCCTTTTAATATGAAAACAGTATCACATAGCAGAAGACTATTTCCGAAGACAATGAAAATCATGAAGCATGAAGTCATGTCATTTTGTCCTTGAGAAATAAAGGAAAATTGCTCACTTACTTAAACAGTTGGAGATATCAACAGGTCCCCAGTAGGTTACCAATGGGTTGGTAGCATTGTAAGAACTATGAAACAAAATAGATATTTTATATATCTGATATAACTGATATTATTTTGTACTGCTTAAAGGGATTTTTACATGATGTATACGTTTATCACAATATGATCAATGGACAAGCTTCCCTTTAAGACACTGAGCTTCTCACTCTTTCCATTTTAATTCTCTGTTTATCTCTGTACCTGTTTATATGTCCACTTTCTATCTCTCTAGCCTATTTCTGTTTATCACCCTATCTATACAATGTTCCCAAATTCTCTCCATTTCTCCACCTCATTCTTCTCACCCTTCCTTATTCTCTCCTCTCTCACCCCAGTTTGTTTCTCCATTTGCACTATTTCCTTCTCCAAGTTTTCTTTTCCTGTTTTCCTATAAATGATATTAGAACTGAAAAAATTAGTTAATAACTTTTGGGATTTGCCTTGATTTCTAGGTAAGTTTCCTTTGAAAATAAAACTGTAATGCATTGAAATAAATTTCATGCTAAAAATTCTTATGGGAAAAAAATCAGTAGCATGCATCTTGGAAACAAAATACCAGCAGTTTCCTAACCTAGGATACATTGACCAAGTACTGCTTTAAGAACTTTACAGGTAAAATCTGATTTTGAGTTCACATAACTCTGCAAAACGATTATAATCCACATCTTATAGAAGATTAAATGCAATTTGATAAATCAATCAATTTTCCAACTTCTCACAGCCAGGAAGAGATGGAGCCACATTTCAAACTCAAGTCCATGCATCTCTACAGTCCCCTTCTTTGCTCCCTACAAAGTGTCAAACCCAGCAGTACTTACAGTATGCAAAGTATTTATGCATAGGCAATTTCCATTTCTGAATTTCCCCCAAGAAAACTCTAATTGGGAGCAAGGTGGGTAGAGAAATGGATTTGACTTGCTATTCCATGAATCCCTGCAATTATCTTGTCTCTGAGGTTTCTGTTAAACATTTAGAGAAAATCTACACCCTGACAGTTTCCATCAGCAGACTATCCCAATCTGGATCTTGTCTTCATTTCCTCTTTGCCTCGTCTCCCCATTCCAACAATAATCAGTCAAAATAGTTAAAAAGTTTCGGAATTCCAGATGCATGTTCCAAGGCTAGGCTAGGTTCATCCACATACAAGGTACTTTGCTCTGGTGCTACCCACTGGCTTCTAAATTCTTCAGTTTTTCTGTGAGAGGACTTGATTAGCATGTGGCTGGGAGGAAAACACTGCCTTTCTGAGTCATCCACTTATGTTATCTTTATTCCCCAGGAGTGAATGATACAGGCATACACAGAGATTCCTGCCCTTCTTTGCAATCAATATAATGCCTGAGAACTACCATGCTGCACGTATAACCCTGGGAAGGCTGATAACGTGGAGCTTTTCTGGCAAGAGTCAGTGAAAATATTACCACATCCGTGAAGCAGAAAAGCCAGGCTTGTCTGGACAAGGAAGAACGTATTCAGAAGGTGGGATAGATGGCCAGTAGTAGCCTTTGGGTTCCTCCACGGCAAGACAATGACCTATATGAACATAAGAACCAGCATGAGAAATATTCACCTATTTTTTAAAGTTAGAGATTAGAGATGCAGGATGAAAGCAAAATGACAATGCTGGTAATCAGGTATTTCTTTAATGTAATACCAAAATATTAGTGTTTATCTTCAGAATTTATTAAAAAAATTAGAAGTTAGAAAAAACATTAACATTTAATACACTTCAAATCCAAAAATCATTACGTTGGACAAAACCGTTAAGTAAAAAACACAGTTATGTAAGTATAAACATGAAACATACATTATCATTCTAATCATTAGCAGATACTAGTTTTATTCAAAGAAATAAACCCTACAGAGAAGGAAAACAATCCTGAAAAATTCAAAATGTAATTTGATTTTTTTCAAGGGAGAAAGCCTAGAAATGATGCCTCGATAGTGTCATCTTTGAGTTGTGTGGCTATTTTATAGAAAACATTCCAGCTGCTCTGATAGCCTCTCCTGCCTGGAAGCTAACTAAGGGGGCCACAGGGAGTCACCTGGAAACCAACAAACTCAAACTCTCAGACTTCTTTATCCTCAAATCATCTGACTTTTTGTTTGACAACTCTAAGTAAGCCTCATGACATCAATAATTCAGATTCTATATTTTAAAGGATATCAAAGTAACAGCAATACATCAACAACAACAATAAACTCTTGTATTTCAGTAGTGAGCATTAGCGAGTTACATCAGTTTTCTGGGAACAAGTACTGTCATCACCAACTGAAAATTCAAATAACTTTCCCATGTATACTGTGAACTTTAAAACTGTTAGGTTTTAGCCTTTTATTTTTCCATTGGTAGAAGCACTTATCCACAGATTCACTTGCAGAAAAACAATGAAATGGATAATTTAAATTAAATGGTATAAATTAAATGTCTAGGTATATGGAGAGAGTGGTGCTGGGCTTTCCCAGCCTATGAGGACAGAGCCAGTGCTGGTCCTCCTAGGGTTCTCCAGTCATAGATAAACTACCATTTGTCAGACTCCTTCTTTGTGAAGACTCTTATACGTGAAAGGGCAGCAGCTTGCATTCTCCCTCCCTCCAAGAAGCCCCATTTGTTAAGAAGTAAGTATTTTCCCATAGAGACTCAGAAATGGTTTATTACCATGATTAGTATTATTATTTGCATTCATCCATCTCTATGAGTTCTCTGTAACTGTGTACATCCACCCAATAGAGATGGGTGGCTCCTCACAGAAGTGGAGATGCCTGCCTCTTTACTACACTGTGATTCTGGCCTTGGTCGCAATCGCCCTCTTCAAGGCTGAGGAACACTTGCTTCCCTCAATTCAGCCTCCTGAGTGTAGAGAAGGCAAAGGGTCAAAGTTTTCTTTTCTTTTGATCTCTACTAATGTACCTAATCACAGTTTAATTGTAATCATAGAATAACATTAAAACAATTGCTTTTTGTTATCCATATTTGTGAACATTTGATTTCCTAAAATATTCTCATGCAGACTCATTCATTCGTCTATTCAACAAGTGTTCCAGTTCCAGGGAATGTGCTGGGTTCTGGGAATATGTGGGAAGTAAGAGTTAAAGAAAAAAGAAAATATGATTTTAAGTCAGAGATTATTGTTTACAGAATATATATATATATATATATATATATATATGAACATAAATATATCTAGTCTTCTAAGTACCATGGTCTTCTGATGCATATGATGCTCTAGGCATCTGGACAGCATGAAGTAGAGGCTCAAAGGCAGTGATGTTTATTCTTGATTTCAGAAAAGGTTCCAAAGAAGAGGTGACTTAGGAGCTGTCTTTAAAAATACATAGGTGATAACGAGGTTGACGGTGGGAGTGGAGAAGAACAGTGTGCAAAGATATAGAAAGGGCATGTAAAGGAAGGAGCACAGCCTCTTTGTGGAAGTACAAGCCGTGCCATATGTGTGGCTAGAGCTTAGGATGTGAACGATCTCCAGGAGAGACTTGATTTTAGGTCCAACAGAATCCCTACATTCATGACCTAGTCCTGTGAAGACAGTGGTATCTAATAGAGACAGGGAACATGAGAGAAGGAGACGTTTTCTGTTTGTTTTTTTGAGATAGGGTCTCATTCTGTTGCCCAGGCTGGAGTGCAGTGGCATGAACATGGCTCACTGCAGCCTTGACCTCCCAAGCTCAAGTAATCCTCCTGCCCAGCCCCGCCTAGTAGCTGAGATTACAGGTGCGCAGCACAACACCCAACTAATTTCTTAATCTTTCGTAGAGACAGTCTCCCTATGTAGCCCAGGCTAGTCTCGAATTCCTGGGCTCAAGTTATTCTCCCACCTTGGCCTCCCAAAGTGCTGGGATTATAGGCATGAGCCACCATGCCCAGCAGGAGATGTTTTAAAACAGGAAATCTCCTTCTATAAGATTTATCTCATTAGAGTTCCCACATCCACATCTACACACTCTTTTTTTTCCTAAAGTTGACAACAGCGATGATCAAGATTATTCTGGCATTTTGTTCATATTGTTAGTATTTGCAAAATATGTTCCTAAAGTAAAATATAAACTTTCATCTACCTCCTTCATTCCCTTGGATTCACAGATACTGAGCTGATTTTTTTTTCTGCTATGTCACTCATTTGTTACTGAACTTCATCATCAGAAAAAAAAACTTACATAAACAAATAGCACACAAAGAAAATTTCTGTTGTTGTTTCAAGTAAACCTGAATATACAGTTGTATAAAATGCATATTATAAAAAAATTAGTCACTTACCCAGTTGTCTCACATTCACTGTATGTAGCCTCAAGCCTTCATCCAAGGACTCATTATTTTTTAGGAGCTTCTGCTGAATGATTTTTCCTTCTAAATTAGTATTGTTGGTAGCATTGTAAACTAGAAGGGCCCAAAGCACCAACCTAGGGAAACATTTCGGATAGAACTGTTGTTGTTGTTCATTGGTTGGTTGTCATTTGGTAGGAGAAACAGAGTATTTGGATGTAGAGGGATGACCATCACCTGTTGAGACTGAAGAGATTAGCCAAGGTGCTCAGAGACTTTCTCTGCTGCTGTGTAAATTATAATGTTAAAAATATTCCAATATTAATAGATTCTATAGGCTATTGCTTGTATAATTCTGTCAAATAACTCCATTTCTTTTCAGAAATATTTTAATATTTAATATTTATAGTAGTATATTATATAGTCATATTTAAAGCATAAACACAAGAAAACAGCATTCCTGTGGTTAATTCCACATTTTTTCTTTGTGGCCCCAAATTAATTTTTTTTTTAAAAAACTATGATTTCAACTGACCATTTGTCTTTTGAAGTTACTACTTCTAACTATTAGAAATTAACTATTTATATTTACTAACACTATAAAAGTGTTACTATTCATGAATGTGGTATAATTTCTTCAGAATAGCAACAAATGATTTTCTCTCTCCATGAGGCATTTGCAAATACTTTGTATGGTAAAAAGTTTCACAAAATAAATACTCAAAATCGACTCTGTGATTGGTCAGCATATTACTTAAGAAGGTTATAGAATGGTTGACCTTGAAGGTCTTTAAAAAGGAAATACCTCTATGGGAAGCAAAGAAATGTATCCCCAAAGCCCTGTTAAAAACTTTTGGTTCTACAATTTAAAGTAATATAATTTTCTGTTCCACTACAATCACAGCTATAGTCAAAGGCAGAAATCAAAACTATTAATTTAACATTGAGGTAAAAGTAAGTAACATTATTTTGTCAGGTAGAGGGGAATTTCTTTTGCTTATATGTAAAAGCTCTGGATTCACAAAAAAATTGTTTCTTCTTCATATTCAGAGGAGAAATGAATAATATAAGATAAGACGTTATATTACTGAGATCAGTTACTGTCTTCATGCCGAAGACAAAGTGGTAGTATTGTTTTTAAACTAGTTATGGAATGTCCAGTAGAGACGCAGTGACATATTTTATTTATGAAACTATGAATAAGTATTAGTTATAGTAGTAATTGATTTGTGGTGTTAAAAAATAAGAAGGAATATGTGAAATATTTGCTATTCAAGGCTAGGTGAAATTAAATAGCTCAAGTTTTCTTTCCTAAATATCTGTGCTAATTTCAAGGAAAAGTTGCTCTACTCTTCTCATAATTAACTCTGAAAAGCTCTCTCTAAAATGATCTACTGCTTACCATTCACATACAAGCCATATTTCAGGATGAGGCAAACATAATGAATATAATGATAGCTGTGAACATAGATGTGACTATGATAGCTTAACAATTTTTAAAATGGCCCACGAAAAGTATCCCTGGATTAAGTCATTGTTTAAAGACAAGCTTCGCCACTCCAGTTGGCGAGAACTTACAGCTGGGAATGTGACCTTTTACTTGTCTTGAATACTGAGAACATAATTAGCCCAAAGTATTGTGGGTGATATTGAATACCCAAACCCAACAAGTCAGGAATAGCCATACATTTTCACAGGTCTTATCTGTGTGTTTTCCTCTCTCATCCTGAAAACTGAACTATTTTATGGTTCTACAAAGTCACATTCTATCTGTTGTTACCATCAGCCATTCTTTATTTGAAAAAAAAAACTCTCTGTGGCTTTGGTTTCCTGTCTGTCTAGGCAATAGAGTATGACAGCATTATCTGAAGCTATGGTCTGTGTTAAGTGATACAATCAAATTGAAAGGAAAAGTTTTTTTAAAAAAAAACAATGCATGTAAAAGTAGTAGACTGTGGTTTTGACGAAAACTGAGACTATAAAGCCTCACCAATGAGGGTAAGAGCCATAGAGAATAGAAAAAAGAGAGACAAGAAAGGCTATAAACATAAATATTAAATAATGGCAAGAGTTCATACCAAAAAAACCCTAAATATGTGGATTTTGCTTATACACTGTCTCAGTTCATTCTCCCTATAATTTTCTGTAAAATTACTCATTGCTTTGAAGACCAGGAAACTGAAATCCCATGAATTTAAATGTCCTTCAAGAAGAGTTTCTGAGGTGCTGACATGTACTAACGATGGCTGATTTTAGTATCACCAGGTAGAAGAACCACAGTAAGTATACTAAAAAGCGGACGCTGACTGTCTGAAGAAGGTATACCATTGGCTATATCTACCAAACCCAGGGCTGTCCCGATCGCTACACAAAGTGTCCAGCAAAGGGATCCTGATTGCCGCTGGATCCATTACTGAAGATGCAATATGTCCTAACAGAAAGGATTGAAAAAAATTATTTGGTTAAATAGTGGAGAAGAGTTCTGTCACCTTCAAGAATACAGTACTGAAATATACTACTGTGTTTTCATATCATAAAGAAAAAATTATAATAGCAGAAAATAAAAACAAGTTTCCCTAATCAGATGGCTCAATCCAGTCCATTTAATATGTATACAAAAATGGCATCTTTCAATATAACTTTCAAAACATTTGTTTTTCTAGTGTTGAATTGAAAAGAAAACAAAAGCTCTCTGGTCAATTCTCATATGAAATTTTATCTTCTCATAGTAAGAAGATATCACCTGAAAAGAAGCAAGCTCCGTCATCAGGGCTGTATATCCATAAGATTTAATTCAGTCTATTGAGATCCAGCAAGACTTATAGAAACTTTTGCTTCACAACAAATTTTTTAAAAATTGTATGGAGGCCAGATATGACATCTCACGCCTGTACATGTAATCCCAGCACTCTGGGGGGCTGAGACAGGAGGATTACTTGAGGCCAGGAGTTTGAGATGAGCCTGAGCAACATAGCGAGACCCAGTCTCTACAAAAACAGTATTTTAAAATTTAGCCAGGCATGCTAGCACAGGTGTGTAGCCCCAGCTACTCAGGAGGCTAAGGCAGGAGGATCATTTGAGCCCAGGAGTTCAAGGCTGCAGTGAGAGATGGTCACACCACTGCACTCCAGCCTGGGTGACAAAGTGAGACTCCGTCTCAAAAAAAAAAAAAAAAAAAAAGTCTACAGAGATGCAATACATGACCTGAATAATAAATACAACTAAATTTATTCCATTTGGAAGTTTAGGGTTTTTTTGTTTGTTTGCTTTTTTGTTTGTTTGTTTTACATTTGATCCTTACATGGGTTTTTTTTGTTTGTTTGTTTTACATTTGATCCTTACATGCCAACTGGTCATATACGCTGGACACATCCATTAAATTACCTGCATGATTAAGGCATGATCCTGATCTAAATTTTAAAAGGGAGACTTCAGAAAATTAGCTAATAGCTTTAAATGCTGAAAATATTTAGGCATCTATTATCCATATTATTAGATGTTATCAGATATAAACACTTTATTTAAAGCTATTTTTTTTGAAGGTACCTTTGCAATTTCAAATAAGAGGCAATGGGTTATCATAAATAAACGGGAAATACTAAAAATAATAATCCATCCATTTTAAATGCCCTATTTCTCAATTATTTTTCATTGGATATACATTACTACCCAGTCTGTTATATTACAGTTTTAACTACAAGAAAAAAGTAGTGTACAGTAATGCTAAAGAAATAACTGTGCTATGTGATTTTTTCTTTCCTATCTAATTGTTTTCATTTCTCTACCAGATAAAGTAGTGAGCAAGAGAAAGAATGTTACACTCTTTATAAGACTTTGTCCCGTTACCTTGGCTCATTCTCAAGGCTTCTCTTGACTTTAATCTTGTCCTCTCCAGCACTCAGGTGAAAACTAAAAACACAAATACATATATTCATTAATCCACCTCACCAACTGCATCATCAACAATAAATTTTGGGGACCTGAAATAAAGAGACAGAATGGGAATTCTAAGCCAATATTTCCAAATGTGTGTCCTGAGGTTCTAGCCTCTTTCACAAAGCTAGGCAACTGTGTGCTTTTGCTCTGTTTTGAAGATTCACAATTCATATTATTAAAGAAATTGAGACGTTCTGATAAAAAAATCTGCTTCAGTTTGTACAATGACCTACTTCCTGAACTTATATGACAATTTGACCCCTTTTCTGTGTTATTAAATCTCTTATCTTCACAGGATATACGTTCAAGGGTCATGACATAAACTTTAGGAAACTAGTTCAGGTATAGAACTATGAAAACAAGGTATACGGGAGGATATATGGACAATACGAATTGCTAAAGATTAGTGGAGGATTTAAATATAAATACAGTGAAGGATAATTTCAAAAAGTTAGGTTGCAATCAGACTGTTGATGTACGAGATTAGATCTGGAAAAAAAAGTGGTCTTGAAATGGGTACACACAACCAGGGGGTGCTCTAGGTGATCCACCAGGGTGTGAGAAGAAACTAACAACTTCTATTTATATTTAATTATCCGATTTTAATTTTTGACACATTATAACATGATTTAAAACAAATATGAATTAACTGGAATGCATGATCAAAACAGTTTAAAACCATTGCTGCAGCATGGAGGTTTTTTGTGCAATGAACTAATACACAGTTGTTTTAGAAAGATTATGTATATAGTAGCTATGTGTGTGTATTTGTATGTATATTTTGGTACAATCAGAGAGACAAATAGTAGCATTAAATTAGACACTACTTTTAACTTATCAAATAATTTATTCTGTCTTACCTGATATTAATGACATAAACCATGTAGTTCCAATTTTGGAAGGTTGAATTGAGCTGGAAAACAATGGAAAAGGCTGAGTTTTGCTAATACCTTTAAAAAATATCTAATTCAAGTTTCTACCTAAAACATAAGTTGTTAAATGAGACAAGACCCTGGGAAAATCCTGAAGAGTTGGAGGAGTGAACAGTTAATGGATCATTGTAACAGTTAATGGATCACTGTATACCAAGAATTTGATAAATGTTATTCCTTTCAATCCTCACAACAACCAATGAAATAGGTATTATCCCCACATACTCCATAGTCTTATATATAAAGAAACTGAGCTTTCACAGATAAGAAATGGTTTGCCCAAGATCACCCAAGTAAGCAGTAGCAGATGCCAGATTGGAACCCAAGTCTGTCTGTTTGGAAAACTATCATTTCCTCTCTAGCCCTCATATTAAAGAAGATTTGCAATGAATACCTTCTCTATTCTTCATTTAACAAACACTGAGATACACTAAAACATTTTTCTAGTAATTACCATCTCACAATATTAGTAATAAGAAAAATTATAAATTAATAATATAAATTAAAAAAATAAAATAAGTTCAATACTATTGGAACTATGTATGTATTATGTGGTTATTTAGCAGTCTTTATGGTCTCAGCATAAGAGTTTTTAATGAAGCAATGGATTCCTCCAATATAAAGAAGCTTCTATGATGCAGTTTCCCATACAACTGCAAAACAAGATTCCCTCACTGACATGAGAGCCTCCTATTCACACATCACCTCTGAAGAGTGATTTAGGCCTTGTTTCATATACACATTTAGCCTCTCTTTTAAGCATTTCTAAAACTGAATGTAAGTTTTAGGGAATCCTGGCAAAAAAAGTGTTAAATTATTTAAAAATTGTAAATAGTAATAATTTGAAACAGGTACACTATTTATATTTTCTCTGTTATCAAGTATCTGCTTTGGTATCTTGCATTTTAAACAAAAATGTCTAGTAAAATTTAGCTGCAGATGAGAATAAAGCTATGTCGAAAACCATGCATGAAGTAAATATAAATGTAAGCTTATACCTTATCTAGCACAAACTTTCTAGTGAATGCTAAATTTAGATTAATAACATTACCCATTATTTGCACAAATAAGCTAACAGTAGCTTATTTGAGAATGAAAATAATGAATTTTATCTTCTGAAATCATTCTGACTTTAAACAAAAAGAACAATGCTGGAAAGAAAATGGGATACACAGAAAGAATATACTCTTTCTGCAGCCTGCTCTCTCCATTGAGAGGTTAAACATCTCCTAGTGTTTGAATGAGTTACTAATCTCAATGTGGCATTCCCAAAAATCAACAGTAGTATTTTTCTTTTATTTCAGTAGAGGATTTCACCTTTCTCACCAATTTTGTAACAGAGTTATTACCTACTATTGTTACCTATGGTTAACTTTTTTTTAAAGAGTACTGCCTTTAAAATGAAGACTGTTTTCTATCAGTTATTTTTCATATATATATAGATGTGTGTGTGTGTGTGTGTGTGTGTAGCTACCACTTCCTCTCAATGTGTATACTTTCTTTTGCTACCAAAGACACGTTTATCAAACACCAAATATATATGAAAACCCATTTTTCTTATTTCAGAATGTATAGTGACTCAATTCAAAAAAAATTGTTTGAACTGTAACAGCATTATATATAAAAAGAAGTACAAAGTCACACAGTATGCTGTAGGTAGGAAATGAAATAATAGAAAAAATAGAAACCTATGGAAAATACAATTGTTAAGATTGTTATTGTGAAGAAGAAAATGAAAAAATCCCTGTGTTGTATTTGTAAGAAAAAGAAGAAAATAAAATGTTAAATTTTTTAAATTGAAAACTACAAAATGTTCACCAATAGGATACTGGTTAAATAAATTACAGCCTAACTGTCCATCAACAGAAGATCTGCTAAATAAATGACTGAACAGCCACATAATGAAATATTATGCATTGTTTTTTCAAAACAAAAAAAACATGTAGTTCTCTAATGTTGCAAATCTGGCAACAATAAAAATAAGTACGGTATAGAACAGTATGTAAAGTATACTACTTTTAGTGCAAAAAAGAAAGAAAATAAGAATCTATAGTTTAATTTTCTTTCATGTGCACAAAGAAATCTGGAAAAAAGTAGAGAAAACTAATAGTGATTTCCTATTTGCTGTTGGTTATTGGGTTGGTTCCATGCAGATGAGCAGCAAGGATGGGTGGAAGACTTCCATAATGCGTCTTTTCATACTTGCTGGTTTTGATCAAACATTCAAACAATTTTTTAAATAATCTATTTAAAAATATAGCAGAAAATATACGGATCTAATATGAAATACAGATACCTGTTGCCACCAAAATCTATTTCCATTTGTGCTATACTTTTTTTTTTTAAGACATTGATAGTCTATTAGGCTCAGTTCTTATCCTTTATTCAAATGTACTTCTCTTCCTATGCATAAGACAACACCTCACTTACATATCTACTCATATATTTCTAATGAATACCATCTGTGTTTCAGTATGATCTGTGGATTCAGTTAACTAGTCTTTTCCAGATTCCCAGAAGTTAAAAAATTTTTTTAAAAAAGAAAAGTTACAAGCTCACTTACCCATTCTGCCACCTTGCTCTGTACTTTTACCTCAGGGTGACGAAGGATGTTCTGAATCACTACGGATATTCTATAGATAATTCCATCTGCCCATTGGAAATAGGATTAGTCCATTAATTATATGTTTATAGTTATATAATTACCAAACAATTTAAAGTTACGATCATGTAAGTCTTACATAATCATATAGTTTTATTCATAATCACATAATTTACAATATAAGTTAAAAGAAACACCTTCTACATAGGCAAAAAAAATTCTGAAATATTTTGATGTTAAGCTTATTGACCTTCCAACTTCTTAGAAATAGTTATCAATTAGCTTACTCTTATTACTTGCATATGTTTCTTCATATTTTTTAATTCTATAGATTTCTTATATCTACTGTCTGTAATGCGTTAACTGTTTTCTTGTACAATTTGACTTCTTATAACAAGGCATTATGCTTTCTGTGCATTATAAAGAATGACAAAGAGTTTCGGATGTGAAAACTTGAATGAGATCATGTGGAGGAATTAACTTGAAAAAGTAGAACAGGCATACACATACTTACTGCCCTAATTCCTCTCCTTTTCCTCTTTCCCCTGCTTAATAAAACACTTCTATTAAACTAGTAGGCTGCATTTCACCAGACTTTTCATCAAAATTTCTTAAATATGCTCATTTATACCAAAGTAGAGGAAAATAAAGAAACAATATTTGCAGGTAGAATTTTCATTGGACTAAATCACTTTAAAAAGAAAATAAAAAGAAAACCTTATTGTAAAGAAGATTCTGCTTTTTGGGTGGGGGGAAATCTTTAAAGTAAACTGATTTTTTAAAATAAAAATCAAACTCACCAGCAAGGGTTTGCTAAATAGCTGTAAATGGGTGCTTTAGTCAAAGTAGCTAGTGAGAAAAAGACCCTTTTAAATTATGGTAAGTTATAGAGAGAAGAAAATTTTTTGAGTCTCCTTTGTTGATCATCTTTCTTCATGCTTATGTGGGTAAGTCTTAAGTAAAATAGGCACACAAAATATAGAAATACATAATTATAGCAATGTTGAAGAAAACAGTAAAAATTGTGGGGAGGCAGTAGAAAAAAAAATGTAAAAATTTGCCTCTGGGAATTTCCAAATCCACCAAAATGCAAATTCCAGTCCCACTACCAAAGGAATGTCTTTCCAGTAAGAATCAGAGTCTTGTGCTAAATAATATAAATTGCTGCCCCTGGATGTAGTAATATATAAAACTGGCACAAGTCCAAGCACAGGTGAGTTTAATTTATGCAGACTATTTCAATTTCTAAAATTCTTCAGGTATTTTAATGATCTTGACTTTTATATTCCTTTAAAAAATGTTCTGAATGAAAAATATTTGGAGGAACATATAAAACAAATAATAATTCATATAAAGATAACTTTTACACTGTAGATCTCATCATATAAAATCACAGATGTTCTGAATGATTGGGAGGAAATTCAAAATTGCAAGGGTCAAAGAGTTATTTCAGGATCCTGATAATATTCTGTGACTATACAGAAGGTTCCCTACTTATAGTTCAAGATCATTCAACTTTACGATGGTGGGAAAACAACAGGCATTTGGTAGAAACTGTACTTCTAGTACCCATATGACCATTTCACTTTTCACTTTAAGTTCAGCATTCAATAAAGTACATGAGATATTCAACACTTTATTATAAAATAGACTCTGTGTTAGATGATTTTGCCCAGCTGTAGGCTAAGGTAAGTGTTCTGAACGTGTTTAAGGTGGGTTCAGCAAGCTATGATGTTCAGCAAGTTGGGTGTATTAAATGTATTTTTGACTTTTGATATTTTCCAGTATTTTCAACTTACAATGGGTTTATAGGAATGCAAACCCCATCGTAAGTGGAGGAGCATCTGCATTATCAATGCTAGCAGAGTATCTGAAAAGCCACCACTAGATGGAAACCTAAAGCATGCTTTTGTTATAACAGTAGTATTTGTTCCCTCTAAGGAAAATATTGCAAAATTCTAAAAAATCATTGACATTTCTGAGTTTTTAAGAAAGCATCCAAATATTTAAGATGTTTTCTTTAAACACTGTTTCCTGCCCCAGTCCACTTGTTATACTTATTTAAAATTTTTGAACAGTGCAGTAAACAAGTAACCATGAGAAAAGTCCAAGAGTGAACTGTCAAAGCAGCATAAAAAAATATGCCCACTGAAGGGCTGATGAGAAGGGTTTTGGACTACAGCAAAATAATTGGCTTCAACATTGCCATTGGAGGAAATGCATAATTAAGACACACTTATGCAGGATTTTCCATGTTACCATAGCAGTAAAGTTGTCCGCTCTTACAAATGTTAACAACACTCACGGTGTTTTAAAAGCTATTCACAAATTTTCATGTGTTCCAGAGACTTCAAAATATGTATGTCCTATCCTAATAACGACGTCTAGGCCCAAAGAATTTACTATAGACATTAATTGGGGAAAAATGTTTTCAGAATATATCCATTTTCCATTTAGATACTTCTTTCAGTATGTAGAACTTCAAGCAGAAATCACTGTCTGCCATTACCAATGTGGTATCAAAACAACATTTTTTTTGTAGGTCTCGCTCCAATTAATCTTTCCCTTTTTTATCTTCTTACACTTTTTTCAGAGTTTCTTGGAGAATACAGAAATGACACTGCTCTATCTATGCTATTTCAAGGACGTAAAATACAGGTTTGAAATGATAGGCCTATTTGAAAAAATAGATATTAAAATATAAACCAAATGCTAATCTACACACCTGGTTATTTCTTTGAACTAGTGATGAGGCAATTCTATTATGACAGTGGCATTTACAATACGACTGGCATCCTGCAGCTCCTACATACACAATTTCTTTAAGATATATGGCATAAAAAGCTAGAGTAATGGATCCATTCAAATGATCTTAGAAGGAATTTGTTATTTAAACAGCTAAACGTATGTGAGAAACTGGAAGCAGTGTTACAATCTGTACTTACTTGTAAACTAGGTTTTTAGAACAATAATAGAGACTAATGGAGTTAATTCCTTACTTGGGTTGCTTGTGACAACCTCACAAAAGCTTACTATTCAATAGCATTAGTGATGTTTGAAGCAGAGAAGATATGATTTGGAATGGAATAATAATTAGTCCAAGAGCTTTTCTTGGGAATGTAATGGAAAACATAAAAAAGATCATTATTTGTGGGAATCCCCAGATTACCCATATCCTGAAATATCTGTTTGTGAAAAGTAGCTTTAAAGACTTTCTTAATGTACACAGCAGGTCCTCGAGTAACATCATTTCATTCAACAGGGCTTCATTACAAAGTTGATGAGGAGAAGAGTCAATGCCTGGCCAGGTCCTCTGTCTGCGCAGGGTCTGCATGTTCTCCCCATGTCTGCATGGGGTTTCTCCAGGTCCTCCAGTGTCTTCCCACATCCCAAAGCTGTGTACCTTGGATTCACTGGCCTGTCTACATGGTCCCAGTGTGAGTGGGTGTGGATGTGTGTGAGTGTGCCCTGCCATGGGATGGAGTCCTGGCCAGGGCTAGTTCCTGCCTGCTGCCCCGAGCTGCCCGCATGGTTCCAGCCACCCGCTACCCTGAACTGGATGGAATAAGCAGGTTGGAAAGTCAATGAATGAATGGCTACAAATTATTGTAAAACAAAAATTCATAAAGTATAAGATAATCATATAAATGAACGACAATAAATGATACAGTACAAAAGCACTCGGTGAACCCCCATATTGGTGATTGTTTTGGAACTGCTTGGTGGCAGGAGGTGCTCCTCACAATTTTCATTGTGCAAACATTTGTTTCTTGATTTAACCCATCACCGCCGCTAAGACTGCAGTCACTCACTGGCTCACCCAAAATTGGGCAATCAATTATCTTGTTTTCACTAATGTTTCTTAAATGTATGTACAGCTCATATTAACTGCAATGTTTAATATTAGAAGTGTTTCAGTCTTTATTTGGAAGTTTGGTGATGTTTCTGTGACCAGAAATATGCCGTAGGAACTTAACTCTCTTGTTTATATCAATCAGCCTATGGTAAGATTGGTTTCATTACATGTTATTTTACTCAAAGTCAGAATTTCCAAGAACCTATCAATGACATTAATGAGGACTTAGTGTAATTTGAGGTATCAGATAAAAGTCCTATTGCAGACAACAAAAATAACTTTACACAGAAAAACAGGGATATTTCACAAAAGCCAGGAAAACAAATTCTACTGATACACTATGATAAATATATCTGATTATCAAGCAAACTCAATCCCTCTCCTCTCCCCACAATGCAAAATTGTTACTGATTAATTCAGTAAAATTCTGATAGCCAAGAGTTAAAAGGACTGGACAAATTAGATAATAGATTTGACAGTTGTGCCAATCTTTCTTACAGTAAATAAAATAGTATTCTCTAATATATCAGAATGTAAGCCTGAGAATGTTACTCTCTGTTTCCCAAAGAATAAGAAATTGTTAGTATTATATCAGTGATGATAATCCAGGACATGACATTAAATAGCATTTATTCATAAGGTGAGAAAGTAATTCTCTTTTCAATTATTTCAAATTTGATTACATCAAAGAAAAAAATCTTAATATAGTCTGTCTCTAATACTTTGTTAGTCTTCCTTTTTAAAAAGATAATGAAGGCTTCAGGCTCTAAGATGTGAGAAGGCAATAGGATACAGGGAGAATTTTAAAACATTGTTTACATTATATTTATATTCACTTTTTACATCTGTGTTATAACAAGTAGGACTGGTTTCACTTTACAATCGTGAAATAGATTTTCCCAAGTAAACACAAATGTTTACATTAAAAAGTGAGTCAATTTAGGAAAAAAAATCATAGTAAATAGTATAAGTGGTTCAGAGACATGGTAAAAATAACAATTGTTAAGATGGTACACAAATTTGAGAACACAATTTTGAGAATATTTCTGTCATATAATGACCTGAATATTTTTAAACGCTGATGACATTTTGATTAAGAATGATCTGAATTAGATTTTTTTCATTAATGTGGTCAAGACAGACCATTTTAACTGATTCTAACATTTGCTTGCTTTGTTAAAACTCCAATGAAGGTTATGACGCAGAGAGAGATGGCCTAAACAAGGCTTTCTTCAAGAATGTCAGAAATGACATGATTGAGTGAATACAGCTCCACTCCACCAAGTCAAGGACTCTGAAGCACCGTATAAATGTTCTTGGGCAGTAGAGGATGTGTCAATCCTGGAGGGAGAATACCACAGAGGCTCTTTGTATGTTCATACAAAGAGTGAAATACTTAGTTAGAATTATAATATTCCCATCTACTGGCTAGAGTCCATGTGAAATATGCACTGGAAATTTCAGCTGCTGTTGCTTTCTTGGGGGTTGCTGGAATTTTTGCTCCATCATAAATCTCCTTGGTGTAACTACCAGAATAACCATAAACACTCCCTGAATCGATGTCTTTATAACCCTAATGAAATTTATATCTATGTTTCATGTAAAATATTCCATAGTTCCAATTTAAATGTCCTACAGAGGAAATTGATGTAACCTCTGAAGCCAACAAAAAATGAACTATGTGGGTTTCTTTTCTCAGGGTTTTGGGTCCCTGGTGATATATTACAGATGTCTTGGCCTCATAAGCTAAATGATTGGAGTTAAGAAAATTCCTTTGCTTCTAATGCTTCATATTTGAGAATATTACTGTATTCAAAGCAATGGTGTGGTCACCTGATTGGAATTTCTCTTTTATTAGAAGAAACTGAAATTGCTCACTGTGAATTACCGAAAGGCCAGGTATGTCGTTCATCTAGGAACAGGTTAAAGAATTCTACTCACCTGACTTTTCCTCTGTTTATTTTTTACCGTACACTGCTGTATTTGCAAATTATAAATAATAGAAAAGTGTATTTGGAGAAAAAAAGCAAGAAGTATTTGAAGTGACTTTAAGTGTTGTCATTCAAAAATTGATTTGTTTTAGTTGATATATAATCATATTCTATTATTCTTCAGCAAATAAAAACAGAAAGCAAAGTATTACTATGGAAATTGATTTAAATGTCACAAATATATGACCATAAAGTTCACTTAAGTGAGAAATTAAATTATTAATTTCAAAAAATTTCTTTTTTATTATTAATTTCAGAATTATTAATTTCAAAAAATTACTTTTTTGAAATTTATAAAATCCTTTAAAACTTGTTTCCTGCAGCAAATAATCTGACAAAATACCATGGAAATACGTTTTTCTCTGATCTCTATTATGATGCACATTAATGCCTTCTAATTAAATGCCTTTCCCCTAAAACTTCCTTTGAAAAAAATTTTGGCTAAAAGAGCAAAAGAGGAGTACTGGAGATGTACTCATTCCACTGGTCATAAGAATGAGGAACTCAACAGAGTTAAGTGATCTTTATTAATTTTACTAATCTTGTAAACCTACAAATGTACCAATTGACTCCAATAACAGAAACTTTGTTGGAATAATACATATTTCCATCCTTAGAATACAATTTTTTATGTTAGACATACTAAAAATATAAAAGGTAATGATTTCTTACCATTCCTTTGTTTATCGATTCTGTTAGTAACAGGCATGTTAGTGGTGACAGTGGGTGGTGTAGTACTAGGAGAGTTTACAGTAGCTGGTAATAAAGATGAGAAAGATGTAATTTTGCAAAGAGCACATGACAGTTAATTTGGATAAGCAATCTATAATTAATGCATTAAAATATACAGGGGAAGAATGGAAACCATTTTGAAATACAAAAGACTCCAAGGTTGTAATGTATAAGATGAAGCAATGCTTTCTATGGCACATTAAGAATCAGTACACATGGCCTTTGATGCTATAATACACAAGGGTCTGGAGCAAGCACATAGTGATGAGAGAAAGGACATTTTGATTCTAGATTCTAGACCTAGATCTCCATTAACAAGCTGGCAATCACACAGTAAAACACTAAACCCTTCTAGAACTTGGTTTCCTGAGTCTATCAAAAGAAAAAGTTATAGAAAGCAGCCTGTACAGATGTGCAGCTTGAAAGTTATCTAAACTAAGCTTGCCTAATACACTGAGACTAGAGAAATAAACCTCAGAAGAAAAATGTACTTCTTCTTAAGATGAATGTAAAGAAAAAGACAAATGAAATGCATAGACTAAGTTAATCATTTAAAGATTCCAACAAGTTTACTAAACATTGGTGGATAAAAAGTATTTCACAGGGCAAGCTTTATAAGAGAGACATTTTCAAAGTATTATGTCAGATATCCCAGGTGAGAAGAATTTTAAAAATAAAAATAACTTTTTTTAAACTTCAGATCTTGAACTAAACAGAATTACAGATTTTTAAATTTCATATAACAATTTGAAAACTACACGGAGATCATGGAGAAAAAAAACTACTTGATGACTTAATTTTCATAGGGTGTTAATAATAATATCAAAGAAATAATGTCTCCAAAAGGAAAAAAAGATAATAATGAGTTACCCCACCCCACCGCCTGCCTGCCCTACTCTCACGCTGGAACCACAGAAGAGAGCTTAGGTTTTTATTTCTTCAATCTCACTTCTAATGCCTGTCACTTTTGTGCTATGATCTTCTTAATAAGAGATCCAGCTTTTACAAAAGGCATGGCTGTGATTCCTAATGTGGTACATAGAACATGCTACTTCATTATAGAAGTATTTAATAGAATAAATAGATGAAAAAGGTCATGGATAATTAGGAAGAGCAATGATAAAATAAAGCAAAATATTTATATTATTATTTTAAAACTTGTATAACTTTAATTATGTATTGTTTAGCATGCAGCCATTTAGTACGTAACATATAACTGAAATACTGACCACGATATAGTAAGCATCATAATAATTAACACAGTTACATTAACATTAGTTCACTATAACCATTTTAATCTTAAGATTTAAGTTATCTTGTCATCATAAATTGCCTCATGGCCTTATCTTAAAGTTAACTGAATAGTCAAATTAATTTCCCTCTTTATTTTATAGACATGAATACTTCTTCAAAGTATTGTACCACTGTATTTATACTGGACTTTTTGCAAGTCCAGTATATTCTTGAGAAGACATGGGGGAAAAATGAAACCAATCTGTATTTAATAGGATATAAATTCACATTTTTAAAACTCAGAGCTTTGTGGACTTGTGGTTACCCATGGTGTGAATGCATTCTTTCTCCATGCCGTACGTACTGTGCACCCACACAACTAAAACACATGTAGAAATTCTTCTGTTTTGCTCTTTTCTGGCTTTCCAAGTGAAAATTCAGATACAAATCAAAACAATGACAACTACATTATCCAAAATTGCAAGTAGAAAGCAAAGAGATTCCAGAGCATGGTGTGGGCTCCCTACCTTGACAGAGGGTCCCCAGGTCTGCACAGCTGGCCAGTTCTGCTGCCGGGAGCGGGATCAGGTAGGAACCTTAACACAAAGAGAATATGTAAGTTTGATTTATGATTTAGTGATATTATCCAGAAAAATCATACGGTTGATGTAATAGAAGCAGCCCTAGAAGAGTCCACCAGTAATTCTTTGATATCAAGAAAGTCTCTTAAGGTCACTGTGCCTTAATTTTCTCAAATGTAAAGCCAAAGTATTGAAATTGTCCTCGAAATCTTTAACTCAACTTATCAGTCATCACACATGAAAACAAAAGCAGTGCCACTGCCCCTTAAAGTTTATGCAAAAAGTTCAGGGCTTTTTTGTATAATAAATTTTAAGAGTTTGGGTGGGAATTCATACAAATAAAATAATACAAACATCAAGAATAAGTTTCAAAAGTGAAGTTAATATGAATTACCCATAAAATGCAGTTTTGGTTCATACATCCTAGCATATGCTATTTGTAATTCCAGAAACATGTTTCTGTGACTTCAATTCAGTCTCTGTGTCTTTTTATTTCAAGCTTTTACTAACTCATCCTCAGCAGGAATCAAGTTTTGAGCTGATTTTTTAGTAGAAGTAGATTTTCATTGTTGCACTAAATCTCCCTCTGACAATTAACAAACTTTTTCCAACAGCTTGAGTGTGAGAAAAATTGGCTAAGCTTATAACAAAGCATATTGTATCATAAACACACAAAAATACAAATATATATGTATATGTGTGTATACACATACATATATTCACACACATATATAATATGCACGATATATTTAATTTTAAGGGACATTTACATAATAGTGATTTTATTCTAATAAACATTTCAAAACTTTCCTGTGGGAATGTGAGGGCACAGCCCGCGCATGAGCTAACAAAAGATACGTAACTAGGTAAACGGTATGCATAAGCAGAAAATAACCTAACAGTTTAACAGTATCTCCAGAGGCATGGTTTCTTCATCCTTGATACCTCGGGGCACTTGGCCCAAGGAAGGAATCATGATACTTCAGAAAGGCCTGATCTTACAGGCAGGCTATGACATGACACTGACTGGCAAGAAGCTCTTGTCACAGACCTTTACACATTCATTCAACAAACATTTACTTATTGCCTACATTATGTGAGATACAGAGGCCAGAATGATGCTTTAAGCTAAGTCGCTGCTCTCAGGGAGGCATGAAAGGGAGATGGTGTCACAGTTCTAAGTGCTATTAGGGAAGTGCTTCGAAGGTGGCAGTGGCCCAAAGGAGGATGTGACAGCAGCTTGGTAAGAAAAGTGAACAGAAAATCCATTTCAAAGAAGAAGGCCCATGAGGCACAGGAGGCTGTGAGAGAGCCAGGGCTAAGAGAGTAGAGATGGGTATTTTACTGGCAGACAGAATTTCTAAAACAAATACCAAGGAGGCACTGAAATGGTCTGTGCACTGGGCTTTGCTGAAGTAAAGTAAAAAACTGATAAGGATGATCAGATACACAAACAATGGATAGCTGCTGTAAGGCTTTGGAAAATATCAACACCATGAGCACTAGAACCCTCTGTCTTTCTTCCAGTGGTTAATCCCACACACTGGAACCTTGAGTGGTGGGCACTCAAGATTGTAAACCAAAAATGAACTTCTAGGGCCCCCCACAACCATGGGAATGGACTCCTCCTCTTGGCCAAGGTCCCTCCAGAGTTAACCTGAAAATCGAGTTGAGGCCATGATGGAAGAGAGGGTTGGACATGCCTCATTACACCCCTCCAGCATTAACATCAACACAGACCCTAAGTCTGATAAGAAACATTTATAATCTATCCTCTGTGAAGCCTGTTACCTGAAGGCTTCACCTGCATGATAAAATCTTGGTATCCACAACCCTTTATTTAATCCAGACATTTCATTTCTACTGATAATAACTCAATCAATTGTCCATCAGAAAAATTTTAAATTTACCTACTACCTGGAAGCCCTCTCCCCACTACTTTGAGTTGTCCCACCCTTCTCCAGATTGAACCAATGTAAATCTTACATGTATTGGTTGATGTATTGTGTCCCTAAAACATATAAAAGCAAGCTGTACCCTGACCATCTCAGGCACATGTCATCAGGACCCCCTGAGGCTGTGTCACGGGTGTGTCCTTAACTTTCTAAACTAATTGAAACCGGTCTCAGATATTTTGGGTTCACGAGGTGAACTAACATTGTGAACTCTTTCGTTTTCTTTTTTTTGAGACAGAGTCTCGCTCTGTCGCCCAGGCTGGAGTGCAGTGGCGCAATCTCGGCTCACTGCAAGCTCTGCCTCCCGGATTCCGGCCATTCTCCTGCCTCAGCCTCTCGAGTAGCTGGGACTACAGGCGCCTGCCACCACACCAGGCTAATTTTTTGTATTTTTAGTAGAGACAGGGTTTCATCGTGTTAGCCAGGATGGTCTCCATCTCCTGACCTTGTGATCCGCCCGCCTTGGCCTCCCAAAGTGCTGGGATTACAGGCGTGAGCCACCGCGCCCGGCCCGTGAACTCTTTCTTAAAGGCAGTGAGGGAAAATAAGGAGGAAGTAGGCAAGTAAACTATATTTCATTTGAAAACAATCATTTAGGCTCTACAACCAAAAGAAGGGAAACAGAAGCAGGACTACTACTAATAATTCAGCCTTGATATCATATGCAATAAGGATCGACAGAAAGAGATAGATACAGATACAAGAAATTTAAAGATAGAATGCATAACATTTAGCAACTAATTAAAGACAGGATGTTTTGCTGATTTCCAACTTGAAAAACTGGTACATATCGATCTAATAAAAGGAGATGGGAAATAATAGAAGAAGAGCAGACTTAGGTGGGGTAGGGTAAACACAAAGTCCAGTAATAGAAACTGAGGTGCCTGTGTGACACCTAGACGCAAAAGTGTTTTTGTAAGAGGTGTAGCCAGGAAATACTCATCAGAAGCTATAGAGTGTTTGGGATCACTGGAGATAGATTGTAGATTTGAGAAGGAAACAGGATGGAACCACAGATATTTCTATATTTAAGCATCAGATATAAGAAAAAGAGCTATAGACTTAAAAAGGTAAAAACAGCTTTTACAGAGGTGGTTTTACATAATTTAAGAGAAGAAAGTTTAATGCAGGGTGTGGCAATATCAAGAATTCCAGAAAGGCCAAGAATGATAAAGAATGAGAAGACCTTTAACTTTGCATTGGGATTTTGGTAATACCTCTACAGAAAATAGTTTGAGTTGTGTGGGAATGATGAAATCTAGACTGCCAAGGTCTGACGAGTGAATGCAAGAAGAGGAAGCTTGGCTGTGAAAGGAAGCAGAGAGAGGAAGGGGGAATTTTAAAGATTGAAAACTTAAGCAAATGCACGATGAAAAAAGAACATTCGAGGAGGCAGAAGTTAAGGCAGGACTGAGGTGGAATTTTGTCTTGAATGCTTTTTGCCCATTATTCCCTTGCATCGCATTTGCTGTATGTCTACTTTTTGTAGGACCTCCCTTTTGTAGGTACTTATATTTTGTAAGGGACTTCCGCAAACTAAAAAGCCTTTAAAGTTCAGAGACTAATGAAATCTCAGCCTCTGTAGCATGCAACAGAGGAGACCCTGGAGGGAGTTCCTGTGGTTCTCATATTACACACAATGTTGGCAGTCAAGGGCTTCTTAGGCCACTTCTGGCACTGATACAATATCTCTGGAAGACAAAGGGAGATAAGGGCTCAGTGTTGTGGGAAAGTAGTTTTTAGGCAAACTACATTCCCACTAGTATGTTAAAGAGCTTAGAGGTAAAAATAAGAAAAGAAAATCAGAAGAGCTACGATTTACAGCAAGATATTTAACAATTTTCTTGAACATTTCATCAGTTTCATTGCACAGTAACAAGTATAAATTTCAATATGTAGCATTCTTTTATGGGAAACTGCAACATTTACTTCTCAGTATTTTAGTTAGCTGTTCCTTCTGGGGAACTTCTAGTTTAGCAAATTGACATTGCTTTAAACACTCAATAAACACTATTTTAATATGATCCAATATAACAATAAAAATCAAACTGGAATATTTTTAAGTAAAAATGGTATAAATACAAGTGACTAATTTAATTAAAAGGACATTTAATTGATAAATGAAAACTTGCATTACAAACACACCAAAATAAACAAATACATGAAATATCGAAAGTGTACACAAACTTTATTTCTACCCAGTTCCATTTTCAGCATATCTGCATAAAAAGTCAATATCACAATCAGTTTTCTTTGGCTGATGGATTTACACATCAGGAGGTTGTTAAGGAAGAACAAACATCCACTCTCCTGGATAATACGTTTTATCATCAACAAATTGGTTTTAGAATATGATCTGTATGTGTTCACTGATTTTCGAGGCTACCAGAAAGGTGTTTTCAGGTGTTTACTTAATATTAATGAGACAGCCAAATGTCTAGGCAGATAAAAAGGGGCCCCCAGAGAATCTCCCACCTGCCCCACTAGTGTTTACATCAGATGCTTTTGTGCAGATGAGGAAACCTGCCCAGGCCTTGCCTGAGCATGCCCACAGCGGACTGGAGCCCGACTTGTGGGAGGTGGGTGGAGCCACGGGGAATTCATGCCTTAGGCAGGGGAGGAGCCTGCTCTCTCCAGCTCCTGTGGGGACCTGGGAATCAATCAGTGAGGTGGAGGGCCTGTTAGCAGGCCTCCATCTCACTTTGCTGAGCTTTTTGTTGTTGTTGTTTTTTGTTTTGTATTTCCTTTTTGCCCACTAAAGTCCTGCTCTACTCACCCCTCAATGTGTCCGTGTGCCTAAATTTTCCTAGTTGTGTGACAAGAACCCAGGTTCTAGCTGAACTAAGAAGCAAAGTTCTACAACATTAACAGCAAAATTTAGAGCCAAGTTTTCTTGAAAAAAATGTAATCACTGGAAACAGGCAGTTGAGGAAAAGCTCTAAAGCTGTTAATCCTTCTCTATCTGTTGTTCTTTCCAAATTATGCTACTGAAAGGAGTCACTATATGTTAATATTTACACAAGTTGTGGTAAAAAAGACTGATGTGTAAGCCCACTGCTCCTCTCATACCTACTTAATAATACTCCAAATAACCGAAGAGCAAATCCTCACAATAAGTTGCAATAACAGAAAAATAAAAACAGTAATTCCTTTCATTTTTTCTTTGCAGTTGTTACTAAGATGAATTTTTGAACTTTTCATAAATAAATATATTTAAAGTGAAATTTAGTCATCTATGTTCATAAAGAGTTTGGGCATCCTCAAAGTATAAAGTCCTTTGTAAAGATAAAGTGATTTTATCTTAATTTTATTATTTAAAAATGATTTAGTAATCTAAAAATATTACATTCAATCATTTGTTAGAAGTGCAAGGGAGGAGCCAATAATGAATTGAAGTTTTATAGCTATGAAGAACAGAACTGTAATGATTATGAAATGGTAAAAATCCAAGAGTTGATGAAACCTTAGCAAACTCTGTAAAAAATCCTAGAGAGGGAAACAAAAGTACAAATCCAGGAATTTCAGAAAAGAATAACAATAAAGTATTTATGAAGTGTGTCTTATCTCTACATCCACAGTAGCTAACCGATGGAAGCGCCTAATAAATGCTTGTTAAAATAAATGTAATTTGTTTGAACTTAGACTATTCATTGCGTTATACTGTACCACTCCCTCAGGAAAGAGTAGTAATCAGTAAAATAAATAAAACTAGTAGAGAAGGCACTGTCTGTTCTTTGTGAAAATTGACGGACATTAGCCAGTATCTAAACTTGAATCATTACACAGGCAAATAAATACTTGCACCTATAATTAAAGAGTCCATTAAAAATTTATCTATCCATGAGGGTCATAAAACTGAATGTATTTAATAAAATTGTTCTGAGAAAAATGAAGATGCTATAAAATGAAGCAGATTTACTGCTAAATAAAGCATTTCGTTTTTAAAAGTATTGACAGGTTTAACCATGTTTTTAAAAATCTGCTGAAAATTTCCTAATTAAGGTACATTTCCCAAATATTTTTTAGAAAAGTATAGGAAAACAAAGTCATATACTAAAATTGTATTTATTAATAATATATCACTTTTATTAAGGCTAGGATGTTTAATATGTGAAAAAAATGACAGGATATTTTAATGTTGAATTGAGTCAGTTCAATTCTACTATGTTACTTTCATACTAAAATTTATTTAGCAATATACCTTTGCAAAATCTATTTATTTTTCCATCACAAATTAATCCTGAAATAAAAGCTCATATTTAGCAGACATTGTCCATTCAATGGAATGCTAGAAATAAATTTCTATTCTCCCATTGGTTACTGTACTGATTAGTTTGTTGGAAATTATAACCATAAACAGCAAGATGCTTTCATTTTCTGGAAAAAAAATGAAAGGTTAAAATGTTAACAGGGTACACTTATCAAAGATTTGCTTAGCTAACAAGCCTTGATATAATCTCTGTTTACAGGTATTTCCTGTCAGTTAATGAGTGACTTGGACTCTTCAACTCCCAAAGTTGATGATTAAGCAGCAGGAAATTCCCTCTCCCATCATTTCTCCTGAAACACAGTCCAGGACATCTGAATGTCTGGAATGTGAGTGTTTAACGTCATCTTGGAATGGCAAGAAGATCACTATAAAAGTTAGAAAGACTCAAATATATTGACTCCGTTAAGTTCACGGTACCCTTTTGACAAAATTACTTTGAAAACTTATAGATGACTAAGATACATGAGTATGTATTTGATGCACTCCGATAATCTTAAGGCTTGGGAAAGGAGTCTCAGTGACAGAGTTTAAGAAATTATGAGAACTGCATGATCTTACTTAAATGTGGAAACTAAAAAGGTTGAACTCATAAAAGCAAAGAATAGAAGAGTGGTTTCCAGGGGCACATGGGTGGACGGGGCACAGGAGTTGAGAATGTATGGGTCAAAGGATGGAAAATTTCAGTTAGACTGGAGAAATACATTCAAGAAATCTATTGTACAACATGATGATTATTGTTAAAAACAATGATTGTATACTTGAAAATTGCTGAGAGATTTTAAATGTTCTGTCTACAAATAAAATTATAAGTACATGAGATAACAATGGAAGTTAATTAGCTCAAATTAGCCATTCCACAATGTATACCTATATTAAAACATGTTGTGCACCATAAACACATATAGTTCTTATCAATCAATTAAAATAATTTAAAATAATTTTTTAAATGAGTATTCCCAGACATAAATACTAGACAAGGAGACAGGAGATACGTGTTGGAGCCCACCAACTGCCTCTGCCACTTTTTCGGTCTAAGCTTCAGTTTCCTGGCCCGTATAAAGGGAGTGGCATAAATCAGCATTCCCATTTAAAAGCCTATCAGGGCCAGATGGTCATCTAAAGACAAAAAGGGGGCTGGAGTGGGAAGAATAAGGGGTTGCTAAGGGCTGAAGTAAACTGGGAAGCCCCTTTGAAAGCAGCAGCCACCATTTAGCTCCAGCTGTGTTGGCCATGCAGATATAGTAGCCTAGTGTATTCTGTTTACCAGAAAAATCCAAAACTTCATTTTTATGTGAAATCTAATTGTTTAATACGGAAATAATTCATCAATTAAAAGCACTGTGTGAAACAAATGTAAATGAACAGGAACAAAGAAATGCTACCACCACCACCCATGTCCTAGGGCTAAACTAGCCTGTGGGTGATTGGTTTGTTTTCCCTGGCTGAGGAGATCTAGCAGGTCTTTTCTAGTGCTGTCCAAAGTATGTGGTTCAGCAAAGTGGACTCTCATAGTTCTTTAGACAAGCTTCAGGGGTTGGCAAATGTTCTCCTAAAGGGCTAGACTGTAAACATTTTAGGATGGCGGGCTATATTGTATTGATCACAATCAATTAACACAGCCATTGTAGCACAGAGGCAGACAAAGACAATACATAAACTAATGGGCATGGCTGTGTTCCAGTGAAACTTTATTTATAAGAGCAAGGGAGCTTAGTCCCAGCTACTCAGAAGGCTGAGATTAGAAGACTGCTTTAGCCCAGGAGTTTGAGGCCAGTCTGGGCAACATAGTAAGACCCCAACCAAGAAAAACAAGTATTAAAAAAACGTGTGCTGGGCACAATCCCTCATGCCTGTAATCCCACCACTTTGGGAGGCTGAGGAGGGAGGATCACATGGGGCCAGGAGTTCCAGACCAGCCTTGACAACATGGTGAGACCTCATCTCTACAATAAATGTTTTAAAAAATTAGCTGGGCATGGTGGTGCACACTGATGTCCTACCTACTCAGGAGAGCTGAAGTAGGAGGATCACTTGAGCCCAGAAGTTCAAGGTTATAGTGATCTCTGATGGCACCACTATAGTCCACCCTGGGGGACAGAGTGAAACCCTGTCTCTAAACAAACAAACAAAAATGCATGGCCTGTTACAGGCCCTAATTTGCCAACCTCTGGTCTAGAGAAATTCTTAGAGAAGCTTAGGAATCCCTGTAAAACTGAATCATACTTTTTCACAGTTAGGTATCCAGGAAGTATTGTGGGAAACAAATATTGTTTGTTTGAAACAAATATGTTAACACACTGCAAACCTAGTGTTTTCTCACAGAATACACTGCTGGCCAGAGAGATGGCTCTTGGACCTTCATACTTCTCCCCTGGGCAAGAATGAGCTTGCCTATCCTGGTACTAAATCTCATATCTAATCCTGTTTATGATGAATGACAGTCTAATTTATACTGGTTAGAAGAGCACAGCTCTAATACTAAACTTTCCAAGTTCCAATCCTGGCTTGGCCACTTACTAATTAAGTGACACTGGGTAAGTTAGTTAATCTCCATGTGCCTTACGTTCCTTATTTGCAAAATAGGGTCAATTATAGAACCCGTAACATGGGGTCTCTGGTGTAGGTAATCAATCAATATGTGTTAAGCACTTAAAATGACATTTAGTACAAAATGTGTGTTCAATTTAAATATAATTTAAGTATTAGCAATTATTATCATAGCCATATTTGTTTTGGTTGCTGACATCTTCAAAATATTGTCCCATAAAAAGGCAGATATTAGAATGGTGTATATTATGACTTTTTAATAATGTCCCAGTATATGGTAAAAAGAGACCCCTGAATTAAAGACAGTCACCCAGAATGAAGGAAGTGCACCATTCCCTCTCCTTATTCTTCACTGTCCCACAGCAAACATACACACCTGACTTTCTCAATTTCTTCTCTGATAAAAGACTTCTCAAGAAGTCCCTGAAGGTCCTTTCTAGCTATCCTAACACTGAGAGAAGATCTTAGGGAACACCACCAGCTCCTATAAAGCTCTGCAGTTCCCTTGTGGAACAGGGTTGTGGTTTATCTACTTTCCAACATCCTGCAAGGAAATATCTTTCAAATGATATCACTTCATAGCCTTTCCACCACCTGTAGGAGTGCCATGGACCACACGAACAGGTGGGTAATGGGAGTTCTCAGGCCAGAAGGGCAGGCATGGGTCTGAGAAATTGGGGGGGGTGGCCTTGAGTCATCATAAGGGTGCTACTTTGCTCAAAGTATGGGAACAAATTCCCAGTAAACTTCCCTCCAAAGTCATATACAAATTACTTTTGAATACTAAGCTCCTCCTTCTCCTTTTTAATTGAAAGTTGTCTGTGACTAAAATGTATATATTATCACTGCCTTAGATTTAGTCATATGACATTTAAAGTTGATAATGAAACTTCTACTTTTAGTGTTTGAATGAGTCCTATAATAAAATAAAGGCTTCCAGAATTAACTTGTATAAATGGAGAATATTAGGTGGAGATCTATTTTAATACAATTTTTATCACACAGAATTATTTCTCAAAATATTCCGCATTTAGCTACTTCCAATAATAGCACATTTACAGTCTCACGAAGGAGAACCAGAGACAGCACAGTAGTTGAAACAAACTATAAATCCTCATTTTTAAAAAATGGAGAAAAATGTTCAAAGAAAAAATGGATAATTTCTGATTAAGATTTTATATAAAATGGACAGTTTTGATATTTAATACTGGCTGAGTAAATACTATTCTTTTAGGTGATGGTTGTTTATTTAAGTCATCCAATTGAAATTTAATTCCAGGATGATAAAGATCAGTTTATTACTATATCACCTTTGTGATTAAAAACAGTAACTGGGCCGGGCACGGTGGCTCATGACTGTAATCCTAAGATTCTGGGAGGCCAAGGTGGGCCGATCACGAGGTCAGGAGATTGAGACCATCCTGGCTAACACAGTGAAACCCCGTCTCTACTAAAAATACAAAAAATTAGACGGGCATGGTGGTGGGCACCTGTAGTCCCAGCTACTCGAGAGGCTGAGGCAGGAGAATGGCGTGAACCTGGGAGGCGGAGCTTGCAGTGAGCTGAGATCTCATGCCACTGCACTCCAGCCTGGGCAGCAGAGCGAGACTCTGTCTCAAAAAAAAAAAAAACAAATAAAACAGTAACAGGCCAGGCAGGATGGCTCACGCCTGTAACCCCACCACTTTGGGAGGCTGAGATAGGTGGACCACTTGAGGTCAGGAGTTCGAGACCAGCCTAGCCAACATGATGAAACCCCATCTCTATTTTAAAAAAAATACAAAAATTAGCTGGGTGTGGTGGTGCACGCCTGTGGTCCCAGATACTTGGGAGGCTGAGGCATGAGAATTTCTTAAACCCAGGAGGTAGAGTTTGCACTGAGCCAAGATCGCCCCACTGCACTCCAGCCTGGGCAACACAGTGAGACTCTGTCTCAAAAAAAAATACCAATAACTTACTTATTAATTTCTTTTGTTTCAAGCCTAGTGTTAACATTTGTATTTGAGATTCCACAATTATAACTGTTGTTATATTAGTGATAAACTCTGTGATATTTTATGACATAGGGAAAACTTAAGAATGGTAAAACCAAATGTGTTGATGGAGTATGCATGGCTTATAATCAAATGTGCGCTATAAGAGCTGAGCAGATGACATTTTAAAAATTAAGAGCTTTTTAATGACAACATATATATATGTCTATACGTGTGAATATACATACACATACATTTGTGTTTATGTATAATTCTTTGTTGACAATCATATTCATAGAATAATGCTAAAAAAAAAAAAAAAGGAATACGCTACAAACTCACCACAGCTTAGGTTGCTTTCAGCTTTCAGAGCTAGGTTTGGGATATTCCAGAAGTCATTTTGCCAGTCGACTACATTCCCTTTCACATTACAGCTGAGGTTGGAGAGGATTTTGGCATTCATGGTAAAATTCCAAAGTCGAAAGTTATAAATGTCCCCTTTTAGAGAGACAATTTCATTTTGATTGGAGCCCAACAACAATTTCCCATTCCCAGGAATAACTTTACTAACGGTAGAATCACATGGAACTGTTTCATAGTTTCTTTTGAAATTTACACCAATAGAGCCCAAAGAATTATTCCAAACAAGGCAGAGCTGCTCAAAGCTTTCTGCAAAAATGTCTTCTTTTTCCTTGACAGGTAATGCATTGTTCAGCAAACATTTTGAATCAGAAATGGATAGAAAGTAGCCACTCTTGGCCTTTCCAAAACTGAGCAATTGTGTGAAGGATGCATTTGAGTAGGAGAAAGCTGTCCAATCACTGTCTTCATGGCCAACTTTGGTTGCTTCAAAGCAGAGTGTGAAAGCACTGAGTTCTGGAATGGAGATGCTTTTTGCAACAGATACCTGGTAAGCATCCGATGTCTGGGGTAAAATGACCTTTTGATTCCTTAAGGACACGGCAACTAGGACAAAACATAACAAGAAAGATAAACCTGTTAACTTCAGAACACAGACTAATGTGATGCAAAACATCAAGCCCTCCATCGCTTTCTACTAGTTAACTTTTACCTACCATTTGCCCCATCCCTCCCCTCTTACTCATCCATCCTCTGTCACCAGCCCATTACCAATCATCTGATATCAGTAATAATATGAAATTCTACTCATTTCATCTCTAGTCATGATTGGATCTCACACCTAAACTTTTGAGTTACAGCCAGCAAAGTTGATAAGTATTTTTTAATCCTGAAACTAAGAAATTAACAATTTAAAAACCCCAACTACCTAATTAAAGAAATAACTGGTTTCAGGAAGGCTTTGTTTATACATTAAGATTTTCAAAAATACTATTTTTCAAATGATTTCTAAACATAAATAATAGTTCTCATTTTCATTAATGATTACTTTTCACTCTTTCCAAACATTCCTGTACTGCCATCTCCCTCTCAGACACTCTACATCCTCCTATTTTTTCCGCCATCATCAGGCTGTTTTAGGAACAAATACAAAAATAATTCTATTAAGGAGAGGGAGTCTAGTGAAAAGTCAAACAAAGTGGAGATTTAAGGTATCCAGGCATATAAGCCAGTTTTTGAGTAATAAAGGGCAGACCATGGAGTTTCCTACTCCAGCTCTTCTGGGTAGTGGCCATGTGACCCTGGGTATGTTATTTCATCTCTCTCTACCTTTGTCTTATCTGTAAAATGGGCAACAATGGCACCTATTGCATATACGGTCAATAAGAATTAAATAAGTTAATATGTCCAAAGCACAGAGCAGTGCCAGTACCACAGCAATAAATAGCAAGTACTATTATTGTAATAGATGTGCAATAAATTCAAAATAAAAATGTATTCGCCTAATCCATGATACATGCAAAATTATTACATAATACAATAGATTTAGCCCTATGCTAATATAATAGCCATTGTGAAACTAATTTGAGAAAGAAGTATTTCTCCTCAAAAATACTTTTTAATATGGGTTTCATATGAAAAACAGTTTGAATATATTTTAATATTCAGTACATCAAAAATAATTCTATAATAAAACATCATTTTAGTATAACTATTCTAGTAAAAATCTATGATAGAATTTAAAGGAATCATGGACTTTAGTCTACTTTTTAAATATAAAGCAGTTTATAGTTCACTTATGCAAAGAGACACAAACAATATGAACCAGTATTCCACATGCATTGTTATAATTAAAAGCCTAGAAATAAATATCTCCATCAACATTTTATTAGTGGTTATGGCTGGGTGGCATTTGTACAGATAATTCTAATTTGATTTTTTTGTTTTCCAATGTCCTATATTTTATCATTTTTAAAACATTACTTTGAAAAATTTAAAATATTTTGAAAAATTTAAGCATGTGTGTTTTAACCATGGCAAACACAAATAAATAACTCCACAATCAAAAAACACAATTTATAATAGTGAGGGTCAGTCATTTTCATAGTTGTACCTTTCTGTTTTTATTTAGAAAGTTCAGAAGAAAAAAAGTATAACTAAATCATAATAGTCATTTTTATAGTTGTACCTTTCTGTTTGTTTTTACTTAGCACAGAAGAAAAAAAAACCAGTATAACTAAGTCTCATCATATTGAAGCTTGAGTTTCTTTAGGGAAACATAGGTTTTAGAGAGAAAGATTATTTAAATGTTATGTTGTGCCAGAATATAGAAAACATATTTAATAAAAATATGCCTTATTTCATTCAATTAGCCATTTTCAGGGGGCTTTCCTCAAGCTGTGTTATTTATTAGCTTAAACTGTTAAGAGCTTGTTAAAAATTTACTGTTCATTTTCTGTATTTGTTCCCTACCATAGTTCCTTAAAAGGATAACATCATAAAACCCAAAATAAAATGATTTCTAAATAGGGATGTTTTAAATTTTCAGTGGAGAGATGTTAGAATTACAGATTGTAATTATTAGCCGTGGAATATCTACAGTGTCTTCCAAGCAGGCTTTAAATGTTGCACATATAAACAATATAAAAGAATTCAACTCTACTGTAACCAGATTTTGGATCTGCTAATTATATTTTGCTAACAAGAATGCTCAGAGTATATTAACAGATTCTTGCCCTTAAATCCCAATCCTAATCATTCACATTCACATAAAAGAGCATAACTCTGTCTTCTGGTCCTTGTGTTTACTGCAGAACATGTCAAATAAAAGCAGAAGGTTGGCATTGCCTTTGGTTTACATACCTCTGATGTAGCTGGCATTGAAACCTTTCTTCTGGATGCTAAAGTCACTTGAAAAGGACACATGCATCTCATTCGCACTTGAGTTAAATGATAGGCCTTTGGCAGTTGCTCCACAAAATTTAGTCTGGCTCTCTCCATTATCAAGGGATAATGAGTCATAAATGCAATTGGGAGCTTCTTCAATGTCAAAGTCGTTAAATGTTATCTGAATGATATAACCGGTGGGGGCTCGGAGCGTCCACACGCAAGCCTGGCTGTTCGGGTAGTCGTTAGGGTAGCATGGAGAAGTAAAAGTCCCAGAAGGGTTGGACAAAACCACTCGGCAGTTGGCACATCCCCACACTGCTGGCCAGACAAAAGAGAGACAGAGAGAAGGGCTGGGTTCAGATGCATGCAATAAACCGAGAATACCACACACTGGGGACAATTAAGCAGTAAATATTTAAAAAAACCAACATACAACCATAAAAAATAAATGGAAAATGAAACCTTCTTGAGGAGAAAAAGAACTATCAATAGAGCAACAAAAAGTAAAAGAGAAATAAAAAATTTTAATGCAATGATTCTTAAACTTCGGCGGTTATACCGTCTGAAAATCTGTTATACGAACTCTCTCCAGTAAAATGAGCAGGGGCCACACACATTACACACAATTTCAAGGAGTACAATGAGGCCTCAGGAGGCAACAGTGAATTTCACAAAGGTTCACTGACCCAGGCTAAGAATCCCCACTCTAGAGAGTAACTGAACTGGGGTGGCGGGGGTTATAGAACCATAAAGATAGTGCTCAATATTACAAATCATAGATATAAAGGAAGAGAAACTCTTAGAAAATAAATAATTTAATAGAAAGCTACCAATACAAAAAAATAATAAGCTATCTTCTGGCAGACTGTATTTTTTTTTCTGAAATGCAAATAAATAGCATCATCTTGCAAACATGGATTATTTATAGTTTTGAAAATACGTTCACTTATCCCATTTGTTTGTCACAGTTTGTAATTATATGCTTGTGGGCTCATCTCATTTACTCATTCATTTAGTAAATATTTATTGTGAGTCTATTATATGCTAAGCACTATTCTAAATAATATATATCAATATCAATGAGCAGGAAAGACAAAATTTCTGTATAAAGGAATCTTTTTTTGTTTGTTTTTTTGAGACAGTCTCGCTCTGTTGCCCAGGCTGGAGGGGAAGTGGCATAATTCTGGCTCACTGCAACCTCTGCCTCCCAGGTTCAAGCAATTCTAGTGCCTCAGCCTCCCAAGTAGCTAGGATTACAGGTGTGCACCACCACGCCCGGCTGGATAAAGGATTCTTATACTTCAGTGTTGGACCTAAAGGTAACCACAAGTATAATGACAGATAAAGGTGGGGAAGAAAAGTAAAGCAAAGGATAAAGAGAGACTGAAATGAATGTTACAGATGGTAGTTCTCCAAAGAGGTGACATTTGAGGAGAGATCCAACTGAATGATATGAGGGAGCATGCCATGAGCACACTAGAGAACAGCACCGCAGGTCACAGGAATGGAAAAATGAAGACCCATTGTAAATGAATATTGGTTTTTCCCATGGAATGTAAGTCCTATGAGATGTAAGATCATGTCTCCTCTGCTCCTCACTATTTGTTCTCAGTATAAGGTTCACAATAAATATTAATTGAATGAATTACATAAAGAAAAACCAAAGAAAAACCCTTCTGAGGTAGACAGGGGAAATGCTATTATCCCATTTTCACTAATGAGAACAGTTAGGTTCTTCTCAATTATTATTTATCCACCAGTTGGAATCAGAAACCAAGGTCTACTATCTTCCTGTCCAGAGATGCTTTTGCAACTAATATTCACATTGCTTTTACATATTTATATAAATGAAGGCAGTAATCTCATTTATCCAAAATACTGGATAAATTGCCATTAAATGGACACATAAACTTTCAAACAATAAAATACTTTAAATATTTTAATGAAAATAACTAAATTTATTATATCCCTCCCTTTTCTACTGAGTTGACTAGAATGCATATACAATAACATTTCTTGAAAAATGGTAGTTACTAGAAATACTACTACTCTTCTATGATATGGCGATATATTCAAGGACTAATTCGATGTTTTATACTGCTCAAGTGAGGTTTTTCTCTTCTCTGTGGCCACCTCGTATTACTCAATGTTTCACCTTGCCAACTCTGTCCCCATCCATTCTTTTTAACTTGCCCTCCTCCTGCTCTTCCTCCCTAAGTCTCTGACATCTTCTACAAGACCAAAGACAGACAATGCAAAATAAATGATGATTATCAAGTGTCTGCCAAGTGCCTTCTCTTATCCATCCCTGGAGCATCATGTTCCTCTGCTTTGTAGCGCTATTCAGAGGACTTGTGTTACTTCCATTTGTGAGATGATTTTCTTATTGTAAATCTTCTTCCACTACTTTATAAACTCAACAAGCAGAGGGTGTGTGACTGTTATATTTGCCATTCTACTCTCCAGCACCGCATAGCACCCCTGGCACATAGGAGATCTTCAATAAAATTTGCTAAATTTATGAACAAATGAGTAGCTTAAATGAAGGGAACCATGCCTAAATTAAAGAAAGACTCCATGCAGTATAACCAAGTCAAACAAATTCTAAGTCTGAAAAGAAGATAGAGTACAAGCACTCTGGAACATCTCTTTGGGTAGGGTGTTGGGCTGTTTCTTCCAATTATATCACTCACAGCACAGGACTGAGATGGCTAGGACTTTCTGACAAGTTCAGCTTTGTGTTACTCTGCCTTGGGCTCAGGAGAGAGAAATAATCCTAGTAAATTAACAATAATCTATCCAGTTATAGGCATTGTAGATTAAAATTAAAAATATAAACGAAAATAAGCAACAACCTCTGTCATCTCAACATGCAGACAGGCAGCATCATTCCTCTAAGAAGAGATGCCATCCTTTACATCCAAGACCCAAGTTATGTGCATGACATCCTTTATCCTATGTATTATCTTTGCCAAATTCTTCCCTAAGAGCTGAAGAAAGGGTTTAAGAAAATTTATTATCATTATTATTTTTGAGAGACAGGGTATCTCTCTGTCACCCAGGCTGGAGTGTAGTGGCCCTCGTTGCAGCCTCAAACACTGGGCTCAAGCAATCCTCCCACCTTGGCTTCCAGAAGTACTGCAATTACTGGCCTGAGCCACCATGCCTGCCCAAGGGTGTAAGGAAGTTAAATTTGACTGATAACACTGACTGTGTAATCTTTAACAAGTTAATTTATCTGTGCCTCAGTTTCTCCACCTTTACACTGGTGATAATAACAGCAACCACTTCCCAGAGTTATTGGGAGGATAACATGGATTAATATTGGAAAGTCCTGGAAGTTGTACCTGGGACATAGTTAGCACTAGTTAAGTGTTGGCTATTAATAATTACTATAACACAAAATCAGTGCCTTAAAAATTTAAGAGAGGTAAAACAGCACACTACTTTAGTAGAATCTCTTTTTTCCTTAGGCACTCAGAGGGACAGAAAAGAGATAAAGATGATACTCATAACATGAATTCAGAAGAACATTTGATACATTCTTCCATATGATTCTTACCTTCAGTGGCTAGACAGCACTTAGAGATAGTGCTACTAAATAATAATTATCTTAAATAGATGAAATGTCAATTAAACTAGACACAGTATCATCCTCTTCCTTATACTTACAGAGCAATTCACAATAACAAGCTTTCACATATATCTCATTTAACATTATAATAACCCTGAGAATTATTACTACCTCTATCTTTAGAGGAAACAAATGAGGCTAATATAGATTGCATAACTCGCACAAAGTCACACATCTAATTGATAGTAGCACCAAAATTCAAACCAGCACTTCTGAATGTAAGCCTAGTATCTTTCTAGGAAAAAAAAAAAAAAGTTGCCACAGTTAAACAAAAAACACAGAACAAAATGGTGAGCTCAAGTACTTCTTTAAAAGACATTTTTTAAATGGACAATTTCTTAAAAATAGTTTCATAGCCCTAAAATAAACATATTTTAAGAAACTCATTTGGAAACATTTTAATAAAGAATATTAGGAAGTATGAAATATAGTGCTTTGAATTTTCCAATTTGGAGTAGTCAAATATCACTGCTAATTGATTCCTATACTATGAGCTAGCCTAGTAAGTCATTACTTTCTTCTCTCTTAAGAGTCAGGGCTACCTAATTAGATGGTTACTGAAGTAGCCACTGAATGAGATATTGGTAAAATCAGGATTAACACATATTCTAAAAGCTACTCAACTCAAAGCATCTGGCTCAATATGTTCTCAAAGACAGATATAGTAACATATTCTTACATATAATTTATAAAAGCAAGGTTTTCAAGTAATCCAAACAAACAACAAACCAAATTCCACCCTCAGTTCTTGCCTATGCTTACAAATATTTAGCAGTAATTTACTTGTGCGTATTTTTACAAGTTTATTTTTCAATGAAACTCTAATCTATAATGAAAAGTTTTCCAGTCATGCCAAAGCCTAATTCAATTGATAAATAACATTTTGATATAGATTTAATAATCATTACATTGTGAGGCTTTTTTTTTTAATCTCAGATTTGGATTCTTACTCTACCTTTGCCACAAGTACTTCTTTATAAAATCCAAATGCCTATTCTTTAAAATCTCTTTAAAACAAGAATTTTAGATCCCAAGAGATAAATCAAAATGGAGATCAATTTTAGCTTCTTTCAACACAGATTTGTGGATGATATTGAATAATTGCTTCTTCTAGACTGTGTTAAATGGTGAACAAAATGAATTCATTTAAGTAAATCTTGAACTTTACTTGAACATATATAAAACTGCAGCTAATGAGCTTGTAGAAAAACCTGGTCAGTGAAAATGATCTCCAGAAAATTTAGCTTAAGTTGCCTGCTTGGTCTGCATTTATTCAGTTATTATTTGAATTATCCATGAGGATATATTAAGTTCTAACACATGAAAAGCTCATTTGTTGCTTAAAAACATTTAAAATATTTAGTAGTCTTGGTAGCTTCTAAAAATTAAACCTAAGGGCCAGCAACTAAGAATTCTAGAATCAGTTCTAATACCTAAGTCAGTAAAGAGCCAGGATAGCCACATACCATTTCTCCAGATCTAAGTAAATTGCTGTCAGATGTAACATCACTGGAATGTAAAATATCAATAATATTTTAGATGCTGGCATGTATTAAATGATTGATAATATGCAGAAATGGACGACCTCATCAAAGTAAGTTATTTTAAGTGATTTCAGACCACTATCCAGATTTTTCAAGATGGCATGGAATCCAACGCAATCTGGCTGTGACATCTGTGATTCTGTTAATGTGACAGACTTGGCAAGCATCCCCACCACCCTCACCACTCCTCCTCAAGCTCTGCACTCAAAAATAGCATTTCTACACTTGAGGAGGGTCTTTCTTAAAGCACGGTCACATTGGTCATTCCAATCCCCTACCAGAACTTCTGACAGACATGCCAGGATACCAGTTCATTCACACACTCCTCCTAAAACAATGGTTTCCTGAGTCAACCAGATAATTGTTTCATTTCCCTCTGTAATGGGTCAACCCCAAAACGTTCTTTGGAAACACCCTGAATAAGGAGCTACTTCAACGACTTAAGCATGAGTTCAAAAGGGTACCGGCTTACTTGAATCAGTTCAATTAAGTTTGACATTGCTAGAAAATGAACAAGATGTTGAACTGAAGTTTCCTTGATGAGGCATCATTAAGACTGACAATTTTTTGAATTTCCAAAGATACCCACATGCACCACACCCTCAAACACATCTTTCTTCTGTAATACTGTTAATGTTTAAACTTTGAGTTCTGTCTTTCCATAATCACGTTGGCAAGAGAACATTCCATGTCTGACTGCAAAAGATAATACTTTCTGAAGATCCAAACAAATGAACTGTTGTAAATCATTCCAGAGTCAGCCTGTTATGTAGATATACATCACTTGCAAGAGGCTTAGACACACAAGCACATGGGTATGCATATGTACACACACCCACACATATTTTCATGGGAAACTATTCTCTCTTAAGCAATGGTTGAGGCTTTTCCAGCTTAAAAAAAAAAACAATCTAAAGGCAATGAATAATTTGAAACAACATAAACTTCATGGTCTATCACCAAATCTACCTCCTGGTTAACATATTCATTCAAGTTCCTTATTCTCTTCCTGCAAACCCCCAACTCTGGATTAATCCAGCTGCGGACCTTCTTGCTCACAAATCCATAGGCCTCTGAACTCAGCTGATAAGAACTCACAAAATTTCACAGTGTTTATATTAAAGCGGCTTCCATTTTTATTTTGCTCACCCTCTCCAGCGCTGGATGCCTCTGAGCACACACTGCTTCTGGACAGTCTCTTACCCACAAATTCTCCATTCTCCTCATTTCCTTCCTGCCCTCTCAGCCCTCTCCAAGCACCGCCTCTGCTACCCTTGCCTTTACAATCCTTTCTGTTTGGCCGGAGGACCTCAGACAAGCAGCATCGGCATCACCCGAGAGCTTGCTGACACACAGAATCACCCAGACCTACTAAACAAAATTTGCATTTAAACAAAATTCTCGGATGATTAATAAGCAAGTTAAACTCTGACAAGTACTGCTTTAAATAACAGTTTACTACAGAAGCTACTCAATCTTCATAGGCACAACTTCTCCCAAGAGGATCTGTCTCCTCTCACAGCTCTTGCTGTCATCTTTATACTACTTGGTCCAAGGGTTAAATGCCTGACCTGAAGGGAACCAAACTGCAGGCTTTGCTAATCAGTCAAATGCTATCTTTCTCTGAGAATTTCAAGTTAGAGACACGCATAACCAGAGAATGACAAAAAGAAGAATGATGACATTATAGAAATTCAAAGGCAGCAGCTGCCTTGGCCACTTGGAAATACAGGAACCTGAGGGGCTAGAGAGCAAATGTAGAGGCTGGGCGCGGTGGCTCACGCCTGTAATCCCAACACTTTGGGAGGCTGAGGTGAATCACGAGGTCAGGAATTGAAGACCACCCTGGCCAACATGGTGAAACCCCATCTCTATGAAAAATACAAAAATTAGCCAGGCCTGGTGGCACATGCCTGTAATCCCAGCTACTCAGGAGGCTGAGGCAGGAGAATCGCTTGAACCCAGGAGATGGAAGTTTCAGTGAGCTGAGATCACACCACTACACTCCAGCCTGGGTGACAGAGCAAAACTGTGTCTCAATAAAAATTAAATAAATAAATAAAAGAAAAGAAAAGAAAATGTAGAGCACAAAGATGAGAGAAAACCAGACTTTTGAGAAACAGAGGGGCTTTAATTCCAGCTATTCCACATCCAGTAATGAAGGGTAGGAGCTGTTCCTTGTGGCCTGTCCTTGAATTATATGACAATAATTCTTATTATACCTACTGCTCTACTACTTTACTTGGTTTTAGTCAATTTCTGTTTGTTGCAACCAAGTGTGCCTCAAGCCAGTACTCTAATAGAGCTCTCCTCTATGTTCAGCTTTTCTTTATATATACTCATTCTCTCTGGCTAATCTCATCTGAACAAAAGCCTTCATTATACCTAAGTGTTCATCACATACATGTGCTACTGAGCACCATATCCTAGCTTTGCAAATACCTACTCAATATCTTCACTTGGATATCCCATAGAGCCATCAGTCCAAACATCATTCCTCAAATAATTTGTTTTTATCCTCCTTATAATTGTTAGCAGCATAAACATCATCCAAATTAGGACTCTGAACATCCCTTCTCTCTTCTTTCTCCCATACCATCTCAAATAATTTGCCAAGGGCTATGACATTTGTCTTATTCATAGTTGTTAAATCTGTTCCTCATAGCATTCCCATAGTTTAAGGTCCTGTAGTTTAAGGTTCTCATCCTTTCTCTCTTGGATAAAAGTTTGGTCTCCTTGTCAATACTCGTCACCTGCAACTAACTCATCCTCCACATCACTACCAGAAAGATCTATCAATATCCAAGTATGAAGGTAAGTTTTCTGTAACTCCAAATCTTCTCTGGGATCCAACAAGACAAGTCCCTTGACTGACATACACAGCACTCCTTATTAGCCCTGTTCACACTTCCTGTCTCTTCTCATCTCCCCACATCCCCGCACTTAATAAATACTTACTAAATATTTATGTGCCTGGCACTGTGCCAGGTTGTGGGAATACAGTCATGCACAAGATATAATCTCTGACTTTATGATTATTGGAAATGCAGATAAATAAGTAGATTGTGATCATACAATGTGATAATTGCTCTGATAGAACAGGTGCTCTGATAGAACAGATAAGTGCTATACTATAGTCTGGGTTTAGACTTCATAGAAACAGTACCATTTCCAACCAAATCAAGAAACTGAGATGTAAACATGCAGCTTGGGAGTGAGCCAAGTAAAGGAGGAAGGCAGAGACAAAACAGAAAAGAGTGTTCTGGGCAGTGAGGTCAGCAGGTACAAGACAGCATAGACTGGTCAAGTAACTTAAGATTTAGTTCAGCTGGAGCATCGTGTGTAAAGTGGGGAGAAATAAGAGATAAAGATGACAAAGTAGGCAGAGATAAGATTTTGCAGGATTTTGCAAGCCATGCTAGAGAAAATGAAAGTGTACTAACAGCAGTAGGGAAACTAAAAAGGTTTTAATTTGGGGAAGGTAAAATAACTGGATTTTTGTTTAGCCCTTTTTTTTTTTTTTTTTTTTTTTTTGATATAGGGTCTTGCTCTGTCTCCCAAGCTGGAGTGCACTGGTGCAATCATGGCTCACTGAAGCCTCAACCTCCTGGGCTCAAGCAGTCCTCCCACCTCAGTCTCCTGAGCAGCTGAGATCACATGTATGCACCACCATGCCCAGCTATTTTTTTCTTTTTAATTGTAGAGGGGATCTCATAATGTTGCCCAGGCTGCTCTCAAACTCCTGGACTCAAGTGATCCTCCCACCTCAGCCTCCCAAAGTGCTGGGATTACAGGTATGCAGGCATGAGCCACTGCACCAGGCCAGCACAGATACTTTTTTTTTTGAGACAGAGTCTCACTCTGTCACCCAAGCTTGCATGATCTTGGCTCACTGCTGCAACCTCTGCCTTCCGGGTTCAAATGATTCTCCTGCCTCAGCCTCCCGAGTAGTTAGGAGTACAGGCATGTGCCACCATACCCGGCTAGTTTTTTATTTTTAGTAGAGACAGGATTTCACCATGTTGGTCAGGCTGGTCTCAAACTCCTGACCTCATGATCCACCCTCCTCGGCCTCCCAAAGTGCTGGGATTACAGGCGTGAGCCACTGGGCCCAGCCACAGATACTTTTTAAAGCCTTGCTCCTTTTTACATAAACAATACAAAACTACCAGTGAACAAAGATCCTTGTAAAAATCACTGTAGCCCAATTCTAAGGACCTGACAAATGACAAGAAGAAAGACAAAAGCTAGCAAGCTGCACTGACAGTTTGTGGAAAGAGCTTAGCAGTCACAGTGGCAAGGCAGATTTATTCTACAAGGACTGAATTCACTGAAGTGAGCCTAACTGCTGATGATAAGACAGAAAAGCAGCAAAGTGAATACTCCTATGTTCATCAAAAATTTGTCTCATTTTGATCTTATCTGTTTTATTACACCTAAAGAAAGACTCAGGAAACTTAAAAGACACACACTCACCTAATGTTCATCTCACATGAGAATGTCACAGAAAATCTTTCCATATGGATTACCTAGGCAGCATTGCAGGGTTTATGTTGGCATTAACCAGAAAAATATTGCTAAACACTACCAACATAAGTAGAGAATGTCTTAGCCTCATAAAAGCTAATTATAGTTCTAATACCCATGAAGGCAATGATGTCATTACTGGCTAAACAGCACATAACTAACTTCTTGAGCACATGAAAGTAGCCAATGAAATATCTATATAAAGTACTGGGACCATACACGACTCACAGTAAGATGCTCAAATAATATTAGTTTTCAGTGTTGTTGTGACTGTGGTTGTTATTAAATAGCAAAGCATGTTAGCCATATTTTAGTTTGTTCATTAATTAATCTAACTTACTGAGCCCCTACTTCCTTTCATGTTCAGTTTTCTTTTAGATGTCTTTACATATGGTCACCAGAGGGTTATTGCTTTCTATTTATTCCATGTTATGTGGTGCAGGTGAAGGACCTGAAATTAGTAGCTAGAGCAAATTTTGGGTTTACAAACTTACCTTCCCAATAAGTTGGGAGAATATATTGGGAAAAAGACGGTAGTGGCAGGATAAGTGTGCTTGTTAGCTCAAGTTTTCCAAATGGGCCTTTAATTTGAGGGCATAAAAAAAAACTCATTCAGGTTTGTGCACATAAATGGAAGCAGTTTAAATAGCCAAGGTTTGGAGCAAAGCAAATTATAGGTGCAACCAGCATAATTTTTCCCATTTATGGAACACTTTTTATGTAAACATCTTAGTAATAAGAGCTGATGTAAAAATTCCATAATACAGATTTTTTAAATAATTTTTTTTAAGAAAACTTTCCATTTTTACATGAACAGCTTGTTTAAATATGCCATCCATCTAATGCTTTAAATTAATTCATCACTGGAATTAGTTTTCAAAGTATTTATAAAATGTTAACTTTTCATATAGATCTCAAGTATAATGTATCAGGGGAGTATGTATGTATGAATGAGAGAGAAAGGGAAAGAGAAACAGATGATCTTAATTTTTTCAGCAAACTCTGAAAATAAACTTTAAAAAGTTTTCTTCTATTCAAACTATCTTCTAGCTAAAATCACAAGATCTAGCTAAAAAAAGATATTTTATTATTGTGGAAAAAATCATTGTGGGAAGGACAATATTATTATGAAGCTAAACTAGAAGCTCTCTCGAGATCTTCCCCAGACCTAAACTTACACAAGATCTTTTCTTTAAAATTTGAATACAAGCCATATAAACCCTTAAAACATATTGTTGTGAAACACAGTAACATCTGGAGAGGGAGGGAAATAAAAATAATAAAAATAACTCTAACAACAACTAACATCTAGTAAGTGATTACTTTGTGCCAGATAAGAGAAGACAGACTAAATCACCTTCCTTTTGAAGTAATTCATGCTTATGTGGTTATTTGGCTATGTTAGAAGTGAGATCACAGTGGCTTCTGGTCTTGGCTCCTCCATTAGCAAACCATGTGACCTTGAGGTAGTCCCTAGCCCCCGAGGTTCTGATTTCCACATCTGAGCCAAAAAAATCCCTTTTGGCTCTAAAGCTCTACTATGGGTGGCAGATTCAGGTTCTGATACCTAATAGAGCCTCAATTTTTCCCTTTACTACCAAAAAGTTTCCAAGGAAGTTATGAAGACATATGATGCTTCACTAAGGAAAGGAGTGCCCTGTATAGTTCACAGGGTTATGAAGCAAGAAGCTCTTTTTGAGTGTTCATGAGACTTTGTGTTCATTTGTCCACTTTGGAGCCATAAGTCTGAGTCCCTAAGGGACAGCCAATACAGGTTGCATGCAAGTAGAGCTAATGGTCAGCAAACATCCTGACTTCTGGGGTACATTCCTACTGCTCAAGAAAATTTCCACATCTTGCTAACAGTACTTATTGTGCTATTTTGAATATTGCTGGCTTAGAATTATAGAGCAAGCTTTGACAGATTGTGAAGATTTAGAGTGTGGTTACATTAGGAAAAAAATCACCTCCTTTCTACTTAATATAGCTGCTTTAGTGTGCTCTTGATGCCTAACAGCTTAGTTTACAAAAAATAGCTTATTACTTTTATAAAGTTAATAGAACTATTGAAAAGCAAGGTTGAATTTTGGTTTGCCACATCATTGCCAAAATGTTTATCTAATTTCAAATTGCACTGGGCTGGGGGTGAGGCAATGTATGCATTAACCTCATAGAGCCTCTGGCAGGTTATGTACAAGAGACAGCTCACTCAACTTCCTATCTTTCAACTGCTTTACCTATGCCCCAGGGGGCCTCCACATCAATCACAAGTTTGCGGCAAAAACATGCTTGAAAAAGTTCACGAAGTTCACCAAACTTTATAATTATAACTTTCCAGGACAGCATAAAAATCGACTTGCTTACTGTCTTCTTTTAGCCAGTCATATTTTTAAACTTCAGAAAAACGGCAGAGTAGCTTGTTCTCGGTGGGTGAGTAAGGTCACACCTGCAGGCAAGCCTTACAGAAGGCCAAACCACAAAAAGTGGGTGGGCTGGGTGGTCTACAGGGCACACAGTACAGCATGTTTCCAATAGGAGGCACAGACCTAAAAATAGAAGCTTGTCAGTGCCCCCAGAGGTTTGAATGGTGGCAAACCTCACTCCGTGTCGCTGGAGAGCAGAGGCATGCTCAGCTGCATTTGTCTGTTCCACTCACTATCGGGGGGCAGTTGAATGATCATTCAAAATCTCTGCAAAATTGCTTCTATGCTCTTGATTACCATTTAGCTTTGTAGTGGTATTTGAGAGAAAGAGACTGTAGTGGTATTTGAGAGAAAGAGAAATATTATTTTAATACTTAGATTCCTTCCATGATCCCATTTAGAATATCAAGTAGGGATGTTCTATGGAAAGTCATTTTGAAATAATAATAGGTATATTATTATTATAACCCTAAACTATAACACAGTATAGTCTCCCCACTCTCCATGAAAATAACACTGATAGCTGGGAAGACTGAGCCCCAGTGATTACTGAAATTATATAGAGAGGTCCATCTTACGGAAAAATCGAAAGGGAAATTAAAAAAAAAATGCCAATTTAGAGTTTCAATATAAATACAAAGTTTTAGATACAAATATATTGCTCCTCCAGAGAAGACTATGGGAAGACTACGTGCCATTTTGCCATCAAATCTCAACCAGGAAAAGATGAGAAACCTCAGGTTTTTGGTTAATAGTAAATTAAAGTAAATAGGAGATGTTTGGATAACAGATCATTCTACAAGTTATTCACTAAGATAATTTGAGTTGAATCTCTATTCAAAGAAATCAAAATGATTGTCTTCTCCCTATAACATAATCACCAGACTTTCAGTTTTTAGGATGAACAAGGCATCAGGCATTTTACTGAAGGGCCATCCAGCCAATGTTGTACAGCTTCTAAGTAGATGAACTGTTAGTTCCATTATGCAAACTGAGCCAAAAAAATTTTTAATAAAACTTGATTTGCTTGGGAATTAATGTTAATAGTTTACATATATGCAATTTTGTCTGAAAGGAATAGCTTTTAAATTGTCAAAAACATTTTTTCTGTAATACGTCCCTTTTAGGGATATCATTTTACAATGTTTTACAGATTTCTTTTCTATAATACTAAGTCATAATTCAAAAGCAAACAATGAAGATGAACTTCCTTGATTACTATTTGTCTTATACAAATAATCAATAAGAATTATAGGTATCACACTGAATTTAAAATTCAGGCTAAACTCCTGGCCAAAACACAAAAGAGAACTATGAAATGATTTCATAGAAGACTTAAAAAAATATAACTGACAAACTGAGGATTATATTTGGCCATTAACAACTCAGACAAAGTTTTTTTGTTTGTTTGTTTGTTTTTGAGACACAGACTCGCTCTGTCACCCAAGCTAGAGCGCAATGGCACGATCTCGGCTCACTGCAACCTCAGCCTCCCAAATTCGTTCAAGTGATTCTCTTGCCTCAGCCTCCTGAGTAGCCAGGATTACAGGCGCATGCCACCACGCCCAGCTAATTTTGTATTTTCAGTAGAGATGGGGTTTCACCAAGGTTTTTTTAATAGGAGAAAATGAGAAGAGCAAAATCTAAAAATCATTTGTTTATTATATTTAAATATCTGCTTACAGGAGGGCTGAACATTAAACATCTATAATTCATATAAAGCTATTTTGGACGCAAGTCTAAGTTTCTATTTGAACTGGTTTCTAAGTTGCTCTTATCCCAACATCTTTACAGCTGCTCTCTGCATGTAAAGTCTCCATATACTTGACTAGAAATAGCACATTGCCTGGGTGGAACTTTCTGTAATGTATCAGTTTGAAAGAGACTACTGTCCTCTAAAGCACATTATTCAACAATTAGATTTGGGCTGCTGAAGCAAAAGACAAAGACAGCACTATATCCTATCCAGTTCTACCCATTTGCTTCATGACGTCATTTTTAGGTACAGCCTTTCAATTCAAAGTTTGATGTTTTTATACAGCTTTTAGTGATGTAAAAGCTATGTAAGAACATGTGTAAATCCTCCTCTTGGGGCATACTCTTTTCAGAAATATAAAAAAGAAACATGAAATCTCATTAAGTTAGATCAACTTTTTAAACAAAACCATTAATCAAGGCAAATTTGAATGTTAATGAAATTTTAATTTAAAAAATACATCAAATTCTAACCTACTTGATACAACATCCAAGTAATATTAATATAGTAATTCTTTTGCTGTCTTTGTTGAATTTTTTTTAAAAAAAGAAACTTTTTGAAAAAGAAAAGATAATGTCAAGTCTCAACTGATTTGATGCAAGATTTTAGGGAAAGGCTGGGAGGGAGACATCCTACACTAAGAATGTTTGCTATAAATCATGATTAAACCATGGCAAGATGATTGGCATCTTGTTAAACATAATTAGAATAACATCATGGGAGATTAAACTGTCGCCTTTTCCTCTAGACCTCCTGCAGCAATTGGTGATAAAGAATGCAAAGAAGTAAAATAAAATTTATTTTATTTTAAGTAAAATAAAATTTATTTTATTTTAAGTAAAATAAATAGGTTGGGTGGGAGCCTTTAGCTTGGGTGGGTGCCCATAGCTTGGGTGGGAGCCTTTAGCTATCTGTTTCCTCTTTGATTCTTTGGGGATTATCCAATAAAAATGGAAGTAGAGAGAAAAGATAAAACAGCAAGTGTGTACCTCCAAGATGACCCACTTATCTTGAGTTCATACTGTGACACTGTGTAATGCCAATACACAAAGTTATAGATTTCCTTCATCTCACATAGGGAAAGGCTTGGGTTTGTTTTTGGTGGAGAGAGAGAAAGGAGAGGGAGGAGATCTGAATATCTTGTGGCACGCCCTCTGAAATTTAGGATTGCTTTCCTTGGCACTCTTCATCTAATTTTATTTGCTTGCTTTCCTTGTCAGATATTTTTTTCTTAAGCACTACAAATTCATAAGAAGAGACAAGTTTTTTAAAAAGCAAAAAAAAGGGGAGAACTATTACATGCATATACATAATGTATATGCTTTCTGGATGCACATATATGTTCACACAATTTCCCTGTGGTCAGGCAGCATGTCTACTTGACATGTGTATTTCAAAATACATACAATATTCAACATATATACTTATACAAATATATATGTTAATGTTACAAGATAATTTTTTCTACTTTTATTTTAGGTTCAGAGGGTACACGTGGTTTGTTACAGTGAAAAACTGTGTGCTGCTGAGGCTTGGGGTACAAATCGTCACCAAAATACGGAGCATAGTACCCAAGAGGCAGCCTTTGGACCCACGCCCTCCTTGCATCCTCCCCACTCAAGCAGTTCCTAGTGTCTACTGTTCCTGTCTTTATGTCCATGTGTATTCAATTCAAGCTCCCACTGATAAGTGAGAACATGTGTTATTTTTGGTGTGCTGTACCTACATTAGTTCACGTAGGATAATGGCCTCCAGCTACATCCATGTTGCTGCAAAGGAAATGATTTCATTCTCTTTATGGCTGCATAGTATTCCATGGTGTACATGGACCACATTTTATCTAATCCACCGTTGATGGGCATCGTGGTCGACTCCATGTCTCTGCTATTGTGAATAGTGCTGCAATGAACATACATGTGCAGGTGTCTTTTTGGAAGAATGATTTATTTTCCTTTGGGTATATACCCAATAGTGGGACTGGTGGGTCGAATGGTAGTTCTGTTTTAAGTTCACTAAAAAATCTCCACACTGTTTTCCACAGTGGCTAACCTAATTTACATTTCTGACAGCAGTGTATAAGTGTTCACCTTTCTCTGCAAACTCACTAGCATCTGTTGTTTTTTGACTTTCTAACAATGGCCATTATGACTGGTGTGAGATGGTATTTCACTGTAGTTTTGATTTGCATTTCTCTAATGATTAGTGATGAGTATTAGTGGGGTTGTTTTTTGCTTGCCAATCCGTTCAAGTTCCTTATAGATCCTGGATATTTGACCTTTGTTGGATGCATAGTGGATATTTTCTTCCTTCTGTAGGCTGTCTGTTTATTCTGCTAATAGTTTCATTTGCTGTGCAGAAGCTTATTAATCAGGTCCCACTTGTGAATTTTTGTTTTCACTACAGTTGTTTTTGGGACTTGGTCATAAAGTCTCTGCAAAGGCCAATGACCAGAATGGAATTTCCTAGGTTGTCTTCCAGGGTTTTTATAATTTGGGGTTTTACATTTAATCTTTAATCTATCTTATGTTGATTTTTGTGTATGGTGTAAGGAAGAGGTTCAGTTTCAATCTTCTGCATACGGCCAGCCAGTTATTCCAGCACCATTTATTGAATGGGGAGTCCTTTCTCCATTGCTTGTTATTGTCACCTTTGTTGAAGATCAGGTGGTTGTAGGTGTGAGGCTTTTTTTCAGGGTTCTCTGTCCTGTTCTATTAGTCTGCGTGTCTGTTTTAGTGCAGTACTATGCTGTTTTGGTTACTGTAGCCTTGTAGTATAGTTTGAAGTCTGGTAGTGTGATGCCCCCACTTTGTTCTTTTGTTTGTTTTGTTTTTTGAGACAGAGTCTTGCTCTGTTGCCCAGGCTGAAGTGCAGTGGCGTGATCTCAGCTCACTGCAAGCTCTGCCTCCTGAGTTCTCCTGCCTCAGCATCCGAAGTAGCTGGGACTACAGGTGCCCGCCACCATGCCTGGCTAATTTTTTGTATTTTTTTTTTTTTTTAGTAGAGAGGGAGTTTCACCGTATTAGCCAGGATGGTCTCAGTCTCCTGACCTTGTGATCCACCCACCTCGGCCTCCCAAAGTGCTGGGATTACAGGTGTGAGCCATCGTGCCCAGCCTATTTTGTTCTTTTTGCTTAGGATTGCTTTAGTGATTCAGGTTCTTATTTGGTTCTGTATGGATTTTAGAATAGTTTTTTCTAATTTTGTGAAAAAATGATATTGGTAGTTTGATTAGAATAGCTTTGAATCTATAAATTGCTTTTGGTCAGTATGACTATAAGAGATAACTGTTTTTTAATAATCAAGATTTTTCTATGGTAGAAGAACTGATCGATTTGCTTGCTCCCTCCTCCCACTGATCATGATAAAAGTAAAACTGAATTCCACTTGAGGATGAGATTATATTTGATTTCATATAATATCTTTGTCTCACTCTAGTCACTTTATATTTATTCAGCACATACTTTGCATAAGGCACACATTACAAATATTAAAGAGGAAATGGATTTCTTTAGGAAAGACAGGAAGCCATAGCAGAGTACTATAAACTTCCTCACACAGGTGCATCATATACCATTTACTGAGTTTATGAGTTGTTTCATCTTGAACCACTTGGATCTCTATTGCCAACAGCATTTAGTAGAATATTACTGCTGGTATAAACCTTATAATTCATCCACCTTGTGCACTTCATTTTTAAAATGTAAAAGCCAAGGGCCAGAGATACCAATTGACTTGCCCAAGAGGACATCGCTAATTAAAATCAAAATGAAAATTATTTTTTCCAAACTATGATAAATGCAAATATTCTCTAATATCTCTATGCTTGTACTGCATATAAACACAGAAAGTAAATTTTCAAGTGCCTAAGATGTCTCAAACCATGTGCTATTATCGTTCCACATATAAATTCTTATAACCACTTTACAAAGTGGGTGGTGTTACGTTATCGATGAAAAAACTCAAATTTCTGTGTATCATTTTTAAAAATTACCTTGCTTATGCAATCTAGTCTGTAAGCTTCTCAAAGTCAGGGATCCTAACTAACTTGGTTTAATCATCATTCAATGGTAAATCTATCCCTAGTGCTGGTAGTACTGGTGGTAACAGTATTTATGAATACAATATTTAAATTTTCTCTACAATCAAAGGATTTTGAGGAACCACAGAGTTTAGATAATCTACCCTCCACGATTTATGCTACCTAAAAAGCAGCTTTATGAAAAAAACATGAGCTTTTTAGTCAGACAGACTTGCCATTTTTATGTAATCTTGGACAAGTTATTCAACCTCTCTAAATCATGATTTATTCTTAGAAAAGGGAAGACATCAGCACCTTTTTTTTGTGGTTACTCTATGGATTAGTGAAACCCTACATAGAGTGACTTATGCAATAGCCAACATCATGTAGTCATTCAATAATGGTGTTGTAGTAGATGCTGTGGAGCTCTGGCCAGGTCCCCCTTCGACACTGTACTCATTCTCTCAGCTGCTGAGACTGACAGCCAGTGACAGTACCCTGTTGAGTTTCCCTCAGACTACAGGAAGACTGAAGAGAGACACCTCACCTAGTTATGACTCCTTCCCAGGTAGCTTCCATCCAGTGATTGCTCAAAGTGGGGGATAAGGTCCAGTCCCCTTGTGCCAGTCTAAGGAACTATGTGGGGCATTCCAGCTACGTGGGGGTCTGCAGTATCTGCTGAGGCCACTGTTGGGACTGTGCCACAGGCCAACTTCTTCCTCTGCCCCATTCTTTCTTCACTTTCCACAGAGGTATTGGTCCAAGATTAGTCCCTGATCAACCCCCTGCATTCAAATCTCTATCTCAGAGTCTGGTGTTCAGGAACTTTATCTGCAACATCTGGTTATTTCATTGTCTTATGTTTGATTGAAACAAGAGGTGTTGAGGATGCTCATAAAGAAATGTCTATTCAAACCGCAGTGATACAGTGAAAACAGTACTGAAGTGAAAAAAAGATGTAAGTTCTGGTTCCACTCACCACCTAAATAGATTGGATCACTTACTTAATATCTCAGCAATAATGCTTTAAAATGTGATGGCATTATAACTTTGAAACAAAGTTTAGCTTCCCTCATTTTAGAACCCTCTTTAGGCCCAACTGTGCTAGTATTCCCATAAGACCAAGAAAGAAAAGTTTGTATTGAAAGAAATTAATAATTACATTTTTGTAAATCCCAATCAATTCAAAAATCCAAAGATGACTAAAGATCACCATGTTTTCTTAACATATTTGGAATGCAGAACTTTCCAGATAAGCCTAAACAAGTAGAAATTCATTAATTCATTGTAGAATACAAATCAAGGTAGATTGCTGATAAATGAAATTTCCTACATTCCCATTAAGACTTAACATAAATTTCAGTAAACCAGTTCTTTCTTTTCTATGAAGTCTAAATATCTAAAAAAAAAAAAAAAAAAACACCCCTCACATTCAAATATTGCTTTGCTCATGATCCATGAATATTTTTGAAGCACATGGAAGAAGTTGGTTACTGAAGTCCACTCTGTATTCACACTGAAGCAGCAGATATTTACAAATGATGTCAGGAATGAACAGAGGAGGGGTACTTTTTAATAATGTAGGGAATTAGAAAACAACATTTTTCTGTTTTCCTATTTTTACCAATATAAATATACACATTATTCCCTCTGGATAAATGACCTATCTCATGCTTATATCTAAATTTTGCCTCTTCCATCTGATCTTTTAACATTTGATGCTGAGTCTAATTTTAAGAAGGCTCAGTTGATCAAAGTTGGAGTTTCATATTCCCTTTGATGTATTCTCTGGAGGGATTAACAAACACCATTTTAGAAATATACTGTCCTGGAACATAAACCTATCACTCATGTTTGTTTTTTATTGACTTCTGGTAAGCGGGTGTTATGATGATTCTCAAAACCTTAATTCCACCACCCCATTACCATGCAGCTAATGGGTTCAGAAAAATCCAACCACAAAAACATAATCACAGTAGCTCTCTGTAAAGAGGTACCTGAAACCTCATTGATTATGATACTTAAAATGTTCCGTGTGAAGGTCAAATTCAAAACATATTTATGAAAAATAAACCTTTATGTTTAGATTTTAAATCTGTTGGCCAGAAAAAACATGGTAGTTTGGTCCAGAATATAAAAAATAACTAACATAGAAATCCAAAGAATATTTAGCTACTTTATTCAAATAGAAACTCTTGTTAGTCCTTGGGATCTATGATGAATTATTTCTTAAGAACTTAGAAATCAGATTGTTCTTCAAAGTGTTAAATGTTAACTCTTTGGCACTGAGATAAAAAGACGTAGTCATCTTAGACAAACAGAATCTGAGAAGAGTAAGACTTGACTGTTACCAGACTAAATGTAGAGACATACACCATAGTAAAAGGAAAGTCTAAGAAGAGCTCAACAGTAATATCCACCCAAGTACTGTACTGGGCCAACTAGAAAAATCCAAGCAAATGACTCAGAATCCTTGTGCCACTGAGAAGATCAAGACTCTCATCAGATGGATACATAAACCTCATTTGGTTTGATAAGATTAAACACTGGATTCATTTCAGTCTTCTAATTCACACTCAGATCATTGTTTGGTTTTCTACATAGGTGAACTATCTACTCTTCCGGTTCCTCTGAAATATTACTCATTATATATAAAAAAATTGACATTAAAATTTGGTTTCCCAAGTAGAGAGTCCCAATACAGTGATATAAAAACTATGGTAATATTTAGGGCTCTGATCAATCAGAATGGATGGCTGACATGGATGGCAGACAACTAAAAACAACGGAATATCAGCTCTGACTGTAAGCAAACTTTCACTTGTTCAACATCTCTGTTCCCTCTTGGACAGTGACAATGACTTATTTACTACTGTATCTTCAAAGCCTAGTATAGTGCCTGTCCCTAGCCCTAAGAATTCATAAACACATCCATACATATATAAACAAATAAATATGTTATATTAATTTAGATGAATCTTTTTTTTACTTGACTAAAAAATGGCTTTTTTAAAAAGCATATACTTTAAGTTCCGGGATACATGTGCAGAAGGTACAGGTTTGTTACATAGGTATACATGTGCCATGGTTGTTTGCTGCCCCCAACAACCCATCATCTACATTAGTTATTTCTCCTAATAGTATCCCTCCCCTAGCCCCCCACCCCCCAACAGGCCCCAGTGTGTGATGTTCCCCTCCCTATGTCCATGTGTTCTCATTGTTCAAGTCCCACTTACCAGTGAGAGCATGCGGTGTTTGGTTTTCTGTTCCTGTGTTAGTTTGCTGAGAATGCTGGAGTCCAGCTTTATTCATGTCCCTGCAAAGGACATGAACTCGTTCTTTTTTATGACTGCATAGTATTCCATGGTGTATATGTGCCATGTTTCCTTTATCCATTCTATCATTGATGGGCATTTGGGTTGGTTCCAAGTCCTTGCTATTGTGAATAGTACTGCAATAAACATACATGTTCATGTGTCTTCAGAGTAGAATGATTTATAATCCTTTAGGTATATACCCAGAAAAATTTACAAGAAAAAAACAACTCCATCAAAAAGTGGGCAAAGGATATGAACAGATACTTCTCAAAAGACGACATTTATGTTGCCAAAAAACATATGAAAAAAAGCTCATCATGACTGGTCATTAGAGAATGCAAATCAAAACCACAATGAGATACCATCTCACACAAGTTAGAATGGCAATCATTAAAAAGTTAGGAAACAACATATGCTGGAGAGGATGTGGAGAAATAGGAATGCTTTTACATTGTTGGTGGGAGTGTAAATTAGTTCAACCATTATGGATGAATCTATTTTTAAGAGATGGATCTACTCTTACAGTGGGTTCAAAGTCAAGCTTCTGAGCCTCCAAGACTGATGCTTAGACCAATTCATGAGGTGAGGAATACCTTCAGTAAGGTGTCTCAGGAAGGTTTTTTTAGCCTTCCTAAAGGCAGCCCACTATCCTAACCCATTCCTGAAGACACAGTAGGGATTTCCCTTCACAGTAACTAAAGTGAGATTACTAAAGTGAACATAAGGAAGAGACCTCAAACAACCCTTAAAAATGCAAACTCTCAAATCAAAGTCATCTACTAATGTTTTTTCCTTAAAATAACTTTACATTCTTTGTGTTAACACAAATCTAAAGTACAACAACAAGCTAATTTAATGGATTACTAGAAACCAATTTTGCCACAAATTAAAGTCTAGCTAGTGGTTAAAAGTTTGATTACTGAAATAGTCAAATTTAACCATGTAATAAAGGAAACAGAACTTTCCTTTTCAACTGGTTATACTTTTGCCTCAGACAAATAGCCATGCTGTCACTGGAAAAATATATTTTTAGTTGACTGAATTATTTGATCATAAATTTACATGAATCATAAAAACATCTTGCAGGGTATGTTCATTACATGCTGTTGGGGGAGGAGGAACCTAATATTTATGATATTCTGTTCCTTTCCCTTTTGCATGTCAGAAGCACCCACTAAAAATTCATGTATTTCACTGACATGTAAACCAGAAAGACTATTTTGAATTCAAATACAGTTGATCATGATGTGAAAAGAACTTCTAAACAAAAAAAGTAAGAGGTTTAATATACTGTTTAATTTTATATTTACAAACTTTGGGTTAGTATTTTCATCATGTAGACAATGTTTATAGTGATCAGCCAACAAGTATAAGCAAAACAGCCTTGACTATGACTGCCAAAGATATTACGATATGTTTTCAAGTTACTTATACTTTTCCCCTAGGCTATTTCCTAATTGAAAACTAAAGAAAGATTAGATACAATTACATGTTTGTATCAAAAAATGTTATTAATTCATCAATGAATCTGTAGCACATATTTCTGTACTATTTTACCACTCTGTAGAAAATGTTTTAGTCATGTAAAACTTGAAAATACAAAATAAATATCCCTCACATCTCTTTTGACCTTCACAGGCAACAATATTTTACAATCCAATTATTGAATGACCCACAATTCTGGCCTTTATTGGGCTGGTTAGAATCTTAATTCTCCTTATGTCCCATTCCTCTCTTCCTATGTTGTAGCCTCAGTATTTGGAAGTACTCTGTATTTGAAGTGGCAGTAGACTCAGTTTATTTCCTAATATTCCCAAGATCTGAGGAGATTTTTCAAATATCCCTGTAGTCATCTACTTTATCACAAAACAACTTGATGGCCAGAATTGTAGACTCATACTGAATATCAGTATGTTAGAAATGTTAAAAGCTGTGTCTGTGTATCTCCTCTGCATATCCTTTCCATAAACTCTTACCTACCAATTGTTGCCTCAAACAGAATAGAAGCAGAAGCTTCTTCCTTACAGTTTTAAGGAAGCCAGCTATTTTATGAAAAAATTTTGGAGGAAGGAGTACATATTATTGTATCACCTGATATCAGATTTCTTAAGAAAAAACATCACTTAATGAGATAATTATAAAAGTTATATTGCCTGATCTTAGAAATTTCCCTCCCTTAAATCCTAGAAATCAGAAGCCTTTAAATGTTCATCCACACTGTTTTCTTTAAAATATGTTTGTAAGGAAATGCCAAGTTAAGTTGAACACTCTTTAAGGCTAGATATTTTCTTATGAACATTTACAACAAAGTAGACATGATCTAGAACAGTTTTGTGTGATGTGCTACAACTCATGTCAAATACTTAGATTGTATTAATAAAGCATTTCAAAAATCTTTTTACTACAAAATTACAGCATAAAGAAAATCTGGTTTATATTGAATATCACATAGTTAGACATTGTTTTCTCAAGTATGTATTTGTTTTACAATTTTGAGCTCACGTAATATTTTTCTAATTGCTAATACTTTGGAAACAAAACAATCAGTGACACCATCTAGGGAAGGATTTTTTTTTCACATTTCACAGAGTAATAAATCAAGAATAATAAATCATGTATTAGCATGTGAACTGGATCTTTCTGACTTCTCTCTGAGCGCTCTTTCAGTCTTCCAACCAAAAGAAAATCCAGTAGGAACTGTAACTATTGTTCAACAGAAAGATATTTCATACATTTCATTTAGCATTTAGATAAGCTTAAGAAACAGGAATTCAGTGTTGTGAACTTCAAGCACTAGTGAAGTATACCAAATTAGATACTATGGCGTATTCTAAGTCTTAATGTTTCAATCCAGGAAAATATAAATTGAGGAATGCCCACTTTTGAATTTTTTTCTTCTGCCAGATAATTCACACACTTGACTTTTTTGTACCATGTTGAAATAAGTGATTGAACTGCACAATTGGCTTTGGATTTGGTTAATCCAAAATTATGGATGATTTAATGTTACTATTCTTGGAAATTAAATCTATTTTTCAATTTGACTCTTGCTCTTTTTGCAATGGTAATTATTACTATTACCTATCTAATGTTAAAATATGTAATTTAAAATGTATAATTGTAAAAACTATATTTTATCTCAAGAGAAACCTGAATGTAGATTTAATAAAAGATGTATCCCTAAATACTGTTTATCTTTTTATGTTTCTTAGAACAATTTCACTAAATAAGATCATGAGGAAAAATACATGTTTTTTAAAAGTGTAAGTAAAGGTCTTTAGTGAAAGATGTTGATATCCCTGCTCATTATTATTAAAAATATATGTAATTTTTTTCTGCATGTTATTGTAAAAAGTAGAATTATTTATTTGCTTACTGATGCTTTGTCATCTCTGGTTATTGATTTTTTAAAGATATGTTATTTTCTTATTTCCAAGTACTCTCTCTGTCCTAACCAAGTAAATACCATTTAAGTTTGTCATGAATGTGAAAAATGCATAGGCACTTACTTAGGTAACATGAAAATTATTAAACAAAAAAACAGGAAAAGCAGGAAATGTATTTTATATATTTGTCAAAAGCACATATCTGATTTTGCAGAGAATGCAGAGAATACATTTTTATAAGCTTATATTTATATACCCTATATAAGTAGTTTTATAAAACTTTTATAAAAAATTTTTGCCATACATAAAAGTTTCATAAAACTTTTACCCGGTTTTATATTAAGAATCCATTCACGTATATCTGCAAGTCATGTTGAAATATACACAAAAGTAATAATAACATGAGTAAATCAGAGGTCAAAATTTCATCTATATTCTTAGCATTTTACTTATTAAAATATATTTAAAAATAAATAAAATAAAATATTTTCCAACAGTTTTCCTCCTTTAAGTAGCTAAATACATATCTACCTGCAGAAGTAATGATTTATGCCAGATGATTACAAATGAAATGGATTTCCGTCATTTTTCAACTGTGTGATTGGCTTTGTTATGTACTTTCGGTAATTTTTAAAATCTCTTATAAGGTTAGCAAAGTTTTAAAAAGCTCACAAGAGAGCATTGGAATGCTACTGTCAGTCTCGTGGCTTACAAATTTTGATCTGGGTAAAATACAACTGAAACAACCAGTTAACTATGAAAACTTCTAACGCTTTATTTAGACAGTAAAGTATCAATAAGAATGCTCAGGAAATTAGGGGTTTCATAATCTTTTAAGTTAATGGCAAGAATCTTATCTCCTAAAATTCATTTTCAAAGAATATACTGTATTCCATGGAACAATAAAAAATCATTTAACTTTTGTTTGATTCTTCAGGATATTACAATCTTCTCATTTTGAATAATCATCATCACTGCAGCATAGCCTACGTATGGACTGAGAAAGCATTGTGGAAATGCATCTTCTCTGGAATTTAATTCTTGGAATAAATCCCTGAGATAAAGTTTCCTATGTCTTCCTTTCAACAATTTTCTCCACTCTCTCTGGAGAATTTTTTTTCCACTCAGTTACACTTGCCTCTTTCCATTTGCTGTATCTCTCCAATAATCCTGCTCCCTTGCTTGCTGTCCACTCTATTTTATTCCCTCTGTGCACACAGATCCTTGCAGCAGCAGACTCTTCTAACCAGTTCAGTTGCTAATGCTGAAACGATGGGCATCTTAAGAGGTAAACTTCACCAAAAAACTGTTTTCTAGGCTAACCCTAACTGGCAAGCCTTCTAGGCATGAGACTGACTCAAGGGTCTGCTTTTTACATTCAGAAAATAAAACAGTTTGGGAGGCATTTCAATTACTCAAGTTTCAGAATGATCCAAGTTTTTAAAAAAATTGGTATTCATTGGTAAAATACTCATAGAATTATGGAATTTTTAATTGGTACAGAATTAGACAGCATATAGTGACTATCTAATTTTACAATTTAGAAGGAGAGGTAAAAATGGGGTGTGACCTGTCCAAGTCTGCATAGTTACTCAGTGGCACAACTATCATTAGAATCTTGCTCTCCAATGAGGTCTCCATTTATATATATATATCTTACAATATGCTAGGAATCCCAGTGAGGCAGAAGTTACTAATAACCCAAGTGAACAGTTAATAAAGCCAAGGCTTAAAGAGAATTAAGTAACTGCCAAAAGTCACAAAGCTTGGAGGTGGTAGAACAGGATTCAAACTCAAGGAGTACAGCTCCAGAACCTCTTCTCTTAATGACTTCATTTACTGCTCCCCATCACACCCTAGAGACATCATTAATTACTCTGAAATTCAGAAGTCAACTCTAGGCTATGTAATTTTCCATTTTGAAGATCACTTTCATTCATAATATCCACTAACAAGATGCTTACTCTCATATGACAATCTTTTTAATTAAAGAAAAAATTAAGATATCTTCCCACATGGCTTCCTGAACCAATTCCTACCCCTGAATTTTCAGACTATTATTTTCTATACACGTTAAAAGTGCCACAACCTAAGAAATTCTGCAATTTGAAGTCCAAGACAACCACAGAAAATGACGTAACAGGTCAGTACTCTACACATTTAACTATGAGAGTATCCTCAAACACCTTAACATCAGAAACATACACTACACAGACGTCAAATACATGTTCTAAGCTTGTAAAATCTGTCCCCTTATTGAGGCTCAGCAACTTCACTGATTAAGAGTTAAAGGTTTCTCTGCTTCTACTTGGAATGATGTGGGGGGACAAGTATGTCTCTCTCAGAAAAATGTACTATTCAAAGGACTTCAGAAAAGGCAGAAAATGGAAATCTCTTTATCTCTTCATTTTATTCTTAAAGGATATATTCCTTTGAATTTTTTCTTAGCACAGCCAAGTTTTTGCTACATGGATTTACACAATGTATATGTACATACTTATGATTACATACACTGTAACCTTATATAGCTATGTGTACATATGAGCACTTCTAAATTCTTACAAGTAACCTTATTGCCATTACAATCTTATATAGTGAGCTAAATTCACACACTGGGAATTGAATAAGTTTATTCATGACCACAAATAACCTTGAATAATAAGTCTTGAATAATAAGGTTATTCAAGACTTGTACATATTAGATAACTGATAAATATTTGGTAATGTAAAAATTGCTATAAATGGACATTTATTCTTGAGAATACATGTGCATTCCACCTTGTCTTTCTTGCAAAATAACTTGCAGCAGTTGTTGGTAAGTCGGCATAGCAACACTTGTTAAACTAACTCCCACTTCTAATGTTCCCCTTTCCACAGATGTAGAATTACTCTCAGGAGAAAGAGTCTGGTTTCACTGCACATATAAGCTACTGTTAATATGCAACACTTGTCAGTAACATGACAAAAGAGAAGTTAACTTTATTAAACGGGGTAGCTTAGCACTATCTAATTTCTGCATCTAATATTCAAAAGCTTTTTTGCCTGTTTATCAGCCGCCAAAATTTCCAATGCCAACCACACCTGCAATACACATGTATGACGAAGGAACACAGAAAAAAATACTTATCCTATTATGTTAAAGAGCAAAACACTAGAATAAAAGAAAAAAAATCATCCGGTTTTTGAAGTTTCCATGATGTAAGGCAATCCAAAACCAATTATCTGCCATTAAGTATAAAGAGTTGCAATTAAAAGGCTAAGAAGGTCATTTCAGAGTCCTTTGTATTCTGTACTTCTAGTAAAGCATATAATAATCCTTGAGGTCAAAACATCCTACGAGCATGGCTAGTCTTAAATAAGTCCTGCTCATCATTGCCAAGTGTAACAGAGCACTGCATGAACCTAGCTTTGACACCACAAAAGGATCATGCTTTTTAAAATAAGACAATATTAGTAACGACATACAATGTCAAATCCAGATACTCAAGCAAAGCAGAAGTAATGAAAACGAAATGGCCAAAGTTTGCATCAGTATTCATTCTTGACATCTGGGAGGGGAAGGAGGGTTCAAATTTTAGTGTGGTTTCCAGAAAGCTTTGATATTAGCCCTGATGGAAGCATGTTTGACAGTTCCTAAATCAAATCTTTAATTTCAGTGCTTCATGCCAATTTCTACTATTTGCTGGTCTCCAGCTTTTCTGGAAGCATTCATATTTTTGTTATGCCCCAGTGGATATTTGACAGTAGAGAAGGGATTCTCCACCTGGCTTGTTCTTGCAACTGCTCTAAGCAGTTTATTGACCCGTGATAAGTGATTACGAATTCTTGTGCATAGCTAACATCAGATCCTCTGTAGGATCCGACTCAAAAACGTAAAGATGACTATTAATGTATATAAATATTTAACACCTGAGATTTGTACAACTACTGTGAAAGACAGATTAAAAATTAATAACTATCCTGGATGTGCAGTTTTAAGAGTATAAAGATTAAAGAATTCTTACATTAATTTAGAGAATTCATACAGCATAATCACATCCAGTAAAATGTGGAGTGTGTTTGTGTAGGTAAGGAAATTTGATAATTTTTTGGAATAATGAGTTAGCTATTGAAAGAAAAGTCAATTTACATTTTGGTTGTTTCCAAGTATGTTTGTGGGGCAGATGAGGGGCTTGATGGTGGTAAATGAATGACTGGAAGACATATAGGCATTACTATTTTTAATTAAAATGTTTCAGTTACATATCAGATGAAATTAAGAATTATACTTCTTTTAGATTACAGGATTATAAAATTATATATCAAACGATGTTAACTATAACTATTTATGAAATAGCAATTACCTTAGTACAATTTGTGCTGAGAATTCTGTATTAAAATGATATCAAAGAAAATAAATTTTGACGTATTGAGTTCTATATCTAAAATGAATTTAATAATATATTGATTAACTACTATTATTTAAGCACAAAATATTTGATCTATTTTGCTGAAATTTAAAGAATTATATGTAATAAATATAATTAAATATACAATATTTAATATAATAAAACTCTTGTTTAGAGCCTTCAATAAAAAAGAAATCATTGAACTACAGCCAAAGAAAATTAGATATTCAAAACATAGTTTAAGAAACAACTGTAATATCATTAAATTCAAAGATTTAGTCTCCTTAATTTCAATATACTATCAAAGATACAAGGCGTAAAAAGGATTTAGTGTCAGAACATTTGTTTATTTTCAACAAAAGAAGTATATTTAAATTCAGTGTCAGATGTATATAAAATGATCAGGTATAATTATTCACTGATAATATCTATTTCATATATATCTATGAGTCCCCTGTGGTAGGCCACTCTTCCCTATCAAGATCAGTATAGACTGAGAAATAAAATCTAAAAGTAAATATAAAGGTTAAAATATTATTGTTATTCCAAATAGAGCTAGACTTAGCAACTGAACCCGAGAACCAGGCTTACTGACATAGCTTGACTGCAACCAACATTTACAGACCCATGAACCTACTTTGGGGAACAAACCTGTGGAAATGCATTAGAATGCATAATGCCTCCTCCCTTGGGTAGGCAGCTGCCCCACAAAAGAGGGGGGAATCAGGTTGAGAATTCCCAATTTTGCTTTCCATAAGTAACCAATCACTTGAGTCCCTCCAAGAGTAAAGCAAGCCTTGAGCTCTCTTCACAAGGAAGAACTACTGGAAAAAGATATGGTTCCCCCCAACATGCATGCCATTGCCATTTTTCTGGTTTTTTTTGGTTTCATTGCTTGAGTCTCAGTGCAGCACTCATTAAAACAGTTCATATATGATTAAAACTGAAACACATTCTATTTTGCTTCCATTACAACTTCCAAAAGACAGTACAAAATTATCCTTAAACGGTGATGCTATTTGACTGCTTCCAGTAGGTGGAAACTCTTTGTTCACCCTTAGTGGCAGGCTTTATCTGGTAATTCTGGTAAGTTTCTAAACTTACAAAGAATACCAGATTACATGAAATGCTTGAAGACACAGAACAGTATAATAAAATGCCAGCATATTATTTTAAAGGATGCTAATGGCAAGAAGTTTTAAAGGTAAAAATTAGATGGAGTAGCTGCGAAATTTATTCCAAAAGAGAAAAAACTGCGCCTGTTGAAGCACCTAGTGGTGGAAGGGACACTGCCCTGGTAGATGCAGACCTGGTGCCAGTCTGCCCAGCTGATGCAAAACCATCCACACTTTAGCTCTCTCACTTGCACACCTCAATATCAAAGTCCTTTGGCAGTAACACCTCCATATCCTAGGTAGTACAGCATGACGCAGAGATAAAGAATATCAGGTTCGAAAACAGATTGCCCCAGGGCCATTTCTCAGCTCAGTTCTTATATCCATCTGAGATTGAGTACTTATAAGATCTCTCACAAACTCAGTTTGCTCATCTGTATAGTGACAATAATACCACCCCTCTAAGGAGGGTGTCATAAAAGAAGGTAATAAATATGCATGTGTGTGTTACCTATGTACATATATCTATGTATGTGTTCTACAATACATATAATGCTAACATAGTACACAGTTCCTTAGAATATGCCTCAATATACATATGGTGGATGTTACATTTATTTTAGTAGAATTGCTATATTTGATTACCAGTAGCATGTTTTGTAACTGCTACCATGTAACAGATAAGCTATTTGAACCAAGGGCTGTGGTTATTTATTTTCAACCCCAGACACAACCCCAGAGAACAAACCACAAACAAGCAAACCTTTAAGTACTCCAAGATTATGGTGTTATCTGTATGTATGATGAAACTAATTGTGACCAGGGAATTTGCCCTTTCTGAATTACTAAACAAAAATCAATCTTAGAACAAGGTTACTGCACACATAACAGTATTTCAGAGAGAACTGAAAGTTCCATGTTAGTATGCCCTGATTGTCTACTTCTCCCCAAGGAAGAAAAATAGCAACAATTACTGTCTTCCACTGGCGTTTGATCCAAAATTACAAATTTATCCCACATAAAGCCTTTATCCTTGACAGAAGTCTGAGCCGCCTGCTGTGTGGAAGACCTCCACACAGACCTGCATACAGGGAGGCACTGCTATCACGCAGAAGGGGAAAAAAGAGATCATAAAAAGTTGCTTTGAGTAACAAGCAAAACTTTGACTAATGTAATTTTACTGTTTGTTCTTTCACATTTACAAAACTATATGGCCACCCCAGTTCCAAACCTCTTGAAGGGATGGTTCACATCCTCCATGGAAACTTCCATCTCACATTTTTTTCTTACTTCTTACCTACAGGGGCTCCCAGAGGATCCCTGATTACATTCTCTTGAAATTTTATTTTCTCAGATTCCAAGAAATATTCTCTTGGTTTTTCTTCTTATATCATTAAGTAGTCTGTAACACCTTCTTCTCTGATTACTTTTTTCTTCTTTTTCCCTAAATTTTGCTGCTGTCTATAGTTCAGCTCAGAGATCTCTTTTCTCTCCCACCCCACCCCCTATGGTTTTCCTATTAGAATTTCATCAGACTTCATGATTGCAGATCCATCCTCTGTGTAAATAACTCCCAAATCGGGATCTCAACTCCTGACCTGTGTTCCATGCACCACTTCTGCAGTGTGGGCCATCAGTGGACAAGACAACCTCCTTTCCCACTGATGCCCTCCAAAGCTTTTCTCTCCATGTATTTCCATTGCAATGAAAGGCAGCTCTGTCCTCCCAGGAACTGAATCCTCACGACTTATAACTGTAAAAGGTTTTCTTGTGCTCCCCTGTTCTCCATTTTCATTCTCTATTTATATTCTGGCCTTCGATTTTCTCACCTAACTTTTTCTACTTCCCTTCCAATTCTCCTTTTTAAAAACTCCTTCCCCACCACTACCAGATTAATATTTGTGTAATAAAAAGTTGACATCATGTCCATCTCTATTTCAAAAACAACAAAACCATCAAAAGAAATCAGGTGTCCACCAAAACCAAACATCTAAACCTGAAATTCAAGCTTCCCCATGACTTAACACAATTTCTGATCTCTTGGTTCTCAATATTATCCTCCAATCACCTGTAATAAACAAGAATATTTGCCTGTAGCTCTTTAAACACGTCTTTTGCTTTCTTACTACTGCACTCTGTGTAAGCTCTTTCCTCTGTCAGAATGCTGCTAAATGCAACAATAAACTCTTTCTAGACATGCTTGTGTCCAATGCCAGTCACCTTTATTCATTCTATTAAGATTTATAATCACTCCCACAGGTTTTAAACAATATGGCTTTCAAAAAATCTTATATTTTGTTTATTTCCCTCTAACATATTATCTTGAATTTCATTTGATTACTGTTTTAAAAGGATTGTCACAGTTCATCTTATTTCATAAGCCTAAGTACTGTCCTCTGTTTATTAAAAGATACTTATGAAACACAGTAAAACTGAGTAGGAAAGAGAAAAAAGGTGTAACCAAAACAGTCATAGAATCACAAAATCTTTGTAAGGTACCTTCAGGTTCACCTGATTCAAACTCTGACCTCATGCTAGAGTCCCTTGATTGCAACCCTGCCAATCTTCTAGCAGCTACCTGACTCTCCAGTGAGAGGAAGCTCATTACTTTGGGGAATAAGCCATTCCACTGTTGGCACATCTTATTGTCAGAAAGTTCTTCCTTATTCTGGGCCAAGACATACTTCCTGTAGCTTTTCCTCATAACTCCCAGCTCTAACTCTACAGGCACTTGGGCTTCTGCTATGTGTGGAGAGTTAGGTAACAGCACTCCTACAATCTATTAATGTTTGCAAATCCACTTCATGGTTTTAGGGGGCATAGGATGGTATAGATAGCCTGGATTCCCTAGTGTTAACAAGTGTAATATATCTGGCAATGTGGAGTAGTTTTGTTTTTCCTTCTCTTCTCTTTACCACCTTTTTCCTTTAGCCAAACACTGTTTTTGATTCCCTGCTTTTTATGTGAAATGTTATTCTTCTTAGCTTCCTTCCTGAATTATTCCTTCCATCTTTTGTCTAAGAACTTTGTATTTCCATTAATGATCATATTTCTAGAATTTCAAGTTGAACATTCATATCTTGGGGTAAACCTTAGAAACATCTTGAAACTATCATAGAACAGATGCCATATCCATTCATTTGTTGGAAAACTCACTTTCTTCCTTCAGACAAAAATCTGATATCATTTATTAGTGGTAATTTACACCACATACCATCCCTGGTAAAAGATTTTATTCACCAAAATATATTTGAATTAAGAGCAATGACAGTGTGGACAAGCCATAGGATTAGAGACAGAAGACCAGAATTAAAGTCCTTCCCTGCCACTTAGTGCTAATGTGATGATGGACAAATCCATTAACTTCTCTGTGATTCAATTTCTTCATCTCTCAATAATAATAAATTACAATGTACCAGGAACATGGATATCTACTGTATTGTTTCAGCCTCACCAGAGTGTGAAGTAGGTATTATTGATCCCATCTTGAAAAGATAAGAACCCTAAGTAATATTTCCAGATTCTCAGAACTTGAAGCTCAAAAGTGATGAAGGTGGCCGGGCATGATGACTCATGCCTGTAATCCCAGCATTTTTGGTGGCCAAGGCAAGAGGATTGCTTGAGCCCAGTAGTTGGATTGCTTGAGCCCAGTAGTTGGAGCCTAGCATGGGCAACACCGTGAGACCTCATATCTACTAAAAAAAACTTTTTTAAGTGATGAAGGTGAGATTACATCTCCAGTCTGCCTGACTGCAACATTCAGTCTTCACTACACCACACACTAGTATCAATAAGAAAAACAAGCTGATAGTCCAGGTCTGCCACACCTTGTGATCCTAATGTTATGTGTAAACTCTTAGGGAAATAGTACAATGGGTCAGAGGGGATATAACCCTGAAAAACCAACAAATATGCTTGGTGATGAGTTAAAACAAAGGAGTCATCATACAGACAGTGCTCTTTTTCTAACCATCTGGGTCTCCCATTCTGTCCCCTAGAGGAGTTTGATTGACAAATCAAACTGAGTCACTGACTGACAAATTCAAGCAAGAAAATAATTTAATACCATCTCAATCAAGACTTGCATCATATATTCTCTTTGCTCTGAAATGTAAGGCACATGACAGGATTATACTTTTCCACGCTTATCACCATTTGAATAATGGAAACCTGTGACTATCTCCACTCTAGCTTTTGCAACAGTTCAAATAATTCTCAGTCAGTAACTGCCAAGCTATTTTTATGCTCTGTATATTTCCTAGTGTACTTAGGCTAGGATGATAACTAAACTGCACACTAGCACTTCCATGTGCTTAACTTTCCAGGCATCTGACAGAAGCCCTTACCTGGAAGATTCAAGAACTCCTCCTGGTTTGTTCTTACTGCCACGATCCTTCAGCCCATATTATGGTCCTTTACTTGTTGCTTGGGAGGATGAAGGCTGAAGGGTATTCTCACTAACTTAAAATCCCAAAGATAAACAACAGATATCTAAAAGATAAACACAATCTACTATATTGTGTCTCTCTTGCAAAAGCTATCATTTTCGGCATGGTAAGTAATAATGTTTTATGTCCACATGACATCCAAGCCCCATGGCAAGATTTATAAGAAAGGGAAATCATTTCCTAGAGAAACTGCGTTGGAATGAGGTGGCTCATTATCTAAGCCAGCAGAACGTCAACTCTGCTTAACCCAGACTTCCTTCACAAAAAAAAAAACAAAAAAACATGCTAGTTAAAAAATTCGAATTTAGTGGAGAACAGAGAGCCAACTGAGGTCTCAAGCCAGAAATTTACAAAATTTACTTTAATAATTAAAAATAAAAAACGTTCAATGTCTATGTAAAGACATCTAATACCTAAATATGCTTAAGTTTCTTTGTGAATTAAATTAGAAGAGGTATCACTAATATGCTAGGACTTTCTACCTACTCATCACTATGTGGTAAGTCAGCCTCTCTGCTGCAAACATTCAGTATCCAAATCTTTCACAACTAAAAGAACCAATAATATACTACATATGTATAGTTATTTTACAGTAATCGAAAAAGGGAGGCCACCCATATTGTGACCTCAAATCCCATTCCATCTACTTTAAGAAAAATTGTGAGCCATTCCTATATTTATATATGGTTTCTCTTTTTCTGAAGTATCAATGATATGTATTTTAGATTTAACAGTATATCACTCTAAAAACCTAATGATCTTTATTTAATTGTCCCATTATAAAGCTGTTATTACTGCAAAATACCAATATGGTGCCGAATTAATAAAAATACAGTTAACTTTTCTGAGATAACATTTATTTGCATCTCACTAAAAGATGGCCTAATGACTAGACAAAAAAGTTAACATGAAAACATGCCAAATTCCACAAGCTGTGAATGAAAATGATTAGTTAATGAGGGGAGTGAGGGGGTACTGGCAAGCAGTGACACATATTTTCCTACTTAGTCACAAATACACTAAAAAAAAAAAGAGCATTTACAAAAAAAAACAACAGACAAGGCAATAGTTTTCATTAACTATTCTATTCCACTAACACTGCCAATAGTAATCAATATTTTTGCTTTTAAAAAAGTAACAATCTAGATCTACATTCTGTAAGTAACACTGCATTTCAGGACTATTTTCATCAAGGAAAGCAAAATGAGGTCAAGTTAACAACATTTCTAAAAAGTTTTTTAAAGTATCCTTTTCAGAGGGTCATGTCATTGCTGGGTTCCCACTGCATTTTCATCATACAGCATGATGATTATACCGACAGACACAGAACAGAAGAATCTCTTTTCATTTCTGACTCTGCAAGATGAGATCACAGAAAGCCTCACACAAAGCCCATGGGCTGCAGGATATGTCTCACTAGGCCTAAAAAGACACAGCTCTTTTCACTGTGGCTTTTCTTTGAACTACACACTTTAAAGGAGCCATAAGATTCAGGGGGGAGGGGCAGTGAAAAAAAAGAGGCAGTATATCTTCTCAGATCTAAAAGCATACAGATGGCAAAGGTTAGATCTTAGTGGGGAAACACTAAAAAGTCCAGGACAACTGAAAAACACTAGTTTGATAGTTGTTTTTTTTTTTTTTTTTAAACTCTTTTCTACCCTGCTGTATTCTATAGAATGTCCATGTCACATACAGCCTTGTCTGTCCTCAACTCCAAAGGAGCTTTGGCTTCCCTGGGACCCAGTCGGTGACTTCAGGCAAAGGCAAGTTTTGCTTCTGAGTTCCCACAGAAAAAATTGTTCGCCAAGTCCAGTTATATAAATGAAGCTTAAAAAGCTTTTTTTTAAAAGAAACAATTCTGAATTTTTTTACATAGGAAAGAATTATATACGCTAAAAATATTGGCTATATTTCCTCTGATGTATAATAAATTGAAAATCGATTTTTCAAGGTCGAAACAGCATGTTTTTATACTCTGGTTTTGAAAATGGAAAGAGTAAGTTGTAAATTCCTCCTCCTCAAAACCCCAAATTAATGACAATCAGGGGAAAAGGCATATAAAATATTTGCAACTTTCAGCCCACTAAATGCATTCCATACTATAAGGTTATAGTAAATCAAATCCATCTTCTTCTCAAGCATATTTTATTCCTTTTCCTGAAGGGAAAGGCAAAACTGTAATACATCATCTGTTTCTTGATTCTGAAAAGAGAACAGAAATCTCTGAATCTAAAAATGGATCTGGTGACGTAGTATATTACATTGAGGGTGAGGGGAAGCCCTTTCCTTAATATGGTTTTCATGATTAATGAATGGCATTGTCATATTTACTCCCACATCTTTCCGGCTTGCATAAGCTTGTTTGGCTGAGAATAACATCAAGAAAAAAAATGTTTTCACCAACTAATTATTTTTTCCACATTTTTTGTTTTAACTTTTAAGTTCAGGAGTACGTGCGCAGGTTTGTTACACAGATAAATTTGGGTCACGGGGGTTTGTTGTACAGATTATTTCATCACCCAGGTACTAAGCCCATTAGTTATTTTTCCTGATCCAATGCAGCCATTAAAAAGAACAAGATCATGTCCTTTGGAGGGACATGGATGGAGCTGGAGGCCATTATCCTTAGTAAACTAACACAGGAACAGAAAACCAAATACCACCTAATTCTTAACCTCTCCCTTTTAAAAAAAATTGCAGTGCCAAATGAAAAATTTCTTCCAGCAGAACATGTTGTTTTCCTTGCCAGAGCCCAGTAGAGACTAAAATAAAGAAGCACACAGCTGCAGGATATATATGGGCTGCAGTGGAGAGTGAAGTTCATCAGTGCTCATGTATCTCACCTTTACACAGCTGTCTTCCCAGCCTCCTCCTTTTCTACTCCCTTCCTATGATAAGTGGCAGATATGTGACTGTTGTCATTGCACTGCAATTAGAAAAACTTAGAGAAGAATAAGATATCTTAAGGAGTAACCAAGAATGCATTAGCTACTGAAGTATTTGTACATCAATGTTTAAATGAAAAAGAAACCCTCAGGGCAGGAATACCTATTCACCACTCTAAGGTCCTTTCATTTACCCTTTGTGTTGATCACAAACATGACTCAAGGATGGGAGCTTTTTCTACAAACAATGATTATTCACTAAGGGAAGGAGGAAATGCTAGTTTATATTAAATTCACGTTGTGACAATTTTTGTTTTAGTAAAGACTGTGATGATCTCGTAAGGTAACAAAGTAAATGCAAAAGGCTGTAGAAGATGGCTGATGCTTATACAGTTATTTTCTTCCCTTTCAAAAGTGAAAATATTAGAGAAAAATGAAGAAAATAACCTTCAAATATTTTGGCATAAATGTCTTCTTTATAGCTACTTTTAGTTACTAATAAATTATTAAAATGAAATTGCAAACAACACTCAGAAAAGAAAAAATATGGCTAATGAGCCATGAAGATTATATATTACCCCAGAAACTCTTCCAAATTGGTTGTCTCCCCAAAAGTTCATTTTTAAAGTCCTTGATTGAAACTTAAAATATTACTTTCCAAAACAATACTTTATGATTCATTGTGCAAATAACTGTGCTAAATAATAACAACTACAGCTAACATTTTACTTATTTAATTATCACAAAGACCTCAGAAGGTAGGAAGTACCATGACTGCATTTCACAGAGAAGTAACTTTTCCAGGGCCCATATGAAGTGTAAATAATAACACCAGTATTCCAACTTACAGTTCATCTTCAGAGCCCACACACTGAACCATTATACTCTACAACCATCTCAGGGAGCCAATGTGGGGATGTGGATATAAGTAAGAAAAATATTATAAATGCTGGACAGACTTTTTAAGTAGCTCAGGACAAAAATTAAACTACAATTTACCTCAATGTCAATTTCATTGATTAAGAGTTTAAAACAGTCCAATTTTAGCTAACATCGAAATCACCTGGAAAGCTTGGGCAAACACAAGTCAATGAGGGCTACCCCAGACTTTCTGACTCAGTAGGTCTGTAATGACGCCCAAGAATTTGCATTTCTATGGCATTCCCTGGTGATACTCTACTGTTGGTTCCAAGACTAGACTTCACTTGAAAAACCACTGGTATAAAACTCTCTGGCAATACTTATAATTGAAACATAATAGAAGAAATTTTGTTGAGTACAATTACTGAACTGTAATTAGATTTAAAAAACACAACCTGACTCCTGGCTATCAAGATGAAAGAAATGTAATCAGAAAAGGATAAGCAGGTCAGTCCAGTGGCTCATGCCTGTAATTCCAGAACTTTGGGAGGCCAAGGTGGGAAGATCACTTGAGCTCATGAGATCAAGACCAGCCTGGGCAACACAGTGAAACATCATCTCTACAAAATACACAAAAATTAGCCAGGCATGGAGATGTGTGCCTATAGTCCCAGCTACTCAGGAGGCTGAGGTGGGAGGAGGGCTCGAGTCCAGGGGGCAGAGGTTGCAGTGAGCTGAAATCATGCCATTGCACTTCAGCCTGGACAACACAGCAAGACCTTGTCTCAAAAAAACAAAACAAAACAGAAGGATAAGCATGTAAGGAGGTGTAAACCTCCATAGCCTTTGCTTGATATTGGTGGGCCCTTTGGAGGTTTACCTCCAACATAATGGAAAAAACAATGACTAAGGACTAAGAGTCTGAAGAACTGCGTTCTGTTTTGTTTCTGTTTTCCCATAGGGCTGGCACTTAAGTATTCCTAACTTTGGTCTCCTTATCTGTAACATAGGAAAAATAATTCTTTTGCCTTTTGGGAAGGAGGGAGAAATTGTAAGAATCTGATGAAGTAACTGAAAAAAAAAATTATACACCAAGAAACAATATGCAAAATAAAGTAACATTATTGAGATTTTGAACAAATTTGATTTAATCTCAACATGTAGGATTCTTGTTTTCTTTCAAGAAAATTAAATGTTAACACTAGTTTATGATTACTGATCATTACAATGAGTCATGGAGGCATATTTTAACTCAAAAGATTTGTAAAAAAGTGGAGGAGTAAATGGAAGGGAATTCAGTGAAAAAACTGATAAAGAGCTTACCCTTTATAGAAATAACTGACTTCCCAAATAGGATGAATAAAGATTGGTTATATAATACTCTTGCAGAGAAAGGGAAATGGAATGACGACGGGTAAGAAGCCATCAGGTGCAGGTAGAAGACTTCTGCTGCTACACAATTAGGGAAATGATAATACACATTTCCTATAAATATCTAGTAGCTTATCTTCCAACTGAATTGAATAACAATGTTCAGCCTCAGAGGTTTACTCTATGTCTGTATTAATTAAAATCTGTTTCTTGCTATAGCTGATTTTCACACTGTGTTCCGAACATTTCCTAATATAAACGGTGAACTCCATGTGTTGAGTTTGAATGAGAAGATTTTCCAGTTTACACAGAAAGTTGCTGTTATGGTACTTCCAGTTCCTCCTAGTCCCCAAAGACTTTTTTTTTTTTTAATGAATTCCTCTTTTTATATTTTTGCCTATCATTAAGTTAAATCTATGGTTCATTTGCCTCATTCTTTATTTTATGAGGCTTTAAAAATTAAAACTTTTTAGAAAAGTCATATTACCCCATTGACAACTGCATTACATCTAAAAACAACTTAATTAATAAAGCATACATACCCAAACAAAGTACTGGAGCAAGATGGGATACTAGTCTTTCATAATCAGACCAAGATGAGAAATTATCTTGGGTACTTTCACAATACCCATGATTTGGTACTAAATCATTAAATCATGTACTAAACGTTTTCTGGATGCCATCAGTTTCTGAAAGAATGATCTGCATCAACTAATCTAAAAAGGATTCTTAAAGTAAAAAGATTTTCAAATAAAAAGCAAATGTATGCAAATATAAATCCCACAACTCTACAAAAAGGGTTCAGAGCCAGCTAATCACTCACACCCCTCCACACACATACACACACCCTTAACCCTCACTTAACATAACTGCATGACTCTTTCCACAGATGCTTCTGTGATCACTTCAGCCATGATTTATCTGTCTCCACCTAATAAGGGAGTTTTGATAACAGATGATCTCAGTCTCATAGAATGAGTTTGTTCTCACACCATTAATTTAAAAGAACAGTGAATAGTCAAGGGGTACATAAGAACAAAACTCTGTTCTGTACAAGGAGTTGGTATTCAGTGTGACACTCATCTTGAACCATATTCAAGACCAAAGAAACCAAAAAAAAAAGCCAAGAGTCTGAAAACTCATGATCACTATTGTATATTGTAAATAATTAGGTCCAGCGAGATATGCCAATTATCTTTCTAAAATTCTAGTTAATTTTTCATTACCATTTCTTTTTGTATGGGAGTTTTGAAAATTCACAATTTTGCAGAAAGGAAAGGGAAACACAACTAGATATCACTTATTAAGAAAAATCTTTTTTTTTTTTTTTTGCTGGGAGGACATGCAGAGAAACAAAGTTTTGAATTTGTTTTGATGTATCCCACTTTAAATCTGTGTACATGAATTGTTCCAGAAACAACGTGTTTAAAGTGAAGTTGAATTATTTTGAAAACATATTTGGAAAAAAATAAAACTATTATTAACTCTCTTATCCCTATGTTAATATTTGCATACTATCTACTAGTTTTTTACAGGCATGCATATTTTGCAAACATAGTATTTAGTATTAATATTTTATTATACTAAACCTACCTGTATTTCTACATTATAATTATAGTCATTTTGCCATAATTCATAAAATTATTCTGTATTATTGAGATTTTAGGTTGGGTTTTTTTTTTTCTACCTTACATAGTTTTAAATGAATATCTTCATGTGTGAAGCATTTGCTACTAAATTATATTCTTAGGTAATTCTCTTAGTAATTAATCAAAAGTACATTATCTTTCTGGATGATTACAGCAGAGACTATTTTTAAAAATCAAACACCTACATTTAATTTTAGTATAATAAATCCACTAATCATAAGATAACTCCTTTTTTAAAAAAATCTACAAATATTCACTTAAATGAGAAGCATATCAGATAAATTAGTAAAAGTTTAAAACTATATCATGTTTCTAAATAATTCATTGAATACAGCTATGGTTACGGGTATTTTGATTTTAAAGAACAGGGCACAGATACAATAAATGTAGAAATATTTGGTCTTAAAATGTCAAAAATCCAAAACATACAATTCATTATATTGCAAAAAATAAGCTCCAAATTGGTTGTTTGGATTTTAGAATTCTTTTTCCCATGGAAATAACATTATAAAATTCAGTTAAAATCCCAGGCCAACTCATAACACAGCTAAAACAAAATTAATCCTAAATCCAGTTAATACCGTGGAGCCTCAGCCCAAGATTCTGCTAAGCTACAGGCCTCATGGGAGATGTAAAGAATAGGAAGGTGGAGCTTGGTGGAAGCTCTAGCACTTCTCTCCTTTGGGAACCAGGAGGAAGGTGATTACAGTGGAGGGCTATGCTGGAGCACAAACCTACCACAGGGGATTGTTGGGTCAAGAAAAGACAGGAAGAAGTAAACTTCATGGCCTTTTAGACATATTGTCTGTAAGTCCAAAGTTCTTATGTTACCAACTGCTTGGGAAGGTTTTCTTAAATCCTATGTACTTTTTAGGTATACAGCAAGAGACAAAATGACTGAAATGCAGAATGAGCTACGAGGATTTGTAGCATTCTAAATAATCCAAGTAAATATGCTCCCAATGTAACTAAAATGCATGATTGTGCCTCGTTCTATTTGTTTACAACATAGTTTCTTTGCCCTTCACATCAAACTGAAGAGTGGATGCGTTGCCTTAATTACAAATGTCTCCCTTCTAATAATGGGCTTTACTTCATTCCTATTGCAGTACCTATACTTTCTTAGTTTTGGGCAGAATACAAAAATAAAGAAGATATATTCCCTACCTGTAGGCACTAATAATAAGGGAAAAATAGAAACATGTTAATAATCATAAAACACAATACGGCAATAAGACATAGAATAAGTATGAATTGTTACAGAATTCCAAATGACAGATGGAGTAAAACTGGAGATTTAGAAAATACTTTGCTGCTCCATTTCCACCATTAAAATGCTATCCAACAGGTGGTCACCTGGGTACACACATACCTGATAATTAAGACCAAAAAGCTACCTATCTTTCTATCCTTATTTTAAATGCTGCCTACATGAAGAGGCATTTGAGACAGATCACGAGATGGCAAAGCACTTTATTAGGTAGCAATGACGGAGAATGGAGTTTTAGGTTGAATAAATGGTGCGGAGGTAGGGAAGTTTGTGGAATGTCAGAGGAAAAAATGTTTTCAACTTGTTTATTTCTTAGATTATGTGTAAGGAAATAGTGGAAATAGCTTAGAAAATATTGGTTGAGGATACATAGCGAAGGAACTTCAATGCCAATCAATAAAGGCCATGCTGACATCAGCAACTGAAAGCTCTCCTAAGAGCTTTAAGTGTAATTTCCTGTGCAAATTACACTTAAAGAAATGTTTATAGGCAAGTGCTTAATTGCTAGATTGCAGAGGAAGACAGAAGGCAACAAAATCAGTTTTTCTGTTTTACAGAAGCTGAGGCAAGAGGCAATAAGGTCTACATTAGAATAAAGGACGTTCAAAAAAATACAGTCAGACAAGAGATGCTCTCATATTTAGCAATGAATTAGATCTCAAAGAAGTCTGGAGAGAAGAGAAGTAGTGGTATTAACACACTGAAGACAGGAAAAAGCAGCTTAGGTTGAAGAAGAGCTTGGATTGCTACATAGAGGTCTATGAGAAGCTCTCATAATCAGCCAGCAATAAAAATACAGGGGTATAAAAGATATAATATGGTACACCTGTATAGGGCAGCTCCATTATACAGCCATGCACCTCATAACAACATTTCAGTCAATGACAGACCAAATATATGATAGTGGGCCCATAATATTATAATTCTGCATTTTTATTGTACCTTTCCCAGACATATTCGGATATGCAAATACTTACCATTATGTTACAATTCCCTACAGTATTCAGTACCTGTTAAACAGGTTTATAGCCTAGAAGCAATAGGCTATACCATCTGCGTAGGAGGCTATACCATTTAGGTTTGTGTAAATACACTCTATGATGTTTGCACAGTGACAAAATCACCTAATGATGCATTTCTTAGAACATAACTTTGTTGTTAAGCAATGCATGACTAATCTTATGAGACCATTGTCATATATGTGGACTGTCAATGACCTAAATGTTGTTTTGTGGCACTTGGCTGTGTAACTGTTAACACAGGTCCTGTATAGCAAAATATCTGCTAAATCAGCTTTAATTTAAATGTATAAAACTAAGGAATGAGATCAGATTTTAAGATGTAAAGATTGAGCCTCACCTTTTTGTAATGCGTACTAAAGTTCAAAATCATACTTTTCACCCTTTGTATTTACTGAATTATATATCATACTTCTTCAAATTATCCATCCAATAAGGACACATTCTCACTTTCATGAGATGTTTTTGTATAACCCGCAAGCCATCTGGGACCTTAATATTAACAGCTGATGATTATGGGTCCTATGAGTTTGCTTCAATCAATAGCCCCATTCTCATTACAGTCTTCATAGGCAAAAAAAAAAAAATTAGTGACATTTATAAGGGGTACAGATATAGCAGGTGCTTCTTCAGAAATGAGACTGTCTTGACTGATGCTTTCAACTCACTACTCACTCATGTAACCTCTCAAGTCAGTAACCAGGGCAGAACAAATAACACCCTCAGAGGCCATTCACCAGGTGCTGAGCTCCTCTAGGTCAGTATTTTCAAGAGTTTGATTGAAATGTACTTTCTGCTTCATGCTTTATATTTGCTGGGAAATGAAATTTATAAAGATTTGTGGAGTTTTTCACCAAGAGCAGGCATTTGTGAAATGAGGACAAATCACTTTATAGTAAATAGATGATAAACCACTCTGTCACATTAAAACAAGTAAACAGACAAGCATACATGACGTGAGTTTTCCTGAGTCACCCATGTTTTATCTTTACTTTTTATTATGGTGACAAGCCAAAAATATCAGTAAGTCTTGCACAAGGTCCTAGTTAAAAAGCAAAATCCAATATATTATGAAAAAGGATATGCTGGGTTTTGCATTAGTTTTTAATTAAATGGGGGAAAGAAGCTCTCAAGGAAAAGAGCCTTCAGGCAAAGGTAGAATAACCCAAACTTTTGAATGTATGTAGAGGCTAAAGAAAGGTGAGGTGGAATCTTACTCTTGACCTAAGCGAAGTTTATATCTTTGCAGAAATGGTTTCTCTTCCTCCGACCCAAATAATTTTTTTTTTTAATTTTGAGATGGGGTCTCATTCTGTCACCCAGGCTGGAGTGCAGTAGTGCAATCATGGCTCACCACAGCCTCAACTGCCCCAGCTCAAGGAATTCTCCCACCTCAGACTCCCAAGAAACTGGGACCACAGGCATGTGCTACCATGCACGGCTAATATTTTTATTATTTGTGGAGACGAAGTCTCGCTATGTTGCCTAGGCTGGTCTAGGACTACTGGACTCCACTGATTCTCTCACCTCAGCCTTTCAAAGTGTTGGGATTACTGACATGAGTCACTGTGCCCAGCCCCCCAAATTCTTAACTACTGAAAATATCTCTGAATACTGAATTAACATAACTAATACAAATACAGTAAAACTGAATATTCTTTTCCTGCTGGGAAGAAATATTTTCCAGCCAAAATACTCCAACAAATAAAGAAGTTGTGTTTTAGAAAGCTAGCACTTAATTCTCGATATAGATAGTAAAATCCTGATAGTTTTGGGGGCAGTGAAATTATGTTAATTGTGTCCTAAAACTATTACTTGTATATTTTAACTGGATGAGACTGTTCTAATAGAGGTATAATTTACATAGAAAAAAATGCACAGATTTAACTAAGCTGTTCAATGAGTTTTGATAAATGTATACCTCTATGTAATTATATTCAAATCAAAATTTGAAACATTTCCATCAACACAGAGAATCTTACTATATCTCCTTCCAGTCCGTTGCTCCCTAGAGGCCACCAGTGTTCTGGTTTTTATCATTATAGCTTAGTTGTGCCTATTCCATAATTCCATATAAACAAAATCATAGAGTATGTACTCTATGTCCCTTTGTTCAACATGTTTTAGAGATCCCTATTCTTATTTTTGCATACATCGATAGTTCATTTCTTTTTTGCTGAGTAATATTCTATATTACGAATATACCAAAATCTGTTTATGTATTTACATGTTGACAGACATTTGGATTTTTCTTTTCCACTTTGCAGCTATTATAAATAATGGTGTTATAAAATTCTTCTATAAGTCTTTTTGTGGATATTTTCATTTCTTTTGGATAAATACCCAATAACATAACTATTAAATCATAGTATATATATGTGTGTGTGTGTGTGTGTGCGTGTGTATATATATATATATATGCATGCTTATTTTTGGAAACATAAGGATATAATGAAAAAGGAAATATGTGAATCTTAAAAGCATGAAGATTGCTATCTTGCCTTTTTTTTATTTAATTCAGACTATTGTTTAAAAAACATTACCTAGTTTGTATGCACTGCTTTTATCAATTACATTTTTATCTTTATCCCATTTCACTAAACATTTCAAAAATTAAGTTATGGTTATGTATACCTTTCATAATGTAAATATTCCATAATTATCAAATTCTTTCTTGGTGGATATTTGTCTTTAATATTTAATTATTATAACTATTTTTTGTGATGAGAATCTATATGTGTTGTTACACATAGGCACCTACTGGTCAAAGGGTTTAAAAAGTGTGATAGATATAGAATTTATCAGCCTTTGAAAATGTCTTACTGCTCTAATATATATTTACAGAAAGGGATGACTACAAAATAAGAAATTAATTCACAGGATCCTTTTTCAACTTAATGGTGTATTTCAAATAAAGCTGTACCACACTTATGCATTGAATATGCAAGTACTGAAGCTAATTTTTGATCAAGTTATATCTGGGCTATGAAACTAGAAAAATGGAAATCAACCATCCAATTTAATGTCTGCTAACCATCCTCTGCCTGATTTTGCTATTAATAGAAACACAAGCTAAAAGTTCAGGCATGCAGTTTTCACCATGTGTACTAACTGTATCTTCCTACTATAGCTCACAAGGAACAAAGCCTCAGTACATATGGAAAAGGTATCTCTGACTGTAAAGGAACATTTTTGCAAAATTTCATTTCAGAGTCAGCATTTTAATTCATGCTACTAAGTAACTCAGAGTTAAGTTAGCAGTGCTATTGATATCAAAAGCAACTACTTTCACTCCCATTATTAGTTTAGTTGCATCGAAAAGTGCTTTAATGCTTGGTGTGTGCTGTTCAAGTTTAAATCAAATCCAACATAGATTTAAGTTTTTAACGTATTTTCTCAAAGGCACATTTTTATCTCAAATAATACTTTATTTTTAACCTGAAATAGCCCACAATATATTTTCTGGTTTTATTTCTAAGATTACTAAAAATTAAAATAGTTCTAAGGTACCATGTGTAAAGTACTACTAACGCTTCTAAGGCATAGAGTCTTAAAAAGTAAGACTGTAGTCTTACTTTTAAAATATGAAAAGCTCTCCCTTAAATATGGGGAAAACAAAATTACATATGTTCATTTTTATTATTAGATTTCAAATCTAATTTTTTACCTCCACATGAACAAACTGGTTTATGTATTCTGCCCTAAAAGCTAAAATATACTTTTAACCTATTTTAACAAAGCCTAATGAACTACATCTTCTTCTGACCAAAAACATAAGTTGTTACTTACAGCACTAAATGTTTATATTTTATACAAAATCTCTACTTCCCACAGATGGGAGTTTTAAACTTAAATTAGCCCAAAGTTCCCAATTCAAGATGCTTTCAAACATAATTATGATAAAGATAAAGGCTGTAGCAAAGTAATGTCAGGCACACATAGTGGACAGAGAATAAAGATAAGTCTTTCTCTCTGTTTCACTTGAACCAACAGCTTTAAAGTAAATATCCTAATAACTGTCTTACGGAAAAGTTTAAGTTATAATGGGAAAATTGAAATGTATTCAAAAGGAATAAATAGGAATGGGAAATGAACTAGGCAAACCAGGTAGTAAATCTGATTTAAATGAGAAACAAAAAAAGTTGTATTCGTTGCTCAGAAGTCAGAGGCACCTAAAGGAACAATTTGAAGAATATGAAAAACTTCATATAAAAAAGATGTGCTCTCAAAAGTTGAATGTCAATAGACTAAATTTTAAATCATTAGTCATCTCATTCTGTCACACAATTTCACCCTTAAGCCAGACTTCCTATAAAAAAGGAGATTTTTGTCCGATTTACTTTGGACCCAGGGAGTTTACTTAGGAGCTCTTAAAATATACCCAGTGGAGATGAAAGCCTCAAAGGCAATAGTTATAAAGACAAAGAAGGTATTTCTGATCTAGATTCACCAACCCTTGGTCACAACTAAATATGTGTTTGAGCAGGAAGCAGAAGGCATCCAGGGCACCTGAAGTGCTATTACTATCTCCAGGTTTTCAATATGTGTGTCAGGGCTGTTCACCAATGAGGAAACTAAGGCTGCCATTTCTAAGGCACAACAGTATGACAGAGAAAAATCATAAAACTGCAGATTCAACAAACAAAAAACAATTTTTTCATTGAGTGCCCTAACTACCACCCTAGGGAAGCTCTCAACCTCTGTGCCCTTCAGCATTCATCTTCACCTGCAATTGCACAAATCTTACTTACAGAACTGTAGCTAGTGGGGACATATCTATCTCCCCTGCTGGGCTGGAAGTCCTCATTCAGCTTTGTCAGCATCGGCACTCACTTAACATCCTCCAGTCTGGTCTCCCACTTCCCCATGTAGCCTCATTCCCTACCTTCTTCTGCAGAGACCCTTTACTCTAGTAATGAGAAATATGCGTGCTTCTACAAAGTCATTTATAATGCATCTGTGCATTTGTCCTTGTCCCTGCTCCTTTCTCTGCCTAGATCCCCCTTCTCCATTTCCAGACCCATTCTCCATCTTCTCCCTTTCTGTTGTCATCAGAAGACACAGTTTTAACATTATCTATCCATGAAAATTTTTCTGAGATCTCTTCTGTTATCTCTTGATATCATGCCTATAATTCTACTAAACCACACATCACACTGCATCCTATTTTTTTTTCTCACGTTAGTCTCCCCAATAACACTAAAATTCCTTAACATTAAAGGCAATGATTTAGCTTTGTAAAACTAGGACTTTGAAATGAGCCTGATATATATTTTTATATATATATATATGTAATATGTATAAATATATATATATATAAATATATATATTTACTGAATGAGCAGTAAGATGCTCATTTCAAAGTCCTATATATATATATATATATATACACACACCCAAATACACACACACCGCTCATTTATAATATTACAATGACATAGCCTTTAGTGTTTAAATGAGTCTAAGAACAGCAATATTAACTCTATGTTCTCTGTAACTTAAGTACTATAATGCTCTCACAAATGTTAAACATACTTTAATAATGGTGGGGAAATGAGGAGACTCTGATTAAAAATACCTAACTCTTTGATAAGCTAGACACACCCTGCTAAGGGAAATCCAAGTTCTGGCAAGAGAGCTTGGAAAGCAATTCAATTCATTTGCTACACATTTACTGAATCCATCTTCCATGGTGTCACAATCAGTAGTTTGCAAATGGACACTACCTTAAATATCAGAAAAGGCTTAAAATTCAAAGAGAACTTTCTTCTGAAAGGTCAATAAAAGAAGCAGACATCTCTAACTCATGTGTGTGGGACATGGAAGCCAGTCAGATGATGAGAAGTAATAAGAGTCCTAACCAAACGCCAACTAAAGCATCAAGGATGCTTACCAAACCGGAAGGAAAACATCCTGTATCAACCTAGCAAAGGCTCTGAGAGAAAAACCACAAACCCTATTGTTTGGTGAAACATTAGGTTATCAGCAGTATTGAAACAAAAATGTTTGTGGTCTTGAGCTGCCTACAAGTAATAGATTTTCAGGTTACCATTCTAAAGAGAGATGAGATTAGCAGTCCAAATAAAACACTAATATTGACCTCTGATGAGCCAACCAGGAGACAACTGGTGTGCACAATCTGATTAGGAGAATTCTGGAAAAGGTGAGAGGCTACATTTCCACAACCTCAGTGTATACTTGGAGCTCATTTTCTCTAAAATTAAAAAAAAAAAAAAACACTAAGGTAAATTATCTCTAAAAGTCTAGCTTTTCCTCCTCATAGCACTGCTACTGCAGCCACTGAAATCACTGTGATCAGAAACTCTGCCTTAAAACTCTATTCAATAAGGCCAGTGATACAGCTAAACTGTTCTTTATACTCATAGGGGCCAGTATCAATTGTACATAATGTCATATTTCTGGACATATTTAAGTTATAAAACAAATAAATGAAGGATAGAAGAAAGGAACTGTGAGTGCGTATAAAAACAGTGATTAATATTGCCAGAGTATTTTTTTCCTCCAGATCTGTATTTTACTTCAATAATACTCTTTAATCAAGTTTTGGCCAGGTAAGGAATCTTCTAAAAAGATCCTTCTGTTTGCAAAAATTATGAGCATTTTCTCATTCTTATAGTTTTGCCCAAACCAATAATAGTGACTAGCATAATTTTGTAGTTATTAGAAGAAAGATCCTGATTTTTAAATGGTTGACACAATCCATCTTCTGAGCTCTAGTACAAACATTTTTTCTCTTTTATCTAAACTAGCAGCGCCAAACTTGGAGGAGAATGTAGTAGAGGAAGGGATCTTTTTTGACTTATAATAATTTATTGCAGAAAATTATGTAATTTTTTTATAAAAGCATATCATTTCTAAACCACAAGTTTAAGATGAAGTTAGTTTAGGAATAACTAAAAACCAAGATATGTTGACATGAAATACCTAATAATTCAAACCATTTTCCTGAGAAAAATCTCATTCAAAAGATTACAAATATTTTTAATGATTTTAAGAAATCAAGATAATTAGTCTTAACCATAGAAATATGGTGGCCACATATTCCCCACTGGGATACCTTATTCCTCTCTGAGAGTTTTTTCATAGGAGATGGTTAAGAAGGTTAACCTGAACTGGTGACAGCCACCATCCATGTGCTGCCAAAGAACCTTGCTTTATTTATTTATTTATTTTTTTATTTTTTATTTTTGAGATGTAGTTGCCCAGGCTGGAGTGCAATGGCACGATCTCAGCTCACTGCACCCCTCACCTCCCAGATTCAAGTGATTCTCCTGCCTCAGCCTCCCGAGTAGCTGGGATTACAGGTGCGCACCACCACACCAGGCTAATTTTTGTATTTTTAGTGGAGTCGGGGTTTCACCATGTTGGCCAGGCTGGTCTCGAACTTCTGACCTCGTGATCCGCCTGCCGCCTCGGCCTCCCAAAGGAACCTTGCTTTCTTTTCAGGTGTTTAATCATCTTAGTTCAATGGAGGGGAAAGGATGTTTATGTTACTTGATCCTCATTGTGGGATTAATACATTTTTCCCATCTAACCTCAAAACTTTCCTCCCCATGCTACCCCACCCTATAAAGTATATTTGCTCATTATATCTGGAATATATTGGGATTTGTCTTTGGTTCTCCTCCATTCTGTTGGTTTTTTTTTTCTATCTTCTTTACTTACTGAATACATGATATTGCAAGTACAAACAATGCCAAAGAAGAAAGAATAGTAAGAACAGTGCCAAAGAGCACATATTCTACTTGCTGAAAATAAAAACAAAACTCCTTAAAGAATTAAAAAGAATTTAAAAGTGGTAGACAATTTTGTGTCTGTGAAAGTCTCAGAGTTGGTATGTCCCCATTAAAGTCTAGAGCTCCCCAGGGTTATCTTGTCCAAGAAAGTTACCCGCCCAACCTCTAGGTCTAGTTCATTATTAAAAGTACCTGCTAAAATTGGAAGTACACAGAAGAAACTTTACAGGTAAAACAATTAAAACTATGTGCACAAAACAAAACAGACTGTATAACACATACACACACACACACACACACACACACACACACACACACACTCCATGATTGGACTGTAGGCTAAAGAGGTCTTCAAGGTTTCTGGTACAAATTCCTCAATACTGAGATTCCTTCATGTACTGATTACTAGTGATAGGGGAATTTGAAGGACAGCTAGGTTTATCTTTGGACAATTAATTACTAAGAGAGTCATTTGGTTCTTACAGCATTAACACACTGGTCCTAGTTCTGCTCTTTGAGATACTTAGAAGTCTGTTATCACTTCCAGATGACCACTCTCCAGATATCTAAAGGCTAGTATCTTATTCCTACTGACTTTATTACTTTAAAGTAAATGTGCCATTTCTCTACATCCATTTTTAATGCAACAATGCAACAAAATTTGCACTTAAAAAACAAACAAATTGATACACGAAAGCAAGAATGTTGTGGATGACACAAAGGGAGTTCACAGTCGCAGCCCACCTCTAAAGAGGTTTCACTCACTCAGTATTGACAGGGACTGCTCCAAAAATTCCTCAAATAGCTTGAGACTCATCAGTATGCTGGTGTGCCTCGTCTAAATATTCTCTGTTCACCAACCCTCTCTACATTATGACAATCATGCCTGGAGCCAAGCGTGATCTGACCAACAAAAAGTAGGACTCCTGACATCTCCCTCTTCCTAATATCATTTAAGTGGTGTCAGTTTCATTAGTGGTCCCATCACACTGCTGGGTCACTTGAGATTGTCACTGTGGTGACAAGGCAGGTCATTCCCATTCTATGTTTATGTAATTGGCTTTATGACCCCTCAATGTATGATTTCATATTGAACAACATCGAATTCAGGCCATCCAAAGGTGTATGAAGAAAATTATCTAGAAAGTTGCCTCAAGGAAATATCTGTATAAAACTTTCTAGATTTTATTTATTCACTCACATTGATTCTAATCTGAGGTCTGAAATGGAAAAACAGCCTTTTAGCTGAAAGCTTCAGACAGTAATTTGGAGCACTTTGATTCTGAGTGAAACACACATACACATTTATCATTATATGCAAACTGGTCTGTACAATTAGAGCCTTATTTTTGACCTTTAAGATACACTTAGTAATTTTCAATACACAATACTGAATTTTTTTTAAAAAGTGCACATTCATAAAACGATTTTTCTAGACATTTGAAAGTCCTTTGACCAAACTTTGATTTAATTCTTAAATATAGACTGCAATGTAATTGATACTAAATAATAATTGTTCATTTTATGATCATAAGAAAAATTAACACATACTACTAAATAATAACTGTTCATTTTATGATCATAAGAAAAATTAACACAAACAAACAAAAAAGCACAAGCTTCTTTTTACACAATCACCTGCCTTCCAGAACTATGCTGTGCCCTGGGCTACAAAGTACACAATTCAGGCCAGATTTTACTTTCAGAAACATTTCCCCTTGTAGCTGTTGATGTCTCATAGATATCAGAATAACACTGTGCTTTGAAACGATCTGCTGATATCATTAATTTTCAGGAGAGAAGGGAGGCTCCTCCCGCACTGCTCATGACTAAGACGATCTGTGTGGAAACAAGCTCCTGGTTGCTTAGAAATGTATTGGCTCTTGGCTGTTTCCCACTCTACTTGAATCCATAACCCTCTGTCTGCTTGAGATATCATCATTCATCTTCAGAGTCATGGAGTGTTAGGCCACAAAAAAGAAGTTATTATCTGAAACTCCTTTTAGAGATTCCTATTAAGTGAAGAAAGAGCCACAGTAACAGTTAAGTAACTAACAAAATTTAAATATTCATACACTTCTACGCCTCTCTGGTCATTTTTATGTGGCTTTTTTTTAAAAAAAGAAATTCATGAGCTTTTTTCAGATTACTAAAGTAATACCTGATCATTGTAAGAAGGCAAAAAAATTCAGAGGTGTATGAAGTTCCATCGTCATCCCTCCTGTTTCTCCAAACTGTGCCTCCGAGACAACCCATTTTAGAAGCCTGATGAGTATCATTCCATGTTTTGTTAACATGTTTACAAAGTCTTATATAAGTGCTAGGATTATAGGTGTGAGCCACAGTGCCTGATTATAATTTGCTTTTTAATTTAACATTATTATCATGAATAGCTTTCCAAGCAAATAAGCAGTTTGACCACATTGTTTTGAGGCACTGCACAGTATTCCACGGAAGGAATGTAAAATAATGCACATAAGCATCCCCCTTTCAGTGAACAACGTCTCTTCCAGTTTGCTATTGCAATGCTAGTTAACACAGTGATACAGATTTCTCTACATATTTCTGTTTTTTATTTTATAGGGTATATGCCTATATGTGAGAGTGATATACCAATGTACACATTCTTAATTTTTTTATGTGTTACCTAACTACTCTCCCAAAAGAGTCAACGGTGTCAGTGCACGCTCTTTTCCCAACAATTTTGATTGTATTGGATGTTGTCAACTTTTCTAAATGGTTTCAAGATAGTGGGTAAAAATAAATCGCATTTTACTGTTTTAAGGCATACTTCTATGGCATGAGTGTAAATATTCTAAACTGTTATTTTATTGTAGTTCTTATTAAAGGTTATAATCATCACTTGTCAAGACACAGTGAGCTATTTTTCCACACTACTTTTGAAAATCCAGAAGGTCACAAAACTCACATATTTCTTTTTTAAGTGTCCCATGAAATACAAATGTTAACTTACCTACTAGCAAACTTAATACTGCAATTCTATTATAAGAATTAAACTATGGACGTTATTGGTATCAAACCATAAGATTCTAATTTTAATCATCTGAACTAAGTGTCAATCATAACAACCAGAAGAGATCTGCCAATCTCCTAACCTAGCTATCACAGTCAAATTAACAAAACATTAACAAACAAGACAACAACCAAAATCTATGCAGATTATCACTAAGAACATGATATGATCCAGTGGAGCTCCTTTGAATTGAGGGATAGGGAAGGATTATGTGAGGTGGTAATAATTAAACTGAGATCTGAGTGTCAAAAAGAACCAGGTGAGGGAGAAGAGGAGACTAGGAAGGCACAGACAAGGAGTAGAAAGGCCAATGTGTCTACAAAATAGTGAGAGTGGGAGAGAATAGGAGGATAGAAGGAGGAATTTTAAAGATTAAAAGAGAAGTAGATTTGAGGATAGGAGATAGGAACTAGGAGTCCTGTTTGCACATTTGAAGTTTAAGGCCTATTATAAATCCAAGGGTAGATGAGGATCAGCAACTCAAGAGATGGCTCTAGGGGCCAGGATGGACAATACAGATTTAGCGGACACTGGCATCAAGATACCATTTAAAGCCACTTGAGATCATCTAGGGGTTATCCAGAGAAGCAAAAAATTAGTCAATGAAAGTGTAAACAGGGATATAACATCAGTTAAGCACTAGTCTTCAAAAACACAGCAGTATTACACTTTGATTTATGCAAAAAAAGATTTTAAATATCAGATATATCCAAAGTTGTAACATGCATTATTTTAAATGGCTTGGGAGTTCATTATAAGGAACCCCATGCTGAGTCATCTTATAAGGCAAAAATTTTATATTAAAATACCAATAATACCCTCTAAAGAGTGTTTGTGAATTCAGATATTTACCTGTGAGGTGGTGGCATTTTAAATGAGTCATTATTAGAGTGATATAGGTATTAATACAAAATGGTCTGGCCTCAAAAGTGAAACAGAAAACTATCTGTCACAAGACCTTATCTGATACACAAAAAGTTTAATAATGCAGGAAATAACAAAAAATAAGAAAATCTTGTGTGAGACAGTAACTTAACAAGTGTAAGTACTTTGATTCCGGTGACCTTGAGAATGAGTGCCTCCTTAAATTTTGTACCCCAGGTGATTCTCTTCCCTCAGCCTGGTCCCAGACAAGTTGATTCCTTTTCTTTAGCCTAAAAACACGTGCTTCATTTATTCAAATGATTAAAATTCAAGAATGTGCACATATTAATTAAAATGTTGACATCTAAAAGTCCAAATTGGAGGTGCCGTGGTCTCAAGAAGCCTTAAAAATATATAAATGCACGACCTAACAAAAATGAAAGTAAACAGACTTCAACTAATAATGTTAATCTCATAATTTATCTCATATCATGTAATTGATTCTTAGAGAATCACTTTTGAAAGTTCAACACTGTACATCATAAAATCTATCTTTAATTTTCCAATCTGTTTACAAGTGTGTTTCCTCTAATAACGACAGCAATAAGGAAAATGGCTTTACAATAAAATTCTAACACATACACACACAAAATTCACTGAAAGATCTGTTCTGTTTTGAAGCCATTAAATAAGTGCCAGGGATTTTCCAAGTAAGTAATTGAAACTCTTAAAACACTTGGAGGCTTGGAAAAAAAAGTTTTCACATCTCAATACAAGTTTAATTTCTTGATGCATGAATAAGCAATTTTAGCAGATAATCTATTTCCATGATGTTTAAAATGTATTCTTTATGATAATATATATTATAAATATGAAATTAATAAATCTTGATTAAATTCCAAGTAATAAATACATAAGAGTTCAAGAATTATGATTTTCTTAATTGACATTTTAGCTTTATTCTAAAGGAAAACATAATAAGCCTAATACATACACCAGGAGAAAACAAAGAATAAAATAGAACGGACTTAAATAAATTTGCTCAGTTCAGTGACAAAACCAGAAAATGAAGAAACAGTTTACTTTTAAATATCATTCACATTCCTCAGCCTCTAATTGGCTTATTCATATAATTTGCTGTTTACAGAAAATTTAGTTTTTTCAACAGCCACCAAGATCTTATTTCAAAGTTCAAAAAAATGTAATTAGAAAAAATAGATACTTTAATTCCAAAAATGCTGTAATTAAAATTAACTTTCATATCAAGTACATTAAACTGCATAGTCTAAAAACTTAATTTCCAATTCCTAACTCATATTGCAACATGCTAATAAAATGAGGATGAATGAAACTAGCAAAGTCTGTACTTTTCATAAATAACTACATGAAAACTTGAAAAGAGAAGTACCGTATATTTATTCAACAGTAGAAGAAACAGCTACCACTTTTTAAATGCGATTTATGTAGTTATCTCATCACTCAATATGGGCTAAGTAAATAAATAAAAGACAACAAAGATTAAAGAAATAAACTCATTAGAAAATAAAACAATGATCGAAGAAATAGTATTCACACAAAATTCAAAAAGGACAGACAAATCATAAACAGAAAAAAACCGCCCCATAAGGATAGAAACAGGAAAAAAAAAAAAAAGCAGTAAGTAAAAGTAAGGCAACATAAATAAGTAGCATGCTTACACTGCAGACAATGTCATCATGATTAAATGCCAGGTGTGAAAGAGAAAGAGTCTTACCTGAGTGAGGAACACACATGATATATAAAGCAAATAAGAACAGGAGAGGACTGGGCTTCCATTTCCAATGGCAGCTCCACATTCGATCTGAGCGAAACATCCTGCAAAGAAAGAAAATGGCAATTAGGACATTCAACATTCAGTAAAGCATTATGACAAATAAAGTAAAAACTATAGGTTTCCAGTAGGGACTGGAAAATAAACCTTTTTCTTCCTTGCTTCCAAATAGAGGAGGAACTTAAAAGATGACGACGACTTGATCACTTCCTTCAAGCTAATTAGCAAAAGAAAATAAATCCATGCATTTTATTGCCACATGGTAGCACTTTCCTTATCAAAATATATATAATAGGTGATTTCTGCATGAAGATGGGTAGTCAGACAATTCAAAAAAATTATTTATTAAAAAATAAAGCAATGTTAGCTTCAGCCTCACCAGACTCATGTTCATCTGGGTAGAAGAAGGATGTTTCTATTGACCTTCCTTATAATCTCCCAGAAATTTAGACTGTAAGGAAATGTTTTCCTTAATGCCTGCTGCTTTACAAATGGAAATATTTAACATAAAACCAAATTGCCCAAACTCTGTTCTATCCCCTAAAGTGATACCTTGAAGCATTAACAATCCAAAAAAGGTAAAGTCTTTATATATAAAATAGCTATAAAGTTTTTAAATGGCTATTGAACACCAGGTATTATAGAAAGTAGTAAATGACATTAGACGGAGAGGTAGTGTTTTGAAAACTCAACAATCCTTCTGCACGACTTACTCATTTAATTCTGAAAATTATACTTAATAATGATTTAGAAAGGAACATTCATATTACATTGTCTCAAAACAATAGTATAATACAGTTCATTGAATCAGCACCATCCAAAAAAAAGGCAAACCAGCAAAGAAGGAAGAAATTACAAAAATCAGTCATCAAAAAGGACCATAAGTGGACTGGTGAGCAGAAGAGTTGTGAGGCAGGAAGGTAAGTAAGCAATAGTCAGAAATCTCCAGGAAACCTGAAAATCCCCTGAGAGAGAGTTACTTTGCCTGTAAGTAGTAACTGAGACTCATTTTATCAAGGAGCAACTAATAAGATACTTTAGGGTTACAGTAATATCTACCCTAAAGCCTGAAGTTTGCTTACCTGAGCAAAATGTGTAATACTAAACAGAAAAGCAGAAAGGGAAATACTCAAATGAGCAAAATTAGACATCAAAGGACTCCTGCACTTGCCTCAGGCCTGCATTTTTAAACTTTAAGAGACCATCTCCATCTCATAGCCAAGAGAACAAGCTTAGAGTGAGACAGATCTGGTTTGCTACTTATGAACTATGCTGCAAACCTTGGGAAATTGCTTGATCGCCTTGTGCCTCCTATTTCTTACCTGTAAAATAAGGAACAGCAATGAACCTAGTCCACAGTGTTGCTGAGATGATTACATAAGACGATGCCTTTCAAGAACAGTTCCTGACACTCAGCAAGTACTCAATAAATATTAGCTATTATTATTATTACTATCATTCCAGGCATTCTCATTCAAGTGGTGTTATTCTGTCCACAGTGAAATCAAAGGAAAAGACTCAAGCAAGAGTCAACAAGATTAATCTCATATGCCAACACCAATCAATTGACTTTGTGGTCACTTCTGGGAACACCTGGGCCAGAAATGAAATTGGTTATTCATGTTTGCTATGAATAAAGAAATGTTAAGTAGTATCTGAAACTCAAGCCATGTTTTAGTATTCACCAAACTAGAAGCTCTAGAATCATGCAGCTCTCCTGATGGAAATTCTAAACTAGGAAAATTCGAAACCAGGAAAAGGTTAAGATTTGAAGAGTATCTGTTGTTTGCAAGTTATGTTTTCAAATCCATCCATCCAAAATATTTGAGATTAAAAGAAGTACTGCTAATGAGAAGTATGTTTTAGTAAGTAAGAAATTAGTAATTATAATAATGGATGTGGACTCTCGAACAGCACCAACTTACCTCCTGGTGCCTCTATAAACTGTGTGGTTTGTAGGGCAAGTACTTAAACCCTTAGTCTTTTCTTCTGTAAATAGGATATTACCCACCAAAAAGAACTTGAAATAACAGTACAGGGTAATCTGTCGGGGCTTTTAAAACGGTAGGTGACAAACTTCCGTTCCATAGAAAGTTTACTTATTTGGAAGAATAGGCCTGTTTCCTACTGATGCTGGATGAATGAGTATGCTTTTAAAACAAAAGCACAATTATATATTCAAAGAAATTTAGAGCTAGGAGGACCAATGCTGAAGTCTAATCTAACCTCATTTCACAAAAAAAGGAAACTTAGGTCCAGAAAAATAAAGAGACAGACCAATCAAACCTGGCTGTCACCCTTACAGATATTAACAGAAGGATGTATCAGCTCAAGAGAATTCCCAGCTTCTTACACTTTTTGACATACGACAATCATCTTTCATCAACGTGTGAATAATGGCTCTCTCTCAGATTCATTTAATCTCTAAATAATACTCATAGATTCCTGCTCATTAGTTTGGCCACAAAACACTGTTTATGCGCTCAGGCAACTTCTTTGCTATAAAAGGTTTCAGCATTTAGGGATTCCATATTCAATTCTGAAGCTGTCTTATCAAAGCTGCCTGCAATCCTATCAGTTGCAAATGATAACCATGGCTTAAGGCATTCCATGTCTCCAGACTCTATCACTTCAGACAGAAAAGAAACCCAACAAGGCAAGCACTTGTAACTAAACAAACCATAGGACAGGCCAACTTTCATCCACTTTACTGTTTACTGAAGAAGATAAACAAATAAATTAAGAATAGAACAGAGGAAGGAAAGTACTATGTGTTTTCTCAGGGGATCACTTAGCAAAGATATATCCCTGAGATTTAAATAACTATCTCCCAAGAATGGAAAATCCTGAACAGGGTTACTAAGGTTCTAAATAGGAACTACAAGGAAAAAAAACACACACACACAAAAGTACACTCTTAAACCATTTTGATTGTGGCCTTAAAGTTCTACTGAAGACAGCAGGAACATTTTTTAAGTAAAAGACAGTCATAGATTCCTATATCTGGAAGAAACCTAAAGATTATGCAAAAAAAACCTATCATCTTACAGGTGAAGAACTGAGATACTAAACTACTTGCCCAAGATCATAAGATCAGTGGTGTCAGAGCCAAAAGATCCTTTTTGTCACTTGGCTTCCAACCTAGCATCGTTTTTGAGACCCACACTACCTCTGTTGCAAACTTGTTCCCTTTTTCAATCTACGTAGGCTACAAAATACAATTTGCTTTAGTCCTGTTTCTGGAAGCTTTAGAATGTAACCCTTCTATAGAATTGCTTTAAATGTGGATATGATTCCTTGTAAGCATTATTTTATCCAAATGGATCACCGAAATAATCTTAAAAACCTACCACTTTCCATCTCTCTACTCCTACTGGTTTCCCCAAAAGTCACAATTTAAAGAGAAATTAGTGAAGAAATTTTGATATTAGTAGAGAAATTGATATGATACTAATGCAATCAATACCAGCAACTGTCAGAAATAACTGCTTTCACCATATCCCAACTCTGTTTCTATGGCAAATCTTTTCATAAAAGGGACTGGCGAATGGCAGAGAAAAGACCTTAATTCTTCCAGAATGAAAAGAACAGTAATTTGGTTTATTCAAGTCTGCTCATAATTGTTTTTCTTTTTTTTTGGCTAAAGATCATGCTCCTGAGCCAAAGCAAGGTATTTTTAAAAAAGTGCTATTCTATTAACTCGATTTGAGTACCTTTATTAAGCTGGGTGTACCTCCACTTCAAAAAGGCTGATTTATTCCTCAACCCTGCACAAATCTTAAACTTTATTTGAACAGTAACATGCATAACTGGCTTATACTAGAGGTGAGAGTAAAACTCAGCCTTAAGAATTACACACATAGGTACGCAAGAATGAGTACACGTGAAACGGGAAATCCGAAAAAGAGAAGTAAATTGTGTCAATATACTGGTTTTAATATTGTACTATAGGTTTTCCAAATGCTACCATTGGGGGAACTGGGTCAAAGGTATACAGGATCTCTATTTTTTGGCAACTATATTTGAAGTTAGAAATATCTTTAAAATTTCAATTGAAAAATTAAACTCTTAAGCCCTTATGTATACAACTTGTTCTCAGATGGTTCAGAAAAAAATTGTGTGTGTGTGTGTGTGTGTGTGTGTGTGTGTGTACAGGAGGGGCTGGTGGGGGGGCAGGAAAGGAGGAACGGGAATGATTAAACAAATGGGACCAATAATTAGAATAGGTGATTCTGGGTAAAAGGTATAGAGGTGTGTTCTTTGCATTACTTTTATTCTTGAAAACTTCCTGTAGATTTAAAATGATTTCTAAAAGAGTTAAAAAATTCACATTTACATTGAAACATATCACTGTTTTCATGTCACGGCCCTCTCCTCACTATTGAGTATTATTGCTTTAATCACTGTCACTTTGATAAAAGAAGTTGCATCTCATTTGAATTTCCTTTATTTGGATTGTCATGTTCAAGTCATTTGTATGGTTTTCTATTACAAATACAAATATTTTCTTCATTGATTTGTGATTTCTTAAAGACTTAAATATGTTAAACTTTTGTCATATTTGCTCTGTTTTAAATAAATGAATCTTGAAGCTTTTTTTTAAGGCATTCCAGATAATTCCATTTCAAGTAATGCTTATAATAGAAAGTAAGATGACACTCAGGTAGCCACATTTTTTGATCAATATATCCTTTATATGGCACCACCCCAGTCAACTAGTATGCATCTTAACATCATCCAATGTAGATAATAATCTCATCCAATTAGAAATGAAAATTGAAAGTTACAGTTTTTGCCCATGCATTCCACAAACATTGAACAATGTCTTTTCTATTTAGTCTAAATTCTAAATAGACTGTAAAAACTTTTAATCATCCCATCAGAAACGTAAACTCTGTAAGATATATAGGCCATTAGAAAAATGATCAGGTTTTAAAAAGCGGTCATTAGTTTATTTTTAATATGTAAACTAATTATCTTTCAAATCATTATTTCCAGACATCAGAGTCATGTGTCCAGTTAGGCTACAAAACTACAGGCTTCTAATATTTCCCATAAGCCAAGAGACAATAGCCTTATTCACAATTCATATTGAAAAAGCACAATGTCATGTAATTTATATAAGCCATAAATGGAACAGTAGCTTCATGCAGCTTGAGACGAATTAATGCAAGTCTTGCTACATCTACTAAATTTCTTAGGGTATGAAAAATATGCAGTCACTACAACTCCCAAATATATTCGTAAAGTCTATAATTAAAGAACTTGAGCATAACAATATACAAATACTTTCTCCACAAGGAGGCAGAAAATACACTTAAGTAGTTTCTGAACTTGAATCTATTAAAATTTAAAGGATAATATAGCTTATGTTACCCATTTTAACATTTTTCAACAAGATAGTAAGAATATTAATCTTGGAAAGGTTGGTAATTCTTTCCATATATTCTAACAAACCAATACCTAAAAAGAATCAGACCATCCTAAACCACTCCATATGAATCGTAAACAGCAAAATGGAAAAAAATATACTTGCCATCTGGTAAAAAATGAAAACTTTCAGTCAAAATAGCTCAATAAAGAATCTCAGATCCAGGTATCAAGCCCTATTTTCTATGTGATTTCATATTCACGCTTTTACCCTATAATGACATGATTTTCTAATCACGAAAAATTCAAATGGACTATATAACTTAATTTCATGATCAGGAAATTTTTACATTACCTATTGATAAGTTTAACATCTTTCATTTTAAAAACAGGTATTTATACTTTTATGTGTAATATGCTTTTTTTCTCATAAGATCTAAATGCTTAGGAAAGCTGAAAAAAACTGGGCAAATATCTGCTGTTAAAATCCCTAGTATATTTGCAAGAAAAACTGAAGTTGAAAACAAGCTCATATTACTTCAAAATGTGTAGCCTGTATATGAGAACAAGTTTTATATGAAAATGCTGGCTGTATCCCAAAATAAATTTTTTCAAGTTATACCTTGCCGATTCCACTGGCATAAAGGAAACTTTAAAACTCCCAGGTGTGGAATTATTTCACATGCTGTTTCGGTAAAAATAAGTAGTTCATTTCTGATTACATCTCACAGTACCTGGAACAGAGTTACAGAGTGCTAGGCTTGTGGGCACTATCATTTCTTTCTCCTATTTTAAAAATGTGTGTTGGGGAGTGGGGAAGTAGGGAATGGAAAGTGCAGGAAAGTCTGGAAAAACAGGACCTAGGGGGCAGGTCTTTCCCCATGTACTGAACTGAAAGAGTAAATTCATGTAAGATCCAGGAGTTCGGGGAAGGAGGTTAAGTACCAAGTTCTAGAAATTGTTGTGCATGAGTTAGTGGAAGGGGATAAAATGTCTGTCACGGTGTCCGCCCAAGATTAAGTAAAACATCAGAAGGAAAATTACCCATTATAAGAAAAAGAAACTTCTTAGTTGGCCACAAAAATAAGCTTGGCCCTTTCGAGTACAATCTTCGTTTTCTCATTCTGGAAGGCCAGACGGTGCTTGGCGACCCTTTCATGGGGTCGCTGTGCGCCACCTCACCATTAGGATGACAATTCTATGAAGGCAAAACCTTTTAGGTTTCTCTGTTTCCATGCCCCAATTCCCCCCGCCCCCCATAAGTCTATGGAAGTCCCCTCAAATCCTATCACGTAACGTGGCATAACCCTTAATTACTTCTTAATCTACAAAGCACACTGAAAACATTTTCTGCACACCTTAAAAAAAACTCAAACACCCCAAAGATCCAAGAATAACTTCTACAGTCAATGGTGACAATGTGTAAAGTCAACATTTTCTCGGCATACCAGTACCTTCCAAGCCCCCAGGTGTTGATCCCGGAGAGCGCCTTCTTGGCAGGGCCAGGCCCCTGGACTGAAGAGCGGTGCCTGTTACTCCTTGTTTAATTTGAATTGAACACACGTTTTCCCCATTCTTGAAGCCCTGCCCTTCTTATTAGGCTTTACGCCGCCCAAATGTGAGGTTTACCTCGCTGGGGGAAAAAAAAAAAACCAGCCACACACACATGTCACAACTCCACTTGGCAACAGTCCCACTCCTCAGTGCCTCGAGGGGCAAACTGAAGACAAACCGGTTTATTCCCTCCGTGCAGTTGAAGTCCTTAAAAAAATCATTTCTCTTGAGGGTGAGGTGGTCGGGGAGGGGGCGGCAGAAGGTGGACACAGATAAAAGAGTGAAGGAATTCCGAGCTGAAAGGTGAGACTTACATGTTGACATTACTGCGCCGAGGTCCCCTTTGGCCGCAAGATCATCCTCCACCACTTTCCCGCTCTGCTGCCGCTGCTCTACCCAGGGGGAACCCAGGCGCCCCAGCCGTGCGCCGCGGCGGGACCCTCCTTTACGCCGTTTCTGGAGAGTTCATGGGCTTTCCCGACGGCACAAGGTGAACCCTGGAAGCGGCAGCGTTCAGCGTAGGGCCTGCGGACGAGGAAGCAGGCTGGCGGCAGGTTCCTCCTCGCAGGGAAGTTGGCAGGGTGAGGGCGAGAAGCTGAGGAAGTCGGGTGTGCATGGGGCTGGTGCTGAGGAGACCGGGCCAGGCAGGGGTGCGCGTCGCAGGTCCTCGCCCCCGCTGGCGGGAGGCGGGACTCGGCCACCACCCTGGGGACTTGGGTCCCCCTCGCGGGCGCAGGCGGCTCTCCCTGGACCTGTGCGTTCCGCCCGCGCTTCCGGCGCCGCGGCGTGACTGGAGCTGGGTTCAGGTGCGGCGGCCCCGGCTGCGGGGGGCGTATGACCCGACTCCCGCTGCCCTGGTCTGGGAGCTCCGCGGCTGGGGCTGTCCCGAAGGCGCAGCTGCCCCACCCAGGATCTTCAACCCCAGGGCCGAAAGGGAGAAGTCGCCCCACGGGGCGGGACAGGCGCTCTTGGAGCGAGCAGCGAAGGGAGAGTGGGGGGGTCAGCGTGGGGTGGGCGATGGGCGCAGAGCCGGGCTCAGCTCCCGGGCTGGGAGGGGGCAGGGCGGACCCGGAGGTCGCCGAAACGCCGGGAGCGCTGAACCCGAGAGACCCTCGGCGAGAGAAAGGAGTAGCTGGGAAGGCAGGCGCTCCTGTGGCATCTCCCCAGCATTTGCAGCCCACCCGAGTCCCCGCGCGGGTCCCCCCGCCACGCTCCCGGGCTGTTGCTTTGCTTCACTTTTCTGCCACTTTCTTTACTTAACTTTTCTGTCTTCTCTGACTAGTTCGCTTGCTCGAAAAAATGAAGGGATGTTAACAGGGGGCTGGGAAGATGGTCACATAACATTTTATTGAGAGAGATTGATTTGCCAACGTAAATCCAGCTGCTCGTTGGGGAAAGTTAGCTGCCTGCTCTCCAATGCTCCTGTAAAGTAGCTGCCTGGCAAAGGGATCTGGACACACCTCCTTGGGAATGAGAAAAGGGCTCACATTTGGAAAGAGGTTTTCTTCCCATTGTGTACTGCCAGAGTTAGTCCACAAAATGCTAGAGGCAAACCTTCCGGTGCCAGGGCTGTATGCACATCCAGAACCTCAACAGTTCAGCTTGCACGGTGTACACACTGGCACATGCACAGGCCACACACAGACGTGCCCTAACAATTATTTCACGCTGATTAGCTTATGATAGAGAACTGTTGGTGGGTGCGGGGGCGGGGGGTGGTGGGGAAGAGGTAAAGCAGGACTTACTCACAGTTACAGGCAGAAAGGAAGCTGGAACGCTGCCACCAATTCCAGAGGCCTGAACATGTAGGGTGTGTTCTACTTGTCATTTTTATCAGTATTCATTTTGATGAATAAACGGTATGATTAATAGAGACACTGAGTTGTAGCATTTAAGGGAAGCTAAAGTTCTTCTGCCCAACTCTCTCACATTAACAGGTAGGGAAATGAGACTGACAAGATCTGAGGTCTGTGCACACTAGCTAGAGGTGACCAGGGGCTAAGATTAGGTTTCCAGACTCCCCTTTTGAGTCAGTGGCTATTACACGGTATAGTCCCAAAGAAATTTAAGGTCCACTCGTGGAATTTTTTAAAAGCAACATGTATTTCACAGTTTTGTGGGTCAAGAACCTGGATGCCTTAGCTCAGTGTCTCTCGGGAGGCCACAATTGGAGTGGTGACTAAGGCTGTGGTCTGATCTGAGGGCTTGACAGGGGAAAGATCTACTTCCAAGTTCACATATGTATTTGTTCCAGTCATAGAATTTTTAAGTTAGAAGAAACCTGGAAACATAAGAGCAAATAAATATAAATAACTGCCAGGCACGGTGGCTCATGCGTGTAATCCCAGCACTTTGGGAAGCTGAGGTGAGTCAGTTGAGGTCAGGAGTTTGAGACCAGTTTGGCCAACATGGTGAGACCTCATCTCTACTGAAAAAAAAAAAAAGAAAAATTAGTTGTGGTGTATACACCTGTAATCTCAGCTGCTTTTGCTGAGGCAGGAGAATCACTTGAACCCAGGAGGTGGAGGTTGCAGTGAGCTGAGGTTGCACCACTGAACTCCAGCCTGGGCAAAAGAGCTAGACTCTGCCTCAAAAAAAGTAAAGAAAAGACATATAAATAACTGCATTATTCAGTGTTCTCAGAAAAACAGAGCCGGCTAGATGTGTGTATGTACATAGATATATATATTTTAGTTTTAAGGTATTGTGGAGGTACAAGTGCAAAATTTACAGTCAGGCAGCCTGGAGATTCAGGGAAGAGTTATAGTTCAACTCCAAATGCAGTCTGGCAGAATTACTTCTTGCTTAGGGTAGATCAGTCTTTGTTCTGTTAAGGCCTTCAACTGATTGGATGAGGCCTACCTGCAGAATGGAGGATAATCTTCTTTGTACATTGTCCACTGATTTTTTAATAGTTTTTATTCTGATTTTCTTTTTGACATTTATTTTTATCTTTAATTGACATTATAATTGTATATATTTATGGGATACAATGTGATATTTTTTATATTTTTATTCCATGTGGAATGATTATATCAAGCTAATTAACATGTCTATCATTTTTGTGATAAGAACATTTGAAATTTAGCAATTTTGAAATATGCAAGGCATTATTATCTATATTCACAATGCTGTGAAATAGATTTCAAAAACTTATTCCTTCTAACTGAAACTTTGTATCCTTTGACCAACATTTCACCATTCCACCCCACCTCACCCTCTAGCCTCTGGTAACCACCATTGTACTCTCTACTCTTATGAGTTTGTTTCAGATTCCACATATAAGTGAGATCATTTGCTATTTCTCTTTCTGTCCATCAGTGGATGAATGGGTAAAGAAAACGTGGAATATATACACATCAGAATGCCGTTCAACCTTTAAGATAGAAATTCTGTCATTTGTGACACGTGGATGGACCTAGAGGACATTATGCAAGGCCCACTGATTCAAATGTTCATCTCATCCAAGAAACACCATCACAGACACATACAGAATAACATTTGGCCAAATCTGGACACCATGGCCAAGCCAAGTTAACACACAAAATGAACCATCACATTAACCGAAAAAAGATGGACATACATTAAGAAGACAGTAGTTTTCACATGTGCTATTATTATATGTTAAAATGTTCATAATTTTATGCATTGAAATTAATATGTGATCAGAATCATAGCTAAAATATTTCAATGAATTAGTGCCTTTCATTGGTCAGTTTGTTAATAAAATCTATATATTTTGACAGTTTTGTCCTCAAACTAAGAATTTGTTCTTTTCTTTTGAAAAAGCATGTTAGGAAAATGGAGTGTGTGGTGGAAAGTACATAGTCTTTTAATGCAACAGACCTGGATTCTAAACTTGACCCTACGATTTCTCAGCATTGTGAACTCTGGCAGTTTACTATGTAACCTAAGCTTGATTTGTAAAATAAGAATAATAATACAGTGTTTAACTCATAGAGCTGTTAGGCAGATTCAGTGAGACATTCTGATATCATTAGACATTCTAATGACATGAAGCACTCAGCATATTTCCTGAAATTTGCTAATATTAGTTGTCTCTGCCTGACCTATTATCATTATCCTAAACTGAAAAGTGCCAAGACCACATTCCTCTACATACAGGAATCCTCTGACAACATTCCAGACAAAATGAATATTGAACATCTGTTTGAATCCCTTAACATTGATGCACACTCAACTGTGAGAAGCTTCCTCTTTCTGTGGGTTGAATCAAACATTCATGCTTTCAACTCCCATTCAGAACAAGCACATTCTGTCATCCACAATAAGCCTTTCAAATATCTGAAGACAGCTATCATCTCTCTGTTCAGCCTTCCTTCATTCAGTTTTGACAGCCCTAGTTGTTTTAACCATTCAGTGTCTGGCTCCTCTCCATACATGTGACTTGCCCTTTCCTATGTGTATGTGAGTCAATGTCAGCCCTCTTTGCAATGTACTCAAAGTGGATTTCAAACCTCAGCCCTGATGACAGTGAGATCCTTACCATTCCTGAACTGGATATTACTCTTGTGTAAATAAAAATTAGTGTTAACTTTTTGAGCAGCAAAAAATTGTTTCAGCAACACAAATTCTGTCATTTGTGACAACATGGATGAACCTAGAGGGCATTATGCAAAGTCCAGTGATTCAAATGTTAATCTCATCCAAGAAACACCTTCACAGACATATGCAAAATAATGTTTGACCAAATATCTGAACACTGTGGCCAAGCCAAGTTGACACATACAATTAAATATCAGATTAACCAAAAAGAGATGAATATACACATAAAACAAAATATAGCAGGAATAGTAACTATAATGAATTGACCTTCTGTGTGCCAGGGAGTATATATAAATTTTATTCTACAAATCAAGTAGATTAATAAATATATATTTGTAAATAATTCAACCCAATTGGAAATGTCTATGTTTGTGTTTCATTCTGCCTTAATCCAAGTCCTCCTGTTTCATCAAGTTTCTTGCTTTCTTCAGCAGAGAGGGTAGAAGAAAGTGGTCTTTGACTTACTTGTGTCAGTAGATATCAACCTTTCGGTTGCTGGCCGTTGGTCCACATAGGATGTCAGTCCGGTAAGTGAGGCTCTTTCAGGCTCTTTCTTGATTCCCTTGATGGCCTATCACAGTCTTCATAAGCCTGGCCCCCTCCAAGCAGCCCTTCTCTCTTTGTGGCCTGGCCTCCTTCCTGGGCCTCTATCTGAGGGGCAGGGTACACAGCTTCTCTTGGAAACCACTCAACTCCCTGATCTCACAAACTGCCCTTCCCCAACCCAACCTCTTTCCTAACATGAGAGAAGAGATAGCTTCTCATTTTTCTCTAAGAGAATGCAGTAGGCCAAGTTATGTACCTTGTGAGCAGTAGAACAGGCTTTGTAAGATAAACTAGTGAAGGGGATCAAGATATGCCACCCCATGATATGCTACATTGGCATAATGATTATTTTGAGCTGAAGGCAATTAGGAAGGAGCAAACACAGAAAGAGCTCTTTGTCCTCCCCTGATTTGCCTAAAAGCAGGACATGAATGTCCCTTTGTGAAGGTGTTCCTCCTTCCCTCTCCCATACCACAAAGAGGAAAACAACCATTATTACTGAAGTTGGAATGTCAGCACCAACATTGGTCTGCACAAACAAACCTTACTAAAATAATCCTTATCTTCCATTAGTTTCCCTTTATATATTTACTTTCCCACAATTTACTGTTCCTGGGAGCCTAAACCCCTTTTCTTTTGTTTCGTCAGTTCTCCACAAACTTATCTTTGTTAAGATGGTATATAAGTTACAAATTCTAATCACACCTTTGAGTTACCCATCATTGAGTTCTTCTATATATATGTACATTGCATGCATAAATAAATTCTGGGGTCCTTTTTTCCTGTTGATCTGTCTTTTTGAAGTGTAATTCATAGGCCCAAGCCACTGAACCTAAGAAGATAAAAAAAAAAAAAAGGTTTTAATCTCCCTCCCTACAGAAGTCACTGGAAGTTTCTGAATAGACAAGAACATGATCTGACATATGTAGAAGATAAGACACTAGGGAGTTTAAAAGTAAGAACAAGGATACTATTTAGCTGGCTGTTGCATAATCCAGGTAAGAGATAATACTGTATCATATGAATTACGGTGGTCAAAAAGGAAGTGATGAGAAGTAATTGGATGTGGGATATTTTGAAGGTGATTTGCTTATAATTAGATATTGAGTATAAGAGAAAGCAGAGACAAAGAATACTCTGAAATATTTCTCTTACACAACTGAGTGAATGGAGTTTTTAATCACTGAGTTGGAGAAGACTGGGGGGAAACAGTTTTGGGGAGAAAACTCAAGAGTTCAGTTTTGGACATGGTAAGTCTGAGATATTCTAACACATGCAGCTAACTCACTGCCTGGAACTTATTAAGTATTTGATAAAAGTTGTTAATTAAGAAAACATTACATTCTAAGATTTTGCCTCAAGTCAATGTCAAACTTCCTAGGTTTTGCAGAATGAACTTTCATGGTAAGATGGAATTCTAATTAATTCTGAAGAATAGGTTGGACTTACACTGACAGTTTGAACCAGTGGAACTATTTTAGCAACAATGTAGGAAAAGATGAAAAATTAAAAAAAAAAAATTGTGGGAATGTGAACGAATAGCCTGGCTACAGTGGTAGATTCTAGAAGCCAATGAGGAGAGAATGGCTGATTGACGGTAAATTGTGGAAGGTTTGGAGAGTCAGGCTAAGGCGTTTGACTTGATCCTACAGGACATGCAGAACCAGTTAAGCTTATTTTTTGCTGTTTGTCTTTTGTTTTTGTTTATCTTGTTGGCAAGGAAGCCACAGAATTAAAGCAATGTTGTAGAAAACTAATCAGAATGGACCTATAATAAAGAAGACTTCTGCAAGGAGAGAAGTTAGGAAGTCATTGCAGTAGCACTGGGTAAGATAATGAATACTGCAGCACCAATAAAAATATTAATTCAAGGAGAATGGAAATATGATGACACGGAAATATGAAGTCGAAGAGACCTAATTCTTATCTAGTCCAATCTTTCGTAACAGATATCTAAACTGTTGGATGACTGACATTATGCAAAGTACGATTGGCTGGATTCTTGTTAATTTATACAATTATACATGATTTTTTTTTTTTTGCTATTTCTACATGATATAGCTGTGGGAATTATTGGGGCTGCTTGCCACTGGGGTGCTTCTTCTCAAACCATGTAGGATTGTTCTTCCCTTTCCTTTGAATGTTAGGCATGGTAATGAGTTGGTTTGGCAAATGAGATATGAGTATAAACGACGTGTGTCACTTTGAGGCAGGAGCTGTTAAGAAGTAGAGCGCAATTTGTCATCTTTTCTTCCTCCTGACACAGCAACCTGCCATATTCTAAGTGGTGGAGATTTCACCAGCCTGGATTCCAGAGTGAGGAGGATGTGGAGTGGCTGCTCCAGCCAACCTACAGGGGAAATACTGCATGAGCCCCAAATAAGCTTTCAGTGCTATAGGCCACTAAGATTTGGAGTTGTTACTAAGTGTGATCTAGCTGATCCTGATTGATACGATATTTATTATCTAATGAAGAAATAAAGCAATATATAATCAATTGTCAAATATAGTTAAATAATTAAAAGGATCTACTTTATGTGGGAAACTTTATCTTTTCATTATTTCTCAACTATTGAGCAATAGACATACTGCTGATGTGCAATGAAAAGTCTGGCCAGAAAGAGACAAGCACAAACAGGAAGTATTAGTTTTGCTTTATTGAGTTGATTCTGTACAAGTTTTCTGTGATCTGTTTTTAAAATATCAAAGTGAAGTAGTTTTCCAGGGATTTGGCAGAAAATGGAAATTGTATGTACATCTGTATGTGTGCATGACAGAAAGCAAAATCAAATTCCCCATGGGAGAATGATAAACTGGAATAGAAGTAAACACGTCGTGAAACCAAATCAAATATCTTTTATATGAGGCCTCTTGATGCAGAATTTAATATCAGAGATTTTTTTTTTTTTTACAATTGGAGAAAAAGTTGATTAATTTAAAAGGATAGGCACACTATTTAGAACTATGTCATTTTATTTAGAACTATGCAGCCAATAATTTATTTATAGAAATGAAGAGACAATTGACTTTAGATTTTAGATATATTAGAGCACATTTTGATTATTTTCTTGAAAAGGAAATACAATGGCAATTTGTGAAGCTATTATCTAAACTAAGCAGCAAGTATTTAAAATAATGGAAAAAATAACTCTGAGAATGGCGTGTGCTTATTTATGTTGAGTACCCATAGAAAGCACCTCCAAGAAGGTGACACTTAAAATCTTGAGATCTGGTTGACAAAATGGAGCCAGCTATGCCTAAATTTAGGAGAAAAACATTCAAGGCAGAGGGATCTACTTACTACAAAAATCTAAGGCAGGAAAACATAGAATAAGCTTGAGAGGCAGAAAAGAAGGTAAGTATGGGTAAAACATAATGGGTAAAGGGGAGAAAATAGGAAAGCAGACATACAAGCAGGGTCAGATCATGTGGAGTCTTATAAGTCAAGGTACAGAATGGAATTTTATTTTCAGTGATATGCTATTAAGGAATTTTTATTTTATTTTATTTTATTTTATTTATTTTGAGACAGGTCTCACTCTGTCCCCTCAGAGGCTGGAGTACAGTGGCGTCATCATGGCTCACTGCAGCCTCAACCTCCTGGGCTCAAGTGATCCTCCCACCTCAGCCTCCTGAGTAGCTGGGATTACAGGTACACACCATCATGCCTGGCTAAATGTTTGTATATTTTGTAGAGAAGGGGTTTCTCCATGTTGCCCAGGCTGGTCTCGAGCTCCTGGGCTTAAGGGATCCACCTGCCTTTGCCTCCAAAAGTGCTGGGATTGCAAGTGTGAGCCACCATGCTTGGCCTAATTAAGGAATTTAAATAGGGACTTGACAGTTAGATGCTAGGTTGAGGTTGGATTACAGAGGAGCAATAATGAAAGCATGTTGTGATAATTAATTTTATGTGTCAATTTGGCAGGACTACAGGGTGTCCAGATACTTGGTTAAACATTATTCTGGATGTTTCGGTGAAGGCATTTTATGGGTGAGATTAACATTTAAATCAGTGAACTTTGAGTAAAACAGATTACTCGAAATGTTGATGGGTCTCACTCAATCAGTTAAATGCCGGAATAGAACAAAAAGCTCACCCTTCCCTGAGCAAGAGAGAAACCTTCAGCAGACTATCTTTGGACTTCATATGCAACATCGATTCTTCCTAGTTCTATTGCAGGCAGCCTTCAGACTCAATCTGGAACATTCATTCTTTTGGGTCTCCAGCCCACTAGCCCACCCCATAGTATTTGGACTGTCAGCTCTCATACTTGTGTGAACCAATTCCTTACAGTACATTTGTTTCTGTATATACATGCATATATCCTATTGGTTCTGCTTCTCTGGAGAACCCTGACTAATATACCTGGTCACCTGGTGACCACTCAGGTGGGTATTGCAGCAATCTAGGTAGGAAATAATGGTGGCTTGAATTGGGGTGTTGATAATAAAACCAGACAGAGAAGTACACAGATTCAGGATAAATACTGGAGATTGAGGTGATGGAACTTATAATGGTTTGGATGTGGGAGATGGAGAAGAAAAGGTTCAAGGAGGACACTCGTGTTTTAGGCTTGAGCAGCTGCATGGATAGTGGTGGGTAAAAGTTAATGCTGGAGAAAGGGTAGTTTTGAAGGAAAGGGGACATATTAAATATGAGATGCCTCTAGATGCCTAAGTAAAGATATCAAAATAGATCATTGGCACATATATCTGGAATTTAACAGCAGATTTTGGAATAATCAGCAAACAGGTAGCATTTAATGCTCTGTGAATGAGACAGACTGCTATCCAGAGATACATATAGAAAGGAGAAGGGGGCTGAGACTATACCCCAAGACAAACTGACATTTAAAGGAAAGAAAGGGTAGCAAAGAAGACTGAGAAGAAATGGCTAGTAGAGTTGGAAGTTGTCACAGTCAAAAGAGGAACATGTTTCAAGAAGGAGGAAGGGCTTAGCAGTACTAGTGTTGATGAGAGATATAAAAATGAGACTTTTGGATATGGCAACATAGAGTTGTCTAGTAACTGAGACAGAAGTAGTGTTGGTGGAATGGCGGGGCCAGAAACCGTAATAGAATAGCCTGAGAGAAGATGAGCCTGGCTTCTTCTCCTGAGCACAATTTCCTCCAGGTTCATCCATGTTGCCATAAATGACAGGATTTCTGTAATAACAACAACAACAAATAGTGCATGATCTCTTTTATATGGGGAATCTTTAAAAAGTTAAGCTTATAGAAGTAGAGATTAGAATGGTGGTTACCAGAGGCTGGGAGTAGGGGTGAGATGAGGATGGGGGATGGAGAGATTGACCAAAGGGAACAGAGTTTCAGTTAGACAGGAGGAATAAGATCTATTGCACAGCATCTGGACCATAGTTAATAATAATGTATCATGTATTTCAAAATTGCTAATAAATTTTAAATGGTCTCACTACAAAAAATAGGTGAGATATGTTAATTATTTGATAGAATCATTCCATAGTGTATACATGTATAAAAATATCACCTTGTACCTCATGAATATATCTGATTATTATTTGTCAATTAAAAATAAAATTTAAAAAACAAAAAAGATGAGCAATTGGCCACATTTCACTTCTACAAAAAAATTAGCTCTGAAGTGGAACAGAACAATGAAACATAATGTTCTTTAAAAGGAGCTCAGTAGAAATGTTTTTCCCTTCAAATGAAGGTGCAAAGTAATACTGATAGTTTGGCAGAAAGGATTCAAGAAAAAAAACTGCAAATGGGGGACAGAGAGTTGCAGGAGTGATGTTCTAGAGAAGGGGGGAGGAGTTGTGGATAAATCCAGGAGTGATGTTCTGGAGAAGAAGGAGGGAGTTATGGAGGAATCCAGAGTGCGTAGGGAGGACTTGGTCTCTGATGGGTCCCGCTATACTATTCTAGAATGGCCTTTGCAAAATGGTGATTATCTATCATTTATGTGGTTTGGCTCTGTGTCCCCGCCCAAAGCCGATCTTGAATTGTAATCCCCACATTTGGAGGGAGGAACCTGGTGGGAGGTGATTATATCATAGGGTGGTTTCCCCCATGCTATTCTTGTGATGGTGGGGCAGTTCTCATGAGACCTTGATGGTTTAAAAGTGGCAGTTTCTCCTGCATGCTTTTTCTCTCCTGCCCCTTTGCGAATAAGATGCTTGCTTCTCCTTTGCCTTCTGCCATGACTGCAAGTTTCCTGATGCCTCCGCAGCCATGTGGAACTGTGAGTCAATTAAACCTCTCTTCTTTATTAATTACCCAGTCTCAGGTAGTATCTTTATAGCAGTGTGCAAATGGACTAATACAATCATAAAGCACGAAAGTGACCTCATGGCGGGTTGGAAGGGTGGTTGCACAGTTCATTGGAAATCCATGGTAAGATTGAAGGATTGTTGGAATTCATATGAAAGAGCAGTTGAGCTGGAAAGACAAAAGGTACATAATACACTTTGGTGAAGCTATCTTCAAATTCTACACATTGACCATCAATCATGGCCATTTGTCTACTGCTCTCATTTGGAATGAATGACTCAAGCCCTGAGGTTAGAGGTAAGAGGTTAGAGATGACCTGTAAAGATAGCATGGAAGGTAGAGTCCTTCCCATGTCACGGTAACAATCCTATATACTTACATGCACCTGAGACACAAAATACACTATAGAACTATCCCAGGATGATCTGGCTCTTCACAAAAATTTCTTATTGACTATTCATTAAAAGAACTTCCAATCAGGTTAGGCTTTCTCAGGTTCTCATTGTATTGAGCACCAAATGGGAATTCCACCAAGCATTCCTTGGCTTTGCAATGCATGTAAAAAGTACTACTGGGCCAAGTGTGGCGGCTCATTCCTGTAATCCCAGCACTTTGGGAGGCCAAGGTGGGCGGATCACTTAAAGGTCAGGAGTTTGAGACCATCCTGGCCAACATGGAGAAACGCTGTCACTACTAAATTACAAAAATTAGCCAGGCATGGTGGCGGGTGCCTGTAGTCCCAGCTACTCAGGAGGCTGAGCCAGGAGAATCACTTGAACCCAAGAGGCAGAGGCTGCAGTGAGCCAAGATTGCGTCACTGCACTCCAACCTGGGCAACAGAGTGAGACTCCATCTCAAAAAAAAAAAAAAGGCATTATTGCCTCACCATACTTTTTCTCTTGAAGTTTTTAGGAATCCTAGACTAGGGCTTTTAGGAATTGCGAGTGGAGGGAATGGCCTTGAGGATTCACCACTGTAGTAAAAATGTTTTGGTATTCTGTTGGTTTTCGTCACCCTGCCCACCACTGGGCCTGGAGCCTGAAATCCAGAGCGTCTTTGATTTAGTTTCTCCAGAGAGTATCTTCCATGTCCTACCTGGTGGAGAAGGGTGGTTGCCGAACTTGTGTGAGTTGAGAGTGGGACTTTGGGCCGAGTTGTTCTTTTATAGAGATCCTCTAGCAGTTTCCTACCTCACCCCGACATAAGAGGAATTCCATGCCTCCAATTTCTGAGTCTTTCTAGGTTGATGTGGGCAGCTGGGCTTGCTTGCCATTGCACTCCTTCTGGGTAAACATTTAGATTTGACTTCTCTCTGCTAGGTCAGTCTCCTTTCCTCCATTAACATTCCAGGTTCGTATATGGATCTCTCCAGGCAACACTGAAGAGAGAATTTCTTTGAAGATGAACAAATAGACATGATTATAAAAACAAGTGTTAAATGGTGTATTAAATGATAAAAATGATCCTTTAAGAACTGAAGATTACTTTATAAAAATGAGTATATTTATCATTATCAATTGTTAGAAATATCAGAGCTTAATACATTTGTTGTAGTTTTTCAAAGATGAAGATTAAAAACTAAGCTACAGTTTAAGTTTCAAAGTATATGAAATCCTTGTTATTTTTAGCTAATTTTATATATTCTGAGATAAATAATATTTTACCGTGTCATAGATTTTAATTAAGTGTAAGTCCTAACATTGGTGAAATAAATCTCACGTATTTTAGTTAGCATAGCTATATACTATTACCTTGTCTTTGTTCATACATAAATATATGTGATGGCAGTGGTGATGGTAGCCAGAATTTCTGATGCTAGTATTTAGGGCATAACCATGACATGTTACTAAATCTCACTGCAATGATACTAAAAGATTCTGAAATAACCAAGTCTTATGCCAAGTTTTATGCCAGAAAATGTAAAACAAACAAAAGAAAAAACTAAGAAATTGCTTATATTTCTAGAAACAGCAACAAATCACACATACACAAAATATTTGATCCGTCAAACACGTATACAGTTTACAAAATTCTATCAGCATTTAGAGAAAAAACCCAGTAGAGATATAATTCTGCATATGGAGTCAACTTTGTTGAACGTAGGGAGGGAAAAGTTGACTTAAGGTTTTAAAATCTCTGCCGGTCTCAGAGGAGCTAATTTTATTGTCAGAATTGTATGGCAGAGTCAGGATAATTGGGAACAGAGGAAAGCACATTCCCAGGCCAGGAAATATGATTGAAAAGAAGGCATGCCTGTTAGACCAGAGATGAGAGTCAATAGGAAAAAACAATGAAAAATCAAATTTGTTTGAACCAGTGCACAGAGCATAGCTACTCAAGGAACTTAACCTAGAAGTAGAGATCTCGGAAAATAAGAAATCAAGAGGTTCTAGGCCCTGGATCTAGCAGAATGAGCAGTGAACTTGGGGCTGCCAAACTCAGGGCACGATGGAAAAACACGCAGCTTGAGACCCACAGAAGCAGGGATGCAAACACAGGCTGCATTGCTCACTCCTTAGGTAACCTTGGGCAAAGATAGGCCTCTCTGAGTCTGATCTAATCTCATATCTAGAAATTAAAATAAATAATGCCCAGTTTTGTTAATTGCTATTAGCAAAATTACAAATATTAAGGATAGTATTTATAAGATGTCTGGCAAAGTTGGAGCTTAAAATGACCAGGTGCAGTGGCTGGCCAGGTGCAGTGGCTCTCTCCTGTAATCCCAGCATTTTGGGAGGCTGAGGCGGGTGGATGGCTTGAGGTCAGGAGCTTGAGACCCACCTGGCCAACATGATGAAACCCTGTCTCTACTAAAAATACAAAAATTGGCTGGGTATGGTGGTGAATGTCTGTAATCCCAGATATTTGGGAGGCTGAGGCAGGAGAATTGTTTGAAGCCGGGAGGCAGAGGTCTCAGTGATCACAGATCGCGCCACTGCTCTCCAGCCTGGGTTCCAGAGTGAGACTGCATCAAAAAAAAAGGGGGAGCTATTATTATTAATAATAATTTCAAATCAGAATCGGGTTTTTCTAAGAAAAAAATAGATGCCTCAGGGAAGAAGTCAAGATTCATTAACAAAATAAATAGCCAAAATTACTCTTTAATTCATATTAGGTTGGATTCTGTGACTCTGTTTAGTGTCTGTATATTCCCATCCTGTAAATCTCTTATAGTCAGCATTCCTTGGAATTGTGGTATAGATTTTACCATCTCAAATTTTCATGGTTTGGCTGGCCCACAGTGGAGTAAAGACACAGATCTTGCTCTGTGGAGGTGTAGGGTAATCACTAAAGAGCAGATCAGCCAGGTGCAGTGACTCATGCCTGTAATCCCAACACTTTGGGAAGCTGAAGTGGGAGGATTGCTTGAGCCCAGGAGTTCGAGGCTGCAGTGAGCTACAGTTGCATCACTGCACTCCAGCTTGGGTGGTAGAGTCAAACACTGTCTCAAAAACATAAGAAATAAAATAAAAAGTAAAGAGCAGATCAGCTTTGGATAGCTTGCTATTTCCATATTTACAGCGCAAACATACAGGCCATGTAAACTGGATATTCAGCACACGTGAACTGAAACCCTTAAAGCACAAAAATGTAGTGAGTGATACCACCATCAGAAACTACCCTTTTTGAGGCTGGAGGTGGTGACTCACAACTGTCATCTCAGCACTTTGGGTGGGAGGCTGAGGCGGGTGGATCACTTGTGGTCAGGAGTTCCAGACCAGCCTGGCCACAGTGGCGAAACCTCGTCTCTACTAAAAATACAAAAATTAGCCGGGTGTGGTGGTGGGCGCCTGTAATCCCAGCTACTTGGGAGGCTGAGGCAGGAGAATCACTTGAACCTGGGAAGCAGAGGTCACAGTGAGCCGAGAGAGTGCCACTGCACTGCACTGCAGCCTGGGCGACAAAGTGAGACACTGTCTCAAAAATTTTAAAAAAGTAACTACTTTTTTTGAGTTCTGTGTAAACCAAACCTGTTTTTTATTAACAAGAAACTATAAGAGTCTTCTTATGATTTATCTAAAGTGCCATTTGTATATTTGCCATCTGTGTTACATATAAGTTTTTGGAGTCATTTCTCATTCATTTTACTGAAACATTCCAAAATGCCTTTCCAAATCACATTTTAAATGGTTTATAGAAGTTTTATTAACTTTTTTTACTGTGGTAACTTTTTTAGCTCTAGTAAAATGTAGATAACATGAATTTACTGGCTTAACCATGTTTAGTTCAGTGGCATTATGTAGATTCACACTGTTATGAACCATCACCTCTTATCCATCTCCCTAACTTTTTCATCATCCCTAACTGATACTCTATACCCGTTAAAAATAACTCCCCACTTCTCCCTCCCCCAGTGCCTGGTAACCTCTATTCTACTTGCTGGTTCTATGAATTCATCCATTCTAGGTACTTCATCTAAGTTAAATCATACAATATTTGTTCTTTTTTGTCTGGTTTATTTCACTTGTCATTATGTTCTCAAGATTCATACATGTTGTAGCATGTATCAGAGCTTTATTCCTTTGTGTTACGTATATTTTTAAAGTTTAATTTGTGTTGTGTTACGTACACAACGTAGGTTGTGTTACGTATATTTTTAAAGTTTAATTTGGCCAGGCATGGTGGCTCACACCTGTAATCCCAGCAGTTTGGGAGGACAAGTGGGGTGGATCACATGAGGTCAGGAGTTCAAGACCAGCCTGGCCAACATGAAGAAACCACCTCTCTACAAAAATACAAAAATTAGTCAGGCATGATGGTGGGTGCCTGTAATCCCAGCTACTCAGGAGGCTGAGGCCAGAGAATCGTTTGAACCCAGGAGGTGGAGGTTGCAGAGAGCCAAGATCACGCCATTGCACTCCAGCCTGGGTGACTCTGTCTCAAAAAAAACAAACAAAAAAAAGTTTAATTCTCATAATTTGGAGGGTGTCCTGCTGGAAGAATCACACACAAGATGAAAAAGTGGCCAGTAAGCCCAAGGCTTTTGCGTGAAGTGAAAGGGGGCAATCAGGAAGAGGACAAGCTGGTAGAAGCCATGCTTATTTCCAGTGTAGGCTTGTGACTGTTCTGCTGCCTAGTTACAACTCTGGTAACAAGTCAGGGAATTGTGGACGTGGATAATAATTTTACTACTTCCTAACTTAATTTATATTATTGAAATGTTGTTACATCTTTTTCTCAGAACCTAAAAAATACAATCTGAAGAAAAATAAGAACAAATTCAACCTCCCCATCCCACCCTTTTTCTTATTTCCATTGGCCAGCATTAAATATTTGAGCAAAAAACTGATTGGAATGATTATAATGCTTACCTGGTAAATGAAAGAGAAAATAGTGAAATTCTGCAGAGTTAACAGCAAGCAAAATCTTGTTCTTAACAAAAAAAAAATTTGTAGACGATTTTAATATGCCACAGCATGAATAATTATGTTTAAAATGTGGCAATAAAATAAAAAGAGACAAGAAGGAGGTGCCTGCCATGAAAGCCAGAACTGAATACTTCTTTTGAAGTTATAAAATATCATTAATCTTTGAGCGAAGTAAAAACAGTCCTCCCTCTATTCTCACACAGACAGCTGCTAATAGTTAGGTAGTTTCAGGAAAAAAAATATTTTGACACGGAAAATGCTAGTGCTTTGGGCATGGGCAACTATGTCTAGAATCCAAACTGATTCAACCAATGAAATACTTTTAAAAACAAATATCATTTAAAAGATTTTTTAATCAGTATTTTAAAGTTATCTGTAATATTTTTTCTTAATTATTTCTGTACTATATTAATACATTTTATAATCAGTTTCTCATTACCCATTATAGAAATAATGGTCGATATCAAAGAAATCATCTGTCATGCCACCAATTAATTTTTGTTTTACTTTATCACAATCTACATGAGTATGTTAAGTTTAATATTGCTTAATGTTTAAATGCCAAATGCCACTATGGAGTTGTACTCTTAGCTTACATATTTCTATTTTTATATACGATCATTGATTTAAATGAAAATCTCTGCCAAAGTTAACAAGACTCCTGTCCGTGGGTGCATGATCATTTTTATGGTTTCCCCAGAATCACATATCTTACTTTTCCAGATTAGCTAGTCGCAATAAACTTTTCCTCTTGTTTTCAAGGCCTAGGCCATCGCTTTGGATGAGAACTGATTTCAGTGCAGCTTGAGAGAACTATTATTCTACTCTTGCTGGACACTGGTCTTCAGGGTTCTTCATCATGCTAGCAGAGTACATAACATAATACAACATAATACAAAGTTATATTCTATAAAGAGTAGATTTATTCGTGAAACATACTTGAAATGGCTACTGCCTCTTAAAAGAGACATTTCCCTTTCAGCAAATCATTGTAAAAATTGGAAGAAAATAGAAAATTATTTACTGTACTTCTTTGTTTTAAATGCTCAGAGCTAGATTAATAAAGAAATTTAGAATTTCTCAAATTTAATTATTAGCAATTCAAACTTTATTGAGTTCTAATATATAGAAAGCTCAATTAGAGGTATTATCTAATATTTCATAGAAAGTAAAATGATAATCCCTGAATGAAAATCCAGTTTTTGTTATGTGTGCTCATATTTAAAGACAATATTCAATGTATTAAGCAGTTTTTTAACAATGTAGTAAAGTTTCCTTTTTAGATTTAGCAGTAAAGGGCACTATACATAAAACACCTACCATTAAGCAGCCTGGCAAAAATAGGAATAAAATAAATTATAGTAATTATTAATATTAACAAAAGTATTACAGCTAATTTTTGTCATATTCTTTTGTCTTCAAAACAGTTATTAGTGCCTGTAACTAAAATAAAGATTAGACTATGATGTTTCCATAAATTTCCTATTCTTGTCTATGTCTACATTTCTTCCTAATAAGGTAAGCTTGTTTCCTAAAAACCAGACTTAACCCTGAATTTCTGCCTAACCTTATAGACAATGTATTAATATAGTTACAGCATTTTTTTTCTTGTTTGGCCCTATATTATGAAGTTCAAATTATTTACACTATATATTTTCCTTGTTGTTAATATGCCAAATAATGATATGCTAAAATTAACATTTTGCTTAAATTGGTGAACTATACACTATATAAATATAAATGTGAGTTATGAGCATTTAATTATATGTAACTATCTGATTTGAATTTAATCTAAAATTAAAGTATAAACATTATTTTCATGATTAGACTTTCAGATGGAATTGTTAAATACATTTCTAAAACTAATGTTTTTGACATAATCCCTAGTAGTCCTACAATAGTATAGCTATGGAAGCATAGCATAAGGGAAAGAAACATTGGTTTTGAAGTCAAAGTGAATAGGGACCCTTGCCATAGTTCCAAAGAATCTGAGCTGAGTGGAGTACGACATGGGCCCTGGGGACATAAAAGCAGAATTGTCTTATGCATCCTGTGAATAAACATTGTAACTGCTAAGAGGCTTTGAACATTTAGCTTAATTTTGGTAAAATTACAATTATAGACACCTATTCTACTTATTGTGTGGATCACATTAGATAATAGATGGGGAATGCCTTAAAAATTGCAAAGTGTTGGGCGAATATTGGCCATTATTTGAATATCTTCCATGTAATTTAAACTGTTTTTAGATTTCTGGGTTTTTTTTTAAGTCATCTGTCTTTGATGACAGTAGGAAACACAATGTTGAAATGTTAAGCCATAATTTTAAAAGGGCCCCCAAGTACAGTAAAATCCTGACAACTATAAGAGAGAAGACAGAGAGAAAATCTCAGGCAGAGTTGGCAGGACACAGAGTTCCTAAAAGTAAATATAAACCTCCAAAGTCAAAATCAATAAACTATTGCTTAAATCAAATAGAATGGATAGGTTGGGTGGTATCTGAAGCTCTTGAGCTTCCATTTCACCATGGAAGGGGAGGCAAGACTGAATGAGGAAATGTAACAATGTGGCATCTTTTCCAGAAATAATCCATTGGCCTGTCAGTGTGGTGGAGGAACTCTCAGTGTATACTGGTTCTACAACTGTCCATTTTCATCCAGCAAAATAAAGATATATGTGCACGTGCACGTGCACACACGCGTGCGCACATGCACGCGCACACGCACACACACCCCTTTTGTCATATTGATTTTTTGTTCTCGTGAGCTATGGAGACTTCCAAGATGCCAGTTGAAATAAAATACCAGCTACTAAAAGCCAAAACACTGAGCAGAGGTATTAGTTACCATGTACTACATGGAGATAGGTGTCATAGTTTGAGTTCAGGCAAGTTACAGAATATTAGCAAAAACTCAACAATTCTCAGAAGAGGAAAACACATTACAGCATGGTTACAGTGTCTAATGTTCAACTAAAGTTTATTAGGCATACAAAATATTTACAAAAAAGAGATTAAAGCTGTCAATAGAAATTCATTTGAAGTGGGACTGGGAGTTAAATATAACAGTTATAAAATTCAAAATAGTGCTACAAATATTTTCAAAAAATTAAACCTTTTTCAAATAATTAAAGAATAAACATCATATTAATGAGTAAATATATAGTGATATCAATAAATAAATGAAAATAAAAAACTGAAAATTCTATATCTAAAAATTATAACTAAAAGAAAAACCTGATGATAAACTCAACAGCAGATTTTAAATGGCATGTAAAAAATTAGTGCGCTTGCAAATAGATCTATAAAAATTATTCCCTCTGATGCATAGAAAGGAAGCAAATATAGAAGAAAATAAAAACGTTTTGCAACAATATCAAGTGGTACAGCACACATGTAATTAGAGTCCGAGAAGGAGAGGACTGAAATAAATAAGAGAAAAAAAATTTAAATAAATAACAGAATAGAAATTTCTAAATTTGTTGATAAACATCAACTTACAAATGCAAGAATTTTTGTGAAACTCAGGTAGAAGGAAAACAGAGAAAATCATACTCAGGCACATCAAATTCAAACTAACGAAAACCAAAAATAATCAGAAAATTAGAAAGCAGCAAAGAAAAATGACGTATTACATAGAGAGTAAACAATATGATTAGCATCTGACTTTCATCAGAAACAATGTAGGATAGAAGATAGTGGAATGATATATTAAAACGCTGAAAGAAAAAAAGCCTATAATTCAAGATACCTATAGTCTGAGAAATTATTCTAAAGCTAAAATACTTAACTAAAGCTAAAATTATTTTTGATTAAAATAATCGCTATTAAATAGTGTAGAATTGCACTGTGTAAAATGCTATAGAAAGTCCTTCCAACTAAGGAAAACTGCATCATATGGTAATCCAGACATATAGGAAATAATAAAGAGCAACAGAAAGGATATGTATGATATATGAGTTATTTTATATATACAGACACATACTTTTTTATTGACTTCTTACAAAATATATGCATATTTAAAGTGAAATTTATACTACTATACTCTTGGGATTATATTGTATATAGATGAAAACATTCCAAAGAACAGAGGGAGAAACAGAACTAGACTGTTGAAAATTTTCCATATTGAACTGGAAGCAATTAAATACTAATTATGTAGAGTTTGGTAAGTTAAAGTTGCATGTTTAATACCTAGAGCAACCACTAGTGAAATAAAAAGACATATTAGAGTGTCAATACAAGATTTATAATGGTATACTGCAAAATATTTGGTTAGCACAAAAGAAAGCAGGAAAGAAGGGGAAGAAGAACAAAACAGAAATGAAACAAGTTTAAAAACATAGCAAAATGACAGACTTGAAGCCCACACTATAAATAATTTTATTAAATGTGAATTGACTAAACACACAAAAGAAAAGTCAAAGAATGCCAAATTGGATTTAAAAGCAGAACTCTACTGCTGTCTAAAAGAGACACACATGAAATACAGAAACACTAGCAAGTTGAAAGAAAAAGCATAGAAAACAGTGTAAATTTAGAAGTAAGCATAAGAAACAGTTGTTATGTTAACATAAGACTAAAATTTTTAGCAAAGGAATATTTCTTTTTTTATTATTATACTTTAAGTTCTAGGTACAGGTGCACAACGTGCAGGTTTGTCACATAGGTATACATGTGCCATGTTGATTTGCTGCACCCATCATCTCGTCATTTACATTAGGTATTTCTCCTAATGCTATCCCTCCCCCAGCCCCCCACACCCTGATAGGCCCCGGTGTGTGATGTTCCCCGCCCTGTGTCCATGTGTTCTCATTGTTCAACTCCCACCTATAAGTGAGAACAAGTGGTGTTTGGTTTTCTGTCCTTGTGATAGTTTGCTTAGAATGATGGTTTCCAGCTTCATCCATGTCCCTGCAAAGGACGTGAACTCACCCTTTTTTATGGCTACATAGTATTCCTTGGTGTATATGTGCCACATTTTCTTAATCCAGTCTATCATTGATGGACATTTGGGTTGGTTCCAAGTCTTTGCTATTGTGAATAGTGCCAAAATAAACACACATGTGCATGTGTCTTTATAGCAGCATGATTTATAATCCTTTGGGTATATACCCAGTAATGGGATTGCTGGGTCAAATGGTATCTCTAGTTCTAGATCCTTGAGGAATTGCCACACTGTCTTCCACAATGGTTGAACTAATTTACTCTCCCACCAACAGCGTAAAAGCATTCCTATTTCTCCACATCCTCTCCAGCATCTGTTGTTTCCTGACTTTTTAATGATTGCCATTCTAACTGGCATGAGATGCTATCTCATTGTGGTTTCGATTTGCATTTCTCTGATGACCAGTGATGATGAGCATTCTTTCATATGACTGTTGGCTGCATAAATGTCTTCTATTGAGAAGTGTCTGTTCATATCTTTTGCCCACTTTTTGATGGGGTTGTTAGTTTTTTTCTTGTAAATTTGTTTAATTTCTTTGTAGATTCTGGATACTAGCCCTTTGTCAGATGGGTAGATTACAAAGATTTTCTCCCATTTTGTAGGTTGCGTGTTCACTCTGGTGATAGTTTCTTTTGCTGTGCAGAAGCTCTTTAGTTTAATTAGATCCATTTGTCAATTTTGGCTTTTGTTGCCATTGCTTTTGGTGTTTTAGTCATGAAGTCTTTGCCCATGCCTATGTCCTGAATGGTATTGCCTAAGTTTTTTTCTAGGATTTTTATGGTGTTAGGTCTTACATGTAAGTCTTTAATCCATCTTGAGTTAATTTTTGTATATGGTGTAAGGAAGGGATCCAGTTTCGGCTTTCCACATATGGCTAGCCAGTTTTCTCAGCACCATTTATCAAATAGGGAATCCTTTCCCCATTGCTTGTTTTTGTCAGGTTTGTCAAAGATCAGATGGTTGTAGATGTGTGGTGTTATTTCTGAGGCCTCTGTTCTGTTCCATTGGTCTATATATCTGTTTTGGTACCAGTATCATGCTGTTTTGGTTACTGTAGCCTTGTAGTATAGTTTGAAGTCAGGTAGCATGATGCCTCCAACTTTGTTCTTTTTGCTTAGAATTGTCTTGGCTATGCAGACTCTTTTTTGGTTCCATATGAACTTTAATTTTTTCCAATTCTGTGAAGAAAGTCTGTGGTAGCTTAATGGGGATAGCATTGAATGTATAAGTTACCTTGGGCAGTATGGCCATTTTCACGATATTGATTCTTCCTATCCATGAGCATGGAATGTTCTTCCATTTGTTTGTGTCCTCTTTTATTTCGTTGAGCAGTGGTTTGCAGTTCTCCTTGAAGAGTTCTTTCACATCCCTTGTAAGTTGTATTCCTAGGTATTTTATTCTCTTTGTAGTAATTGTGAATGGGAGTTCACTCATGATTTGGCTCTCTCTTTGTCTATTATTGGTGTATAGGAATGCTTGTGATTTTTGCACATCGATTTTGTATCCTGAGACTTTGCTGAAATTGCTTATCAGCTTAAGGAGATTTTGGGCTGAGACGATGGGGTTTTCTAAATATACAATCATGTCATCTGCAAACAGAGACAATTTGACTTCCTCTTTTCCTAATTGAATACCCTTTATTTCTTTCTCTTGCCTGATTGCCCTAGCCAGAACTTCCAACACTATGTTGAATAGGAGTGGTGAGAGAGGGCATCCAGCAAAGGAATATTTCTACAGGATACATCAAACATATCATAAAGTTAAAAGGGTCAATACAACAAGAAGATACAACAGTTATAAATGTATATGCACCTAATAGCAAACCTCCCAAAACTGACAAAACTGAAAGGAGAAATAATTTTGACATTGTAGAAATGGTTGGATATTTAAAATATTTGTGTGTAGAAAGGAAAACTGGAATTAAGGTATTTTCAGTGAAAATGAATGTTTTGAACATTGCCAAAGTAGAATTGAGGGTATTTGGATTCTGGGGATGAAGGAGGCTATTAAGTGGTTCTGGGGTTTGTATCTGAATGAACAGAAGGATAATAATTCCAAAATGAGATTGGGAACAAAGTGTAGGCATTCTTTTCTAGAAAAGGATCAGTAAGGCATTTATGATACTAAAGTGTAGTGATCCAACTCTTTCTTTCTGGATATAGTATTCTCAGCACCCACTGGGACTTTCTGTTCTTTTTCTTTTGTTGTTGTTGTTGTTTTTTGTTTGTTTTTGAAATGGAGTCTCACGCTGTCACCTAAGCTGCAGTGCAGGGCACAATCTTGGCTTACTGCAACCTTCGCTTTTCAGGTTCAAGAGATTCTCCTCCCTCAGCCTCCTGAGTAGCTGGGATTACAGGTGCCCGCCACCGTGCCTGGCTAATTTTTTGTATTTTTAGTAGAGACGAGGTTTCACTATGTTGGCCAGGCTGGTCTCAAATGCTTGACCTCGTATCCACCCCTCTCGGCCTCCCACAGGGGACTTTCTGTTCTTTAGGGAAATCATTTAACTTCTGTTAGCTTTAGATGGCATTTCTATTTGAGACAGAAAAAGTGTGTGTGTGTGAAATTAACCAAAACCCTGACATCATAACATTGTCACAATAGTTGCTATATTGCAGTAAGGATAAAGACCTCACCTATGCAAATATAAATAGCACTCTTATTATTCAAATAACACGTACTACTCTATCCACGTAGAATATTTGCTTAAGCTATACTGCTATCTTTTTTTAGAGCATGTTTTTCCTATAACCAAAGGCAGGCTCTATGTGTCTAAAGGTGCTCTGAGGTCATAGTTCAGGAGAGCATCATTTGTCCCAGGAAGGAAGTCAGTCCTAGTCAGTCCTGTTTTCCTTCCTCACCTTTTACTCCAGATTTAGCTGCTGTATAAAACAACTTCCTTCAGGTTTAGGCAAACCAGCTTAAGAGTAAGTAGGGGGAAAAATATTAGAGAAGTTTATAAAATATATTTTTACACAAAACTGGAGATTAAGCATTTGTAAAAACTACCACAATGCAAGGTAGTATGTGAGGATATCCTGATATTAGTGCTGAATCTTACCACAGTTGATAGGAATGAGGAAACATTCTTGCTTTCTACTGGAGCACACAGGGAAGACTTTAGGGTGAAAGTGACATTAAGTCGGCTCTTAAACATGTGACCCGTCATGCTTAACCTCTCTTAAAAGTCCCCTCCTTTTTTTCTCTCCTTTCCTTTACGGCATCTCATGGGCCTTCTCTTTCCTCAGGTACGGGCTCCCTCATGGGCTTTCTGTTCTCTCTCTAAGCCTCATCAAAATGGGCTGCCAACTAAAAAGTTGAGAAAGTTGTAAGTAAATATTAGAACTAGAGCTATGATAGTTACGTTCTTTCCTGGATATTTGTAGTTTAACATGTAGGGAACACAATTAATACATACCCAGGGGTAGAATTTCAGGAATTTACAGTAGTAATAAAGGTAATTTCCAGGATAAGGCCCTTGTCAGCAGCTGGGAAATCAGCTCTGCCTATCGATTGTAAATGACCCGTAATCTATAGCTACATTCCAAAAGTATGAATCAGAAAAGTAACAGAATGGCAACTGAAACATGACCTTTTTTGGTTCATCTTTAAAAAGATCAGAAGAGAGTAGCACTTTATTATTGTGCAACATGCCAATGTCAGGGCAGAATCCAAAGAATTTTTAAGAGGATGTGAAAAAAATGACTAGAGAGAGCTTTCCTTGGATTGTGTCTTGAGCAAATGCTAGTCAGAGAAAAATATCACTTACATACCTTAGAGGGGTATAGAAATGTGAGTCAGGAACACTTGATATTTGGACTGTTGAGAAACCTGAATATTAAATTGGAAGCCCTGCAGTGCACATGTCATTGCCAAATCATTGCTCAATTTTTCCTTGAAATACCCTCTTGCTTTAGTGAGGGAAATATTTTGATAAGTGCCCAGAATTTCTCTAGAAATTTTTGTACTGTTTCTCTGCCTGAGGCTGAAAAGATATGCCCTCTGGAATCTCCATAAATAAGGTTTCTGTTGGGATAGGGTTTTGTTTCACTTCGTTTTGTTTATAGGAAACTATTCTTTGAACACTTGGACTTCATTGCAGCATTTGTTTTTCTGCATGCATGTAAATGCCTATGCCTAATGGTCAATTAATAAATCAAAAAGAATACCTAATTTCCTCCTGTTGAGGTAGGAGTTTCTACCAGAAGTATTGGCTGAAACATGTGGTTTTAAATTTTATTATGCATGAAAAACAAGGCACTCTTGGGTGGTCAGTACAATGTAGTAGTCACAATGGAAACCAGAACAACTTGAAAAGATCCTTGTGGAAAAAACTTTGTGTATGTTTAAAGGAAAAAATATGTAAAGACTCCTTTGGGGCAGTGAGCTTCTACATTGAAAATAAGTAAACTTAATGTAGCCTCAGAACGAGTTTTTAGTACTTTGGCTTGAAATGTAAGCAACAGCAACAAAAAATTGGTAGAAGAAAGCATAAATTGTCATTGAGCTAAATTTGTAAATCAGGAGAGGAAGTAGAATAACGTACCTGTTTTTAAAAACAAGAACGATGACGTGGGTAAAGATAATTATTCAAGCATAATTCTACCCAAATACAAAGACATGAAATCCACAGCCCCCTGTTGACCCGGTTGTTTCTCTGGGATTGAGTCTCTTGTGCTCACTGCTGAGTTAAAGAAGTCTCAACTCTGATTCCCCTTACCTCTGAAGTTCCTGAGAGAAATCAAAGTTGTGAATTACGCCAGAACTACTGAAGATACAACCTCTGATATGGTTTGGCTGGATCCCCACCCAAATCTCATCTTGAATTGTAGCTCCCATAATTCCCACGTATCGTGGGAGAGACCGAATGGGAGGTAATTGAATCATCATGGGCAGGGGGTCCCATTCTGTTCTCTTGATAGTGAATGTCTCATGGGATCTGATGGTTCTATAAAGGGGAGTTTCCCTGCACACGCTCTCTTGCCTGCCACCATGTAAGATGTCCCTTTACCCTTCCTTCATCTTCTACCATGATTGTGAGACCTCCCCAGCCATGTGGAACTGTGAGTGAATCCATTAAACCTCTTGCCTTTATAAATTACCCAGTCTCAGGTATGTCTTCATTAACAGCATAAGAATGTGAGAATGGACTAATACAGCCTTTCAGCAGAGCTGTTGATAGCATATTCGTAAGTTCTACGGACTAGCTCAGGGAGGTCCCCAGGTTTCTGAAGCAGGACATAAATTATAAGTAATGACCATCTCCATGGTCGCTCTCATCTCTGTTCCGTGAACACTCTGGCTAAAACAGTTGGAGACAAATTCAAGCTTGATTTGCTTTCCAAAAAAAAGGCTCAGAACAATATTGAGTTTTCAGACTCCTTAAGCATAGTTCTTTCTGAAGTTCTTTCTTTCTGTGAAATTTAATTGCTAGTTATTAAAATTCCACCAATGTACTTAGCTCAGGCCACGTTCTGTGGAAGGCTAGAAAGAGATGAATGATGTGGTTCTCCTGTGTGCTTTCTTCTTTCTGACTGGAAAGGCCTTCTTGCTTGCCTGGTCCTTACCCAGCCTTCACTATTATTTCTTGATGAGGAAGATAATTCTCAAATCCTAATTTCTCCACTGGATGAATGAATGTTTGTGTCCTGTCCCCAAATTCATAAGTTGAAATCTTAACCCCCAATGTGATGGTATTATGAGGTGGGGCCTTTGGGAGATAATTAGTTCATAAGCATGCAGAGCTGGTGAATGAGATCAGTGCCCTTATAAAACAGACCCCAGAGAGCTAGCTCTGTCACCCTCTTTCTGCTGTGTGAGGATACAACCAGAAGACAGTCATCTGCAACCTGGAAGAGGATCCTCACCAGAACCCAACCATGCAGGCACCCTCATTTTGGATTCCAGTCTCCAGAACTCTGAGAAATGAATTCTGTTTTTTATAAGCCACCATCTATGGCACTTTGTCAGAGCAGCCCAAACTGATTCAGACATTCAAAAGCCTTCTCTTCTTTCTACTGTGCTCATCCTCATTTTCCTACCTGACTACAAATTTCTTGAGGTCTGGACCCATGTTACTCATCCCTGAAATCTCTGAAGTATCTGGCACTGGGCCTGGCACATATTAGGTACCAAATATTGATTGAATTTTACAGCCAAGTCCCAGATGCATAAAGCAGCAAGTAACAATAACATTTCAAAATAATGGATAAGTAGGTGACAAAATGAGTGATCTATGCAAATATGTTGCAGGAATTCTTAGAAAAGAGAAACCCTTATGCAGGGCTGAGAAAAGCATCATGGAGAAGAAGGGGAATGAGATGGGCATTAATGGAAGACAGGAATTGAATACATATAAAAAAGGGGGAAGGAAATATAAATTTACAGGCAAAGGTGCTATCATTAAGAAAGTTTTTTTAGCAGAAATAATTAGGAATCATGAGAAAATTTCCTGGCTCAAGTGGCAAATTCAACCTAAGAAGAATAGGAAATAATGATAACACCTGATTTTTATGGAGCATTTTAAAACAGGTAAGTTATTCATCTGATCTGAGAAGTCTTTTTGAGTCCCTTAGAAAGTAAAAAATTCTATTTTACGTATGTCCTGTGACCTGCATAGCAAATCTATTCAATCACAACACCACCACAATTAACATTCTCTGTGTTCCAGGCACTATTCTAAGTTGTTTTCCATTCATTGGGCATTTGTTACAGATTATTTCCACTTTATAGTTTAGGAATTTGAGACACAGAGAAGTCAAAGTGTTTGTCTAAAATTGTACATATAGTACATAATGAAGATACAAATCTGGTCTCCCTGACACTATCAACAGCTCTTTCCAACTTTGCCTTCCTCTAGACAGCTATAATTGTTTCCTGGAGTTTCAAAAGATGTGTCAGAGGTTACTTGTAGCCAAAGAATAAACATGCTATATATTCCTGGAACATCTATTTTATCTCCCAAACTAATCTTTAAAAAATCACAGATATATTTTTAAAATATTAATTTTAATTAATAGAAATTAACCCAAACTCAGCCTTTAAGAAGACTTCAAGGATAATTAATTGCTCTTTAAGAAAAATTCAGGCTTTTGACAATAGCTAGCTATAATGGATGTTTTTGATGTTGACTATTCAGTATCCATGCTGTCTTTCCTTTGGAGCATCTAATTTACATCTCCCAGTTTCCTACCGCCTCCCGTTGTATGCAGTCTTAGAGTACCGAAAAACAAGGAGTCTTCCCTCAACTGGTCAAAAGGTAAGCATAAAGCCAAAGCTAAGCGAATCAGATTTTTTCTCTTCCAGGATTTTGAATCTTGAGCCTAAAGTCAGAAAAGATGGTTGAAATGGCATGCCTTCTACTTCTGATGGCTCACTGACTGATAAAAGCAACAGAGTTCTGTTGCCACTGAAACCCCTAGAGCTAGCTGCTTCCTGAACTTTCTTATGCTGGTTCTAGTGCTTTCCCTTCACTCTGTGATCTCACCCAGCAATTCTCAAAGAACTCCCTTTTCACTTACATTATCCAGAGTCTGTTTACATTGCTTGAAACTGAAGAACCTTGATGAATGCATCAGTTCTCCTAGTGCATCTAGAATGTAAGTTAATACAACAAACAAAGCACATTACATACAATGCAGTGTGTGTGTATGTGAGATACCTACATACAGATTAAAATAATAGCAAATAGGGGTTCAGATTAGGGAGAAGAAGTTGTCAGTCTGGTCTGGCAGGTCTTTTGCCTTTTTTCCAGTGCTTTAGACAGTAAAATTAATAAATATACCCAGGCACGTTTATCTTACCTTTCTTGGACCTGCTTGATAATTAACTCTTTTGTTGCATAGTCACATATCCATCCTGGATGCATATCTAGTTTCCTCCATAGAAAGTAATCCCTTGTCCTTAGGATCCATGACTCACTCCTCATTCACTCCTCCACACCAGCGGGCATAGTGCAGAGCACTGAGTGGTTCCTGAAGACAGTTTTGTTGCCTTGATTCATATAACCTCCACTTAAAATTGTAGAAACATATTTCTGAAAGAGACTTAAAGGTGATTTAATCTAGGCTTTATCAACAAAGAAATTAAAAGTTAGATTTAATAGTGATTGAATAGAAGACCTACAAAATTAGAGACAAACTGGTACTAAAAGTCCAGATAACTGACTTCAAATCCAAGTGAATGAATTTCCCATTCATTTCTCATGGCCACATTTCATCATCCAAGAGTCGAAATGCATTTGGCTTCATAGTAAGTGCTACCAACTTTTTGTTCTTGAGGGATAATTCTTACAAGCCCAGCATAAGGATAGGTCATTCTAATTCAATTCAACTGGAGTATAAATTCCAAAGGCAGAGTTTATGCCTTTCTCTTTTCTTTCTTCTTCACCTCTGGCTCACCTAGCAGTCTACCAGGAACATGTGGGACACAAATAAAACATCTGTTCAGCATACACATTATGGACTTAGATCTGCCACTTACAGGAGTGAGGAAGGACATGCTCTTTAGAATATAACGTACAAGGCTCAGAAGCTTCTTAAATGAGATGTCCTGGCTCTTTAAAGCAAGAGAATTGCAGGCAGTCTTTTGGCCTATTTGCCTCCCACATCATCTGAACATCTGGCAGCCACCTTCTCCCTTCCCCAAATCTCCATGTATGACTGGGAATACTGATGTCTGGGTATCAGTTCCCCCCGCAAGAAAGGCATTTTTGGGGCTGAACTTTGAAATTTCTAATTGAAAATCTCTGGATTAGGTGAAATTACATACAAATCCATTCAAGATTACCTAATTATTTAGCAAAGAATAATTTGGCCAATCAAAAGTATCACCCAAAGCACGTTCCTAATTAAAAAATTGAGTTCTTTCCATGCCTTGCTTTCAGGATGGAGCCATGTTTTTTAGAGAAACATATTTTAAAGATGTCTGACACGTATTTGATTAACACCTATAGCTAAGAGCCTTTATGTTTTTGGTTGTCTGGCTGAAGAAAAGGGTCATACAATTTCACCATGGAAAATTAAGATGGAGAGTTATCATCACTGTCTACAAATATGTCCTTTCCCTACAGCTAAAATTAGAAAGGCACCAAGTTCTTGCAGGACTGTTATTCATGAGGAAATTATCTTTTCCAGAAGAGAAAGAGTCATCCAAGGGAAATTATGACATTATAAACAGAGAGAGGAGCAAAAAAGAGCTTTTTAAAAAAAGTCAGAATGAGTGCCCTAGGCAGTGAAAGTTAAATGCTGTTATATGCTTTTCCGAGTAGACTCACTCAGCTATCGTGCTTACTACATAACACACTGGGCCATGATTTTAGGGACATTATTTAATTAATTCTCAGAATTACTCCATGAGTAGATATTGCTCTTATCCCCATTGTACACATAAGTAGGCTAAAATCATGCTAATGGAAAGTGATGAAACTAACTTTTAAACCTAGATCTTGTCTGACTTGTAAGGGAGTATTTTAATCCATATGCTTTGCTACCATACCCAGCAGAAATAACAGCAGGCTCTAGAAATGATATACAGTGCAAAATGTATAGTCTGACATTAGATAGATTTTGATCTGGATTCTGTTTTTACTACTTATTAGCAAATGTGATATGGTACAATCTATTTAAATTTTCCAAACCTCTGTTTGCCCATCTGTAAACTAATGGTAATAAAACATAACATGGGCTGGGCACGGTGGCTCATGCCTATAATCCCAGCACTTTGGGAGGCTTAGTGGGGCAGATTGCCAGAGTCCTGGAGTTTGAGACCAGCCTGGGTAATGTGGCAAAACCCTGTCTCTACTAAAAATACAAAAAATTATCCAGGAGTGGTGGCTTGTGCCTTTAGTCCCAGCTACTTGGGAGGCTGAGGTGGGAGAATTGCCTGAGCCTGGGAGATTGCAGTGGGCCATGATTGCTCCAGTCTGGGTGACCGAGAGAGACTGTCTCAATAATAATAACATCAACAACAACATGTAGTTTTGTTGCTAAGATTAAATGAGAATAGTAAAACTTCTGGCATATAGCACTTACTCAATGGCTTTGTTCACTGCCCTTGAGTAGTTCTTATTTTAAAACACACAGCAGCTTACAGTTTTATTCTAATCTGAAAATGTGAAGCAGAGGGACCTGCTGAGAATCCATGGAGGAAGAAAAAGACAAGGATATGGTCCTTGGACAGGCAGAGCTTTGCTGCCTCCTGCTTCCCATGAGCATGGGAAAGTGGACTTGCGCTGTATGATATCCATGCTGGCTCCACTGTCATTTTATAATGAAACATGAAAGCAGCAGCTCCGAATCCTAATGGCAGGCATTAGTAGCATTGGAGGTGTGTGGAAAACAGGCATGTTTAGAGTCTGTTACCATATCAACAACAACACCAGCAGCAATAATAATAATAATAATAATAAATAGTTGTGAACCCCCTTACGCATGTGTTTAGTGGCTGCCAGGACAGGAAAGAAATCTTATTTTTGTAGTTCAGAGCATGGTGCAAATCAATGTATTTGTGTGGGTATCACAGTGTCCGCACGTTTTTCTGACTCCACTCCCTTTTCTTTTCCTTTTTTTTTTTTTTTTTTTTAAGACGGAGTCTCACTCTGTTGCCAGGCTGGAGAGCAGTGGTGTGATCTCGGCTCACTGCAACCTTCGCCCCCTGGGTTCAAGCGATTCTCGTGCCTCAGCCTTCTGAGTAGCTGGGATTACAGGTACGCGCCACCACACCCAGCTAATTTTTGTATTTTTAGTAGAGATGGGGTTTCACCATGTTGACCAGGATGGTCTTGATCTCCCAGCCTCGTGATCCACCTGCCTCGGCCTTCCAAAGTGCTAGGATTACAGGCGTGAGCCACCGCACCCAGCCCCACTCCCTTTTCTTTCTGCTCCCCAGTGGTGCACTTCTTCCTCTAGGTTTCAGCTGACAATTGAATTGTTCCATGTAGTTTTCCTTTTGATGATGAAGTGGATGGAAGAGTGGGCCACAGATGCTTCAGGCCCTATGTGTATCCAGGAGTGACAGAAACTGATTCTTCCTGGAATCTTCTGCATTAAGCAGCTTCAAGACACAGCTTGCCCGTCATAACATCCCTAATCCTTCATTATGTCAACAAGACCCCCAGGTCTATTATTTCACTTATTAAAGAGTGACAAGATGGTTCTTTTTGTTTGACCTAGCTTGGTGTGGGTCACGGCCTCAGGAAGAGGGTAGAGAAACTCCCTGAAATATGAGGAATAGAAAATACAATTTGTCACCACCCATTTGTATATAATCTTATAGTTTACGAAGGAATTTTACAATCTGAAAATGAATTCCCTGAAAACACAGACCTCATAAAATGTCTATTGAAAATAGAGAAATGGAAATAGATAGTGGTAATAAAATGTACAACTTTGTTTTTATAACTTTTCATTAAACCACTTGTGCTGTTTTATGCATTTTTAAAAAATCATTGTATGTCATGAAATTAAGACAGTTGTATACTACTTGGTTATCTGCTACATTTCTCAAAATTAAAAATAAAAATTGTATATATCTTTGACTAATCATCAGAGAAATGCAAGTTAAAACCACAGTGAGTATTGCCACACACCAATTCAAATGGCTGTGGTAAAAAACAAAGATAAATGTTGGTGAGGATGTGGAGTGAAAGGAACCCTAGTACATTGTTGGTGGGAATGTAAATTAGTACAGCCATTATGGAAAACAGTATGGAAGTTCCTCAGAAAGCTAAAAGTAGAAATGCCATATAATCCAGCAATCCTACTCCTGGGTGTATATCCAACAGAATTACAATCAGTATGTTAAAGAGGTGTCTGCACTCCCATGTTTATTAAAGTGTTTTTCACAATAGCCAAGATATGGAATCAGCCTAGATGTCCATCAATGGATAAATATGAATGTGTTATGTGTACACAATGTAATACTATTCAGCCTTAAAAAGGAAATTCTGTCATTTCCAACAACAGGAATAAACCTGGCTGACATTATGCTAAGTGAAATAAGCCAGATACGGAAAGACAAATACTACTTTATGTTATTTATATATAGAATCTAGAAATGTTCAGCTCAGAGAAGCGGAGTAGAATGGCAGAGACTGAAGTGGTGTGGTGCTGGAGGGGGGAAGGGGAAGATGTTGATCAAAGGGGACAGTTGCAGTTAGATAAGAGGAATAAGTTTTCGAGGCCTATTGCACAGCATAATGGATATAATTAATAATAATGCATTGTATTGAAAATTGCTAAGAGAGTAGATTTTAAATGTTTGCATCTCAAAAAAATGATAAAGTATGTGAGGTAATGCATTTGTTAATTAGCTAGATTTAATCATCCACAATGTATACCTATATCAAAATATTACATTGTACTCCACAAATATATACAATTATAATTTGTCAATTGAAAATAAGATTTTAAAAAGACAAAAAAAAAATTGAATGTACCTTTTCAAACCCTCAAGATGTACTATTTATGAATAGAGACGTTTCCTGAATATATTTTAAGAAAGTTATTTACTAAGGCTTGGCAGCTGCACAGAATCAGCCAGACTGTAAACTAGCTCCTCGTACAGTAGGCACTTAAATTTTTGTGGAATTAAGTGGGTAATAATTTATAACTTGGGTGCTTCTGTGCTATAACAATCTCTATCTATCTTTAACCACCTATCTCTATTTATTCCTCTATCCTGGTCATCCAATCCTTTCCCTCTCCACCCTTCTTCCCTGTCTTTACTTTTTCTCTCTTCCCATCATTCCTTCATGTTATTAGAATCCTCATCACACACAGACACACACACACACACACACACACAGAGAGAGAGAGAGAGAGATCTTGACAGTATTCTTTACATCTGCTGAACACATAAGAAATGTAAGTCATGCTGTCCTTAACCATTTTACAGAATTTGGATGTCTATAGGCCAGTTGATTTCAATGTACATGTAACAGGTGATATTATAGAATATCTTCTTCAAAGAGTATAACATTATAGGCAAACATATCTATTATGAGTCAGAGAAAGTGAAGTTTGGTAAGATGATTGTATGAGTTCATTTTCATGCTGCTGATAAAGACATACCTGAGACTGGGTAATTTATAAAGAAAAAGAAGTTTAATGGACTCGCAGTTCCACATGGCTGGGGAGGCCTCACAACCATGGTGGAAGGTGAAAGACAAGTCTTGCATAGCAGCAGACAAGAGAGAATGAGAGCCAAGCAAAAATCTTATAAAACCATCAGATCTGGTGAGACTTATTCACTACCATGAGAACAGTATGGGGGAAAACGCCCCCATGATTCAATTATCTCCCACCGGGTCCCTCCCACAACATGTGGGAATTATGGAGCTACAATTCAAGATGAGGTTTAGGTGAGGACACAGCCAAACCATATCAATGATGTTTCTTGTTCTTCCTCTATAACTTGTACACTTGTCTAAGGTGTTTGCAGTGAATTGAATGTTAGGCAAAGCCATGGTGAGTTTTGGAATCTGAGGGTGCCCTGGGATAGCCTGTCACTTACGGACAGTTTTCTGACAATGTGAGAAGTAAGCCAGGAAACACAGCTCTTACACATATATAATTTTTTTCTACCTAAAAACTCTCATTTCTACCCAAATGAGTAAGATGAAATCTGAAGCGGAGTTGCTTCTCAATTTGTTTTTAATTTAGCTAACATTCCATTTAAAAACAACCTTTTGAAACCTTTGTTTCCCTTATGTCACCCACTATTGAGTGGTAAGGAAAGGATTTAGAAATGGCATTTTCTAACCAATGCATTTTATTCATACTGCATGATAGCAGCTCTTCTCAACTGGTGTGGGTCACGTGTGTGCCAGGAGATACTGACCCTTCAGCTGTCAGGTAGATGGAGCCCTAGGGATGGTCATTTCTGATCAAAGAAGGCATGTTTGAAGGTCCTTAGGTAGTAGCTGGTGGCACAAGGTCCAATGGTGTGTCTTGCTATCCCTGCAGGTGACAAGCATGCTGAGCCACATCTAGCACTACCTCTCCTCAGTGAAGTGACTGGGGAAGCCAAATTGATGATCCACCACCTGGACAACTTCTTGAGCAACTGGTCTCAGAGAATGCCATTTTACCCATCGTGTTCCGACACTAGGGGAGCCACGGGAAGAGTTCGTGGCCGAGGAATAGGCCCATAGACCGAGGTGAGCTGGTCTAAGGAAGCTTGGCTGGGTCCACTGGCAGTAGAGCACCAGGGAGTGTCTCCAAACTTATGTTTTCCCAAATCATATGAAATTTTCATATGACATTTACTATTGAAAGAAGAGTGAGAAGCTTTCGTTTTTTGAATATAATTTCAAAAGTTATAAATTTGGGAATGGTTAAAACATGAGGTTGTAATATTTTTGTCACTTCATTTTGTGAACAAAGTATCTCTTTGTGGAAGATTAAGAATTTCATGTCGCTATTTCAAACTAACTTTAAAAAGATGTATTCACAAAATCAAGCTTAAGTTTCCCATTAACCCATTCAAAAAATGTAATTTTGAGGTTATATCCAAATTCAACATTTAATATCATCTCTAATAATTTGGGCTTTTCTGATAGTTATGTAAAGATAATTTCAGAAAGCCCCATATAAACATCCCCAAACTACTTGTAGCTTATCTTGGGGTACTATATAAAACTGTAATTGTCTATTTTGCCATTATTTGAAAAAGATTGGGAAGTAATTCCTTACAGAGTACATTTTTAGCCAGCAGATATAAAGTAATAATAAAAATAAGAGGAATAGGCTGGGCACGGTGGCTCATGCCTGTAATCCCAGCACTTTGGGAGGTCAAGGCAGGCGGATCACCTGAGGTCAGGAGTTCGAGACCAGCCTGGCCAACATGGTGAAACCCTGTCCCTACTAAAAAATACAAAAATTAGCCGGGCGTGGTGGCAGGCACCTTAATCCCAGCTACTTGGGAGTCAGAGCCAGGAGAATCGTTTGAACCTGGGAGGCGGAGGTTGCAGTGAGCCGAGATCAAGCCATTGCACTCAAACCTGGGGGACAAGAGCGAGACTTCTCTCAAAAAAAAAAAAGAGTAATATGAGTAAGAACAAAATCTTAGGTACTTTGTATCTTAGATCACTTAAGTGAAGCATTGGAGACCTCACTAGGACTCAGAGAGTTACCCATGCTAACAAATCAGTGTTTTTGTGGTTGTTGAAAGGTTGAATTGTGGTCTGATAGATGTCTACAGCCACAGTGAGAAAGCTGTTCTGGGATTCTTTCATCATCAGCAGCCAAATTGCAATTTGTTTTTTATTTCTCCATATCTCTCAATCCCTTTGCTGCTTAATTTATGCAATAGAGAAGACTGATACTGTAGGAAAATAGGCTAGTAAAATGAACAGCTCACACAAAAAGAAAGGGATATGGTTCTTACTTATATAAAAAAGACACATGAACTCTCTCACAAGAGAAATGCAAATTAAAACTCTACTGAGATACAATTTCTCACCTATTACCCTGGGAAAAATTATAGAGGTATGACAATCTAGATGATTGGGCTATTGTTACAGCAAAAGACTGAAAACACCTCAAATTGTCATCAAGAGACTGGTTGAAGAAAATATAAACCACAATGGAATATTACAGAGATGTAAAACAGGAATGGGTAATATCTATATATACTACTATGGGACGGTCTCCAAGATTTAAGTCCAAAAAGCAAGATAAAATGTATTTAGAATACTATTATTTATCAAAAAGAAAATGTATGTAAACCAAGTAAGGTTTATCCTTTCTTTGTTCCTTTTGTAATATAAAATATGTATATTTTGTAATATAATATCTTATAATATTTTGTAATATAATATCTTATATTACAAGAAGAACAAAGGAAGGATAAATCTTATTTTAGTTAGCAATACATGAAGAGGGGAACTCAGGTAGAAGGGACAGGGACAGGAGCTACTGTTCTTTGACTGTATCTTCTACTTGTAGATTTGTCTTTTGAAACATACATGTTATTTAACATAATTATTTAAAAAGTTTAAAATTTTAAAAATTTCTAAATATTAAAAATAATTTTTTAAATGAACCTATTTTGTACCAGTTGGTGGCACAACCACACCAAGTGGAATTATTTCCAATGATTTTAAAACACAGAAATTTGTATAGTTTCAGTGGGGTATACAGAGAACAAAAAAGCTACTAAATATTTAGTTCTTTCAGCAATTATGTTATTAGTGGTAATAATGTTATTATTCTAGAGTGTTCTGTGACTCAAGTGTACTAAATCAAATAAACAGTTACGTAATACTCAAATTTTAGTGTCACCATTGTCGTTGAAAACCAGGACACTTGGCATTGGATAAAAGAAAAAATTCTGTAATTGTAAGACAGTTGAGGGTATGCAGAAACAATACAGTTCTGAATTTGCATTGAATGTATCAAAATTAATTTATATTTTATAGCTCTGTCCACTGAAAAGGCCTAGAAATGATCAGGAGTAACCATAATGCCCCTAAGGAATGGATTCCGGTTCGTAAATCATATTTCCCACTAAAGGAAACATATCTTAGAGATATGTATAATTCTGAGGTCTGAGGTAGGAATTGTATGAGATGAGCTTGGAATCTGTTATCATATTAGATGGCAATGAACTTATCAAAGACTATAATTGCATCAAAATGACTCAGGATCCAATCTAACATGGTCCTACCAACCAAAGATGTGACATCTATAAAGACAACAATACAATAGATGAAAACATATAATTTATGCTCATATTCATGAGTTCTGGTAATTTTGAAAATAACAACCACCACCTAATACTTGTCATGAGAGGATGTCTTCTTAGAGCTGTGCTGCTGACTGCACCTCTTCCTACCCAGTCCTTTTCCTCCACAGGCATCAGAACTGCACTGCAGACTGAACTCCGCTCCTCTTCTATTCTCTTCCCTTAACCCTTCGTAAGCATTTTCCCCAATATCTCTCTTGCACTTCTAATCCCGTTTTGGCATTTGTTTCTCTGAGGTCTAAAACTAACACACCCCCATCAGCACATTAGTAAGAATCAGAATATCAGATATAGTAACTGTTTTCTTAGGCGATAGAAAAAGTCTGGCTTTGAGAGATAGGATAAGAAAACAAATTGCTGGAGAAGCTAAAGGAAGTCATCTTTTAATGGGTTCAGGAAAAAGATCTTCAACTCTGGATAAGAACAGAGTTTCAGGAGATGTCCAGCCCTGAAGGAATGAGTTTGAAAACAAAGAATTAGACTTATGAGTTCCAGAGAAGAGTGTTCTAGATGAGTTTCTGGCAGGGATTTGGGCCTAAGGTGGGAGGCACTTGATAGACGTTGCAGAAGAGAAAAAGAAATCAAGGTTTGTCTCAGGTAGAGTTTCAGTCATTATAGACACTAAAAGTAAACTCTTTACTTCTCAGTCTAGTGTGGGACCTGTTCTAAATTTTACTTCTCCTCTGACTACCTGCAATTGAGGAGCTTTACTCTCCACTAGAGAGACAATAGTTTGTTCTTCCTTCTCATCTTCCACTGTCCTAACCCAGAGCCAACCGTGAACTAAGCATATCATATAACACTTTGTTTGCATATCTGCTTTTCCAACCAGACTTTGAACTTCACTACATCTCCAGCCTTCAACATAGTACAAGGTATACAGCAGAAACCCAATAAAGAAACAAACATATACTAAATTGAAGGCAATACAGGACATTAAAATACATAGCTTTCAGGGGCAGAAGTCCTCAATATTCCTAGAAACATTTATCTAGTAAGAGAGTCTGAATAAAATGGGGGAGTCACACAGTCACGTACAGTAAACCCTTCTCTTGAAGGATCATAAATCAGAATAAGAAAATAAAAGCTCTGAGAAGTCCTGTATTAAAAAATTTAAATTCATTTAGTCTGAAATTTTGCAAAGTTTACTGTATTCCTATTTACATGGAACTATGAATTTATAAGGCGGCAGTGAGTGGTGGTGTCTTTTTTGATATGGTAATTTTCAGGAATAACATGGCTTTTATACTGACAATAGTGCTATTAATCTTCAACTTTCTCATAACGATCCTCTGACTGCTCTGTCATATTTTATTGATCATAGTTTTTACAAAATCTTAATTTGTCCCTATTAACTATTCTCGCTTATAGATGTGTTTCGCAAAAGAACAGGGTATTATTTGGAAGATTAAATTTGTGTTAGAAGAATAGCAAGATGGAAGATGGGTCTTCTCAGTCAATTAAACAGGAGAGTTTACAACCATCATTTAAAGTCACATGAGAAAGTGTTTTCATCTAGTATGTTATAATAATTCTTTTTAGAAATCTATTACATTTTTATTAGTATTCAGGAAGGAAAATTAACTTGAGAACTTGACACGCACACAAAATAGCTTCAGCACAATTTTTAATAACACACTGGTGTCTTTGAATATACGTACTTGTCATTCCTGTTTAGCAGCACAATATTAGACAGAAGTGAGCCCATAACTATACTTTACTTCCAAGTAAACTAGTATAGCAATAATTTTTAACAGTTGAATAATATTTCATAAACAAGTGTTCACAAGAGTAAGTGTTCTATAATTTCTTCATCCACTCCCCTATTAGTGGGTGTTAACATTTTGCTTGTTTTCTTTCCACTAAAACATGGTTGCAATAAATAATTTTATACATCTGTTCCTACATGTTAGTGCTTATATTTCATTGGGACAGAGTCCCAGAAGAGAGATGGCTAGGTCAAGAATATATTTATTTTTAATTTTAGTGTATCTTGTCAGATTGCTTTCCAAGAAGTTGTAACACATCACATTAACATTGAAAGTATGAAAGTAATCTTTATATTCATTTTGACAACAATGGGGTGTTGCAGCTCATTGTTAAATTTTACTAGCCTGATGAGTACAAAGTGATCTTTCTGGGTTTTTTAGCTTTTTTTTTTTTTCAAATAAGCATATCTTTTAAGTGTTTCTTGCCCATTTAGATTAACTTCTCTGTGGTTTATGTACTCCTAGGTTATGCTATTGGATATTCTATTGAGCTGTCATTTTCTTGTCAATTTTAATAGCTCTTTGTATGAGTATACATTAATGCTTTAACATCCACATTACAAATATTCTCCATCATTATCATCACCTCTTGATTTTATTTGTAACAGTCTTGTTATATAAAAGCTTTTAATTTTTTTTTTTTTTTTTTTGAGACAGGATCTGACTATGTCACCCAGGCAAGAGTGCAGTGGCATGACCTCAGCTCACTGCAGCCTCAACCTCCCAGGCTCAAGTAATCCTCCCATCTCAGCCTCCTGATTAGCTGTGACCACAGGTGTGTGCCACCATGCCCAGCTAATTTTTTGTATTTTTTGTAAAGATGGGGTTTTGCCATATTGCCCAGGCTGGTCTCAAACTTCAGGGATCAAGTGATCCACCTGCTTTGGTCTCCCAAAGAGTTGGATTAAAGGCACTGAGCCACTGTGCCTGGCAAAAGCTTTTAATTTTGAAATTGTTATATAATTCTGAGTTTTCAGTGTTGGTTAAGAAAATTTTCTCTACTCCTAGATTTTCTTACAAAAGTATTCTCATTAAAATTTTACATCTAAATTTTAATTGTTAATCTGAAAAAGGTACAATAAATACGTTATTTTTCTTGTGTTTCTAAACTTTCGGACAGCTCATATTCAAAATTAAAGCCAGTGCTTTTAATTCAGAAATACACCACTTGAAAATGTTGGAAGGTTTTTTTTTAAGTAAAAAAACTTACTAATATACTGCTTAAAAATACACTGCTTAAAACAATACAACTAATAAACTGCTTAAAGATAAGCTGATTCTGTGTTTCCTAACTCTGTGGACTTCTTGTAAGATGTAACCTGAAATATTCTCTCTAATAGAAGAATCGAATCAAATGTGGTCCATTTATTTTTAGTGTGATGACAGGTATTCCAATTTCGGTGTTTTTTTGTTTTTTTTTTTGTAATTTCAACCTATATTTTAGATTCAGGGGATACATATGCCGGTTTTCTACATGGATATTGTGTGATGCTGAGGTTTGGAGTACAATTGAGCTTATCGCCCAGGAAGTGACCATAGTACCCAGAAGTTTTTCAACCCTTGTCTGCCTCCTTCTCCCACCTCTAATATTCCCCAGAATCTATTGTTGCCTCCTTTGTGTCCATGAGTACCCAATGTTTAGATCCCTCTTATAAATAAGAACATGTGGCATTTGGTTTTCTGTTCCTGAGTTAATTTGCTTAGGATAATGGCCTCCAGCTGCATCAATGTTGTTGCAAAAGATATTATTTCATTCTTTTTTATTGCTGTGTAGTATTCCATGATGTAGACACAGCACAATTTCTTTACCCAATCCACCACTGATGGGCATGTAGGTTGATTCCATGTCTTTGCTATTGTGGATAGTGCTGTGACGAAAATGTGAGTGCATCTGTCTTTTTGGTGGAACAATTTCTTTTCTTTTGGATATACACTCAGTAACGGGATTGCTGGGTTGAATAGTATACATTGGTGCAAAAGTAATTGCATGTTTTGCCATTGAAAATCATGGCAAAACCCTTAATTACTTTTGCACCAACCTAATAGTTCCAAGTTCTTTGAGAAATCTCTGAACTGCTTTCCTCAGTGGCTGAACTAGTTTGCATTCCCACCAGCAGTGTGTATTACCTTCTCTACACAGCCTTACCAGTATCTATTATTTTTTGACTTTTTAGTAATAGCCATTCTGAGCAGTGTGAGATGATATCTCATTGTGGTTTTAATTTGCATTTCTCTGATGATTAGTGATGTTGATTTTTTTTAACACTTTTTGGCCACTTGTATGTCTTCTCTTGAGAAATGTCTATTCATGTGATGAACTCTGATGGAATGCACTATTTATAAATTTCTCTATGTGTTTAATTAAATATTTTGTTTTTTGCATTTGGGGGCTATGTTTTTAAACACACACAAGTTCAGCTTTGTTATATTTTCCTATGAATTTTTTGTTAGCAGTATATAAGTAATCCTTGTTCTTATAATTATATTTTATACATGGCATGCATATTTTATACATGGTTGTGTTAGGCCATTCTAGCGTTGCTATAAAAGAATACTCAAGATGGGGTAATTTATAAAGAAAAGAGGTTTAATTGGCTCTCAGTTCTGCAGGCTGTACAAGAAATGTGGCACCAGCATCTGCTTCTGGTAAGGGCCTCAGGGAGATTTTACTCATGACAGAAGGCAAAGGAGGAGCAGACACATTCACATGGCAAGAGCAGGAATGAGAGAGGGAGCAAGAGCAACAACTGGCTCTTGAGTGAACTCGTTACTGTGCAGATGGAACCAAGCCATTCATGAAGGATCCACTCTCTTGACCCAAACACCTCCCACCAGGCCCCATCTCCAACACTGGGGATTACATTTCAACATGAGATTTGGATTATTCTTAATGTATTCCTTCTTTCTTTACTTTAAGTTTATTACTTATCTTACATGATTTTCTCAGATCTTTATTGTTTATTATTTCTGTGGGTTGATCAAATTTGTATTCAATTTATATTTTTAATGACCTTGTTTTGGAATTTCTGATGTAATTTTACATTTCATCAATGGCTGACTTTTCTCTCTTTGCTCACATGATCAGTCAAAAATAACCCAAACATGTCCCCCTAAATTTCAGTTGACCATTTAATATGCTCTATTTTTTGCTTATTTTTCTGCCATCCCAATATCCATAAGAATGTTAGAAAACTTTCACCATCCTTTTCCTATAACTTTTCTTCCTACCCCCCTGAGAACTTTAGAATGTTTTACTTCATCTTCTCTTTATCCACTCCACCCTAACTTATATCAAGAAGTTAGGGAGTTGTGCCATATTTTTATCCTCTGTAACAGTTTTTTCAGATAGGTATTATATGTTACCTGAAGATTACATATAATTTGCCAAGAAAAACATTGTTGTCTGGTGTTTTTCAGGACTTTTTCTTTCTCTTTTCTTTGTTAATGATAAGTGGATGTAAAAATACAAATTCAGTTTTTTAAAGTTAAATTAATATTTTTCCAATAAATTATTTAAGTGTTATCTAAGTATTAAAATTTACCAAAGATAAAATTATTCATGTAGTCTTCTGTGGTTAAAAAAATCTCTATTATAAATATAATGCCCACTTTTCACCAATCACTTTTATCAGAGGTTTGTTCATCTTCGTAGATAACATTTGGGGTTAGCATTTTTTGGTTGGTCCTATATATTTTGTTTTGTTTACTTTCTTTTTCTCTTGTCAATATTTTCTTTCTCCTACATTTAGGGTTGTTTTGTTTCTAAACTATGAGTTGTTGATTACTCATTGTTTTCACCTTTTCTTTTCATGTTAGTATTTAACATTATACCTTTTACTATGGACACTTTTGTAGCTGCAGGTTACATTTTTTTAATATAGTATGGTCATCATTGTTATGTTCTAGTTTCTAATGTACACTATAATTTTTTCTTAGAGTCAAAATAATCTGGAAGAGGGTTTTGATACTGATATATATTAAATTAATATATAAATGATTATATTATTTGATAAAACTTACTATGAATTATTAAATGTTCAATATTTATATATATTCCATGTGTGTTTGTAAAGACTGTGTACCCTCAATTGCTGGGTGCAGAGTTGTGCATCTGTTCATTAGATAAAGCTTATAAATCATATTTTTCAAATAATATAGGCTCTTATCAATTAATTACTAGAAGAGGTAGGCTAAAATGTCCAACTCTGATGGAATTTCTCTATGTGTTTAAATATTTTGTTTTTTGCATTTGGGGGCTATGTTTTTAAGCTCATACAAGTTCATCTTTGTTATATTTTCCTATAAATTTTTCCTGTTAGCAATATATAAGTAATCCTTTTGCTTATCATTATGCTGCTGGAATGTATATTTTATTAATAAGGCTTCATTTATTTATTTATTTATTTATTTATTTTTGAGACGGAGTCTCACTCTGTCACCCAGGCTGGAGTGCAGTGGCGCGATCTCGGCTCACTGTAAGCTCCACCTCCCGGGTTCACGCCATTCTCCCGCCTCAGCCTCCCAAGTAGCTGGGACTACAGGTGCCCGCCACCACGCCCGGCTAATTTTTTTTTTTGTATTTTTAGTAGAGACGGGGTTTCACCGTGTTAGCCAGGATGGTCTTGATCTCCTGACCCCATGAACTGCCTGCCTTGGCCTTCCAAAGTGTTGGGATTACAGGCGTGAGCCACTGCACCCGGCCAATAAGGCTTCAATAGCTTTGCTTGGTAGTCTTTTTTTAGTCTATCATTTTCTATCTCTTTATTATATTCAATGTATTTTGATGTATCTCTTATAAACATTGCGAGGATTTGTTAAAAATCTTATCAAACAGGAATAACTTTCACTTTTACCCATACAAAACATAAAGCTAAAAGATTGGACAAAATATGTGAAGCAATGATTTCCAAACAGTGGACTTTGGACATTGACAGTGCAAGCCTTTAATCCCTAACAGAAGAGAATCTCACGAGACGACTTCCACTTCATGCTAGCTCTGTGCCTGGAGAAAATTTTCTGAGCATAAAGAGGTAGAATGCAACCAGGAAGAAAACTATGGCCCTACTGAACTGAGGAAGAAGAGGTCAGAGTTCTGGAATCAGAAAGAGTAAGTAGGAAGGGTGCTGCACCTAAGGACTCTAGATCCTTGGTTTGGGACTGGGCCTCACACATGTAATGTGAGGCTATTGAGACTGAGGAGGACTGCTGTGCGGTCAAGATCAGAAGGAATATGCTAGAGTTCAAGCCACCATGCAAGATCTGTGAGCAACTCCTTGGGTGAATTGTGAAAGACAGCCGGGTATACTCTTTGCTATTGCAAATGGTCACACTTTCACTTCTATCCAAGACTTACTGTTAATTTTACCTTTTCCCTCTGTTTTCATTATGCTTGTGGGTTTTTTTCCGAACATTTTTCACTCTGTCAAAATGTGTGCCAGGGCTCTCTGGGACCATTATCCAAATAAAACATAAAAATATTTCTTTGCCAATTTTGCTTAAAAGGAATTGACCTGTAGTGTCATTAAAAATATAAAATTGATTTGAGGGTAGATATAAGACCCAAGTATCATTAACCAGGTATTTAAATAGGAATTATTTAACTAGATAAACTCCTTGTCAATGCATATTGTCAAGTTTTAAAAAATGTTACTCAGAGACTGATACAATCAACTCGCTAATTCTGGAATAGGGTAAAAACTAGAGGCAAAGAACAGTTCATGAGAATTAATAGTGTAGGTAGCCATCTACAAAATGTTACTGACTGGCCTGCCATAGGCTCTGTCATAGTGTGGCCGACTGCCACGGTTACTACTTGAGACCGTCATTATAGCAGTTACTGTTGTTACTGCCTGAGACCGTCATTACAAACTGAACGAAGGGACTGAATTTAGAAATTATAACAAAAAACAAAATAAACTGTTTTAAAGGAAGGGGAGCCAGAGAAGAAGAAGAGAGCTCCCCGCTTCCAGTGAGCAAAGGCAGCCCCTGAGCTTCCACAGCCCCTCCTATTTATTGGGTAACAACAGCGAGGAGGAGGAGGTAACAACTGGTCAGCTGCTTAATTGATCACATGTTCATATTGTTACTAACGGGCTTCAGATGTACCTAATCACAAGAAACACTGTGCTTGGGGCATCACTGCCCTCAGCTTTCCTTCTGGGTAGCAGATGCAGTTTTGTCAGTTTGTCAAAATTCTGCATTTATGAGAAACAGTTTTGTTGCTTACTCATATAGCCTCCAGTGGTATACTGAGTTGATCACGACCCTCATTCTTTCGGCCTGTAACATCATAGGACCAAGATTTATGCTTAGAAAATTCCTTCCAGTCTTGACGTCTACAGACATCATGTTCTTCATTTCTCTGGAAATTCTTTTTTTTTTTTTTTTTTTTTGAGACGGAGTCTCGCTCTGTTGCCCAGGCTGGAATGCAGTGGCACAATCTCAGCTCACTGTAAGCTTCGCCTCCCAGGTTCACGCCATTCTCCTGCCTCAGCCTCCCGACTAGCTGGGACTACAGGCGTCCACCACCACGCCTGGCTAATTTTTTGTTTTAGTAGAGACGGGGTTTCACCATGTTAGCCAGGATGGTCTTGATCTCCTGACCTCGTGATCCACCTGCCTTGGCCTCCCAAAGTGCTAGGATTATAGGCGTGAGCCACTGCCCCTGGCCTGGAAGTTCTTTTTTTTTCTGTTTTTTTTGGAGACAGAGTCTCATTCTGTCCTCCAGGCTGGAGTGCAGTGGTGCAATCTCGGCTCACTGCAACCTCCGCCTCCCAAGTTCAAGCGATTCTCACGCCCCAGCCTCCTGAGTAGCTGGGACTATAGGTGTGCACAACCAGGCCCCACTAATTTTTAGTAGAGAGAGGGTTTCACCATGTGGGCCAGGCTGACCTCGAACTCCTGGCCTCAAGTGATCTGCCTGCCTCGACCTCCCAAAGTGCTGGGATTACAGGTGTGAGCCACCGTGCCCGGCCAAAATGGGGTGCCATGTTGCATAGGCCAGGAAATGAACCTGGACCTCCCGCATGGCAGGTGAAAATTCTACCTCCGAATCACCCATGAACCTATGGAAGTTCTTTCACAATACCTCTAGAAGGGGTAGTATTTAAGTGGGATCAGCTCTTTCCACAGGAATAATCAATAATTTCAGTGGTTCTCTTAGGGTCCAAGGGGCTTCCATCTATAGTCTGATCTGATTTGGCAACATCAAATGTGTTGAATGGCACTGAGTAGACACTCATATCTTACCACTTGTGCTATGAAGCAACAGTGATTCCGAGATACCAGGTGACTTTTTTTTTTGGCTTGTAAGCACCAGTGTCTTACTCTTTCCACTTCTCGCTGCTTTCCTAGTAACAGTTCCCAGCAGCAAGGGCTTCTATGAGCTTTACTATTTGTTCAGGCACTAGTCTGTAGAAGAGAGATGGGGCAGATCAGAGCCAAAGTCCCCAGCTCAAAAATTTCTCTTCAACATTATTTTGGGGTGACACCAGGAATGATAGGCAATCCCAAAGCCACATTTTGCTATAGCTTCTCCTCTGCTCTTCCTGTGGAGTTTTCACAGTGAACCTGACCTCATTTACTCCCTTTTTTTTCCATCCTCAGGCTTCCTTCTCACTCCTCTCCTCAGGCATACAGTAACCCCTACTCTATCACTTTACTCATTACCCATTCACACAAGAACTGCACTGACCAACATGGTAGCCACTAGCCACATGCAACGATTTAAATTTAAATGAGTTAAAACGAAATTTAAAATTCAGTCACTCGGTTGCCTGTTCACTCTGATGGTAGTTTCCTTTGCTGTGCAGAAGCTCTTTAGTTTAATTAGATCCTATTTGTCAATTTTGGCTTTTGTTGCCATTGCTTTTGGTGTTTTAGACATGAAGTCCTTGCCCATGCCTATGTCCTGAATGGTAATGCCTAGGTTTTCTTCTAAGGTTTTTATGGTTTTAGGTCTAACATTTAAGTCTTTAATCCATCTTGAATTGATTTTTGTATAAGGTGTAAGGAAGGGATCCAGTTTCAGCTTTCTACATATGGCTAGCCAGTTTTCCCAGCACCATTTATTAAATAGGGAATCCTTTCCCCATTTCTTGTTTCTCTCAGGTTTGTCAAAGATCAGATAGTTGTAGATATGTGGCATTATTTCTGACGGCTCTGTTCTGTTCCATTGATCTATATCTCTGTTTTGGTACCAGTACCATGCCGTTTTGGTTACTGTAGCCTTGTAGTATAGTTTGAAGTCAGGTAGCGTGATGCCTCCAGCTTTGTTCTTTTGGCTTAGGATTGACTTGGCGATGCGGGCTCTTTTTTGGTTCCATATGAACTTTAAAGTAGTTTTTTCCAATTCTGTGAAGAAAGTCATTGGTAACTTGATGGGGATGGCACTGAATCTGTAAATTACCTTGGGAAGGATGGCCATTTTCATGATATTGATTCTTCCTACCCATGAGCATGGAATGTTCTTCCATTTGTTTGTATCCTCTTTTATTTCCTTGAGCAGTGGTTTGTAGTTCTCCTTGAATGGAAGTCAGTGTGGCAATTCCTCTGGGATCTAGAACTAGAAATTCCATTTGACCCAGCCATCCCATTACTGGGTATATACCCAAAGGACTATAAATCATGCTGCTATAAAGACACATGCACACGTATGTTTATTGCAGCATTATTCACAATAGCAAAGACTGGGAACCAAGCCAAATGTCCAACAATGATAGACTGGATTAAGAAAATGTGGCACATATACACCATGGAATACTATGCAGCCATAAAAAATGATGAGTTCATGTCCTTTGTAGGGACATGGATGAAATTGGAAATTATCATTCTCAGTAAACTATCACAAGAACAAAAAACCAAACACTACATATTCTCACTCATAGGTGGGAATTGAACAATGAGAACACATGGACACAGGAAGGGGAACATCACACTTCGGGGACTGTTGTGGGGTGGGGGGAGGGGGGAGGGATAGCATTGGGAGATATACCTAATGCTAGATGACGAGTTGGTGGGTGCAGCGCACCAGCATGGCACATGTATACATATGTAACTTACCTGCACGTTGCGCACATGTACCATAGAGCCTAAAGTATAATAATAACAATAGTAATAATAATAAAAAAAAGAAAAAAAAAATTCAGTCACTTGGTTGTTCTAGCCCCATTTCAAGTGCTCAATAGACACATGAGGCTAGTGGACTAAGAAAGTAGATGCACAAATATAGAACATTTCCATCATCACAGAAACTTCTATTTATTGAACAGAGTTGCACTAAAATATAAATGACTAATAATAGCTTAAAATACTTTTCCTTCTGGGAGAGCTATATTTAACTGAATTCTTTTACTAAATGGATCCAGCTCTGATATTAGCCTTTGTTTAAGAGGTTTATAAGCATCCAGCCTCTCCACTGCCCCAGAAAGCATAACACCTAGACCAGAGGTGCTCAGATCTAATTGCACATAGGATCACCTGGGAAACGCAATCAGACTCTCAGAAGGGAGCGGGGCAGGACACTTTAGTTTTTAAAGTCCAGGTGATTCTAATATTCAGTTGGCATTGAGAACCACAGACCTAAGCTGTTACTTGGGATGGTGATAATTTTGCTTTAGGTGTAAAGTAATTCATCAACCTGGCTTGTTACTTCCCAGAGCCACATTTACTATTGCATTCTGATTTTTGCTTGGGCTCCTTTGGCCCCAGAAACTTGCCTTGCTTTTCTTTAACTCACAGCAATTGATTTTGTTAGGGTTTCTGTCTAACTGACCAATATATTTAATACTTAGTAATACTGATAAGGAAGCCTCAATGATGCAGGTAATAGAGTGATAAGCAAATTTAAGCAGTAAGGCAGGAAATCATTCGTTATTTGCTTTCTGCTCTTCAAATAACCACATTCATTTCCTATTAGCCAAACTAAAAATAACAGAGTAAAGAGAAAGAATATTTTTCATATAGTTGTCAGAGGCCCACAGAACCCAGAGCCAAGAACAATCACTGCAGACCATGCAGTGGAAGGCACTACTTTACTTACCTAGAGGAAGGAGGAACTAGGATTCAAGACACACATAGCTGTCTAGAGGCAGGACTACACAGCCTGGTCACTCCCAGCAGAACTTTATCCAGTCTGTGCTCTTGTCTCCCTCTGGTTCATTTAAAGCATCAATGTAACCACTCAAAATTCACATAACAAAGCAATATGTTCATTCAAAGCAGTATGTACCTGTCAGAACAGCTTAAACCAAAAGCTATTGGGTTAGAAAAAATGGGTTACAGAAAATGGATTGGGGAAACGGGTTAGGGAAAAAACATGAGACAAACCCAAGTTTTTTTTGGTCCTAATTTTTTTTTTTTTTTTTTTTTTTTTTTGGAGACAGGGTCTTGCTCTGTTGCAGTGGTGCAATCATGGTTCATTGCAGCTTTGACTTCCTGGGCTCAAGTGATCCTCCCACCTCAGCCTCCTGAATAGCTGGGACTACAGGTGCATGTCACCACACCCAGCTCATTTTTAAAATTATTTTTTGTGGAGATGGGGTCTTGCTATGCTGCCCAGGCTGGTCTGGAACTCTGGGTTCAAGCAATCCTCATGACTTAGCTTCCCAAGGTGCTGGGATTACAGGTGTGAGCCACCATGCCTGGCCAGTCCTAAATCTTATACATTTTGTGGAACTCTCTTTAAGGATAGAAAAAAAATTAGGTATGAAACAAAGATTTATAAAAGGTTACAAAACAAATAACATTACAGTTTTCAAAGACTTTCTCCAAATCAGAAAATCCAGAAAAAATATTTTTTAACTGCTGATACACCTTATACTACTTCTACTGTAATTTTTGCTGCACATAACAACAGTTTTTTTTTTTGTAGAGATGGGGTTCTCACTATGTTGCCTAGGCTGGTCTTGAACTCCTGACCTCAAGCAATCTTCTTACCTCAGCCTCCCAAAGGAATTACAGGTGTGAGCTACTGTGCCTGGCCTATAACAGCTTTTATATCACTATTTTGGCAAGAATAGTATGCAAATTCAGTCTTTCCACCATTGTGAGGGGTTAATATTATTAGCCAATATTTATAGTTACTGATAGTTTAGAAAACCTTCAGCTTCAAACTCCATTATTGGTAATGCCATATATATTTTTAGAATTTTCTTCAAATCTAAAAAAAACTCTAGTTCCTTTTTTATATATAAGCTGTAAGATTTCTGGCATTTCAAGTTTTCTTGTCTATTGACTTATTTTAAATGCTAATGCTCACTAACCAGTGTGACGCTGATGTTTTTTATGGTGAATTAGGAGTGTATGTTATCTTTGCTAATGTCAGATTTCATGCCATGTTAGCAAGAAATTAATAAAAGCCTAAGCAAGAGCAAAGAGCATGGCCCAGCAAAGAAAGAAGTGCCCTTTGGCTGGAGCGTGGTGTAAAGGGAGATCTAGAGGGGACATAACCTAGAAAGGTGTGTTAAAGCCAGGTCGGACACGAGTTATAGTGCCAAATGCTGTTGGTGGCTGAGGATAGACTATCATGCCTCTCAGTTAAAGAATTAAGAAAACTGTTTATGGATTACTGAACACATGAAAGGAGTGTAGGGTAAGGAGAATTTTCAACAGAGTCAGACAAACCTCTGGATTCTGTCTCTACCCTCACTAGCATGTGAGGCCTCCCCAACAACCAGTCATGGGAGGGACTGCAAGCTACATAAAGAGACCTCACTAAACCCAAAGTGAATGTGTCATCAATGTCAACTCAACTAGCCCTTAGCTGTATTTCAAAAATGACGTGTTTACTCCAACTCTACCTGGCAAGGGGGGAAACATGAGGGATCTGAAGTTGGATCAAAAAGGAGAATATTCTGAACTAATTGGTTAAAATGTCTTACTTTTGCAAATTTTACAAGTACATATGGCCATATGAAGATACTACTGTGACCCCACCTAGAGTCTTGGTGTGGCACACGCGAAGAAGTCCCAAAGCTTAAGCATCAATAGCTTCGATGTAAATCCTCTGCTTGGAGCCAGATGCCTGGGTCTGAAACTTAGCTGTGTAACTGTGCAGAAGTTACCTAATCTTTCTGGGCCTCAGTTTCCTCATTTGTGAAGTACTAACAATAGTATCTACCTCATAGGGTGGTTGAGAGGATTGATTTATATATGCAAATAGCTAATAACAGTGCTTAGCACATATTAAAGGCTTTTTATCTTAGAACAAGCTTGTCCAATTCACGTCTCAAAGGCTGCATGCGGACCAGGATGGATTTGAATGCAGCCCAACACAAATTTGTAAACTTTTTTCTTTTTTTTGAGACTGAGTCTCACTCTGTCACTCAGGCTGGAGTGCAGTGGCACCATCTCGGCTCATTGCAAGCTCCGCCTCCCGGGTTCACGCCATTCTCCTGCCTCAGCCTCCTGAGTAGCTGGGACTACAGGTGCCCACCACCAAGCCTGGCTAATTTTTTGTATTTTTAGTAGAGATAGAGTTTCACCGTGTTAGCCAGGATGGTCTCGATCTCCTGACCTCATGATCCTCCCGCCTCGGCCTCCCAAAGTGCTGGGATTACAGGCATGAGCCACCGTGCCTGGACAAATTTGTACACTTTCTTGAAACACTATGAGTTTTTTGTGATTTTTTTTTTTTAGCTCATTAGCTGTTGTTAGTGTATTTCATGTGTGGTTCAAGACAATTCTTCTTCTTCCAATGTGGACCAGGGAAGCCAAAAGATTGGACACCCCTGTTTAAGAAGTATATTAACAATAGATCACATTTGTATGGCATTCTTCATTATAATATGATTCATCTGATCCTTTCAATATTTCCACAGTCTGATTATCCTTGTTTCTATTTTTCAGATGAGAAAATCCAGGTCACAGGAGTTTAAGCAATTTGCCTCCCAGTGTGTTTTAGATGTCTCTCCTTGGAGCTTTTTTGCCTGCCTCTCTTATTGCACAAATGATATGGCGGCATGATAACATATGTATTTGTCCCCATCCTCCACTCAGGAATAATCACTGATGGAAAGGCCAGGGTCTTGTCTGACTTCAAATCCCCAGGGCCTGTTAGTGGGCAGTCAAAGCAAATGTATGCCTTATATGCCTATATTTCTTTTTTCCTTTCTTTCTTTTCGCTCTTGTTGCCCAGGCTGGAGTGCAGTGGTGCGATCTTGGCTCACTGCAACCTTCACATCCTGGGTTCAAGCGATTCTCCTGCCTCAGCCTCCCAAGTAGCTGGAATTACAGGCGCCCGCCACCATGCCCGGCTAATTTTTTGAATTTTTAGTAGAGATAAGGTTTCACCATGTTCGTCAGGCTGCTGTCAAACTCCTGACCCCAGGTGATCCATCTGCCTCGGCCTACCAAAGTGCTGGGATTATAGGCATGAGCCACCACGCCCGGCCATATGCCTATATTTCTTAAAGAACTAGTCCTTATTTCTACAGCCTGGCTTCATCTATAAACTCCGTCGATGTGTCTTTCAAGATATAGAAATATGATCCTCTCTAGACATGCTAGTGGTAATAATTGTTTGCAATTCCCATTCTTTTCTTAAAGAATGAGGCCCTCTTTTACATTATGGGGAAAACATGTACATTTTCTGACTATGTTAAAGCATGGGAACTACTTGAAATGGGGAATTAAAAAACAGTTCTTCGTTTTAACACAAGCCAATGGAGAGAAACAGAGCATGCTGGAACTAAAGTCATCCCCACATCTTTTGTTGGCCTTCTTCTAAAAACTGGAATTTCCTTTGGAAATCATTTATTATAGGTATCTACTATTCTTAGAGCACACTTATTGGCTGTAATTTCTTGCCAGCTTGCAAGTTATTTGTAATGTTTTCCACCATCAAGAATCCCTGTTGTGGTTTATTTTGAATGGACTGATTGCCCAGTTCCACTGGAAAACTTCTATGATGGAATTTGTAGCTACTTGATTATGTCTTTCCACATGTTTTATGTATTTAAAGCTCCTGGGGATTAGTGCATAGAAAACACATGGATTTGGTTTGGGCTCTGATTTTTACTCATTTTCTCTGCAGGATTCCTTCAACCTACACAGTGACCAACTTCATCTCCTCCAAATTTCAGGTTGTGCTGCAGCCTAATCAATCAGCAATCTGAATAAAAACAAAACTGGAAAGTTCTCCTTTCCAATCACCAACTTCCTCAGTTCACCTTAATAATCTTTTGTAGATGCTACAAAGCTGTGTTATCTCAGCTGTGTGAGAAAGCAAAACAAAACAAATTGAACCTGGGCTCTTTTAAGAGCCCAGCAGATTAGAATTTAAAAGTGCAGATTTTCTTTGTCTTTTTTTTTAAACACACTATCATCCTATTGAGAAATGATTCCAGATTTATAAACTGAATAATAATAAAATTATATAACTGCTTTTCAAACTAAGAAAACTAGGTTTACAGACCCTAAAATTGAGCTACTATTTGCTCCAGCAATCCCATTATTGAGTATATACCCAAAGCAAAATAAATAGTTCTATCAAAAAGACACATGCACTCACATGTTCATCAGAGTGCTATTCACAATAGGAAAGACATAGAATCAACCTAGGTGCCCAATAACAGTGGATTGGGTAAAGAAAACGTGGTATATATACACCATGGAATACTAGACAGCCATAAAAAAGAAAGAAATTATGTCCTTTGCATTGACATGGATGCAGGTGGAGCCCATTATCCTAAGCAAATTAATGCAAAAACAGAAAGGCAAATACTACATGTTTCACTTATGAGTGGGAGCTAAACATTGATTACACATGGACATAAAGATGGGAACAACAGATACTAAGGACTACTGGGGGGAGGACATGGGCTGAAAAACTATTGGGCATTATGCTCACTACCTGGGTGACAAGATCATTTGTACCCCAAATCTCTGCATCATGCAATACACTCATGTAGCAAACCTGCACAAACCTGAATCCAAAATAGAAGTTGCAAAAAATAAATAATAAAATTTGGTTTTCTCTTTAGATCTTTCACCAGAAATTAGAGTTGTCCTTGGATGAAGACATCCCCAAAATGTGTTTGATTAGTTCTTCAAGGAGCAGACCTCTCCCCCTCCTTCTTTACTATTTTATTTTACATTTTATTTTATTTTATTTTTTGAGACAGAGTTTCACTCTGTTGCCCAGGCTGGAGTACAGTGCTGCGATCCTGGCTTATTGCAACCTCTGCCTCCTGGGTTCAAACAATTCTCGTGCCCCAGCCTCCCGACATAGCTGGGACTACAGGCATGAGCCACCACGCCCAGCTAATTTTTATAATTTTAGTGGAGATGATGTTTCACCATGTTGGCCACGCTGGTCTCGAACTCCTGGCCTCAAGCAATCCACCTGCCTCAGCCTCCCAAAGTGCTGGGATCACGGGCGTGAGCCACGGCACCTGGCCCTTCTTTACTATTTTATTTTTACCTCCATGTAAATTTAAGAACTTTTGTTACTTATCTGATATTTAACAGTGAGCATTGATAGAAACTAAGACTTTTGAGCAAGTGAAAACCACTGACTGAAAATGGAAAGTTAATATGTGAAATTGAAATTAGCAAGGTAATAGCAGTAGCAAAAAAGATGTGAATAATAATGGTTTCAACACTCATTACGTCTTCACATTTTTTGAATCCTTACTAGTCTTCACTGATCCACATAAACTCCTGGAGAAGCCTAGAAATAAAGGATAGGATGACTCTACTCACACTCCTTCTTCCACTCCAATAATGGGAGAAAGAGAAGAAAAGAAAAGAGAAAAATACCTTAGATAATTAGTCACAAAGGAATTGACCATTTTTTTAGAGAAGATGAATTTCAAGGCCCCATTTCCTAGAAATTTTTTAAAAAGGAAACTTTCTTCCTTTTTAATTAATGGAAAGTTACAGCCACTTAAGGAGCTTAAAGTTTTGGATGTATCATTTGAGAGAACTTTAATGAGTAGGAATGTCTTACTCATTCTTCCATGAGCTCACTATTAATAGCTGTAATTCAAGTGCATCATAAAGGTTTAAAGGATGCTCATCCACCAAGAGTTAGGTCCTATTTTTCTTGTACACTGAAACAGGTAATTAACAGCCTGGAGGACATGGGGTAAAAGATACAAAACATTATTTGAAGTTTTTAATTTTTATTAATCTGCCTATCCTAGCATTCTCAAACTTTTTCATTTTCTTCAGTCATCCATCATTAGTAATTCTGAACTCCTTGTGGAACAGCTGACGGTCTCTTAGTAAGGATCTTATAGGAAGGAGAATAGAGTTAGTACAACCAGACTTTGAATATCATCTTTTTGGGACAACAAAGTGTCCCAAGTACCAGACCACTTTGTGCAGCTCCTGATAACCTGAGCAGAAGGAAACAACTGGAACCTTGAGCTCATTTAAAGTAGTGATAATTCATCTTTACAAAGGAGGGCCAACAAAAGAAAAAACAAACCTATAAACTTTCCTCAGTCAGAATGTAAAGTGATGCAAGACTCACCTCAACCAGTTCTACGGTATCATTTAGCTGAGGGAGGATAATATAGACCTGTTTTCAAACGTTGGTGAAAAGTCAGCTCACTCCCATGGCCAGAGTTCATATTCTCTAACTCTCAGGTATTTCATTTAGTTTAGTTCAATAAGTTTACTGAAGGCCAATTATGTGTTGGTAACTGGAGCTGATACAATAAATAAGGTACAATTCTTTTCTGCTAAGAGCTTGGCAGTTGATCACCTGACGAGCTGAATCATGAATTCTTCCCAATATGACTGTCAACGAACCATGTTCACTTGGAGCCTTTTGCTTCTGAATGTGAAATGGATTCAGTTTCTTACTTGACTAATTGTATGTCTTATTCCTCTTTTTGGGTTATTTGTTGTCTGGGGGTGGGGCAGTCATCGAATGTTTATTCTAAGTACATGCGTTCATTTATTGCCATTTTGCGTAAGCATATTTTCTTTTCATGCCTCTCATCCTTAAGATTTTATCCCTGGCTTTTTCCAAATCTTATTCTGCTGGCAATTTCCTTCTGCCTTTCTCTTGGGTTTTGACATATGTCTCTCTTCCTCTCTTTTTGTTGTTAACAGTAAACGTATTTGAAGGCAGGAGGGCCTAATTGCAAAGCTAAAATTAAGGTTAAAAAAATTAAAATATTTAACAGACATGACGTACAAACTAAATGAAATATTTCGTTGATGGAATGGGGTGGGGAGATTTTGATAGTTCACCTTCATCTGTAAGGATTTATGTCTTTTAGAAAATCTGAAGTTTGCTTCATATTTAGAAAATGTAAGCATGTTTAATTGTTGGAACCATTCATTTTTGCTATCTTTCGAACCTCCTGCTTTTATTTTTAATTTTAGAGTCACACACACACACACACTTACACTACACATGCACAACATTGTCGTATAAAGGAAACATCTCTTCAACGCCTGTGAAATAAAATACCAATTCTGAGTCCACCTCTTCAACGTTTCTCTCCCTTCCTCCCTGACCCCGTCTGCTTCCATTTATTTTCTTACCACTCGGTGCTTCCAGTGACACCCATGTGCATGATCTTTCCCCACTGCTACACTTTTCTGAAGCCTACCTTGCCTTTAATGTCGATCTCTTTCATGGATTGTGTGAAACACTTTGACATTTGAGCAGAATAATAATAATAATAATGGCAACCATTTGCCTTGCTCTGCACTAGACACCATGATGCATTATCTTATTTTGTCCTCCTGACAGCCTTATAAGGGCGAGGAAATATAGGTTTAAAAACTTGCTCAAATTCACAAACTAGCAAAGGTAGAGGTAGAATTGGATCTAAGGTTTACAGCACCCCAAGTTGCACTTTCCAAACCTGAAGAAAGAATCTCTGAAAGAAACTGAAGGTGTAAAGACTTCTAGGTGAGAACTAAGGGGAGAATTATTGGAAACTAGGAGGAGGGAAAAGTGGTAGGAAAAGTATAGTGATGGAATTGACAATACTTGATATTTAATTGAATATGAAATCAGAGAAAGCAGTTAAACAAAATGTCATTTTTACTTGCATTGGTAACTAGGACAATGGGAGTTCCATCCAAAGCCATCACCTTCATTGCTGGAATCTGAGCCAAGGAGAATAAAGACATTTATTTTGGGATAATAGCTTAAGTATAACCTATTGCATTATTCCTCTGAGTAATGGAGGTTTGTCCCTGGCAGCCCTTCTGCTGTGAAGATTCAGACCTAAGCCTGATCTTATTTCCAAGGGCAGCAGAGGGCAGACACTGCCGAGACCAAAGAAATCAATGTTCTGCCTTGAATTTCAAAATAGATATTTTTGAAGCCTATGGTGAGATGATAATCTCAAAAGAAGTTTTTTTTATTATTTGTAAGAGCTTGGCTTAATGAGCACTAAAAGAGTTTTTCCAGAATTTCCAAATCTAGGCTTTGAATATTTAGTCATATACAGAGGACTAAAGCACAACCTCCACAACAGAGGTTGCTGTTGTGGAGGTTGCTCAAGCAGTCCTCCCACCTTAGCCTCTCAAGTAGCTGGGACTTACAGGTGCCTGTTGCCGCAACTGGCTAAGTTTTGTATTTTTTGTAAAGGTGGGGTTTCACCACGATGCCCAGGCTGGTCTCAAATCCCTTGGTTCAAATGATTCTCCCTCCTAGGCCTCCCCAAATGCATGAAGATTTAATATAACTACAGAGTAGGGAAGGATACAGCTATGACATAAGTGAGAGCAATTCCTATGAGGGAGGTAAAGGAAATAAAAGTCCTTTCTATGTCTAAGGGGAGGAATCGAGTCATGGGGAGAGGAGAATGAGAACAAGTCGAGTCTAGGGGGAGAGGAGAATGAGAACAAGGACAGAGAGAGCACGTGAGCACAATGAAGCATGAAGACAAGAAAGAAAGCTGACCAATTTGGGAAATCTAATCCATGCTCCGCTGCTTTCTTACAAAGGTGAAGAGGGACTTACTGATGACAGTCACAGTGGTAGAAGAACTCCAATAGCTTTGGAATAACCCCAAAGCCAGAGGGTTTGCTCCTTCTTTCCTATGGCGTGGCCCCTTCAGGAATGTTTGCATTCAGCATCATTCTAGAGCAACATGGCAACCTGGAAATACAGCAGTGGGTGAAATCATAATTGCCCATGTTAAAGAAGAGGTTTAAGTATATGGGCCCAAGATACTATTCTTGGTTTCCAGGGCCTATATTTGGAGTGCAAGAGTTCTGGAAGTTTCTGTATGTCCTGGAAGTAATGTGGATGTGGTAAGAGAACTGGAAGAGAAGAGAGATCAGGAAGCAGAGGCTGAAGAGTGAGAAGAACACCAGCAACAGAGGCCACCGCTGGGAGGTCAGCAGGGGAGAAGTACAGAACCTGAGAGAACAGATGAATCCAGCAGTGCTTCGTGGTATGAACACAGGCTCAGCATGTTTGTGACCAACTGGGTCCATCCAGACCACAGCAGGGGCCACCAGGACAGGGGAGGGTGGCAGACCAGGTGCCACTTCATGCAACTGGTCACTGAGCCTGCTTGAGACATTAAATCTGAGAAGACAAGTAGAAAGAAGAAAAAGGTGAAGACTGTGTATGTATTTAATGGGCACTTATTTAACCAGGGAGATGAGTATAGAATTTAATTGGAGAAACTAATAAATGTAAAATGGCAAGCAAAAGAGGCAGAAGGCCCTGTGAGGTGGTCCTAATGAGTCAGTCCAGTTGAGTTATAGAGAAATAAATTTACTGTTTTCTGAATCAGAATCATGGAGGGTCAACTTTGACCTCTCCACTCTGGATTGCCTCTAATCAACTCTGTATTTCATGGTATCGTACCCAGATTTTTGTTGTTAACAATAGGGACTCTCTGGAAGTTTCCTATTTTAACTATTTTTTTTACTGATGTGTAATTTAACTTAGATGTTAAATTTCAAAATTAATAAAACTTCATTCACTAACATCTGTATGCCTTATAAACGTGAATCCTTGGGGCAAAGCCCCACTTGCTCCATCATAATTACATGTGCAGAAATACGGAACATAAGACGAGTAAAAAGGCTGGGAAGGCAACATGATAAATTTTTTAAAAATAAAATTTTTATTTTAGGGTAGTTTTTGAGTTACAGAAAAATTCTAATGGTAGCACAGAAAGCTTTCTTATACCGTACACCCAGTTCCTTTGTTATTAAAGTCTTGTATTAGTGTGGTGCATTTCTTACAATTAATGAACCAATATTAATACATTGTAATTAGCTGAAGTTCAAACTTCACTCATATTGTCTTAATTTTTATTTAGCATCCTTTTTTTTCTGTTCCAGAATCCCACCTAGGATAATGGGTTATATTTAATTGCCATGTCTCCTTAATTTCCTGTCAGCTGTGACAGTTTCTCAGACTTTCCTTGTTTTTGATGACCTTGTTAGTGTTGAGGAGTACTGGTCAGGTATTTTGTAGAAAGTCCTTCAATTGGAATTTGTCTCATATTTTTCTCATGATTAGTCTAGGTATGGGTTTCCGGAGATCACAGGGCAGTAAGGGTACCATGTTCATCACAGGATAGTAAGGGTATGTGTGTCAATATGACTTATCATGACTTATCACTGTTGGTGTTGATCTTGGTCACCAGGCTGTGGCAGGGTTTGTCAGGTTTCTCCACATAAACTTACACTCCCCCCGACTTTATTCTGCTGTGCTCTTTGGAAGGAAGTCTCTATGTACAGCCTGCACTTAAGAAATGGGGAATTATGCTCCACTTCCTTGAGGGTGATGTTTGTACCTAAAATGAGTTCATTTTTGACACACAAAGTTTGAGAAGCCTTGGAAATACATAGTGGAAGCTCTCTGTGGGTGTTTAATATGCAAAATTATTGTTCCATAGAGAAATCAGGACAGAGAAGGAGAGAGAGGGGAGAGAGAGAGAGAGTAGGAAATAAGAGCATCTGAGAAAGATAATATTCAGCAGTACCTAGAGGAGGCACCTGAAGGAGAGAGATGAAGGGAGAAATCTGTGGGGAAAATGGGACAACTGGTAAGGTGTCCAGGAAGCCGAGGGAAAACACACTCAAAAAGGGGAGGACAGTTAGTTATATAAAATGCTATAAAAAATAAAACCCAGAAAACTAAATAAATTTATGCATTTGGTAACTAATAAGTTAATCATTGTCTTTTATTATTTATTTGTTGTGTGCTGCTATCAATTAATAAAAATGGGAGCATACTCTTTTGAGCTTATGCCATTATCAACTCAGCCATTCCCAAGGTTGGCCTGCCCATCCCCCCACTAAACTCTGGCCATGTTCTATCCTGGCTTTGCAATGAATTATTTGTTACTGTCATTACAAATCGGAATTTTCCAGTATCCAATGGAATAAGGGCATTCCTGCTGTAGAAAAATGACAGCAAGTTTTTGTAATCTTGAGTGACCTTTATTTAAGTTAAGAAGTACTTGAGAAAAACAACAGAATGAGGAAAATGCAGAGGTATAACCAGCGTCATACATTTGGAGAGTGATACTTGGGAACTCTGCATACAAATACCACATACACCAGCAAAAAGAAAAACAAGTCCAGTGGCAAAGGCAATGGAAAGGAGTGTGGAGAACTGTAACCTAGCCCTACCCACATTTGTCTTCGCGCTACAGTCTGTGGAGACTCTTCTCTTCTTTGGATTTGCTGCCTCATCGATAAAGTGAGCAGACTGGGCTACCCAGCCCCTATAGTTCTGTTCATTACCGTACATGATCTGAGGTGTATTTTTTTTTTTTTTTTTTTTTTTTTGAGACAGAGTCTCACTCTGTCACCAGGTTGGAGTGCAGTGGTGCGATCTTGGCTCACTGCAACCTCTGCCTCCCGGGTTCAAGCGATTCTCCTGCCTCAGCCTCCCAAGTAGCTGGGACTACTGGTGCCCACCACCGCACCCAGCTAATTTTTGTATTTTTAATAGAGACGGGGTTTCACCATGTTGGCCAGGATAATCTTGATCTCTTGAGATCTGAAATGTATTTGATTCGGTATTGGTTAAACCTGAGATGTAAATGTTGTATTCAATATATCATTAAGAATTTTCCCCTTGAACTAAATACTTCTTCCTTATTTTCCTTTTCTTTGATTTTTATTTACTATCAGCCCAGTAACATTGAACTAACTACTTTTTAGCAAAAGGAGAAAAGCACATTTATACTTCTGTAAAGTTTATCTCTTTATCTAGTCAATATTATACTGACAGCCTCAAGTCTTTGGAAAATGTTTCAGAGTCACATTAGAATTTGACTCTTTTAAGGCACAGTAGAAGCTATGAATTCTAAGCCAAATATTTGTGATCCCACATAAAACCAAAGCCAAAAGGAAATTAAATGCTTTAGGGCCTTGTTTTCTAAGCCCTGCTCTTGGATTGATACTTGGTAGCTGAAGGGAAGGACAATTCTGGAAATTAAAACCGCCATTGAGAAGAATAATTTAGGGCTTTAACATATAAATTTGTATAAGAAGCATTCTGTAGAATTCTGATAAAGGTAATGTGTGTAAATCACCCAGTGCTGTCTTGGCTTATGGTAATCACTCAATATTCTCAGCATTCTATAAAATAAAGCTTAGCTTTCATTGGGCCCTTATAACTAAATTAGCTATGATCAGCCAAAGTATTTTTCTTTTTCTTTCAGTGGAGTGTTAACGCACCAGTGATTTTTTTTTCAACCTGTGGGTTTTCAGGAGAGTTATGTGCAAAGCTTTTGTCATTTTGAATTATTTTTAAAATTTACTAGTGAAGATAATATTTATAGGGAACATGTGCTTTGAAATTTAGCTTTGTTTTACAGAAATTGTACTGTGGAGAAAGATTCCTTCAAAATTGATTTCAACAACCCCAATTCTGTGAAAACTACCTTTCCTATTCTGGATGGAAACTTGATTTCCACCCAGTTTATAGTGTGTTAGAAACAAGTCCAGACGGATGCTTATAACACGCCGTACTTACTTGTTTTCAGGTCTCTATCCCATAGGCTGGAACCCGTGCCCCCTGGGAAAGGATATTGTGTCTTTGCCTGGCACCTTACTTATAAGGTGCTTGATATATATTAAAATAACAAACTTCAGGTTCCAAATATAAGGATAAAACCAATTCTAAAATCCACATTGTAAGGGGACACTGGGTGGGAGTGGTGGATAGTGTTTGTGGTTAAACATTCTCCATATCTCCTTCACCACCACCACCACCATCCCAAAATCTATGTACAGGTAAACAAAGCTTCAGGGGAAGTCTGTTTGGCCCTCCTTCCTTCCAGATGGTCTTAGACTCCTCCTACATAGCAATTTTGGAGCTGACACTGCAGAGTTTTGTTTGGGGGCTTCATGTTTCTAGCAAGTATTCCATTTATGTTGACATTTTATTCATAAGCTTTGAGACTACCTATTCCTAGAGCCTACATTCATTCTATTTTTCAAAAACAAATACACTAGCATTCCTGCATACTTACTGTTTTATCCCCCTTAGAAGTGAGCCCCTTACACACTAGAAACAGCAATTTTGTAGTTCCATTTTATGCCAGCCCTTTTCATTCTGTAAGCTAGTATGATGCTTTTTTTTTTTTTTTTGCATACTGAAAGCTCAATAACTAGTTTGAGATAGACCTACATGCACACACAGCCTAATGGAATTCTAACCTCATTGTTTTGTAGATAACAAATTCTTCAAATTGCTCAGGGTTATTTAGTGGCCAGTGAAACTGTGATCTATACTGTTTATCTGAAGAAACTTCTGTTTGTAGATATCCATAAAATGTGTGTCAAGAATGGAATTCAGACTATACTTTTCACCTTGTCTCAGCCACACACAATTCTACCAAAATGAGTGAGTGAATATATGAATGAATGATTAAAACCTTATAAAGTATAATAACATTATACTGAGCATCCAGTGTATGCAGTAACCAAGCTAGGCACTTTTTTTCTTTTCTTTTTTTTGCCTTGGCCTCCCGAGTAGCCAGGACTACAGGTGTGCACCACCATGCCCAGCTAATTTTTGTGTTTTTAGTAGAGACGGAGTTTCACCATGTTGGCCAGGCTGGTCTGGAACTCTTGACCTCAAGTGATACACCCGCCTCAGCCTCCCAAAGTGCTGAGATTACAGGTGTGAGCCACCACACCCCACTCCAAGCTAAGCATTTTATACTCATTATTTCTGATCCTTTAAATAACTCTTTATTGTTATTGCCATTTGTAGATGAAGAGGCTCAGAGAAGTTATATACTTTCCTTCAACTAGTAAATGACAGACCTAGGTTTAGAATACGTTAACTGCAAAATCCTCATTATTTTCATTACATAACTAGTTTTCTAAGATGAAGGTTGTGGCTGGTTCCCTTGAAAGAAAACCTACGGCAGATATCTAACAATTTTCCCAAAGGATTATTTTAATAGCAACTTGTCAATATCACATTAACTCCATAAATTATCATTATGACTGTTTGGATGCTGTTTAAGGTGACAGGTTCTTTTCTCTCCTATGTTAATGTATTCCTTAGTGATAATGTCTATAGACTGTAGACAAACTCCTGTGCCCCTGTGCTTCCCATCTGATAAACAGTAGTGTGGCAAAAAGCCTTCAAATACACACAGTGCACCTTGTCATTGAGATTTTTAAGAACATTTGAAGGTAACAAATGTAAAAATAAGATAGAGAATATAACATTAGCATGAATCATAAGATACATCTCATGATTTCAGAGACATGGCCTGTGTTTCTCCTTTATTCCAGAACACTTGGCAGGTATCCATTCATTCTCTTTTGACTTCTTGAGAGGAACATGTTTGGAGCATTTGCCTTCCCTATTTTCAAAAAAAGTAACTCTCTGTTTTTTACAAATTATACTTCCACTTTAGACATTCTTTCATATTTTAACTTCCTTTTCTTAAGATGCTACAGTTCTGGAGACCTTGAATAAGGAGGAAGCAGACTTTAGGTGTAGCTTTTCCACTAGTGATTATTGCTGTGCTTTTTCTTCTCATTGAGGAAATTCAGAAGATGCAATACTCTTTCCCCCACTCATTGGTTAAGACACTTTGCACCATTTATTGATCTATCACCAACTTTAATGTCCAGGATGGAAAAGACTTATAAGGCCACCTACATCAGTCATCGTAAGTGTAGGCTGAAACGCTTCCATTTATATTTTACTCCACACTAGACATCATGTAAGTGCTTCACAAGTATTCGGTTTTTATTCAAGTAAACTTATTTCCCCCATTTTGTGGATAAGGACAAGGAAGTTTTGTGAGTTCCAAGTAACTTGTCAATGGCAACATGGTTAGCAAGTTGTAGAGCCCGATTTTATTACGGTGATGGAATATCAGGGACTGTATTTTTACTATTTGTTTATTTTTTCCCACAGGGAATCATTATTAACATTTGTGAAACCTCTAAAATACATAATTAGAGGTTGGTTTATGCACATAAGCATGCAATTACTGGTTATACTTAACACTGGGAGAGAGAGAGAAGACATATTTTTAACAACCATGTTTCACAGAAAGTATCGAAATGCTACTGCTGTCCCTGGAAATTAAAGAAATAGCCTCTTAGCAGATCAGAATTCAATGTTAAGCAGTAGAAAAGAGGTTGGACAAGCCCTGTGTACTTCTCCTCTAACATATCTAAATGATTCCATTTTTAGATAAGTTGGACACATGCCAACTTGTCAATGCAATAAAAAAGAATTATTTTCTTCAATGGCGATGCAATTTTTCTATTATAAACCATGATGTTCTTAAGAATAGGGCCTGATTACTAATTACTCGCTGAAAGAACAGCTCAACATCATAACGTTAATTTCTATAAATACATACACACACACACAAATTTGGTAGACATTTTCTAATGTTCGAATGTGCAATTCCAAGTCACTCTTCAGATAAATCAATTGATTCTGCTAGTTTGGTAAATTTTGCAGATAACTCCAGGCAGGTCCATCAAACTAGAGTGCAGTTTAAACCAGATATTCTAAAGAATTCATATTGAACATCTCTCGGATTACTAGTACTACCCAGTATTGAACTCTCTGGGCTAAAATATTTGCTGTAATGTTTTATGATATATGTCACAAATCTTTTTCTGTAAAGGACCAGGCAGGAACTATATTAGTTAGGCTAACCTGCCCTTCCTCCCTAGATCTGAGGAGTAGACACTGATGTCATCAAGGGATCTCTCCGAGTAGTGAGATTATGGGTGACCCTTACTGTTTATTATATAACTTTTTCTACCCTTTCTTAACTTTGCTTTTTTTTTTTTTTTTTTTTTGAGATGGAGTTTTGCTCTGGTTGCCCAGGCTGGCATGCGATGGCACAATCTTGGCTCACCACAACCTCCACCTCCCAGATTCAAGAGACTCTCCTGTCTCAGCCTCCCGAGTAGCTGGGATTACAGGCACCCACCACCATAACTGGCTAACGTTTGTATTTTTGGTAGAGACGAGGTTTTGCCATGTTGGCCAGGCTGGTCTCAAACTCCTGACCTCAGGGGATCCGCCCATCTCGGCCTCCCAAAGTGCTGGGATTACAGGCATGAGCCACTGCGCCCAGCCCCTTTCTTAACTTTCTAAAATGAAAAAATATATTTTTATAATCAGAAAAAAAACTTTTCAAAAAAAATTCACCCCAACACACATCACACACACGTATCAAAACAACTGTATAGTTAAGCTACAGCAACCTTTTAGAGAAATTTTAATCTTACATCTTAGAAGAACCAGAGTTGTTCCTGGGACTATGACACACTCTTACTGCCCAGGAAATATCGATGGCACCAAGTGACAAGAACACAGGGATGCTTAACAGTGAAGTTCAGGCTTTGCAGTCACAGTGATATGATTTAAACCCTACATCACATCCTTGTTAGCTGTATGGACTTGGTAACTGACTCACTTTCTTCGGCTTTATGTCCTTTGGTGGAAATAGAAACCAGTAACCTTCCAGAGTTATTATAAGATTGTGAAAGAACACATCATGCATTTTGTGGAGGGCCTGTCAAAGAATCAGGGCATCGCATGTAATAGATATGGCTGAAAGCAATGTTATCATCCTGCAGTTCTTTGATCCAGGATACTTAGTACTGAAAGCTGAAAAGAGGGAGAGAGGAAGATTTATTTCACAAATATGTTGTAAAGTTTTAGAAAAGCAAAAGATCTAACTGGATCTTGTGGGCCTCAAGAAAACCAAAATACAGGAGGCTAATGTCATGTGGCTCATGATGGCAGAGCCTGGATCATGAAGCCCAGTGCCCTTTAGGCCAGCACCTTTGGTGGCAAGGTGATGCCTTGTTTTTATTTAGTATATTCAGAGAGCAAGATTCCTACAACTTTTTGAATTATTTTAGCCATCAAAGTCCAGAATAGTCAATTAGCATTAGCCAAATAATACCATAACAGATACTGCTTTATCAGAAGATGTCCTTTTTAAAATATATGTGTTTTTTGAAAATTTGCTTGTTTCTTGTTTGATTTTAATTGCATCTCATAATTAAAAGAGGGAAGATTATCTACCCGAGAGTGTAAACATAGGTTAATGGGTATGCATAATTTGACTGTTTTGCATAGATCCAAATATATTCATGTTTTACATACATAATACAAAGTGTTTACAGTGATTGTCTCTGGGCTTGAAGGGATTTTTTACTTTTTGCTTTGCTTTCCTATGGTGTTTGGATTTTTTCCCCTGAGAATGAACTGTTTTTCTAAGAAGCTGTATATCTCATTCACATCCATTAAAATTAACCTAAAATGATTTGAATACTAGAAATTATCCCATGCAGAGCTTCTCACAAAATCTGCTCCCCTTTATTTCTGGGCAGATGGCTGTGCTCCATTTCTCAACTTCCTCTGCAGCTAGGTGTAACCATATGACTGCCTTTCCAATGAAATTGAAGTAGAAGTGATGAGTACAATCTCCGCGGAAAGGCCTTAAGGAGATGGCATACCACCTCCAAGGGCTCTTTCCGTTCCTCCCACTGGATGTGGATGATGAAAAAGCTTTGGGTGATGATGGAGCCACAAGATAGAAGGAACCTGGCTTCATTGATCACCACTTGCAAGAAAGCCACCCTCTGACCAGATACGCCCTCCTTGGACTTTCATATGAATAAAAAACAAACTTATATTGTGTTTGTGCTATTACGCATTTTGGAGTACATATGTTGTAGCAGTATAATCCACTTTGGCTATTGTGAACCCCTACAGGTTTTCTTTAGTAGCATGAAATTGTATGACATTCTCTATTAGATTAAAGTTAATTTTAGAAAATCAGATTTACTAACTGCAAACCATTTGCATCACCAGCAAATATTTTCTGCCTTTTTAAAAAACCATATGTTGGCCAGGCGCAGTGGCTCACACCTGTAATCCCAGCACTTTGGGAAGCCGAGGCGGGAGGATCATCTGGGGTCAGGAGTTTGAGAATAGACTGGCCAACATGGTGAAACCCTGTCTCTACTATAAATACAAAAATTAGCCGGACGTGGTGGTAGGTGGCTGTAATCCCAGCTACTCGGAAGGCTGAGGCAGGAGAATTGCTTGAACCCGGGAGACGGAGGTTGCAGTGAGCAGATTGCACCACTGCAATCCAGCCTGGGTGACAGAGCATGACTCTGTCTCATAAAAAAAAAAAAAACCATTGGTCACTACAATGCACAGGCATTTACGATTTGTTTAGTATATGAAAACACCAATAAAATGCTGGTCTCAGCTGAGGGTTACTGTTAGAGGTATGTTTTTCAGGTGTGGGAAAATGCAATTGCTTCACTGAAAAAGTAATTGAAAACTCTATGACACACAATTTAAATTTTTAGAATTTTTCAACTGAATTTTAACATCACAACTTTTTTTTCACATATGAGAAAACTCTCTGTAAGATATTCTAAAATCCCCCATGTTAAAATAGTTGTCATTTAATACAACTTTATGTACTTGAGGCCACAATGACTATATATCCTAAGTACTGATAAATATTACTTTTGAATTCCTGAAAATACATTGAGATCCATGAAGGACGGAAAGCAGATTTATCAACTAAATTAGACCTTGCACAGTGGAAAGCTGGCAACATTCTAGTTTTGGCATTGCATTTTGTCTAAGATCCAGATATCATACTTTATTATACACTGTATATAATTCTCGACCTGGACTAGAGACAGACATCTTTAGCACATATGTCTTTCATTACTCAAAGTAGCTAGTCCTGGGAAAGAATGATTATATTCCTTCACACATATTTTCAAAAGCAAATTGATAAAAAACTTGGAATTTTACATTGTTTGCATCGACAGTTTTAATTTTTCATTCTCTTAAGATCCAAGTGCGTGCTTTAAACAAAACTGCTTGCTACCAGAGGATGTGGATGTTTTGCTGGGAAGTATACTGCAAATTATGCGTAACAGCAGACAGACTGGGCTGCTGTTGACAAAGACAGACTCAGGTTTGGTTATTTCATGGTTGTGCTTATTCATAAGGAAAGAAACAATTCTTTTGGATTACAAATAATTTGTTTTGTTTTGTTTAACTGACTGATAGACTCTAAAATAGCAGTTAAGAATGCACTTTTAAATTATATAAGGCCTTTCCCCAGAACTTGACAAAACTTAAATATCACTACCAATTTTAGTCAGTCAAATACTTCAAAAAGTGCTACTTACATTTAACAGATAGGAAATTAAAACTATTGTAAAAATTGTTTTGGCATTAACATATTATAACCGGATTAGTAATTGATCCCGAGAATTCCAATCAAGAAATCTCCAGAGACCCAATCACTCTCGGGAAGGGGAAACACGGTTCCTTTGCCATATGCCCTCTTTATTGGGTTATCATTTTCCTACAATTCTCTAGCATGATATATTAGTAGCTGCTGGGTTCATTTGAAGGCTCATAAAGTAATAATGTCAATCAAAAGGATTAAAAACACTCTTCCCTTGGCTCTCATTCCTGCATGAATGAGTTGCCTATATGAATGTAATCCAAATTTGGAAATGGTGGAAGCCAGAAAAAATAAGAACCACTGAGAAAGAAAGTCAAGGGAAAAGCCAAGCTTGAGTGAGAACTTAACATGTGATTTTGCTACAGAAATTTTTACTGGAGCGTCTGGATAATTGTGAAAACAAATAGAGTTTTTCCTTTTAGGTCCCACTAGATGTTGACTGGTGTCAATGTCAAATTACATAAGGTTTTCCTTGTAAGTACAGCTGCATACACTACTTAGGCAGGGTTTTTTAAAAACTATATTTTTTTTGTGCCTGAGCAGCTTTGTCTGGTGAAGTTTCTCAGAATAATATTTTGAAATGGATAAAGTAAAATAAAGTATACTCATTTTCCATTGCTGCTGTACCAAAATACCGCAAATTTGGGGAATGAATACAAATTTATCTTACAGCTCTAGAGGTCGGAAGTCCGATAGAAGTCTCACTGGGCTAAAATTAAGGTGTTGACAAGGCTGCATTCCTTTTTGGAAGATCTAAGGGAGGCTGTGTTTCCTTGCCTTTCCCAGCTTCTCGAGGCCACCTGCATTCCTTGCCTCATGGTCCTCTTTTTCCATCTTCAAAGGCTGCAAAGGTGATCAAGTCCTTTCCATAGCCCTCTTTGATCACAGCTGGGGAAGGTTCTTTGCTTCTATAAACACATTAGATGAGCCCATCTGGGTGATTCAGGATAATCTCCCCACCTGGTGGAATCTCCCCAGCAGTTTCCTTAACCTTAATTATAAACACAGTCTCTTTTGCCATTTATAAGATCATATTCACAAGTACTGGGGATTAGGGTGTCAGCTTCTTTGGTGGCCATTGTTTTACCTAGTAGAACTATAGATAAAATAATTATGTGGAAATCAGTAATAAAAATATATTAAAAGCCAAGTTTTTGATATAATAATGAATATTTGTCTTTATTAACACATTAAATAACAAGATCTAGAACAGATCTAACAATGTCCATATGTTCAAAAGAGTGATGAACATAAATTATTTTTCTGCAATGACTGTAATGAGGTTTGAAAATATCTGTAATTAATTTCTATTGGTGATGGTCACAGAAATTGCTAATACTACTGTGGTTTGTTGTCTATATTCATAATTGTAGAAAATGCTAAATTTTGGCCGGGCGTGGTGGCTCATGCCTATAATCCCAGCACTTTGGGAGGCCTAGGTGGGCAGATCACCTGAGGTCAGGAGTTGGAGACCAGCCTGACTAACATGAAGAAACCCTGTCTCTACTAAAAATACAAAATTAGCTGGGCGTGGTGGTGCACGACTGTAATCCCAGCTACTCGGCAGGTTGAGGTGGGAGAATCGCTTGAACCTGAGAGACGCAAGTTGCAGTGAGCTGAGATCACGCCGTTGCACTCCAGCCTGGGCAACAAGAGTAAAACTCAGTCAGGGAAGGGAAGGGAAGGGAAGGGGAGGGAAAGGGAGGGGAGGGGAGGGGAGAGAAAGAAAGAAAAGAGCGAGCTAAATTTCAGCTAGATATAAAAAAGTAAAGATATGTTTTTTCCCCCTATCCTATCCAAGATCATAGACCCTTTTCCAAGTTAAGAACCTCTTGTTCTAAGGAGACATCGAGATTTAAAACACTGATGTTGCCCTGGGAATGGCAAAAAGAGTACAGACCCTTTTCTACAAGTCATGCAAATTATCTTGTACAGCAAGAGTGAGAGTTTCCATAATGCCAGGAAAATCCAAGTATCTTCAAGCTCTGCTTACTCTACAAAGCCTTCTTGGACATTTTTAAGGACACAGTGATAGCCTACACCCTTGTTGTTTTCTCTCTCAATTTGGCATTTTATCATATGATTTGACATGTTATTACACAACGTCTCAATTTGACATGTTATCACACAACGCCTCAATTTGACATTTTATCTTGGGACATTAGGTATCTTTTTATGTGTATGTTTCTTACTGCTCTAGGGAGATTGGAAACTGTAAGCAGAAGTGATATACGTCTTTGTACTTTTGTGGAGTTTTGAGGGCATTTTAGAGTAATAATTAGTGAATATTTATGAAGGAATTGACTAATCAATTAATGGTCCCCACTGGACTTACACATGTATTGTGAGGAAAATGTCAAATTTCAAAATGTGCTTAGCTAGCTGAATCATTCTGAAATAGTCTTCAGAACGTGATATAAGAAAAGAGTCAGAGGTGTTTTGGTTTTTTCTCTTTCACTAACCAGCTGTGTGATCCTGAGTAAATAACTGCATCTCTCCTGGGTCTCAAGTCCATCCTTTGTAAAATGGAAGGACTGGATAATATCATCTTTGAGGTCCCTTCCTTCTTTAAGAGTTTTTGAATCAGAGTTTAGATCACCTTCATCAACATTACTAAAGCTTTTTATACTTCATTAGGACTGAATTCAAGTTTCTGGGATTATTCATCTTCCCTGTGATGGTTAATACTGGGTGTCAATTTGATTGGATTGGTATTGGTCCTGGGGGTGTCTGTGAGGGCACTGCCAAAGGAGATTAACATTTGAGTTAGTGGGCTGGAAAAGGCAAACCCACCCTTAACTGGATGGGCACCATCTAATTGAGTATAAAGCAGACAGAAAAAAGGGAAAAAGAGAGACTGGCCTAGCCTCCCAGCCTACATCTTTCTCCCGTGCTGGATGCTTCCTGCCCTCAAACATGGAACTCCAAGTTCTTCAGTTTTGAGACTTGGACTGGCTCTCCTTGCTCCTCAAGCTTGCAGATGGCCTATTGTGGAACCTTGTGATCAAGTGAGTTAATACTTAATAAACTCCCCTTTATATCTATCTATCTATCCTATTAGTTCTGTCCCTCTAGAGAACCCTGACTAATAAATTCCCCAAGTAGTAAAAGAATTTAAATGCCTAAACACTAAGACTTTCCTGAGAAGATAAATTGTGACTGTATTAAACACACCTCGAATAATATGTGCTCCTTCTTCTCAAAAGACTCATTTGGAGGTTCACTCCAGACCCTGTTTGCCTGGGTATCACCAGTGGAGGCTGCAGAACAGCAAATATTGCTGCCTGATCCTTCCTCTGGAGGCTTCGTCCCAGAGGGGCACCTGCCTGTGTGAGGTGTTTGTCGGCCCCTACTGGGAGGTGTTTCCCAGTCAGGCTACACGGGGATCAGGGACCCACTTGAGGAGGCAGTCTGTCATTCTCGGAGCTCGAACATCATGTTGAGAGAACCACCGCTCTCTTCAGAGCTGTCAGACAGGGACATTTAAGTCTGCAGAAGCTGTCTGCTGCCTTTTTTCTACTATGCCCTGCCCCCAGAGGTGGAATCTATAAAGGCAGTAGGCCTTGCTGAGCTGTGGTGGGCTCTGCCCAGTTCATGCTTCCTGGCCTCTTAGTTTACACTGTGAGCTACTCAAGCCTCAGCAATGGCGGACACTCCTCCCCCTGTCAAGCTGCAGCATTGCAGGTTGATCTCAGACTGCTGCGCTAGCAGTGAGCAAGGCTCCGTGGGCATGGGATCTGCCAAGCCAGGCACGAGAGGGTATCTCTTATTCTGCCAGTTGCTAAGACTGTGGGAAAAGTGCAGTATTTGGTCAGGAGTATACCATTTCTCCAGGTACAGTCTGCCACGGCTTCCCTTGGCTAGGAAAGGGAAATCCTCCAGCCCCTTGCACTTCCTGGGTGAGGCGATGCCCGACCTGCTTCAGCTTGCCCTCCGTCTCACTAAGAGCTGCAGACTGGAGCTGTTCCTATTTGGCCATCTTGGAAGTGACTCCTTTTTTCTGAGATGGAGTCTTGCTTTGTCACCCAGGCTGGAGTGCAGTCGCCTGATCTCGCCTCACTGCAATCTCCGCCTCCTGGGGTTCAAGCGATTCTCTTGCCTCAGCCTCCCAAGTAGCTGGGACTATAGGTGCCCACCACCATGCCCGGCCGATTTTTGTATTTTTAGTAGAGACGTGGTTTTGCCATGTTGGCCAGGCGGTCTCTAACTCCGGATCCCAGGTGATCTGCCTGCCTTGGCCTCCCAAAGTGCTAGGATTATAGGCATGAGCCACCATGCCCGGTACACATTGATTTTATATCCTGAGACTTTCCTGAAGTTGCTTATCAGCTTAAGAAGCTTTTGGGCTTTTCTGCATCTGTTGAAGTAATCATGTGGTTTTTGTCATTGGTTCTTTTTATGTGATGGATTACGTTTGTTGATTTGCATATGTTGAACCAGCCTTGAATCTGAGGGATGAAGCCGACTTGATTGTCATGGATAACGTTTTGATGTGCTGCTGGATTTAGTTTGCCAGTATTTTACCGAGGATTTTCGCATCGATATACTTCAGGGATATTGGCCTAAAATTATCTTTTTTTATTGTGTCTCTCCCAGGCTTTGGTATCAGGATGATGCTAGCCTCATAAAAGGCCTTTGACAAAATTCAACAGCCCTTCATGCTAAAAACACTCAATAAACTAGGTATTGATGGAATGTATCTCAAAATAATAAGAGCTATTTATGACAAACCCACAGCCAATATCATACTGAATGGGCAAAAACTGAAAGCATTATTCCCTTTGAAAATAGGCACAAGACAAGGACGAAGGATGTCCTCTCTCACCACTCCTGTTCAACATAGTGTTGGAAGTTCTGGCTAGGGCAATCAGGCAACAAAAAGAAATAAAAGTATTCAATTAGGAAAAGAAGTCAAATTGTCTCCGTTTGCAGATGACATGATTGTATATTTAGAAAATCCCATCATCTCAGCCCAAAATCTCCTTAAGCTGAAAAGCAACTTCAGCGAAGTCTCAGGATACAAAATCAATGTGCAAAAATCACAAGCATCCTTATACACCAATAATAGACAAACAGAGAGCCAAATCATGAGTGAGCGTCCATTCACAATTACTACAAAGAGAATAAAATACCTAGGAATCCAACTTACAAGGGATGTGAAGGACCTCTTCAAGGAGAACTACAAACCAGTGCTCAACAAAATAAAAAGAGGACACAAAAAAATGGAAGAACATTTCATGCTCATGGATAGGAAGAATCAATATCGTGAAAAGGGCCATACTGCCCAAGGTAATTTATACATTCAATGCTATCCCCATCAAGCTACCACTGACTTCCTTCACAGAATTGGAAAAAACTACTTTAAAGTTCATATGGAACCAAAAAAGAGCCCGCATAGCCAAGACAATTCTAAGCAAAAAGAACAAAGCTGGAGGCATCACACTACCTGACTTCAAACTATACTACAAGGCTACAGTAACCAAAACAGCATGGTACCAGTACCAAAACAGATATATAGACCAATGGAACAGAACAGAGGCCTCAGAAATAACACCACACATCTACAACCATCTGATCTTTGACAAACCTGACAAAAACAAACAATGGGTAAAGGATTCCCTGTTTAATAAATGGTGCTGGGAAAACTGGCTAGCCATATGTAGAAAGCTGAAACTGGATACCTTCTGTATACAAAAATTAACTCAAGATGGATTAAAGACTTAAATGTAAGACCTAACACCATAAAAACCCTAGAAGAAAACCTAGGCAATACCATTCAGGACATAGGTATGGGCTAAGACTTCAAGACTAAAACGCCAAAAGCAATGGCAACAAAAGCCAAAGTAGACTAATGGAATCTAATTAAACTAAAGAGCTTCTGCACAGCCAAAGAAACTATCATCAGAGTGAACAGGCAACCTACAGAATGGGAGAAAATCTTTGCAATCTACTCATCTGACAAAGGGCTAATATCCAGAATCTACAAAGAACTCAAACAAATTTACAAGAAAAAAACAAATAACCCCATCAAAAAGTGGGCAAAGTATATAAACAGACACTTCTCAAAAGAAGACATTTATTCAGCCAATAGACACAAGAAAAAATGCTCATCATCACTGGTCATCAGAGAAATGCCAATCAAAACCACAACGAGATAACATCTCATGCCATTTAGAATAACGATCATTTAAAAAGTCAGGAAACAACAGATGCTGGAGAGGATGTGGAGAAAAAGGAATGCTTTTACACTGTTGGTGGGGGTGTAAATTAGTTCAACCATTGTGGAAGACAGTGTGGCGATTCCTCAAGGATCTAGAACTAGAAATACCATTTGACCCAGCAATCCCATTACTGAGTATATACTCAAAGGATTATAAATCATGCTACTATAAAGACACATGCACATTTATGTTTATTGTGGCACTATTCACAATAGCAAAGACTTGGAACCAACCCAAATGTCCATCAATGATAGACTGGATTAAGAAAATGTGGCACATATACACTGTGGAATACTATGCAGCCATAAAAAAGGTTGAATTCATGTCCTTTGCAGAGACATGGATGAAGCTAGAAAGCATCATTCTAAGCAAACTATAACAAGGACAGAAAACCAAACACCATATGTTCTCACTCATAGGTGAGAGTTGAACAACAAGAACACATGGACATAGGGCGGGGAACATCACACACTGGGGCCTGTTGGAGGGTGGGGGCCGGGGGAGAGATAGCACTGGGAGAAATACCTAATGTAAATGATGAGTTGGTGGGTGCAGCAAGCCAACATGGCACATGTATACCTATGTAACAAACCTGCACGTTGTGCACATGTACCTTAGAACTTAAAGTATAATAAAAAAAATCAATGTGCAAAAATTAATAGCATTCCTATACACCAACAACAGGCAAGCAGAGACCAAATCATGAATGAATTCCCATTCACAATTGCTACAAAAAGAATAAAATACCTAGGAGTACAGCCAACAAGGGACACAAAGAACCTCTTTAGGGTGCACTACAAACCACTTCTCAAAGAAATCAGCGAGGACAAAAACAAATTGAGAAATATTTTATGCTTATGCATAGGAAGAATCAATATGGTGAAAATGGCCAAACTGCCCAAAGTAATTTATAGATTCAATGCTATTCTCTTTAAGCTGCCATTTACATTCTTCACAGAATTAGAAAAAACTTTTTAAAAATTTATATGGAAGCAAAAAAGAGTCTGTATAGTGAAGACAATCCTAAACAAAAAGAACAAAACTGGAGGCATCATAGTACATGACTTCAAACTATACTACAAGGCTACAGTAACCAAAGCAGTATGGTAATGGTACAAGAACAGACACAGAGACCAATGGAACAGGATAGAGAACTCAGAAATAAGACTGCACTCCTACAACCATCTGATCTTCAATAAAGTTGACAAACACAAGCAATGGGGAGAGGATTCCCTATTTACTAAATGGTGCTGGAAGGGCTGGCTAGTCATATGCAGAAAATTGAAACTGGACCCCTTTCTTACACCATATACAAAAATCAACTCAAGATGGATTAAAGACTTAAATGTAAATCCCAAAACTATAAAAGCCCTAGAAGAAAACCCAGGCAATACCATTCAGGACATAGGTGCAGGCAAAGATTTCATGACAAAAACACCAAAAGCAATTGCAGCAAAAGCAAAAATTGACAAATGGTATCTAATTAAACTAAGGACCTTCTGCACAGTAAAAGAGTGAACAGACAACCTACAGAATAGGATAAAATTTTTGCAATCTATCTATCTGACAAAGGTCTAACATCCAGAGTTTACAAGGAACTTAAACAGATTTACAAGAAAAACCAGACAACCTCATTTAAAAGTGGGCAAAAGACATGAACAGGACACTTCCCAAAATAAGACATCCATGTGGCCAACAAACATATGAAAAAAGCTCAACACCACTGATCATTAGAGAAATGCAAAGCAAAGCCACAATCAGATACCATCTCATGCCAGTCAGAATGGCAATTATTATAAAGTCAGCAAACAACAGATTCTGACAAGGTTGTGGAGGAAAAGGAACACTTCTACACTGTTGGTGGGAGTGTAAATTAGTTCAACCATTGTGGAAGACAGTATGGTGTTTCCTCAAAGACCTAGAAACACAAATACCATTTGACCCAGGAATCCCATTACTGGGTATATATCCAAAGTAATATAAATCATTCTATTATAAAGATACATGGATGCATATGTTCACTGCAGCACTATTCACAATAGCAAAGACATGGAATCAACTCAAATGCCCATCAGTGATAGACTGGATCAAGAAAGCATAGTACATATACACCATGGAATACTACACAGCCATAAAAAGGAACACTATCATGTCTTTGTAGGAACATGGATGGAGCCGGAAGCCGTTATCCTGAGCAAACTAATGCAGGAACAGAAAACAAAACACTACATGTTCTCACTTATAAGTGGGAATCAAATGATGAGAACACATGGACATGTAGGGGGCAGGGGACAACACACACTGGGGCCTGCTGATGGTGGAAGGTTGGGGGTAGAGAGAGCATCAGGAAGAAAAGCTAATGGATGCTGGGCTTAATACCTAGGTGATGGGATGATCTGGGCAGCAAACCACCATGGCACATTTTTACCTATATAACAAACCTGAACATCTTTTTCATGTACCCCTGAACTTAAAGTAACAGTTGAAGAAGAAAAAAAGAGGTAGGGGCTTCTGGGAAGTGCTTAAGTCATGAGGGCAGAGCCTTCACGAATGGGATTAGTGCCCTTATAAAAGAGGCCGGGGTGAGCTTGTTTGCCCCTTCTGCCATGTGAAGACACAGCAAGAAGGCACCATCTATAAAGCAGAGAGCCCTCACCAGATACTGAATCTGCTGATGCTTTGATTTTGGACTTCCCAGCCTCCAGAACTGTAAGCAGTACATTTCTATTGTTTATAAATTACTCAGTCTAAGGTATTTTGTTGTAGTCTGAATGGACTAAGACAAGGTAGTAGGCTAAACTTTAAAACTCAAATTAATAAAACAAGTAAACAAGGAGTAATTTGTTTCAAAAATATATTCATTGATATATTGAATGGATATATAACTAAACAGCCTCTCCTTAGCACTAACATGGCCATTTCGCTGCTATTGACACAAGTTACTTGCTTTCCCACAATCATATTTTTCCTCTTATGCCTCCTCTTACCTTAATTACCCATCTCACTTTCCCTATTGAAATTCTACCCATTCTGTAAGGTGCAACTCAAATGCTGTCATCCCAGTGAAATGTAATGACGCAGTTACCACAGTTTGGAAAAAAAAAATTTAAGTTTCAGTAGCAATGCATTAGTGTGTCTTCTCTTTGGCATTTTAACTATGCTTTCAATTATGTTTGTGCACATCTGTGTTCCTAAACAGACGTTAAGCTCCTGAGTGGCAGACAACTCTAATGAAAACTTCATGTCCTCAGTGCTTTGCACTTAACCAAAGTGTGTTGAACTGATATTAATTGAATATCTACTGTGTCTCTGCAGTAGGTCAAAGATCATTCATCAGAAATGGTTCAATCTTTTGCAGTGATTTTGTAGAGACATAACTACCTAGTGTGACAGGAACAAAAAAGTCGTCTCCAACATTGGCAGATGAGATTAGAAAATAAGTTACTCTCTCATTTACTTTGCTTTTTGTTCCACACAATTAAAACAATATTTTCAGAGGGATTACTGATACATATGTATATATCTGATATATATCATACATAGACATATATACAAATGTACTATTTAACAGGATTCTGTATGCTATTCTACCTTCAAAGCTGAGATTTTTCTCATAAATGGTACCAAAAAATAATAAATTCATCTCAGAGTTTTTCTATAGAAACTTGGAATAAATTCTTCTAAGCTGCTTGGTTGGCAGACTTTTGGAAATACTTATAGGAGGATACTTACAAACAGTATCTCAAGATAGTATTGAAAAAAGGATCTACAAGAATATATACTCGTTTGTAAATAACTAAACACCTCTTGTGTTTCTCTTTAAATTCAGGACCAAAAAAGGCAGACATGTTGTTTGCAATCTTCATCAATGTAGAAATAAAATCTCCGTTCAAGAGGAAAACATCAGTGAATTATTTTTATACCATTCTATCTTGGAGTCACTCCCAAGAATAATTCACTGAAGAAAAAAAACACCGTGTCATTCAGGGTCATAAGGGCCAATTTATTTTGGATCCAATGTGTTAGTCATATTTTTTAATAGTTCCATCAGTTATTGAGAGGGTGTCAAAATCTATTTTTCTCTTCGCAGTTGTATTAGCTTTTGCTTCACGTATTTTAAACCTCTGTGGGTAGGCACATAAACCTTTAAGATTGTTATATCCTCTTGATTGAGCCACTTCATCATTATGAAATGACTCTGTTTATCCTTGGTAATGCTCTTTGCTCTTAAATCTTCGTCAGGTTTGTGCTCGTTGAAAATCTTTACACTGGCAGAAGAATATTCCCTGCCCAAAGAAACAGCAATTATTTTGCAATTATGGTCTTTCATTTAACCTAGTTCAAACAGATTTATTTACTGAATTCTTGGCATATTAACAGATAGTGTTCAGGGGATATTTAATCACAGAGTAGGATGAATGTCAAGATTTAAGTTTTAAAAACATGTTATAATATGTCTAGTTAAAATGAGGGCATTTCAAGGGCCACAGACCTAATCCCAAATTTTGTTTGCAGAAGTCTAAGTATTATTCAGAGACTTGAATTTTAAATCTTCAAAACAAGGTAGAAATCTAGTTTTGCCTGCTCCTGGTTTTTGTGGGAAAACTAAAGCTCATAGGAGGTTCAGAAGGGCCGATTTTCTGGTAGACAGAACAGATTGCCACAGTGAGTGTACCAGAACACCAGCTTCCTGACTCAGAACAGACCCCTCTGTGTGACAGCGTCCTGTGCCTATGGTTTTATCATCTTCACACCTTTTTTTCAGTTGCTTATCTTTGAACCAGTAGGCAGAAGAAAAGATTAAATATTGAGGAAAAAAAATCAAATGAGTTCTGACTTTCCCAAAATGTTCATAAGTTAATGGTGGCTTTAATTTTAAACTTCCACTTGTCTCTTCATCTGGAGCAATAATCTTCCAGTTACAATTTCCTCAGACACCATAAATATTTTCAATTTTCAATGTGGTCTAAATGTTTTCTCCCGTTTTCAAGATACACATTGCTACTTCTTCACTCCATTGAGCTTGAATATATTAATCTCTGCCAGAGTATAGACAGACCAAGAACATATAAGCTGCTAACAAGTATCACATATGTCTGTGACTAGGATGTTATTAGTGTGTATTCTAAGAATGTCCTGAGCATACCTGACATCATGCTTCATGGTGTCAAAAAATAAAGAACCATGCTTTTGAATTAAGAATCGAGACTTGCTGGGTGGTGTGGACTGGATTTTTTGGATAAGTAAGATTAGCAAGTGATTTCAGAATGTTTTGATGCAATTATTATAATCACACTACAATATAAAAGAACAGAGGTTTCTGAACACAACCTTTATTTGATCATTTTAGTATATTTTTTTTGCCCATTCATATATTTATTTCACCAGTTCAGAATACTTACAATGCATCAGGCTTCATGTGAATTACCAGGAATTTACAAATGTATAAAATATCAAGGAACTTAGCATCTAATGAGGGAGACACATGTAAATAAATAAAGTTTAACTTACGCGATATATAAAGTGAAGTGGTAAATAGTAATTTTGCCAAGCTACTGTTGTTTCTGGGGTATTACTGGTTTTATACAGAAGGCATTGTATACAGAAAGTATATAAGCATGGCACAATAGACAGCCCAGTGTCCTTGTTCCTTCTCAGGGGACTCTGAATATCCCCTATATCACAACACAAATAACATAGCCGAGGGGTCAAAAAGACAAAACAATTCCATGGGATGAATTAAAGCAGGCAACTGATAGGGTTAAGAGCATATTCGAGCCTCTCCGTGTCCTCACATGGCCTCGTCTCTGTACATGTGCAGAATGAGCCAGCTCCGGTGGTGGCTCTTCCTCTTCTTGTAAGGACAGCAGACCTATAGGATTAGGGCCTCACCTTTATGATCTCATGTAACCTTAATTGCCTCCCTATAGGACCTATCTCTGAACACAGTCACAGTGGAGATCAGTGCTTCAAACTATGAATTTTGAAGGGATACAATTTAGTCATAACACAACCCCCCCGCCACAGCCATAATACATTTACACTCCTGACCTCCATAAGCCATATGCATTGCAACACTAAATTACTCCAGTTACCTGCATTGCCCACGTTTTTTCCTCCATGGTGTTGCTTGTGCTTTTCTCTCTGCTAACTACTCCTTGCTTCCCTGCCTGCCAAACCTTCAGCTCAACCTTATCTGTGAAGCTTTCCCTGACTTTCTTTAGGAAGAATTATTCTATCTCGTATATAATCTCCAGTATGGCATTATCATATTAAATATTTGATGGTAGATGCTCAATAAATATTAATATTTTTGAACATATGAATGACTTAATATTTGAAAAGACTTCCCAATATTGCTGAACTCTGAAGCCAGTTCCCCATTAAGTTATATTCATGGAATACTGCTATGCAATTATGTCTTTCCCTCCAAACTTGATATATGAAGTAAGAGACAGGGGCTTTTGCCTAAGACTTTCAGGGAGAAATTTAATTGAGGAAGTATCTAATAATAAACATTATTGCAAATTTTATATTTTCAGTCCATGTCTCAATCTTATTTCTTGAAGATGAAGAATTTTTAGTTAGGAAAAATAGCGATGTTATTTAAAATAAAAAGGATAAAACAGGCACATCTGGGAAACCCAGACTCCCTAATGATGTGGAACACCTTCTCCAAAATGACCTATAAATCCATTGTAGCATTACTCAAACCCTGCTTAGTATCCCCTTGGATTGCTGCAGTCCATACAATTTCAGGTCATAGATCAGTGTATATTCCAGATATTGAGGATGCAATCAGATTTTCAAGTTCATACCCTGTGTTCACTGCCTAGCACTGTCAGTTGGAACATATGGCCCAGATAATAGAAAAATTTAGCTGCTAACACCTAACTAACAAAAGGAACTGTCCAATGACCTTGATAATGTGGAACTCATAACACCTCATTGTACTTATAATGTAACAGGTGACTTACTTACATGGATGATACTTCCTATGATCTGAAATAGGTAGTCTGAGCTTAGAAATAAGTATTAGCTGTGTTACCTTAGCAAATTTGTTACTCTGTGGCTCACTTTCCTCATCTTAAAATAGAAATAAAGCCTACCTCTCAAGACCACTGGCAAGATTAAATGAATTAATATATGCAAAATACTTAGAATAGTATCTGACATTTAGTAAACACTGAAATGTTAGCTATTATGATTATTATTGAAGTATTGCTTACTTAGAATTGGTCCTACTTAAGTATACTCCAATGAACAAGCCTGCAGTCTTATAATTCCACATAGACTTCAAAGATTACAACCAACCAGGGAAGGATACTTCTCATATGAAGGATGTCTTAACTTTTCTACTGATGGAGCTTTGTTTACGGGCCAAACTAGAACATCTGATCCAAATGCTCCAAAATGAGTCAAGTTAAAGAAAAAAAAAAATAGAAATGGGTGAAGAGAGGAAGCAGTGCAGATAACCAAAACCCATCAACTCCATTAGCTATTATTCTTTTAGAGTTGAAAATATTTGTACAATGCTGCTATTAGGGTGTTTCTTTAGAAAAGACAGTATATAATCTTTCAATACATACATAGAATTCTCAAATTTCTAGAATTACAAGTCATATATAAATTCTAAAAACATCTGAGGATATTAATTTTCAAGACCCATAACTGAAGTCTTTTTCTTGGTGTAGTCCTGATGTCAGTAAACTCCCTTGGCCATGCTAACTGTGGGAACTATTCTTGGCTTGCAGCTCCAGTTCAGCAGTGATTTGGTGAGATATCTGTGGCAATCATTGTCAACAAAACCTTATTTTTACTCCTCCCTCTGCCGCATTGATAAAACACTGTTATCAGTTTCACTTGGGCTGGTCACAAAAACTTGGAAACATTGTACTTCAATCTAAGTGTGAGAGGAATTCGGCAACTTTCCCTACTGCAGTACATGATTACTCATTCCTTTCAGGCATTCAGGTGAAAAATCTGGAGTCAACCTTTACTCCTCTTATGTTCATACCTCATACCCAGTTTACAGAAATCCTGTGGCTCTACTTAAAAAAAAGCTGCCAGAAACCAATCCCGTTTTATTACCTCCAAGGCTACTCCTGGACCAAGATCATAATATCTCACGTTGATTATTGTAATACTTTTTTTATTTTGAGAAAGAGTCTCGCTCTGTCGCCCAGGCTGGAATGCAGTAGCACGATCTCGGCTCACTGCAACCTCTGTCTCCTGGGTTCAAGCGATCTCCTGCCTCAGCCTCTTGAGTAGCTGAGATTAGAGGTACGTGCCACCATGCCAGGCTAACATATATATTATATATTAATATATTTATGATTTATATATACATACATATATATTTATATATTAATAAATATATACTCCTGACCTCAGATGATCTGCCTGCCTTGGCTCCCAAAGTGCTGGAATTGCAGGTGCAAACCACCGCCCCCGGCCTATTGTTAATAATCTTAACTGGTCTCCCAGCTTCCTCCCTTACTTACCACCCGCCTTACGGTCTATTCTCAACATAGGAGCCAATATGATTATTTCAAAAGTTAAGTCACATCGGGCTACGTTTCTTCTGAAAACCCTTCCATATAGCCCCCAGTCAAGTCTCTTACAAAAAAGCTTTATGATCCTAAGCTTTTAGCTCCCTCACCAGCCTTTCTCCTACTTTTACCCTCTGACCTGATTTCTGTCTACCTGTTGGGAATGCTCTTCCTCCATGTATGTATCTGCATACTACTCTTTTCCTTCTTTGCTCAAATGTTACCTCAGGGAGGTCTATCCTGGCTAGACCTATTTCAATAGATTCTATTGAAATATGCATATGTCTGTACACACCTAAGCAACTCCTATCCTGTCCTCAATGTTTCCTCCATAGCATTTATCACTATTTAATACAGAAGTTCCCATAGTGTGGTCCCCAGACTTTCTAGCAAGTTCACAGATGATGCTGATGCCGGTCGTCCAGAGACACCTTTGACAACCAGTTTGAGGAGAATCTCTTCTCTCAGACTTGCAATATTTCTGATTTGGGTAGAGCTAAACCCAAATCGAGTGGATAGAGCTAAACCACTCGAACTTTAGGGACCACCTTAAGTGTCTCTTAAAACTCAGAAGGCTGGGACCCATCCCTAGAGTTTCTGATTGTGTAGGACAGGTGGGGCCCAAAATGTGTATTTCTAATCACACTCGGAGAGCCACTGATTAAATGTAATGTATATTTTATTATCTATTTCCTCCCTTTTAGAATGTAAACCCTATGAGGGAGGGACTTTTTTTTCTGCTGTTTCTGCTTGCAAAGAACAATACCAGGCACATAGTAGCCATTCAGTAAATATATATGGAAGGAATAAATGAAAATTGCTAATCCTACTGTTACATCAGAACACATCTCCTAATTTTATTTTAAGATTTTATAGGAAAAAATACAAATACAAAGTTAACAAACATTGTATAGTTCAATCCCCTCATGCAAGAAGGCATTTTTAAGCACTGGGCCACATAGACAACTGGGATTTCCTGATATTTGGGAAATAAATTATTAACAATTTACATTAGAGCATTAGTATTGACACTAAACATTTATGAAATGCTACCATGCGCTAAGCACTTCAGGTACTGTATCTCTTTCAATTCTCATAACTATTGAGATGGCTAGTGGTGTCATTTCTATTTTACAGAGAAGGGCTCTGTCACACCGTGCAGCCCACTACCAGTGGACTCCATAGTTTCTATATTGTCTCCTTACCTCTATGTGCTCTCCCAATTGGGAACCAAAAGGTAGGGTATAAAATAGGAGGTGATGGGTTTACTTTTTAGTGTCCAAACATATCAAGGTTTGAATTAAAATTTGCTGAACATCGTATAACACTAAAAGTCATCCTGGCCATCTTTCTATTGTAATAACATTCTAAAGAGCACTGAATTTCTAGATGCAAATGTGGAACCCTACAAATGTTCATACCTCTTGTAAAAGATAGGAAAATGTTTTTTAGGAGGCATGTTGTTTGGGGACTTTTTTGTGAGAATTCAGAACAGTTTAGTCAGTCTGAATATTTATTCTACCAAACCCTGTACAACAGCATTACATTTATGCAGAAAATAATGGATATAAATGATTATGAGTTAGTGATTTGTTTTTTCCCAAAAGGCCATTAGACTAGGTGTATTAACTTTTTCTTAGAGGGCCAAATAGTAAATGTTTTTAGACTTGCAAGCCATACAACTCTGCAGTTGCGGAAAGCAACCACAGACAAAACATAAATGAATGAGTATAGGCTTGTTCCAAAGAAACTTTATTTACATAACAGGTGGCCAATCCATGGGCCAAAGCTTGCTGACCCTTGTGTTTAAAGAGTCCCATCTTAGTAGCATGAATAAAATGGACCAGATAAAGTTCAGTTAACTTTGTCAAATTTATCTTAAAAAACAAACAAAAACCAAAAAACAAAACTGTTTCTTCCTATAGAAACACCCATAGTCCCATAAATAAAAATGACTTTTAAAAAAGACAATTCTAGCAGGCAAATAAAAACAGACATTTGTCTTTGTAATAAGTTGAATTAGCTAAACGAATCCTTGTATTTATTTTTCACACAGCACAAATGCAGGTGGTACACAGTAAGTTCATAATTCCCCACAAACCTTATAAACTTAACAAATGGGAATCTAAACATAATATTCTGAATCATCCATAGCTATCCACTGTGTGGAATCCATTCTACAGCAGCAGAGGAGTACCTTAATTTAAAGCACCAAGTTTCCAGGCATTACTACAAATATCTTCTTTTCATTCTCTAATACATGCAGTCAAACTGCCTATGAAGCAAATACCAATTCATCTTATGCTTTAATAGATAAGGTAAAGCAGTTGGGAAATCAACATTATTCTTAAGTCTGAAAGTGATTCTACCTCTTTACCTTATTTTCTCCCATGAAATTTTAAACTTTTAATGGAGTTATATTTAACATGAGAATAAATTAAAATTTGAACTTAATGTCTTTTCAGATTCATCCAGCAGTTTAGAATGTTCATATTTGTTTTATGTCTTGAGGGAAACAAAAACTAATTTCTAATTTAGAATATTCTGGCAATCTTTATTAAAAGTTACATTTATAATTTTATAGCAAAGTAATATCATCTGTTTGTCCAAACATTACAGATTTTTAAAAATTCCCCTAATGTATGTAAATACAAAGCTTATTCCCAGTACACATTTTATAGAGGTGTGTTTTCATTTTTTGAAGCAGGGTTCAATGGACATTTTTAGGGTCTTGCTAACATCAGCCCTATATACTCAGAGATGATTGAATCTAGTAAATGGACAATGAAAACTGGTTGAGGCTGCTGATGAATGCTTCAATAAAAATCTGATACACACAGATTTCATTGTCATATTCAACGAAACCAAGTCTTCCTTAAAACTGTGATCCTGATAGGCTGAAGACAGAGTAATGGACTGTTAGTTCCTCATGCCAAAAATACATGGGTCTGTCATACAAAGGCTTCATTCTCTGCCTGTCGTCAGTAACTTGAGAGCCTTTTGTAGATTCTGGACAGCAGTGCTTACATCTTCATACTGCAAAGCACTGCCAGCATATTTGCAGTACTTCTGAGCTCTAGCAAAGTCCTCTGGGGTTAGACGAATATCCCCTAGAAGAAAAAGAACAATTGGGATATTTATAAGAATATACAAAGTGTTCTGTAAGGTTGGGCAAATGCTTATGCTTAAGATTAAAAAACATATTTAAGGCTATGTAAAAACAGTAGTTTTAGTCAATCTCATATGAACTTTGATACATTTTCTTCGTTCTCTTCAATTGTCTTTTTATTACTAATATAAACCACAGACACGCCAATACATAATAACTTACATGAATTAAGATTTTCCTTCAAGAAGCAATAAAGACAAACAAGGATAGTAGCTTTGGTGTCTATGGTAGAATCACTTAGCCTCTCTCTTCATGGAACAATACACACAGACTAAACCAATTCAACCCTCATTTGAGCTGGAATATAAGTATCACCTTCAATAAAAAAAAAAGTGAATAACAAACTTTATGTAAAGAAAACCAGGTTGCTTAGCTTGTTTTAAGCATGAAAATATTTTACATGTTTGTGCCATCCATGTAAAAATTTCTTAAGGTTTCTTAAATTTTATATCACTGAAATATACAATTAAACATGTAAACAACCATTACATATTATTTCTCTAAAATTTACTCTTAGCAAGTTTTCTAGTTATACATATGATTAATATGTAGGGCCCAACTAAACAATTTCAGTTAAAAAAAACATTAAAAACATTTCATTTAATCTAAAATACGAATTTCCTTGAATATATATTTCTAAAGACAAAATTAAAAATGGACATTGTATCTTGTCTTTTGAAATAACCACCATTTTCTTTGGAAATTTTTATGAGAATTCTCAGGAGTACTAATCAGAAGGCTGGGAGGCATAGACTGTAACAAGCAGACAACATATTTCAACTCTGTTTGAAACAAGTACAAGGCTGTACTTAGAATGACTTCGTTTAGTTGCTTTTAATTTTGCCATATGTATATATTTTATGCTGCGTGTGTGTATACACAAACACACACGCAGCATAAAATTAAAAATTTGACATTACCTAGGCAAAGATTTCAAAGTAGGCAGCAACTCCAGGCAAGCGGATACAATATTCTGATCCAAATTATTATTTCCTAAAATTTTCAAAAAGAGTACTGAAACAATTTATGCTACTGTTTCCAGCACAGTGCCAGGCACCTGTAGGTGCTCGGTAACTTCACTGCACGAATATGAAAAAGCTGTATTTTAAATTATTTCCCACATTTTAAAACTAAGTTCATACAGAATTAAACATTAATTAAGTTGCAGATTTTAAAATACACATATACTTACTAGCGTAGGGTGCTAGAGTAAGTCTTCAAATATTTGTTGAACTAGTAGTATTTAAGATTACATAAAATTTGGCCTTTACTGTTGTGAATAAGGGATTACCGATTCCAATTTTAACAGAAGTTATTGACTTGGCATTTGTTGCCCATTAAACCTAAACATCAACTATCCTGCAGTTCTGTTGACAATTTAGTCAGGTATGCTCCAGTTCATATTTCTGATCCTGAAAAATACCTACCAGATTCTTTAATGGTTTTTCAAAATATATTTACACTACATACGCTGTCTAGGTGAGGAAACATCTTTGAAAACTGAGTCTACCTTAACGCTACTTTTTGTGCTTTAAGTCTCTCCTATCTCAGGGCACTCTTTTAAATATACAGGGCATCCATCCAGAATTTACTGGACGTGCTGAAAGAAGGCTGTAATGGTCAGATTAATCTTTATTTTTATAGCATTAGCTTTAGCACTGTTTGGCTGACATATCACTTATTAATAAGGTAAAATGTGTATAATGGCAAGAACTCTGTTACTATTTTTGTTTTATAAACTTATCTACTAAGGATTAAATTATTTTAAAACACAAATATTATTTTTTTGTGAAATAATTTCAATATTTAAAAAATGTGAATGAAAATATATTAACAGAAAAATATAACTAGATATAAAATATATAAAGCTTACAGACATGCATAACCAATTATGTAACTCATATATAAAATACAAGAACTAAGTAATAACCGATGTACAGATTTAGATCCGAAGTGTAATTTATAGACATATAGAGATATTTATTTTCAACAATGAAAAATATAAGCCAAAAAATCATGTTACTTGCTATTTTGTAACACATAGGCTCTCCTTTATTTTAAAAATATAGTAGTCTATAATTCATTAATAAAATATGAATTAAATTCTTAAACTGAGTAAAAATAAAATGTCACCTAATTATGAGTCTTTAAAATTAGTATTTAAAAACTCAACAGAGAAAATGAAAACTATACAAGGGTAAACACATTTCAGAAAGAGAACAAGTGTTAAATTTCAGTTTATCTGACTTTATACTCAAAAAGGTCAATATAAGCTTAATGCACCAAAATAAAAGTTGTTTTTTTCTATCATTACAATTTACTAGAGGCCATAATCAGAACCAGAGAGTGTGCAAGTGGACCTTAAAGATGCTTCAAAGATTAGAGGGGTTGTCTAATATATCTCTCTTCTGAAATCTTAGCTTATAAGTTCCAGACGAGCTGCAGACAAGACCATCTATATTATAAGAGGGCTTCATCTCCTCTTCAGAGGTCAGGACAAGATCAGGCAGAAGAGAGCTAGAACTATCAGTTAAATCCTCTACTACAGTGGCAAAGAGAGCCTGGGTCAGCACTGGATCAAAGATAACATCACTTGGTGTAAAGAAAAATCACTGCGTGCTCAGTTGACATAAGCATCCCTTTCCAAGGTTGATATATCTAATGTCATAAGAGAGTGTAGAACACTTACTTGTAAATATTTCCAAAATGAGTCTTTAGCGGCTCTTTCCAATTTAACTAGATAGTTCTAGAAATTCTTATGTCAAGGGCCTTGGATAATCTCATTCTGGTATACTCTATTATCCTTTGACTTGGATGGAACACACAGGACACAGACTGAACGAAGGTTCATACATACAGGCATTGCTGAGACATGTCACTTAACAATTCTTAACATGTCACAAGACATGTGACTTAACATGTCACTTAACAATGTAGTAATGAATACAGGCAGAATCTCATTATGTCAAGTGCTGTGCTAAATATTATTCAGATATTATATCACTTAATGCTCAAAAAACTTTTTTCTTTTTTTGAGATGGAGTCTCACTCTGTCGCCCAGGCTGGAGTGCAGTGGCGTGATCTTGGCTCACTGCAAGCTTCACCTCCCAGGTTCATGCCATTCTCCTGCCTCAGCTTCCCAAGTAGCTGGGACTATAGGCGCCCACCACCAGGCCTAGCTAATTTTTTTTTGTAATTTTTTAGTAGAGATGGGGTTTCACCGTGTTAGCCAGGATGGTCTCAATCTCCTGACCTCGTGATCGGCCCACCTCGGCCTCCCAAAGTGCTGGGATTACAGGCGTGAGCCACTGCGCCCGGCCAATGCTCAAAAAACTTTATCAGGTATGTTGTCATTCACACTCTAATATTATTCAGAGATGTAAAAGTAAAAAAGTAAACACTGTGCTTCAAATACCTACTTATCCAATTCCACTCTCCAGAGTCAGCCACAAATTCATTACAATATATTTAATATACATTAATATCACACATATATGCATTAAAAGGTGATTAAATACTAAGCAGTAAGGAGAAATATGTAGCAGAAAAGGGATATAAGAAGTACTAGAAGCGGTAGTAATGGTAGTGACAGTGGTTATAAATGCACTATTTTTAAAAAAGACTTTATTTTTTAGAGCAGTTTTAAGTTCACAGCAAAGTTGAGAGAAAGGTACAAAGATTTCCCTTATCTCCCCTTCCCCACCATGCGTAGCTTCCTCCATTATTAAACTCCCCAACTTGAGTGGTACACATTTGTCACAATCAATGAACCTGCATTGATCCATCAGTATTACCCAGAGTCTATGTTGGGGTTTTACTCTTGATGTTGTGCATTCCATGAGTTTGGACAAATTTATAATGACATATATCTATTGTTATAGTGTGATATGGTTTGGATTTGTGTCCCCACCCAAATCTCCTGTCGAATAGGAGGAGAGGCCTGGTAGGAGGTGAGTGGATCATGGGGATGGATGTCCCCCTTGCTGTTCTTGTGATAGTGAGTTCTCATGAGATCTGATGGTTTAAAAGTGTGTGGCACTTCCCCCTTCACTCTCCTATTGCCGTGTGAAGAAGGTGCCTGCTTCCCCTTCACCTTCCATGTGACTTGTTGAATGATTTTGACCAAAATGCTGATAATTATATGGACAATGAAGTCCAGCCTGAGGTGGTTTCAGATGGAGATGAGGAACTTATTGGGTACTGGAGTAACGTCACTGTTGCTATGCTTTAGCAAAGAGGCTGGAGGCATTTTGCCCCTGCCCTAGAGATCTGTGGAACTTTGAAATTGAGAGAGACGATTTAGGGTATCTGGCAAAACAAATTTCTAGGCAGCAAAGCATTCAAGAGGTGACCTGGCTGTTTCTAAAAGTGTACGCTCATATACATGAACAAAGAGATTATCTGAAACTGGAACTTATATTTAAAAAGCAGAGCATAAAAGTTTGGAAAATTTGCAGCCTGATCATGTGGTACAAAAAAAACCCTGTTTTCTGAGGCAAAACTCAAGTCTATCACCCAAATGTGCATAAGTAAAGAGGAGCCGAATGTTAACGGCCAAGACAGTGGGGGAAAATGTCTCTAGGTCATTTCACAGACCACCACAGCAGACCCCGCCATCACAGGCTTAGAGACCTAGAAGGAAAAAATGGTTTCATGAGCCAGATACAGGGCCAGCTGCTCTGTGCAGCCTTGGGACATGACACCCCAGCTGCTCCAGCCCCAGCCATAGCTAAAAGGGACCAAGGTGTGGCTTGGGCCATGGCTTTAGAGGGTACAAGCCCCAAGCCTTGGTGGCATCCACATGGTGTTGGGCCTATGGGTGCGCAGAAGGCAAGAGGTGAGGTTTGGGAATCTCTGCCTAGATTTCAAAGAATGTATGGAAATGCCTGGATGTCTAGGAAGAAGTGTGCTGCACTGGTGGAGCCCTCATGGAACACCTCTACAAGAGCAGTGCAGAGAAGATATGGGGGGTTGGAGCCCCCATGCAGCATGCCCACTGGGGCACTGCCTAGTGGAGCTGTGAGAAGAGGGCCACCATCACCTAGACCCCAGAACAGTAGACTTACTGACAGCTTACATCATGCACCTGGAAAAGCCACAGGCACTCAACACCAGCCTGTGAAAGCAGCCAAGGGGGCTGTACCCTGCATAGCCACAGGGGTGGAGCTGCCCAAGGCCTTGGGAGCCCACCCCTTGCATTGGCATGACCTGGAAGTGAGACATGGAGTCAAAGGAGATTATTTTGGAGCTTTACAACTGAATGACTACCCTGGTGGGCTTCAGACTTGCATGGGGCCTGTAGCCCCTTTGTTTTGGCCAATTTCTCCCATTAAGAATGGGAGCATTTATCCAATGCCTGCACCCTCACTGTATCTTGGAAGTAACTAACTTGTTTTTGATTTTACAGGCTCATAGGTGGAAAGGACTTACCTTGTCTCAGGTAAAAGTCTGGACTATAAACTTTTGAGTTAATGCTGAAACGGAGTTAAGACTGGTGGACTATTGAGAAGCGATACTTGTATTTTGGAATATGAGAAGGACATGAGATTTGGGTGGTGCCAGGAACAGAATGATATGATTTGGACTTGTGTCCCTGCCCAAACCTCATGTTGAATTGAAGGAGGGGCCTGGTGAGAGGTAACTGGATCATGGGGGTGGATGTGCCCCTTGTTATTCTTGTGATAGTGAGGTCTCATAAGATCTGATGGTTTAAAAGTATGTGGCACTTCCCTCTTCCCTCTCTGTCTCCTGCTGCCATGTGAGGAAGATGCCTGCTTCTCCTTCACCTTTTGCCATGATTATAAGTTTCCTGAGGCCTCCCAGTCATGCTTACTGTTAAGCCTGTGTAACCGTGAGTCTTAAACCTCTATTCTTCATAAAGTACCCCGTCTCAGGTAGTTCTTTATAGCAATATGAGAACAGACTAATACTCAGGGTCGTACAAAATAGATTCACTGCCCTAAAACTTCTCTATGATCCACTCATTCTTCCCTCCCTCTCCCCCTAACTCTTGGCAACTGCTGATCTTCTACCCCCTCTATAGTTTGCCTTTTTCGGAATGTCACATACTTGGAATTATACAGTATATAGCTTTTTAAAATTGGTTCCTTTCACTTTGTAATATGCATTTAAGTTTCCTCCATGTCTTTTCATAGCTTGATAGCTCATTTCCTTCTAGCACTGAATAATATCCCATTGTCTAGATGTACTGCAGTTTATTTATCCATTCACCTACAGCAAGATAATCTTGGTTCCTTCCGTGTTTTGGCAATTGTATACAGAGCTGCTATAAACCTTTGCTTGCAGGTTTTCATGTGAATATATGTTTTAAATGCACTCAGGTAAATACCAAGGACACAACTGCAGGATCCTAAGGTATATATATTTAGTTAAATAAGAAACTGCCAAACTGTCTTTTAAAGTGGCTGTATCATTTTGCATTCCCACCAGCAATGAATGAGTTTCTGTGGTTCCACATCGTCACCAGCATTTGGTGCTGTCAATGTTGTGGATTTTGGCCATTCTAATAGGTGTGTAGTGGTATCTCATTGTTCTAATTTGCATTTTCCTGATGATATATGCAGTGGAGTATCTTCTCATACGTCTGCTTTCCATTTGTATATCCTCTTTGGTCAGGTGCCTGTAAAGGCCTTTTGCTAATTTTTAAATAGGGTTGTCTGTGTTATTGTTCTTTAGGAGTTCTACGTATATTTTGTTAACAGTCCTTAATCAGATAAGCCTTTTGCAATGTTTTCTCTCAGTCTGTGGCTTGTCTTGTCTTTTCTTTTTTTTTTTTTTTTAGAGACGGTCTTTTCATTTTTTTTTTTTTTTTTAGAGACGGAGTCTTGCTCTTTCGCCCAGGCCGGACTGCAGTGGCACTATCTCGGCTCACTGCAAGCTCCGCCTCCTGGGTTCATGCCATTCTCCTGCCTCAGCCTCCCGAGTAGCTGGGATTACAGGTGCCCGCCACCGCGCCCAGTTAATTTTTTGTATTTTTAGTAGAGATGGGGTTTCACCGTGTTAGCCAAGATGGTCTTGATCTCTTGACCTCATGATCTGTCTTTTCATTTTCTTGACAGCATCTTTGGAAGGGCAGAAAATTTTAATCTTAATGAAATCTGCCTTATCATTTCTTTCTTTTATGGGTCATGAATTTAAAAAGTCATTGCTCAGCCCAAAGTCATCTGGATTTTCTCTTATGCTATCTTTTAGAGGTTTTATAGTTTTGTATTTTACTTCTTCAATTTATTTTTTATTAAGGTAAAGTATTCATATATAATTTGCTATCTTTACAATTTCAAAGCATACATTTCAGTGGTAATAAAAACACGTATATTCTCTTTTTTCCACTTTCATCCTCCACTCCTTCCCCCTTTCCTTCCTGGTCTTTGGCAATCACCAATCTACTCTCTATTTTCATGAGATCCACCTTTTTTAGCTCCCACATGTGAGTGAGAACATATGATACGTGTCTTTCTGTGCTTGGCTTATTTTATTTCAAACAATGACCTCTAGTTCTATCCATGTTGCTGCAAATAATAGAATTCTTTTCTTTTTTTTGGCTGAATAATATTCCACTGTGTATATACACCACATTTTCTTTATTCATTCATCCACTGATGGCCATTTAGGTTGATTCCATTTTTTGACTACTGTGAATAGTGCTGCAATAAACATGAGAGTGTAGATTTCTTGCAGCATATTGATTTCCTTTCTTTTGGATATTGTTTTCCTTTCCTTTGGAATTGTTTAATCATATGGTACTTCTATTTTTAGTTATTTGAGAAACCTCTGCACTGTTCTCTATGCCTGTCTTTTGGTATGAGCCATTTTAACTAGGGTAAAATGATAATGCAATGTGATTTTGATTTGTATTTCTCTGATGATTAGTGATGCTGAGCATTTTTTCATATACTTGACATTTCATATACAAAATTTTAGATCTTTTGCCCATTTTTGAATTGCATTATTTGTTTTTTGCTATTGAGTTGTCTGAGCTCCTTATATATTCTGGTTATTAATCCCTTGTCAGATAGATGGAGTGCAAATATTTTCTCCCATTCCATGGGTTGTCTTTTCACTTTGTTGATTTTTCCTTTGCCATGCTGAAGCATTTTAGCTGGATCTAGTCCCATTTGGCCATTTTTGCTTTATTTGCCTATGCTTTCGAGGTCTTACACAAAAAAAATCTTTGCATAGACCCATGTCCTGGAGCATTTCTCTAATGTTTTCTTGTATCAGTTTCATAGGTCTTAGATTTGAGGTTTCAGATGTAAGTCTTTAATCCATTTTGACTTGATTTTTGTGTAGGATGGGAGATGGGGGTTTACTTTCATTCTTTTGCATATAGTTATCCAGTTTTCCCAGCACTATTTATTGAAAAAATTGTCCTTTACCCATTGTATGTTCTCGGCACCTTTGTCAAAAATAAGTTGATTGTAAATGCATAAATGTATATCAGGATTCTCTATCCTGTTCCACTGGTCCATGTGTCTGTTTTTTACGCCAGTACCATGTTGTTTCGGTTATCATAGCTTTGTAGTAAATTTTGAAGTCAGATAGTGTGATGCCTTTAGCTTTGTTCTTTTTGCTCAGTTTTGCTTTTAGTATTCAGGGTCTTCTATCATTCTACATAAATCTTAGGGTTCTTTTTTTTGGTGAAATGTCATTCTGTGAAGAATGTCATTGGCATTTTGATAGGGATTGCACAGAATCTGTAGATTGCTTTGGGTAGTATTGTCATTTTAATAATATTAATTCTTCCAATCCATAAGCATGGAGTATCTTTCCATTTTTTATGTGTCTACTTCTATTACATTTATCAGAATTTTATATAGTTTTTCTTAGTTATTAATACACAATGGTGTATATACACAATGGAATATTATAGTTAGTTATTAATAACTAACTTATTTAGTTAGATTGATTCCCAGGTATTTTATGTTTTTTTGTATTTGTATTTTTTGTATTACATTCATCAGAATTTTATATAGTTTTTCTTAGTTATTAATATATACACATAGTGTATATACACAATGGAATATTTAGTTATTAATAACCAACTTCTTTAGTTAGATCGATTCCCAGGTATTTTATATTTTTTATAGCTATGGTAAATGGGATTGCTTTCTTAATTTGATTTTCAGATTATTTGCTGTTGGTGTATATAAACGCTACTGATTTTTGTATGTTGATTCTGTATCCTGTAACTTCACTAAATTTATCAGTTCTAACGGTTTTTTGGTGGAGTCCTTAGGTTTTTATAGGCATAAGATCATGTCATCTGTGAGCAAGGCTAATTTGACTTCTTCCTTTTCAATCTGGATGAACTTTATTTCTTTCTTTTGCCTAACTGCTCTATTCTCTATAAAACTGCCCTAAACTAAAAAATTATATACATAGTATTAATTCTACCAGTGCATTTTTTACCTTGAAATGTTTTCTTCTGCACATTAGTGTTTTCTTTCAGACTGAAGAACTCCCCTGAGCTTTTCTTGCAAGATGGGTCAGTTTTTGTGTCTGGGAAAGACTATATCTCTCCTTCATATTTGAATGACAATTTTGCTGGACATAATATTCCTAGATGACAGTTTTTTTTTGAAAATATTGTTCCAATACCTACTGGCCTGTTGAGAAGGCTGTTGCCAGACGATCTGGAGCTCCGTTATATGCATTTGCTTCTTATCTCTTGCTGTTTTAAGGACCTTCTCTTTGTCCTTGGCCTTTAGCATTCGATTACTACATGCCTTCAGGTAGTCTTATTTGGGGGTTGAATCTGTTCGGTGTTAAAAGACCTTCCTGTACCTGGATATTTATATCTTTCTCAAGTTTTGGGAAGTTTTCTGTTATTATTTCTTTCAATAAGCTTTTTACCTCTCGCTCAGCTCCCTCTTGAACATCAATGGCTCTTAGATTTGGTCTTCTGAGGTAGATTTCTATATCTTGTAGCCAGTCCTTTTCATTCTCTTTTTTCCATCTTCTGACTGTGTATTTTCAAATAGCTGGTCTTTGAGCTCACTGATTTTTTTCTTCTGCTTAGTTCATTCTGTTGTTGAGAGCCTCAGAAGAGTTCTGAGTTCAGCAAATGTATTTCTCAGTTCCAAGATTTGATCTTTTTTTTGAAAAATTATTCCAATATCTGTCAAATTTCTTTATTGCTTTTCTGTATTATCTTAGAGGTCAATGAGTTTTCTTAAAATTGTTATTCTGAAGTCTCGGTCAGAGGGCTCACAAACTGCTGTCTTGTTAGGGTCAGTTTTGGGATTTTTTTTTTTTTTTTTTTTTTTTTTTTGACGGGAGTCTCACTGTCACCCAGGCTGGAGAGTGCAATGGAGAGATCTCGGCTCACTGCACTCTCCACCTCCCAGGTTCAAGCGATTCTCCTGCCTCAGCCTCCCAAGTAGCTGGGATTATAGGCATGCACCACCATGCCTGGCTAATTTTTTTTGTATTTTCAGTAGAGACAGGGTTTCGCCATGTTGGCCAGGCTGGTCTTGAACTCCTGACCTCAGGTAATCCGCCCACCTCAGCCTCCCAAAGTGCTGGGATTACAGGCTTGAGCCACAGAGCCCGGCCAGGATTTTTGCTTTGTCCTTTTGAGAAGGTCATGATTCCCTGTTTGCTGTTGTTTCTTGTGGGTCTTTCCTATGTCTTTGCACTGGAAGAATTAGTTATTTATTCCAGTTTTCTCTGTCCAGCTTGTTTTGGTTTTTATTGCATATATTTGCTTAACAAATCTTCACTGCTAGGTTGCTACCTTCTTTTCAGCTCTAGGTGGCGCCGTAAGCCCAGGTTTGCCTCAGCTCTAGTAAATGTTTGGCGCACTGAATGTCCCAAATGGATTACACTGGCAGTGTGGGAAGGCAGGCTAGGTAGGGGTTTGTGCCTACAGGACCTGGGAAATGTACCTCCTACAGCATGGTACTGCTGAACAGCCATTCTGATTTGGTGTCTCCTTTGGCCAAGTTGCACAGTGAAGTTTCTGGGGCTGGGAATAATAGTCTCTGCTGGTCTTCAGTGATATTTTCTCTTCAGACAGTCATGATGCTACCTGTGGGTTAAGGCAAGGACAGATCTCCTGCCAGGGAACCCAAGGAGGTGAGGAAGATGGTTGACCACTTCAGTTTTACTTCTTTCAGTGTAGAAATTATGAGGTGGGGGAGATTTTCTGTGTGGGCATAAGGGTAGGGCAGAAGCATCACGAAAGTGGAAGTCCGATTCTCCTACTGGAGTTTTTCCACTTCTCTGTGGCCCCAGGAACTATTTCATCCTCATACTTGGGCTCTGGGTTGTTGCTGGTGTCGATCTTGGTGCTGTATATTTGTTTTTCGTTTTCTGTTGGTGGGGAATGAAGCCAGTATGCTTCTACACTGCCATTTTGGAACCAGAAATCCCTAGTTTGGGAGTTCAAATTTAGGCATCAGAACCATTTTGAGTTAAATTTTGAGATGAGTGGAAGGTCTGTGTCTAGATTCACTTTTTTTGCTGTATGTGGCTGTCCTGTTACGCCAGCACCATTTATTGAAAAAAATATCTTTTTTCAATGGTATTCCCTTTGCTCCTTTTGTCAAAGATCATATGACTTTTTCTATATGGGTCTATTTTTGGACTCTCTGTCTCACTGATCTATTTGTCTGTTCTTCTGCCAGTACCATACTATCTAGATTACTGCAGATTTATATTATGTTTTGAAGTCAGGTGGTGTCAGTCCTCCAACTTTGTTCTTCTCCTTCAATACTATGTTGATTATTCTGGGTCTTCTGCCACTCCATATAAACTTTAGATAGTTGGAGTTCATATGCACCAAATAACTTGCTGGGATTTTGATGGGAACTGTCCAACTATAGATCAAGTTGGGAAGAACTAACATCTTGAGAATACAGAGTCTTCTTATGCATGATCATGAAATCTCCATTTATGTAATTCTTTGATTCTTTCATGAGCATTTTGTAGTTTTCCTCATATAGATCTTGTAATGTATTTTGTTACATTTATACCTGAATATTTTTGGTGGAATGCTAATGTAAATGGCATTTTGTTTTCGATTATTGTGTTTATGTAAATACAAACACAATGGCAAGTGTATTTTAATTTCAAATCCCACTTGTTTTGTGCTGCTATGCGGAAAGCAATTAATTTTTGCATATTAATCATGTATACTGCAATCCAATTATAATTGCTTATCAGTTCTAAGTGTATTTTTTTGATTGATTCTTCCAGATTTTCTACAGACCATCATGTCATCTATGAACAAAGACAGCGTTATTTTTTCTTTCCTATCCTTATAGCTTTTATTTCTTTTTCCTTTCTTACTACACTAGCTAGGACTTTCAGTATGATGTTAAAATGTCAGTGTTGATATTTATATTTCATCCTGAGTGAAGTACTCTATGTTTTGTCATAAGCATTTTACCTTTTGAAGGAGAATGTTCTTTGTGTCTAAGTCACATGAAATCCTTTTCTTTTATATTCCACAATTCTATTACTGTTCAAAATCATGGCATATTTTTGTTTGCTTCCAAATTCAGATTTCTTGTATAATATCAAAACTTTTCTTAGATGTTTTGGTTTACTTTTTTTTCTTACTGGCAGGATTCTATGGCTTCTTATCTATGTCTTTCATATTCTGAAGCTTCTATTCTATATATTACATGAAATCCATGTTATTTTTCTTAAAGGAGGGGAGTTCTCCAATTTCCTATTCTAATTTTGGAGCAATTGCTTTCTAAGCATGTGGGAAAACTATCATAGAATCTTTCTTCTTTGGAGTATCTAAAGAAGTATATTTCACCATTTCTTATACTCCATATTTCTCTTTTGCTTGATTACCACCCTTATCTTGATGGAGTACATCCTGAGTTAAGTTCCTTAAAAAAGGTATGTGCTAGGCAAAATGTGAGAGTTCTTACATATTTAAAAAGTATTTTGCCCTAACACCTGCCTGACAGTTAGATGGGCAAAGAATTCTAGGGTTCTGGTTCTAGGTGGTAGACTAAGCATATATAATTAACTATTCTTCCTCCTGAAACCATAATGAAATGATAAAGTAACACAAAAGGAAATAAATCCACAAAATTGAAAAGGAGAAGAGAAGAGAAAGAATGAAAAAAACTGAAAAGAGATAATTGACAAGAGATTTAAAGAACATCTCCCTAAAACTGTGTAACAAACTGCCCAGGCAGTGCTAGAACTCTTAAGGTAGGTATGATATCCAGCTCATCCCTAAAAGGCTCTCCTCATTCCATGGTTGAGAGGCAGGAAGGCTTATTGGCCAGTTCCCACTCATACAGGGAGAACAGAAAATTCAAGTTGAAAAACACACTGGCAGACATTATCAGAGGAAACTAAATAACAGCTATTAAAAATAAATGGCTGGGCACGGTGGCTCATGCCTGTAATCCCAGCACTATGGGAGGCTGAGGCAGGCGGATCATGAGGTCAAGAGATCGAGACCATCCCTGGCCAACATGGTGAAATCCCGTCTCTACTAAAAATATAAAAATTAGCTGGGTGTGGTGGCACACGCCTGTAGTCCCAGCTACTGGGGAGGCTGAGGTAGGAGAATCGCTTGAACCCGGGAGGCAGAGGTTGCAGTGAGCCAAGATTGCACCACTGCACTCCAGACTGTCTCAAAAACAAAACAAAACAAAAAAGGTCTTCACTTTAAATATAAAAGGATTAAATATCATCTGACATATACAGAAAACAAAAGTCTGAATGAGATAAAAATAAACACAATGCCTGATTTGGGCTAAAAAAAACAGAGAAATCAGAAAAGTAGTAAAGATTATCCTTAAACCAATCACTTAGCCTATAAACCAACCAACCAAAGTAACCTCAGAGATTTTTATTTTTAATAATGGTCAGTTCCTTTCTTTTTAGATAATTTAATAACAGTGTAGATAAGAAAAGTCACAATCAGAACTCACAGTAATCTCGAACTAAATTAATATAATCTAGCATAGGCTTCCACGGTAGCCTTGGCTCCATGTTTGTTCTTCTATATCCAGTAGTGCATGCAAAAAAGAACTGTAACAAATGGGGACACCTTTGGATGTTGGTATTTTTAAAGTCAAACAATCCTGGCTCATTTGAGAATCTAGTGAACACAGGCATTCAAGGAAATTTATTTCAAATCACCTAGAAATTCAAATTTAAGTAACAACATTTAAATATATGGTACTGTCAAGGTAAAATTACAAAACAGCAACCCAAAACACAGGAGATAAATGTATCTCACAAAATAGTCAGCTGACTTACCCTGGGAAATTGTATTGAAAAGTGCGGGATCAATGGCAGGTATAGTCTGTGGAGTAGGTTGGATAGTATTACTTGCTACACCTGCAAATCAGAAAAGCATAAATGGGCATAAAAGTATTACACCTTTTAATTATACAGTAGGGCAGCACTTAAAAATCATGCGGCAATTTCATTACTTTGCTTATTTTCTAGAAACATCAATGGATTCTAATTTGACATACTTAGTTGATGTTGGAGGATATCAAGTGTTTACATATGTGTATGGGCTATGCATTTCCTAACATGTATTTTGTCTAATGCTTCGGATTACTTCTCAATTAAAGCTTACCAAATATCTGTAGAAGTAGCAGACTCCCTACCTTTCAATTTCTCAGCCAATTAAATAATTTGGTGATAAAGTAGAACATAATTCTAATTTAGTTTAACTTAGAGGATGAATCCAATTTCATCACCGTGCAGGAAATTACAAATTAACATTTGTAATTTTCTAGTTTACACATTTTAAGATGATATTTTTACATATCCAATAAACAATTATCCGATAAACAACTGTTTTGACTTTGTTAGAACGTTTCAAAACTGTCATATCAATGAATAACTTAGCATTCTTGATTAATGGTAAGGAATATACTAAAGTTGAAGATTATTTATTAATCATCTAAAAAACTAACAAAAAGTGTTAAAAGTTCCCCCAAAAAAGGACTGAAATGATTCAATCAGCAGGAAAATAAAATGAGGAAAAGTTGATTACTCCAAATCAATGGAGTTAAACAGTCTCTCAAGATGGACTGTTTGCCAAACTAATACACTGAATTCGAATAGGCAATTTGTAGAAAGGGTAAAGTGGGAAAAATACTGGAATAAGAAAAAGGAAACAGAGAAAAGGGTTAAAATAAATAGGAAGTTTCTAGGGGAATGGATATATATCCACTGAGAGTTCTAGAATAACGGTTTCCCAAAAGATGGCTGAAGTTCTAAAATTTTCTAAAGGTCTAAAGTTTTTCTGGTATGAAGTTCTAAAGTTCTTCTGGTATGAAGTTTTGACTTTTAAGATTTTTCTCACCCCCAACCTAAGAGAAAAAATGGTTTAAATATACATTATTTACCTCACATAATTGTGTTTCAGGACAAACTCGCTCTGTATTTATACCCTTTGGAACTATTAAAAGCCATATAAATCTTGCTTTTTAACTAAAAATTGAAAAATTTTAAAGTACACAAGGATACAGAGGAAAGGTGAAATACAAATTTTATATAGTACAAAAAAATATAAAGGAGAAAGCCTGCCTCTCCTACTCCAAAATTTAGGGCTAGTACCAGTTTCTATGACACCTTTCCACCCACCTACAAATAACTGTGTGTCCAATCCAATCTATATATATGTCAATGCTGCTCTCTGCTAAGAAATTTGTGTACTTGTCTAAACCAAAATCTTCTAGAAGGCATACTTTGTGTGTGTGTTTTGCAAATGGTAGTAAGTTCTGCATACTATACTGTTTTATGCATTTTTCACTTAATGTGTCCTAGCAATAATTCCAGATTAATATGTATAAATCTGTCTTGTTGTTTTTAATGGTTCCATAGTGTCCCATTCTCTGCATGCATAGTTTATAAAGCAATCCATTACTGATGGACATTTAAGTTTTAATTTCCAATCTTTTGCTATTACAAATAATGCTACAGTAAATATTCTTATATACTGTGTATATGAATATATTTATAGAAAACTGTATAAAAGTATAAATGTAAAGTGAGAGGACAGACAAATTTTAGGCTGACCTATTCAATGACTATTTTTTGCTTGATTTTGATAAGTACTCACCAAATATATTTAAATTATAAACATCTGACAATTTTCTCCACAAAACTTGCCAAACACTGAAAGGCACATAAATATATATTATTTTAAAAATGCTAGAATATAAAATCTGAGATGGATCTTCAGACTAGTCATGTCTAGTGCTTTGAAACAGGTGTACCTAGGCTTATGTAGATTACATGTCATTCATATACATCTTAAAAAACAAGGTAAATCTACTACACTCTAACGGTCCAATCTATAGATCAATGCCATTCGTTGCTAAGTAATTTGCATTTCTGCCTAAATTAAAATCCTCCAAACAAATCTCTATTTATAGAGAAGACTATCCAGAAAGTGTGATTAAACAGACTCCTGAAAGAACACAGCATTTGGAGAGACACAGAAAAAGGAAGAAAGACATGTTACCTATATTGTCTATGAGGAACAGTATAAGGAAAGAATGAGTGAAACCTTAGTGTAATCATGAGAAATAGGGTTGAGAGAAATGCGTAGGCCAGAGTATCAACAACAGGATATCAAAGCTTACAGAAGAATGCAAACGTGGTACTTCTGACACAAGTACACAGCCTACATTTTGATCTATGAAGTGAGCTGCATTTTACAATGAAAGGCTAGCCTTAATCATAAAATAATTTTATTATTTAATCTAGCTTTATTACTAAAATCTTCTCCTGTAATATGAACTATAAAAAGCTTATGTTTCTTGAGAAAGAAAAAAACACACTGTATCAACTACATGTGATATCTGTGCAGTGTTGAAAGCACAAGAAGCAAACACTTCGCCTGTTTAAACAATCACTATCCCTGTCCTCATTGCACCCCCTTTGCTTTTTTGTGGAAGAACTAAAAACTGCAAATTAGTACATACTATTCTTTTCAGTTATCTTAAGGATTTCCCTTTGATAAAAGTGCATCCTGGACCTTTATATGAGAGAAAATAAATCATTCTTAACGTGAGTAAGAGGGGAAACATTTGCTATTATTTATATATTAGAAATGTTATTTTGTTTTTTATTAGGCAACTATGAACTTCTTTTTTTACTGTTTCAAATATAATAGAAAAAAAATCTGGGGCTAAAAGGAGGAGATTTCAACATCTCAAACCAATCTTAAGGGGAAATATACTATCAGAAAAGTAGGTTTTAATTTGAGAGGATTTTAGTTCCTTAGAGGAAGGAACATAGAAGGCACAGGGCTAAAACATGAAGTCAAAAAAACTTGGATTCAAATCCTGGTTCTGTCATTACTGGGTATGTTTGTTTTCTTAGAATAATTGCTTAGTCTCTTGAGAGTTTGTAAGTTAAAGACAGTAATACATAATATAGTTGCTGCAAGAATAAGTGTGGAAATTAGCCATGATAATCATTTGACTGGTAAGGCTACAAGAGTATATAAAATATGATAGGATCTTGTTCTATAAAAGTTCTGAGTTTTTTAGTTTTATTCTTCCCTCTAAGGAACAAAAGAGAGAGAAAACAAGAGGCTCATGCTAGAGTTAACCAGATCAAATTGAACTGTTTATGACAGAAAACTTTCTAATGGAAAACCACCTAATACTTATCTTTATGTCATGAATATTCTAGCCAGGAGATACATTGTGTATTAGTTTGAACATATAAGACTATCAATACTTTATCATTTTTGTTACACAAAACTAGCAATTTCATATGGATCAATCTATTATAGCCCTCCTATTAAAAGTGTTTTCTCTTTTGTATACTCATAGAGTGTATCTATATATAAAATACATATTGATGTGCCTATACTACAACTCTGCCTTGAGATATACTGTCTAAAACAAAACTTCTTGGACAGTCTTTCTATAAGGTTAATATCCTACCCCCAGTTGTGATACTTCTCTTGATTCGCATAATAATTTTAAGTGTTCATTAACTTGCCATTAAATACTCTGACTTTCCTTGGCACAGAAATAGGAAGGAAGAGGAAAAAATAGAGGGAAAGGAGGCTAATTTGCTGAACACTGATTTTGTGACAGGCCTACTACTAGTCCATTTTTACAGTTTTTCCCTTTTAATAATTAAAATAACCATGAGAAGTAAGTATGATTAATTTCATATTAGAAACAGGAAAAATTAAGGTCATGAGAAGTTAAATATCAGCTGAGTTTATGCTTTAGCATGGGGTAGAAACAAATAACCAATATGATTTGCCTCCTAAATGCATTTTATTTCCCTTTGGCTCCTCTATGAGAATGCTTGTGTCTGGGACTCTTGATCAGGATTTAAACCTTCAAGTATAATTTGAACAGTATTCATCTAAGGCAAACAGATCTAAGTAGCTGGTTTCACTTCCATTATTCTACACTGGAAATAATGAGTATTTCTAAACATAATAAAATACTTAAAAGTGTTCCAACAAATTTTACTTCCAAAACAAATGCAAATAGGTTTGTCTATTAATGTCATTACATAGGCCATAAAATATTGAAAAGCCAGGGTCAAATATGCTGAATGAAGACACAAAAAGAGATCAGTGCTAAAATCATCATTTCATCAATAATCTTAAAGAAAACGTTAGCAATATTTTTGCAAATATAAACTTGAAAGTTTCAAAATAGGAGGAAAGACACTAATCATACTTGATGTTACAATGGTCAAAATAGAAAACTTGTGTATAATGTAATTCATGCAAAATTTGGGTAAAATAAAAAAAATTTGGGTAAAATAAGGCTGACAAATGAAAGTCAGTAAAGTAATAGTGTGTTACATAATAGGAACAGTAGAAATCAGGGCTTGAAGGATGACTGTCATTCCATTAATTAAGTATTTTAAAGTGTTTGTATAGTTTAGTACCATAAGTCACCTGGGATAAAAGTAAATTTTTAAGAAAAGTTTTTGAAAAAATTAAATGTAAAATTTAAATTATAGCTGCAAGTGTCCTACTTGGAGATAAACGTGACACTCTGTCAACAATGCAATTAAAGGGAAGAGTAACTGAAATTTTGTCAAAGTGTCTTTACTGACCCTGACTTAACTACTGAGGACTAACTTTGTCAGATTTTTAAAAATAAAAACATACACATACAGTACTGATTTATTCAAAGATAGTAGGTCTCTCTTTCCTGTTAGTTTTTTAAAGTGTCATATTTGTAAGGTTAAAAAAAAAACCCAAATCCCTCCTTTCACCTGTCTATGATTTCATTGTTACTGAGATTTTATGCCTCAAAGCCCACTCCCCATCATCAATAATACCCATGTTGAGGGCAGAGGCATAGTCCTAAGGGAATGAAACAAACCTAGGTATCACAGTGAGACCCTGACTGACACATCCTAATATCAACTCCACTCACCTCCGAGCTATTCTAAAACAATAGTGAGGGGAAAAGAAAGGGAAGAGAAGAAAAAGAAAAACAGCAATATATATGAAAAGCATGGAAACCAATCTTATTAATAAAATATAAGGTTAAGGGTAATCAATGCACATAATACTTGTAATTTCTCAAATAACTAGAATACAACTAATATTAAAATTTTAATGAAAATAATTTAATGTTTCTTGTGGGTTCAAATGGAATTCAAGGAACTTGTCATGTTTTCACGACCATCATTATGAGGCACACATGTGATAAGAAATGCAGTTCTTATTTATAAAAGGGGAATTAAATAAATCATTGAGTTATAGTTTCCCACCTGTGCTGTGAGGCACTTCTGCTGGTGTATTAGCTGGAGCGTGTGCACCCGGAGGAATCTGTATTCCAGTATAGTTGCCTGATGGCATGTTGCTTGGGTCGTAAGTTGAAGATGATGATGGCTGAGTTGGCTGAGTGGGCAGAGAGGCTGCTCCAGCATCTTCATTTTCTTCAACATCTATCAGATCACGTATACACAATGTTATAGTAGGTATTTTGAAATACAAGTGCTAAGTATTCTTATTTCATTATACACATGACAAATGGAATCTTTAAATGCAATTCTATTTAATGCAGTGGAGAAGCAAGCTCTATTCTTAAAACAATATTTTTAATTTTTTTATTTTCTTAAAAAATGTAATTGTACCTGACAATATGATTATCACTTCTTTCAGGTTAATATTTTTTAATTCTATAAAATCTTTGCATATAGTGTATATATACACACATATATATATATATATATATTTTTTTTTTTTTTTTGAGACGGAGTCTCACTCTGCTGCCCAGGCTGCAGTGCAGTGGCGTGATCTCAGCTCACGGCAAGCTCCACCTCCTGGGTTCACACCATTCTCCTGCCTCAGCCTCCCGAATAGCTGGGACTACAGGTGCCTGCCACCACTCCCGGCTAGTTTTTTTTTTTTTTTTTTTTTTTTTGTATTTTTAGTAGAGACGGGGTTTCACCGTGTTAGCCAGGATGGTCTCAATCTCCGGACCTCGTGATCTGCCTGCCTTGGCCTCCTAAAGTGCTGGGATTACAGGCATGAGCCACCACACCCAGCCTATGTTTTTCTTTAAAATAAACTTTCTTTAAACTTATGAAGACTCAAGGACATTTCTGGCAAAACATGTCACATTTATGCTATCCAAGAAGAACTCCATTTTCTGACAGCTGACTTTTACTTAAGATTTACCACGTACTAGCTACTAAATGATTATCTGTTCAATGCATTTAGCTAATAAACAAAAACAGAGGAATAAAATTTTGCATTTAGCTATGCAGAAAGAAATAAGATATTTCATTTTGAAAAGTTCTGAAATGCAAACTTTTAAAATATACTGTATCATGAGCCAAATTTGAAAACTACTTTGAAAAACTGAATTTTGAGTATAAAATGACCATCAGCCGCTACTGGGAATCACAGTAACTTAAAATAAAAGCAAGCTAGAGCTACAGATTCATCAAAGAGAATAGATCTTATTGCTTTCTACCACATTTTTAAGTAACTTTTTTGTCTGATTATAAACAGGCTATTCAATGTAGCTAATTTCAAACAAGAAAAAAAGTTAAATTTACCTAATCTGAGATGAGCATTTTATCAAGCAACCTTGTGGATGTATTTATATTTTACATACATTAACACGACTTTCCCCAATACTGGAGAACTCTAACATTTATACATTCTGGGAAAGAAAAAAGCTCCACAACATAAAGGCACTAGAGCATGACCAAAAGCTGGTAGAAACGAGAGTAAGGGTAAGAGGAAATCTTACCAGGTAACATTTGATTTTATGTGGCTTTTCATCTGAGGGCACTCAATAGTCTACACAAAAGAAAGTTGCCAAGAAGTGAGCCATGAAATGTTTGTATGAACCCCAACTAAACACCTACAAGCGCCTGAATTATGCACACTCAGGTGAGACTCTAGGGGGCCCTGGAGAAAAGCAACTTAAAGCTGAAAGAGGGGGACAAAGTTTGAGTTCTGGCAAGTCAATGGTCTGCTGGAATAAGAATCAAGACTTTGCAGAGAAAGATAACAGGATGCAGAGGAGCTTCAACATGTTATCAACAAATAGAAGTTATTAAAAATTAGGGAAGAAAAGGAAAATGTGAAAAAAAGAGTCTACAAAAAAGACCTCAAAATGACCCTGATATTGAAAATCAGCAAAAAAGCATTTTAAAGCGCTATGATAAATTTGTTCAAGGCCATAAAGTAAAACATAGACATAACAAATGAAAGAGAAAAAATTAACCGGGGGGAGAAAAACTGTAAGAGAAAAAAAAAACAGATGGTATTAACAGAAAGGAAATGGCAAAATAGGTTTAAATCTAGCTATAGCAATTACATTAAATGTAAATGAACTAAACACCATGTCTCACACAGGGGTTGAGAGACAGAATAAAAAAGTGCCTATATGCTTTTTGCAGGAAATGTACTTAAAAACACAAAGATCTAGATTTGTTTAAACTAAAAGGATGACAAACCATGTAAATATCCAGCAGACAAAAGCCGGTGACTAATTTTAGTAACAGACAAATAGAATCACTGACAAGGAATATTAACTGAGATAAAAAGGACCATTTCATAAGGATTAAAACATCACATAAATACCAAGCTGACAAAAGCTGGGGTGGCTAACTTTAAAATCAGGCCAAATAGAATTCGTAACCAGGAACATCAGCAAGATATAGTGGCATGTTCCATAATAATAAAAAGGTTAGTTCATAAAAAATAACTATAAAGGTACATGTGCCTAATATAATAACAGAGTCTCAAAATGAAACAAGCTGACAGAACTAGTAAAACCACTGTACTTGGAGATTTAACAGAGAACATCATAAGCAATAACTGCAGAATACATTCTTTTCAACTGCACATGGGACATTCACCAAGACAGATCATATGCTGGGCCATGAAAGAAATCTTGGTAAACTACAAAACACCGAAATCTTTTATAGTATGTTCTCTGACTAAAATGGAATTGAATTAGAAATCAGTAAGATATCTAAAAACACCTCAAACATTCTGAAATTAAACAATATATTTATAAATAATCCATTACTCAAAGAAGAAATCACAAAGAAAACTATAATTATGGTGAACTGAGTGATACCAAAATTTGCAGGATGTCACTAAACCAATGCTTAGAGGGAAACTGAAAGATAGATTTAAATTCTTCTATCAGAAAAGAAAAATTTAAAGATCAAAGATCTACATTTCCTCCCTAAGAAGCTAAAAAAAAAAAAAAAAAAGCAAATTAAACTCCAAGTGTGCTGCAGGAAAAAATAAAAGGAATAGAAAATAAAGAAGAAAAAAACTGTACTAAGTACTTGTTGAGATAATAAAAAAAATTAAAACATCTCTGTCAAGAGACTGGGAGGAAAAAGAGGAAACAGCTATTATGAATATGAGAAATGAAGGAGGTGATATCAAATACATCCTACAGACATTAAAAGGACAGTGAAGACACTAAGAAAATATTACGCCAATAAATGGCACCACCTCAGGGAAATGGACAAATCACTTGAAGATACAAAATACCATAATTCACCCAAAAAGAGACGATCTGAACAGTCCTAAATCTATTGGGGAAGCTGAATTCATGGTTAAAAACCCTCCTACAAAGAAAATGCATAGCCTAGATGGAATAAGCAGTGAATTATATCAAACATTCAAGTAAGAAAAAATACCAATCTTATGCAAACACTTTCAGAAAACAGAGAAGGGATTACTTTCACCTTGTTTTATGAGGCCAGTGTAACCCTGATACCAAACCTCACAAATACTGAAATGTAGACACACAAATTCTTAGTATCAGAATCAAATCAGCCATATAATACAAGGCCTCATCATGACTAAGTTTACCAATGAGTGCAGGGTTGGTTCAACATTTGAAAATCAATCAATGTAACTCATATTAACAGAAGAAAAAAAGTCCTATGATAATTTCAATAAGTGCATAAAAAGCACTTGACAAAATTCAACATCCATTTATGACAAAACTTCTCAGCACCCTAGAAATAAAGATTTCTCAGTATCACAAAGGGCAAAAAACAAAACAAAACAATGGACATATTTATTGCCACTGGTACAACAGGCAAGAAAAAGAAAGAAATGAGGATTAGAAAGGAAGAAGCAAAACTGTCTCTCCTTGCAGATGACATAATTATCTACATACAAACTCTCAAGGAATTTACAAAGTAATTATCAGAATCAATAGGTAAATTTAGCAAGGTTGCAAGATAAAAGATTATACAAAAATCAATTGTAATTCATATTAGAAGCTAACGACTGGAAAACCAAATTAAAAAATTAATTTCATTTGCAAGAGAATGAAAGGAGACAAAATACTTGAAGTAAATTTAACAAAAGAGGTAAAAACCTCTACTTCAAAAAATCTAAAATACTGCTGAAAGAAATTACAGAAAGCTTAAATAAATGGAAAGATATATTATGTTCATGTACTGAAAGACAATTAATTCTCCCTAAATTTAATACTAATCATAATGCCAGTCGGCATTTTTTCTAAAAAAGAGAAACTGAAAATCTAATTATAAAATTTATGTGGAAACTCAAAGGACAGAATAGTTAAGATAAAGGAAAAAGAAAAGAAGATTGAGTTACTCAGCAGATGGGTCAGAGTAATACACCCAAATGAGGAACGTGTTGATTCCAAAATCCAAGTGGGTCCACTAGGCACGGTACCTCTCTTTTCTTGGTCGTAGGAGGGGCTAGATGCAACAATATCACCTTATTATGAATATCTTGACATGCCCCATATCACTGGACCTTTAGAAATTTCACTGAGGTCTCTGAACTTTAGTCAGATTGATTTCCCATTCTGTGAGAAGCAAATGTCTCACCACTAAGTCCAGAGTAGTTGCTCACTAGGTCCAATCAGCATAATGTCATCAATATAACGGACCAGTGTAATATCTTGTGGAAGGGTAAGAAGGCTATTAAGATCCCTGCAAACTAAATTGTGACATAGAGCTGGAGAGTTGATATACCCCTGAGGTAGGACAGTGAAGGTGTACTGCTGGCCATGCCGGCTGAAAGCAAACTGCTTCTAGTGAACCTTATGGACAGGTATGAAGAAAAAGGCACTGACCAGATCAATAGCTGTATATTAGGTACCAAAGAATGTTAATTTGCTCAAGTAATGAAGCCACAACTGGTGCAGAAGCTGCAACAGGAGTCACATAAAGGATCATAATAAAGAATAATGAGTAATGAATTATAATCACTGAATAAATTCATGAGCCCATATTGATGTAAATAATTAAATGAATAAACACACACATTTATTTATGTATAGACTGGAAAGTCCATCCTTATGGTAGAGTGCCAACTAATTAAAATAAAAAGAATGATAAATCATCAATGAATGCTAAACCCAGGGGGTGAAGTTGCATAAAAAATATAGGATATTTACATAATATCAAAGTATCTTCCACAAATTACTTATTAATAGCAAAGGGAAAAATAATTTTAATGGGGAATAACCCAGAAGACACCACATTACCCAAGTGATCAGTTAATATCACCAATATTTCACCAAAATCGTATACTTATAATGTTAAGGCACGGAGGAAACAACTTTATTTTGGGCTATTCTGCAAAAAATGCATAGGGTTAAACTAATTATGAGGCAATGTCAGACGAACAAATTGAGGAACAGTTAAAAAGTAACTGTACTTTTCAAAAGCATCAAGGCAAAGAAACACTAGAAATCCTGGGGAGCTACTCCATATTAAGGAGACTAAAGAGATATGGCACCCAGATGCAACGTGTGATCTATGTGCATGAGGAAGAAAACTACAAAGGGTATTACTGAGTCAACTGCTAAAATCTGAACACAGACGGAGATCAGATGATACACTAAATAAATACTATACTTCTCGATTTTGATAAGTACACTGTAGTAAAAAGAATGCCACTATTCTTAGGAAATACAGAAGTACTCAGGAGTAAAAGAGCATATCTCTAATTTACTAACAAATACTTCAAAATATATATATAATGATATCCTCTTGTGAAGCCATAAGCCATTTCTAAGGAGATACTGCTAAAAATCATGACATTAACACCAGATTATGACACCAGGTTGTATTTTAAAATTTTACACACACACACACAAATATATAAAATAACACCTCATGTCCTTTCTTTTTTATATGTGGTAGGGGGAGTGGGGAGAGAGAAAAGGGGACAAGGGGTGAGAAAGAGGGACAGACTATGAATCAATGAGAGAATGTTTAATTCTGGATCAAAGGCATACTGGAATTCTTTATATCATTCTGGCAATTTGCCAGTAAATTTAACATTGTATCAAAACAAATTTACCATATAAAATGAGTGGTTTCAATGATCTACTGTTCTTTTTTTTATATCATTAATTCTACATACAGATGCTCATCAACATATGATGGTGTTACATCCCAATAAACCCACTGCAAGTCAAAAATCTAAGTAAAAAATGCATTTAAAACACCTAACCTACTGAACATCATAGCTTAGCCTAGCCTACATGAAACATGCTCAGAGCACTTACATTAGTGCAAAATCATCTAACACAAAGCCTTTATATAATTTAATAAATACTGTACTGAAGGTGAAAAACAATGACTGTAAGGGTTCTCGAAGTACAGTTTCTATTGAATGCATATTGCTTTGCTATATTCTTAAAGGTGAAAAAGTATATGTTAAATCATAAGTTGAAGCCTGTTTGTAATATCTATTCAAATGTCATGGTGATGTGGTATTCAGCTAGAACTTAATACACAGTACTGTTTTCAAAAGTATATACTCTTTTGTTCTTTATCTAAGTTAACTAAGTACAATATCTATTATTTTCTACTGGTTTTCCTAGAAATTCAATGCCAGAACAATAGACAATTAGGTTTTTGTGAAATATACTACCTTTTACACTTAGACTATGTTCCAAGAGTTAATCCTAAAACACAACAGAATATAATTCTACACTCAGAAAAAGAAAACAATCAAAGTCTTAAAGAAGACTTTTCTCACACAAATTCAGATTTAATGACATTATATCTTGTAGATATATAGGCTATCTTTGAGAAGACATTATTAGAGGTTATGACATTAAGCCCTGATTATGACAACAGGTTATGTTTTAAGTTAATGAGTTGAAAAAGTATGCAGTGAAAATATTCTCCTTTATATTGTAGAGGATTTCTTATTAGTATTCTGTAGCTTACAATTTTCTACTATCCAGAAACTCCATCAAATCTGTATGAAAATAAATAACAGAAATGACAACTTCCATTTAAGCTGACTTTTGGAAAACAAAAACTATCTACATTTAATAATCTATTTAGTTAGCATTATTAATCGTAAGGGCCTACAATAACCATTTCAGAACAAAACAGATCAACGTGATAATCAAAATGCACACTTCCTACTTTCAAAGGCAGAATGTTAAAGAGTTTTAAGATTAGAGAAGTTACTGATATTGAAAGAATGCCAAAAACCCCAAATTGACAATTCATTAGGTATTTCAATATACCTAAAATGCAACATCTAAAATAGTCCCGAAAAGTAAAACGGCTAGTTGGTTTCACAAAAAATTTCTAGGGTGCATTTAAAAACCAGATAATTCCACTGTTCCAAAGCATAGAAAAAGACTAGAAACATTCTGATTATATTTATGAAGTAAGCATAACATCATAACATTGATACCAAAAAGGAAAACTGTAGACCATCTTCAGTTATAAATGTCAACATAAAAATCGTAAATGATATAGTAGTGAACTGAACCTATCAGCATAATAAAAAAAAATATATCATGACCAAGTGGGGTTTATTACACAATGTAAAACTGGTTCAATAATAGGCAATCTTTCAATATAATTCATTATAATAATAAAGAGATTAATTAGATTGGGGTTGGCCAACTATGGCCAGTGGGCTGGCAGCCTGCTATTGTAAATAAAGCTTTACTGGAACACAACCACTCATTTTTTTTTACATATTATCTATGGCTACTTCTGTACTACAACAGCAGAGCTAAACAGCTGCAACAAAGACAGTATCATTCATAAACTGAAAATATTTATTATCTGATCCTTTAAGAAAGTTTACTGATGCCTGCATTGGATAATTAGCTTCACAAATGCATAAAAGTGTGTAACAAAATGCAAGGATCGTTTGGAATTTTCTCAGTTCCAAGAACAGTGGTCGTTCTCTTTATAACCATCTATTTACTATGTCTAATACATAAAAAACAAGTAAGTGAAAAAAGGTTTCCCTTTTCTATTACACATTAACTGAAAGGCCAAGTAAAATAATAAGACCTTTATTTTTTCGTGATTAAAATTTGTAAAACGCACTGTGTGATGGTAAAATTTTCCTGTACATATCAAGTTAAAAAAAAAAACAGAGCCAGGTACAGAACAGTATGTATATTACCAGTTGTATGAAAAAATGGAGCATATGTGTTTCTACTTGGTAGTAAATTCATAAAAAATGATCTCTGTAAAGATACACAAAAAAACTAAAAACAATGCTTACTTGAGTTTTGGTAGGATCTGGGAAGATGCGGGATGTGGTAGACAGGAGAAATTCACTTCATATTTTTTATATACTCTATGATTTTTCTGAACCATGTGAATGTATTACTAACTCCCCAAATAACCTACACAACTCAAATAGATTTACAAAAAATGATATAGTATTCTTTGTGGTTTGAAAACATTTTATAAATTATAAATGGATTGCCTTTCCTATATAACAGGAATGAAATCTGATTAAAAGTAGGAGGCTGGGCACGGTGCCTCACGCCTGTAATCCCAGCACTTTGGGAGGCCGAGGCGGGTGGATCACAATGTCAGGAGATCGAGACCATCCTGTCTAACACGGTGAAACCCTGTCTCTACTAAAAATACAAAAAAATTAGCCAGGTGTGGTGGCAGGCGCCTGTAGTCCCAGCTACTAGGGAGGCTGAGGCAGAAGAATGGCATGAACCTGGGAGGCAGAGCTTCCAGTGAGCAGAGACTGTGCCACTGCACTCCAGCCTGGGCGACAGAGCGAGACTACGTCTCATAAAAAAAAAAAAAATAGGAGACAGATAAGTCACTTTGTTGACATGGACAGCTATTACAGCAGTTTGACCTTCATTTCTATTTCTCACTGTCCCTAAGTTTATGATTTTATACTTAACTTTCATTGATTCTGGGCCTGATGAAAACAAAACTGTATTGTTCCCTCCAAAAACTTTGAGTAATCTACTGAATAATTATGATTCTACTAAGTCCTTTTACTCAGAATAAATAAATACATACCATTATCTTCTTCAATTCCAACAGGGCCTGCTTGAGGAGTCTCCCCATTCTTTAAACAATTATGGATGTATGTTGCCTTCCATCTGGCATACTTCCTGTGTTTCACATTCTAAAAGAGAGCATTTTTATATCAACATTGGACTATGGTAAAGAAGTAAAAAGTAAACATTTATGATGACCTGTATCATATTTCTGAGATAAAACCTATTTCTGCAGATTACAGCTCTAAAAGAAACTGGCAATACCTCACCCTATTGTTGGAATCCACCAAGTATTTAAGGCTTGACAGAATTCATGAAAAGCTATTGTCCTCAAAACATATGCCCAGTTCTCTTTTATCATATAACATTTCAGAAAGGATATGCAATGGAAAAACAGGAGTGTCCTTCCAGCAAAATTTGCAACTCTTCTGCACAGGGGAGAAATAGGCTAACGTAGAATTCTAAGACTAAATATAAAAATAACAATAGATTGAATTATTTTCACTAAAGACAAAGAAAACAGATCTGTACAAATCAAGAAAAAAATAAAAAGAAAATTAAGATGTGGTGGTTAAAGCAAATGCTAGACTGATAGGCAGGTAAACCTGACTTTTTAACTAGTCACATGCTAGTTAACAGCTCTGAACCTCAGTTACCCTGATTCTAAAAAGGGAAAAATAATAACTCATTGGGTTAACTGAAAAGATCATGAAGAACCTGTTAGCTGCCTCTTCTTCTATGCCTTAAAACTAATGTAACTTGATATGCTAATGTTACAGGATATAAGATAAAAATTTGCTTTAAAAAATATAAAAATCTCTTATAATTTTGGATGTGCTAGTGATTTTTAGTTTATATTTTCAACTGACCTTTATAGTGGCATCGTTATCACTTGGGAACTTGTTAGAAATGCAGAATCTTCAAGCCCACCCCAGATCTACTGAACCTGAACTACAAGTGCCAGCCTGCACCTGCACTACAAGACCCCCAGGTGATTTATATGCAATTAGAGTTCCAGAGCGAACGTGGTTTTACTATTTGAAAACAAGCGCGGTGACTCATGCCTGTAATCCCACCACTTTGGGAGGCTGAGGCAGGCAGATCACGAGGTCAGTTGTTCAAGACCAGCCTGGCCAACATAATGAAACCCTGTCTCTATTGAAAATACAAAAATTAGCTGGGCGTGGTGGCACATGCCTGTAGTTGCAGCTACTCGGGAGGCTGAGGCAGGAGAATCACTTGAATTCGGGAGGCAGACGCCACTGCACTCCAGCCTGGGCAGCAGAGCGAGACTCTGTCTCAAAAAACAGAAAGAAATAAAGAAATAGAGGGCTAGGCACAGTGGCTCATGCCTGTAATCCTAGCACTTTGGGAGGCCAAGGAGGGTGGATTGCCTGAGCTCAGGAGTTGGAGACCAGCCTGGCCAATAGAGACCAACCCCGTCTCTATGAAAAACACAAAAAATTAGCCGGGCATGGTGGCACACACCTGTAATCCCAGCTACTCAAGAGGCTGAGACACGAGAATCACGTGAACCCAGGAGGCAGAGGTTGCAGCGAGCCAAGACTGCGCCACTGCACCAGCCCAGCTCCAGACCTCCTCCCGGCCAAAAAAAAAAAAAAAATAGAGTATCCTTTTGCAAAGATCCACGAAGTCATTGATAAGTATAAATGTAGGAGGTGGTCCAGATACTTAGTTGAATATTCTATAATGTGAGTCTCTAGATACTACTAGAGGTAGCTTCTGTACAGAAAACTAAAAAAATTAACCCCTAAATTACTAAATTTGTATCACATTTCCTTCTTATCAAACACTCCTCTTACATATTCAATTAAAAAATCTATACATTGATTCTGATTTTCTTCCAGGTATGACATTTTGCTCCACTTCACAAATGAAATTTCCAACAGAAGTATCCACATTTAGTCTTCACTTCTTCACCACTCAGTTCACTCTAGGGGGTGGGGAGGGTATATGTCTTTTCTGTTTAGTTCATATTCTCCAGTAACACAAAAGGTCAGGGAATTTGAATATGCCTGTGTCTTTTACTGGCAGGGAGCCCACATGTGTCAGCCTGTTCCTCACTTAAGTTGTCAGTTCATTTGAGGAATTGCTCTTGCTAATATCAACTGCCTAGTCTACACTAGAAAATCCAAGGGACACTTTTTAGGTATCATCTTACCAAACTGCTACACTCTGTAAATATATTAAAAGCCCTGGACTATGCCAATCTTTGTGAAACCTTCTCTATCTCTAGTTTTTGTGACACTCTATTCTCTTGGTTTCTCTCTAATCTCCTTTGGCTCCTAATCCTCTAGCTGACCTTCCAGTAATTTTAAATACTCTGTCCTACGACAGAGTGCAAAATAGTGGGCGCAATCAATAATAACTCATATAGAATTTTAAATATGAATTATGTTTTCTATATCCAAATATGGGAAAAGTTACATAAAAGCCAAATTAAGACCTTTAATTAGGTCTTAATTATTTTAATTAATATTTACTTATGTATTAATTAAATATTAATTAGGTATTAATTAATTAATAAAATTAGGTATTTATTTAAATTAGATAAAATTTAATTAGGTATTAATTATTTTAATTAATATAAAATAAGTCAATACATTATTTCCACCCTTAGGGAGCTAATCATCTGGCTATGGATATGAAATTAAAATACAAAGAACTATTACTATAAAAACACACTTAGTAGGAAGGAAGTATTAAACCTGTTTCCTATAGTAAGTACATGGAACAGTTCAGAGAATAAAGAAAAAACAGAATAAGGTAAAGAAAATGATACTTCAGTTTGGTCATGCAATATGGGTAAGATGTGAAAAAATGGAAGCAATAAGATGATTCTGGAGAGAAGGAAAAGTACAAGCAAAGGTAGAAATAAGGAAATATTTGGAGAATAAAGATAAATAAACCAATATGCCATGCATAGAAGATACATATTAAATGCTAGTTGGATAAGTAAGATAAATCCAAGACAAGATTAAAGTCTTGGACTGACATCTTTATGGCATTCTACAGGTTATAAAGCATTTCCACACATTTTCCTCTATTTGGTCTTCATCAGAACCTCGAAATTTAGGCAGGTCACATTTTACTCACACTAAGGCTTTGAGACATTATAAGACTGGCTCAATGTAAATACAGTTTAATCTGGCATTCAAGGCCCTCCACATTGTGGACACTCAGTCTTATTTCCATTTCCCTCAATGAAGATTGGATTCCTGTCTTACCTGCATTCTCTTCTTACGCTATTCTCTCTTATCTAACATGGTTTCCTCTCTGTCCAGTCTCCTTTCCTCCAAGGCTAAGTGCAAATGTTTACTCCCTATGAAGCACCCTCATTTCCAGTAAGTTAACAGTTATTTATTATTTACTCAAGTCAGGTAATATGCTAAATGCTGGGGATACATGAGATGAATGAGTCAAACATGAGTTTTAGAGTCTAACGTGAAACCACGCAATAACTGACATCCCTAAATGTGACACGTGTCTTATCTGAAGTCCCTATTTCTTCATCCTTCTTTCTCGGGATTCTATAATCCTATCATTTTAGAGATGAAGAAACGTCATTACAAAAGTAAAGTAATTTACTGAAGGTCATACTGTTTTGGTAGTAGTAAAGTTAGCCAGTCATTCAGGTCTATCTTGGTAAAATACAATTACCACACTGCAATTTGCAACTCATATTAAAATAGATGAAATAACAGAAAATAAGCCTTAAAGGTCAGCTACTTAATGTTTATCAATGCAGAATGTACCTTTTGGTAGTTATGAAGAAAACTATTTTAAAAGTAAATGAATAAATTGCTAAGGAAAGTTTAAACTGCCTTCTTTGAGGGTCTTTTAAATTAAGCCAAATTTTCTTCTATCTGAAATAATTTAATCCTGTCTAAAGACTTAGTGGAAAAGTTGTAATGACTTTAGAAAGTTCTTTCAGTCCTAATATCTAAGCATGAGCAGCGTAGAGAAGTTTAAACCAATTTGAGTTTCTGCATTAGTATGTGAAATTTAAGAAACTAAGTTGAAAAGGGCTCATTTTAGTAAAGCAATGTATTTAATTTTTATTTCATCCTGTTTCCAAAATGTCCCTATTCCTACAAACTGATGCATATACTATTTAGCAGAAATTTCTGGCAGTTGTAATTCCACTAATTCACTTTTCAATGTTGTTTTATTTAAAATAAAGGATGTAAAGGATGCTGGATACTAAACAATATTTTAAAAGGAAATTTTCAAGATGTATTTTTGAAATTCATTAACTCCTTTTGGCTGATTAAACATCCTTTCTAAGAGACAGGAACTGCAAAAAGAACTTTTACTTTTGTCCTTGGCCTCTAAGTTCCTGTTTTGTTACTAGATTGATGAGAATCACTGACAACTGCAAATTTTGGCCACTTAAGAATTAGCATGAATTTTCATTTAATTTTTAAATCACTTGCTACACTGAAGCATGACTGGTTAGAGAACAGCAACATAGGCTGGAGGAGGGATTTTCAAACTTAGTACCTATAAGAATCACAAGAGTGTAATAATAAATTCCTGGCTAGAGCTATGAAAAATTTGATATAAATTATTCTTCATTAGCATACCAAAAAGTCACCTTGAAAGACAAAGTTTTACACCAGCTGTCTCTATCTAATTCTTCCTCTTTGATTTTATATTGAACCCATCTTAGGCAAGTTTTTAACCTCCACCACTCACTGCAACAGCTTTTGTCAAGGTTACAGATTACTTCTATATTGCTATTAGGTTGGTGTGAAAGTAATTGTGGTTTTTGCCACCTAAACTCAAGGCTTACATGCCATCTTCCTTGATGCCTATGAGCATGAACAGGTGATTATTTCCCACCTCATTCCTTGATGTCCCCCTTTACACTTGCTTTCCTGGTTATCAAGACCTCCTGGTTTTGATAACCCTTGCTGCGCGCTCCTTCAGTCCTTTTACACTGGTTCTTTTTCATGTCCCAGTGTCAGGAGTACCTCAGGCTTCAGCTCTTGGATTCCCTGTCTCCTCTTTCTACACTTGATGATCTCATGCAGTCTAATGGCTTTAAATATACCACCCTTAAATACCATGAGGTGTATTTGCTGCCAACTTCCAAATTTGTATCTTCTGTTCAGACTTCTCTGAACCTTAGGATTTTGTATAAGTATACATCCAATTCCACATTTCTCCTGTATGTTTGATAAGCTCCTCCAAGTTCAAAACCAACGCCTGATTTTCCCCCACCAACTCTATAAATGGCCACAATGGTTAAGAATGATCTTACAGTTGTTAGGTCCAACCCTTGGAGTCATTTTTGAGTTCTCTGTATCTTTTACACTCTGCCAATGAATCTGTTAAATTTTGTCAGCTCTGCATTCAAAATATATCCAGAATCCAACCATTACTCAACATGTCCTCTTCGGCAAATTCTGGTCCTAGCAAGCATTATCTTTTACCTTGATTATTTAATAACGTACTAATAAGTTTGCCTTTTCCACTCTTGTCCATTACAGAAAGGAACAATACTTTAAAAATACAAGTCAAATTTTATCAATTCTCTGTTTGAATCCTCCCCCAACCACCCTCATTCTCATCTCCTATCCTATCACTCCTTCTCATTCTGGATTCTGCCACATTGTTCTCCTTGTTATTTCTTGAACAAGAATAGGTAGCTTGTACTGTAGTCTCAAAAATGTAGCACTCTCTCTTGCCTCTTCCTGGAACACCCCCCAAATGACATGCAAAAATGCAATACACATTAGCATGCGAATCCACAGCTTTCATAAGATTTTCAAAGTAGACAGTGATAAAAATGGGATTAATAATCTCTAACTTTGTGGCAACATCACAAATACATTTATATTCTTAGTCCCTCAACCTCCCAAGTTATTATATAAACAAGACTTCCACATAACTCCCAGAACACTGAGACGTGGTATAATGAGAAATGCTTGAAAAACATATTAAACAAATTTATTATCAAAATGACTCAGACACTGAAATATTTATAGTCACAGATTACATGTATTTCCTGATATTCATTCAACATTTTAATCCTTTTATATTTTTCAAAGCAACTATAATTTCATCAAACAAGTTTTTAAAAGGGAGAGTAAAACTATACCCCCAATCATAACTATAACTTAATACACAAAAACTTAAATATAACTCCTCTATTTTTAAAATATCATAACATTGGAATATACGTTCCAAGTAAACAAAAGATTTCCAAACAAGGTATGGTTGGTAACTGTTTAATACTTAATCTACTGGGGTAAGAAAAGAAACCAATGTTAATTATTTTTTGGAAAAAAAAAAAATACAGTTTTCATCAAATTTACAGAAAGTTTTAAAAATAGCACAACATACTCTCACATATCTTCTACTCAGATTCTCCAACTATTTAATTTTTGTTTTATCAATTTACTTCTACATACAAATGTATAAAACGTGTATATATATATATAAAGTGTGTGTGTCAGGCCGGGCACGGTGGCTCATGCCTATAATCCCAGCACTTCAGGAGGCCGAGGAAGGCGGATCACGAGGTCAGGAGATTGAGACCATCCTGGCTAACACAGTGAAACCTCATCTCTACTAAAAATACAAAAAATTAGCTGCGCATGGTGGCAGGCACCTGTAGTCCCAGCTACTCAGGAGGCTGAGGCAGGAGAATGGCGTGAATCTGGGAAGTGGAGCTTGCAGAGGTGAGATTGCGCCACTGCACTCCACCCTGGGCAACAGAGCGAGACTCCGTCTCAAAAAAAAAAAAGTGTGTCTGTGTGTGTGTATATATATATATATATATTATTTTTTTCTGTACCATTTAAGAGTAAATTGAAGACACTGTGTCCCCCTTACCCTTTCATTGCACTTTCCAAAATCTAGGACAATCTCAAAAATCGGAAAATTTAATACTTACACAGTCTGATCCACAGTCCCAATAAATTTTGCCAATTGTCCCAATCACGTCCTTTGCAGTTATTTTTCCCCCAGGCCCAGAACTAATCTAAAGAGCATTAGTGTCTCTTGACCTTGACTTTTTAAAAAAATACCAACCAAGCTGTAAAATGTCTATTGATTTGTCTGATGTCTCCTCATGATTACGTTCGGGTTATACGTTTTTGGAAGCATTATCACTGAAGCGATGTTTGTCTTTTCCAGATCATCTTATTAGGATGCACATGACGTGAGTTGTCCCAATATTAGTGGTGTTAGGTTTAATGACTTGGCCTAAAGAGATGTGTGACAAGTTTTCTCATTATTGAATTACTATTTTCCTGTGATATCAATAAGCAATTTGCTAAGATATTCAGAGACATGTAAATATACTTCTTTTTATCAAACTTTCCACTTACTACTTTTAAAGCCCACTAATAATTTTCTAATTTTATCATTATTTGTATATAGTTAGAATACTATGACAAAGAGCCTTCTCTGCTCTTCTATTATTTATTCATTTATTTATTTCTTCATATGTATCAGTCTGGACCTATACAGATTCTTAATTTATTCAATGAATTATCATCCATTACTATCATTCTTATTTTTATGCCCAAACTGTCCCTGGCTTGGACAATGGGAACCCTTTCAAGTCAGCTTCTGGGTCCTATGATTATGATAACACTTTCCTCCTTTCTGTCACAAGAAGGTCCGGCCTTATCTGTAGCTTTCCTGGACTTAGCCCTAGATTAAGCATTTTTTACGAAAGTCCTGGTTCCGTATGCAGAATAAAATTAGAATAGAAAATCAGGCACTAGGGATGCTCACTGTGTGCTCACTGCTACTGCTGCATCATTGCTCCTAGGAGAGTATAGAGATACACAAACTATAGTATACATATTATACCTATATATCTATTCATCTAGTGTAATATATTTAAAAGCATGAATTAAGAAGATTACAACAATTCCAACCTAACAGCACAACACAATCTAGTCTTCTCTCATTCCCCATTGTAACTAAATTCCCCAAAAGTGAGAAAACTGTCTCCCTCAATATATTTAATCATTTGGTCACTCCTAGAATACAGAATAAGCAGGTTTAGAACTGCCAACCCATACTAAGATAAACCAAACCTATCAACAAAATAGTTCAATATTTAACTTCTGCAGTAAAATGAACATACTGAGATGCATACATCTTCAGTGCACAACATTTTGACAAACAGATTAATATACCTGGGTAAACCATACTTCTATCTATATCCCTTCCCAGATCAACTTCCTTTGGTGTGCGTGCATGTACACACACATGTACATGAAGGGAATCATAGTTTGTATTCTTCTGGCTCTTTTTTTGCTCAGCATAATGTCTACTAGATTCATCCATGTTGTAGGTTATATCAGCAGTCAGTTCCTTTTTGTATATAATACCCCAATGTGTTTACCAGTGCCCCTGTTGGTGGACATCAGGGTTGTTTCTAGCTTTGGGCCATTATGAATAAACTTCCCGTAAGCACTCCTGAACAAGTCTTTTTCAGGACATATGTTTTTATTTCTCTTGGATAAAAACCAGAATAGGAATTGCTGGGTAAAAGGGAGTATGTTTAGCATTAAAAAAAAATGGCCAACTCTTTTCCTAAAGTGGATATAACATCTAACATCTCCATCAAGCAATGTATGAAAGCTCTTAGTTTTTCACATTCTAGACAACAGTTTATGTGGCCACTCGTTATTCGTGTTATTTTATTGATTTTAAAAAACTATTCTATCGATGACTAATGGGGGTGTTAAAATTTCCAATTATGATTATGAATTTTTCCTTATTTTTCTTTTCTTTTTGTCGATTTTTGTTTCATATAGTTTGAAAGTCTTATTATTAGGTGCACAGACATTTGTAACTGTATTGTCTTCTTGATGAACTGACCCCTTTATTATTATAAAATGTCCCCTTTTATTTCTAGTAACACATCTACTCAAAGTCTATTTTATCTATGGCCACTTGATATTCTATTTACTTAGTAACTGCATTAAGCATATTTTCCATATTTTCATTTTCAAAATATTTATATTTGTATTTGAACAGTATCTATTAGAAACAGTATACAGTTAAGGCTTGCTTTTAAAAAAAATCTAGTCTGAAAACCTCTACTATAAAATTTGGATGTTAGTCCATTTACAATTATGGTATGTAACAACATAGCTGTATTTAGGTCTAAAATTTGCTATGTGTTTTGCATTGGGCCCACCTGTTTATGTTTCCTTCTCTTCCCCTTCTCTGCCTTCTTTAGGGTTTGCCAAATATATATGTATAGTTAAAATAATTTTTACAAATATAGACATGTATCTTTTAAAGAAATGAAAAATATATAGTCTTTTACATTTACCTACATTACTATGTCCAGTGTTGTTCATTCCTTCCTGTAAATCAAATTCCTACTTGGTATCCTTTTCCTTCTGCTTGAAAAACTTCCTTCATTTTAGCTGTTCTTTAGTTCTTTGGATCTTTAGTGCAGACATGCTAGCAATGAGTTAACTTGCCTAAAAATGTTTTTTTAAAACCTTCATTTTTTGAAGCACAGCTTTGCTGTATATAGAATTCTGAGTTGACAGGGTTTTTGTTCATTTGTTTTATTTTTTTTTCTTTCAGCCCTTTAAATATGTCATTTTATTATCCTCTGGCCTCCAACTTTTTAAAAAATGAGAAGTCAACTATCCCTCACAACACTGTTACCCTGTGTGTAACACATTGTTTCTCAAGGCTGCTTTTTCAAGATTTTCTCTCCCATCACTAGACTTCAGTGGTTTGACTACAATGTTTCTAGGTGTGACTTCCTTTATATTAATCTTATTGTTCACTGTGCTTCTTGAATCTGTAGCTGTTTTTTTTACTCAATTTGGAAAATCCGTGGTCATTATTTCTTCAGATATCTTTTGTACTCGTTTTCTTTCTACTCTCCTTTTGGAACTCCAAATGTACACGTTAGACTCCCAAATACAGTAGCAATAATACATAATGCCCATGAATAAGCTCATCTAAATACAAAGTAAATATATAAGCCAGATCAGTTTAGGATAGTTTCCATGAAAAATTTTATGTATTTGCTGACAACCTCTCTAAATACAGCCCAGTAAAATATTATTAAAACATGGTTTAAACATTATTATATGATAGAGCTATGTTTCAAACTCAGGTTACAGGCTAAAACTAGCAATGAATACACATTTAGTACTTAGAATGGACTACACGAACTGATTTTTTTGTGTGTGTATTTAGCATATTTTTTTTAATGTAACCTTACTCTCTGATCTCCTTTCTGAAAACTCAAGTTTTTATCTTTTACCCTAGTTCATAAAGGCTTCCTATGGGCCTTCTCAAGCTATACTCCTTACTACTGCTAGAATCTGCAAGAGCTAATTTTTTTAAAGCACTTACATGCTAGGCACTTTGCTAAAGGCTTTACATATATTTCCTCACTTGATCTCCATGACAACTTGACAAAACAGGTATTACAATTTTCATCATCTTACGTATGTTGAAACAGGCTTACATAAGTTAACTTACCCAAAGTCATGCAGTTATGGAGTGACATAATAGAATTTGGAGGCCCAATGCCTGCACTCTTAACTACTTTATACTAATACTGTATGAAAAAATACTTCATTCATTTACAACTCATCAATTAGGTGTAAGACATTGTTCTTGGCAATTACCATACAAGTGAGTACAAGTCACACGGAATTTCTACTGTAATTAGACATAACCCTACTCTCATATTTATCTATTATGATAATTGCTAAGAATGAGACTTTCAGGATACAGTAAGAACATGAAAAAAGTGTGGTGTATGTAAGGAATAAATGTTTTTGTAGTTAGAAAATATCTCTGCTTTACCATGGTTTTCTAGGCTAATAATAAGATGTTGCTCACTTTGAAACCTTCCAGTGCACATGGATACCCTTAAACAGACTACCTTCTCACAGCCAGCTATTCATGTGCCTTATTGCCTAAGTAAATGTGCAGCCCTGTTTTTCAAGCAAGGAGGACCATAACAGGATCCAAAAAAGATCTAGATCTGTGCCAATCAAAATGTGGTCCCAGAAACACTGCTGCAAAACTGCTTACGAGTTTGTGACAACGTAATACTGAAACTGGATTTAGAAACATTTGAAACACACACAGCATATTAGGCTGTATATCTATCTGTATGCCTTTTTAAATTTTCTCTTCTGTAATTCATTTATTACTTGCATTTGTATTTTACAAAATCATCTGCAAAGAATTGAAAATTTAAAAAAAAAAAAAAAAGGCTGAACCTTTATCACAGAGAGTTTGAGAAACATTGTCCTGGGCTATGTATCTGGGGCCAAGTACTTTATATTTTTCTGACCCGCAGTTTTCTCACTATAATTCAGAGTTGTGAAAGATGAAACAAGGTGTCTAAGCATAGTGCCAGGCTAATGTTAGGTACTGCCAACGCATACCTTCCCTACATTTCGTTAATACATCATGTCTCATCAGAGTTATTCTGTTTCTCTTTCCAGGTTGGAACATAAGCTCAATGAGGGCAGAAAACATACCCATCTCATTCCCTCAAATAGCAAAAACTCCATATATAAGAATAGCATTATCTTTCACCTGTAATTTTCATGTTCTACCTAACTTGGCAGTATTAATCTTAACCAAAGATTATGAATGAAAAACAGTAAAATGTTATCTGTTCCTCAAACACTGCTAGTAGTAAAATGAATCTAAAATACAATGAAAGGAAGCCTATCAATAATATTGGCCACAAACAGATTACACAAGATGCTATAGCAGAAAAAGAAAATATTTATGTTGACTCTATAACTAAAACTGGGCACTGATTCCAAGAGAACTACAGTTTATGTAACAACAGAGCTAGAAGCTTACATAACGGCAAATTTAATTAAAATGCTGTGATGGAATGATAATAAGGCACAGTTAAAAGAGCTAAATACATATACCTAAAATAGAGATAAGATAACTGAGAAATAGAATAGTGGCAGACAAAATATTAAAAAATAAAAAAACAAAAATGTTGAAGGACTAAAGAAAATAAATTTTAGTTTTATACAAGTGAGTAATGACACGAAATTAAAAGGAAAAAAAATCAAGAAATGATCAAGAAAAATATCATTGAGTAAATGAGATCTATTACATTTTAGAAAAGTTATGAAATATAATAAGTTATATATAAACAAGTGTAAGGCATTTTTCCATCTACAGATTAAAAAATGAAACACTATAGCAACTTTTCAAGCAGAAACTAATCAAGAAGACAAAGCCCCCTCTTCAAGTACTTGCAATATAATTTATTCAAAAATATAATACACAAAAATGAAAATACATTCATAGTATAATATTCATAAAGTTAGAACTCCAAATACAGGTGGGGGAGAGATGAGAGAATGGAGAAATTAATGTAAGGACTAGAATAATGTAGGTGAGACTTGAAGAGAAGATAAAACTTAGGCAAAGCCGGCTAAAAACACATTTCCAAAGGTGAAAAATGAGAAAAGAGTGAGCAGCCTGGTCTACAAAGTAGGACTGGCAAATAGGGCTGCAAGCAGAGTATGGAGCATGACAGAAAACCTGAAAATCTGTCAGAGGAGCTTGGACTTGCAGTGTTAGGAAATAAGAAGTTCCTGTAGGTTCTTCAATGACAGAAGAACGAACTGCAGGGAAAAAAAGCTCAAAATAAGATGAATTAGTTATGTAAGTTGCATAATTCATCTTGTAAACCAGTGGCCTTTTTGAAAAGGGATGAAATTTTAAGTAAAAATAACTTAATTAGAATATCCCAAATCATCATGTACAGATATCACACAGAAGGCTTCGATTATTCAGGTTGTTTACATCTTGTATTAGTCTGTTTTCACTGCTATAAAGGAATACCTGATGTTGGCTAATTTATACAGAAAAGAGCCTTCACATTCCGCAGGCTGTACGAGCATGGGCCCAGCATCTGCTTGGCTTCTGGTGAGGCCCAGGAAGCTCTTACTCATGATGGAAGGCAAAAGGAAGCCAGCGTGTCGCAAGGCAGAAGAGGCAGCAAGAGAGGCACCAGGCTCTTTTAAACCACCACTTCTCACATGAAATAACAGGGTGAAAACTCACTTATTACCATGGGGAGGGCACCAAGCCATCCATAAAAGATCCACCCCCATGACCATTCCTCCCACCAGGCCTCACCTCCAACACTGAGGACCACATTTTAACATGAGTTTCGGGGGGGACAAACATCCAACCTATACAATTCCACCTCTGCTCCCGCCCCCTCAAATCTCATGTCCTTCTCACATTGCAAAATATAATCATCCCTTCCTAATAGTCCCCTAAAGATTTAACTCATTGCAGCATCAACTCAAAAGTCTAAAATCTCATCTAAGAATCAAGGCACATTCTTTCCACCTGTGAGCCTGTAAGATTAAAAGCAAGTTATTTACTTCTAAGAAAGAATGGTGGTACAGGCATTGGGTAAGCATCCTCATTCTAAAAGGGAGAAACTGCCCCCAAAAAGGCAAGATAGGCCCCACACAAGTCCAAAAATCAACATGGTAGACATTAAACTTCAAAGTTTCAAAATAATCCTTGACTCCATGACCAGCATCCAGGGAACACTGGTACAAGTGGTGGCCTTGGGCAGCTCTGCCCCTATGGCTTTGCAAGGTACAGCCCCTGTGGCTGCTCCCACAGGTTGGAGTTGAAAGCTGCACCTTTTCCAGGCTCAGGGTGCAAGCTGCCAGTGGCTCTACCATTCAGGTAGGTCTGCGTGGGGGCAGCCCCGCTCCTACAGCTCCACTAAGCAGTGATCCAGGTGGGACTGTGTGTGGGATCCCATTCCAGACCCCTCCAACTATCTGGAATCCCTTACCCACCAACAAAGACGCTACTTTATTCTAGCACCAGTGCAAGGCAAAGCGGCTTAGGGAGCAGGTTGGGTAGTGAGATGGGGGTAAAAAAAATCCCTTTACCCTTACCCTTTAGTAACCCTAATATCTAAACAAATCCCATCCCATCACCCCAATCTCACATGAAGCCTTCTCATTGGCCTCATTTACAGTTTTTCCCTAGTTACTATGTTCAAAAAATTAAGGAAGCTGGTTCTTCATTAATGGTAGCTAAAAGTAAACCTAGATTTTTCTCCTGACATACAGATAAATTAATGTAGTTTATGTATGTGGAAGTGTTACATATTCCTTAAGTGAAGAGAAACTATTACTCACTTAAGATTTCTGGAAATTTTGTTCTTTTTCCTATGACTATTACTTTACCTGTTAGCTGGATTCACCATTGTCAGCAGTTATGACTTTAAAGGATTATGTGCTTGCTTCTAAAATACATAGGGGAAGGTAGCTTCCCCAAATAAGAAATAGGAGAGGGCAGATCATGAGGTCAGGAGATCAAGACCATCCCGGCCAACACAGTGAAACCCCGTCTCTACTAAAATACAAAAAATTAGCCAGGCATGGTGGCGCACGCCTGTAGGCCCAGAGCACAATAAACCATGTGGCATTCTGAGCTGCTACTTTGCCTTATCATGATCCTTTCTTCTGGTATCTTGAATTTCCATTCACATCTACAAATGTGTTTATTAACTTCTTCCTCTTACATTGCAAAAATAGGTGTTTACAAAGGGTATTTATTTAGTCATCTTCTCTCTCACTGAAAACAATCCACTTACCTGAAGGGTTTGTCTAATCTTATAACTTGAATTGTCCCCTCTACTTTGCTGTCTTTTGCTTATTTCCAAGAGGCTTCTGGTAATTCCTTTTTGGCTGTCATACTTGCACCTCAAATTTTAAAATCTAGTTTCAATATATTATTGTTTCTCAAGTCAAAAACAACTCATCATGTACTGTTATCCACCTCTCAACTAAGGCCCACAGTTAATCATCAACCAGTTTTTTTTTCTTTTTTTTTTTTTTGTCAAATGGTTTTGTAGTTCTCCCTCACTTCAGTTCATTGTACAGACTCCTATTATACAAAGCACCCCAAGGCATAGTTCTTTACTCAAAAATACAAATTGAAGATTGTAGGTCTTCCATCATCTGTCTGACCTGGCTTATGACTTACTCTTCTAATCTGAATTCTTACTATTCTCCTTCACCTACCTGGTACTCTCCTAAGTTCTAATGAACCACTCAAAGCTTTCCATCATGTCATGTTTATATTACCTCTGTATCCCCAAGTATTTAGCATAGTGCCTCACACTAGTAAAACAGAGAAGAAAAGAAAATTTGGATCATTAATAACAGGAGATGAGGTAAAAGGGAGTTAAAAAGGTGGATCCATAAGGCCATCAGAATATAAAAAGGAAATACTCATTGAGTAACAGTTCAGGTTTTCACACTCCAGGTATCAGTTCTCCTTTATATGACTCTGTATAAGAGTATAAAATATCTGAGAGCAGTGGCTCTAAATGGGCATTGCCCCATACCCTAGGGTAGGGCTGTTTTGAAATATCTCAGGTGGTTTCTGGTTAGCTCAATTACTGGGAAATGCTACTGGCAGTGTGTGGGCAAGGGCCAAAATTGCTCCATGTTTTGAAATAAAAGGGACAGTCACATTACAAAAAAAATGTCCTGGCTGGACTTGGTGGCTCACGCCTGTAATCCCAGCACTTTGGGAGGCAGAGGCAGGTGGATCACGAGGTCAGGAGATTCAGACCATCCTGGCCAACACAGTGAAACCCCGTCCCTGCTAAAATACAAAAAATTAGCCAGGTGTGGTGGCGCACACCTGTAGGCCCAGCTACTTGGGAGGCTGAGGTAGGGGAATCGCTTGAACCCGGGAGGTAGAGGTTGCAGTGAGCCAAGATTGTGCCACTGCACTCCAGCCTGGTGACAGAGCGAGACTCAGTCTCACAAAAAAAAAAAAAAGTCCTTCATTTGTCACAACTTTGAAATGTCCTGTACAACTTTCATGCTGGCAAAACCCCTGCTTATACTCATCAAGCTTAGAGAGTAACTTCATTTTGAATATAAACAAAAAAATAACTTTTTGCAGTTTTGCTATACAATCTTTTACAAAAATGCCTTATACAGTGATTGTACTCTGTTTTGTTTGGGACATTACTAAGAGCTCCTCATCATTTTGAAAAAAAAAGTTCGATCACAAAAAACAACATTGCCCATAGTGTTCAAATCACTCATATAACACATACGTATCAATCTCATTTATAACTCTTCCTGTTTCTAGATTAATATATTCCCTCTCAGAAAATAAATTCTCCACATGAATGGTAAAGGCTGTTATGGGGAAAATAATACTCAACTTAAAGTAGTAAATCTGTCATTTAGCCCCATTTGCCCATGTATACAAAGGTTATGTGCTTTGCTTACCTTAGAGTCATTATGGGAATCAAATTGATAAAATGAACAGGAAGTATGTTATAAAATATTAAGTCCTATATGCATTTTACAAGGGAAACAAACCATTAACAATAATGCTGACTAGCAATTAAACAGAAAAAAAGTCACAAAAAGATTCTACCTCCAGTCCCAGTGCGTTGGCTCATGCCTGTAATCCCAGCACTTTGGGAGGCCAAGGTGGGCGGATCACCTGAGGTCAGGTGTTCAAAACCAGCCTGACCAACATGGTGAAACCCCATCTCTAGTAAAAATACAAAAATTAGCTGGGTGTCTTGGCATCCGCCTGTAATCCCAGCTACTAGGGAGACTGAGGCAGGAGAATCGCTTGAACCTGGGAGGCGGAGGTTGCAGTGAACTGAGACTGCACCATTCCACTCCAGCCTGGGCAACAAGAGCAAAATTCCATCTCAAAAAAAAAAAAAATGATTCTACCTCAAGTATGTTCAACAAATTACAGTGTAAAAACTTAACAACATACAGGATTAGTAATATGTTAATATTTAGTAAGATCAAACTCTAAACCTGTGCTGTCCAATACAGTAGTCACACATATGCTGAAGTGTAAAATACACGCTGGATTTAAAGAACTTATTACAGGCCAGGTGCAGTGGGGTTCACACCTGTAATTCCAGCACTTTGGGAGGCTGAGGCAGGCAAGATTGCTTGAGCTCAAGAGTTCGAGACCAGCTTGGTGAAACCATGTCTCTACAAAAAATACAAAATTAGTCGGTTATGGTGGCTTGTGCCTGTAGTCCCAGATACTCAGGAGGCTGAGGCATGAGAATTGCTTGAGCCCGGGGAGACTGAGGCTGCAGTGAGGTGAGATCACACCACTGCACTCCAGCCTGGGCAACAGAGCAATATACTGTCTCAAAAAACAAACACAAAAATAAAAATAGAGAACTTAGTACAAAATTAAAATATATTATTGGAAATAATTTACTTTTTAAAAATGGCTAATAAAAAATGCAAAATTACATTTTTTGCTTGCACTAAATTCTGACAGACATTCTGCTGTAAATAAACAATGCAATAACAATATTGATAAACAGAAACATTACTGATCTTCAGCTAACAAGACAATAAAGAATGTACACTCACTTCATCAGTGAGTTCTCCAAATACTGTTATGACATCTATCAAAAGACTTGCAGTATAGAAGGACTTGATCATGTTTCTGGAAGAGAAAAGAGAGCCAGTCTAGTTTAAATATGAAACACATTAAAATGTAGTTTTGTCATTTAGCTATAAGAAAAAAAATTCCTATCTTTATAAAAGCACTCTGAAATTAATGTTTTAAATAAAATCAGATTTCAAGAAAATAACAAAAATGGTTTTCTAATCTGTTACTATGAGAAAGTAACAAGGCTCACATTACAAGTAAATGCGCTACGGCAAGATTTTTTGTATGTTTTTGACTTTAGAAAAATGTAATTATAGTATTATCTGACTCCATATCAAACCATAATGTATTTCTTTACATGTAAATATTATACTGATAAATCATTTGAATTGACTGGGGTGGGTACCTTCAAAATCAAAATCATTAGGCGAGGCTGTGATTTTGGCTAAAATCAACTCAGATTTTACTAAATGTTAAAAAACAGCTAAGTAGAGTATATTTACTAAGTAAATAAATCTGCCCTGGGTATTTCTTCTTTCAGCCATTTTCTTTTAAGAGAAAGGCCAGAATTTGTAACCTAAAATCACCATGAGGTTTGATAATTTTTTCTAAAAAAACCTAAATCAATCAGCAGGTTACAAAGTGTTCCAGAGAAAACTAGTTAATTTTGGTTATACAGTTACAAAATTAATAAAATAATTTTTATTTTTCTCTTTACTTACTTGTGAAATCGTCCAGCACGATCTTCATTGTCTGCATACAAAAACATTTTCAAAGCATAATTCTCCAAATGGGCACAACCCACTATTTCTTGAGTAATAGCTTCATTATCACCCAACTGCTTCTTTAGCTAAAATAAAATCAGATACATAGCTTATGATTTTGGACTCTTAGAAGTGTTGACTTAATTACAAACAATTCTAATAATCATTTTAAGTAAATTATTTTACATTCATTTCAATAAAAGATGTTATCAATGAAATCTTGCAAAAAGAGCTGCTATGCCTCAGCCCAATGCATTTAAAACAAAATCCAATGCTTACAACTTTGAAGAAACACACTTATGATAAACTGAAAATATAATTTAGCTCTAACAATCAAAATAACCAAGCATAAAAAGATAATATATCCAATTATCCATGTGAAGGAAGCATCAAATATTTCAAAATCATGTTTTATTACCCAAACTATAAGTTACCCTAAAAATAGAATTAGAAAATAATTTCTAGGCATATATAACTTAAAATTTTAATTTATTCCCATTTCAATTTCTGTCAAATCTAAAAAAAAAAAGGCTAGAAAGTTCATCATGTCGTAAAATAATATCTCTCGGCCGGGCACAGTGGCTCACGCTTGTAATCCCAGTACTTTGGGAGGCCGAGGCAGGCAGATCACGAGGTCAGGAGATTGAGACCATCCTGGCTAACATGGTGAAACCCTGTCCCTACTAAAAAAACAAAAAGAAATTAGCTGGGCATGGTGGTGGGCAGCTGTAGTCCCAGCTACTCGGGGGGCTGAGGCAGGAGAATGGCATGAACCTGGGAGGAGGAGCTTCCAGTGGGCCGAGATCGCACCACTGCACTCCAGCCTGGGCGAATGAGCGAAACTCTGTCTCAAAATAATAATGATAATAATAATAATAATGATGATGATATCTCTCAGAGCACGTAGTGTGAAAAACAAAAAAGATCTAATTCAAAGTAAGGTATAAGATGACAAACTCAGAATCAAATTGTGGAAGCTTTTAAAAATTAGACAAATATATACCTGCAATCAATGCAACTTCTATCTGTAAATTTTTAGCCGTTTTCTATAGACACAATAATTTAAAGCATTTAAAAAAAGTTCCTAATTTTTACTCAGACTACAATACAGGAATAACTCTCTGGAGTATCAGATCTGAGCATCACACTAGTTAATTAAAAACTGCTTTTTTCAAAGATGTTATTAAGTAAAAAATTAAATTAAAAGAAGCCCCGGGATTTTTCATAAAATCAGCAAAGTAAATACTTTCATAATTAAACAGAATAACTTATGGTCTAGAAGAGATTTAATGCTGAAATTTAAGGAAATTTTATCTATGTTTACCCTGAACAAGAAGAGAAAAAAGAAAAAAAAATCCCCACAGATAACAGTAATTTGTGTATCCAAACTGCAAAATCATTTGTAAAGGCAGATTTCATTGTAGAATAATTTTAGTGAGAGTAGGCCACTTCATCTCATCTTCATCAGAAAATATCTGACAGCAAAAACATAATATACTTGAAGTTTTAAAACTGTAATACAAACATAGTATGCCCTCACCATGGAATAAATTTATCCTACCTGTCATTTAATGTAGATAGTGATAAATTCCTGATGAGTCCCTTTATAAATATGATTTTACACTTCAGAAAACTGTTTGAATTTTGTCTTATCCAAGAACTATTATCTGAGCTACTACTGCTACACAGTGAAGTTAATAAAGAGACATTATACTATACAAAATGCTAGAGTTGGATTTTACAAATATACTGCTATGTGTGAGAAACATTCTCCCTTCTCCCCCAACCCATTCCCTAAAAAGAGAGTACTCAAATTTATCTTGTATCCATAGAAGCAGCTGTAGAAATGGAAGGCCAGATAGGCTCCAGGAACAGCTGAATTTCCTCAGTGTTGCCATGAGGCTGATTTTGGGTAGTTAACAGTAGCAGACGACAGGAGTCAGTAAGCCAGAGAGCCACACCAAGTGAGAGAGAACACTACTGCCCATGGCTGCTTTATACAACTAGGTAGAAGTTCTGTCTTCGCCTAAGTCTTGTTTGAATTGTAACCTCCTAACAATACATAAAAACAATGAAAACAATAAAAAGCTCTGGGCTGACTAGTGTAAGTGTTTTCATTTTGGTTTTTATTTGCCTAAATTTTCTCTAAGCAAAATAATACAACTGATAGAATAGGTTTCTAATTCTCCTGAGGTTGGATATCTAAATAAGCAAATAAAAAGTAAGTCACGACTATTAATGTAACAGTCTTGGAGGAGATGAATTAATGAGTGTACCTGACTTTGTTAAGAGAGAAACCAGGTATGGCTGGGTCCAGGAGTTACAGGACAGAGTCTTCATTACTAAGTGTGACTACTAAGGTTGGCACCGCCTTCTTTATGCACTGACATCCAATCCAATAGGCACTTCTCAAAAAGTACCTCTACAGTGATCTGTGAAGTTATATTAGGTTCAAGAAGGTGACTAACTAGTCACCTACCACATTCCTGCTAGGAGGGAAGGATGCCTAAACCATAAGAATATCTTGCCCTGGGACCCCAGAGAGGGAGGAAGAAAGGATAAGTAATTGGCATCATTTCCTTCATTGTTCCTTTCACTAAATACACAGCCCATTATTTCATTAAGAAATATTAAGATTCCCAAATTAATCACCCACGTGACTGCAAGGGAAGGTTAGGGTTTTTCATGGCCGGGCATGGTGGCTCATGCCTGTAATCCCAGCACTTTGGGAGGCTGAGGTGAGTGTATAACTTGAGGTCAGGAGTCTGAGACCAGCCTGGCCAACATGGTCAAACTCCATCTCTACCAAAATATACAAAAAAACTAGCCGGGCGCGTTTAGCGTGTGCCTGTAGTCCTAGCTACTTGGGAGGCTGACGTAAGAGAATTGCTTGAACCTGGGAGGTGGAGGTTGCAGCAAGCCGAGATCACGCCACTGCAATGCACTCCAGCCTGGGTGACAGAGTTAGACCCTGTCTCAATTAAAAAAAAAAAAGAAGGAGCGGTTTTTCACTTATAAAAGGATGAGCCAAAGGCCATCTATAATAATGTGGAACAAGATATGATGGCATATGCAAAGATACTTGAACATACTTTAATTAACACTCATAACCCCTCTGGAAGTATACAGCAAATAAATGAAAAAAAATTATGTCTAGTTTTTCCTCAGGTATAATGGCATTGTTTGATTGTTGCCAAGGGAAAGAACTAAAATGACAACACAGACACGCAAATGAATAAAATGGTATTTTAACCATAACCAGAAAATAAATGATCAGTGTTTAACTTACAGCTTCTAACTGATCCATTAACTTTGATAAAAATTTGCGACATTCAGGAGTTTTACTATCGATCTTCATTCCAGTCTGCATTGCGTATAAACGACCTAGAAAGAAAAGTAAGATAATTTGAATAATTTCATTTTTAAACATCCATGTTTATGTGTTTAAAATATAATTGCTAATAATTTAAAATTCAAGTAAATTTAGAAATAAAACTGATTTACGATGGAAGTTATAAACCTAAAAAGCACAAAAATATTATCCAAAGAATGCAAGACATTCATAATGATAAATTTTTTTTATCAAGTAAGGCCTTCTCTTTTGGTATTATGTTAAAAAAAAAAAAAAGAGGACTAGGTATGTCCTAAGCTGTCATAGGCACCTACAATTTAATTGGTAAGACAGAGTACACAGCAAACAACCATATATACAAGAGCACCTGCCAAGTGCCAAATAAGTGATACTGACAAAATATACAAAATGGGCTGGGATAGTGGGAAATGAGACTTGAACTGAGATTTATAGAAAGAATTGCTATAGTAATTTTACATATACTCTCTCTTTGAATAAATATACCTTCTCTTTAAAAAGTTAATAAAAACAACTGAGATAAGGCTAAACCTAAATAGCTGTCACCATAATTTTAGTAGCTTCCCCAGTGATAAGAACTGTGAACAGTTCTGGTGGTAACTGCTGTTACCACTGATGTATACATACAATGTCTGTAATTTACCCCTTATATTCAACAATATGTCCTGGAGATCTGTGTCAGTGCTAATGTTCTACAGCATGAATGCATCATGCTAACGAAAACACATTTAGGTAGCTCTCAAATTTTCATTACAACTGTTGTGCATAAATGCAACAACAAAATGCAACGAAGTTTTTGAATGAAGATTGATAGTAAAACTCCTGAATTGCAAAATACCTCCTTAGGCATAATGCAAGAGAGTTCCCAGGGGAACCAAGAGGTGAGATTCCTGGGTCATAGTTTCTGTGCCTGTTTCATTTTGAGACCTACTGTTAAGCTGCCCCCCAAAACAAAAGTATCAATACACGGTTGTATCTGCAACATATACAAGCACTCATTTTGCCTAAACTCACAAAAAAATTATTAAACTTACATTCCTATCAATCTAAAGACTAAAAACACTGTTTGATTTTATATTTTCCTAACCACTAAAAAACTGTTAGATATTTACTGAATAGCTCCATATTCTCCTTTATGAATTAAGGATAGCTATCAAAATAAAATAATCTTCTGCCAAATTGGTTTGCTTTTAAACAAATTGACTTGTAACAATTCTTTATACAGTATGAAGTAGAGATATAACGTTCCCCCACCAAAGGGAATCTTCTATGTATTTATCCTGTCTGTACCCTAACTAGAATTTACACTCCATGATGACAAGGATATTAGTCTATTTGGTTTGCTGATGTACCCCTGGCATCTAGGACAGTGGTTGGCCCTTGATAAACATTTTCTGAATAGACAAACACATGAATGAAAGAATAGCTCATTCTATCCTACTGATTGAAATGTCATTTTTATCATTCATTATAATATATTAAGTTTCCATGGGATAATAGGGCCCAACTCTGTATACTGCCTACCCTGCTGTGTTATTCTATGGGTCTACCATTGTTTAATTTACTAGAGCTTTGTAACAAAGCTGAATATCTGTTACTCTCAGAATTACCAATTCAATTATGTTCACATGTCAAAAATTCTCTTTAAAAATTAATATACACATGAAACAGTCACCTATTTATCATATCTGTGTGTTTTTAATTTTAATGGTTTTATCCAGAGGAACTGCTTTTTAGTGCTTAGGCTTTGAGAGCTATCTCATATTACAGCGCTTGAAGTTTAATTTAATAATGTATTCATAACCACATATCAATTTTAAGAATTCGATCCATCTAGGTATTAAGGAGAGAGAAAAAAAAAAAGAGTTCCAAAAGTGTCACCGAGATATACTGCAGTACCAGCATAGTGCACGTTGCTTTCACTGCACACTAACTAGAACTGAAGATCACTTTGACATACAAAGGGATGCTAATTTGATCTCAGATCAAATGTTATCTCCTTACAAGGTGATATCTATAAATCTTAATATGCTCTTTCTTCCTCAAATTTAAGCTTACTGTATCTTACTGTATTGCCAAAATTTCCCAAAGAATATTAGGTATCCTTTCTCTTATTTTTAAGAGGATGCTTCTAGCAGAAAGTAGGATCATTTCCACTCCAGGTGGCTCATATTCCCCTAAGAGAGCCAACACCCTACGCTATACTGAAGCTAGCTAGGCCTTTGAGACCCATATGATCCCAGGGATTGGCAAAACAATTGGCTAGAGTATGGAAAATAAAATATTAGCATTTCTATTGATATTTTATCTAATTCTTTAAAAATTTCTATTTTATATATCTCTTATAATATAGTATTAGTACATCAACATGTAAATGTAATTCATAAATAATTTATATAACATATTGCAGATTTGTATTCAATGTTTTTTCTAACTCATATGGATAGGTGATCAAAAGGTCGAGACTTGCTGCTTTATGGCATCCTCACTCCTCTCAATTATGAACTATGTTTTCTTGCCCCAACCTAGCCCATGCCTCTTCCCCACACCCCCATGCCTTCTACCAAAATCCCATGGAACCACTGCTTTTCATCAGCATACTCCTCTACATTTTCTGATTCCTTCTCCTTCTCTGTCTTAACTAAAAGCAGTTGTCACTTGAAGAAATCACTGTATTTGCAGTCCTCTTTAGTAACTTAAAAAATTTTCTCACATACCTCTTTAGGACTGGCAAGCTGCTATATTATTACTAAAGAGTTGTAACATACCTAGCCAAAAGAGTACATTTCCCAGTATTCTCCAAAGCAAAATATGGCCATGTAACCAAGACTAATATTACATTCCCAGAAATAGTTAGGAAAGACTGTTGCAATGTCTCCATAAAAGAGGGAATGACAGCAGGGAAAGATCTTGCAGACCCTCTCCCTTTTTTCCTCCCTACTACCTAGAATATAAATACTAGATGACTGAAGCCCTAGTACCTATCTTGGGCTACAAAGCAACCCTGGAAGTGTGCTGGCTGGTAAATTTGAAACTGGAATCAGCTGGGGTCCCTGATGACTTAATGGAATTGGTATACTAGCATAGGGTACTGCCAACATCAGACTTTCTTTACATGAAAGAGTAAATCCTTATTTTACGTAGCCATTGTTATTTTGGATTTTCTGCAATAAGCAAGTAAATCGAATTCAAATGTAAACACAGCCCATGTTCTCAAATCTTATTGACCCCTGACCTCCAACAATTTTATGTGCTCTCTTTCACTCAGTGGTCATTCTATGCCACCTCAAACTACTGCCAAAATCAATACATCAAGCGCCCATTCTCTAAACATAATCTCCTCTTCTTCCAACATTCAACTATGCACATTACTACAGGTTTCCAGTTCCCTGGCTTCTTACTACTTCTTCATTATGATCAGTCTTCTCCCCTTTAACTTCCCTCTGCAACTAGCTTTGATGTTACATTTTAAGAACTTTATTTTACTATCTCCTTCTACCTCTAAATTTTTTTATTACATCCCTCTGGCAAAAGCATACTCATATATAAACCCAATTATCTTCTTTCTCTATATCTGCATCCAAACAGCAGAAACTGATGACAGATTATCATCATTACAAATATCATAATTATCAGCCTCAAATGGGCTTGATACTTGCTTTCCCAACATCCCAACTGACTATTTCAAACACACTTTAATCTCTAAGACAACCACCTTGCCCAAACATACATACACATCAGGTAATTATTCATGATCTAAATGTACACTGGCCAATATGATAAAATAATAATTTGAAGGATGGTACCGACAGTGTCATCTCCCCACAGGTCTTTCTCTCTTTTTAACCATAGTAGTGAACACTATGTGAGGCCTACCATTCATTGAGCAGAGTTAGCTTTGATAGATCAATTTTGGGAAGAAATATAGGGAACAACCCAGACAGCAGAGAAATAAGGTTGATTCCTAAGACTGCCCTTGGCTTTAGTGACAGCCATCTCAGGATGTAACCATTAAGCAAACACGCAGATAATTAATGCAGCACATACAAATATAAACAAAATATCCACTTCTTGTCCTTTAGAAGTTAACCTAATCCAGATAACTAATAGTTAAACACAGTGTAATTATAATATAGTTTAATTAGCCTGGCCTACATTCGTTTTTTTCTTAGTTTGTGTGCATATTTAGTCTTTGCAATTACAAGGACATTATTATATGGTAATATCTTTAATTGAAGAATTGGATCCTCTCAGCATTAAAAGATGTAGGACAAAAATTGGCCTGGCTTTCATATTTCTAAATATCTTATGTTGTAAAGAATTCTTAAGTACAAAAAATTTACCATAAGATACATTTTCTAGTACTAATAAAAAGGAAAATTCCTTGAATTCACTTAAGAAAACTCAGTTTAAGTACACTAAAACATCTTTTTGCCACAGGGATGAAAAAAGGATCTCTTTCATAAAGAACTCTGAGACAAGCAATTCATTCTAGCAGCAGCAATATGATGAAAGATTAATGTCTAACATGGAAAATACCTACAAAAACAGAACAAATAAACATTTAGCTAAAATCATCTATAAGAAAATATATTTGATTTATTTCATCAAGGAAATGTGTTTATTTTTATGAATAAATATTATTTGATGATGAGTAATGAGGCATATTTGCAAAAGGATTAAATACTTTCCAACTTGACTTTAATTTAATGTGAGACATTTAGAAAATATTTACTAATTCTGAAGGTATGTGTATTCCAAAGTTCCTTAGAATTTGAACATTAACATTCTAACACATTCTTGCTTATCCATAAGAACATAAAACTATGAAATATGCATGATAAAAACACACGCAAAAAGATATAAAAGCAACTGTGAGGAGTGAGGCTTTGATAGGTTAAAAAATGTGGCACTCAGTAGAATACATATTGATACACAAAAGCAAATTTTATTCAAAAAAATAGAACTGAATGTTATTCTATTCCTAAATACATTGCAGATCTCTTCTATATGGTTAGTATTATCCTTTGTGAAGGGATTTCTGAGTCAAAGATTATTACACAGTTTTTGTACAAAATATATCTAACTACTTTCCCAATTAAATAATTTAGGCACACTATTTGACCCAAAAAAAAAGGGGGGGGGAAAGGAAGGAAGCATGAATGAATGCCTGCTAATAAAGAATACTTACTTCACTCATCCCTTCATTAAATAAATACTTTTGGAACTCCTGTCATAACAACAATTTTAAGAAAAAGCCACTCCTGACTTCCTATTAAATGATGTAATGAAAATCAAAGTATAGGGTAAGAATATCTGGCTTTTTCATTGTCCAAAGAATAAAAAGATAATCACTGGGATTCTGATATTATTGTAATGACACATAGCAAACACTAAGTGATGATCTGATTATTAAAATGAGAACACAAATTCTACTTCTGGCCTTGATGAAGTAACTATGGTTATCATCCCATTGTAAACAGAAAAATTCTGAACAAAATATATGTAACAAGTTTTCAGACAACAGAGATAGAGGAAGACCATGATACCTGGAGAAAGGAAACAAATGAGGTGGCACCAATGATCAGCCCAGCATTCTGCCTGGAGGCACACGCCAAACTAAGGCCCAGGAAGAGGAGTCCCAAGCAGAAAACAGTCCTCTTGAGTTGAAAAAACACGCTGGAGTGAATTCAGGGAGACTGAGGCAGTTGTATATTAAGGGGCAGAGGTCTAAAGAAAAGGGAGCTATGCAGGAAAAAACCCAGAAATCTGAATAGGGGTAACCTGGAGACTCAGCTGAATACTAACATATGGTGTGCAGAGGAAAGCTCCTCAAGGCCAAAGAATGAAAACCTGTTCAATAAGTTGAATGTTCCCAATGCACACACAGGGTTAGAACGCATTCAAGCTCCAATCAGAGAGAGTGAAGAGTCCTATATGTTACCCTGGGTATTCAGTAGAGAATCCAAGATGGGCATACTTTCATAGCGGTGTTAAACTCTCCCTAGAGCAAAGGCTACTTTAGACCTACCCTGAAAAGCTAAAAACAAACAAAAAAACAATACACAAAAGAATCAAACAACTCCAAATTACACTTGTTGACCAGACTGAATCCCTTCAAAGAAAGACGACAAACTCCAGACATTCCAGAATGTAAATTTTACAATGTCCTACTGCCAGTCAAAAATTACTAAAGAGGACAACAGATAGGAAAATGTAATCCATAAGAAGAAAAAATATAAGCCAACAGTATAAGCAGATCAAACAATGACAAAATAATAAAAACAGGAGATAATGACATTAACATACTAGAGAACTATAGAAAGCATTTAAAGAAAACCATGAATAGAAACGAGAAATGGAACATACACAAAGGAATCCAAATGAAACTTCTAGAGGTAAAAAATATAATATCGGCCGGGCACGGTGGCTCACGCCTGTAATCCCAGCACTTTGGGAGGCCGAGGCGGGTGGATCATGAGGTCAGGAGATCGAGACCATCCTGGCCAACACGGTGAAACCCGGTCTCTACTAAAAATACAAAAAATTAGCCGGGCGTGGTGGCAGATGCCTATAGTCCCAGCTACTTGGGAGGCTGCGGCAGGAAAATTGCTTGAACCCAGGAGGTGGAAGTTGCAGTGAGCCGAGATCGCATCACTGCACTCCAGCCTGGCAACAGAGCAAGACTTTGTCTCACAATAATAATAATAATAATAATAATAATACCTGAAATGAAAAATTCAGTGGATAGGATTAATAGTATAGACACCAAAAAAGAAAAGATTAGTAAACTCTGGAACATTGCAATATAAACTACCCAAAGTAGTTTATATAATTTTTGAGATGGGGTCTCGTTCTGTTGCCCAGGTTGGAGTGCAGTGGCACAATCTCAGCTCACTGCAACCTCTGCCTCCTGGGCTCAGACGGTCCTTCCACCTCAGCCTCCCAAGTAGCTGAGACTACAGGTGCAGGACACCATGTCTGCGTAATTTCTTTTTGTATTTTTGGTAGAGACAGGGTTTCACCATGTTGCTCAGGCTGGTCTCGAACTCCTGAGCTCATGTGATCCACCCACCTCGGCCTCCCAAAGTGTTGAGATTACAGGCATGAGCCACCATGCCCAACCAATACCAGATTTAAAACTTGGATCTTGATGAGTACTGAAAATGATATTTATGTCCCAAAATACAAAAATTTTTATTTTTACATAAAAAAAGAAATTTTTATAAATTTCTTTAAAAGAGAATAGTTAAAATATATAAAAGGTTTATGGTATACGTATAAATACAATGTATGACAACTATAGGCAAAGGACATGAGAGGGAAAAAGACAGTAAAGATCTTTCCTTATATATTAGGTGGTATATTATGAGACAGTAGACTATGATAAGCTACCACTAAAAAAATAAAAGAGGAATATCCAGTAACTTCGCAGTGGAGGTACGATAGAATTCTAAAAGAACTTCGATTATCAAAAAGGCAGAAAAAGGAGAAAGAAGAAACAAACAACAAATGAGACATAGAAAACCAATAGCAAGACTTAAACCCAAACATACTCATTACATTAATTATAAATGTTTTAAACATTGCAATTAAAAGGTAGAGGTTGTTATAATGGATAAAAACATAAGATCCAGCAATATACTATCAACAAAATCCCACTGAACTGGAGTAATAATAACTTGATAATACCTAATATTAAATGAGTATATCACCATGGATCATGTATTCATTTAGTCATATAAAAATAGAAAAATTGATTAATCCACCAAAAAATTTTGTGAAGTTGATCTTATTATTATCCTGAGTATATTAATAAAAAACCTGAAGCTCATAAGGTCATGCAGGCCATAAACGATAGGTTAGGATTTGACTCAGGCAGTGTGGCTCCAGAGTCTTACCCTGCATCCAGCAAGATGTCTCTCTTCATATACACACATAAAATTATATATAACCACAAATGTTATATACATGGCAACATGTAATTTGTTTGCACCCTTCATTTTTACATTATGCTGTGGGCTATGGCATCTTTTGTAATAAATGTAACTCCATATATCTTTAACAGTTACATAATATAAACCTTCCATACTGATAGGTATTTAGATTTTCAATTATACTGCCTCTTGGGGGAGCTACAAAAGTGCAGAGGCTTTTTTTTTTTTTAACTTCTATTTTAAAATGCAATGTCTGGGGGTACTACTACCATTTAAAACAGTAATATCCTGAAAGGTACTGGGCAGCCCTGACAACAAAGAATTGCTACTCCAAGATGTTAAGGGTCACCAAGTAGAAACAATAATAAATTGAGGTTAAAAAAAAAAAAAACCCAAAATAGTAAAAACATAAAAATCTGACAAGCCACAGAAAAATAAATATAAAAAAAATAAAAAATGTAAATGTAACAGCCCAATGAAGAATTTCAGTGGAAGCAGGAACTTATATCAAGCACGGTTGTTGAAACCTACTATTTATAATCCTTGACTGTTCAAGAGTATATAAGCTTCCACTTTGAACAACCAAATATAATTGTCATAGAAGACAAGCCTTTATCAAAGATGCTTAAACCTGTATGAATGCCAAAAAAGAAATGAAAGTTAAGAATGTGTTATCTGACTCCACAGCCCCTTCAACTTTACGGTTTTTTCTAGAGATGTAAAATGAGTTGACATTACTCAAAAAGGAAAGTACTAAATAATTTTTACAAAATAAAACTCATGTTTGCATATATGTTCACAAAAACAAACTTAAGAGGAATGGAAGGCTAACGGATAAATCAGTAGTCCAACATTCTGTGTTTATTGTCATTGCTACAGTAAAGTACCCTGAGACAGCTTATTAATAAAAAAAGTAAGTAATCAAGCAATAAGACTACAGACTAGTTTATCATTCAGGAACCAGCAAAGACTGAAAGGAACTGCTTCTCTTTATTGGTTTAGTTAAACTTGTCTGAATGAATTTAAAATCCAATTTCTATGTGATTAACCCAAAAAAAACAGTAAGAGGCAAGTTATTATTATTATTATTTTTTTTTTGAGATGGAGTCTCACTCTGTCACCAGGCTGGAGTGCAGTGGTGCAATCTCGGCTCACTGCCACCTCTGCCTCCTGGGTTCAAGCGATTCTTCTGCCTCAGCCTCCTGAGTAGCTGGGACTGCAGACAAGCGCTACCACACCTGGCTAATTTTTGTATTTTTAGTAGACAGGGTTTCACCATATTGGCCAGGCTGGTCTTGAACTTCTGACCTCATGATATGCCCACCTGGGCCAACCAAAGTGCTAGGAGTACAGGCATGAGCAAGTGATTATTAATGCTAATATCCATGTAGTTTACCATCTATCAATAAAGAAATCCATTGTTATTTAGCATTTACACTAAATTAACATTTTCTACTGGCATGTCCTGTAACATCTCAGAACTGAAATAACTTTATATATACTTACAGCTTCCTGAACAACTATACTGTATTTAATTTTCTGATGATAATACAAACAAAGACTCTTGAGACTGTGTATATACTTTCACTGGAAGTTTATTAACTTTTCAATGTCACCCCCTAGAGGAAGCTTTAAAATTGAAACTTAAAATTTTATACATTTAGTTACTTATGGCAAACTGAAAAAGGGGAAAGTTCTGAGTTTAGCTTTATCTACAGCACCAAACCTGGCAGAATCAAAATATTTATCTAACAATGCCCACTTTTAGTAAAGATTCAAATATTTTCCGGCTTCATTAAAGAAAAATAAAGAGATGGAGCTCAGAGACATCCTATTAACAAAAAGCATCTCCTTCATTTTCCACTCTCCACTTAGGGAATCTCCAAGATTTTTTCACCGGCTTTTTTGCCTTTTTCTTTTGCCATGGATTGTACTAGTCCCTTTCCCCTCAGTTACTCTGTGGCTCACTCAATAACTGGTTCTCTAATTACTAGCTACTACCAACAATTTTTCATTCAACCGTTTTTTTTTTAATCTGATTTTGTTTATTCAGGTCTTGGTTCTATCACTTAGTAACAGAAGGACCAGAAAGTCTGTGAGGCAGACATCCTGAAAGAAAGCACTGTTAAAATGCCAATCAGCTACAGGAATGCTAGTTGTCTGCCTTCCTTACTAGGTGACAACTATATAGGCATACTTCCCTCTAGGGACCACAACTGCCTTAAAATTCAGGTCAATTTGGCTAACACTTTTTGAGCACCTGTTCTTTATTATGTAAATATCTCTAGTGGCCTAGCACTACCAGGCAGAGTAAATGAATAAAAACTGGTAGCACAGTGTAAACCTTCCTCAGTTTACAGTCTGGAAGAAAGACAAGCAAATGAAAAAGTAATTATGGTAAAGCTACACCAAGGCATAAAGAACAAAAAGAAACACCTTAAAACTACGAGACTTAAGAAAAGGCCTCCCACAGAAAGTGACCTTCAAGCTAGTACCCAAAGGATAAAAATCTAGTGAGTGTGGTGGGGAAGAGGTGTCAAGGCAGACAAAGTAGAATGTGAAAAGGCTTGGAGACAACAAAGTGCCTAATGTTCTAGTAACAAAATGAAATTAATTTGATTAAAACTACAAAAGGTGATTCAGAACTCAAATCATGAGGGGTCACTGAAGACAAAGATTTCTTCAGATAGACATATGGAACTGCATGTATAGTAATTCTGTATTCTACACTTTCATATGAACTTTCCCTCATGTTATAAAAGATGCTTTGTGATGTTTAAACAATTACATTACTTTCTATGCAGTGGATATAACATAATTTACTTAATCATTTCCATAATGATATATATGTTAGGTTATTTTGAGCTTATCATAAATGTATAAATAATCATTCAGGAAATTCTGCATAAAGGTCTTACTAAATGTATAGTTATTTCCTGAACACGTTTCCCCAAATTGGAATTACTGAATTAGATACTCTACATTTTGCCAAAATGCTTTCCAAACTTTGTACCAATCACACAGCCATGTCAGCAAGGATTTGAACGCGTACTCATTTGTACTGAGTCATATTTTTACAGTCAAAAATTGTTATTCCACTTTAATTTACATTTATTACTAACTAGGATGAATGCTTAACTTCTAGCTAATAAATTTCAAAATACAGTAGAAATGAAAGATATCCTAGAAAACTACTATATCAAGAATGGCTCAAGAGGAAAATATTTTTCTAATGGAAGAAATTGAGAAATATAAAAAAGCACAAAGTTCTGCTGTATCAATGATTTTTTTTTAAATCTAAAGAAAGCGGTAAATCTGCTTGCCTTTTTAATCCAACTCACATTTGAGGAAAAGGAGTAATTTTCTCAACAATATCTAAGAAACCAGAGTAACGCTGTTACTAAAAATCTCAAAATGATAACATAACTATAATATATTAAGAACTCTCAAACTCAAAAATAATGAGCAAAAACATGACGACATTTTACTGAAGATGATACCCATATGATAAATAAGCACATGAAAAGGTTTTCAACTGTATCAGCTATCAGGGAAATAAAAACTAAAACCACAATGAGATATCACTGTACCTATTAAGAATGACTACAAATAGTGACACAAAATGCTGGTGAGAATGAAGAGAAACTCTATCACTTATCATTCATGTGTTGCCAATAAGAGTGTAAAATGGTACAGATGCTCTGCAAAACAGTTTGACAGCTTCTTATAAAACTAAACATGCAATTACCATATGATCTAGCAACTGAATTGGTGGGCATTTATCCCAGAGAAATGGAAACTAGGGTCACACAAAAACTATACGTGATTATATTCACTTTATTCATAATTGTCACAAATTTAAAACACTTAAATGTCTTCAATGATTAAACCGTTACACTGTAGTATACACATACCGTGAAATTCTACTGAGCATTAAAAAAGGAATAAACTTGGATAAATCTCCAGAGATTATGCCAAATGAAAAAAGCCAATCCCAAAAGCTTATATACGATTTCATTTAATAGAACATTTTAAATGATAAAACTTTAGAAATGGACAAGTTACTGGCTACCAGGGGATGGGGGTGAGGTAGCGAAAAGGAGAAGGCAGGTTATATTAATAAAAGGGCAACAAGGGGAATTCTTAACTATTCTCTATCTTGACTATGGTAATGGGCACAGGAATGTACACCTGACAAAGCTGTTTAGAACTAAATATACACACACACACAAATACATGCAAAACTGATGAAGCCTGAATAAACCAGTGAATAGTACCAATGCCAATATTCTGGTTATGGTACATTATTATAGTTTTGCAAGATATTATCATTGGGGGATATTGGGTAAAGGGTACACAGAATCTCTCTGCGATATTTCTTACATGTGCTGCACGTGGACCTACAATTATTTCAAAAGAAAAAGTTTAATTAAAAGAAAATGCAAAAACTAATGGGATTCTTTCCAGAAATGGAGGGATGTCTCAAATATGAGAAAATTAACTATTTTGCTGCTACTTACATTAAAAAGTTCAAACACATAAACAATAAGCCTATTAGCATTTCCATAGACGGCCAAAAGTAATTTGATATACATTATTTCAAAATTCATTCCTGATTTAAAAAGAAAACAAAAGACCAACCAACTTCGAAATGTAGGAATATTAAGGTAATTTTAAAAAGTGATAAAACACTAGAAAATTCCCATTAAGGCCAGAAGTGAATCATTTTTGGAAATGATATAAATACTAGAAAGGACAGGGCACAAGGTGTAAATCATATGATAATATGACCTATGACTCAATCTAAAATTCATTATAAACATAGTAAGGTAATGAGTTAGACAGAGTACTAGGATTGTTTCCATTCTATTTTGTCATTGATTTGTGGTAGAACATTAAAAAAAAAAAAGCTATGAATTACTGTATAGTTTATTTACTCAATCAACAGATAAGTTTTACAGGTTATCTCACATGTCTTAGATACTATATTCAGAGGTGGACATTCAATGATCATCGTACGACATACTTCTTGTTCTCATAGAGTTTACATTTTAGTGGACTATTAGTAATATTTAGAGAGGAGGCATTCATTAAGAATTTGTAAATTCCATTTATGTGTCAGGTGGTAAGAAAAGAAAAAGATAATCCCTGTCCTCCAGGAGAATCAAGATTGAAAGATAAACAGATGTTTATATTATAACATGTGATGAGGGGCACACAAGAACAATTTCTCGATCATCTTTAAGAGGTCATGAAAAATAATCTGCCAGAAGTAAAATTTGCAGAGTCAGTAAGTTAGTCAAATTAATAGGAACGCAGAAGGATTCCTGGCAGAGGGTAGCACATAGCCCATGGAGCTTTTATGAATCAACAAGTAGTTTAGCAAAATACTCTTGAATTTTTTTCTCACAAAAAAATGTTTCCTTGCTCTAGGAATTTATAAAATTATTATATGCTCTAAGATTATAGAAATGTATCCCTTAACACGTTTTTATGTTGATGTCTACACCTTTTCATGAGAAGGTTAAACAGGTATAAAAAATGTGAATTCTATACTACATCAAATATTGACATCTAAAAGTTATATCTTTCAAACTAAACTATCATAGCAACTTGATATTTATCATGTTTTAAAATACAAAAAGTTCTTTTTTAACAGAAATTTTACATTGTTATGAATTAAATCAAATATTTATGTATTAATATTATTTACTGCCATAATGTGGAAGAGGAGACTATTGGGGTTCTGTTGTTATTTTTTATTTTTATAAATTAAATTCACAAAAAATAATCCCCCCCAAATCCCAGTTTTTCCCATGTTACACAGCAAAATCACCAAATTCTTTAAATTATTTCTGAGTTATAGGCTAAAAACCATATAACCACCAATCATAAAATATTTTAAATAATTTCTAAGCTGACAATTAAATTACGCCCACTTTAAAATTTGTTTAAAAATTAAAAAGCATTTGTTACCCCATCATTACTCATTTTCTCAATTCCTGTGATGTATGCAAAAAAAAATTACAAAGATTCATCATCTTTCAATCAGAGCCTTCTTATTTATTGTAGGATGCAGAAAGGATTGGGAACACTTGAAATACTTGTTCCAACATCCCTCAGCAAAAAAAAAAAAAAAATAGTAATTACAAATAAGGTTCAATCTCATCAGCTGTTTTATTTTCTTCTTCTTCTTCTTTTTCTTTTTATTTTTTGAAATGAAGTCTTGCTCTCGTTCCCCAGGCTGGAGTGCAATTGCATGATCTCAGCTCACTTCAACCTCCACCTCCAGGTTCAAGCAATTCTCCTGCCTCAGCCTCCCCAGTAGCTGGGATTACAGGCACCTGCCACCACACCCAGCTAATTTTTGTATTTTTAGTAGAGATGGGGTTTCACCATGTTGGCCAGGCTGGTCTTGAACTCCTGACCTCGGGTGATCTGCCTGCCTCGGCCTCCCAAAGTGCTGGGATTACAGGCATGAGCCACCGTGCTCGGCCAAGCTGTTTTAAGCGTACTTCCAGAATAAAACAAAACAAAAAACCTCAGAGCCGAAGATTTTAGCTCATTTAGTTTAAAGAGAATGTCTACCACACTGTTTAATGGCAATGCCAGTTGCTAACACCAAACCAATCAGCCAAGTAAGAGTTACTTTTTCAGAGAAATACAATATTCCAGTTGGAATGTCAACTCATGTCCCCATTTTATTTCTAAATTCTAATTCTAAAATAGCAATAAGCTGCAGAGCCTTGCAGGAGCTTGTTTGGATGAAACAAGGTCCTCTCATCTTCAGTATTTCTCCTTTGTTCTTGGTTTTGCTCTCAACCCAAGAATGGTATTCTTTAATAATGAATGCAGAATGAGGCAGTAAGGTCATCTCATGAAAATTTTTATCATTTTGAGAATTCAGAATACTGCAACACAGGACTGGTTTTAACATAAGGCATTACCCTTAACAGATATGTATAAATGTAAGAGACTCTGAAAGACTGAGATGTCCCACTGTGGTCCCTCCATGTCCCTGTCCCTACAGCTAATCTTCCTCACATCTTCTTGCACATGACCTTGGCCCCAAACTGTTCCTCCTCACCCTCTTGATAAAATCCAAGATGACCTAACAATGGCTGCTAATATCGCAGAATAACTCCTCCCTCTTCTGAGATCCACTGACCAACTGTTCCTGAAAAGAGACAAACTCCAGGTGACTCCCTGCACCCCCATATACAACTCCAAGTGACTCCCTGCATCCCCCTTATACAAAGTTCTACCCCCTTCCCCTCAAATTAGAATGCTCTTTTGGAACCTTTCATGCTTAGCTTTTTTTTTTTTTTGGAGATGGAGTTTCGCTCTTGCTGCCCAGGCTGGAGTGCAATGGCGCGATCTCAGCTCACCGCGACCTCTGCCTCCCAGGTTCAAGTGATTCTCCTGCCTCAGCCTCCCAAGTAGCTAGGATTACAGGCATGCGCCACCACACCCAGCTAATTTTGTATTTTTAGTAGACACAGGGTTTCTTCATGTTGGTCAGGCTGGTCTTGAACTCCCGAATGGTTTATTCTTTGCTCTGGCTGGTTTTCTTCAATGTAAGACCAGGAAAGATAGGAAAGTCTATCCAATGCCTTAATTAATGGAGGCTTCACTAACACTGGTAATTTGAATTGTCTCTTTTGTTTGGACACCCTTGAGGATTTTCCACCTTCTCTTTCAAGGCAATACAACATAAAAGCACTCTGGATGCGTGAGAATATGCCATTCTTCATTAAAGTGGGAGAAGGACAATTGTGAACAGGATGTAGGAAAAGATAAGCAGCATATTATATACTACTTTGCTACCCTGACCACAGGAGCTTTGTCAAGATCAGTTTTTGGAAGGAAAACATGGAAGTCAAGAATTGGAAAATTGATTCCTTGGGAATTATTTGCCTACTCCAGTTTATAGAGCGCTGGTCTAGCACGACTAGCCCACAATTGTAAGGAAAGAAGTCACTATGAGCAGTGTTCTGTTGAAAAGCAGAATCAGGCCCACAAATATAGCAGCTACAGATGTTATCAAACAGCAAATATAAATCGATATATTTAAAGTGTTCACAGAAATAGAGTGGTTAAAAATATCAGTAACAAGAAACTATCAGAAATGGCCAGGCCAATATGAAAACCAAAAGAGAACACTCAAATAAAAAATTAAAGTAGAAATTCAATAAAAGGGTTAAACAATAAAATATAGGGAGGTGAAGATAGACCTCAAGAAATTACACAGAATGCAGCAGACAAAGACAAAGAGATAAAAAAAAATGACAGAATCAAGAGACAAGGAAGTTAAATGGGAGAAGTGCAAAACATTGTCTAATCAAACTTTTATGAGAGAATAGAAATATAAGCAATATTTGAACAAATAATAGTAGAGAAAATTTTCCAAAATTGATTAAAAACACCCATCTACAGATTTAGAAAGCCAAAGTCCCCAACATATACACAAAAAGAAATGAAAGCCTATAAAACCGGAAGGTTAAGTCCTAAGAGATTCATACAATGATTGATAACATTTTTAAATTAAGAACTTCTGAACATCAAAGGTCTTCATAGAGTGAAAAATCAAACTGAAATGGGAGAAGATATTTACAACACATATAACAAAGGATTAACATCTAACATTATTAAGACAAGTCTGTGACAGATAAATGGGCAAAAGCAATAAATATTTCAAAAGCGAATCACAAATGGTTAATTAACATATGAAAAGATGCTAAACCTCATTAAGACTCAGAGAATTGCAGATTTCGCTCCAATGAGACACTACCATTTCACACCCACCAGATTGTCAAAAATTAAAAAGTTTAATAACATCAAATGTGATAGGCATATTAGTGTTCATTTTATTATTCCTTAAACTGTCTGCACATTACATATGCTTTTATATGTACATGTTTCATAACTAAAATTGTTAAGTGTCACCTGAGCAATAAAAATATTTCTTCATAAGCCTGATGAGAGCAGTTTCAGTGAAATACTGGGCATGAAAACCAGACTGCATGGGCTGAAAGGCTCTACAAGATAAAGGCGTAAACCTAACTTATAGACAATTATTTCAAGCTTACCTATAAGGCTGGAAAAGCAGAGCTGCAACTTTAGGGAATGATATGGTGAGAGTTTCTGTTATATTTTTAAATAAAGGAAACTGGATTAGGTTTAGAAAAATCTAGAGGGAAAGGACGACAGTGAATAAGGTGTCCCTGGTTTGTCACAAAGATACATGATACAGGGATCGGGAACAGGAATTTCCTTTAGGGATGAGAGATTCTTTGTCCTTATGCCATCACTCCCAAGCCCCATCCACTCCAGTCACAATAGTCTACTTACTCCTCCTTCCAGCAAGCCTCTACTTCGGGACTTTTATATCCTCTATGGAGAATACTCTTTCCCAGATGGTGCAAGGCATGCCTTTCACTCTTTTATTTCCCCAAATGTCAACTCAGTGAAGTGTTTCCTGACCACTATGAAACTGAAATCCCATCTGCACTCCCTGCCACCACTACTCCTGATACTCTTATTCCTTTTCCTTGCTCTATTTGTCTTCATAAGCTTTTAATACTCTATGTATGATAGACTCTATACTGTTGAAACTCTCTACCTCCATTGTATGAAAGCTCCAAAAATGCAGCAACTGTAGTCACAGCGCCTACTAATGCTTGATACAAAGGTAGCTCAAAAAACACATACTGAATGAATATGGACCCTGCTTGAGGAAACTGAAGAACAAGTATAATGGAAATGATGCTGTAAAATTTGAACAAAGTGAAGTAATGCACAGAGAATAATCAATTTGCTGCCCACAGAAGAGGTGACATTTGGGTTAGATCTTGAATCATGAGTTTGCCGAGTGCAAGAAAAAGGTGCACATTCCAAGAGAGTGGAACATGGTAGGTCTGAAAGGGTCTTGCACATTTGAGAAACAGGGTACATTTGGAGTATGGCACCGATAACAGTGACCAGATTTTAGCTAACCTTACAATATACACAACAAAGGGCGCATTATATCCAACTTCTCAACTCTAAAAATCCTTTTCAGAATTATAGTTGTCCAGTTACTTGTTTTATTTGCAGGAAAGTTAAGAGTACAGAATACAAAATAAAGTTAACACAGAATTACTGGTACTCCCTTTACTCACTGCAAGTTTGAGCAGAGTTAACCTATATATTTTTTTAATCAAACTGTAAATTCAACGTATAACACTCAGAGTGAAAATACTGCTTTCAAAGGTCTCAACAGCAGGTATTATTCAAAGAAGTCAAAACTAAAAATTCTATATGGTAGGAGAGAGCAGCTGGGTGGGGAAAGGTCAAATTCAACTGCTTATTTAGTAGCAGATACTCCCCATTTAACCAAATGAGTTTTTGAATGGGCTTGCATGCTGTCATAAATTTCACTTATTACTATGTTTTCAACTAGTCTATCGTCCTTTTATCCACATCACTCCTTCTTTCGGACACTCACCTTCGTTTTAAACCTAACTCAATTTATTTTCAGGATTCCTATTTGAGACAGGAGGCTCTTGTGTGTACACACAGAGAGAAAACCTTGGAAGATTATATTCCACAGTTCAAGAGCCTGTGTAGTCAGTACTGGAACATTTAAGCACAAGACAGGAGAAGCAGTGGACACCATGGTGCTTTGGGATTCCTATTGCCAGGGGGTGGGGACCCAGGGAGTTCCCTGGGTAGGCTCGAGGTCAAAGCTCAGGTTTAAAGCGAGGGGGGCGGGGCAAGCCCCAAGAACCTCGGGGAGGTGTGTGGGCCCTAAAATGCAACTGGGAAAGAAGGGGCGCGGCCACTCGGAAAGACTCACAGTAATAAGCCACCACAGGGTCCCGCTTGTCATGCTCCTGAGCCGTCCTCAGATGATGCTGTATGCTCTTAAACTGTGCGGGGAGCGCGGGCAGCGGTGCAAGCGCGGCCATCTCTACTCCGAGCTCACCACTTCCTACTCGCGCGCTACCGGCACTTCCGCTTCCGTCTGGGCGGTAGCGCGCACGAGCGTTCAGAGCAAATCCTGCCCACTCTTCCGTTGCTCAGCGTCGTCAAGTCAACTACGGATCCCCAGCTGGGACAACCTCAGTGTGCTTGGCTCTCGGCAGTCAGAACCCATGGAAGACTGAGCATTTTGGTGCTTATGCTGCGCATGGCGCTAGCGCTCTCTGCTGGTAGGAGGAAGGGTTTTTGTTTTGTTTTGCTTTTTTGTTTGGTTTGTTGTTTGTGGCAAAAGGAAGGATAGAAAAGGAAAAACAAGAAAATAATGTATGTTGACTGGGAGAAAGTATAAAGGCGAGAATTGCCTTTGGCGTCATTCAGGAATTACCACTTCCAGTTACTATGCCACATTAATATTCCATATAATAGTGTCCTTTAGAAACCTTTTGATTTTAGAAACTTTAATTTCAATACTTGCATGAGAGAGAAATAATGTGTTTAAATTGTAAATTAAATTTTTCTATGTTGACATACTGGATAAAATAATCAGATTTCACCCCAAATTAAACTAAACATGTGAAGCTTAAGATTGAACTTTTGTTCTCAGCTGGCTAGTATGTATTTTAGTGAATGAATAATCTGTAGATCACCTTTTTTTTTTCTGGAGAGTGATTAACAATTTGCAAAGTATTTCCATATTTATTTTCTTGTCTTAATGTAAGATAGTGTGTTTGGGACTTTTTCAACGCTGGTAACTCTCAACCATTGTACAGTAGGCATCACCTTTTCCTTCTACCCTCAATGACTTCAATTATCTTCCTCTCCTCTCCATCCCATACTTATATCCTCAGGGCTGTACACTTTATTTACTTCCTCCAATAACCTTCTTCTTTATTTTATCTCAGTCGTCAGTTTTGACAATTCATCTTAAAACTAGTTTTCACTGAAATCACACTATCCCCAAGAGCCAAAATCTCCAGCTCGGAAATTCCCCTCTGCCTACTATTTTCTGATCACTCTCTCACCCCCAGAAGAAACCGCTCCATGTCCTTATATTATCCCACTCCACATACGTTGTCTAGACCTATTTGCAAAGTCCATCATCTTATTCTGGGTCGGGCTTTTTTACTCAGCCTGAAACTCAGTTCTGTCTTCTTCCCCAATCTCAGCAGCATATTTCCTACCACTGGAGAATGTATGGTTTCTTTCTCTTTCTCTTACTCCCACTATTTGGACTTTCCAGGCAAAAGTTGCTAGATTGGTAGAGAAATCAATGAAGAAAAGCAGAGTTGGATAACCTAACTGTTTTCTTTCTATACTTACAACTTTTCATTTATTTGTTTCCTATTACTTCTTGATTCTCAACTGCAGCTGCCCTTAAAGATCAACTTTAAAACCCACTCCAGGCATTCTCACTTAATTGTTCTAGGTGGGATCCTAAATGTAAGTATTTTTAGAAGGTCCTCATGTAATTTTAATGTTACGTCTAGGGTTAAGGACCAGTGCTTTAGTCCACAGATGGTGTTTCAAACTTCTCTCACTCTATTCAAGGTAGGCACTCAGCCCCAATTTCCTTGGTCTACAGCAGCATTTCCTGCTATTGAGATTAAGGCCACCACCAGATATGAATTATTTTGCCTTGCCTCTACCACAACTTAAAGTAGTAATAACTAGCTAACAGCATTTGCTGAGCATCCACTATGTATCATGCATGTTTCTAGGGTCTTTATATTAATTTATCTAATTTGCACTACAACCCTATGAGGAACATATCATTATTATTTTACAGATGAGAAAAATAAAACACATAGAATCTAGATAACTTGCACTAGGTCACAGCCAGGAAGGATGAGTATTCCACGTTAAAATCTAGGTATTTTGGTTTCAGAGCCTGTGCACCTAGCCATTACTATTTGACTATGATGTCTTTCTGGATCTTATGTTTTATCTTTTCTCTATTCCATCATCTTATGTCTGAGAAACAAATGTTCCTCTTCCTGGTAGAAGGCTGCGCCTTCCTGTTATTCTCGTGATCTCCCCCTTCAGAACTGAATTTTGCCACTCTTTCTCATTTGCATATATTCATGCGTACTCTTATTTGCATACCCTCATGAGCAGGGCTGAGGGAAAAATAAGAAAGTGAAATGATTGCAATTGGATTTTACTCTCTGATCTGCCAACACATGCTCTTTTCTTTTCTTTTCTCCTTCCTTCCTTCCTTTCTTCCTTCCTTCCTTCTTTTTTTCTTTCTTTCTTTTTTTTTTTAGTCAGGTTCTCACTCTGTCACCTAAGCTGGAGTGCAGCACACTATCAGAGCTTGCTGCAGTCTTGAACTCCTGGGCTCAAGGATTCTCTTGCCTCAGCCTCCTGAGTAGCTGGGACCACAGGCACATAACACTATGGCTAATTATTATTATTTTGTTGCCTAGGCAGGTCTTGAACTCTTAGGCTCAAGTGATACTCCTGCCTCGGCCTCCCAAAGTGCTGAGATTACAGACAAGAGCCTCATGCTCTCTTCTTTCTAAATATGCTACCCCTTTCATGAGATGATAATTGATTTGACGGAGAACAGTACAGAGACAGTGTTATGTAACACACATTGAAATTATGCTATGAAACAAATATTAATGACTGTGAGGTTGCTTTTTCTTGTTTTCCTATGATATTTTACTAGAAAGACCTAAATTATTCTTCTCCATTCAGACCAGTTTCTGAAGGATCTGACATCACCCTCTAGGACTGGGCTAGAACCTTGGCAAGTAAGGGGAGGGCAGAGCTGTAGAACAAAATAGGCGGTGAGGGCAACCATAGGAAAAAGAAAATGGAGAAAAACTAGAGCTGACAGGTGTTTTGATGGGAAAAAATGTTTTGCACCATCCCCTAGATACACACATGTACGTGTGATCATCTGACAATAAAAATATTCTGTGTCAGTTTGGTCAGAACCATCTTGTTGGCAAATGACAAGGCATCAGTCAATGTAATCAGGATAATATATATATCCATAGCTGTATCTTTTTAATATACTGTATTTGGTAGAAATTTGGCTTCCAGTATCATGAGGCTTACATCCTATTATTTTAGCATCCCCCCAAGTAGAAATAGTTTTTGCTGAAATTTTCCAGAAGAATGATAGGGAAGACCCTGAAAACTTGGCCAGGACCATTTGCCACCCCATTCGCCCATGGCTGGGACATGTAGACACTATAAACATTGCATTTTATGTTTTAAACATGGATATTTAATTGTTCCGGCACCATTGAATTACATTAGCACGTTTAAAACAATAAGCTAACTATATACGAGCAAACATATTTCCAGTCTCTTGATTGTTCCCATTCCATATGCCTATCTTCATGCCTGGTCCACATGATTTTGATTATTGTACCTTTAAAGAAGTCTTCAGAGTATGTAGTGTAAGTCCTCTGTCTGTTTTTTTTTTTTTTTTTTTTTTCCGTTTGCTTGTTCAAAATTGTGTTGGCTATTCTAGGTCTCCTGTATTTCCATATAAATTTTAGAAACAGCTTGTCAATTTCTATATAAGTTTCCTAGGATTTTGACTGGAATTATATTGAATTTACAGATCAGTTTATAATGACTAAAGTTACAAATGAGTAAGACTGCCAAGCCTTACTCTACATGGTTTATTTTTCCACTTAAAATGGTGCAGTGGCTCACGCCTGTAATTCCAGCACTTTGGGAAGCCGAGGAGGGTGGATCACCTGAGGTCAGGAGTTTGTGATCAGCCTAGCCAACATGGAGAAACCTCGGCTCTACTAAAAGTACAAAATTAGCAGGGTGTGGTGGCACATTCCTGTAATCCCAGCTACTTGGGATGCTGAGGCAGGAGAATTGCTTGAACCCGGGAGGCGGAGGTGGCAGTGAGCCAAGATTGTGCCACTGCACTCCAGCCTGTGCGACAGAGCGAGACTCCGTCTCAAAAAATAAAAAATAAAAATAAAATTAAGATTAAAATTTGAAAGTCTTTAATTATTTTCATCACTTTTGTAGTTTTCATTGTACAGGTCTAGCACGTATTTTGAAAAATTTATCCCTATGCATTTCTTATTTTTTATTCCATTGTAAATGATTTTTTTACATTTAAATTTTATTTTTTATTACTCTATAGAAAAATTATTCCTCATAAGCCTTTTTTTTTTTTTTTTTTTTTTTTTTTAAAGTTAGAGTCTTGCTTCGCCCCCCAGGCTAGAGGGCAGTGGTGCAATCATAGCTCACTGCAGCCTCAAACTCCTGGGCTCAAGTCATCCTCTCACCTCAGTCTCTGGAGTAGCTGGGACTACAGGCAGGCACCACCATGCCTGGCTAATTTTCTTATTTTTTGTAGAGGTGGGGTCTTGCTATATTGCCTAGGCTAATCTCAAACTCCTAGACTCAAGTGATCCTCCTGGCTCCACCTCTAAAAGTGCTGGGATTACAGGCATGAACCACAGTGCTTGGCCTATAAATTTAATTTTTTGGAACATTCTTTAGAATTTTCTATGTACATGATCATGTCTGTGAATAAAGATATTTATTATTTTGCAATTCATATATTGTTTGCGTTATTGTACTTACTGAATAAATATATATTTATATATATATATGTTTATTTTGTTTTTGTCTTATTGAATTCCAGTTCAACGTTAAACACAAGTGGAAAAAGTAGAGTGCCTTGCCTGTTTTGAGACTACAGTGGAAATTGTTAATTACTGTAAGTTTCCTTAGATGCTATTTATCAAACTTAGGTAGATCTCATTTAAAGTGAGAGGTTTAGGGTTTTTGGTTTGTTTCATTATAAATGGGTGTTTATAATATAACTTTTCATTCCTGGGGTAAACCCCACCTAATGTGATGTATTATTTTTATATATATTGCTGGATCCTGCTTGTAAATATATTTTTGCTAAGAATTTTTAATATCAACATTATGCTAGCCTCCTTACATGAAATGGCAAATATTCTCTTCTAATTCCTAAAAAAAGATTTTAGAGTATTATTTCTTCCTTAAACATTTAATGGAATTCACCACTGAATTCATCAGGGCCTGGCATTTCTTTATGGGAAGGCTTTGGATTTAAAATTTTAAAAATCGGTATATGGATAGTAATATTTTTTATTTATGTCTGTCAATTTTTAGTAGTTTGGAATTTAGAAATTTTTTCATCTAAGTGTCAAAAACTTATTGACCTAACATTGTTCAGGATGTTTCCTTATAATCGCTTCAAGGTTTTACTATAATGTCCCTTTTCTGATTTGTCTTATGGATGATTTTCATTTTCTCCCTTATTATCTCATATTATCAAACCAGAAATTTATAAGTTTTATTAATCTTTTCAAAGAACCAGATTTTGGTTTAATTGATTTTCTCTATTGTCTTTGGGTTTTATATCACTGTGTTTTATACTCGTATTTTTATTTGCATCCTTCTATTTAATTTGTATTTAAATTATCTTTTAAAAACTTCAGGCCGGGTGTGGTGGCTCATGCCTGTAATCTCAGCACTTTGGGAGGCCGAGGCCGGTGAATCGCGTGGTCAGGAGTTCGAGGCCAGACTGGCCAACATGGTGAAACCCCATCTCTATTAAAAATACAAAAAATTAGCTGGGTGTAGTGGCGAGTGCCTGTAATCCCAGCTATTTGGGAGGCTGAGGCAGGAGAATCACCTGAACCCAGGATGCAGAGGTTGCAGTGAGTCGTGATCGCGACACTGCACTCCAGCCCTGGCGACAAGAGTGAGACTCCATCTTAAAAAACAAAACAAAACAAAAAAAACCAACACAACTTCAGAAAGTGAGCAGTTAAAATCACTATATAACTTATTTTCTTTATTATTATTATTATTATTATTATTATTATACTTTAGGTTTTATGGTACATGTGCGCAACGTGCAGGTAAGTTACATATGTATACATGTGCCATGCTGGTGCGCTGCACCCACTAACTCGTCATCTAGCATTAGGTATATCTCCCAATGCTATCCCTCCCCACTCCCCCCACCCCACAACAGTCCCCGAAGTGTGATGTTCCCCTTCCTGTGTCCATGTGTTCTCATTGTTCAATTCCCACCTATGAGTGAGAATATGCGGTGTTTGGTTTTTTGTTCTTGCGATAGTTTACTGAGAATGATGATTTCCAATTTCATCCATGTCCCTACAAAGGACGTGAACTCATCATTTTTTATGGCTGCATAGTATTCCATGGTGTATATGTGCCACATTTTCTTAATCCAGTCTATCATTTTTGGACATTTGGGTTGGTTCCAAGTCTTTGCTATTGTGAATAATGCCGCAATAAACATACGTGTGCATGTGTCTTTATAGCAGCATGATTTATAGTCCTTTGGGTATATACCCAGTAATGGGATGGCTGGGTCGAATGGAATTTCTAGTTCTAGATCCCTGAGGAATCGCCACACTGACTTCCACAAGGGTTGAACTAGTTTATAGTCCCACCAACAGTGTAAAAGTGTTCCTATTTCTCCACATCCGCTCCAGCACCAGTTGTTTCCTGACTTTTTAATGATTGCCATTCTAACTGGTGTGAGATGGTATCTCATTGTGGTTTTGATTTGCATTTCTCTGATGGCCAGTGATGGTGAGCATTTTTTCATGTGTTTTTTGGCTGCATAAATGTCTTCTTTTGAGAAGTGTCTGTTCATGTCCTTCGCCCACTTTTTGATGGGGTTCTTTGTTTTTTTCTTGTAAATTTGTTGGAGTTCATTGTAGATTCTAGATATTAGCCCTTTGTCAGATGAGTAGGTTGCGAAAATTTTCTCCCATTTTGTAGGTTGCCTGTTCACTCTGATGGTAGTTTCCTTTGCTGTGCAGAAGCTCTTTAGTTTAATTAGATCCCATTTGTCAATGTTGGCTTTTGTTGCCATTGCTTTTGGTGTTTTAGACATGAAGTCCTTGCCCATGCCTATGTCCTGAATGGTAATGCCTAGGTTTTCTTCTAGAGTTTTTATGGTTTTAGGTCTAACATTTAAGTCTTTAATCAATCTTGAATTGATTTTTGTATAAGGTGTAAGGAAGGGATCCAGTTTCAGCCTTCTACATATGGCTAGCCAGTTTTCCCAGCACCATTTATTAAATAGGGAATCCTTTCCCCATTTCTTGTTTTTGTCAGGTTTGTCAAAGATCAGATAGTTGTAGATATGTGGCATTATTTCTGACGGCTCTGTTCTGTTCCATTGATCTATATTTCTGTTTTGGTACCAGTACCATGCTGTTTTGGTTACTGTAGCCTTGTAGTATAGTTTGAAGTCAGGTATTGTGATGCCTCCAGCTTTGTTCTTTTGGCTTAGGATTGACTTGGCGATGTGGGCTCTTTTTTGGCTCCATATGAACTTTAAAGTAGTTTTTTCCAATTCTGTGAAGAAAGTCATTGGTAGCTTGATGGGGATGGCATTGAATCTGTAAATTACCTTGGGAAGGATGGCCATTTTCATGATATTGATTCTTCCTACCCATGAGCATGGAATGTTCTTCCATTTGTTTGTATCCTCTTTTATTTCCTTGAGCAGTGGTTTGTAGTTCTCCTTGAAGAGGTCCTTCACATCCCTTGTAAGTTGGATTCCTAGGTATTTTATTCTCTTTGAAGCAATTGTGAATGGGAGTTCACTCATGATTTGGCTCTCTGTTTGTTACTGATGTATAAGAATGCTTGTGATTTTTGTACATTGATTTTGTATCCTGAGACTTTGCTGAAGTTGCTTATCAGCTTAAGGAGATTTTGGGCTGAGACAGTGGGGTTTTCTAGATATACAATCATGTCATCTGCAAACAGGGACAATTTGACTTCCTCTTTTCCTAATTGAATACCCTTTATTTCCTTCTCCTGCCTAATTGCCCTGGCCAGAACTTCCAGCACTATGTTGAATAGAAGTGGTGAGAGAGGGCATCCCTGTCTTGTGCCAGTTTTCAAAGGGAATGCTTCCAGTTTTTGCCCATTCAGTATGATATTGGCTGTGGGTCTGTCATAGATAGCTCTAATTATTTTGAGATACGTCCCATCAATACCTAATTTATTGAGAGTTTTTAGCATGAAGGGTTATTGAATTTTGTCAAAGGCCTTTTCTGCATCTATTGAGATAATCATGTGGTTTTTGTCTTTGGTTCTGTTTATATGCTGGATTACATTTATTGATTTGCGTATATTGAACCAGCCTTGCATCCCAGGGATGAAGCCCACTTGATCATGGGGGATAAGCTTTTTGATATGCTGCTGGATTCTGTTTGCCAGTATTTTATTGAGGATTTTTGCATCAATGTTCATCAAGGATATTGGTCTAAAATTCTCTTTTTTTGTTGTGTCTCTGCCAGGCTTTGGTATCAGGATGATGCTGGCCTCATAAAATGAGTTAGGGAGGATTCCCTCTTTTTCTATTGATTGGAATAGTTTCAGAAGGAATGGTACCAGCTCCTCCTTGTACCTCTGGTAGAATTCGGCTGTGAACCCATCTGGTCCTGGACTTTTTTTGGTTGGTAAGCTATTGATTATTGCCACAATTTCAGCTCCTGTTATTGGTCTATTCAGAGATTCAACTTCTTCCTGGTTTAGTCTTGGGAGGGTGTATGTGTTGAGGAATTTATCCATTTCCTCTAGATTTTCTAGTTTATTTGCATGGAGGTGTTTGTAATATTCTCTGATGGTAGTTTGTATTTCTGTGGGATTGGTGGTGATATCCCCTTTATCATTTTTTATTGCATCTATTTGATTCTTCTCTCTTTTTTTCTTTATTAATCTTGCTAGTGGTCTATCAATTTTGTTGATCCTTTCAAAAAACCAGCTCCTGGATTCATTAATTTTTTGAAGGGTTTTTTGTGTCTCTATTTCCTTCAGTTCTGCTCTGATTTTAGTTATTTCTTGCCTTCTGCTAGCTTTTGAATGTGTTTGCTCTTGCTTTTCTAGTTCTTTTAATTGTGATGTTAGGGTGTCAATTTTGGATCTTTCCTGCTTTCTCTTGTGGGCATTTAGTGCTATAAATTTCCCTCTACACACTGCTTTGAATGCATCCCAGAGATTCTGGTATGTTGTGTCTTGGTTCTCGTTGGTTTCAAAGAACATCTTCATTTCTGCCTTCATTTCGTTATGTACCCAGTAGTCATTCAGGAGCAGGTTGTTCAGTTTCCATGTAGTTGAGCAATTTTGAGTGAGAGTCTTAATCCTGAGTTCTAGCTTGATTGCACTGTGGTCTGAGAGATAGTTTGTTATAATTTCTGTTCTTTTACATTTACTGAGGAGAGCTTTACTTCCAAGTATGTGGTCAATTTTGGAATAGGTGTGGTGTGCTGCTGAAAAAAATGTATATTCTGTTGATTTGGGGTGGAGAGTTCTGTAGCTGTCTATTAGGTCCGCTTGGTGCAGAGCTGAGTTCAATTCCTGGGTATCCTTGTTGACTTTCTGTCTCGTTGAGCTGTCTAATGTTGACAGTGGGGTGTTAAAGTCTCCCATTATTAATGTGTGGGAGTCTAAGTCTCTTTGTAGGTCACTCAGGACTTGCTTTATGAATCTGGGTGCTCCTGTATTGGGTGCATATATATTTAGGATAGTTAGCTCTTCTTGTTGAATTGATCCCTTTACCATTATGTAATGGCCTTCTTTGTCTCTTTTGATCTTTGTTGGTTTAAAGTCTGTTTTATCAGAGACTAGGATTGCAACCCCTGCCTTTTTTTGTTTTCCATGTGCTTGGTAGATCTTCCTCCATCCTTTTATTTTGAGCCTATGTGTGTCTCTGCACGTGAGATGGGTTTCCTGAATACAGCACACTGATGGGTCTTGAGTCTTTATCCAATTTGCCAGTCTGTGTCTTTTAATTGGAGCATTTAGTCCATTTACATTTAAAGTTAATATTGTTATGTGTGAATTTGATCCTGTCATTATGATGTTAGCTGGTTATTTTGCTCGTTAGTTGATGCAGTCTCTTCCTAGTCTCGATGGTCTTTACATTTTGGCATGATTTTACAGTGGCTGGTACCGGTTGTGCCTTTCCATGTTTAGCGCTTCCTTCAGGAGCTCTTTTAGGGCAGGCCTGGTGGTGACAAAATCTCTCAGCATTTGCTTGTCTGTAAAGTATTTTATTTCTCCTTCATTTATGAAGCTTAGTTTGGCTGGATATGAAATTCTGGGTTGAAAATTCTTTCCTTTAAGAATGTTGAATATTGGCCCCCACTCTCTTCTGGCTTGTAGGATTTCTGCCGAGAGATCCGCTGTTAGTCTGATGGGCTTCCCTTTGATGGTAACCCGACCTTTCTCTCTGGCTGCCCTTAACATTTTTTCCTTCATTTCAACTTTGGTGAATCTGACAATGATGTGTCTTGGAGTTGCTCTTCTCGAGGAGTATCTTTGTGGCGTTCTGTGTATTTCCTGAATCTGAATGTTGGCCTGCCTTGCTAGATTGGGGAAGTTGTCCTGGGTAATATCCCGCAGAGTGTTTTCCAACTTGTTTCCATTCTCCCCATCACTTTCAGGTACACCAATCAGACGTAGATTTGGTCTTTTCACATAGTCCCACATTTCTTGGAGGCTTTGCTCGTTTCTTTTTATTCTTTTTTCTCTAAACTTTCCTTCTCGCTTCATTTCATTCATTTCATCTTCCAGGGCTGACACCGTTTCTTCCATTTGATCGCATCGGCTCCTGAGGCTTCTGCATTCTTCACGTAGTTCTCGAGCCTTGGTTTTCAGCTCCATCAGCTCCTTTAAGCACTTCTCTGTATTGGTTATTCTAGTTATACATTCTTCTAAATTTTTTTCAAAGTTTTCAACTTCTTTGCCTTTGGTTTGAATATCCTCCCATAGCTCGGAGTAATTTGATCGTCTGAAGCCTTCTTCTCTCAGCTCGTCAAAGTCATTCTCCGTCCAGCTTTGTTCCGTTGCTGGTGAGGAACTGTGTTCCTTTGGAGGAGGAGAGGTACTCTGCTTTTTAGAGTTTCCAGTTTTTCTGCTCTGTTTTTTCCCCATCTTTGTGGTTTTATCTACTTTTGGTCTTTGATGATGGTGATGTACAGATGGGTTTTTGGTGTGGATGTCCTTTCTGTTAGTTTTCCTTCTAACAGACAGGACCTTCAGCTGCAGGTCTGTTGGAGTACCTGGCCGGCCATGTGAGGTGTCACTCTGCCCCTGCTGTGGGGTGCCTCCCAGTTAGGCTGCTCGGGGGTCAGGGGTCAGGGACCCACTTGAGGAGGTAGTCTGCCCATTCTCAGATCTCCAGCTGCGTGCTGGGAGAACCACTGCTCTCCTCAAAGCTGTCAGACAGGGACATTTAAGTCTGCAGAGGTTACTGCTGTCTTTTTGTTTGTCTGTGCCCTGCCCCCAGAGGTGGAGCCTACAGAGGCAGGCAGGCCTCCTTGAGCTGTGGTGGGCTCCGCCCAGTTCAAGCTTCCCAGCTGCTTTGTTTACCTAAGCGAGCCTGGGCAATGGCGGGCACCCCTCCCCCAGCCTCGCTGCCGACTTGCTGTTTGATCTCAGACTGCTGTGCTAGCAATCAGCGAGACTCTGTGGGCGTAGGACCCTCTGAGCCAGGTGCGGGCTATAATCTCCTGGGGCACCGTTTCCTAAGCCCGTCGGAAAAGCACAGTATTCGGGTGGGAGTGGCCCGATTTTCCAGGTGCCGTCTGTCACCCCTGGAAAGGGAACTCCCTGACCCCTTGCGCTTCCCGAGTGAGGCAATGCCTCGCCCCTGCTTCAGCTGGCGCACGGTGCACTCACCCAGTGACCTGCGCCCACTGTCTGGCACTCCCTAGTGAGATGAACATGGTACTTCAGATGGAAATGCAGAAATCACCCGTCTTCTGCGTCGCTCATGCTGGGAGCTATAGACCAGAGCTGTTCCTATTCGGCCATCTTGGCTCCTCCTCTATATAACTTATTTTCTAACATAATATTTAGAACTTCTAATATTCCGCCAAACACTGTTTTAACTGCTTTCCACTTATTTTGATAAGTTGTATTTGCATTTTTGTTTAAAGTAGTTTTTAATTTCCCAGGTAATTTTTTCTTTGATCCATGGGTTAATAAAAGTATGTTGTTAATTTTTCAAACATTTGGATGTATCCCTGATATCTTAATTTTATTAATTTCTGGTTTAATTCCATTGTGACCAGAGACTATAGTCTGTATGATTTCAATCCTTGAGACTTTCTTATAGGCCAGCAAATGATCTCTTTTGGTGAATGTTACACACACACTTGAAAAGAACGTCTGTTCTGTTGTTGCTGGGTGGAGTATTCTATTAATATCAATTAGTTCAAGTTGCTTATTAATAATTTATAATCCTCAATATCCTTTTTGATATTCTATTTATTTTGTCAGTTTATTACTGAGAGAGAAGTGTTGAAATCTTTAGCTATAATAGGATGTATTTCTTTTTTCAATCTATCAGGTTTTGCTTCATGCATTCTGAATCTCTATTAACTGGTGGCATACATATTACAACTATTATGCTTCCTGATGAAATTATACTTTAATCATTATGAAATGTCTCTTTAATCTCTGTCATCATTCCTTGCTGTAAAATTGACTTGAGTTTTCTCATATTAATATAGCCAATTGAGCTCTCTGATGCTTAAGGTTTGCATGATATATCTTTTCCCATTTATTTTCTGTAAAATATTCAAGATTTTAAAATATTAAACCTTTAAATATTTAAAAATGTTTAAAGTGGGGTTCTTGTTAATAATTTGGTCTGGCTTTTAAAAAATACATTTAGACAATCTCTATGTTTTTGGAGTGCCAAGATCTTTTGTATTTATTGTTAACCATTGATATGTTTGGGTTTGGTTCCACTACCTTGTTATTTTTTCTATTTGTTTCACCTGTTTTTGTTCTGTTTTTTCCTTTCCTGCCACCTTTTATATTAATTGAATGTTTTATGATTCCAGTTAATTTTGTTTGTTTGCTTGTTAAGCCAAAATTGTGTTGGCTTTTTAAACTGGTTGTTTTATATTTTATAATATACAACTTAAAGTTATCACAGCATACTTCAAATGATAATATACTTTACATATATTACAAGAGTCTTATAATAGTATACTTCTACACTTGATTTGATTTGCCAAGGTTTATCAATTTTATTGTTATTTTCAAGCGTGATCTGGGATTTATTTTATTTTGTTTGTTTTCTAAAATGTTACTTTTTACCTATATCCTTATTAAATTATTTTTGTTTGTCTTTGTTTAATAAGTTCTTATGTTTGCTTTTTGAATTACATTTATGTTTCCTTTTTCATAATAGATGTATTTTCAGCTGTCAATTTTCAGTGCACTACAAATTTGCTCATATCTCATAGGTTTTAATATGTAGCATCCCACTTCTTGTTCATATAAATAGTCGGAAAAGCTTCAGTTTAAATTACCTTATTTCACCAAAGAGCTTTTTATGAAATGGTTTTAAATATCATTTCAAATGGTTATTGTTTAGTTTTGATGCTCTTATTAATTTTTACTATATTTGCATTTTAGTCAGAAAAATTAGTTTTTATATTGGAATATGAATTTTGATATATAGCATTTATTATTCAGGACTATATAGCTGTGTGCTAACAATTCTGATATAGTTACTAATAAAATGAAATCATAGTAGGTCGGTAGTGAATTTACAAGATTGTCTAAACCACCTCTCTCGTCTTATCTCTATCTTTAAACATAACAATATGTAGTGTTTAGTTCAAAGAAGTAGAGGCAAGCAAAGTTTCTTTGGTGGCTTAGAGATGCCATCCTTCCACCTTGTCAGTTGAAGAGATCAAGAGCTCAGGGAGGCTGAGGAAGCTGGATTTTAACGGACACTACGGTAAGGTAGCTGGAAGAGCGAGAGAGCTCCGGAGATCTGCAAAGGGCGTTTAAGTGAGTCCTGATCAGTGCAACTTTCTTAAATATCTTTCCAGGAAAAGAACTAATTGAAAGGATCAAAAGGAACAATACTCAAGATTCACACAAGACAGAATAGTTGTTGTTCCCAAAGTCAGAGTGGAAAAAATCTCTTAATAAAGGGATATACGTTGACAATACCCTACCCTAAAGGATGAATCAGAGTAAGAATAAATCCAAGTGTTTATCTATGATTGGGCAATAATGTTAAGGGGAAGTCTTCTGTGGGATTTTTTGGAAAAATGATCTTCCCTGGGAAAGAATCCTGAGAGGCAAACCAGAAGAAGGTCCTTTTGCCCCATCTCCCTTCTTTCCTTGGACACAGAGAGAACCTGTTTCATGTAGCAATGGCAATTTGTGTCACTACCACAAGTCAACCAGCAGGAGGGGAGAATTCAAGATTTTTGAGACTAGTGAAAGGATAGTATTTCCAAACCACCAAATAGGCATCTGATAGAACACTCAGAAAGGTTCTTCCTTAGTATTGGGGCAAAACTGGCCTTTCTGTAAGTACTACACTGGTCATATATAATAAAGCTTAAAAGGAAGCAGAAAGGATCATCTGTTTCCAAGTAACTTAACTGTGCTCCAGAACTAAGCTGAAGAATATTTATGAGAAGAAAAGTAATCGGCATCCAACAGGATAAAACACACAATGCCTGACATTCAATAAAAAAGTACCAGCCTTGCAAAGATGCGGGAAAAATAGGACCTATAACGAAAATGTGTATGTTTGTCAGCAGATTGGCGGGAGCATTCCACCTTGAATGCAGGCAATCAAGGGGTATGTTATCTATAGAGAATTTAAAAATAAGGATAAAATATTAAACATGGTTGCTGTTTATTAATACCAATGGTTGGTTATTCTAAATAAAGAAAGTCAATAAATATCCTTTGTTTGTAGAGTGGACAATTTTTACCAGTCCCCACCCTGTTGGCATGCCACTGCTATAGTATGATTTTATAGCTCACGTGCTAGAGTATGATTTTATAAAGGTATTAAATCTTGATGATCTTTTTATACAAATTTTTTAATGCAGTACTTGTTAAATAGCAGACATCAGTAGCTATTTGTGGAAGGAAGATAGTTGGATTTTCTCCTGTGCTTTCATGTAGAGAAAACCTCAATGATGAAAACCTTAGATTCAGAAATTCATGATATCAAACACAGGCTGCATAAAGCTTGAGGAAAAATGGAAAACCTTAGTATTTGACTATACCGATTTCCCTACTAAGTTACCAGTATAAGGCAGTAATACATAAGGATTTTAAATAATATCAAATGAATCAAATGATTGTTGGTAAGGCAGGCAGATAAAAAGAAATACACTAAATCAATATAAAATTGTCTCTGAAATAATTTCATAGCTATTGAGGCAGTCTAACTTAATATAAACACAGTGTTCCCTTTTGATAAATATAGAAGTTATAGTTTCAGGACATCTGTGGGCACAGAAAGGTTTTTTTTTTTCCCAAGAAGAAACAAGGATCCCATGCGCAATATTATCCATAGCATTTCTTATTTATTTGGTAACTATATTTCTATATCATTTTAATATTGAAACTTTCAAGAAAACTGATTGAATAAAATTTTAAAAATGTAATTGTTCAGTTTCTTCAAGTTAATGGTCAAACTATGTAATTACTCTTTAATGATTAATTTACAACTTTTGTGCTTAAGTAAGTTATATTTTACATGAATGCAAAATAACTACACCCTCAAATTTAAAACTGTATAGCTCCACAGAAAGGGAAATATAAAGATCTGGATTATGGCTTTGGCCACCTAAATTAATCCTCATGAGCATCAATTTTCCACTTCGTAAAAAAAGACAATAAGAGTTTCTCTGGCCACAGAAAAACTGATCAATTAACATGTATGTGACAGAACTCAGTAAAAGCACTGTTTAAAAATAAATTAACAGTAGTTCTGTGTATATTTTCTAATAAAAGTGATCAAAATTAAAATGAAATATTTCTTCAAGAATCCTTACCTTACAACCAGGCATTATATTTTACAGTAGACAAAAATTTCAGACACATTGAAGTAAGTTTGTTTTGAAATTGTGGTACTCACTGAGTAAGATAAAACTAAATAAAAATGATAAATAACTATAGCATGACAATAGGTAATCAATTATTTGGTCATTGTCTGAATAGAAAGTATAATCTTCTAAATATGCTCTCAAAAATCCCAGCAACTCATAATACCATTGTAATTGCTGCAAATGTATTCATTGCAATGAGAAAAATGGTTTTTTCAAAGTGTTCTGGAACCATGCATCTTATAATCCTGTTTTCCCCAAGAGATCTAGCATCACACAGGTAAAGAGATTTTACTTGGAAAGCAAAGAGGTAAATCTGAAGCCAGAATGCTATTGCCTCTAGACTAATTCTTAATAAAACAGAGAGTATATAAATTATAGTGTAGATAGGCTTCTGAAGAATGCATTCCTGATTGATGCTTTTACATGCAGCATAAAGATGGAAAATAGCTCCAGGAACCAGGACAATAACTAGTTGTAATGCCCAGAACACCTAAAGTATGTCAGAAATATCTTAATAAATCAATTAATCAGTATGTAACTAAAATACACTAAAAAACCCCACTAACTCTCAACAGAGTCTAACTTAAAAATTCTAAGTTTCATAAAAATCTTATATGTGCCTTAATATAATGAAGGTAGTAATGTTGAACATATTTATTGTGAAAACATAGTCATATATTACTGTAATTGCCTCTCAATGACTGATAATCATGAAGTAGTTTATTTTATTAGACAGCTAGTCTACATCCCAAATATAGGTCTGGAGAATAATGATAACATTAGTAGATAATACAATGCCAGAATTGGAAGAAACTCCCCAAAACTCAATTTATCTGAAATATACAGCTAATTAAAGAAAAAGTAACATAATCCTTAGAAAAAAAACCTGTTAGGGTATTTCTCATATTATGACATTATTTTACATTTAAAGAGAAAATGAGTTTGTTGTAGAGTTAATGTTTATGTGCACACAGAAAAACTTACTTCTGGAGTGATTGGCCTGAACTGATTGTCACAGAAGAGATTTACTTCTCTTTTGTCTGGATCATAAATGAAGTGCAAGGCCTCATCCCCGTGAACTGCAAAGCCTAGCACCCCGAGGAAGAACATTCAGATGGATCCAAAGAAAAGGGTGTGGAATTGACCAATCACAGTTGGAGGTTTAACCTGTTATGGTTTTAGGAGAAAAAAAAAATCTTTTAAACACAAACATTAAAGGAGGGCATTTTAAAAAATTCTTATATCACATTTAGAAAATGTAAGATTCAAGAAGTTTTGAAGACAAATAGACCCTTAGAGATCATCAAATCAAATATAATGATTATGAGATTTCTGCATTATGAGATTTCTCACTCTTACAATATGAAAAGCAACAGTTGATAGGGACATGTTGCTAATCAAATGTGTAATTTTGGAAATATTTAAACAGCTTTGAATTCAATTAATATCCCCACCATTGTAATCCCTTTGAAATAAAATCAGAATATCTAATACTTCTTTTTGAAAATTAGATAACAAATCCAGTAGTAAGCTCAGTCCGTACACTATCTTAACAACCAAATAATGTTTATTAGTTGTAATTAAAGCTTTTTTCCTCTACTTCTTAATTAGGGAATTGAGAGAGTGAGCCACACTAAAACACCAACATCTAAAGACACTTCCTGAATTTTTCTCTTTATAGTTTTAAATTCAGAATATTTTGAAGTGTATGGTTGACACTTAGAGTATTCTCCATAGATGTAGAGAATTTATTCATCAAGACTTATGCAATTCAGGGTAAAATACTCAGAAAAGACTCATACAATTGATTTTTTGTTTGTATAATACTTACACATCCTTCATAGAAGTTTTTGATATAATTCAGAGACATGTCTCAGGAGATGTTATCCTGGCATTCCTGTGGGTTAATTCTTGACCTACATTGCCAGTTTGCTTCTGCTAGAATCAAAGTCTTATATTCTCTCAGGACTCTTACAGCAGAAAACACTCATCACTACAAATTTCTCTCCCCTCCTCCCTTACTCTTAGATCTCTGGGACCCCATTCGACCTTCCTATCTCTGTCCCAAAACAAAACAAAAACAAAGAAACAAAAGCAGAGAGCATGTGACCAATCTAATAATCCCTTGACTTACACTGTCAGCATAGCCAGCCAGCCAGCCAGGAGTGTCAGCAAAGCAAGAGGCCAGCTCCACAAAGGTTCTGAGCACTCAACGCTTCTGCAATTACCTAAAAATGGACTGTATCTAAATTAGTGGGCTCTTTAGCTTGGAGTTTTCTCTGATAATATGAAGTAATCTTTTTCTTTTCCTTTTTATTTTATTTAGGTGTGTCCTAAAGGATAAGTACATGGGAAATATTTGATTCTTTATTGTTTACTTCCATAGAGTATAATTTCTGGGAAGTCTTAAGAAATTGTAACACAGGCTATAATAGTTATTGCATTATTGAATATTATTGATGTATTGCTATACTTCTCTAGTTGTTGAATGCTTGCCGCAGACATGGAAAAATCTGTAATTAGATCTCTGGGCTAAGGAAAAAGATAGCGAACTACTAATTAAGGTAAGGCCAGGAGCTAGCACATATCATGAGAACAATCCTTCCCATCCTTTCTTTTGTCCTTCAGCAGATACATCATCTGTTAGACATTGTTATGGGTGTTGAGGACCAGCAGGCACCAAGACAGACCAGTAACTACCTTCTGACTTACATATCTGCTTACTATCTTCCATCCACTTATAATGTCATACAGCTAATCATTGATTATATTTGCTTTCTTCACTTGCCTTTCTCATTTTCTTGTGATCTGCCAAAGATTGTAACTCCAGACAATGTCATTGCTTTCTTCCAGCAAGTGGAGAAGTGACTGCATGATACATGTATTTGTAACCAATAAACAAGGGACAGTGTTCCCGTTGAATAGGAGTGCTGTGCTGGATAGGAAGAAATAAACATGAAAAACTTAATGATCCCTCAGAATGGTTAGATAAAAGATATTTGTGTATATTCCCATCTTCTCAGAATCAGAATTTCAGGTTTGCTTTGTGTTGATTCCCAAGAAGTGACGTCTGAAAGCCCTAACAACCATTTGCATAAGAAGGCATAAGAAGGAATAGTGCTTTGGCTTTTACCATTGTACAGTAGTGAATGCTATTGTTTAGTCAACTGTATACAACTGTCGGACATGTAGAAATCATCAGTGTCTCCTTTCAGGGGTGTAGAAAATTGTCTTGAACCTTAATTGAATGTGTAGAAGAAGGGAGTGCAGCATCATTGTCATTGCTGAGATCTACGAGGGGCCAAATAATACCAATCTTTCTCTTACATGTTCTGATCCAATTGGGTAATAAAACAGGAATAAACCATATGTGGGCCAAAATATCACACATAAAGATTAGGCTGAGGACGGATGTTGCTTATTTCTTTAGGAAAATGTGATCCTTAGTGAGACTGGCCTCAAATGTATGGCAATTGGTACGGGTGTATATTGGAGTGACAACCTGGGTTTCTTGCATGCTAACAGTTGCAGGTTCCAAAAGCAGAAAAAGGGCGATTCTCAATGCATAAGCATTGTTTAGGACTCTGCTTGCTTCATGTTTGCTAATGTTACATTAGGCAAAGAAAGTTTCAAAATGAACCTAGATTTGAGAAACATCTTTTACCTCTTGGTGGATCTGTGAAGTCACATTGCAGAGATGTGGGTGTATGAAAAGAAAATATTTGTTGCCAACTTTATATTCTATTGCAATGTGTCTGCTGATTACAAATGTTAACATGCCTCCCACATGTCTTCACTTTGATTACAGGATGCCAAAACTGTCATCTAATTACAGAATTAAGATTGAAGTCCAGGATTTTGTGATTTGCATTATATCTGGATGTGGCTACTCTTGATCTAGAATCTGGAGAAACAATGGGAAAAGTTGTATTCTACATGACATCAATATACAATGGTGATACAGGAATAGGATGACTGCAATAGACACTTAAACTCCAAAAGTGGAAAAACAGGAGATATGTAACTGTCACTGGTCCATAACAATTCTGAAATCTTGCTAGGAAAAATATTGCCTGTTGTCCCTACTCTGGAGGCAGGGAATATTCCATGATTAAGGCATAGTAGTATTACCCTGAAAGCTGTTCCGCAGTATATTATACTCTTCTGCTTAATGGAAGTGGTTCCCTGGTCCATTGTTGTCAGTGGCCTGTAGCTCCATTCTCTGTGTTCTTGGCTGAAAGCATCTTCCCTTTTTCATTAAAAAAAGAAATGACTATGCATGAATAAATAACTTGCTCAGACTTCTTGCTAGAAAAAAGCTGGGGGGCCAGAAGTCTTTTTTATAATTTGACCAATATCTGGCCTTTTAAGCCAAAGTAATAGTTGTTTTGCTGGTACAACCCTCTTAATCACTCTTTCGCTTTCTGTGTAATAGATTTAATATACTTAGTTTTAGTAAGAGTCATGTAATTAAATAAATATCTCTCTCTACAAATATATTTACAGCTATTTTTGGATTAGGCTTTTCTGAAGTGCTCTTAAGATATCTAGAAATCTTTTGTCTAATGGAGATAGTAATTAGTCATGCCTTAAATATTTAAAAAGTCTAATCAAAGGACATTATAGCCACACCATTAATTTGACTTTTACCCTAAGACCATTTCTTACATTAGGAAGTTTTATGGCTAGGGAGACTAGAAATGAGAAAAAAAAATTAACATGTAGCCAGTCCTGACCTCTCTATATTTTCTCCAAGTTTTTCCTGCAAACTCATCTTTAGGTCTGTTTACAAGGTAATGTAGATTGAGTGCTGAAATATGGGTAAGTGAGGGGGAAATAAACTTTGACCTTATTTTCTCCTCTGAAGAGCTCAGAAAATTATTGGGGTACATAGCACCTGGATGGTGCTGCAGAGCTTGGCCCTTATTTACACTCCTCATCAGATCTCAATGTGAAGAGCAAAGGCCAAGCAGAGAACTAACCAAGTACAATACATACCAGGGGTGTAGTTGAGAAATACAAAGGACCCCATATAAATGAATGGCATTAATGTGAGTAGGAGGGAGCACACAGTACCTAAGATCACAGGCTCTGGAATCAGAGATTTGAGGTCTCGAGCAGATTATTTCACACCCTTGAACCTCAGTTTCTCAAACTGGCAATGAAAATCGTATTTACCTCAAGTGATTGTTGTATATGGATTATTAAAAGATTTGGAGAACTTTTATCCTGTCCTTAATGAGACCCTGGACCAACTACGGTCTCCTTGTTATACAGACTACAATATATTAACAAATTAATACTCCTTAAGCAAAGAAGAGTCACTACTTCCTTGAGGGTAAAGAACTTTTGTGTTGGCCAGAGTAAGAGTGTTTTAGGGAAGAATAAATAACAGACACAAATTCCCTGTCTGTTTTCAGTGTCTTCTCTCTCTCTCTCTCTCTGTGTGTACTTGGAAAATAAGTGCATTTTCCTTTTGAGTCTATCAAGATACCAAGACATCTACTTGTAAGCAAGGACTAGTGGGAGTGAACCCCAGAAAGACTTATGGCTGTTAGTTAATTTAATCATTAAAATACACCTCTGTTCTTTCAGACCTAAAGATTTTTAAAATGACCAGGATACATTTATAAATTTTCTGAGTAAATGGGCAAAATTTGAGGCACCGATATGAGGGTGTTTGCTCAAATTTGCTTGAAGTTTTTCATTTCAGATAAAGGAGGGAAGTCAAGCTCAGATTTACTGCAACTACTATTAGTACAAAAAGTTGCTGACATTTATTAATCACTACTATATGCCAGTACTATTCTAAACCCTGGGAGTAATGTATAATCTTTTGGTAGATATTCTTGGTGTCCTAAAATTTCTTTCTGAGATTAAAAACATTTAAGACCTTGTGGTATAAACAAGAAACGGGATAAATTTTGTTCAGAACCCAAAATAGGATCAAAAGAAATAAAAATAAGTTAAAGCATTATGCATGATTATTAACACATGCAAATTAATGCATAAATGTTATGTATTATTACATTTACATCTGGTCTAATTTAATAGTTTGCAACAAGTTACCAAACATTCAAAGAGGAATGAATACTGATTCCTCTTAAGCTCTTCTGAAAAATTGAAGAGGAACACTGCCAAACTCAATTTATGAAGCCATTTTCACCCTAATACCAGAGTCAGACAAAAACACCACAAGAAAACTACAGGCCAACATCCCAGAAGAGTATAGATGCAAAAACCCTCAATAAAATACTAGCAAACCAAATTCAGCAACATAGATACAAGAATAATACACCAGTGGGATTTATCTCTGAGATGCAAGGATTGCTTAATACATTGCAAATCAGTAAATGTGATATACCACCTTAACAAAATAAAAGACAAAAACCACATGATCATTTCAGTAGATGCAGAAAGATCATTTGACAAAATTCAAAATCAATTCATCATAAAACATTTCAACTAATTAGGTATAAAAAGAACTTACCTCAACATAATAAAGGCCATATACGAAAAGCCCACTGCTAACATCATAATCAATGGAAAAAAACTGCAAGCTTTTCCTCTAAGATCCAGTACAAAGTAAGGATGCCCATATTTGCCACTTATATTCAACATAGTACTAGAAGTCATAACCAGAGCAATTGGACCCAAAAAGACATCTGTACTAGTCTGTTCATGCATTGCTATAAAGAAATAATGGAGAATGGATAATTTATAAAGAAAAGAGGTTTAATTGGCTCACGATTCCACAGGCTGTACAGGAAGCATGGCTGGGGAAAACTTAAAATCATGGCAGAAGGCGAAGAGGATGCAGGCACTTATTTGTATAGCCAGAGTAGGAGGAAGAGAGAGAGAAAGAGTGGGGAGCTGCTACACACTTTTAAACAACCAGATCTCACAAGCACTCACTTACTATCACAGGAGCAACACTGAGGTGGAAATCTGCCCCCATGAGCCAAACATCTCCCACAGGTCCCACCTCCAACATTGAGGATTACAATTCAGTGAGATTTGGACAGGAACACAAATTCAAACCATATCAACATTTAAATCAGAAAAAAAGCAGTAAAATTATCTCTGTTTGCAGATAACATAATTATGCAAGTAGGAAACACTAAAGACTCAACCAAAAAATCCTGTTAGAACTAACAAATGAATTCAGTAAGGTTGCAGGACACAAAATCAACACACGAAAATCAGTGACATATCTGTACACAAACAAAAAATGAGCTATCTGAAAAAGAAATTAATAAAACAATCTCATTTACAATAGCAATAAAAAGAAAAAAATACTCAGAAATTAACTGAACCAAAGAGGTGAAAGACTTGTACAATGAAAATTATAAAACACTGATGAAGAAAAAAGAAGACAGATAAATGGAAAGGCATTTATATGCATGTATTGGAAAAATTAATATTATTAAAGTATCCACACTATCCAAAGTGATCTACAGATTCAATGCAATCCCTACTGAAATCTCAATGGCATTCTGTACAGAAATAGAAAAAACAATCCTAAAATTTATATGAAACTACAAAAGATCCCAAATAACCAAAGCAATCTTGATCAAGAAAAACAAAGCTGGAGGCATCATACTTCCTGATTTCAAAATATACTATAAAGACTACAATAATCAAAATAGTATAGTATTGGCATAAAAAACAGACACATAGACAAACGGAAATTAAGGGATCCCTAAAATAAATCCACCAGAAGATCAACTTGTCTTCAACAAGAATGTAAAGAAAATCCAGTGGGGAAGTGATAGTTTCTTCAACAAATCATGCTGGGAAAACTGGATATCCACATGCCCAACAATGAAAGTGGGCCTTTATTTCACCCCCTATAAACAAATCAACTCCAACTAAATTAAAGTTTTAAGTGTAAGACCTGAGAACATAAAATTACTGGAAGGAAACATAAAGCAAAAGATTCTTTACATTAGTCTGAGCATGAATTTTTGGATAGGACACTAAAAGCCAGACAACAAAAACAAAAATACAGATAAGTTCTTTGAATTAAAAAGCTTCTGCACAGCAAAAACAAAATAAAACAAAACAAAAACCACACACACAAAAGTAAAAAGCCTTCAAAACCAAAACAACCCCCCCAAAACCCAACATTGAATGAGCAACCTACAGATTGGGAGAACATTATTTGCAAACTGTATATCTGATAAGGGTTAATATCCAAAATATATAAATAACTCATACAACTCAACAGCAAAAAAAAAAAAAAAATTCCCCAAATAACCTGACTTAAAAATGGGCAGAAGAATAAATAGACATTTCTCAAAAGAAGAACCACAGATGGCCAATAAGTATATTAAAAAGTGCTCAACATTGCTTATTATCAGGAAAATACAAATCAAAATCACAATAAGATATCACTTCACACCTGTTAGAATGGCTATTATAAAATAAAAGATGTGTTGGTAAGATGTAAAAAAAAAAAAAAAGATGTAGAGAAAAGGGAGCACTTGTACACACTGTTGGTGGGAGTGTAAATTGATATAGTCATTAAGGAAAACAGTAGGGAGATTCCCCAAAAAATTAAAAATAGAGCTACCTTAATAATTCAGCAATCTTACTTCTAGGTATATACCTGAAGGGAATGAAATCATTATCTCGTAGAGCTATCTGCAGCCCAGCGTTCACTACAACCTGATTCAACAATAGCCAAGGTATGGAAACAACCTAAATGTCCATCCACAGATTAATGTATAAAGAAATCTCACACACACACTACACACACACACACACACACACACACACAGAGAGAGAGAGAGAGAGAGAGAGAGGGAGGAATATTGTTAAGCCCTTAAAGGAGGAAAATCCTGCCATTTGCAACATGAATGAAAATGAAGCACATTATGTTGAAGGGAAATAAGCCAGAAACAGAAAGACAAATACTATATGATTTCACTGTATGTGGAATCTCTAAAATAGTCAAACTCATAGAAGCAGAGAGTAGAATGGTGATTGCCAGAAGCTAGTGGGGAGTGGGAAATGGGGAGATGGTCAAAGACTAGAAAGTTTCAGTTATGCAAGATGAATAACTTCTGGAAATCTAATGTACAGCAATGTGACTATAGTTAACAATACTGTATTGTATACTTGAAATTTGGTAAGAGGTAACTCTTACATATTCTCACTGTGAATATGTGTGCACACACACACAGATAATTATCACACACACAAAGATAATTATGGGAGGCGATGGATATGTCAATTAGCTTTACTGTGGTCATTATTTCACAATGTATATGAATATCAAAACATGAAGTTGTACACCTTAAATACACGTAATTATTTGTTAGCTATACCACGATAAATCTGAAAATAAAAAAGCAGGTTACATTCATTGCTTTAGAGCTGTGCTGTTCTATGTGTTTGTCCTTATTCACCCCTTTTTTCATTTGAATAAATGTTGAGCATCTATAATACCAGCTACTGTGCAAGGTGTTAGAAATTTGTGAGAACAGTGTAGCCCTTGCCTCCATGGGCTTACATAAAAGCATGAGTACTTGTGTATGTATGTATATGTGTATATGCATACACATGTATATGTGTATATGCATACACATGTGTATGTGTATATGGTTGAAACGTATGCTGTTGATAATTTGCTTAAAATAAAGGATGATTTATATTTAATCCTTCAGAGTATGGTCACAAACTGTCTTGGCTTATTTTACATCTGGAAAACAAGGGGAAGTAATCTCTATATATGTTTCCTCTCTACCATTTTTTGATTCTCAGTATTTTGCATTGTGTCAGAATAATTTACCCTTCTTCTCATGACATACCCAATGATGGTAAAATGGGGTTGAATAGAGGTCAGTTTAGGTACTCCGAATAGTATGTTTCACAGAGGGACAGCTGAGATAAGGCAATCTGAATAGCTGCCTAGATTCATAAATCACAACCCTTAGCCAATTCACATCTCTCTGAAATCTCTGACCTGCCAAAATTAGGTTTGTCTTTCTGCATGAATAATTTATATTTTCTGGAATGGAACCAGGGATGGCTTAGTAGAAAGGGTCAATAACCAATCGTGTTATTTTGGGCAAATGATTTAACCTTCTGGGGTATGTTTCCATTTCTCCAAAAAGAAGGGATTGGATTCTATGATGTGTAAGTAATTTCACAATTCTATGGTTTTATGATTCTAATTATTATAACCATACTTAGAAGTATTGTACTTGCTCTGAGATTTATTGTCAGTAATTTAGATGTGCCAGCAATTGCTTGACCTAATGGTTAAATTGAAGGTCTTATTTTCCTTCTTTTCAATGAGTTCATATTTCAAATATTCCTAAACTGCATGATTTCTAGTTGTATAACATATATAACAATTTCTTTTTTGAATAGTTTGCATATCTCCAGCTATTATTTTTGGCGGGGGATATGCCATCCACATATCTCTATAGGAAAGCCCTGCCTGGAAATTCAGAAGACTTGAGAGTGCATTTTTTTTTCCTACTTTACTGGCAATTATTTAAGCACACAATGTTAATTCTGCTAGTTTCAGTTCTTCCATCTGTAAAATGGAGAAAATGACTCTTACCTACTAGACATGTTATGACCAAATGAGACAGTACATGAGATAATATCTTGTACAGTGCCTGATACACATGGGTTTCTCTAAAAACAATATTTTCACTCTTATTATGGAGACTAGACTCATTCTGGCAAGCTTTGGAGAAAGTGTACCAAATAGGTATAAACTTGGGTTCTTGAATCAACAAACATGGATTGGTACATACCTTGTAATAAAAAAGTCTTGGAAAAATTACCTAACAAGTCTAAGCCTACTTTCCTCGTCTTCTTGGGGTTTCTGGAGCTGTCTTGATCTGTGGGTTTGTTTTCAAGAAATTTTGGGAAAAATAATCAGCCATTATTTTTTCAAATATTTTTTCTGTCCCCTTTCTGTCTTCAGGGACTCCAATTTTTCGGCTAGACTGCTTGATATGGTTTCGAAGGTAACTGATCTTCTCTGTATTCCTCCTTTTCCATCTTTGTTCTCATTATATTTCATTGTGAATAGTTACTGTGTTAATTTCACTAATCTCTTCTGCTACAGAATCTCATCTGAAGTTAATCCCATTTATGGCTTTTAAAAAAATATCCGGTGTGGTATTTTTAGCTCTAGGAAGAGGTTGGCAAACTATGGCTCATGGGTGTGCCACCTCTTTTGTGAAATAAGATTTTATTGCAGCCTAGCCATATCATTTTATTTACATATTGTCTATGATTGCTTTTTGCCACAGGGTCAGAGTTGAATGGTCTATTGTTTAAAAATGCTAATGATCACCTCAGCTTTTAGGGAGTTGTAATATTTTCACTGTGGAGGGTCTTGCCTTGATGTAGATGGCTGCTGACTGATTGAGATGTTGGCTGCTGAAGGTTGGGGTGACTGTGGCAATTTCTTAGTATAAGACAATGAAGTCAGCCACATCAACTGACTTCCTTTCATAAAAGATCTCTCCGTATCATGCAATGCTTTTTGACAGTATTTTACCCACAATAGAACTTCTTTCAAAATTGGAACCATTCTTCTCAAACCGTGCTGCTGCTTTGTCTACTAAGTTAATGAGATAGTCTAGATCCTTTGTTGTTATTTCAACAATATTCACAGCATTTTCACCAGGAGTAGATTGCATCTGAAGAAATACTTCCTTTACTCATCCATAAGAAGCAACTCCTGGTTTTATCATGAGATCACAGCAATTCAGTCACATCTTCAGGCCCCCCACATCTAATTCTAATCCTCTTGCTCTTTCCATCCCATCTGCAGTTACTTCCTCTACTGAAGTCTTGAAACTTTCAAAGTTTTCCATGAGGTTTGGAATCGACTTCTTTTGAAATTCCTGTTGATATTTTGACCTCCTTCTATGAATCACAAATATTCTTAATGGCATCTAGAATGATGAATTCTTTCCTGAATATTTTCAATTTACTTTGACCAGATCTATCAGAAGAATCACTATCTATAGCTTTATGAAATGTATTTCTTATATAATGAGACTTAAAAGTTGAAATTACTCCTTTTTCTATTGGCTGCAGAATAGATATTGAAACAACATGAATCTCTTTTGTACCTCTACACCAGAGCTGTTGAGTGACTAGGTGCACTGTCAATGAGCAATAATATTTTGAAAGGAATCCTTTTTTTTGAGCAGTAAGTCTAAATAGTGCATTTAAAATATTCACTAAACTATTCTGTAAACAGATGTTCTCTCGTCTAGGCTTTGTGATTCTATTTATAGAATGCAGGCAGAGTAGATTTAGCATAATTCTTAAGGGCCATAGGATTTTTTGAATTCCAAATGAATATTAGCTCCAACTTTAAGTTACCAACTGTATTAGCTCCTAACAAGAGTCAGGCCTGTCTGCTGAAGCATTGAACCCAGGCATTGACTTCTTTCTAGCTATGAAAGTTTTAGATGGCATCTTCTCCCAGTATAAGGCTGTTTGATATACATAGAAAATCTGTTGTTTTGTGTTGCCACCTTCATCAATTATTTTAGATCTTCTGCATAACTTGCTATAGCTTCTACATTAGCACTTGCTACTTCATCTTGCATTTTTATGGTATGATGATATGGTATGACGATATACCATCTTGCATTACAAGTTATATTTTTATGGCTGCTTTCCTTCAACCTCATAAACCAATCTCTGCTAGCCTCAAACTTTTCTTCTGCAGCTTCTTTACCTCTCTTGGCCTTCATAGGACTGAAGAGAGGGTATTTTTCTGGATTAGGTTTTGGCTTAAGGGAATGTTGTGGCTGGTTTTGTAACTGAATACAAACTCAGCTGCTCACTTCTTGCAAAGTCAGTAACATGGACAAAATGCGGTGAAAGGAAAGTGACTTTATTCCAGAGCTAGCAGTGGGAGAAATGGCCAAGGCTCATACCTTAAAGGAACCATTTCAAACTTTATGGTGAGGAGAGGGGCTTAAAAAGGGAACTGGGAATGAGAGGCTTGTGGGGAGTAGTGCTGAGTACAAGGTCTGTGTGTCTTGTTCTGGTAGCTATCTTGAGTCATGGTCCACCTGGAGTGTGGTCTGGGGTCATATCAACAATGGCTGCATATTGACTACCACCTTGAGGTAATCTCTAGAATTTTTCAGCTTGGGCTCCATTCCTGGTCTGTCTCAAGATTAGCCCCTGGAACTTCTAAGTGAGCACATAATTAAATACAAGTATATAGTTAGGTAAATGTGCATGGTGTAACATAGTGTAGAGTGGGAAAGGGAGGGAAACAAAGAGTTTTAAAGTATGTTTTAGCGTATGTTAAAACAAAGAGTTTTAAAGTATGTTTTTTAAGGCTAAGGAGGGAATAAAAGGTTTCTGTTATTCGCTTCAAGGTTACATCTTGAGACTAGGGAGAAAATAGAAAAAGAAAAAAAGGTTTTAAAAGTGTTTTGAAGCTAAGTTACTGAGTTACAGTTTGATCTTCTATCCAGACCACTATAATTTTCCCCATGTCAGCAATAAGGTTTTGTTTCTTTCTTATCATTCTTGTATTAATCAGAGTAGCACTTTTAATTTCCTTCAAGAGTTTTTCCTTTGCATTCACAGCTTGGCTAACTAGAGCAAGAGGTCGAGCTTTCAGTCTGTCTTGGCTTTAGTCATGCCTTCTTCACTAGGCTTAATCATTTCTAGCTTTTGATTTCAAGTGAGAGACCTGTGTCTCTTTCTGTTGCTTGAACACTTAGAGGCCTTTGTTGGGTTATTATTTGGCCTAATTTCAATATTGTTCAGTCTTAGGGAATAGGGAGCCCTAGGAGATGTAGAGACATGGGGAAACAGCCAATTGGTAGAGCAGTAAGAACACACACAACATTTGTCAATGAAATTCACCATTTTGTATAGGCAGTTTTCGAGGTGTCCTGAAAAAATTACAGTAGTATCATCAAAGGTCACTCATCACAGATCATCATAAAAGATGTAATAATCATGAAAACTTTTGAAATTTTGTGAGAATTCCCAAAATGTGACACAGAGACACAAAATGAGCACATGCCATTGGGAAAATTGTGCTGATGGACTTGCTGGATGCAGGGTTGACACCAACCTTCAATTTGTAAAAAATGTGGTATCTGCAAACGACAATAAAATGAAGCAAAATAAAATGAGGTAACTCTGTAACTGGTAATTTTGACTGGAAGTCTCATGTTGTAAATTTTATTTTGTTGTTTGCTGAATTTTAAATAATGTTAGAATTTGTTCTGGCATGCAGTTATTTTACAGGAATCAGGTAGATATCTTTGAAGCTTTATTTAAGCATTGGTAAGGAAGGTTTAGATTAGCTTGTCGCATAGAGCAAATTTAGGCTGAAAACCAAGGTAACATACTTGTGAGTACTCTACAGGATAGATCTGGCATTACAAGGTCTTTCCACTCTGTTCTGGAGACACAAATTACTTTCAGCCCTGTTTGTATTTCAAATATTTTTAAGTGTTTCTCTGGCCTTGGGTATTTTCTTGTCACACATGAACAGGTCAATACTCAGAGCCTCAAGTAGACCCCTCTGCAGATCTCTGAAGTTCTCCCTGTTTAGCTTCTACCTCTATAGTACCATATTCTTCTTAGCAAATTCTAACCATCTTTATTCCTCCAACATTGATCTCTGGTTCTTCAATTCAGTGAGACCACTGGGCTCTGTTAGGGTCCCATCTTCCTAAAAGGTGGTGTGAAACTGCCTCTGGAGTAAGCTGACGCATTCAGGGCTCACTCAATTTGTTTCCCTTTTCTCAGAGATTACAGTCCCATGATACTTGTTTTCCAATAGCAGTCACATCTTTTATAATGATTGTTACAGATTTTGTCCAATCATCTAGTTGTTTAGGGCAGAAGAGATTATTCAATCCCCATTATTCCATTTCTACCAGAACGCAAAAGTCTCTTAAACTGGTCTTGTGGTTCTCAATAATGTTCTGAAGAGTTAAGATCATTGGATATAGGACCTCTGAATAAATACAATGTCAATTTTGCAATATTTGTAATATAGTACATATGGCTTTATACTTTACTTAAAATTGAGCCAACAGATTTCAGATCCAACAAGTACAATGTCAATTTTGCAATATTTGTAATATAGTACATATGACTTTATGCTTAAAATGATTTATACTTAAAATGAAGCCAACAGATTTCCATGCAAGTGACAAGTAGTATACGGTCATTAATAAGCCAGACTCTGTGGGTTGTTTAGTAAAATTCTTAAAATGAAAGACTCTGAAACTGTTTCAAGGTCTATGACTTATTATTTTTATTGTATTGGATACACTTTCTGTGTTTTTCTGGGTTTCAATTTTCCGTATGTAACAGTAAAATAATAACACTTCATAGGGTTCCTGTTAAGATTAAATGAGATAAATTGTGTAAAGTATTTAGCATCTAGACTGTAAATACCAAATTAACATAAAATATTATTATATTGTTGCTGTTTCTGTGTTGTTATTGAGAAGTTGGTAATTTGTTATGTGAAGATGAGTTTGTAAACCTTTACGACTTCCCTGCCACACCTAGATTCCTTGGCAATCCTTCACACTTTATGTTTTGGGTGAGAACAGACCAATTTACTTGGCATACTGGTTGGACAAGTTCTTAGGGCACCAGCCAATGGCAACCATGAATAGGCTTGGTATAATAAGCCAAGCCTAATGAGATAGTCCTATTTAGATGGGGGTATCCTGACCCAGTCATATGTCCCATCCTGGTGTGGTGAATGCTCTGATTCTTCACCTAAGTGCCATTTCTCTGCTGCTGGGAATATTGGCTGCTGACAATGTACAACTATTTCACTTACTGAGCATAGCCCTCCATTGCAGGGAAATGTTTCAGCCAGCTTATGTCATTTCCTAGGGGCTGGCGCATAACCAGTAACTGGCTGATGTGGTGCTAAAGGGCCTACTCCCATCTCAATTCAGAACAATACTCAGAGTCCATTCCATTTGCAGGGCTGCCTTTGGCATTGCCTAAGACTTCAGTTGCAATGACATTGCAGGTGTTTCTGTTCAGTCCTGCCTTCCTTATTTCTTTATGCAGGCAACTCCTGAGAATATTTTTCAATAAACTTTCTGCAGAGAGCTTGTTATCTCAGAATCTTTTCCTTTGGGACCCAATCTAATACACTTGGGGAGCATGAATGTAAGACGCACACAAATAAGAGAATGCTGCATTCTGAATGTTGACAATCCGCTACTCTCACCCTTTGTGAGAATTGACATAGGCCAATTAGAAGTACTGAGATAAAAAGTTGTACAACTGCTAAGATGATTTCTATGTCCTTCCTTCCATGGGTTTCTTAACCACAACCTTCTATCGTCTTAACAAGTCTGTAAATGTTTTCTATTTTTAATCTGAAAAACTTTTATAATACATGTGTTCCTAAATACATTTCATGCCTGCTGAGTAAGAGCTTAAAGAGAAAGAAAGGTTATAGAGAAAGTGTAGAAGCATAGGCAACTAACACAGTGCCTTCTGAAATTCAAAAAGTGATAGCTCTAGGCAACTTAGTCATCAGTCCTTCAGATGTTCCTAGCTAAAACTGAAGGGATATAAGTGTGATTCTTCAATTAACAGGTTCTTCGATTATGAGACAATCTGCATCATATAAACCTAACTTTGGGAGCTCTCTTCTGAAGTAGTCAAAAACTGTCATTAGTAAATGAGAAACGTTTGCATCAAGGTTGGCTATGTGTATGTGACTAATGTTGTTAGTAATGACCACAAATATAAGTGTATTAGAACTGGACTGTTAGCATATACCATTCAGTATACTCAGGTTTTTATGTTATTTCCAATCACTTTAATACCAAAGGAGTTAATGAACATTATGGCACCAGAACTGGATCAATTAGATTTATTGGTAGGAAAATTATACTCATCTTTCTGGAAAATACGTATTTTAAAATTTGTGCATGCCCAGTTTTCTTTTCTTTTTTTCTGTGTAGGGACATATACATCTAATAATCAATGGTTCTTGTGAAATTATTTGTAACAAGAGTCAAACTCAGAAAGCCCAGGTTTAATACTACACCTTTGTCAGTGCTTATTCCTCATGTCATCCCAATTTTCATCAATATAAATTCTATAAGTCATCAATTTGTTATCATTTTTCAATGTTGGATGTAATGATAAATTGTAAATGCTTTTGTTGTGTACTTTAGTGTGAGAAAAATTAATGATTGCCTTGTTTGGCAAAGCAGTATACTATAACTGCTTCTTAATTTTGGTATATACTGAATCATATTTTGTACTATTTTTTCATATTTGACATTACTGAAATATGTAGCATTCCTTTAATTTGGGAAATACTTGTAGAATTGAACTCTGGTTCATATAATCAGTCTTATGTGCATAAACTCCAGATTAATTAATTAAAACCTCATGGTAAATTGCTGGGCTAGCATTAGAATTTCCGTTCCTTATTCCCTTTGTGACATGTTACCAAGGAAAATTCACTGCTTTGAATAATAATGAGCTTGAGACAAATTTAGCTTTTGAAAGCTGATTAATGCCTTTCCCTGTTGTGAACACCTAATTTATAAGACACCTTTGCTCCCTTTTATAAGAAAACTTAATGTCCATTATTCCTTGAATTTCTACTTATTAAGTACTGAGATGTGCTAATTTATATTTAAATATTAATATAGATCTAGGGGTGTAGATTTATTGGAGCTGGTAAAATATAAAACTATATGTGAAGTGATTATATTAATATGCTGCTAACTACAATTATTTGACTTTTTGGAGTCATATGAACTAAAACTATTAAACCCACCACATATTTTCTGGTAGTTCCAAAAGAAGTGATTTCTCTAGCTCTATATGTTAGGGCTATATACTTTTCAAGGTGTAGTGAAAGCTTCTGTAAATGTCTTGGTGACCTTTAGTGACCTTATCTTCACAAGCATTATTGTACACACAAAAAAATGGAAGCCAATCCTACTATTTATGTTATTGGGATTGGAATGGAAACAATTTAAGACATGAGTTTAAGGTGCTACAAGTTTTTAATAACAGTTTTTATCTATAAAATAAGCATAGGATTTCTTAACATTTTCAGTGAGGTGGCAGGTTTCTGATAATATTAATCATGATCATACTAGCGGGAGTTAATAATTGGTAAAAAGCAATTATGCTAATGACAATGATAATAATTATGTCTTATTTGTTTAACAGTGAATAACATTTACAGTAATAATAAGCTGAAAGTTGATTTATACCAATAAATCAGTTGGCAAAAATTTATAACAAATTTTAATGGAAACATGAATAGGTAAGAATTAAAAAGAATGTGCCTAAATAATACCTGGCTAAAAATTGCTTATCAGTTGTCAAATGACACAAAAAGATCTTTACAAAAAGGAAGACTCTCCTGGGATGAATTCCCTGAATTTGGTAGACAGAACAGTTTGGAATCGAATGATATCACTGATATGATATAAGGGACTTCTCTTGATTGTCAAGATGTCAGTACTCAAAAGCATCAATACCCTTGTAGGGTTTCAATACTGCTGTTAGTGGATGTATGGTCCTAGTAATTTATCCTTGAGTTCTTCCTAAAAGGCTCTGAAAATGGAGCTCCTTGAGGGCCTCTATTTGTGTCCAAACAAGATGTTAATAACTCTACATACCCTCCTAGAGCCAAACATTCTATATACTGCATCCTATAGTAACTGCAGGCTGAAGAGGTATTTTTGTGTCGATGTGGGTGTATGTGTTTGTGTATCTTTTTGGGAGACTAAGAGGGTGAAGAGAGGAAGGGGTATTGTTTTAGTCTGTTGTCATGCTGCTGATAAAGACATACCTAAGACTGGGCAATTTACAAAAGAAAGAGGTTTAATTGGACTTACAGTTCCACACGGCTGGGGAAGCCTCAAAATTGGTGGAAGACAAGCAGGAGCAAGTCACATCTTACGGGGATGGCAGCAGGAAAAAAAAGAGAGCTTGTGCAGGGAAACTCCCATTTTTAAAACCATCAGTTCTCATGAGACCAATTCACTATCAGAGAACAGTGCAGGAAAGACCCACCCTCATAATTTAATCACCTCCCACTGGGTTCCTCCCACAACACGTGGAAATTGTGGGAATTACGATTCAAGATGAGATTTGGGTGGGGACACAGCCAAAGCATATCAGGTATTAAAGTTCATTCTTTGATTGAACTCTTAAAATCATAATTCAAAGTCATTAGATAATTTTCACAACTATATCAAATTCCAAAACATTTTAGTGTTTAAATTTGATGACCACAGGAGCAAACATTAAATCTAAGAACTGAAAAACAACTATTGTTCACAGGAAGAAAGAATAATACTTGCATGTCTAGTGATAGATTACCTCTCTTCTCATTTCCACTACTTCTACACTAGTGTAGTTCAGGTCTAGCCTTAAAAGTTTCTCCATTGTCTACTTATTGTCATATTACCTGCTCAAAGATATCTACACCCAACACCAGAGTAATAATCCTATTTTTGACTCTGTTGTTTCCTTCCTAATTCTCCACAGCTTCATGACCATAGACTACACACCTTAACTTAGCATTCTGAGTGTTCCACAAGTTGGCCTTTCTAGTCTGATCTCCCATCTTGCTAGCAAATCTATGCTTCAGCCAATCCTAACTCCTATACCTCAAATAGGCCTTATTTTTTTTCTGCATGTGGATCCTTTGCATGTTCTAAAAAGATCCTATTTTACCCTCCCTCTATACTCTCCATCTTCCCCATTAAAATCCTATTTATTTTTTAGGTTAAATTTAAATTTCTTTTCTCTGTGATCTCATTCCTGGTCAACTGAGTAAAAGCAAACCTTTTGAAATTTTAGAACATTTGACAACACACAGGCTAATATGTGGTCACTTGACGTATTTGTATATATTAGAAAAACCAGTCAATTTGAGCAGGAAGTCCTGAAGTCACACAGTTTCATGAGCAAACAATCACTCTGAGTGAATTAGAAAAAAGTCTCTCTCAATCTTTGCAGATTTAGCTTCTTGCCAGTATGTATGACTTATTGATTAGAGATCTGCTAAGTTTCAGTTCTCTTTACTGTCACTATCTAGCTGAGTGGGCTTGAATATATTATTTACTGCTCTAGATTTACTTTTGTCATGTGTAAAATGGGAATAATAATATGGAGTTCATAGTGTTGCTATGAATATGATAAGAGATAATGAAGGTAAATTAGCAGCTTGATATCTGGCTCATAAACTCTAGTCATTAAATTGCATTGACCATTACCACAATTATGTGTTATGTTACCACCGTTACTCTCAAGGCTCACTTGTTTTTCTCCTTAAAGTTTCTGTATATTAAATATAGTTACAGACACAAATACATTTTTATTTATATTTGACTGAAATGTTTACTGATGTTCATTATCAACTCAGTACGTCATGTAAATGTTAACAGTACCACATTTCTTGAACGCTGATGTTATTTTCCTCTGCTGTTGACATCAACTAGACACATGCTGACATGAAATAAATATGAGGAATATAAGAGTCTCATATTAATACCCTGACTTTGATTTAAAGTTATGACAGGTTTTGAGAAAGACATTTATTAGCATGATCCATCATTCTCATTCAATTACTGAAAAAATTTTCTATTTCCTGAAAGAAAATTTGTGAAAAAGTATTAGATTACCAACCACAAAAATGTCAAAACCACCTAGTTATCTAAAAAAAATGAAAAGAAAAAAGGTGATAGAGATGATTATCTTACACAATAGCAAAGAAAAAGGCATTAGCCTTGACCCATGGAGATTGCCTTCAAGGCATAAAGGTAATTTATTTTTCCAACCTGGGCTCATTCAAATCCTCTTTTCTGGCAATATTGCTCCAGGTTATATGCAGTGGGCCAAATTCATATCAGTCTTTTAACCTCTCCAGAACACTTTGCAACTGCATGTGTATATAGGCTTTGAGTGGCGCTTTTCTTATTTTGTAATTGGGCTCTTCATGCTGAGAAACCCCTGGGGGATCAGGGGAATGGCCATAAAGATGCCACGTAGGGGGAATTGGCAAAAGGATGATTTCTGTTACACATTAATTTATTTGCATGTGGGAGGTGGGATTGACTTCAATATTTTGGCTACATTTATATTTACAAAATGTCAAAGCCTTATGAAAAGGTAACATTTCAGGCAGTTATCTTTTATCTTTATGACAATCATTTAGAGGTTTACAGATATTTAGATGCTTCCAAATTTGGTAAGGCTGCTTGATATTCTTGTCTATTGTGGATAAGAAAACATGCAAAGTGAGCATCATTTGATTCTTGAAAGCTTGTGTTCTACCTGCACTATGTATATGATAGAAAGAATAAATGTAGTGAATATATTTAATCAGATACATGGAATCACTTCATTTTTATTTTATTTTTAATTATTTTACATTGTTTTATGATTTCAGACAAGACCTACAGAAAGGTGATGAAAGAGTCAAAGCTTGTGAGAGGAACAACTCTTATATAGAATAAATCTATTTTATAAACCTCAGCAACAGTTGAATGTCAATAAACTTGATACTTAACCACATTAAGTTCCTCATGCGCTTCATGAATCCTTTAGCAGTTTCAGCAAAACCAGAAGTTTGAATCACCAACTTTATTTTTATTAATGAAGTCTTCATATGCCACTCTTAGTGTATATGATTCAATCTATTTTCAGAACTGAAAAATAAATATGACTTTAGGCTATAAAATAGCTTGTCTATTTTTATAGAAATGAGAAAACAATATAAAAGGGATTCTAAATCATATAATGTAGAAAATTTCCATCCTTTGAAAGTATATATTTCAGCTTTTCCAAATGCTAAGCTTAATTGAGCCTGAAAGTAGCATCTAGCATGTATCATAAATTTAGTTGTGGCATTTAAAAAATTTTTGTAAAAAATTATAAAATGAAAATGCTATTGCATTATGGAATAATGCTTTTACATTTTTTAATGTTTTGTGGTTCCCAAGGATTTTTCACATAAATTATTTTGTATAATTTTTGTTACAACTTTGTGAGATAGGTGAGGCAGGTATGGCTTAATAATATTTGCTTTTCTCAATGTAAATCCTCTTTTAATAAAATTAACTATCATATTTATATAAATGTAATTTATAATTAATTCTTTTTCTGACATGACATTCACTGCTCTGGTTACTGCACCTATACTTAAATAGCATTAATGAAAATAAAAAGCTGGAGATGTAATCATTCTATTGTCATCCTTTTGTTACTTTGATTTGGTTCTTTTGCAGTTTCAGCCAGTGATTTGTAACTGAGATTTACAAAATGTGACCAGCACTCAGTAGGTGGCGCTAACAAGACGTACAATATCGAATTGTCAAATCCTATTGCCACAGAGGATTTATTACTGAGTTTAGAAATAAGGATGTCGGGAGTAAAGGCAGGCTGATTGTACTGCCCCTCATTTGAGGAGTGCAGATGCCACATCAAATTATTTGAGAGATTTATCCAATCCATGCTTTATATTAATTTGAGCATGTTTATTGTTTCTTGTCTACTTCATAATATTTGAAAAAAATAAAGCATCTTTTTCCACTGAAAACTAAACCTAGTTGTTCACCTATATGAAGTGCTTTCCTGACATATGCTGCAAGAGGCGAAAAACTAGATTACATTCTGGTGATTCTGTTAAACATGAAATATCGAATTCAAATGAGATTCTTGGGAGCTACTAATTGCTTAGAAATTAGAATTCTGCTTATCTTTGAAAAATACCTAGCAGGTTATTTACCAGTTTCCCATTCAGGCCAAGTGTTCCAAGTTTAAAAATTGCTGTTTTCTTTTTCGTTTTGCCCATGCTGGTCTCGAACTCCCAGCCTCAAGCGATTCTCCCAACAGCCTCCCAAAATGTTGGGATTACAGGCGTGACCCACTGCACCCAGCCAGAAAATTACTATTTGTTTACTCTGTTACACATTTGGAATGAAAATCAGATGTACTGTGGCAATTAAATAGATATTTTGAATAAGCAAATGCTACTTAATTAGAAAGGGTTGAAGTATTTGCTTACCTTGTCAGTTTAAGAATTAAGCTACAAACATGACATTCGCTTTTGGGTTGGGGAGTGCCCTGATGATTCCTGAACAAGTTATTTGGGAGCCATCTTACCAAGAAAGAAACAGCTACATTTTAAATGGGAATTCAGAGGCGTTTACTTAGAGCGTACTAATGCACGTTCTCTGGTTACCTTTCTACACAGATTAAATCAGCATTGACATTTCTGGTACCCTAAGTTTTTCACTATTCAATTTTCATCCAATAAAAACCAATCTCATCTCAGTTCTATGTTTCAATTTGCATAAAATGATTTATTCACTTTTTTATAATCCTATTTGAAACTGGTGGATGGATAAAACTATTTTAAAGAAGTTCCCTCAAATATGACTAAGGTTAAGAGACTACTACGTAAGTGACAAGCTAGTGGTTTTTTACAAGTAATATTAATAATTCAAAAATTCAGAGAAATCATATGATTATATAACCAAAGCAACTTTTCTCACTAAGAAAATAATTTAATTTTGTTTGGGTTCCAACAAATCAGAAATTATGATTGTTGTATTCATTGCCCCTTGCTAATATAAATGACCTCTTCTTAGGTAACAGGTTTTGTTGTATAGGGTGGTATAAAGGCTAAGCCTGTGTCTCAGTGATTTCAATGTGTAAGACATTGGGTATGTCTTTTTTTTTTTTTTTTGAGTTGGAGTCTCACTCTGTTGGCCAGGTAGGAGTGCAGTGGCATGATCTCTGCTCACTGCAACCTCTGCCTCCCAGGTTCAAGCAATTCTCCTGCCTCAGACTCCTGAGTAGTTGGGAATACACGCGCATGCCACCGCTCCTGGCTAATTTTTGTATTTTCAGTAGAGACAGGATTTCACCATGGTGGCCAGGCTGGTCTCAAGCTCCTGGCCTCAAGTGATCCATGCGCCTTGGCCTCCTAAAGTGATGGCATTACAGGCGTGAGCCACCACGCCCAGCTAGTATGTCTTATTTGATCTATGTCTAATTCAATTTTATTTTGATCAAAGCTATTAAGGAGACTGATGAGACTATATTACCCATTTAGAAACCTCCATAATTAGGGGGGGTTCTCATATATTTTCTATAAACGAATTTGGCAGTTAAGATGAAAAGCTGATGATCTGGGCAGGTCCTCCTCCACCTCCTTCTTTTTCTTCCTTTAGTTAACACCTTTGTTGATATCTAATTCATATCACATGCCATTTACCCATTTAAAGTGTACAATTAAATAGTTTTTGGTATGTTCACAGAGTGTGCACCTGTCACCACGGTAAGTTTAAAAATATTATCACCCTCAAAAGAAAATACACATCTGTAAGCATTTCCCCCTAACTCCCCTAGTCCTAGGCAACCACTAATCTTTCTGTCTCTCTAGATTTGCCTCTTCTAGCATTTCATATAAATTTCATGCACTCCATTTCATATAAATGTAATCATACAATAGTGATCTTTCAAAATTATCTTCTTTTACTTAGCATAATACTCTCAAGATACATTCATATTATTGCTTATTGATTCCTTTTTAATGCCATCCAATATTCCATTGTATTAATTTAACATGTTTTATTTAATCCATTCATTGGTTGATTGGACTTTTGGATTGTTTCTACTTTTTGGCTATTATGAACAATTCTGTGATGATGTGTATATAGGTTTTGTGTAGACATAGATTTCTAATTGTATTGGGTATATACCTAGGATTTAAATTGCTGGATAATGTAGTAATTTTATGTTTAGCCTTATGAGGAATGGCCAGACTGTTTTTCAAAGTGGCTGCACCACTTTAAATTTCCACTAGCAATGTATAAGGGATTGAATTTCTTTATATGCTTGCCAACACTTTTTTTTCGTGTCCATCTATTTGGTTGTAGCCATCTGCCTTAGTTCGTTCAAACTGCTATAACAAAATACCTTAGACTGAGTAACTTATAAACAAGAGCAATTTATTTTTCACAGTTCTGAAGTCTGGGGAGTCCAAGATCAAGGAGATTTGTGGTGTCTGGTGAAGGCTCATATCTACATATGGTGCCATTTTGCTGCATCCTTACACGTAGGAAGGGGCAAATAAACTCCCATGGGCCTCTTCTATAAGGGCATCAATCCCATTCATAAGGTTTCCACCCTTATGACCTAATCACTTCTCAAAGGCCCCACCTCTTAATACAACACCCCTAGGAATTAGGTTTCAATGTATGAATTTTAAGAGAGTAACAAACATTCAGATCATAGCATTTCACCCCTGTAGTCATCCTAATGAGTGTGATGTGGTAACTCACTGTGAGTTTGATTTGCATTTCCATGATGGGTAATAATATTGAGCATCTTTTCATGTGCTGATTGGCCATTTAGATATATTTTTTGGAGAAATGTATTTCTTTCTCTTTCCAACGAATACCTGGGGTACATGAAGGAGATTTAGAAAAAGCATCTTTTTCTTACTTCTGACCTTATATCCTCGAGTCCCAGTGACTTTTGCAGGTGCTCACCATGGGTGCAAGTGTGGAAGGGAAATGTGGGGTCAGAGCCCCCACACAGAGTCCCCAGTGGGGTACTGCTTAATGGAACTGTGAGAAGGGGGCCACTGTCCTCCAGAGCCTGGAATGGTAGATCCACCAATGGCTTGCACCATGTGCCTGAAAAAGCCTCAGACCCGCAATGCAAGCTATGAAAACAGCTGAAGCAGGGAGCTGTACCCTGCAAAGCCATGGGGTTGGAGCTGCCCAAGGCTGTGGAAGCCCACCTCATGCATCAGCATGACCTGGATGTGAGACATGGAGTCAAAGGAGATCATTTCAGAACTTTAAGATTTAATGACTGCCCCATTAGATTTCAGACTTGCGTGGAGCCTGCAGCCCCTTTGTTTTGGTCAATTTCTCCCTTTTGCAATGAGTGTGTTTATCCAATGCCTGTACTCTCATTGTATCTAGGAAGTAACTAACTTGCTTTTGATTTTACAGGTTCATAGGAGAAAGGAACTTGCCTTGTCTCAGATGAGACTTTGGATGTAGACTTTTTGGTTAGTGCTGGAATGAGCTAAGAATTTGGGGGACTGTTGGAAAGGCATGATTGGTTTTGAAATGTGAGGACATGATATTTGGGAGGGGCCAGGGGCAGAATGATATGGTGTGGCTCTGTCCCCACCCAAATCTCATCTTGAATTGTAGTTCCCATAATTTCCACATGTTGTGGGAGGGACCGAGTGGGAGGTAATTGAATCATGGAGCGGTTACCTCCATGCTGTTCTTGTAATTGTTCTCACGAGATCTGACAGTTTTATAAGGGGCTTTTCCACCTTTGCTGGACACTTCTCTCTCCTGCTGTTAGGTGAAGAAAGATGTGTTTGCTTCCTTTTCTCTCATGATTGTAATTTCCTGAGGCCTCCCTAGCCATGCACAACTGTGAGTCAATTAAACTTCTTTCCTTTATAAATTACCTAATCTCAGGTATTTCTTTATAGCAGTGTGAGAACAGACTAGTACCTAACCTTCCTGGTGTTTCCTTTTATGTAAAAAGTCATTTTTATCATGCTGCTTTTATTATTTTATCATTGCCTGTGAATATTTTTACTTTGATATGTCTAAGTGTAGGTTTCTTCGTGTTTGTCCTATTTGGAATTTATTGAGTTTCTCTGATGTATAGATGGTTTTAAGTCAAATTTGGAAGGTTTTCAGTCATTACTTTTTTGAATAACTTTTGTGCTCATTCCTTTTTGCCCTCTACTTCTGTTACTTTCATTATGCATATTTTGGTTTACTTAATTATGTTCTACATTTCTATGAGGCTCTGCTTATTTTTCTTTCTTTTCTTTTTCCTATGCTGTTTTTCAGATTATATAATCTCTGTCAATCTATCTTTAATTTCACTGATTCTTCTGCCAGTTCAAATCTACTGCTGAGCACTCTGGTAAATGTTTCATTCCAAGTACCGTACTTTTAAACTGCAGAATTTCCATTTGTTTTTTAAGATAACTTTTACTTTTTTATTGATAGTCTCTATTTGTTGAGACGTTGTCCTCATACCTTTCTTTTCTTCTTTATGGTGTTCTTTAGTTTTTTAAATATATTTATATTAGATGCTTTGAAGTCATTTTCTGCTAAGTTTGACATTTGGATTCTCTGAAAGGCAGTTTTTGTTGCCTACTTTTTTCCGATATAACGGTCACACTCAGTTTCATTGTATGTTTCATAATTTTTTGTTGAAAACTAGACATTTTAGAAAATATACTGTAGTAAATCTGTATATGGAACTTGTTGGATTTTTTAGTAACAAGGTGTACCATTTCAATGATGTCTATTTTTTCCCAAAATATTCAACCTCTGATGTCACTACTCAGAGGGTGAAGCCTTGAGTATGCGCATCATCACCCTGGGATAAAGTGGTTTTAGCAATATTCTCTTTGATTCTTTCTTTCTCTGATTTCATTATTAATTTGTCTGCCACTGTAAGTATTACATCCAGTTGTTAGCCTCCTTGAATTGCTAGCTGATTGCTTCATAGTTTTTAATAGTGCCTTGGGGGCATTAATTGTTCCACAGTATAATCCAATTAAATTCAGCCCCCTTTGCAAGACTGGTTTTTGAGGCCTTTCTTTGACATTTGTTTTTTTATTGTGGAATAAAGAGAGTGGGTCAAGTCTCAAAAGCTGTAGACTTTGGCTGGTCTCCTAGATAGTGTTTATAAAATATAGGCCCTCAGGTATACTAGGCTTGCTTCTTTTTCAGATCTATCCATGCTGAGTTCAGGCAGAGAATACTTTGCCCTATTCTTGATGAGCTCTGCCCTGAACTTGTAATTCTAGCTAAGAAACAGTAGCTAAGTTAATAAGAACACTTATGAACCTAAAATGCACCTTTCTGGAATTTAACTGGCAATCTTGAAACACTTTTGTAAAAGAAATTTACTTCTATAAAGGAACTCTCCATTTTTAAGGATGTGTGTTGGTATACCTTAGAAACTCTTACCATTGTTTTAAATTTACATCACAAGCCATACCTTTGTTTAAGGTGCTTTTCTGGCCATCTTGTCTTGACTTAACTTTTACTTTGGCACTGTATTTTTCCCTTAGTTTGAGCAAATGACAATACAATATTTAGGCCTAAAATTTTAGCTCTGTGCTTACAAAATATAATTCTTTTTGTTTCACCTGAGAGTTGCCTTTTTAGAAATGCAAATTTGTTGTCTAGTTAACAATTGCTTAGGGCAATGAAACAAGTAATTGGAAGATTGATAGTCTGAATGGGGAAAAGAAAAGCTATTTAAAAGCCAGCAAATGACAATCCTTTATAAAAGCTATAAGAATTGCTTCTCTGTGTTTGTATGTCTGTATGTGTTATGTGTATGTGTTATTATTTAGTAAATAAAGCTGCTTAAAAAGTTTTTGGTAAAACAGGAATGGTTTCAAAATTATCGGTTAAATATAATTAGAAACTTGCTTGATTTGACTGTGAGTTTATGTTTTTAGATTACAGCCTCGGGATTTGGGGGTCTGGATAGGTGGACATGATGAGCTCTAGAGACAAGACAAGTTCTCAGTACCCAGACTAGCAACTGCAAGCCAGAATCAAGCCAATAGAGCCCCTTCTTCCCTGCTTTCCCTGTTTTGCCTCCTTGCTATTTTGGGAAGAGTTAGATTGTCCAGTTGTAGTCTTCACAGCTCTGTCTTCTGTTCTGACCCCTTTAGACCTAGCATGTAAATTCAAGACTCAGACAGGTCATAACCTTCATAGTCCTGACCTTCCTGGGTGCCACATGGCTGCTTGGGACCCAGGATGACTAGGGAAGACATTAGGGAGGGTTCTTGTGTTTAGTTCCAAATTATTTTCAGTAATTTAAAATCTTAAAGTCATATTATGTTAGATTAAGTAATAGATAATCATAAAATGTCTGAATCATTTGTAAGTTAAAATACTGAAATATAAATTATTAAACATGAGTTTAAGTCTATATAACTTGACATGCTATTTTTAAATGCTACAGAAAAGCTGTTAATAAACAATAATTTGAAGAACCATCTTTCTAAAAAAATTATAAAATATTTTTTATTTACAAATGGTGATATAAAACAAACAGTTCAAAATTACTTTCTAGAGTTTTCACTACAAATTGGGATTACTAAGAGTTGAAATTGTAGTTAATATATGTAACTAAAACTACTAAATATGAGAGAAACAATTCTGTATACAGAACATATAAGCAAAAGTGTAAACAAAAATATGCTTTTAATGAGAAAATATATAAAGGCATAAAAATGTGTGCTTGTTTAAAAATTTTGTCTAGTTTGAAGTTACTTACAGGTTTCAAATTGAAGGAGTAAAAAAATAGATAAATCTAGATGAATATATAAAGTTGGAGAAAATGTAAAACAAAAGGTTTATGGAAATCTTGTGTGGTTAAAAGATGACAGATTTTATAAATTTATTTACAGCGTTTTATTAAAATAAGCTTTAGCATTGATAATACACAACATAAAACTAGAATTTGGTTTTCTCTTTTAAACAAAAATTTTACATAGTATTAATTGTCAGGCCTCTGAGCCCAAGCTAAGCTATCATATTGCCTGTGACCTGCACGTATACATCCAGATGGCCTGAAGCAACTGAAGATCCACAAAAGAAGTGAAAATAGTCAGTTCCTGCCTTAACTGATGACATTCCACCATTGTGATTTGTTCCTGCCCCACCCTAACTGACCAATTGACTTTGTGACAATACCCTCTCCCCACCCTTTCGATAATGTACTTTGTGATATTCCCCCACCCTTGTGAATGTACTTTGTACAATACACCCTCGTCACCCTTGAGAAGGTACTTTGTAATATCCTCCCCCGCCCTTAAGAAGGTACTTTGTAATATTCTTCCCGCCCTTGAGAATGTACTTTGTAAGATCCACCCCCTGCCGCAAAAATTGCTCCTAACTCCACTGCCTATCCCAAACCTATAAGAACTAATGATAACCCCACCACCCTTTGCTGACTCTCTTTTCGGACTCAGCCTGCCTGCACCCAGGTGATTAAAAAGCTTTATTACTCACACAAAGCCTGTTTGGTGGTCTCTTCACATCGATGCACGTGACATTAATCAGACACATTCAAACATTTTTCCTCACTTTTTGAATAAACTGTAAAAACAAAAGAGAGAGAGAGAGGAGAGAAGAAGAGACAGATTCTGTCTCATACTGTCTTAAGTCTTTTCCTTATTTGGAAAACAGCCTTCTCTATTAAAGAGTACAGGTTTTTGATTTTTAAAAATCTTTTAATTATCACTTTGGCTAAATGAATGACATTATTTTATGGTGACCTGTGATCCTATTTTGGTCAAGTGTTTTAATACTTTGAAATATTTGACAAGCTTTCCAAAATCAAATTTCAGCTTCAAAGTTAAGTCTTTTTTGATCTCTAACTTTGGGATGCTGCAGAAGACCGCTAAAGCATCCAAAGGAGAGAGAAGCCGATTTTTTGACATGTTAAATTACATGGAAACCACTGCCAAATAAAAAATGATTTTCAACCTTCTTCAAGTTATATCTGAATGCATATATTATTAATAGATGTTCCAAATGGTATAAAATTTCTAAAATTCTAATATGTTTAGCTATGTGCTATCAACCATAATTATGGTTTAGTTATTGCAGGCCACAGAAATGACCACATTTCCTTGTCAGTTGTGTCTTTTATTATGACCATTTATGCTGGGTGTGGTGGCTCATGCCTGTAAACCCAGCATTTTGGGAGGCAAAGGCGGGAGAATACCTTAAGGCCAGTAGTTCAAACCAATATGGCCGACATAGTGAGACTCCATGTCAGTTATTTCCATAGTTAATTGCCTAATTCTAATGCAGTTTCTGAAAGTTTTACAAGCATACAAAATCCTAGAGTATGGTATCTTTAAGGAGGTTCATGAAAGTATAGAAAGAACCCTGACAAGCATTCTTGAATACAAGTTTCTGATAACTTTAGGATTATATGATTTGGACTGGGTAAGAATTTTCAACACTTTAATGAAAAGATTGATTGATTGGTTTATAAAACTGCTAACCCAAGCAGGGCAAAAATTAACTGAATACCAAGAAAATACTTTGTGAGATTTTCATGATAAATCAGGCAGTACTGAAATATTTATATATACAATTTGAATAAACTCCATGGTGCAAGTCAAATTGCTTATAACCCATCAGTATCAGTGCTATGCATATAAATTGGAGAAACAACTGGTATTTTAAAAAATGTAAATCTAGTGTTAAGAATGGATTCATGGAGATTCTGGACAGCCACCTCATCCTGAGTCCTTAAAGTGTTTGTTACTAGAAGATCTGCGTTCCATGACCCATCATGGAATAAATAAAATTATCCAAATTAAAAAGTATATTGTTCTAAATTGCTCAAATAGTTTTTGACCAATGTTTTGTTATCAAACTCATCCCTGGATTTTAAAACTTTATGTACATTTCTGCTACCTGGTGGCCCATTTAAACATTTATAAAAGGATTTCATTCAATTATAATTTTTAATGCATGCTTTCTGGTTGTATAAAAGCTTCAACATGCAAAAGGGATGTTGTTATAATAGTAGCTCATTTTACCAAAGTATATTTTCACCAGGTAATGAATGCATTTCATGGTCTACTGACTGGGGATAATCAACCCTTTCATAATCTAGAACCCAAGGATTAGACTCCATGGTCTTCTCAGAGTATCGGAGAAAGGCTGCCATTGTGCCATCCACATTGCAGCAAAACTTTGGCACCTTGAACCTTGGGTTCATAATGTCACAACTCACATAGGCCCCCTGCACTCTTGGAACTGTACACCCATTTACAACCTTAAGGTAAAGCTAACCAGGGAAGTTCCTCCCTAGAAGCAGATGGCCTCTTTGATATGGACAGCTCTTCCCCAATATCATGGATCAAGATTTCTCTGCTATCATGAGACTCTTATCTTTCCATTTTTCCCTTGCTTATGTCTCTTCGAACAATAGAACTGAAAAGGGGGTCTGTTGTGTACACTCATGGGGTCTATTTTTATTTGTGAAGAATTTTGCAGCCAGCCTTATACATGGACAAGTTTATGCCTTGATAAGTGGAAGATGAAGGGCCAATGCAGGTGAGAAATTTTAATGGTACATTTGTTGCCTCATAGATAGTCAGAAGCAAACACTGATTCACTCCTCTTAACCTACATTATAGGTTCCACTCCTCTTAACCTACATCACAGGTTAAAGAGAACATTGTTAGGAGGCTTTAATGGTTGCAGAACAGACTTTAAATTCTCTTGTGAAAGTTATGCTACATAATAGAATTGCTCTAAATTACTTACTGGCTAAACAGAAGTATCTGTGCAGTTGCTTGTACTTCTTGTTTCCCATGGAGAAATACATTGGGTATTATAGATATTCAGTTGTAGGGGATCGATGAACCGGCTGCTTTGTTAAAGCAAGTAGACTTTTTTTTTTTTTTTTTTTTTGGGACAGAGTCTTGCTCTGTCACCCAGGCTGGAGTGCAGTGGCCCGATCTCGGCTCCTTGCAAGCTCCGCCTTCCAGGTTCACGCCATTGTCCTGCCTCAGTCTCCTGAGTAGCTGGGACTACAGGTGCCCGCCACCATGCCTGGCTAATTTTTTGTATTTTTTTAGTGGAGACGGGGATTCACCGTGTTAGCCAGGATGGTCTTGATCTTCTGACGTCGTGATCCGCCTGCCTCAGCCTCCCAAAGTACTGGGATTACAGGCGTGGGCCACCGCGCCCGGCTGCAAGTACACTCTTTAGCTCATTCTTTGATCTGTTTTATTGTAGTTGGTTTGGTTCATGACAACCCTGGCTAAGGAGCATACTCCAAGCTCTCGGTATTATCCTCCTGATAGTCTTAATAGTAGTCTCCCTGGCACCTGCTGTATTCTCTTAAAAGTTTTAAATGTTTGCATGCAGCCATCTTTAGAGTGTCAAATGTCTCTCTTCAGCTGGATTGACAAAAGCTGAAAAAAAATCTGTAACCATGAGGGCACTGTAGCCTATAAATGACGTGCTGAGACCAGAAACTCAAAGTGATGGTAACTGAGAGTGGTGCTAAGGCCTGAAGTTTTGGTCATTCTCTCACCTAAGTGAGAACTTGACCAAAGAGGGTTATTTTTAAGCAAAATTATGAGATGCCATTGTTTTGGATTGAGCTCATGCCCTAGGCCCCAACAGACGATTTTAAACCAAATTAGAGTCACTTATGCTAAATCCGACATAATCAAACTAAGACCTTAAAGAAAAAGATAGATCCTAGAACAAACCAAGTTTTGTTTTTCTCCTGTAAACAGGAGATTCCACCATAAAGAGCTACCCTCTAACCTAACCCCTACAAAGAAAATAATCTGAAGTCCTTGTTCTAACCTTAAAAAACCCACTGTTCTGCTATTTCCCAATGGGTTTTGAGACCAAATAAGTACATTTATCATGGTGCTAGTGACATCCATGATAAAATTTTGATCAATGATCAGTTTTCAGAGGATGACCCCAAAGAGGAAATTGTTAAATCAAGTTTAGCAGAAAGCTGCTTCCTTATATATTTTAAGTTTGACATAAAGGTTTCTCTGTACCTAGTGAACTATGACCTGAATAGAAGTGTAAACAGACTGGAACCTGCTCTTGTGCTAATCATTGAGACTGGTCCAATCAAAGAGGCCCAATTATTCAAACCATGTTCAAATAAGGCAAATGCTGATCTATAACCAATCTGGTTGTTTCTTTCCTTCACTTCTGTTTTCTGTATATCACTTTTCTTTTTCTGTCCGTAAATCTCCTTCCAGCGCATGGCTGCACTGGAGTCTCTTTGAGCCTACTCTGGCTCAGGAGGCTGCCTGATTTGTGAATTGTTCTCTACTCATTTGAACTCTGTAAAATTTAATTTGGCTAATAATTCTCTTTTAACAGAAGTGTGGAAAATACAATTCTCTTTTTTATAAGCTACCAAATTTATAGTATTTTATTATAGCAGTCTGAACAGACTAAGACAGTAAAATCTGTTTTGACATGGCAAAATTAAGAAGAAAGTATAGTTATGTCCCTATACCCTCTACCAACACACATACATAGTCTCCTATTATCAATTTTCCTCATCAAAGTGGCACATTTGTTACAATTAGATGAATCTATATTGAGACATCATTATCACTCAGTCATAGATTACATTAGGGTTCAATTTTCCTGTTGTACATTCTCTGGGATTGAGCCCACCTATAATTACACATGTCTACAATTATGGTATCATACAAAGTAGTTTTACTACTGCAAAATCCTCTGCGATCCACACATTTGTCTTTTCCTCCTCCCTTCCCCTGGGAAGCACATTTTACTGTCTCTGTAGTTTGACCTTTCCCAGAATGTCATATAGTTGAAATCATACAGTACGCAGGCTTTTCAGATTGACTTAGTTCAATCAGCAACATACATTTAAGTTTCTTCAATGTCTTTTTATGGCTGGATAGCTCATTTTTCTTAGGGCTGAATAACATCCAATCATCTGGTTGTACCACAGTTTATTTATTCATTCACCTATTAAAGGACATCTTTTCTTCCAACTTTTAGCAATTATGAATAAAGCTGTTATAAACATCCATGTGTTGGTTTTTGTGTGGACATATGTTTTCAAATATTTTGGGTAAACAGGAAGGAGTGTGATAGATGAATAGCATAGTAAGAGTATGTTTAATTTTGTAAGAAACTGCCAAACTGTCTTCCAAATTTTGCATTTTCACCATCAGTGAATGAGAATTCCTATTGTTCCACATCCTGCTCAGCATTTAAAGTTGGCAGTGTTTCGAATAAAGCTGTAATGTTGTGCCATTTTAATAAATGTATAGGGTATCTTGTCTTAATTTGCAATTGCTTAATGGCATGATGTAAGCAACTTTTTATATGCTTGTTTATACTTGTGTATCTTCTTTGGTGAGATGTCTATTAAGGTATTTTGTCCATCTTTTTCATTGGATTTTTAATTTTTTTATTGATGAATTTTAAAAATTATTTGTGTATTTTGGATATCCTGAGTTGTAAGTGTTCTTTGTGATACTCGTATGTGTTGGATCATAAATCCTAGTCTTTAGCCTGCTTGTTGTCTTGACAGTGTCATTTGCAAAGCAGAATTTTTAGTTTTGAATGTTATTAAATATAGCTGATCAATTATTTTTTTCATGGATTATCTCTTCAGTTTTGTATCTTAAGAGTCATCAATATACCCAAGTTGATATGGTTTGTCTCTGTGTCCCCAGCAAAATCCCATCTCGAATTGTAATCTGCACATGTCGGGGGAGGGGCCTGGTGGGAGATGATTGAGTCATGGGGAAGACTTCCCCCTTGCTGTTTTCATGATAGTAAGTGAGCTCTCAAAAGATCTGCTTGTTTGAAAGTGTGTGGCACTTCCCCTTCACACTCTGTCTCTTTTCGGCCACCACGTGAAGAAGGTCCTTGCTTCCCCTTCTCCTTATGACATGATTGTAAGTTTCCTGAGGCCTCCCAGTCATGCTTCCTGTTAAGCCTGTGGAACTATGAGTCAATTAAACCTCTTTTCTTTATAAATTACCCAGTCTCAGTTAGTTCTTTATAGCAGTGTGAAAATGGATGAATACACAAGTTCATCTAGATTTTCTTCTATGTGATCTTTCAGGAATTTTATAATTTTTGTGGTTTACATATGGGTCTGTGATCTACTTTTTGTGAATTTTTGTGGAGGGTGTAAACTCTATGTCTAAGTTCATTTGTTTTGCATGAGAACATCCTGTTGTTCCAGCACCATTTGTTGAAAGGACTAATCTTGGTTCCAATGTTTGCCCTTTGGTTCCTTGTCAAAGAGCAGTTGGCTGTATTTATGTGGGTCCATTTCTGGGCTCTCTGGTCTCTTCCATTGATCTATTTGTCTATGCTTTCATTAATATCCATGCTGTTTTGATTACTGTAGCTTTATAATAATAAGTCTTGAAATAAGGTAATGTCAGTCGTCCAACTTTGTTCTCCTTCAAAACTGTGTTGGCTATTCTGAATCTTGTGCCTGTTATCATCACTTTGCTGATATCCACAAATTATCTTTCTGGGATTATCGTTAAGATAGCATTGAATTTATAGATGAAGGTGAAAAGAACTTACAACTTGACAAGGAAAACTTGAGTTTTCCAATCCATGAATATGCAATATCTTTTTATTTATTTAGTTCTCCAATTTTCTTCAGTTTTGTAATTTTCCTTTTATGGATCATGCAGATTTTGTTAGATTTAATCTAAGTACTTCATATTTCAGGGTTACTGTAAATTTTTTAATGTTTTCAATGTCAAATTCCACTTAGTAATTGATGGTATATAAGAAAGTGATTTACTTTTGTATATTAATTTTTATTTGGCAACCTCTCCATGGTTACTTATTAGTTGCAAGAGTCTTTTGTTGATTCTTTCAGATTTTCTAATAGATAATCATGTTATTTGTTAACAAAGACAGTTTTATTTCTTCCTTCACAATCAATATCACCCTATGTCTTTTTCTTGTCTTACTGCATTGATGAGAATTTCCAGTACAAAATTGAAAAGGAATGGTGAGAGTACACATCTTTCTTCATTCCTGATGTTAGCAAAATAGTTTCTAGTTTCTCATCTTGGCAAATTTTTCTTTGTGTTTCTTCTGCCTGGGGTTTGCTGAGCCTCTTGGATGTGAAGGGTTTAGCTTTCATTAACTATGAAAAAATTGGGGCTGTTTTTTCTTCAAATTTTTTTCCTCTGTTCTTTTTTTCTTCTGTCCTTTGGAGATCCAACTGTAGTCACATTGGGTCACTTAAAGTTTCCCAGAGTGCACACTTTGTTCATTTTTTTCACCAGTCATTTTCTCTCTATATTTTGTTTTGGATACTTTCTACTAGTACATTGAGAAATTCACTTACCTTTATACCTGCAGTGTTTTTTTTCTGCTCTTAATTTTATGAAGTTTATTTTTATGACTTTTTTCTTCTGTAAAATTTAATGTATGTCTTTTTATATTTTTCATGTCTCTCCTTAATATGCAACTTCCTTCTTCAACACACGGAATAGAGTCTTGTTAACATTTTCAATGTTCTTATCCACATATATATCATCTGTGCCATTATTGGTTTATTTTCAATTAACTGATTTTTGTCCTTATTTTTAGATATAATTACTTGCTGGTTTTCATGGTTGGTAATTTCCAAGTGCATGTCAGCCAGACATTTTAATTTTACCTTGTTGGGTTCTACATAGTTTAAACATCACAGACAGCCCCCAGTTTACAGTAGTGCAACTTACGATATTTTGACTTTAACAGTGGGTTTATCAGGATGTAGCCCCATCCTAAGTCGAGGAGCATCTGCATTTACAATGATTTGACTTATGATTTTTTGACTTTATTTATGATGGATTTGTTAGAGTATTAAATGCACTTTCCACTTAGGATATTTTCAACTTACGGTGCATTTACAGAGATGTAGCCCAGATATAAATAGAGGAGCACCACCAGGCCTGCCCTAAAAGATCTTCTGAAGGAAGCACTAAACGTGGAAAGGAACAACTGGTACCAGCCACTGCAAAAGCATGCCAAATTGTAAAGACCATCGAAGCTAGGAAGAAACTGCCTCAACTAATGAGCAAAATAACCAGCTAACATCATAATGACAGGATCAAATTCACACATAACAATATTAACCTTAAATGTAAATGGGCTAAATGCTCCAATTAAAAGACACAGACTGGCAAATTGGATAAAGAGTCAAGACCCATCAGTGTTCTGTATTCAGGAAACCCGTCTCAAATGCAGAGACACACATAGGCTCAAAATAAAGGGATGGTGGAAGATCTACCAAGCACATGGAAAACAAAAAAAGGCAGGGGTTGCAATCCTAGTCTCTGATAAAACAGACTTTAAACCAACAAAGATCAATAGAGACAAAGAAGGCCATTACATAATGGTAAAGGGATCAATTCAACAAGAAGAGCTAACTATCCTAAATATATATGCACCCAATACAGGAGCACCCAGATTCATAAAGAGACCTACAAAGAGACTTAGACTCCCACACAATAATAATGGGAGACTTTAACACGCCACTGTCAACATTAGACAGATCAACAAGACAGAAAGTTAACAAGGATATCCAGGAATCGAACTCAGTGCTGCACCAAGCAGACCTAATAGACATCTACATAACTCTCCACCCCAAATCAACAGAATATACATTCTTTTCAGCACCACACCACACCTATTCCAAAATTGACCACATAGTTGGAAGTAAAGCACTCCTCAGCAAATGTAAAAGAACAGAAATTATAACAAACTGTCTCTCAGACCACAGTGCAATCAGACTAGAACTCAAGATTAAGAAACTCACTCAAAACCACTCAACTACATGGAATCTGAACAACTACATGGAAACTGAACAACTTGCTCCTGAATGACTACTGGGTACATAACGAAATGAAGGCAGAAATAAAGATGTTCTTTGAGACCAACGAGAACAAAGACACAACATACCAGAATGTCTGGGACACATTCAAAGCAGTGTGTAGAGGGAAATTTATAACACTAAATGCCCACAAGAGAAAGCAGGAAAGATCTAAAATTGACACCCTAACATCACAGTTAAAAGAACTAGAGAAGCAAGAGCAAACATATTCAAAAGCTAGCAGAAGGCAAGAAATAACGAAGATCAGAGCAGAACTGAAGGAAATAGAGACACAAAAAAACCCTTCAAAAAATCAATGAATCTGGGAGCTGGTTTTTTGCAAAGATCAGCAAAATTGGTAGACCGCTAGCAAGCCTAATAAAGAAGAAAAGAGAGAATAATCAAATAGATGCAATAAAAAATGATAAAGGGGATATCACCACCAATCCCACAGAAATGCAAACTACCATCAGAGAATACTATAAACACCTCTATGCAAATAAACTAGAAAATCTAGAAGAAATGGATAAATTCCTCGACACATACACCCTCCCAAGACTAAACCAGGAAGAAGTTGAATCTCTGAATAGACCAATAACAGGCTCTGAAATTGAGGCAATAATTAATAGCTTACCAACCAAGAAAAGTCCAGGACCATATGGATTCACAGCCGGATTCTACCAGAGGTACAAGGAGGAGCTGGTACCATTCCTTCTGAAACTATTCCAATCAATAGAAAAGGAGAGAATCCTCCCTAACTCATTTTATGAGGCCAGCAGCATCCTGATACCAAAGCCTGGCAGAGACACAACAAAAAAGAGTATTTTAGACCAATATCCCTGATGAACATCAATGCAAAAATCCTCAATAAGATACTGGCAAACCGAATCCAGCAGCACATCAAAAAGCTTATCCACCATGATCAAGTGGGCTTCATCCCTGGGTTGCAAGGCTGGTTCAACATATGCAAATCAATAAACATAATCCAGCATATAAACAGAACCAACGACAAAAAACACATGATTATCTCAATAGATGCAGAAAAGGCCTTTGACAAAATTCAACAATGCTTCATGCTAAAAACTCTCAATAAATTAGGTATTGATGGGATGTATCTCAAAATAATTAGAGCTATCTATGACAAACCCACAGCCAATATCATACTGAATGGGCAAAAACTGGAAGCATTCCCTTTAAAAACTGGCACAAGACAGGGATGCCCTCTCTCACCACTCCTATTCAACATAGTGTTGGAAGTTCTGGCCAGGGCAATCAGGCAGGAGAAGGAAATAAAGGGTATTCAATTAGGAAAAGAGGAATTCAAATTGTCCCTGTTTGCAGATGACGTGATTGTACATCTAGAAAACCCTCTGTCTCAGCCCAGAATCTCCTTTAGCTGATAAGCAACTTCAGCAAAGTCTCAGGATACAAAATCAATGTACAAAAATCACAAGCATTCTTATACACCACTAACAGACAAACAGAGAACCAAATCATGAGTGAACCCCCATTCACAATTGCTTCAAAGAGAATGAAATACCCAGGAATCCAACTAACAAGGGATGTGAAGGACCTCTTCAAGGAGAACTACAAACCACTGCTCAATGAAATAAAAGAGGATACAAACAAATGGAAGAATATTCCATGCTCATGGGTAGGAAGAATCAATATGGTGAAAATGGCCATATTGCCCAAGGTAATTTATAGATTCAATGCCATTCCCATCAAGCTACCAATGACTTTCTTCACAGAATTGGAAAAAACTTTAAAGTTCATATGGAACCATAAAAGAGCCCGCATTGCCAAGTCAATCCTAAGCCAAAAGAACAAAAGAGGCATCATGCTACCTGACTTCAAACTATACTACAAGGCTACAGTAACCAAAACAGCATGGTACTGGTACCAAAACAGAGAGATAGACCAATGGAACAGAACAGAGCCGTCAGAAATAATGCCACATATCTACAACTATCTGATCTTTGACAAACCTGAGAAAAACAAGCAATGGGGAAAGGATTCCCTATTTAGTAAATGGTGCTGGGAAAACTGGCTAGCCATATGTAGAAAGCTGAAACTGGATCACTTCCTTGCACCTTATAAAAAAATTAATTCAAGATGGATTGAAGACTTACATGTTAGACCTAAAACCATAAAAACCCTAGAAGAAAACCTAGGCAATACCATTCAGGACATAGGCATGGGCAAGGACTTCATGTCTAAAACACCAAAAGCAATGGCAACAAAAGCCAAAATTGACAAATGGGATCTAATTAAACTAAAGAGCTTCTGCACAGCAAAAGAAACTACCATCAGAGTGAACAGGCAACCTACAGAATGGGAGAAAATTTTTGCAATCTACTCACCTGACAAAGGGCTAATATCCAGAATCTACAATGAACTCAAACAAATTTACAAGAAAAAAACAAACAACCCCATCAAAAACTGGGCAAAGGATATGAACAGACACTGCTGAAAAGAAGACATTCATGCAGCCAAAAGATACATGAAAAAATGCTCATCATCACTGGCCATCAGAGAAATGCAAATCAAAACCACAAGGAGATACCATCTCACACCAGTTAGAATGGCGATCATTAAAAAGTATAAATCATGCTGCTATAAAGACACATGCACACGTATGTTTATTGCGGCACTATTCACAATAGCAAAGACTGGAACCAACCCAAATGTCCAAAAATGATAGACTGGATTAAGAAAATGTGGCACATATACACCATGGAATACTATGCAGTCATCAAAAATGATGAGTTCATGTCCTTTGTAGGGACATGGATGAAATTGGAAATCATCATTCTCAGTAAACTATCGCAAGGACAAAAAACCAAACACCGCATGTTCTCACTCATAGATGGGAATTAAACAATGGGAACACATGGACACAGGAAGGGGAACATCACACTCTGGGGACTGTTGTGGGGTGGGGGGAGGGGGGAGGGATAGCATTAGGAGATATACCTAATGCTAAATGGCGAGTTAATGGGTGCAGCACACCAGCATGGCACATGTATACATATGTAACTAACCTGCACATTGTGCACATGTACCCTAAAACTTAAAGTATAATAATACTATAAAAAAAAGAAAAAAAAAGAAAGAAACAAACAAACAAAAAGGGTCAGGAAGCAACAGGTGCTGGAGAGGATGTGGAGAAATAGGAACACTTTTACACTGTTGGTGGGACTGTAAACTAGTTCAACCATTATGGAAGTCAGTGTGGCAATTCCTCAGGGATCTAGAACTAGAATTACCATTTGACCCAGCAATCCCATTACTGGGTATATACCCAAAGGATTATAAATCATGCTGCTATAAAGACACATGCACATGTATGTTTATTGTGGCATTATTCACAATAGCAAAGACTTGGAACCAACACAAATGTCCATCAATGATAGACTGGATTAAGAAAATGTGGCACATATACACCATGGAATACTATGCAGCCATAAAAAATGATGAGTTCATGTCCTTTGTAGGGACATGGATGAAGCTGGAAACCATCATTCTCAGCAAACTATCACAAGGGCAAAAAACCAGACACTGCATGTTCTCACTCATAGGTGGGAATTGAACAATGAGAACACGTGGACACAGGAAGGGGAACATCACCCACCAGGGACTATTTTGGGGTGGGGGGAGGGGGGAGGGATAGCATTAGGAGATATACCTAATGCTAAATGATGAGTTAATGAGTGCAGCATACCAACATGGCACATGTATACATATGTAACAAACCTGCACGTTGTGCACATGTACCCTAAAACTTAAAGTATAATAAATAAAAAGAAAAAAATTCTTAAAGTTTGTTCTAAGATACCATCAGGTTTCTTAGAACTAGTGTTTTGCCATTTTAATCCCTGCTTTTAAGCTTTGAGGGCAAGACCAGAGAAACCTTTGGTCTATGGTTAATTTTTCCTAACTACAAAGACAATACACTTCTAAGTAATGTACCTAAAACTATGTGTTTACAAGGTTGTTATACTGTGGCTGGTAGGAACATAGCTTCTTTAAATTGCTAATTGACCCTTTTTGGGTAAGTGTTTTCCTGAGAATTGGTTAATTTTCCCACATGCAGATAGAAACACGTATTTAGCTGAAAACCCAAGGGGAAATTCTGTGAATCTCCGGAGTTTTTTCTCTGTATGACTCACTTTTCTCTGTTCTGCTGATTCCAATTCCATCTTCTCAAGTATGAGAGACTTCCAGGCTCAGTGTGGATTCCTTATCCTTGTGCATGGGCTGAAAACTCTTTCTCTAGGCAGTAAGATAGAGCAATGGTAGAGCTCATCTCATCTGTTAAACCTGTCTTAGGGATCACCGTTTTGTGCTGCCTCTTTTGTGCTGCCAATGTCTAAAAACTACCGTTTAATATGTTTTGTCTGGTTTTTATGTTTTCAGTGTATTCTCTGTTACTCCATCTTGACTTGAAGTAGGAATCACTTCCCACCCCCATGGTCTCATATATATTCTTTAAGATTTTCTTCTATTATCTTCCCCAAATTACTTTTTCATACTGTGACTTTTAATGCACTAGAATTATAATACTACATATAGTATTACATAGAGACTCTGTTTTATTCTTCTTGCCTGTGAAACAGTTTTCCCAGTATTATCTACTAAGTGTCTATTTGTTGTAATACACATTTGAGTGTTGTTTCCTTATCTACATGCAACTGACTTTGAACTTTCTACTCTCTTCCATTGATGTTTTTTCTGTTCTTTTGCCAGTTCCATTTTAATTTTAATATTATATCTTTGTATTAGTATCTCCTTTCTCTCAAATTTTATGCTTTTCATTTCCATTTCTGTTGCAATAGCATTGGTTGGAATCTCCTCTAGTGTGTTGAATAACAATGATAATAGCAGGTATACTTGCCTTTGTCATGATCTTAAGAAAAATCTATAAAATGTCTCCATAAGTATAATATTTTATATTTTTTCATAATACACTGAAGGATAGATACATTGAAGCAGATGAGGATTACAAAATTGGTTTAAATTTCAAATTCTTCATATTCACTTACAACAATAATACTCATGTCAATGAATTTGAAACAGCATCAATATGGTTCTGAACAGTTCCTGTATTAGGGCAATAAAATATACAATGTATATTTATAAACATCGAATACTCTGGATTAAAAATGTATACTTCATTTATATAGAAACCACATTTTTTGACACAATTGTTTTCTCCAGAAACAAAGAGACATAACAGACACTGATTTCAAATACAATAAATTTCAAAATGCAGTTTTATGAGGTCTCTTTCAAATTAGACAATTTATCTTGTCTCTGTGAATCATGTTAAGACTCAAGTATTTTTATCCAAGAATATTGATAAACATTAAGTATATGAGTCTAAGGAACCTAATATGGTATATGACATATTGAACACAATAAAAAAGTTTGTATGGCTGGGTGCTATGGCTCATGCCTGTAATTATAGACATTTGGGAGGCTGAGGCAAGAGGATTGCTTGAGCCCAAGAATTTGAGACCAGCCGGGGCAACAAAGTGAGACCCCATGTCTACAAAAAATTAAAAAAGTTAGCCAGGCATGGTGGGGCACACTTGCAGTCCCAGCTACATGGGGAAGGTGAGGCAGGAGAATTGTTTGAATGCAGGAGGTTGAGGCTATAGTGAGCCATCTTCATGCCACTGCACATGCCTGAGTGACAGAGCAAGACCCTGTCTCAAAACATAAATAAACAAATAGTGTTTCATTCCAGTATATGTTTACCTTTGATGTGTATGCATTCTATTAATATGAGACAATACTGTGTTCTTATATGTAATTTTGTGATGAATCTAAATAATACATTATTATAACTTTATAACATTTTAATAAAATACCAAAAAAATTATTAAAATATTCATTATATTATTCACTACAATGAACACAAATCTTTAAGTAAATACATATAAATTTACTTAAAATGAAGAAAATTCAATCCAGATGCCTTGTTTCTACAAGGCCTGTCAATTGGATATTTATTAATCCAGCTTTTAGACTAAACATTTTTTTCTCATCTAAATGATTAGGAACACACAGACGCAATCAGAGGAGAATACAAAAATTCATACAGTAATTTCGATTTCAATATATTTTTATATAAAATATGTTAAAATGGCATAGTTGCAGTTTGAATTTTAGACATTTCATAATTGGAAGATTGCTTTAGTAATTTATTCTGTATAGTAAGATTGGATGTTAAAAAGAAAACAAATAACTTTGGAGATAAAATTCCTAGAGACATTTCTCAACTTACATGTAATATTAATTTCCTTGCTCTCTCTTCCTCTTTCTCTTGCTCCCTCTCCCTCTATATATGTGTATAATTTTTGTAAATATAAATAGAATATTTATATATTCAAATATATTTATATGTAAATATTCTATTTAACTAATCTTAATTTTTAATGAATTATTTTAAGTGGTGAAATTCCAGAAGAGTACAATAAGGACTTTTATTTGAGTTAAAAAACATAAAACTTAAAATTGATTACAATGCAAATACTTACCTTGTCTAATTCAATTATGATTTGACAGTGCTCTTGGTGGGCAATATCTGGAAAAGTTGCTTAATTTATAAATGACGTTGCATATATACACATTTTATCAGTTTATGGCTAGATCATCATAGGTAGTCCTTGGCTAGTTACATTGTTATTATTCAATTGTTCAAATTTATCCTTTAATACAAAGAACTAGTCAAATGTTTTCCCTAATGAAGAGTGTTATTTAGCTAACTCCAGAACTGCGCCACCATTTCTGATCAGTTTACGTTAGACTCAGATGGTGGTGATTTGGGAAACTGTTTTGTTCTTAGGGACAACCTATTTAAAACAGCATATCAGATGTTTATTGAATATATATCTACGAGTGGCATTACTCAGTCATAAGCATACATATACTCTGCCTTAATAGATAGAATTGACAATTAAAATTGTCAAGCGAGGTTCCAAAAGAAAAAATAAGTTAGTAATTTATTTTGAAAAATTGTCAGTTTCCAGTAAAGCTGAACATACTCAAGTACTATGACCTGGCAAATCCACACCTGGGATTTATTCAAATGTGCACCGGAACACATGTAAAATAATGTTCATAGAAACATTACTCAGGTTGACTAAAATTGTAAGGAACCCAAATGTTAATCAATATGGAATGGATAAACAAACTGTGGTATATTTATGAAATGATGTAGTATACAGTAATGAAAAATGCCACCTGAGAAAAAACATGAGTGGATCTCACAGATATGGTGTCGAGTGAAAGAACCTAGATGCCAGAGTGTATGCTGAATGATTCCATTTATATGATGCTCAATAGGAGGCACACTTATTTAATAACAAGCCAAATGGTGGTTATTTTGGGAGATGGTGGCTAGATTGTGGGCTCTGAATGATGATTAGATTAAGCAGGACGATTAAGAAATGTGTACGTTTTACATGTTGTAATTCAATAAAATATAAATTTAAAAATAATACACCAACTATAGGAAATAATTTTCACATTTAAGGTAAGAACAGTAGATAATCAGAAGAAGAGTAACGAGAGGATTTCATTTATGAGCTTCATTCTTTGGCACTCTTTTTTTCCCCTAAATTCTGTGTTTCAGCATTAGGGACTTGACAGCTCAGCCCTTTAATCCTCAGAGATTCCAAAGTTCTCACCTGGGCTCCTCCTGCTTGGAGGCAGGTAAGGATAGATGTATATAGGGGCACACACACATGCATGGAGGACTGGCCTCCCCTCCAGTTCCACACAATACAACAGGAACTTCACAAACAAGAGCAAAGCTGTGGGAAAAGCAGGTTGCAGGTGGCCCCGCGCTAGTTTCCAGGATTTCAGCCGCGGCCCGCTGGACAGCGCCAGGATGACTTCCGCTTCTCTGGGCGAACAGTAGGGCAGGTGAGTCCACTGATCCCCAAGGGACAGCTCCTTGTTCCTGAAAGACTGTTTTCCGCTAGCTAACCGCGAGAACAAACCACTGAATATGGAACAAAGACGCAACCGCTTTTTTTTTTTTTTTTATTATTCAAATTCAGAGTTAGCCGGAGCCATTTCCCCCCTCTAGAAGCGGAGCGCCCGAGTGTGTGGACAGACCTCTCCCCAGGTCCTGAACTCTTAGGGACCTGGCGCTAAGAGGCGCGCCCCGCGGACAGTAAACTTGCAGGGGCGAGAGGGAGGGACATCAGTTAAACCCAAATCGTGGGCGTTCAGTCCTCAGGGCACCGGAGCGCGTGAAAACTCCAGCGGACTCTGCTGGAAAGGAGATCATGCCCTCTAAGTCTCTTTCCAACCTCTCGGTGACCACCGGCGCGAATGAGAGCGGTTCCGTTCCCGAGGGGTGGGAAAGGGATTTCCTGCCGGCCTCGGACGGGACCACCGCGGAGTTGGTGATCCGCTGTGTGATCCCGTCCCTCTACCTGCTCATCATCACCGTGGGCTTGCTGGGGAACATCATGCTGGTGAAGATCTTCATCACCAACAGCGCCATGAGGAGCGTCCCCAACATCTTCATCTCTAACCTGGCGGCCGGGGACTTGCTGCTGCTGCTCACCTGCATCCCGGTGGACGCCTCGCGCTACTTCTTCGACGAGTGGATGTTCGGCAAGGTGGGCTGCAAACTGATCCCTGTCATCCAGCTCACTTCCGTGGGGGTTTCCGTGTTCACTCTCACTGCCCTCAGCGCCGACAGGTAAGAGCACAGGTAGCTGTGGGTGGCTTGGAAAAGTCGTGGAGAGGGGCGAGTAGAGAAGACTCATCCGGAGTACACCTATTGGCAGAAGGACGCAAGGAAAGGTTGGGTGTGGAGAGGAAGAGAGGGAGAGAGTGTGTACTTGGGAAGTAGAGTAAACAGAGTTAAAACGGACTGACATGTGAGGCTTGGAAAAATATAAGAACATTACTATGTTTTAAAGAAACAATTAAAATTGTATTTAAAATTGCATCTCCTAGTCCCACCTCCTACACTTAAGGAGTATTATTTCATAGAAAAACTACGGAATAAACATGCAAAAGAGCGAGTATCTTGTTGAAGCTTTTTGTGTGTGCTTAAAATCTTATAAGTGTACTTTCCTTTATGCAGTAGAATAAGAATCTAATAGGTAAGAATGTCTGCTTAATATTAGGGAAATATTTAATTTTGATTTTTTTCAAGTAAGAGGAGAACTACTTAAATTTATTAACTGAATTTTACTATTTCTTAGAAGTAAACCCAATTAGATTAATAAATGTTCTTTAGGCAGATGACTTTTCACATTCTTCTTGTTTAATACCTGAAGCTAAGAGACTTTTTTTTCCACAGATAGGTACCCAAAATACATCTTTGATATTAAATCTGCTTTTGACATATGTTAAGGGTGTGAAGTGTCCATTATTCTATTTTGCAGATCAACTAGTTCAACTCTGTCATTTTTCAGATGTGCATATTGAGGCCCAGGGAATGTAATTTCTAATGGAAGACCAGGGAGGAAAATCCAAGTCTCTTGACTCAGCGTCCATTTAAGCAGAAGGGAATGTTTGGATAGGGGTGGGGAAAAATGCAAAATTAGGTATCTTTTCGTGGAGCTGTGGTTTAATTCCCTTGGTGGGAATGGAGGACTGACTTAAGCTATTTAGATAAACCATTAACTTGGATAATTAAGGTGGTATTCACTCTCCTCTTTAATTTATGTATTCAATTGCTAATGAAAAATAAGTCTGTATCTGAATTTCCTGGTATTTGCAATAATACTGGAATACTACTTTGGCATTGAAGAGTTAATCGTGACTGAGGGAAACACAACATTCAACAGAGACTTGAGAAACTGAAAATGATTCACTTTCTTAAAAACCACACTCCTGGAAATTTAGGTGCCTTTTGTATAAATTATGTACCTAATTTTGTTTATGTGGCAGCATTTCTATTATCTTTTAAAATACTTTCTCTGAATTTCAAAGCAAAAATATGACTAGCTTAGCTGCCCCTCTTTACGCAATCTTATTTTACCTAGAAAGTTAAAAAAACCTACTTAGTGATTAGAATAAAACAATGATTAGCAACCACAGTAGTTTAAATTACTATCATTATGCTTTTATTCTAAAGACATGGCATTGGTAGCAAGACCCAGGGTTGGAGTTTATTTCACACCAGTTTTTACAATCTATTGTCATGGCGACGCATGACCATTTACACAGGTAAATTTGCCCTGGCCAAGATCAGAGAAAATAATAATCCTCATATATTTACTGACTTTCTCTGTTTCATTTGTGCATCATATATTCTGTGAACACGGAGTGAATACTTTAGTAATAATGATAAGGAAAGGTGAGCCTACTTGGTCCATAGGCTACCCTTGTCTACCAGTGTGTGTTTAGGAAATATAAACTAGGAAACCTGAGTAACTGTTGATGAAGTTATGCAATATATTCCATGATTCACTTAAAATGGGTTAGAAATGGTTTGTTATATATCATCTACACTTCTATTTTTCTTCTAGAGCATAGCAATCAATAGTTGATTAGTACGTGAAGACCTCTTACTATATCTCACCAAACGCTATGATATCTTGTGGATGTGGAATCAATTGTAGGATTAATTGCACTTAGCACACTGCTAATTTTTTGTGTGTGATTTTTCAATCCTCACAACGCTGTGAGATAGGCATTATTATATTTAAATTAAAAACTTTAAAGCTAAGAAAACAGATTGGAAATTCAGCAACATTTTTATGATCTCACAGCTAGCCACTGATGGTGCCAACGTGTTTGAACGCCATTTAAAGTCTGAACTCTTCACCATTAATCCACATTATTACAATTCTTGGTATAAGAAATTACTAGTAGTATTTTTTATTTACCAGCAGACTTAAAAGCTGAGTTTAAAACAAAGCACCCAAGCATAAAAAAAAAAAGAGTACAGGAGCTGATTCATTAGATTTATTACAGTGAAAAAATATCATAAAATGTAACTGCAAAATAAAAGAAGTGCCTTGAATTCAAAATTAAGTAGTAGTTGCAGCAATAAAAACTATAATAAACAAATAAAAATTATGTTATTAGAGTCTTTAAACAACAAATTCAATTATTCGTATCGTGTATCCTGTCTTCACAGATGGCCTAAGTGTCTTTGCCTAACAAAATAACAGTAGAGAGTTGAAAAATAGAGATCACAGTACATAGAAAAAAACCCAGGGAGATAATTAGATTTCAGAAAGCATATTCCAATGTGAAGTGGAGACTCTTATTCTACACTTCATTGATGTCAGCATCATTAGATTGCAAAGACTAAAATGAAAAACACAAATATTTTGAATCCACCTTGAGGCCTAAAACACCTTGTTTGATATGGCCAAAGGGTGGTCAGATGACACTGGTATCTGTGATTACTATTATATTTTATTTTTTGGGACAGAATCTTGCTCTGTCGCTCAGGCTGCAGTGTAGGGGTACGATCTTGGCTCACTGCAACCTCTGCCTCCCAGGTTCAAGCAAATCTCCTGCCTCAGCCTCCCATGTAGCTGAGATTACAGGTACATGCCACTATGTCTGGCTAATTTTTGTATTTTTAGTAGAGACAGGGTTTCACATGTTGGCCAGGCTGGTCTCGAACTGCTGACCTCAAGCGATCTGCCCACCTTGGCCTCTCAAAGTGTTGGGATTACAAGTGTGAGCCACCGCTCCTGGCTGGTGTCTGTGATTATTAATCCTCAACTTTCCAAACTCTTCCGAGGAGTTTCAGCAGACAGATCCCTAGGCAACAGCTTTTGTACCCACTGCAGTCATGCCTCAGAGGCACATCATAATAACCAGTATGGCTGGAGGAGAGACAGTGCATGGTATGGAGTGGTGATAGTGGTAGTCTTAATTTACTATTTTTTTTTTACTGTTATCTTGATAGACATTTTTGTTACAATTTTGAAAATGTATATTGCTTGCTTGCTTACATAAAGTAGTTGATTAAAAGTATTTCTATATTCTGTCATGTTTCTAACACTTTTATACATACACACATACACACACACACACACATATTCTCACATCCCACCATGGAGTATTGGGACGTATGTGCTGTGACATCAGGTTGGTGGCGCCCCATAAGCCATATTTTGCTCATGGTTGGTGTTATAGTTATCTCCTTCTCTATATATGAGTAGCTGCATTTCCAAATTTGGAATGTTATTTCTTTGATTCTTGAAGACCTTTTGGCCTCTGATGGCACATTATTAAAATGCAAATAACTCTTAGGAATGGAGTTTTCCTTTTTCCTTCATAGGAAAAATTCTCACAGATTCCTTGTGCTAAACTGTAAACTTCATAATTTCATGTATTAACAAATATAAAACTAGATATCAATTCTTTATTCTGGCTTCTTATATAACTGTTAACCAAAATGCATTTATAAATTAAATTTAAAAAATAAAACTATAAAAACCATAAAAATAAACTAATATTAGTTTAACGTATTGGGTAATACTTTCTTCTGATACCAAATAGCCAATGTTGTATTAAATGCAAAAATAATGTTGTACCAAATCTGATTATGTTTCTAATGCCTTAATAATTATTAATACAAAATCCAAGTTTTTGTGTGCTGGTTAGGATAATCAGATTTCATTCCATAACTAGGTCAGTAGACAAAGTCTTGAATCATTAATATTATTTGTATATTATATCAATGCAAACAGATATTCTATTGAGTGTAATTATTTGTTAAGATACTGAAATAGATTGGATACAGGCCCTGGGTCTAACACTCCCTAGGCTTCGTAGGACTTTTCCATCAGTGTTTTGTTCAGTGGTGAGAGGGAGTGCTGTTAACTGCTTGCTGCTTTCTCATCAAAACTCCTGACTGAAGCTCAGGTTCATGTTAACCAGCTGCTCCTGACTGGAGATGATGCTTTCTTTTTTGCTCCATAGCCCTTGCCTCTCAGTGTCTTAATTGGTAGTGAGATTGGCACCAAGAGTGTACTTCTAACTCTTTAGAATAATAGTCCACACTCACCCTATAATGCTAGAGTGATGACTTGTTTATGTTCAACTTATTTTTGTTCAACTTTGTATTACTCACACTGCTATAAAGAACTACCTGAAATTGGGTAACTTATAAAGAAAAGAGGTTTGATTGACTCACAGTTCCACAGGCTGTACAGGAGGCATGGCTGGGGAGGCCTCAGGAGACTTAGAAACATGGCAGAAGAGTGAAGGGGAAGCAAGCATGTCTTCACATGGTGGCAGGAGAGAGAGAGCTAAGGGGGAAGTGCTACATGCTTTCAAACAACCAGATCTCATGAGAACTCAACTCACTACCACGAGAACAGGAAGGGGAAATTTGCCCCCATGATCCAGTCACCTCCCATCAGGTCCTTCTCTCAACCACTGGGGATTACAATTCTACATGAGATTTTGTTGGGGATACAGAGCCAAACCATATTAGATTTGCGACAGGAGAATTTAAGGCAGCTTAAAAATAAGGATACCAACAACACACCACAGGACTAAAAAGGGAGGAAACCAAGGGCAGGGAAAAGAAAAGTTGGAAAATGTAAAATGACCCATACTTTCACAAAATGTGAGTCATAGATTTTTCTGAGGGCTTTCACATAGCCTTTTCAAAAAGAAAAATTTGCTTGCTGCAACAAACGCTCTGTTATCTTTATATAACCATAGAAACAGAATCAATTGTAGTTTCTGCATATAATTTATTAGTTTTTAATTTGAATTTACAGGGCTTATTGTTAAATAAATGTTATTTTACTCCAATAAATTAGATATCTTTTATTCATTGATCTTGAACACTTCTAGTTTATCTCTTTCTTTTATACTTAGAAGTAATTTCACACATTGAATTAGAAAGGCACTGTATAATTCTCACAAGATTCATAATATTGCCATAATTTATATGTTGTTTATAGCTTTTGAAGATTATTCATCTACCTTGATCTGAAACTTTTGGGACACACTATAAATAAGGAGGGATTGCATCAGGCTTCGGTTTATGGTTCCTGGGTGCTGCTAACCATGTATCCATTACATCCAAATGTTTTAATTGGAGAAAAAGGATAAAACAGCACAAAACTCATGGCCATAAGGTGGTGTTTTCCTTATTTGCAAAAGAAGAATAATGTCTTCCTCATGATGTGACATATCATAATTAAAGAGCAGGCATCTGATTCTTCAAATGCTGAATTTCTGCTGGATTCTGGATACTATCCATTCTGTTGCTGAATGTGCACCCATTGCACTGGACCACCTTGCAGGAAGCCTGTGGCAAAGATTCTCACTGCTGCACACAACTCTCTTAAAACATGGTTTCTAAACCCAGCTTATCATCAGAATCACCTGGAAATGTTAGTAATATGCAGAATCCCACACTTCACATTCTAGGGACTCTGCATTAGTAAGTCTACAGAGAAGCCTAATCATATTCTTTCTTTTTTTTACTTCTCTAGGTGTTTCTGAATATTGATGCATCTTAGGCATCACTAGATTAGACTCAGTCTCAATTTGTCATCACCATTCCCACTTCAACATAATACCCAACAACTCCCACTCACTTTACCACAATTGCTCCTAATAAGGATCTCCCTGTTGCTCAGGCTATAGTTTCAACCATTTATTGAGACTCTATGGACTCTACTGGTCAGGCCAGGCATTGTGTTATATATTAGAGATATAACAGTGAGCAAGACCTTTCTCTTATGCAGTTCACACTCAGACTTTTTGTGGACCTATTCTTTGCCTGATAAATGAAAGTTTAATAAGAAAAGAAATAAAGAAATTTTGGGTAGTGTCATTAGAAAGATTAGTGTAGATGGAGATTTTTGAGATGCTATGATGACTCTGTAAGAGGTAAAAAAAGATCCCATTTTTATTATGTATTTTGTTTTATGATTAAATTTAATTATCTCTTTACGTTAAAATTTAAACTACACAGATGTTACAAGCGAGATCCAAAATAAGAATTGATGAAGAAATCTATTTATTTATTGAGGTTTAATACATGAATAGTGATTATTTTTCTCTTTGTATGCCTTTTGATCAACATTCTCTAGCATTTAGTTTTCAGTTAGGGATATCCTCCTGAGACCATTTATAAGGGAAAATGTACCTTTTTACACATACCTGCTATGCTAATATACACAGTGAAACACTTTTTATACTAAGAGATGCTTTTCCCCACATGTCTATAAATATTTGAAGGAAGTGAAGGAAGCATGATAAAACATGTCCACATTAATTTGCACGATCTCATTTTATTTTTTGCTTTTTATCCTTTCAAAGATACACACAGTTGGTATACAACATTGTTCTTCGACAATTGTAAGCTATGTCTCAGTACTAATAACACTTTGGTAATCTGTATTTTCAACTATAATTCTTTTTTTGTAGGATTTTCAATTCTGCCCTTTTATTCAAATGTGTATCATTTAGAGACTATCGTTGGGGTCTATCTTTTCTTGCAAGAGGTGGCTCATAATCCTCCCTGTTGGAAAGGCCAACATTTGTGCTAGGTTTCTTGCTTTCCCTAAACTGAGATTTCTGTATCTGTTTCTAGCAATCTTATCAAAATGAGTGATTTGTTATTTTAATTTCTATTTAAAGTTTCTCTATATATTTTATGGTTATAATGCCTGCTATGATATGAATGTTTATGTTGGCCAAAATTCATATGTTGAAATCCTACTCCCCAAGATGACGGCATTAAGAGGTGGGCCTTTGGGAGGTGATTAGGTCATGAGAGTGGGGCCCACATGAATGGGATTCATACCCTTATAAAAGACTCCAAAGGGACCCTTGACCTTTCCACCATTTGAATAAACAGCAAGAAGATCCATCTATGTAAAAAAGGGGGACCCTCACCAGACACTGAATCTCTCAATTCCTTTATCTTAGATTTCCTAGTCTTCAGAATTGTGACAAATTTCTGTTGTTTATAAGCGCCCAGTATATGGTACTTTATTATAGCAGCCCAAGTAAACTACAACAGTACCTCTACAATATGATATGAGGTAGAGAAGTGACATTTTCTTCTCCTTTTTAAATACGTGGAGGAAAGCTCAGAATACCCTTTGTGGTTTTTGATAATCTAAAAAGAAGGCTTGATCTTTTTGTAGTGATAACCTCTCTGACCTTTCCTTGTCTTCTTCCACAGAAAAAAAATTACAATCAGCTTTTTGGTACTTTGCTCTTAAATATGAATTGTCAGTCAATAATTATGCAAATTTATTGAGAGAGATTACAGCACAAAGAGATCAAACAACCTGGAAAGAGATTAAATTTTTATTTTTGTATTAGTTTTATAGATACATAGCAAGAGCTGGCTGCAGTAGCTCATACCTATAACCCCAGCACTTTGGGAGGCTGAGGTGGGCAGATCACTTGAGCCCAGGAGGAGTATGAGACCAGCCTGAGCAGCATGGCAAAACCTCCTCTCTACAAAAATACAAAAATTAGCTAGGCTTGGTGGCACACACCTGTAGTCCTAGCTACTTGGGAAGCTAAGGTGGGAGGATTGCTTGAACCTGGGAGGTGGAGATTGCAGTGAGCTGAGATCAGGCAACTGCACTCCAGCCTGGGTGACAGAGTGAGACCCTGTCAAAAAAAAAAAAAAAAAAAAAAAAAAAAAGATACATGGCAAGAATGTGCACATATAACATAGGAATAGGACACTATAAAAAAGAAATAATTTGAAAACATAAAAAACTTATAGGAAACAAAAGATGATAGCAGAAATTTTAAAATTCAGAAAAAATGATGGAAAGTAAAGCTAACAATATCTTAGAAATTAAAATCAAGAAGGTGGAGATGTGCTTGATAAATGTGATTTTCCAAAAAATATGAGAGATGGGGTAATAATTCAGATTTGTCTAACTAAAATCCTGTGGTACTGCATCTTATTTGCTAGGTATATAAGCAAATTTCACCTGAAATACTTTAAAGAGAAATATAAAAAATTTGAGGTTTACATACCATTTCGAATTGTTTGCATCATCATTGCCTTACTTAATATGTGTGTTTGAGTTAGCTGTAGAAAGTTTTGGATTGTTTACTGTGTCCTGGAGTGTGATTCCTTTATCACTAGTCCATTGCTAGTATATTGCCATTAATATTTTAGGTTGGAGGAGAAAAGAATTTTATGAGATCTTGACATGAAATAAATTTGAGCTATAAAGACAGAATATTGTTCTGCTTTCAAGTTTTTCAGTCCTTATTATTGGATTATGGAGAAAATCCCAATCTAGATTAGTCTTTTATTTATTTTATTTTGTCAAAATGTGATATGACCAATCTAGATTCGTTTCTAAAATTCATTAATGTCCTTAGAAAAAGAGTGAAGGGGCTCATGCTCAGAAGCTATGGAAAAGTATCAAGGAAGAATTGAATAATATTATTTTGTGAACATCTTATATTTTGGTATTCAATACATTATGATAGATGTAACATATATAGATTCAGAAGAATTTAAGAGGTAAACGAATGTCCAGGATTTTGGAAATGAAATGACTAGGATTTAACAAATGCCAATTTAAAATATTTTTCTCTCCCTTCCTGTTTTCTGTGCTAATAAGTAGTGGAATGACTTGTAGACTGAGAGACACCAGGAACCTTAGGTCTTCCATACACTTTTAAGCAGCCAGGGAATAAATAAATTTGAGCTATAAAGACAGAATATTGTTGGCATCTCTCTTAATAAGCAGGATGTCTTTCTCTTCTCCCTTCCTTCCCTCTTTCCTTCCTTCCTTCCTTCCTTCCTTTCTTCCTTTCCTTTCCTTTCCTTTCCTTCCCTTCCCTTCCCTCTCCTCTCCTCTCCTCTCCTCTTCTCTCCTCCCTTCCTTCCTTCCTTCCTTCCTTCCTTCCTTCCTTCCTTTCTTTCTTTCTTCCTTTCTTTCTTTCTTTCTTTCTTTCTTTCTTTCTTTCTTTCTTTCTTTCTTTCTTTCTCTTTCTTTATCTCTCTCTTTCTCTCTTTCTCCCTTTCTCTCTCTTTCTTTCTTTCTTTCTTTCTTCCTCTCTCTCTCTTCCTTTCTTCCTTTCTTTTTCTTTCTTCCTTTTCTTTCTCTTTTTTCTTTCCTTTCTTTCTGGAATAACTTGAGATGTATCATTTTCCCAGGTACAGAGCCATCGTTAACCCCATGGACATGCAGACGTCAGGGGCATTGCTGTGGACCTGTGTGAAGGCCACGGGTATCTGGGTGGTCTCCGTGTTGTTGGCAGTTCCCGAAGCAGTGTTTTCAGAAGTGGCGCTCATCAGTAGCTTGGATAATAGCAGCTTCACAGCATGTATCCCATACCCTCAAACAGATGAATTACATCCAAAGATTCATTCAGTGCTCATTTTCTTGGTCTATTTCCTCATACCGCTTGCTATTATTAGCATTTATTATTATCATATTGCAAAGACCTTAATTAAAAGCGCACACAATCTTCCTGGAGAATACAATGAACATACCAAAAAACAGGTAAGCTTAGTAGGTGTGGGTTGGTGGTGTGTGGTCAGGACAAGTAACTGCTATTTATTGTTTGATTTTGTGGACTTTTAATCCTATGACTGATGAGAACAGAGTTGAGCCTTCACAGGCCTTAACTAGAAGGGATATATGGGGATCTCTAATATATGGTGATATCAGAGTCCTGCAAAGACCTACTTAGGTTCAGTTTATCATTTATCTGGATCTATGATAAGACCTGACATTCCACCATTAGAAATTAATGTATTGAAAGGCCTGTTTTACATGCAGATTTTTATTTAATAAACAACATAATAAACCAGAAAAATTTCACATATGCGCATACATTAATTTGATTATTGTTTCTTCTCCCATTAACCCACTAAGGATGGCAGGGAGTCTAGAAGAAGGATGCACCAGGAAAGGACTATAGGACACTGCCTGGGATCTTGGGATGGGATTTGGGTGGAAGTCAGAATGAGAGATGAGGGGAATAGCAAGAGCAGCAGAAAAGGAACCCAAAGGTGCAATCCAAAGGTGGGCTGGTGCTGAAGCAGTACGTGACCCAACTCAAATTTGTAACTTTCCCTACAAAGATAATATGCTGATTTAAAAATTATATCATGCACCTTGTGTACTTTTTCTTCCTTCAAGAATGTGCAGTACTAATTTAAGGTAAAAATCAACAGTGTTAATATACAAAGAGACAGAAATAGTGTTCTTGTGAGAAAGAGTTTCCGGTTGTACATTTGTGTACAGCCAGAAAAGAACTTCTAACGGGTTTTGCAGGTACAGAGTAGTTACCGATGCTTGTTTCCAAATTAAAGGCAAAGAAATTGAATCGCAGATCATTTAAAATTTACTGGAACATAGATGGAGCATTAGGCTGGGGCCTTGGGCATGTTAGCAACAGCAGAAACTAGTAAAGGTTTCTTGCATGGAAGGTAACCTTTATGAATTGGTGGCCATCGACATCAAAGATCCACATCAGCTTTAAAGACTTAAAAAAATCACCCAATTATTGAAGGCATTGTTAGATAAATTCATAGACTTTATCTAAATATTTGCCATCAGTGAGGCAATGTGTTCAGATCATTGGCTCACTGTGCTTTCTATTTTATATAATTAGTTCTTTTATTTGAGCCCTGTGATCCAATTTGAGCCCTGTGTATCTCAATTAGGTATTTGAGTATTTGCTTTTGGTTTCTAAAATTGAGTTTTTCTCATATACAGAGCCCCTGCTTCACTTTTTAAATTTTTAATGGCCTTGGCCTGCCTGCCTTGTTTTTGTGAATTTCCCTATTGGGACCTATAAACTCTGGCAGGGCAACTGGGTCTTGACATCTGCTGAGAAATAATCTCAATGCCAACAGCCTGCCTGTGCACTTGAATCTCCAAGTATAGACTGCTGTGACATTCTTGCACTCATGGTCCGCCTGGAAGGGATAACACTGCTTAGAAAGATAAATTTCACATTTGACTTTCTTAGGATTGATTGTTGGGTTGCCTAACTTATGCAACTGGGATCCATGTGGAATATCACATTCTGCTTCCTGGCCTGGGCTCCTCTTCAGTTGCACATTTCTTTGCTTCCTCCATCACCACTCTACTGCTACCTACCTTCAGATATGTTCCAATCCCAAAACTTTCCAGGCTTCTTTGGAATATTCTAGTTGACGACCAATAGTATTCACTCAGAAAATATTATGATACCTACTACCAATGTCTTTCAATAAATTAGTATTCCACGTCCATGTTGCCTTAATTAAATATTTAAACAAATTAGACAAATATAAGGTACCCCTTGAACTACTGACGTTAGGAAATTGCTTTTAGATTAAAAAATATTGATGTCCAATATTTGAATTTTGCCTATTTATTACACTCTTGAATACCCTCTCAGAAACAGTAAACATAATATGTAAATTTTATGGAGAAGGAAAATTTATTTTTATTTGTGAATGTGACAATGTAATAATGTTTACAGGACTCACAGTTATATCAGATGCTTTTGATTTGTGTAAGTCAGGAGTTTAAATTTCAAGTTGTTATTTTGTTTTCCTGTGGAGTGGTAGTTTTAAAAAGTCAAGCCCTGCTTCATCAGATCAATTTTTCCTATTTAAAACACCCTGATTTTTTTAAAACACCTAGCTTGAATATATTCTATGATTTATTAATTTAGTGGATTTAATACAAACAGAAATGACTTATATTTATGTTACACAAAATGAGACATTAAGCAAAAAGAAAATAAATAAATAATATGAAGACAGCATTTAGTAATTTATCACTGAGTTTTGTATAAGCTGTCAAATATTTTTTAATGCAAATAATGTAGAGACCAAAATAAGCTTTATCAAACTGTTAAAATCCATCATCACTTTGGTGAGGAAAATAAATAATTTATGTATTTTGGATGTATTATCATGCTGTAAATTTTGCTCTTTCCTGACTTGATAAAGTTGGGATGTGGCTGGTTCCATTTTCACTTTAACCAATGGGATCAATTTCTTATATTTGCAGATGGAAACACGGAAACGCCTGGCTAAAATTGTGCTTGTCTTTGTGGGCTGCTTCATCTTCTGTTGGTTTCCAAACCACATCCTTTACATGTATCGGTCTTTCAACTATAATGAGATTGATCCATCTCTAGGCCACATGATTGTCACCTTAGTTGCCCGGGTTCTCAGTTTTGGCAATTCTTGTGTCAACCCATTTGCTCTTTACCTACTCAGTGAAAGCTTCAGGAGGCATTTCAACAGCCAACTCTGCTGTGGGAGGAAGTCCTATCAAGAGAGAGGAACCAGCTACCTACTCAGCTCTTCAGCGGTGCGTATGACATCTCTGAAAAGCAATGCTAAGAACATGGTGACCAATTCTGTTTTACTAAATGGGCACAGCATGAAGCAGGAAGTGGCACTGTGATTTTGGCCATTCAACTCACTACCTGGAGAGAACTTAGTAACTGTTAAAATTCCTATTCAGCAGATCAGAACGAAATAATTATCCTATTCTTGCTGTTGCTTAGCTAATTTATTAGGCAACTGCATGATTGACTCAGAAAATGCAAGACGTTTTTTCTCTACACTAGACTTTATTATTTCTCTTTTCATTTCCTAATAATTAGAATATGAGAAAAGACTTTAAATCACTACATATAATGCATACATGTATATATATTTGCACACACACGTACATACACGTACATTATATATATTTCATATTAAAGATGATCCCCAAACCAATGCAATATGTATAATTTAACATTGCTTTAGTATTTAGGCTGTTGCTAAAGCCAATTCTAGCATATTTGTCTGAGGTTTTGTTTTATCTCGAAGCATGAAATAAATTTCTGTTTTGACTCTGATTCAGTAAGGGTAATATTCAAACTCCTATTATTTGAAATACAAGTCAGATTGTCCTGGTGAATTTCATTCAATTCACAACTATTGCATGTATGTGTGTACATATATACATATATATGTGTATGTGTGTACATATATACATATATATGTGTATGTGTGTACATATATACATATATATGTGTATGTGTGTATACATGTATACATGTATGTGTGTATACATAAATATATACATATATGTATATATGTACACACACACACACACGTCCTTCATTTTAAGAAAATAATAAAAAATTCAAAGGTGGAGCTTAATCACATGGGCATTTATTGTGATTCTGTGATTGTTCATAATTTATAGAAATAATTCATATCTGTAACTTCTAAGTATGTGATTAACAGATATAATGAAATTAATATTATGAATTATAAAATAGGTATGATATGAATATGATTTACATTATGAATGTAAAATAGGCATCATATGAATATGATTTACATTATGAATGTAAAATAGGTATCATATGTCCCAAATTGCAAAACTACAACTCACAAGTTTGCATGGCCATCTTAGTATACATTGCTAAATCCTTGAATATTTGGATGATTGTGTATAGATGCGATAGGATTTGTGTAATTCCAGTGAGTTCAACCATTTATTCATCCTCTCTTGCAATACCCAACTGACAAATATGTGAGATCACACTTAGGCAATTTTTTTCTGCTTTTCTTGCATGATACCACAGTTTTCTCTGAATAAATGTCTTCTTCTTTTAGGAAAATGCAAATGTATTGATTACAGTTTAAAAGCTACCATTTTTAAAAGCATGTGTCAATAAATCTAATATTTAAATCGATATATTTCATACTATTTCTTTTTCCAGATTTGAGAAGACTCTATTAGTATACTAAGCTTTTCCTTAAACACCCATAACTCGTGCTATTTAAGATGCAACATATTCAATTGTATATAACAATTAGAAGAATAAATACAAACTAAAATATTTGATAATAATAATGATAGTGAACACTAATCAAGTATTTTCTATGTTATAGGCATAGTCCTAAAGCTTTACATTTACTATCTAATTTAATCATCAATATAATCACTGAGGTGAACAAGAGAAGGATCTAATTTGGCAAGGTATGAAGTTATGCAATTGTGGGTAAGGCATCTTTATTTGAAAGAGTACACAATTTTGAAAATTTTGCAGAAACAACAGATCATGTGAACACATTGTCAGACCCTTGAACTTAGGCTTTAATAATTTCATTGTAAATTTACCTCTGAAGAAGGTCTTGTTATTATCTCTATAGATTAGGAAATTGAGGCTCAGAGATATTAAATAACTTAAAAATATCGAGCTTTTCTTTTTGGAGATCCAGTCAACACTTAATAGCTCTGTTAACAAACTAAGCAGGTAGAGGATTATCTGTGCAAATTATTATTTTTTTTTAAAATTTTAGATTCAGAGGGTACATGTGTAGGCTTGTTACATCAGTATACTGCATAATGCTGGGTTTGGGCTCATAATGATCTCATCACCCAAGTAGTGAACACAGTACCCAATAGGTAGTTTTTCAACTCTTGTCCACCTCGTTCCCCACTGTTGGAGTCCCCAGTGTCTGTTTTTCCCATGGTTGTGTTCATGTGTACCCAATGTGGAGTTCCCACTTGTAAGTGAGAACATGAATTATTTGATTTTCTGTTTTTACATTAATTTGCTTAAGATAATGGCCCCAGCTGCATCCATATTGCTACAAAAGGATGTTATTTCATTCTTTTTTCATGGCTGTGTAGTATTCCATAGTGTATATGTACCACATTGTCATTAGTCCACCATAGATGGATACCTGGGTTGATTCTATGTCTTTGTTATTGTGAACATTGTTGTGATAAACATATGAGGTTTTGATTTGCCTCTCTCTGATGATTAGTGATGTTGAACATTTGCTCATGTTTGTTGGTTACCTGTATGTCTTCTTTTGAGAAATGTCTGTTCATGTCTTTGCCCACTTTTTTAATGGGGTTATTTGTTTTCTTCTTATTGATTTGTTTAAGTTCCTTATAGATTCTGCATATTAGTTGCAGTAGTCTGTTTTCACTCTGCTGATAAAGATATATCTGAGACTGGATGATTTACAAAAGAAAGAGGTTTAATGGACTTACAGTTCCACGTAGCTGGGGAGGCCTCACAATCACATGTAAAGTGAAAGACACATCTCACATGGTGGCAGATGAGAAGAGAACTTGTGCGGGGAAACTCCCCCTTATAAAACCAACAGATCTCATGAGACTTATTCACTATCATGAGAATAGCATGGGAAAGACCTGCCCTCATGATCCAATTACTTCCCGCCAGGTCCTTCCCACAGCACGTGGGAATTCAAGATGAGATTTCGGTGGGGACACAGCCAAACCATATCATTCTGCCCCAGCCCCTCCCAAATCTCATGTCCTCACATTTCAAAACCAATCATGCCTTCCCAACAGTCCCCCAAAGTCTTAACTCATTTCAGCATTAACTCAAATGTCCACAGTCCAAAGTCTCATCTGAGACAAGGCGAGGCCTTCTGCCTATGAGCCTGTAAAATTAAAAGTAAGTTAGTTACTTCCTAGATACAATGGGGATCAGGCATTGGGTAAATACAGCTATTCCAGATGGGAGAAATTGACCAAAACAAAGTGGTGGGCTACAGGCCCCATGCAAGTCCAAAATCCAGCAGAGCAGTCAAAACTTAAAGCTCCAAAATGATCTCTTTTGACTCCATGTCTCCCATCCAGGTCATGCCGATACCAGAGGTGTGCTCCCACAGCCTTGGGCAGCTCTGCCTCTGTGGCTTTGCGAGTATAGCCCTCTACTGGCTGTCTTCATGGGCTGGTGTTGAGTATCTGTGGCTTTTCCAGGTGCATGTTGCAAGTTATTCGTAGATCTACCATTCTGGAGTCTGGAGGATGGTGGCCCTCTTCTCACAGCTCCACTAGGTGGTGCTCCAGTAGGGACTCTGTGTGGGGCTCTGACCCCACATTTCCTTTCTGCACTGCCCTAGCAGAAGTACTCCATGAAGGTCTCACCCCTGCAGCAAACTTTTGCCTGAGCATCTGGGCATATCCATACATCATCTGAAGTCTAGGTGGAGATTCCCAAACCTCAATTCTTGACTTCTGTGCACCCGCAGACTCAACACCATGTGGGAGCTGCCAAGGCTTTAGGCTTCCACCCTCTGAAGCAACAGCCTGAGCTGTACCTTGGCCCCTTTTAGTCACGGCTGGAGCATCTAGGATGCACGGCACCAAGTCCCTAGACTGTACACAGCAGAGGGACCCTGGGCCTGGCCCACAAAACCATTCTTTCCACCTAAGCCTCTGGTCTGTCATGGGAAGTGCTACCTCAGAGGTCTCTGACATGCCCTGGGGACATTTTGCCCACTGTCTTAGTGACTAACATTCGGCACCTTGTTACCTATGCAAATTTCTGCTGCCAGCTTGAATTTCTTCTCAGAAAATGGGATTATCTGTTCTATCACATTGTCAGGCTGCAAATTTTCTCAACTTTTATGCTCTGTTACCTTTTTAAAACTGAATGCCTTTAACAGCACCCAAGTCACCTCTTGAATGCTTTGCTGCTTAGAAATTTCTTCCATTAGACACCCTAAATCATCTCTCTCAAGTTCAAAGTTCCACAAATCTCTAGGGCAGGGGCAAAATGCCACCAGTCTCTTTGCTAAAATACAAGAAGAGTCATCTTTGCTCCAGTTCCCAACTAGTTCTTCATCTCCATCTGAGACCACCTCAGCCTGGATTTCATTGTCCATATGTATCATTATCAGCATTTTTGTCAAAGCCATTCGACAAGTCTCTAGGGAGTTCCAAACTTTCCCACATTTTCCTGTTTTCTTCTGAGCCCTCCAAATTGTTCCAACCTCTGCCTGTTACCCAGTTCCAAAGTTGCTTCCACATTTTCAGGTATCTTTTCAGCAGTAGCCCACTCTACTGGTACCAATTTACTGTATTAATCCATTTCACAATGCTGATAAAGACATACTCAAGACTGGGCAATTTACAAAAGAAAGGTTTAATGGACTTATAATTCTACCTGGCTGGTGAGTCCTCACAATCATGTGGAAGGTGAAAGGCATGTCTCAAATGGTGGCAGACAAGAGAAGAGAGCATGTGCAGGGAAACTCCCCCTTATGAAACTATCAGATGTCATGAGACTTATTCACTACCATGTGAACAGTATGGGAAAGACCTGCCCCCATGATTCAATTTCCTCTCACCTGGTACCTCCCACAACACATGGGACTTCTAGATGAGATTTGGGTGGGGCACAGCCAAACCATATCATTAGTCCTTTGCTGTGCAAACTATCACATACCCACACACACACAGTATGATATTTGGTTCATATTAAAATTAGATTTTAAACTTCTGCATTTGTTGAATTTTTCATATATTTAATTTGTAAACACTTGTTTTACACTTTTATTTTTATAAATATTTATATTTGTTTCTGGGTATTTGAAGAGTTCATTGTTCTTATTATCAAATAATAATATTAAGGCTGGACGTGGTGGCTCTTGCCTGTAATCCCAGCACTTTGGGAGGCTGAGGCAGGCAGATCATGAGGTCAGGAGATTGAGACCATCCTGGCCAACATAGTGAAACCCTCTCTCTACAAAAATACAAAAAAAAAAAAAAAAAAATTAGCCCAGCGTGGTGGTGCACACCTATAGTCCCAGCTACTTAGGAGGCTGATGTAGGGGAATTGCTTGAACCTGGGAGGTGGAGGTTGCAGTGAGCCAAGATCGCACCACTGCACTCCAGCCTGGCAACAGAGTGAGACTCCGTCTCAAAACTAATAATAATAATATTATTATTAAAAGAAATAAATCTCGACATTTATTTATGAAATCACAGTACAGAAATGAATCAAACTGATGATGCCTATTAGTCAGAAGTAGAACAAAAATGCCAAATATCAGATCTGTTAAAATAAACATACATAAATTGAAATAGCCTTTTGAAAAATGTAATTAATTTATTGACTTTTGTAACTCAATCTAGTAATATCTTAATTCAACAAAATGTTTCAGAAAAAATGTCTAATGTGGTAATATCTGCCATAACAAAGAGAAATATCCACAAAATATTATTTTTAATGTATATACAAGATATATATGCCCTTTTATGTGAATCTCCTCTTTAAACCAGGACTTGTTAAAAAAATACAAGAAAAAGTATCCTTGGAATACTTTGAATCAGGGACTGATACCTGTCAATCATGGCATTTGTAAAATGGATTAATAACATTGTAGAATTAAATTATGTAACACATGTAAGGTACTTACCCAAAGCCTGAAGTAAGTGTTCAGTGAAGATAGCATTTATCATTATATTTTAAAGTTATTGTTCTCATGTAACAAAGTAATAATAAACATTGATGAAATGTGTCCTATGTGGCAGACCTGTGCCATATTATTTTATAGGGATGCATCATAATAGCTTATAAGGCAGAAGCTATTCTGGTTCCCATCCTATGTTTGAGGCAGGTAAGGATGGAAGAACTTGCTATTGAACTTTTATCTGTTTGACTTTAAATTCATATATTTTATGTATATTCAATACTTCCAGGAGTCTGGAATTCAAGTAATTCATTAAAAGACAGGAGTATGCATGTCAACGTTTTCCTCACTGAAATGCACAGGTTACCTGACAGTGGAGGACAAAAAGGAATGATTCTCTCAGTTTGCCTTTGTCTTTCCTAGGGAAAGATAGCAGCTTAAATTCTAGGTCATGTGAATACCTTTATAAAAATAAATTTCATATATAAAAGGTGGGAGCATAATTTTTGCTCCTAAATTTCTTTCTCCCTTTTGTGCATGCTATATTAAAAAAGGAGGAAGATAATAAAAATTAATGGAACTTTTTAGATATTGAAATACATTTCATTTGACTATTTGCTTGTTAGAACAACTTTTAAATGTTTATATGATCCTATACAGCTTTAAAATAATGAATGGGTTTTAAATAAGTATAATATTTCCATTTATGAATATTTTATTACTGGCTTCATTGCTCACTCAGAAAATATTTACACTAAGTTTCTGAGAAATGAAATATTTCAACAATTAGGCCTCTCTTAAGAAAGAGTAAGCATATGTATTTCAACTTTGAGTAAATTAATATATATATGTATGTTTTTCTTAGACTTTTTCAAAACAAGTGGGAAAGGCGTGAGCAAATAGGTCAGCTTCCATGCAGAAAGTCATTTCTGTAAAGCTATAAGAGAATAAAAAGAAGAGAGCAAAAGAATGTCTTGTTATAACTGCATCTTTAAATGATCATTAGAGAAAACATTACTTATACATTGCATTTTATAACATTTCATTTTCTAAATTATTTTGCCAAGTTATTCCAAGTGCTCCATTTTTTCCCATATGTTGTATCTTACTGCAATTTCAAACAGGACATGTTCTTACATACAGAGCCAAGTTTTAATCTGTGGTGGGCAATTTGTGTTGGAAGTGGTATACAGCAAAACTTAACCAAGATTTCATTTCTGGGAACTAACTTTCCTTTTGGGGAAGAAAGAGATAATAATTACCCATTAATTCTTCATGGTGGATGAATAATGTAAATTTAACCCACTTTGGAACCTAAAACATATTTTACAAAGTATTTAATGATACTTAAAAGAACTATTTGAAAGGGGAAATTTGTAACCATTTGAGGTATTTTGGTATTGTAGATACTCAAATCTGAAAAAACAAGTATGAGAATCTTCAAATTGTTTTTTTCCATATGCTGATAAAATTTAATTGAGAAACATGGGTATCCTAAAACTTTTAGTTTTCTGCTGGGTGTTAGAAATCTATCTATTTGCATCTCGTGTGTGGTATTCTCCTGGATTCTTCAAGCTAAAAAGTATAAGAAAGTTCTCGGCAGTATAATCCATCTTATACCATTTGGAATGTGTTTATTTATGTGCATGTATTAAAAGGAAGACTATATAATCATAGTCCTATGAGAGTAAAGAAGCAGGAGAAAAAAACCCACAAATCATTTTAATATGACCTTGTTGTCTCCATTAGACTTTCTTATCCTCGTAAGTTCATGTTTTTCAATGGGTAAAGATTCTCCTTTGCAAAGCAGAAAGAGCCTGGTCAAACAGCTATATGGCATTAGGTATATAAATAACCAAATTCAATGGCAAATTGAATTTAGTGTGCATGTCTAGCTTATTTTAAAGGCAGATTTATCCAAATAGCAAATTACTAATAGCAGTGTTATTATTTCTGCTAATGTGTTTAATCAAATACATCTCTTGGAATTAAGAAAGGCCATATAAAAGTGCACACTGGAATGCAGGTGTGCTTGATCTGCCTGCCTTAGTTTTGTATTTCAGCCTAAGCTATAATAAGCTGTCTAGAGTACTTAAAAATTAGAACTTGTTTTTCTTCTTTGGCAGTTTGCCTAGAAGCATATTAATAAAATGTAGTACTCTTTGAATAGAATGGTTTGACATAACTCATTGCACAGGACAAGAGAATACATTTTATCCTAAGATAATTTATTATTAGAGAATGAATTCAAGAAATAGAAAACAGAGATAAATGTTTGAACACTTTAAATGATTTTTAGTTATTCACTTTACATTGAACTCAGTTTTAGTATACTACATTGGCTTCTTTTTAATTAATAAAATATTACTTAATAAAATCAGGGTGGAAAGCTACACACTAGAGGCCAAAAATCACAAAATTCTGGAGGCAAGTTCTACAGTACTCTTAGAGCACCATTTTGGTGTCAAGTAGAAAAGCTTCTATTTAAATTATCTCATAATTACATCCTTTCCATTTACTAACACAAAGTAATTATATAATTTTTTTTTTAGTCTAAGCTAGAATCCCACTAAATATTTGTTAGGAATATTTTATTTCACCTGTGCAATAATTTAAAATACCAAATCAGCAATAAAGTCACAGATGACCCAATTTTACTACCCTCAAGCCCACCTTTTTCTTTTTTAGTTTCAAATAAAGAACAATTTTCACCATACATGACAGACCCACAGCTAGTATTATATTGAATGAAGAAAAATGAAAAACCTTTCTCTTAGATTTGGAACACTACAAGGATGCCCATTTTCACCACTGTTATTCAGTATAGTACTGTAAGCCCTAGCTAGAGCAATCAGAAAAGAGAAAAAGAAAGAGAAAGAAAGAAAGAAAGAAAGAAGGAAGGAAGGAAGGAAGGAAGAAAGAAAGAAAGAAAGAAAGAAAGAAAAGAAAGAAAGAGAGAAAGAAAGAAATCCCCAAACTGGAAGGGAAGAAGCCAAATTATCCTTGTTTACAGATGATGACCTATATTTGGATAAACCTAAAGACACCACCAAAAAACTATGAGAACTGATGAACAAATTCAGTTAATTTGCAGGATACACAATCAACATACAAAAATCAGTAGCATTTCTGTACACCAGTAATGAACTAGCTGAGAAAGAAATCAGGAAAGTAATCCCATTTACAATAGCTACAGTTATAATAGAATACCTAGAAATTAACCATATAAATGACCTCTACGATGAAAACTATAAAACATTGATGAAATTGAAGAGAACACAGACACAAAATGGAAAGATATTCCACATTCATAGATTGAAAGAATCAATATTATCAAAATGTTCAACCTAACCAAAGCAATCTATACATTCAATGCAATCCCTATCAAAATACCAATGACATTATTCACAGAAACAGAAAAAAAATCCTAAAATTTATATGGAACCACAATAGCGAAAGCTGTCCTGTGTAGAAAGAACAAAACTGGAAGAATCATATTACCTGGCTTCAAATTATACTATAGAGCTATAGAAACCAAAACAGTATGGTACTTCCATAAAAACAGACACTTAGGCTAATGGAACAGAATACAGAACCCAGAATTCATACATCTACAGTGAGTTCATTTTTGACAAAGGTGCCAAGAACATACATTGGGGAAAAGATAGTCTCTTCAATAAATGGTGATGGGAAAACTGAATATCCATATGCAGAAAAATGAAACTAGACTCTCACCACATATAAAAATCAAATATCTCTCACCATATATAAAAATCAAATAAAAATGGATTACAGACTTAAATGTAAGACCTCAAACTCTGGAACTATTATAAGAAAACATTGGGGAAACTCTAGGACATTGGAGTGGGCAAAGATTTCTTGAGTAATACCCCACAAGCACAAGCAACCAAAGCAAAAATGGACAAATGGTATCACATCAAGTTAAAAAGCTTCTGCACAGCAAAGGATACAATCCACAAAGTGAAGAGGCAACTCACAGAATGGGAGAAAATATTTGCAGACTACTCATCTGACAAGGTATTAATAACCAGAATATATAAGGAGTTCAAACAACTCCAAAGGAAAAAAATTTAGAAATCTGATTAAAAATGAGCAAAGATATGAATACACATTTCTCAAATGAAGACGTACAAATGGCAAACAGGCATATGAAAAGGTGCTCAACATCAATGATCATCAGAGAAATGTAAATCAAAACTGTAACGAGGTATCATCTCACTCCAGTTAAAATGGCTTATATCCAAAAGGCAGGCAAATGCTGGCAAGAAAACGGAGAAAAGGGAACCCTGGTACACTATTGGTGGGAATGTAAACGAGCACAACTAGTATGGAAAACACTTTGGAGGGTCCTCAAAAAACTAAAACTAGAGCTACTATATGATCCAGCAATCCCACTTCTTGGTATATACCCTAAAGAAAGGCAATCAGTATGTTGAAGAGATATCTGCTCTGTCATGTTTATTGCAGCACTGTTCACAATAGCTAAGATTTGGAAGCAACCTAAGTGTCCATCGACAGATGAAATGGATAAATAAAATGTGGTACACGTACACAATGGAGTACTATTCAGCCTACAAAAGAATGAGATTCTGTCGTTTCTAACAACATGGGTGGAACTGGAGGTCATTATGTTACATGAAATAAGCCAGGCACAGAAAGACAAACTTCACATGTTCTTATCTGTGGGAGCTAAAAGTTAAGATATTTGAACTCATGGAGTTAGAGAGTAGAATGTTGGTTACCGGAGACTGGGAAGGGTAGCAGAAGGGGAAGGCGAAGTGAGGATGATTAATAGGTACAAAATAAAATTAGAATGAAAGGGATCTGTTATTTGATAGCATTACAGGGTGACTACAGTAAATGATAACTTGTTGTACATTTAAAAATGACTAAAAGAGTATAATCAGATTGTTTGCAAAACAAAGAAAGGATAAATGCTTGAGGTGATAGACACCCCATATACCCTGATGTGATTATTAAGCATTGTGAGATTATATCATACTATCTCATGTATCCCATAAATATATACTCCTAATATGTACCCACAAAAATTAAAAATAAAGATAGAATAATTTTCTTTTATTAGAAAACAAATTTTCAAATTTACAAAGTCAAGTGTATTTCGATTCAGTGACATACCATCCTATCGTAGAATTATTTAGAGCATTAATATTATCTTCTCAACTATATTCTGCCAATTAGATTTCTAAAGTACGCATGAGAACAGTTTGCCAAAGACTTGAGCCTTTGGTTCTAAAATGGTAGCTCTTCCTTCATTGTATGTTTTTCAAGTTGATGGTGGTAGATGAATGCCAACTGAAGTATGTATGAGGGAAAACAATACCATAAATAATAACCAAACCCATGTTGTGATTGTTACAATTTTTAAAACTAACATGATTTTAATTTTTTTCTGTTTTTAATTAATATTCATTCCATTATTTTAAACCTTAAATAATTAGATTTTATAAGTATGGGACTTGATGATAAATTTCTTTAAATCTTTGACTTAATATTTGGCAACATATGGATTGTAGGATTGTGTGAAATTGTGTAATTAATAATTGTATTTGATGTATTGGCATTGCTGTCTCCTCTTATTTTAAAGAAATAATAAGTTTAATTCAAATAAAATTAGAAGCAATTCCAACAGGATTATTTCCCCCTTTCTATCTCAGAATCATGTTTTCCTTTACATCCCAAAATTTATGAAATGAATATTCTTGAATTTATTTTGACATTGTGCCTTTTAATGAGTGAATCCTCACTGATGAAATAGAAGTTGTTGATTGCACTTATTCTATTTATTTAAATCACACGTATTTTGTATTTCTTAATTTAATAAATAAAAAATCTTAGTGTAGCATGAATAATTTTTTTCTTGTAATAAACATTAGTTTATAAATATTAGTTTATAAAACTTCATTACGGGCGTATAATTTGAGAAACACCTACAAAAAAATTGTATTTTTTTAAATAAGAATGCAGATGCCATTTATTTGGTCCATAAGTATAGTCGTTATTTGAGTTTTACAAAACATCGAATATAAATAACCTGAAACTGTAACAATACACAAAAATTGGCTTCTTACACAGACATACCAGGCAGTACAAACTGAGAACTTGAGTAAATTAACATTGTTTTACATTAATATACATAGCGCCATTTAACATTTAAAAACAGGTTTTAATGCATAGTACTTGATACTTCTTTGAATCTGTTTCAGTCGGAGTACGAAAATGATTAGATCTAGGTTAAAAATAATTATTCTTCTAGACAAAAATAAAGGCATAATATTTATAACCAGGTATCAACTTTACTAAACCACAATATTTTGAAACTATTAATGATACCTAAGGGTATTTACATTAAAAAGGCAACATACATTGTGTTGTTTTATCTCATGACTGGTTATGCACACACTTTGTTCAAAGGGTTTTTAAAACTATATTCCCACTTTCAATACAGCATACTGCAATGTGTCTAACAGTTCTAGCAAAATGAATGTTTTCAAAGGGAGCAGAATCATTTTCAAGTCACTGGTGTCAATTTTTTCTCTTTGGAACAAAGGACCTAACAATCTGTTTCTGCCCAGATAACCTAAATAGTAAGAGGGTTCTGTTTAGAGGCATTTCTGTTCAGTCTAATGCTATGACATCATCAAGCTCTTCCTTCTGTTCTATACGTGACCTCTTTGCACTGAGATTCTCTTTCTCATCTACTTTCCTCTTGCGGCTTCTCTCTTCTTCACTGACTTCGGCACTATTTGTAGAATCTTCTTCATCCTAATCAACTATGGGAACATCATCTTACTCTTGAGCTGTGGAGGTGGAGGGCTGAGCTCCATCATCACTGCCATTGGTTATGCTTTTGGCAGCATCTTCAGCTTGTTTGGGCCCCACTTTTTCTGGGGCATCACCAACAACTTCAAATTCAACATCCTTTCCTAGGTCTTCACTATGAAGGATGTTGATAATTGTATTTGAATGTAAATTTTTATTTGTTTACAAACAGGAGAAAAGTCACATTTAGGAAACTTGAAATCTGTAAAGATTAGAGAGAAATGAAATAAATTGAAGGTGCTCTTTTCAGACACAAATGTTTTGACTGAAAAAATCCTGGGTTTGATTTCAACTGCTTATTTTATGAAAACAGAAAATCTTGTCCTTTCAGCCTACTTTTTTGAGAGAGTTTTTAATTCAATGTGTGAAGTCTACTTTGCTTTAACAGTTTAATTGATGTATCATGTTTTGTCGATTACAGGAATTACTTGCATGATTTTATGTTGATGTAACTGACTTCTGAAATGATTAAACTATTGTTAGATAAGGTGTTTCTTGGAGCATAATTTTTAAAAACTATATTATAGGATTTAATATATATTAGTATAATCACTCTCAAGCTATTCTAATAGAAAGGCTGCAAAAGTGGTGACAAATCTATCTTAACTCAAGTTTCATGATGTAATTATTGCTTGGCAAAGTAAAAGATGGGTCTGGAATCTTGAAGCAAAAATTGCTGCATTTGATTGATCTTTAAAGACAATATTTCATTCCTTTTTGCACACATACTTTATGGTAGGATAGCATTCTTGTTCTCTAGAGACTTAAAAACAATAGTATTTTGACGGAGTGTCAAAACACTTGCATAGAAAACAAAATATTTGCATATCATCTATTTCTTAATATTTGGTGTTTATATGAAACCACTATATGATTATTTGAAACTTTCATCTTATCTGAATATTTTCTTGTTGATACAGGTTAAAATCTCCTATTAGATCCTAGTGGCTAGGTTAAATACAAATAAATTATTTTATTAGTACAGGTTTTATATTCTTTTCTTAATTGAGTCAGTTACCTCAAAGTATATGAAATCAATATTTTTCTTAATGTCTCTGTCACTTGCTAATAATCATTAAAGAAAAATAAAGAATACATTTTAAAAAATCTAAATAATTAAGATTTCTGCACTGAGCTCTTAGGAATAATAATAACCACTGCAAATAATAATCAGTGAAGCTTTTGTAGATCTGCTAATTAGATATAGAAGGTAAGAGACAAAAACAAGAACAGGTATAGCAAAGGAATTGCCTCCATATATACAATTCCTTGTGAAAAGGCAGAAATTGGCTTTTTTAAGCAAAAAAAAAATCATAGAGTAAAAAAATCAGAAATGTAACTAATGAGAGCTTATTTTATTGGGTGTTTTTCTTTATCAGGGAAGTATATGCAAAATGTTATATATGATAGCTTTTATGTATTTCAAAGAGCATTCTCTTGTTTTAGTGTAGACTGTTAGCTGTGTTTGATGCATTCTTTTATGAAGGTTCTAGAGAACTTTAAAAACCGCTCTTTATCATTGCAGTCAATAAGTTGTTTCATAAAATGGCTCAAAAATTATGAAACAAATAAACGGGACATTGTTTACTGTTTTTATTTGTAGTGAAGACTTTGAAGAGGAATCTAAGACTTAAGTAGAATTAACCAACTAGAGATGAGTTGTGTTTGGGTCTCTCAAAGTCTGTGTATAAACTAACGGAGTCCAGTGGAAGTGCACTCGCCATCAGTCATTACCAAGACAACAGAGATAGGAGTGAACTCTTTTTCATAGTGTTGGTATGTTTAGGATCAACTAATGCATCATTTGAAGTCTCAAAGCTATGCTGAAATACGTTCTAGTGTCCTGAGCTGAACAGTCCAAGTCTTTGAGAGTAAGGAAAGGAGGATTTCCACTAAAGGGTAAGAAAATAGAAGAGAAAAAAAGGGTTGCAGTTGCTGAGTTATTGTAACACTCATTTTCAAATTATAGCTCAGAGGCCGATTTGCCCAAGAGGCAATGGGCAAGGGTGTTGGGTGGAGCCTTGAAGAGGGCACAGCTATGGTTTAGACCTGCAAATTCCTCTGTCTACTGGGACATCTGTTCTGAATATTTCAGTCATCTCAAAGTTAATGTGTCTGCAGCTAACTCATTGTTCTCAAACTTGATCCTTTCTTCTGTATTTTAGTAAATGTCATGACTTCTACCCTTTACTGAAGGAGCACAAACTCAGTTCAAAAGTGTCATTTTTAGTTCCTCATTTTCTGCCTCTCCACATCTAATTTATCAGCAAGTCCTGTTGATTGACTCTACTTCCAAAGTATGTGTATCCTGAGATTTTCACTATCTCCTCATTGCCATGGTTGTCACATACAAGTGACCACTTATTTTTTTTGGCCTAGATTAATGCAACAACCTTTTAACTAATCTCCCTGCTTTCACCCAGTCCCAAATTAAATCCACATTCCACACTGCAAACAAAAATCATGATAAGCCTAAATTAGAGCATGTCACATCTTTGCTTCTCAATACACTTAGAATAAAGTGAAAACTGTTTGCTTAGTCTACAGATTTTGATCCCTGACTCTCTTTTCAAATTCATTTCCTACTTAGCTCACTGGACTGCAGTCTCACCAGCACTCTTTTATATTCCTTAAGCACATAAAAAGGTTCCCACTTCAATGCCTTTACACTTGTGTCTTGTGTCTATAGCTCTGTTTTCTCAGATATTCACATGGCTAACTCTTGTAAAAAAGGCTATCCGTGATCAATCTATAGTAGCACTCTCAGATCAGTTGTAAAATATATATGTGTATTTTAGTGAGACAAGGTCTAATTCTATTACCCAGGCTGGAGTGCAGTGGTATGATCTTGACTCAGTGCAGCCTTGACATCCCCAGGCTCAGGTGATCCTCGCACCTCAGCTTCCTGAGTACCTGGGACTACAGGTGCATGCCATCACTCTTGGCTAATTTTTGTAATTTTTGCAGAGACAGGGTTTTGCCATATTGCCCAGGCTGGACTCAAACTACTGGGCTAAAGTTATCTATCCACTTTGGCTTCCCAAAATGCTAGGATTACAGGTGTGAGCCACTGGGCCCAACCAGATTATTTCATCATAGTATTTTGTGCTGATTTATGTACTTATAGCACTTATCTAGTCTCTTTACTTACTTGTATGGTCTTTCTCCTTCATCTTAAATATAAATCCTATAAGAGCAGGGACTTGTCTGTGTATACTATATCCCCAAGGCTTAAGTAGTTCCTGGAATGTAGTTTAATGTAGTTGGTGCTCACCAAGTAATTGTAAATGATATAAATAAAGTGTTGAATGGTACTGGGTTGGGAGATAAAGAGAGAACCTGAAAATAAAAGATGGAAACATTTTGTGGAATGTCTCAAGGGATTATTCTATGACCTTCTTTCTTACCTGATGTAAAACAGAAGCACTTCTTTTGAATAGAAATTAGATTTAATTGATCCAATTCTATGAAGTATTGAGTTTATCATTGTTTTATACTCTGCCTATATCCTCTTCAATTTTATGCAGATATAAACATGGATTCCTCCAGGTCAGGAATCCATAGAATTTGACAGATTTGTTTCTTTGGCCTCTCAAAGCTTAAAGTTTCTTAGAATATATCATTTGGATGATATCTTTTAGGAGAAACAATAAGAGCATAAAGTGCAACTGGAATCTTTGTCCTGAAAGCCACATAAGAAGCTTTTGCCTTTAGATTTGCCTTATTCTTAAATACTTTGTGGTTTACGGTGAGAAGAAAGCTCACAGTTGCTCATCAGGAAGCAATTTTTTATGCCCCTGAAAATCCTTTTTGTAGGTTAAAGCAGTCACTTTATGATGTGGGAACCATGCTTCTACTGTAGCTGGAAGGCAATCCACTGATTCCCATTATACCTGCATGAAGGTTTCCTTCCCTTTCTGTGGATTTATAACTAAAAATGACTGTATTCTCTTCTGATAGTTCCACAAAGTGAAAAAAAAAGGAAAAAAAGAGTTAGTATGTAATATAATCTTAGATAGTGTTAAGGTACTCATAAAATTGATAAATCTGCTAAGTAATATATAAAATTTATAAAAAACCTGTCATATATTTTCCAATTCAAATGTTTTATGGTTGAATATTGTTGACTGATTAGAACACATAGGCCAGAGACTTAGATCAACTGTGGCATTTGCTGTTGTGATTACTTAGCTATCCGATCTAGTTCTTGTATCAAAAATTAGGAAATTCTGAATGCTATAAGTTTCATACTTTGCACTATTTACCACTTTTTGTCACTGAAATGTGGTTCTCTTAGTCACTAGGATGCATATTACCTAAAAATGCTGGGGGATAATAAAGCAACAGCAGTGAGAACAGCTAAAATTATAATTCTTGCTTTTTAACAGATGGATACCAGATGTGTTCTTGATCTAGAGAGACTGTTTCATTAACTCACAGAAAATGAAGGTGAAGACAAACATGGCTGGTCTGTTATTCTTTTTTACTTTCTTATGTTAAGTAATAAAAAAAAATAAAGTTTCCCAGATGTAGACATTGGCAAAATACCAGTAAGGGGAGAAATAATCAACCTTGGGATAAATGTGAAATAGAACACATCAGGATAACTAGGGACTGTCCTTTGCAAGTTTAACTTAGGTTCTCCTCTTCAGATCCCTAAATCTTGCATGGTAAAATGACATTTAAATTGCAGCTTTGATGACCAATTTTGAGCACAGTGTTTCCTTACAGATTCATTGCATTAGGTTTTCAACAACTGTAGTTTACTAGAATCATAATCTGTGTGAGGCTTTATCTAGTGTTAGGTGACATCTAGACCACTAGTAGGAGAACTGTGGTATCTCACCCTTAACATCTCCATGAGAAACAACCGTACAGCTTTCTTAGCAATATGTTGTAGTGTACAGCTTCAGTGTCCAGAATATTTTTACTGATAGCTCATCCTTCCTTTTCTTTTGTTATGATCCATGTTAGAGATTAAGAACACTGTATTTTGGAGCTCGAAGGTTAAATTTCTCAAGGCAACATTTTTTACACTATACTACTCAGGAGACTCAAGTAATAAGGAAAGCATGTACAAACCATACAATTTAAGCCTGTGAAATTCTTGAAAACCAATTATTACTCTGCACAGTGGCCTACTATGACTACTTATATTTGATCATGTTGATTTTAATCTCAAAATCTCCAGATGATAAGAGGTCTGACCAGATGCAAAATCACTAGTTTCCTGGATTTCAAAATCTCTCTCTGCCTCAGATTAAAAAAAAGTCTTATAATGAGTTTCTTTGCCTGAACTTGTGCGTAGAGTCTGTCTTCAACTATGTTGATTTGATTACTTTTCTAGTTTTTTTTTGGTGAAGTATTATAGCAACAGCTCTTAGATTTACACTTTCTATAAGAAACAGCATAAAAATCTCATTTTAACAAATATGGAACAAAAAGTCTACAATAATTGCTCTGTTAAGTTTGGGTATACGGTGTAAAAAAATAGACTTGGTATGAGAATCTTTAGTTGTCAGCAACACACCCTGGCAAACTGAAGCAGAAGGAAAATCTTGGGGAACAACATTAAGAATTTCTATACTAAATGGAAACTGGAGCACTAGGCAAGAAATATAGACAGAAGCAAACGTTAAATAGCTAAAGTGTCCAGTCTTCACAGACCTTATAAACAAATGTGGGAGAGATACTATTACCAAAACAACTCCCAAAATATCATTTATAATTATGATGTGAGACTGGTGCTTTTTTTAAAAAAATAGAGTGCTGAGAAAGAGAGTGACAATGTGGGAGTGGGGGTGGGAAAATGCCTTTGTTTAAGTTGAGAGGAAGCATGAGAAGAAGGCTTACAGTATGGCTGCTTTGAAAATTCTTTTATTATCAATATTGCTTTATACATCATTTGCACCTTAAGGAGATCTGACTGATTCCTAGGGAGTTAGAGATGGGGACGAGGGAGCTGTAGTAGCTAGGAAAATGTTCCAGGCAGAAGAAGTAGTTCATATAAAGTCTTGATGGCAAAAAACACTAGGATATATTTGATGGGCCAAAAGGAGGCCAGTGTGGCTGAGACAGTGGAAGAGGTGAAGGGTAAAATGAAATGAGGTTTGGGAGGTGAAGAGTGGTCTGGTCATGACAGACTTTGGAATCTATTTGAGGTGAAGTTGGAAGTTTTGAAGAATTTTAACCAAGCCAATGGATTTTTATTATTTATATTTATTAAAGATTATTTTGACTGCTGTGTGGAGAATAGAGTAGAAAGAAATAGAGAAGTAAGGAACCTACTGCTATTGCACATGAAAATGATGTATCATTAATGTGTTTTATCTGCGTGGGGGCTATGCAGGGAGAAGTGGTCAAATGTAAGATATAAATGGGAGTATACATGCCAGGACTTGTTGATGGATTACATACTAGTGTTAATAGTTAACCTTCAGTTCTTGAATGGGGAACTTTTACTTATGTATGCAGTATTTATGCATTATTCTAGATGTGTTTGACTACAAATGACAGAAATTTAATTAAAATGCAATTTTATAAAGAATTTACTCATAAATCATATTGTCTCATATAATTGGGAAATCTAAGGGTGGGTTAGGACTATAGGAAAAGCTGTATCCAAGCCTATAGATGACTTCTGAACTTAATATTAATTTCTTATCTCTGTTTCTTTTAAGAAAAATGTACTTCTATCCTTTTTTCAAGTGTCAGTTCACACGATCTCAGGCAGCCCTAGGTTAAAAACACCAGAGGAATGAGAGATATTTTCTCACCCGACACAGTTTCTGAGAAGGGCTCTGATAAGTCCTTCTTGGGTGTCAATTATGCAATAGTGATTAAACATTATGTCTAAGGCTTGGTGCGTACACCTACCTCTAAGGGGGCAGCTGCTGTTGTCCTAACAGAGATGTGGGGGAAAACTTATTGTGTATATTCAAACTAACTACCTAAGCCATGGAAATCCACTGCAACTATATAGAATAACCTGTGAGAAAGACAAAAATATTGCCTGACATCTAGGAGGTGCCCTTAGCACCTCAGTGTTCTTCTGTTGAACATAAACAATTTGGCAGAACATTAACATCAGGCAAGGCAGTGCTGTGACTGTGATGAATAGAGAGAAAACAATACCACGGTGTAGTCATATCTGAACACAAAGCATGCGCATTGTCTAAGCCACAGAAATTACTCCAAAGCCCTCTATCCAGGCTAAAATGAGTAGCTGCTTCTTCTTTACCAATTACAGTGTTTGTCTGGTTCTAGTTTTTTTTTAATTAATTTATTTTTTTGATTTTTAATTTTGTGGGTACATAGTAGGTATATATATTTATGGGATACATGAGACATTTTGATACAGGCATGCAATGTGAAATGAGCACATCATGGAGAATGGGGTATATCCATCTCCTCAGGCATTTATCCTTTGAGTTACAAAAAACCTAAATACACTCTTTTAAAAAAATGTACAATTCAGTTATTATTGACTATAGTTACCATGTTGCACTATCAAATAGCAGGTCTTATTCATTCTAACTCTTTTTTGTATACATTAACCATCCCTCCCCCTCTCCCACCACACCCTGCTACACTTCCCAGCCTCTGGTAACCATCCTTCTACTCTCTATGTCCATGAGTTCAATTGTTCTCATTTTTAGATCCCAGAAATAAGTGAGAACATGCAATGTTTGTCTTTATGTCCCTGGCTTATTTCATGTAACATAACGATGTCTAGTTCCAAACAAGTTGTTGCAAATGACAGGATCTCATTCTTTTCTTATGGCTGAATAGTACTTCATTGTGTACATGTACTATATTTTCTTTATCCATTCATCTGTTGATGGACACTTAGGTTGCTTCCAAATCTTAGCTATTGTAAAGAGTGCTGCAACAAACACAGGAGTGCATATATCTCTTCAATATACAGATGTGTTTACTTTTGGGTATATACCCAGCAGTAGGTTTGCTGGATCATATGGTAGCTCTATTTTTAGTTTTTTGAGGAACCTCCAAACTGTTCTCCATAGTGGTTGTACTAATTTACATTTTTGTCAACAGTGTGTGAGGGGTCCCTTCTCTTCACATCCTTGCCAGCATCTGTTCATTTTGTATTGCCTGTCTTTTGGATATAAGCCATTTTAACTGGCATGAAATGATATCTCACTGTAGTTTTGATTTACATTTCTCTGATAATCAATGATGTTGAGTACCTATTCATATACCTATTTGCCATCTGCATGTCTTCTTTTGAGAAATGTCTATCCAAATCATTTGTGCATTTTTTGATCATATTATTTGACTTTTTTTCCTTTGGAGTTGTTTGAGTTCCTTATATATTTTGGTCATTAGTCTCTTGCCAGATGGGTAGTTTGAAATAAGCAAATATTTTCTCCCATTCTGTGGGTTGTCTCTTCACTTTGTTGATTGTTTCCTTTGCTGTGCTGAAGTTTTTTTTAACTTGATGTGATCCCATTTGTCCATTTTTGCTTTGGTTGCCTGTGCTTATGAGATATTACTCAAAAATGTTTTGCCCAGACCAATGTTCTAGAGATTTTCCCCAATGTTTTTGGATAGTAGTTTTATATTCTGAGGCCTTAGATTTAAGTCTTTAATCCATTTTTATTTGACTTTTGTATATAGTGATAGATAGGGGTCTAGTTTCATTCATCTGCATTTGAATATCCAGTTTTCCCAGCACCATTTATTGAAGACATGGTCTTTATCCCAATGTATGTTCTTGGCACTTTTGTTGAAAATGAGTTCACAGGTGTGTGAATTCATAGGTGTGCAGAAAATGAGTTCATAGGTGTGCAGATTTGTTTGTGGGTACTCTATTCTGTTCTCTTGGTCTATGTGTTTGTTTTTATGCCAATATCATCCTGTTTTGGTTACTATAGCTCTGTAGTATAATTTGAAGTCAGGTAATGTGATTCCTCCAGTTTTGTGCTTTTTGCTCAAGATAGCTTTGGCTATTCTGGGTCTTTTGTGGTTACATGTAAATTTTAGGATTGTTTTCTATTTCTGTGAATAATGTCATTGGTATTTAGATAGGGATTGCTTTGAATCTGCAGATTGCTTTGGGGAGTGTGGACATTTTAACAATATTGATTTTTCCAATCCATAAACATGAAATATTTTTCTATTTTTTGTTGTCCATTTCAATTTCTTTCATCAGTGTTTTCAAATTTCCATTATAGAGGTTTTTCTCTTTTTTGGTTAAGTTAATTCCTAAGTATTCAGTTTTATGTGTGACTACTGTAAATGAGATTGCTTTGATTTCTTCTTAAGATTGCTTACTGTTGGCATATAAAAATGGTACTGATTTCTGTATGTTGATTTCGTATGCTGAAAATTTCCTAAATTTGTTTATCTGTTCTAATAGTTTTTAGATAATCTTTAGGTTTTTCCAAATGTAAGATCTTATCATAAGTAAACAAAGATAATTTTACTTCTTTCCTTCCCTTTGAAGTCCCTTTATTTCTTTCTCTTGTCTGGCTGCTCTACCTAGGACTTCCAGTACTATGTTGAATAACAGTGGTGAAAGTGGGCATCCCTGTCATGTTCCAGATTTTAGAGGGAAGGCTTTCAGTTTTTCCCCATTCAGTGTGACACTAGCTCTGGGTCTGTCATACATGGTTTTTATTATGTTCCTTTTATTCCCAGTTTTTTGAGGATTTTTATCATGAAGGGATGTTGAATTTCATTAACTGCTTTTTCAGCATCAGTTGAAAGATCATATGGTTTTTACCCTTCATTTGGTTGATATAATGTATTACATTGATTGATTTGCATATATTGAACCATCCTTGCATCCCAGGAATAAATCCCACTTGGTCATGATGAATGATCTTTCATTGTATTGTTGAATTTGATTTGCTGGTATTTTTTGAGGATTTCTGCATCAATATTCATCAGAGATATTGGCTTGTAGTTTTCTTATTTGATGTGTCTTTTTCTGGCTTTGGTATCAGAATAATACTGGCCTCGTAGAATGAGTTTGGAAGTATTCCCTCCAGAATAGGTTGAGTAGTATTGGTATTAATTCTTCTTTAAACGTTTGGTAAAATTCAGCAGTAAAGCCATCATGATGGCTTTTCTTTACTGGGAGGCTTTGATCTTATACTTGTTATTGGTGTGTTCAGGTTTTGGATTTCTTCCTGGTTCAATCTTGGTAGGTTGTATGTATCTAGACATTTCTCAATTTCTTCTAGATTTTCCAATTTATTGGCATATAGTTGCTCACAGTAGCCACTGATGATCCTTTTGATTTCTGAAGTATCTGCTGTAATGTCTCTTTTTTCATTTCTGATTTTATTTATTTGGATATTCTCTCTTTTTTTCTTAGTTGTTTGACTAAAGGTGTGTCAATTTTGTTTAACTTTTCAAAAAAATCAACCTTTTATTTCATTGATCTTTTGTACTTTTAATTTTATTTATTTCTGCTCTAATCTTTATTATTTCATTTTTCTACTAATTTTGGGCTTGGTTTGCTCTAGCTTTCTAGTTCTTTAATATGCATTGTTAGGTTGTCTATTTGAAGTTTTTTGTCTTTTTTGATGTAGGCACTTACAGCCTAGTACTGCCTCTTAGTACTGCTTTTGCTGTAACCCATAGGTTTTTTCTGGCTTTGGTATCAGAGTAATACTGGACTCATAGAATGAGTTTGGAAGTATTCCCTCCAGAATAGGTTGAGTAGTATTGGTATTAATTCTTCTTTAAATGTTTGGTAAAATTCAGCAGTAAAGCCATCATGATGGCTTTTCTTTACTGGGAGGCTTTGATCTTGTTACTTGTTATTGGTGTGTTCAGGTTTTGGATTTCTTCCTAGTTCAAACTTGGTAGCTTGTATGTATTTAGACATTTCTCAATTGTTTCCATTGTCATTTGTTTAAAGAAAATTTTTAATTGCCTTTTTAATTTCTTCATTGACTGACTAGTCATTGGAAGCATATTGTTTAATTTTCTTGTATTTGTATAGTTTCCAAAATTCCTCGTTATTAATTTCTGGTTTTATTCCATTGTGGTCAGAGAAGATAACTGATATTATTTCAATTTTTCAATGTTTTAAGACTTGTTTTGCGACATAACATATGGTCTATCCTTGAGAATGATCCATGTGCTGAGGAAAATACCATGTATTCTGCAGCTCTTGGATAAATATTCTGTAAATATCCATTAGATTTATTTGGTCTATAGTGCAGATTAAGTCTGATGTTTTTTCTTTTTGATTTTCTTTCTGGATGATCTGTCCAATGCTTAAAGTCAGGTGTTGAAGTCTCTAGCTATTATTATATCAGGGCCTATCACTCTCTTTAGCTCTAATAATATTTCCTTTATTGATGCTCTAGTGTTGGGTGCATATGTATTGAAAATTGCTATATCCTCTTGCTGAATTGACCTCTTTATCATTATATAGTGACCATCATTGCCTCTTTTTATAGTTTTTGTATTGAGATCTATTTTGTCTGACATAATTATAGTGACTCCTACTCTTTTATGGTTTCCACTGGCATGAAATATCTTTTTCTATCCCTTTATGTTCAGTCTATCTGTGTCTTTATAGGTGAAGTGTGTTTCTTGTAGGCAACAGATCAATGGGTCTTGTTTTTTTCATCCATTCAGCCACTCTATGTCTTTTGATTGGAGAGTTTATTCCATTTACATTTAATGTTATTATTGATAAGTAAGGACTTACTCCTGCCATTTTATTGTTTGTTTTCTGGTTGTTTTGTGGCCTTCTGTTCCTTCTTTTATTCCTGTCTGTCTCTAGTAAAGATGATTTTCTCTGATGATATAACTTAGTTTCTTGCTTTTTGTTTTTTGTGTATGCATTGTATGTTTATTGGTTTGAGGTTACCATGCGGCTTGCAAATACTATCTTGTGATCCATTATTTTAACTTGATAACAACTTAACACTATTTGCACAAATAAACCAAATGAAAACTAATAAAAACCCACCTCAACTTCATCTCTCTGTTTTTTTAACTTTTTTGTTGTTTTTGCTTGTATATTATTGCACTGACTGCATCTTGAAAAGTTGTAGTTGTCATTTTTGATTGGTTCATCATTTAGTCTTTCTACTTAGGAAAAGGGTAGTTTACGTACCACAGTTGTAGTGTTATAATATTCTGTTTTTCTGTGTACTTACAGTTACCAGTAAGTTTTGTACTTTTAGGTGATTCTTTATTACTCATTGATGTCATTTTCTTTCTGATTGAAGTATTTCCTTTAGTATTTCTAGTTGGACAGGTCTGGTATTGATGAAATCCCTCAGTTTTTTGCTTGTCTGGGCAAGTCTTTATTTCTCTTTCACGTTTGAAGGACATTTTTGCCAGACATACTATATTTTAGGGTAAAAGTTATTTTCCTTCAACTTTTAAATATGTCATGCCACTCTCCTGGCCTGTAAGGTTTCTACTAAAAAGTCTACTGTCAGACGTATTAGAGCTTTATTGTATGTTATTTGTTTCTTTTCTCTTGCTGCTTTTATAATCCTTTATTTATACTTATCCTTTGGGAATTTGATGATTAAATGCCTTGAGGTAATCACTTTGGGTTAAATCTGCTTGGTGTTCTATAACCTTCTAGTACTTGCAGATTAATATCTTTCTCTAGGTTTGGGAAGTTCTCAGTTATTATCCCTTTGAATAAACTCTCTACCCCATCTCTTTCTCTACCTCCTCTTTAAGGCCAATAACTCTTAGATTTGCCCTATTTGGATGCTATTTGGTAGATCCTGTGGGTGTGCTTCATTGTTTTTTTTTCTCTTCTGTGTATATTGAAATAGCTTGTCTTCAAGCTCATCAATTCTCTCTTATTCTTAATCCATTCTGCTATTAAAGCACTCTGATGCATTCTTCAGTGTGCCTATTGTATTTTTCAGCTCCAGAATTTCTGCTCAATTGTTTTTAATTATTTCAAACTCTTTTTCTTAAATGTATTATTCAATAGCATTCTGAATTCCTTCTCTGTGTTATCTTGAATTTCTTTGCATTTCCTCAACACAGCTATTTTGAATTCTCTGTCTGAAAGGGCACATAATTCTGTTTCTCCAAGATTGATCCCTGGTGCCTTATTTAGTTCATTTGTTGAGGTCATGTTTTCCTTGATGGTGTTGATGCTAGTAGATGTTCTTTAGTGTCTGGGCTTTGAAGAGTTAGGTATTTATTGTAGTATTCACTGTCTGGGCTTATTTGTAGCTGTCCTTTTTGGGAAGGTCTTCCAAATATTTGAAAGCACTTGGGCATTATGATCTAAGTTTTTTCTGGTTTAGGTGGTACTGCAAACACAATAACCCTTTGGTTCTTGCAGACTCCTAGAGGTACCACCTTGATGGTCTTGGGCAAGATCCAGGAGAATTCTCTGAATTACCAGGCAGACTTTTGTTCTCATCTCTTATTTTCTCCCAAACATACAAAATATCTGTCTCTGTTCTGAGCCTCTAAAGGTGGAGGTTGAGTGACACATATATCCATGTGACCCCCACCACCATGACTGCACTGGGATAGACTGAAGCCAGGACACTGCTGCGTCTCACCCAACGCCTGCTGCAACCACTCCCTGGTTAATGCCTATGTTTACTCAAAGCCCTGGGCTCTACAATCAGCAGGTGGCAAAACCAACCAGATGTGTCTTCTTCCCTTCTGGGTGGCATGATTCCCTAGGCCCTGGGTGGGTTCAGAAGTGCCACTCGGGAGTCTGGTACTAGAGTTAAAAACCTTAGAAGTGTACCTGGTATTCTATTATCTTGTGGCTGAGATGGTACTGAAACCACAAGATGAAGTCCTTCCCACTCTTCCCTCCCCTTTCAAATGCAGAGGAGACTTACCCCACGGCTGCTACCAGTCCTGGCCTCGAGAGTACTGCCAAACCACCACAAGTGTTCACTTAAGGACCAAGGTCTTTTAAGTTGGCTTGTTGTGAATGCTGCCTGGCCTGGGACTCATCCTTCAAGGCAGCTCCTCTCTCTGGCCCAGGGTAGTCCAGAAATGCCATCCAATGTCATGTTCTGGAATCAGGGACCCCAAGAGCCCACTTGGTGCTCTATACCCCAGTGGCATTGCTGGTACCTAAGGTGCAAGACTAATCTCCTTTACCTTCCCTCTGCTTTTCTCGAGCAGAAGGAGCTTTGCCCTGTAGCTGCCATAGTTGGCAATGTGCTGAGTGTCACCTAAAGCCAGCAAGTCTCAGAGGCTCACCTATGTCCTTGATGCAGTACCTGGGTATCGCTGATGGCTTTCGGGGACCAAGGGCTCTTCAGTTAGCAGGTGATAAATGCTGGAAGGACTGGGTCCTTTCCTTTAAGGCAATGGGTTCCTTTCTGGCCCAGGGTGTGTCTAAAATGTCATCTGGGACCTATGGCCTGCAAAGGGGACTTATGACTCTGACTCTTGCCCTATCCTGGTGTGGCTAAGCTGGTATCCAAAACAAAGTCCTCCTCACTCTTTTCTCTCCTCTCCTCAAGTGGAGGGAAGAGGTCTCTTTTGGAGTAATTAACTGTGCAGCCTGGGGCTAGGGGAGAGTTCATGCCAGCACTCCCTTAGCCTTCCCAGCTGGTGTCTCAGTACATTTCTTGCCTTCCCAGTTCACTGTCTCTGGGCTTAGTTCAGAGTTCCAATCCATATAATCTAGACTACTTTTCAAGTTTACTTAGAGACCAAAAGCCTTTTTGCCCTGAATGGTGACATTTGTGAGCACTCGAGTTCGGACCACGGGGATCGGCAATTCACCCTGGCTAGGACTGATTTAAATGCACCCTCCATGGGCTCGCATCAGCTGAGTTTGGTCTGATTTTCCTTTCTGCTCTGACAGAACAGCACGGAGATCAATGATTCATAATTCTTGTGTTCTCCCTCCCACAGCACCCGGAGAGGCTCTCTGCATCATGCCACCACTGATGAGGGTGGGGGAGAGGTGGTGTTGGTGACTCAAGACTGTTTTTTTCTATCTCTTCAGTGCATTTTTTCAGTGATATGAAGTTAAAACCGGGTACTATAAGTGTTCACCTGATTTTTGGTTCTTATAAACGTGTTTTTTTCTGTATAGATAATTGTTAACTTGGCGTCCTTGTAGAGGGAAGGATGGGGGTGGAGTTTTTATTCCACCATCTTGCTCCACCTCCCACTCTGGGTCCAGTTAATTAACATATCCAATCATACAATTACTTTTACTTTCTGACAGCATCTAATCCAGAGCCATCCTCCACTTTAAATCCTCATTTTTCAAGTCTCAGATGAATCATCTCTTCTGCCCAAGGTAAAAGAAACATTCGCATTTATATAACCAAGTTTATTTCCTTTATAAAACTTGTCTCAGTATCTAGGCTTTTTGTTTATTTATCTATTACCTTGTCTATGGTCTGTTTTCCTCTGCAATGTGAGTTCCATGTGGGCACAAATCTGTTCTAGTATGTGCATAGCTCTACCACCAGTGCCTGATATGTGGACTGAGATTTAGTAGCTGCTCAAGTGTTTATAGAATTTGTGAATGAAAGCGTAAATAAAATAAATTAGGTAGCTGACTTGAATTAAACAGAGAGTTGTAATATTTTGAGAAATGCTTTAGAAATATCAAGAAATATGTAAATAATGAGAGGGCAGGGATTGAGTGTTCCCTGATGCTGAGTGATCAGAAGAGGCATGAAAAGCTGGTTGTATTTAAGTAGGGCCTTGAAGGATAGTTAGAATTTAATAAGTGGAGATATGGGAGATATATAATTTTCAAGCCTTGGGAATGGTGATGAATCCATTTTGGCCGAAGCATAGACTTCCCAAGTGGAATTGAGGAAATAAGACTTAGAAGGTTAGTTGGTGCCAGAATGCGTGCTTTGAAAGGGACACTAAGACAAGGTTCTGTGCTGCAAGTTAAGTACAATTGTTGACTTAATCAGAGTTGACTTAATCCAGAGATTATTGCCTGGAACAATACAGATGAAAGCTGGGAGAACCTGAACTAGGGTATTGGAGTGAGAACTGAAAGAAGATGGTGAATGCAAAGGATAATTTAGCAATAAATTGAACACACAGAGTATTCAATATGATATATAGAATTTTACTAGGTGCTTATTTTTTACTTTAATAATTGCTTGTCTATAAAATTTATGGCTGGTACAATTAACTCTTTTATTGAGAAAATCTGTGAGGTGGAAAATTACTTGAGCTGGAAAGAGAGCAAGGGCACTCTGACCAATTCTCAAATTTCAGAGAAAGAGAAACTTGAAATCAACAGAGTACAGAGAAATACAGTAACATAACCAATTGCAGAGAAATATCTTTAGACATGGAGGGTAAACAAACCAGATACACTTAACAATGGATCAGAGTTGGGGATTTATACTAGGACAGAATGTCATACTGATCATAGAGCCAAGATCAATGGCTGATTATAATATTCCAGCTCTCCTCTTGTGGAGGCAATAATCCAGGAAGAAGACTTTAAAGATCCATTTTGGTCTTTTTCAGATTTGAGACAAATAGTAGTAATATTGTTGAAATAGAATCAATAATGATGTATTACTACTATCTTTGCATATTATAATGTTACATAGTTATTTAAGTTAATCAATTGTTAAGCAGATTCTAGCTCACTTTTGGGGGCAGGCTACATGTAGTCTTTAATTTATAAATTAGGGTTTTCATAAAACCTTTCATTTATTCAAGTAATTATTTGTGTGCCTAAGTTTGTAAAGAATAGATATTGCTACAGTAAACCATTCTGGTAAACATCTGCACTATACATTTAAAATTTAATGTGATATTATGTCTGTAATAATAAGATAGTGTTGAAATATATCCAAATTCTAATTATATTAATGTTAACTCTCTTTAATCTTTGATTTGGCTGGATCTTAAAATTTTATTGTGATTATTATTTGCTATTCACATCCAGTATTTAAGTTTCTTTATCAACTATGCATACATTTTAATCAGCTCTTGCTCAGTGTTATAGTTCAATTCTATTAAATAATTCACTCTGCCATTAAATTCACCTCTCAATGATGTTGCCTGTTAAATATGGTGTTTTGGAGAAAATCCATATTACTGAACATTCACTTGTGACATGAATTATCTTCTGAAGATGGTGTTGTGATTCAAGGACATAAGTTATTTGGACAGCTCTTACGGTAACTCTGTTTTACTCTGTAACACCTCATAACTCACTGCTGTCAGCTGTAAAGGGTAGGAGGAAGTCTCCAGATCCTATATGCCCTCTTCCATTAGTCCTATTTCTGTTCTTTCCTACAAGAGAAAAACACTGTAATAGTAATCACTGGTGAAATCTCCCTTGAACTGCACAACCCATGTTTTGAATTATTTTGATTCTAAAACGATTAAATAACCCCTTGAAAGAAGCAGAAAGATTTTGATCCTTTCATTACCCAGTGTATTTCTCTTCCAACTTTCCGGAATAAACATTTATATTAAGATATCCTCACTTCTGCATGTTCCCTTTGGGACAAATAACTTATTTGCAAGTTGATGATGTCACCCAAGAACTGTCTGATCATGTACTATGTCATGCTTTGTTAAAAAATAGCAGGTGAAAAAATGAGGATAAAAATCTTATGATTACAATGTAGAATTGGTACAATTATCAGTCATTTCAGACAAATGCCAGAAGATGGCAGTCCTATTTGTTCAGGACTTTATGAATTTTGCAAGACCCATGAGTGCTCTTTGGTTTCAACATGATCATAGATCATGAAGAAACCCAGAAATTAGTTTTTGTTACTATAGAAACCAAACGGAATAACTGATTTTTTTTTCTTTTTAAAGGAAACGGTCTCCAAAATTAGGTAAAAACAACAAAGGGTGCTAGAAAATAAGCGCTAGTAAGTAACGCAGGAACAGAAGATGAAACACCACATGTTCTCACTCAAAAGTGGGAGCTGAACAATGAGAACACGTGGACACAGGGAGGGGAACAACACATACTGGGGCCTCTCCAGGGAAGGGGGCAGTGGAGGGAGGGAGACCATCAGGAAAAATAGCTAATGCATGTTGGGCTTAATACTTAAGTGATTGGTTGATAGGTGCAGGAAAGCACCATGGCACACGTTTACTTATGTAACAAATGTGCACATCCTACACATGTACCCCGGAAATTAAAAATTAAAAAAGAAAGAAAATAAGTGGTAGGGAAAACAAAACATTTTTTTTCCGCTTATTGCTGCATTCTGAAATCCTTGAGTCTGTTACGTTATTTTGGATAGACAGTTCCTTCTATTAGTTTTTTCTTAATGGAAATATATAAAGTTGGTTTTTGAAATTTCCTATTGCTTTAAAACAAATTAAATTAATGTGTATTGATGTAAGTGCAATAAATATCCAAGTAATAGGAAACTAAAATGATTTTTTTCAGTACATGAACTAGACCAAGATATTTTTCTGCTTTTTAGTTGAGTATACAGGATTTTAATGCAAAATAGTCTAAAAGAGTGCAATATATAGAAAACAACATTGTCCTGCTTCCTCCTTCCTATCAATTCAGATAAATTTGCAATTGATTTCATTTTTTACTATGGCATCTACAAGGTAGACTGATGTTTTTGACTACTCAAATAGTTTCAAAAACATTAGGGCACTCAAACTCTCTCTTTGTATTTAGTACTTAATGGTGCCTATGGTTTATTATATTTTAGTTATACATGAAATCTACTAACCAGTGAGCATAAGCAACACATACAAAAACTGCATTTAAATAAAGCACACTTCTTCTCTGTCCTAGGAGTAAAAACTGTTTGCCCATGAACAGTGATAATACATGAGGACGAGATGTTCTCCAGGATAATCAAGATGGACTAGTTTAAATGAGCTGTAAAATTATTACATTCTGCTTGATTCCCAGCCTCTAAAAACCTCTTTTAGCCTTATCTGGAAAGCATAACCCCTGATCCAATGCTTGGATTCATACCAGTGTTATCCATCCGGGCATTTTTGTCCTTGCTGGTGATATCCCTTGGACAACAGTCTGGGCAACTAGGTTTTTGACTTTTCTTAAAACCCATATTCATTGAATGCCCTTCTTATCTTACTTCAGCTCCTGCCTCATACCATAGCTCTTTTTTAGGTGAGCTAATATGTCTATTCCTTAATACTAAGTCACTGCATAAATCTAGCTACTGCTTTTCTAGGAAGACAAGAACCCTGGCCTTGAACCATAACGGGTTGCTAAGAGCCTCCTATCTGATGACTGATCTCCTCTATATCCATTGTGACTCCTTTTCTTTGAGGACTGCCCCTGTCCACACCTCTCCTTGCACATCTTTTGAGACTGATGCTCCTACCGCCTTGGTTACTCATGGGCTCACTTAGACTGTGATCTGGTGTCATAAATAGACCCTTGCCTGTGGTTTGCTTATTTACTGAAAATTACCATTGTAACTGTGACTTACTATGCTCTTAAGTCTACCCACAACTCCTAGGCAGCACTCCTATCCAGAATTTGGCTTTGCATCTTTGTGGTGGGAATGCTACATAATGGTGTGTTACTGCACATCTCTTCCCTCTTCTGCCACATCACATTGGCCACAGAGGGAGTGTTTACCCCATGTAAATTAGCAAGGTCTACAAACCAGGGCTTTCCTCTCCCCACAGAGAACAGGTATGAAACGCTTACCAGAATACCACCAGCACTCAACCTTTACATGTCCCACACTGTCCTCTCCCTGGAAGTGGTCCCTTTGCCAGTGTTATTGCAGATAGTGTCAACCATTCACTCAGGTGTTCAAGCCAGAACCTTGAGAACAATCTGTGACATCCACCTGTCAAGAGTTCTGGACTCTGCTTTTTTCCTTCTCTGCTGTCTTGTCTTTACTATAGCAACTGCTTCTTGGCATCCTCCACATTTCCTCTTCCTGAATCTATTTTCTACTCCATAGCAAAAGTGAGTTTTCCAAAGAGCAAGTATCTCCCCTCTTGAAAGTTCTTCAGAGGTTTCTCTTAGAACAGGTTCTCAAAGTGCGTGTCTTTGAATCAATAGCATCAACATTTCCTGGGAATCAATTAACCTGCAGATAGTCTGCCCCCACCCAAAGCCTACTGTATCAGGAACTCTGGAGGTGGGTACCCACACTGCCTTAACAGGCCTTTCAGTTGATTTTGATGCACACTTAAGCTTGAGAACCACTGATTTGGGATGAAGTTCTATGTCCTTGAATGGTTACAGAGTGTCTAAAAATCTGCTTTTGTTTACCTCTCCCCTAATCTTTCATTTATTTCTCTGAAATTTGAACTCTTTTCTTTGGTAATCCAAAAATACTTTCAGTCCCTCTATTTGGGATCATGTTTTCTTTCCCCAAGCTCTCTTGTCATTGGACCTTTGCAGAACCCAGTAGTTAGTGCCACTATCCCACTCCATCTTCCTCTGCCTGAACATTTTTCCTTTATGTTTCAGTATTATCCATTTTTAAATCAGGGTAATCTTAATCATTTTCTATAATTCAGGGCTTTAAAGATAATTGCATGTACAAATGTAGCAAGGTAGAATATGACTCAGTTTTATCTTACTTAGCATAACCTTTAAACTCTTATGTATTTCAAATAAATTGTAACTGTATTAATATATAATGCAGAATAACTTAAACAACTAAGAATTGCTTCATTCTAAACTAAAATAATATTTAACTAAAATGATTTAAAACTTGATGGATGCAAAATATTCTTAGCAATAATGGATAAACTTCGAGATGTGGAAACACAATTTCCCTTCTAAAAATTAATTATGTAATGAAAGAGAATCCAATTTATGTGGAAATGTAGGCAGTGGCAATATAGTTACAGAGTTATTAAATTTGTATTAAGTTATCACAATTAAAAAGAAAACAAAAAATGAACCTCGCACTTTCGGAAGTAGAATAACCATGCACTGAAAATTTTGTTATGAAGAAACAAGGAGTATTATGAGAAAGAAGCATTGTCTTGTTATCATATTGGAATATTTAATATATAAGCCTTTCCAAATTTGTTGATCTATAAAATCATTGTATGTTTTGGTTAATGTCTTATTTCTGTTATGAAGTTCTTGTTTCATTATGTTTCAAAATGTACAAATACGGAAAATGCTGCTGCTTGCTGGAATATTATTTAATAATATTTTTTAAAACTTTATACTTAAAACAAAAAATTTTGAATCTCAGGAAACATATAAGAGCTGAAAGTTTAGTGGGGAAGAAAGAATAATAAGAATCACAGTTACTTAGAGGGTGAAAATATCGCTGAATGCCACTAAATGCTCTCAACATGAACCTGTCTTTGTTCTGTCTCTTTCTCTGATATCTCAGACTGAGATCGTCTTAATATTTTCAACCATCTGGCAGAATTCAAGAAAATACTATTCCAGTCATCAATGTAAAAAATAAGTCCTGTATTAGCAGTATATATAAAATCAAGAAAGAGTAAAAAGTGAAAGGAAGGAAATTTTCTTTTTTCGTTTATAATTTCCAATGATTTATGGAAAAGTTGTTTTGATTAATGATATTGTGATTAAATTAGGTTGACGTTTCCTCTTCCTTAGCTGAGAAGCTTATAGTTCTAGCTGTATGCACCTCTTTTAAACAGCTGGCCACCTGGACCATTTCTATGGAACTCTGCATCCTGGATTTGGCGTGATTCCCGTATTCTTAAAACAAACTGGAGCTGAAGGGGATGCAAAAAGAACAGCTGCACAAAATCAGGCTTCTCATTATTGTAGAAGCATTTTTATGACATAAGGGATTCTATTCCTTTTGTTGCTTGTGCCTTTAGACACAGAAAATAAATTAATTCTTTTCTTTTGTAAACCTACTGTGTGGGTTAAATAAATTCATGCAGGTAATACATTTAGAACAGTGCCTTGCACATTGTGTTTGTTATTATTGTTATTCAAATCAGTAACATTTATGAAATTACTTCTCCTAGCAATAAGTGGCCTGCACATCAAATACATGCCAGGTCTTTGCGGACCCCCAATGTGTAACGAATAGAACATTTACTAAAGCTGTGTATGCAGTGGAAGAGTGGTGCTCTCTATGTTTGTGTCTACATGAATTCTTAGGTTTGATTGAGAGCAGAAATTAAGTGAAAAGTTCTGGAATCTCTGCAACATTTAGATTTAGGCCACAATTATGAGTATTTGCTATATGTCAAGTGCTAGACAAGCACAAATATTTTGCATATAATGTCATATTTAATTCGACAGGATAGGAGTTACCATCATTACTTCACAGTGAGGAAACAGGGTAGGACAGTGGTGTGATTTGTTCAAGATTGCACACGTAGAAATCAGAAGAACCTGGATTTGAAGTCTAAATGTCTGACCGCAAAGTCCAAGATTCCTCCCACTGTACCACAACCAGCTGGAAGTTGACCTTGTCACAACATGCTAGTGACTTTCTGTTTCAGCTCTGAAGTTCTCCTGGAACTCTAGGATGGTGACCTTACAGCCTCATGGTATTCATTGACATGAAATCAGTCTATGGAATGAAGATGAGGATGAGGAAAAGCCATAGTCACTAAGAGTAAATTATTATTGTGTATATAAATGACTAGACTATGGCAAGCATCAAAGGGAAGATTCCTGCATATAATAATAATTTACCAGATATTAAAATGTCGTATTAGGCTCCATTTATGTTCCCTAAATGGTACTCCAGAAATGTATAAATGTTGTCAGTTGCTGGTTCCTAACTGTTTACTTGAGTTGGTGGAATTTGCAAGGGTAGTTAATATCACACGCGTGTTTTTAAAATGGCCTAAGAAAAAAGGAGTCCATTTCTGCTTCATTCTGTTTGAAGCTAATTGTTTTCACACCTAAGAGTTTTAGTGTTCGTTGAATTCCACTTTTTGTGCTTGAGTATTAGTTCATTGTCTTTTCATGTAATCCTTTTTACCCATTCTGTATTTCTTTGAAGTTTTGCTCCACAGGGCTTTGTGCTATTACTTAGATTCTTCCTTAAATGAAGCAAATTGGTCAGTGAAACTTATAACTCATTCACTAAAACCATTAGCCTTCAGTGAGTTGAAAATGATGAGTTCTATTACCTAAGACTATTTTATCACTGCCCAGAAAACTGACTGTGTTAAAACCTACTATCCTTAAGCATCATTTATTAATGAATATTTTTAACAGAACACAATGAATGCACCGTAAAACTCTAAGCAAATATTAAACCATTAAACAAATTCAATGAGTGATAACCAATTTTTGGGAAAATCCCCAGCCTCATTTTCTCCCTATACAAGCTTATCGTACACTTGAAACATGTGAGACTATGGAAATATTAACTTGCAAGTTAAACATGATTGATACTTCTCTGAGAACTCATTTCACTCATAATTCTTACTCAAATGTTGCACTATTTCTGAACTTTCTGAAACATTAAGCCCTAGACTGGTTCTCAAAATACCGTGGCTCTCACTGATATATGGAATTCATTACAACATAGTGCTGATGGTAGGAGAAGGAAGATACTGGAGGGAGAAAGGAAATACCGTGTATGCAAGAGAAGACATTTATGCTGACCCACTGGAAAACTGCACAGTTTAATTCATATTTAATAACATATTGGTGATGACATTTCCAGAGGTAAAATCTCAATTAGTGTGGAATCATTGACTATATAATCCTGGATAAGTTTTTGAAAGAGATTGTTCTCATACTTACATTGAAATGTAGAAAGATCTAACGATTTTCCTCTCTTCCTCTTGAAATGACTATAGTTGATGAAGAGTCAGCCATGGGAAGGAAAAGCATGGAAGCTACAATCCAGAGTTCTGGGGTGATTAGGGAAGGGCTTGACTCAAATAGGGAATCTGTTGAGAGCCCACTGTAAAGTGGAGACTGAGGTTTTATATGGCCTTTTAACAGGCCACTGTCTCTTGAGCCTGTGCGGGTGTGTGTGTGTGTGTGTGTGTGTGTGTGTGTGTGTAAGTGGACACCAGAGAAGAGGTGGCATTAAGGAAGTAGGCTGTATCTCTGCAGTAGGGATTCTGCATCATGGAGAAGAAGTATCTTCAGACCCTGCTTGACAATGCAGCTGTTGATTTTAAGCAGCTATTACTGGAGCACCAGTAGCATATGTAGCTGTGCCTGTATTTTCTTTCCATCCCTGACTCATTCTGTTTCACACTGTAATCTGATAACATCTCTCTTAATCTGAGAAGTCTGTCCTCTTTGTTTTTTAATAAGGAAGCAGCCATAGTTATAGGCAGTGCCAGATGCTTCACTTCGTGACCTTCCTTCGGGATCACTTGTTTTCTCTCACCTGGGGAAGGGGGTTTATTAAATGTGCAGACATAGTGAGTCAGAATTTTAACCTGCCCTCTTGGTAAATCTTCTGTATCTTAACAAGTGAGAGCCCAGACTGTATCACAAAGGACCAACTAAGAGAATATCATTTATATCTGGGTGTCTATTTGAGACAAACTAGAAAGTGCAAAGTCATTTCTACAATTCTATTTTATAGACTGAATAAAACCACAACAAAAGACACATAATAATGCAATGTTTCAATAAAAATAAGCTAGGAATGATGTTAACAAGCATATTTACACTTAGCATTTGTTGTTTTCTTCTTCCCATTCTGTTGGTTGGAAAGCCAAGAGAATCAGTAGCCTATAAAAATAATTAAAACAAATGGAAAAATGAATCTCAGGATTTTCCCCTGTGGAACTCCTTGCTCATGAAAAAATATGAAATTATTTTAACTTGATTAGTTTTCAGAAGATCACTAAGTCATATGGGGAGAGTCCTGAGAACTGGGATCAAACATAGATTCAGTGATAGGATGCATATAAAACTTAGCAAAGTAGTTGCCACTAAATAATAATAGAAAATATCTCTACATAATATTCTATATTATGTTGCCAGGTACTATTCTAAGTGCCTTACATATATTTAATAATTCGCTCTATCATCACAGCAGCTATATATGGCATGTATATTACTATACTCATGTTACAGAAGCAAAACTGAGGCAAAGAGGGTTCACATAACTTGCCCAAAGTTATAAAGCTAGTGTTTAATGAAGCTGGGATATTTGAACCTATGCAAACTGGATTTAGAGTGGATTTTCTCAATCACTATACAAAACTACAATAAAAATAGACTTCATTGTTATCTGAACAAACAAGCAAGTGTAAAACATTTTGAAAATTTTGAAGGAAAGAATATATAGGGTCTAGTCCTAGAAGATAATGAAATATTATATAAAACTAGAATAATTAACTGTGTAATTTAAATGATTAAACTGTTGTACTTAGTGGTGAAAAATAGACTGGCAGATCAATGGGGTAGAATAGCTGTCATGGAACCAGACCCTTTAACAAAATGCATGATAAATAAATCCTCATGAATCAGGTGAAAGGGATAGATCTTTCAAAATGTATTGCTGAGAGTGTTGATGAGATAGTTTTAAAAATCCATTTTGATTTCACTTCACTCCATTGTATCAAAATAGATTATAAAAGGATGAAAAAGCCAAACATAGCAAACGAAACTTTAAAACAGCAGAAAATATAGATAGGTATTTATCTAACTTGTGAGTGGAGACAAGCTTTATGAATTGGAATAAAACCAAACAGCTAAAAATAACCACTCTATCTTACTGTTTGTAAACACCTTCAAGACACTAAAGTAAAAACAAAACAAAAACAAACACCCAGAAACAAACAAACCTCCAAAAACCCCAGAAACAAACAAATTAAAAAACCCCAAAATGGAATTAAAAGAGAAAACACAGGAATGTATTTAAAATAAAATGTGAAACATTGTTGGTTTTCTTAATAAAAAGGACATTAAACCACTTTATAGAGGGGGAAATACTTTAAAGTAAGCCACAGATAACTGGACAAGGCACTCAAACTATTCACAAAACCAGAAAGGCAAATGTTTAATCAAATTTGAAAGAGATTATGCTTACTAATAATTAGTATATAAATCATAACTGTAGTACACCATTTTTAGCAAATTACTAAAGATGTAAAACATGAATTTTTGGAAACTATAATGTGCGAACATATGACCCAGAGCCTAGGTTCACACGCTTTGACTCAGAATTTGTGTTTCTGGATATATGCGTTAAGGAACACTCCAAAGAACATAGATAAACATTTACAGAATAACAATTTACAATGCATGTTTTATAATGACAAAATACCAGCAACTACTTAACTGTTTCAAATTTAACTATGGTGTGTCTACACAATGAAATACTACAAAATCTACAGTTACGTAAAACAGTATTTTTATTACAGTTAGAAAATGGTGGTCATTTTCTAATCATTTTAAGTGCAAATTTTATGTGTGATTTCTTATTTGTAAAACAAGTTGCAAAGTAACAGAGAAATGAATCAGAAAGATTACGGTGAGTGGTTAAAATTTCAGTAATTTTCTTCTTTTTAAATTTTTTCCTTATATTTTCTAGTATGTCTTTTTTGCAATTAAGGACTATTCCTTTTCTACTCAGAAAAGATTGCTGTTTTAAAAAAAGAAGTGAGAGGAGAGGAGAAGTAGGTTAGAAAACAAGGGATGGAGTGGGTGACAATAGGAGAGAAGTGAGTATTGCCTCCTTTTGGGAATGATTACCTCCTGTTGGAGAAATTCTATCAAGGGAACTTGGGAAATCTAGTGAGTATTCCCAAAGATGATTTACTAGGTGCCTTGGTCTGTTCTTGCATTGGTATAATTAAGTACCTAAAACTGGGTAATTTATAAAGAAAGGAGGTTTAATTGGCTTGTGGTTCTGCAAGTTTTACAGGAAGCATGGTGCTGGCATCTGCTAGGCTTTTAGGGAAGTCTCAGGAAGCTTCCAATCATGGTGGAAAGTGAAGGAGGAGCAGGCATCTCACATGATGAAAGTAGGAGCAAATGAGGGAGACTGAGCAGAAGTGGGGGAGGTGCCACAGACTTTTAAATGACTAGATCTGTGAATTCAAAGGGAGAGCTTACGCATCACCAAGGGGATAGCCCAAGCCATTCATGAACGATCTGCTCCTAGATCCAAACACCTTCCACCAGGCCCTACCTCTAACACTGGGTACTACATTTCAACATGAGATTTAGGCAGGGACAAATATCCAAACTATATCCCCACGTTTCAGAATTTTCTAATAAAGAAATAAATGTTCTTTGCTTGGCTCTAAAGTTAGCGGGAATAAAACTGAACATTTTCTTATAAATATTGCAAAAGTATGCACCCACATACCAAATGCCTCTTGCTAAACTATTTAAGACTATTAGATTCAAAATAGGTGTAGGATACATTCGAAAAGTAAAGTGAAAACATTTTAAAATTGTCTAATGAAGGATGAGGGCATGCTTTACTGAGACAAGAGAGGAGGACTGAGGCATAGATTTCCGGAGAATGGAGCCAGAGATGAAGAGCTAGAAGCAACTAATGAGGCTTCAGAAGTCGTTCCACAGGGCCTGGCACAGTAGCTCATGCCTGTAATCCCAGCACTTTTGGAGGCCAAGGCGAGTGGATCGCCTGAGGTGAGGAGTTCCAGACCAGCCTGGCCAACATGGCGAAACCCCATCTGCACTAAAAATACAAAAATTAGCTGAGCGTGGTGGTATGCGCCTGTAGTCCCAGCTACTTGGGGAGGATGAGGCAGGAGAATTGCTTGAACCTGGGAGGCAGAGGTTGCAGTGAGCTGAGATTGTGCCACTGCACTTCAGCCTGGGTGACAGAGCAAGACTCTGTCTCAAAAAATAAATAAAATTAAATAAAATTTAAAAAGAAGTCATTCCACGAAGGTGGCAGCAGAAAGAAGAGCAAGAGTTAGCTCTGAAGATGGAACACAGGGATTGGGTGAATCTAGAGAAACGTTCCATGATGTTTTACTATCGGGTTCTTCTTACATAGGTCATCAGTTTTTCTTTTTCTCCATTGCATCATTTCTAGCTGCTTATGAAAGTGTTATGATTTCTTACATTAAAAAATCCTTCTTCTGGCCAATTTTTCTGCTACAATTGTCATGTCCATTTCTCAGTCCCCTCTTACCCCAAAGTCTAAGGAAGAATGGTCTATCCCCTAAGCATTTACCCCACCACACCATCATATTTGTTCCTTTCACTCATATTGACAAATCCAACAGTCATTTCTCAGACCTCACCTTGCTAAACCTACTAGCACCATTTGACACAGTAGATGACTCGCCTTCCTTCTTAGTACACTTTCTTTACTTAGTTTCGGATACATAGCATTTGCCTGTTTTACCTCCAACCTCTCTGGTTTTATTTCACAGTTTCTTAACTTGTTCTTCCTCTGTCTCCCTCAACACTTTATTTTCTAACCATATCCACTTAGAAAGAGGTATCATCGAGTGGCGACAGTGGCGGCGAGAGGATGAACAACAAGTTCGACGCTTTGAAAGATGATGACAGTGGGGACCATGATCAGAATGAAGAAAACAGCACACAGAAAGATGGTGAGAAGGAAAAAACGGAACGAGACAAGAATCAGACCAGTAGCAAGAGAAAGGCTGTTGTCCCTGGACCGGCAGAGCATCCCCTGCAGTACAACTACACTTTTTGGTACTCCAGGAGAACCCCCGGCCGTCCCACGAGCTCACAGAGCTATGAACAGAATATCAAACAGATTGGCACCTTTGCCTCTGTGGAGCAGTTCTGGAGGTTTTATAGCCACATGGTACGTCCCGGGGACCTGACAGGCCACAGTGACTTCCATCTCTTCAAAGAAGGAATTAAACCCATGTGGGAGGATGATGCAAATAAAAATGGTGGCAAGTGGATTATTCGGCTGCGGAAGGGCTTGGCCTCCCGTTGCTGGGAGAATCTCATTTTGGCCATGCTGGGGGAACAGTTCATGGTTGGGGAGGAGATCTGTGGGGCTGTGGTGTCTGTCCGCTTTCAGGAGGACATTATTTCAATATGGAATAAGACTGCCAGTGACCAAGCAACCACAGCCCGAATCCGGGACACACTTCGACGAGTGCTTAACCTACCTCCCAACACCATTATGGAATACAAAACTCACACCGACAGCATCAAAATGCCAGGCAGGCTGGGCCCCCAAAGGCTCCTTTTTCAAAACCTCTGGAAGCCGCGGTTGAATGTGCCATGACCCTCTCCCTCTCTGGATGGCACCATCATTGAAGCTGGCGTCATCGGAGTCTCTTGTTCTGTTGGCGTGCTACCTGGAAGATCCTTCTGTCCTGGACAAGAGGAATTGGAAGAGCATTTTATGTTTTAAGAACAGGCTGACACGCAGCAGCTACAACAACAGCTAAGATCACTTAATAAATGGTGCTAAACTAAAAAAAAAAAAAAAAAAAAAAAAAAAAAAAAAAAAAAGAAAGAAAGAAAGAGGTATCATCCAATTTTGAAACTTTAAATACCACTTATATGGTATGGTCCCTCAAATTTAGAACTCCAACCCAGTCTTCTCTCTTGAACTCCAGACTTGTTTATCCAGCCACATTACGGTCATGTCCAGTGCTAGCCCTGCTGGTCCAAGGCAAAAACATCTCTTAAATGGATAACTGTCTAGTCTCCTAATTGCTGTGACACTTTCCACTCTTAACCTTGATGTTTGCTCTATGGAGCAGAAAGGGTGAATTATAAAAGAGTTAGATTATGTCGCTTCTCTACTCAAAGTCATCCAGTGGTTTACCTTCTCAGTCATGGGGGGAAAAAAAAGAAGTCTACAGTACCCTAAGAGATATGATATAGTTTGACCCCAGCTACATATCCCTAATGTCACTCTGTGCCAGCCTCATTGGATTTCTGGAAGATAGCCATATAGTTTTGTTCCGAGGCTTTTGCCCTTTCTCTTCCTTTTCTTGGACCACTTTTCCTCCAGCAAGCTAAATGGCTGGCTCTCTTATGCCCTTCAATTATCTCCTTGAGCATCATCTATCAGATAGGTCTTTCCCTAGCACATAGTGTTCCCTCTTCTTTCACCACTCACCAACACTTTAACCTGTTTTATTTGTCTCTAGAGTACTTATTTCCACTATATAATTTAGTTAAGAATTCCTTCTTCTCATTATAAAGTCAGCTCCATGAGGGTAAAAACTTTTTAATTTTGCTCATTTTTCTATTTGCAGAGCTCTTAACAACACCTGGCATAAAGTTGGGTATTTAATAAATATTTGTGGAGTGAATGAATGGACATGGATCCTAGTATACACTTTCAGGATAAAAACCAAGTCTTAACCCAATATAACCCGAGTAAAGGAATACTCTTTAATAACTTATCCCAAATATAATATAATCATTTCATTATTAGGCTGTATATTTTTGTGATTTCAAATTAAAGAAAATTATTTTAGAGAATGTACTTTTTCTGTATCTCCCCCAAATTTAGATGGCTATACTATTCTTAAGGTTTTAAAATTACTCTTTTCCAGAGACACATGAAATTTTAAAACACAAAATAATATAGTTTATTTACAAAAGATTTTTGATTTTGTTAATCTCTTCGTATTAAAATATAAGTGAGTCAAACACAGCTTTAAAGTTTGTAATTGTCTTCTCAAGAAAAAAAAGACACCCACAATCTTCATTGACATTAATTAGTTAATAAACTCAATAAGAGCATATCATATTATTATTGTCCCCTGGTGTAAATGAGGACAGGCGCTCTTATAATCTTTTTGATTGTTTTACATTATAATTGATTGTATTACATTATATATTACATTATAATATAATTATTATACATTACAACCATAATTATATAAATCTCATCTCCAATTTTTTGTGACTCAAATAATTTTAGTCGACTGATTTTTCACATTGAAGAAGTGTTATTGGTTACATCAAACAAATTATCAAGAGCTAGCACTTAAAAAAAGTACCAATCAAAATTTTCAAGTGGAGCTCCATTCTTGTGAGATTTCAAGAGTTTCTGTGTCAGTCTTTGCATAATGCATGAAGAATTTGAATTCTTTAGTATTCATGCCTGAATGGGGGAATATATAAGAAAGTCATGATTTATATTTATTGTAATAAAAATGTTCAGCTTTTATCAGTTCAGTACCCTTTAGATGGATGAGACTGAATCAAATCTCTCATTTTTAAAACTTATTTTTAAAATTTTACCTTTAACCTATGTATATAGACAAGTGTATTATTATTGTATATTAAACCACCCAAAAAATTACAGTTTAAAATAACAATGATTTATTACTTTTTATGCTTCTGCAGGTTAAATTGATAAACTAGGCTTTAAAAAATTGTTAAATACTTATGTTCACCAAAAGGCATTGTAGTTAAATATATGTATAGGCAAGCCACAGCATGGGTGACAAGGTTTGTAAAACATATTACTGCAAAAGGACTGTTACCTAGAATACATAACAAAATGCTGTAACTCAATAATGAAAAGGCAAACAATTCAATTAAAAATTGGCAAAATATTTTAAATATATATGACAAAAGAACATGTACAAATGTCCTTTTAGCATATGTCACACTTCTCAGTATCATTAGTCATCAGAAAGTACAAATTAAAACTATGCTAGGATACCATTATACATCCATGTGAATGGCTAAAGTAAATAGGCTGATAACATTAAATATGGATAAGGATATTGAGTAACTGAAATCCATACATTACTGATGGGAATGTAAAATGCAGCAGCCACTTGGAGAAAGTATTGGCACTTTCTTATAAAACTCAACATATACTTACCATGAGACCTAGCGTTTTTTTTTTTGAGATGGAGTCTGGCTCTGTCTCCCAGGCTGGCGTGCAGTGGTGCGATCTGGGCTCACTGCAGGCTCCGCCTCCCGGGTTCACGCCATTCTCCTGCCTCAGCCTCCTTAGTAGCTGGGACTACAGGCGCCCACCACCACGCCCGGCTAATTTTTTGTATTTTTAGTAGAGACAGGGTTTCACCGTGTTAGCCAGGATGATCTGCAACTCCTGACCTCGTGATCCGCCCGCCTCGGCCTCCCGAAGTGCTAGGATTACAGGCTTGAGCCACCGCGCCCAGCCGAGACCCAGCATTTTTTATCGTTGTTGTTTACCCCAAAGAAATGAAAACCAAAAGGCTTTGATAATTATGATCATTCTGCTCTTTTCTGAATTGCTTTAAACTGTAAATAAAAAACCTTGGCGTACATGAATAAGAGAATGAATATGTGGTATATTAATACATGAAAATATTTTTCAACAATAAAAAGCAGCAATGTAGTGATATAGCAACAAGAATGAATCTCAAAAACATTATGCTTAGCATAAGAAGCTAACCATAAAAGCACATACTGTATGGTTTCGTGTATATGAAGTCCTGCAATAGGCAAACCTAATGTATAGTGAGAAAAATCAAACCAAGAGAACAGGCGTTGTCTCTGGGAGTATTCAAGAGATTGATTGGGAAGGGGCATAAGGGAACGTTCTGGGGTAAAAATAATATCCTATGTCTCGAAATGAGTTTGAGTTTTCCAGCTATATCCATTTATTGAAACTCAAATCTCTTCTACACTTTATTTATTTCATACTATATAAATGCAAAAACTATAAGATCAGATTTAAAAAAAAACCCTCATGGAGAATACTCATGTAAGGCTTGAATCAAGGTGAAAAAAATGGCACAACTGGAGAAAGAAAGTATATGCAAGCCTGGGGGCCAGAGAGACTCCTGGGCACAGCTCCGCAGGGATTTGTCTCATATAACACTCTTAGTCTGTGGATTATAAGCCACCAATATGGAAAGAAGAATATGAGTTTCATGAGACCAGGAAAACTTTCCAGCTGGATCTTTTATGCTGATTAGTCACATTGTCAAGCTAGTAAACATTTAACCAGTTACACCAGGTGTAAGTGATCAATAAACAAGTTGGTCTTGGGTGTAAAGTATAAAATGGGAAAATTAAACAGCACATTATTAATCTTTAGTTAACTCACTTGTTTTATCTTGGTCCCAGACTTTTCTAGGCATCTCCAGTTGTTAAGCACAGAGCTGTTCCAGTGTAGCTGTCACATAATGGTATGGTCAGATAACGGTATGCAGTAAATTTTAAATCAAAAGAGAAGAAACTGTAAAAAAATTGCACTCTTGTTTATAATATGCACTCTGAAGTACTTAAGCAGAAGAATATAGATTCTGTGATTTAAAATGAATAGAGCTTGATGATGGGGAGATGAGTAAATACAGGGTTAAAAATAAATAAAATACTAGTGGTAAATTTAGGAAGTGAATGTACTGGTGTTTATTTTAAATTCTTTCAACTTTGCTGCATATTTGAAGATTTTTATAAGATTTTGGAAAAATCTGTTAGTGCAAAGATTTATTAAATGTTCTATAACTAAAAATTTTGATCTAGGAAAAGGGATTGCTCCAATAAAAATATGAGTGAAACAAAGTATGTTGTCTTCTCTTTTCTACCATTCTTTGTTTCTTGCTCTTTGTGATGGTTAATTCTTTGGATTGAAGGATGCAAAGTATTGTTTCTGGGTGTATCTGGGTGTTTCTGGGTGTTGCCAGAGGAGATTCACATTTGAGTCAGTGGACTGGGGGAGGAAGACCCACCCACAATGTGGGTGAGCACCATCCAATCAGCTGTCACCTTGGCTTTAAGATAGAAGAAGGCGGAAGAAGCTGACTTGCTGAGTTTTCCGGCCTTTATCTTTCTCCCATGCTGGATGCTTCCTGCCTTTGAACATCAGACTCCAAGTTCTTTGGCTTCTGGACTCTTGGACTTACACCAGTGGTTTGTCGGGGCTCTCAGGTCTTCCGCCACAGACTGAAGGCTATACTGTCAGCCTCCCTATTTTTGAGGTTTTGGGACTCGGACTGAGCCACTACTGGCTTCCTTGCTCCTCAGCTTGCACGCGGCCCATCGGGGGACTTCACCTTGTGAGTGTGTGAGTCAATTCTCCTTAATAAACTCCCTTTCATATATACATCTATCCTATTAGTTCTGTCCTTCTAGAGAACCCTGACTAACACACTTTTCTTTCTGCCTCTTCTTTGCTTCTAGGTACGTATGAGCTTTTTGCTCATCACTAAATATCTCTATTAAGATTTCTTTCAGAATTACTCTAAAACCAGCAAGCTGAATAGGTGAATTACACTAAGGTGCTATAATTATAAACAAACTCTTAATGAGGTCTAATCTCTGCAGTTGAATAGTACTGTCAAGTATGTGTCTATAGAATTATAAGGAAGTTCCATTTTTCTGAGATAATTTCAATTTAATTGCAAAAATAATGTTCACGTAGGAAAGTAATTCACAAGATGGTGATGAATTTTATAAACGCGAAACTTAGTGGTATATCCCTAACAAATTTTGTTCTAAAGAAGGTGAGAATATGCTCAACTGGGAGGGCAAGTAAAAGTTTCAAATTGAAGGTGGATCTTAAAGGATGAGTGAGCTCTCCATACACGAATATAGCCTTCTAGGCAAGGGGAATGAAATGAGAAATAGGACAGTGGTCTGTCAATTTACTGCATATTTTCTTGAGGATAACATGGAGTTCATATTGGAGAACAGTGATTTGGCAGAAATTTTTGAATTCTATTTTGGCTGTATTCGAAGGCAGAATATTCAATATATCTCCAAGGAAAGTGGAAATATAAGACTGTATCCTTGAGGCCAGTATTAGAGGGGTAAATGTCCCATGTAGCATTGAGTGTGATTTCATAAATCAAACAAGAATGTGTTTCATTACCTGATTGATGTACACCTTACATAGATTTAAAAAACATTTCTATGGAACAAATTACTGACAGTGTATGTGATCTCACAGGGAGAACTATGTACAGAGTACGGCAGAGATACTCAGAAAAGATAAAGACATGGTGAAGAGCTAATATCTCAAACTTGAGAGGAAATCCCTCTAAAACCACACATCCAAGTGGTGCAACAGATAGATATTTCTGGCAGGGCAATGTTTATTGGCATCTGCATGTCAACAAATATTAATGTCACATCAGTCAGAATCGACATTATTAAAATGTCAAAAAGTAACATGGTGGTGAGGCTGTGGAGAAAGGGAACGCTTATACACTGTTGGAGGGAATGTAAATTTGTTCAGCCACTATGTAAAGCAGTTTGGAGATTTCTCAAAGAACTTAAAACAGGACTAGCATTTGACCTAGGAATCCCATTACTGGATATATATCCAAAGGAAAATTGATCGTTCTACCAAAAACACCCCTGCACTTCTATGTTCATCACAACACTGTTAACAATAGCAAAGACATGGAATCAACCTAGGTGCCCATCAATGATGCACTGGATAAAGAAAATGTATATATACACCATGGAGTACTACACAGCCATAAAAAAGAGTGAAACCATGTCTTTTGTTGCAACATGAATGCAGCTGGAGTCCATTATTCTATGCAAAGTAATGCAAGAACAGAAAACCAAATACCACATGTTCTTACTTACAAGTAGAAGCTAAGCATTGGGCAAACATGGAGCTAAAGATGGAAACAATAGGCACTGGGGACAATTAGCAGGGGGAGAGAGGGAGAGTGGCAAGGGCTGAAAAATGACCTATCTAAGTATTATGCTCACTACTTGGGTGATGGGGTCATTTGTACCCTAAAACTCAGCATCATGCAATACACTCACGTAACAAACCTGCATATGCACCCCCAAATTTAAAATAATAGTTGAAATTATTTAAAAAGCCCAAATAACTTATTTCAACTATTACACACACACATGCGCACACACACACACATTATTTATTTAAGTTCAGGGGTACATGTACAGGTTTCTTACATAGGTAAACTCATGTCATGGGGTTGTTGTACAGATTATTTTGTCACCCAGGTGTTAAGCCTAGAACCCATTAGATATTTTTCCTGACCCTTTTCCTCCTCTCACCCTTCACCCTCAGGCCCCAGTGTCTGTTGTTTCCCTCTATGTGTCCATGTGTTCTCATCCTTTACTGCCCACTTATAAGTGAGAACATGAAGTAGCTGGCTTTCTGTTCATGCATTAGTTTGCTAAGGATAATGGTTTCCAGCTCCATTCATGTCCCTGCAAGGCACATTATCTCATTCATTTTTATGGCTGCATAGTATTCCATTGTGTATATGTACCACATTTTCTTTATTCAGTCTACCATTATCCAGTCATTTAGGTTGATTCCATGTCTTTTCTATTGTGAATAGTGCTGTAATGAACATACACATGCATGTATCTTTATGGTAGAACAATTTATATTCGTTTGGGTATATACCTAGTAATGAGATTGCTGGGTCAAATAGTAGTTCCCTTTTTAATTCTTTGAGGAATTACCACATTGCTTTCCACAATGGTTGAACTAATTTACACTCCCACTAGCAGGATATAAGTATTCCTTTATCTCCACTATCTTGCCAGCCTCTGTTATTTTTTGACTTTTTAGTAATAGCCATTCTGACTGGTATGAGATGGTATCTCATTGTGGTTTTGATCTGTATTTCTCTAATGATCAGTGATGTTGATCTCTTTTTTGTATGCTTCTTGGCCACATATGTGTCTTCTTTTGAAAAGTTCATGTCCTTTTACCATTTTTTAATGGGGTTTGTATTAGTTAATTTTCATGCTGCTATAAAGACATACCTGAGACTGGGCAATTTACGAAAGAAAGGTTTATTGGACTTAGGGTTTCATGTGACTGGAGAGGTCTCACAATCATGGCAGAAGGTGAAAGGCACATCTCACACGGCAGCAGACAAGAGAAGAGAGCTTGTGCAGGGAGACTCTTCTTTTTAAAACATGAGTCTCATGAGACTCATTCACTATCATGAGAACAGCACGGGAAAGACCTGCCCCCATGATTCAATTACCTCCCAATAGGTCTCCCCCACAACACATGGGAATTCAATATGAGATTTGGGTGGGGACACAGCCAAACCATATTGGGGTTGTTTGTTTTTTTCTTAGTTGTTTATTTTTCTTATACATTTAAGTTCCTTATAGATGCTGGATATTAGACTATTGTCAGATGCATAGTTTGCAGAAATTGTCTCCCATTCTGTAGGTTGTCTGTGTTTACTATGTGATAGTTTCTTTTACCGTGCAGAAGCTCTTTAGTTTAATTAGATCCCATTTGTCAATTTTTGCTTCTGTTACAATTGCTTTTGGTGTTTTCAACTTGAAATCTTTGCCAGGTCCTATGTCTAGAGTGGTACTGTCTAGATTGGCTTCCAGGGACTTTATAGCTTTGGGTTTTACATTTAAGTCTTTCATTCATCTTCAGTTGATTTTTGGATATGGTGTAAGTGTCAGAGGCATTCAAACCAGAATGACTCCATCTTGAGTGAGGGCCAGGAAAATGAGGCTGGGACTTGCTAGGCTACATTCCCAGAAAGTTAGGTATTCCTAGCCTCTAGGTGTTTATGGTTAAGGGAGCAGATGGATAATGTTTACTAAACAGATCCAGACTTAGGAGTGTCCTAGTACCCCAATATCTTAAGAACAAAGGCATTTCTAATTTTACTTTAAAGATAATAATATTAATTCTTGCAAAATATAGTATTAAGAAAATTAATCCTTTATCACAAAGGCTTGTATCACAGCACATCTCCCCACGATCTTTTTTTTATCCTACATATACGAGTAGTGTACTTTGGGTGGACGCATTTCTCCTCTTACTTTCAGGAACACCCTACTCTTTCTATGGAGTAGCTGTTCTTTCACCACTTTACTTTCTTAATAAACTTGCTTTTCCTTTGCACTGTGGACTCACCCTGAATTCCTTCTTGTGCCAGATCCGATAACCCTCCCGTGGGCTCTGGATTGGGACCCCTTTCCTGTAACATAAGGAAGGGGTCCATTTTCAATCTTCTGCATATGGCTAAGAAGTTACGTAGCACCATTTATTAAATCAGGAGTCCTTTTCCCGTTGCTTGTTTTTGTCCGCTTTGTTGAAGATCAGATGGCTGTAGGTTTGCAGCCTTATTTCTGGGCTCTGTATTCTGTTCCATTGGTCTATGAGCCTGTTTTTGTACCAGTAGCATGCTATTTTAGTTAATGTAGCACTGTAGTACAGTTTAAAGTTGGGTAGCATGATGCCTCCAGCTTTGTTCTTTTTGCTTAGGATTGCCTTGGCTATTTGGGCTCTTTTTGTTCCATATGAATTAAAAAAAATTTTTTTTCTAGTTCTGTGAAAAATGTCATTGGTAGTTTGATAGGAATAGCATTGAATCTATAAATTGCTTTGAACAGTATGGCCACTTTAACAATATTGATTCTTTCTATCCATGAGCATGGAATGTTTTTCTATTTGTTTGTGTCATCTCTGATTTCTTTAAGCAGTGTTTTGTAGTTCTCATTGTAGAGGTCTTTTGCCTGCCTAGTTACCTGTATTCCTAGGTATTTTACTCTTACAAACAGCAAATATTAATGGACTTATCCATCCATTAAAAGAAATGGATTTTCATATTAGACCATAAACGAAACTAACTCTAGGTTGAAAATCAGATCAGTGAGCAAGACAATCTAGAAAATCTGGGAGAGAAATGGGCAAATTTATTTCCAGGCCAAATGCAAATAAAAATAATGTGGAGATCTTGACTTTAAGATATTAAACAAAATGCAATTTAGTCCATCAATTATTCAAAGAAGAAGAGAAGGCCCCTTTGTAATGCTAACATGAGGAGTTTAAAATGGAGATACACAGAAGTAGCTGAGAAAGTACAGAAGACGAAAGGAGAAAATATCCACTTACTGCAAGTGAATGAACTTACCTTTCTTAGTCTGTGACAGACCAAACTAGACAAAATTTAAGGCTATGATGAAATAAATACCATAATTTTAAAAGTTCGTTTGATTGGTACGTACCAAATTTTGATCCCTGAAAAATAAGAATAATGGATTTTTTTAAGTGTCCTTGTTGCATTTATGAAAATTAACCATTTAAAAGCTCATGAAGCAACCTCAAGAAATTCCAGAAAATGTAAATAGTATAGAAAATTTCTCTGATTGAAATGTGGTAAAAATAGAAAATATAACAAAACCAGAAAATAAAAAGGTACTTCTGTCTGGAGATTAAAATAAACAAACAAACAAAGCAATAACTTTTAAACTCCTCTAGAATTAATATACAATGCAACCTGGAAATGTAGAATTTCTAGAAAACAATAAAAACATTACATTGAAAACTGTGGAATTCACTGAAGGAGTGCTAAAAAGAAATGCACAGACTTAAACAGTTACATAACAATAAAGAAAATTTAAATAAAGTTATGAAGCATCTGAATCTAGAGATTATAAAATAACCCCAAAATGCATTCAAATACAGAAAAAATGTAAAATATGAAAGCTGTTTGTTTTGAGAAAAAATGGGATTAATCACTATTTAATCCATGAATAAAAAACAAAATGCGCTAAAAACAAGTGACAATAGGTAAAAGCTCAGAGAAACAGAGGAAAATTTAAAAACTCATTAGATACCACTTAACTCAGATCACTCCGTAATAGTATAGAGAGATAATCCTCAATACAAACAGCTACTCTTTACTCCATTGTGTAGTAGACATATTTTATTCAACTGGCCTCCTATCGACAGTAGTTTAGGCTTTCCAGCTTTTTGCTATTATAAATAGTGCTACAATGAATTGTTTTATGGATATGTCTTTTTATGTTTTTGCTAATAAACATCTGGACTAGGTCTCTAGAATTAGAATGACATGTTCAAAAGGTAAAATGCAAATGCAATTTTGCTAGATATTACTAAGTTCCCCTCTAATTTTTTTTGTTTTCATGAGACGTATATGAAAACGACACCTACATCTTTTTTGAAGAAAGAAACCATACCAACTAACTCTAAATCTAATGTAAGAAAATAAACAAGAATAAATAGAAAAACTTTGTAAAAGAAGAGCAATGAGGATAGAATAAGACATATAAGATTTAAAACATTATAAAGACTAATTAAATTAATGTGATAGAGATCCATGAAATAGAATAGAAAGTACAGAAATAAGTTATAATACTTAAGGAAATTTAGCATATGGGTAAGATTGTTTTCATTAGGGAAGAAGAAGGGTTAATCAATAGAGACAGCTGGACAACTAATAACTATCTGGTAAAAATCATGATGGATTTATATCTCACAATGTCTACTAGGATGACATCCAAATGTCTTAAGAGACTACATGTAAAAATATGAAATCATATGTACTCAAAAGAATTTGCTAAAAATATTTGGAGTGGAAAACTTTAATTGAAAATGCAGATGGCATAAAATAGGTTTGAAAATTTAATTATCTAAAATTAAAAACACGTGAATTGCCTTTCAAAAAATAACATAAGCAAAGTCAAAATATAAATGATTAATTTGGAAAAAGTATTTTCAGCTCTTCTATGCTGAAAACACCTAGAGAAAGACCAACCATCAGGCCTAATTTTCCACTGGAATGTGTTGCTCTGGACATGCCAGGTGTTTACATCTGGCACTCCTTCTAATTGGGCTGGCATCTTTTGCCACTGGCTGGGAATCGTGCCAAATTGATTGTTAAAATTTTTGAATATCAAACTTTCTAATAACTCAGCAGAGAAAAGGACAAATAATATGAACAGACAGTTCACAGAAAATAATGCAAAGTGGATATTTAACATATGGGAAAATTCTCAACCTTATTCATAAAAAAAGTTTGTTGAATGCCTATTTTTAATCTATCACGTGAGCAAAAAATGGAAAAATCTGAGATATTTTGAGCTGGGCTCTGGGAACAAGGGTTCTCTCATCCATTTCTGGTGAGGGTGTAACTTGGTTCGATCTCTGTGGATGGCAATTTACTAATTCTTGCCAAAATTACAAAGATAAATAGAATTTGACTAACTCATTGACTTCTGGGACTTTATTGCTCTAATATACTTGCACATCCAAATGTGATTCTTAAACAAGGCTACTAATTGGATAATTATTTGTAGTTGGAAAAGCTTAGGAACAACCTAAATGTCCTCTAAAAGGGTACTAGTTATGAAATATAAGTTTTCAACACAATGCAATGATGTCCAACTGTAAAATATAACAAATTTCTGTAATATTATGGAAAGATTATTCAAATACTTTGTTAAATGAAAAGTATAAGTCATAGAACAGTGTGCATGGCATGCTGACCTGGTGTATAAATGGTAGACAAATATAGAAAATAATGTATGCTTTTTTATTTTATATGCTTGAAGGAGATTTGGAAAGATACACAATAAAGTGGTTACCTGGTGAGGATGGTTGGGGGAGGTGTGCTGAACAAACAGAGCAGAGTAGTGACAGGAATTCCTTCCCATTCATAACTTTTCTTTACATTTTTAATTTTTAGAAACATGTGAAATGCACTAGCTATTTAATTATTAAGTGAAAAAATAAGAAGATATGGAATAAAACTATAACTATTGAAGAAGTAGACAAATGTATCTCACTGCAGAGATTGCAATCTATTTTGCTTGCTCATAAGATTAGCCCTGGCTTTCATCCAAATTTTTCCAGGAAGTGAGATTACTCTTTTCCCTCTGGTCACAGAAGAATCTCTCCTTTGTACAAACCATAGAGCTATTATCGACTAGTAAAAGGCATCTTCTTATCATCATGCTAATCTTTCCCTATGAATATTTTGATATTTATAATCACTCTGGACATGTTCTTCCCCTTCAGCTAACTGCAGGAACTGGGTATCAAAATTTGGTTGTGTTCTATTCACTTGTTATGTCATAGTTTCAGGCTCCTCTTCCTACAGCTTGCTTTATTGGATTTCATCATTGTCGGTCACGTTTGCTTCCTGACCACTCTCTCTGGCTCTTGACCTAGAGTTCTTTCTTTCTTCACCAGTCCTTTGGAATTAGTGATCAAGTTTTTTCTTGACACCTGGGATTCTTAATCTTGATCACTGATCATCGAAGCATTCATTGGGATGCTTGATCATTTGAGCTTATCTTTAATGAGAAGACCCACTTTTTGTTTGCTTGTTTGTTTGTTTTTGTTTTGAAGACAGTGTCTCCCTCTGTTGCCCAAGCTGGAGTGTAGTGATCTGATCACGGCTCACTGCAGAGTCGACCTTTCAGGCACAAGTGATCCTCCCAGTTCAGCCTTTTGATTAGCTGGAACTACAGGCACAAGCCACCATCCCTAGCTAATTTTTTAGCCAAGCAGAGACAGGGTGAGAGGGTTTTGCCATATTGCCCAAGCTGGTCTTGAACCCCTGGGCTCAAGCAATCCACCCACCTTGGCTTCCCAAAGTGCTGAGATTACAGGCATGAGCCACTGCACCCTGCCCCACTTCTTATTTGATGAAAATAAGGTTGCATATTGTCAGGCCTCTGAGCCCAAGCCAAGCCATTGCATCCCCTGTGACTTGCACGTATACGCCCAGATGGCCTGAAGTAACTAAAGAATCACAAAAGAAGTGCATATGCCCTGCCCCACCTTAACTGATGACATTCCACCACAAAAGAAGTGTAAATGGCCGGTCCTTGCCTTAAGTGATGACATTACCTTGTGAAAGTCCTTTTCCTGGCTCATCCTGGCTCAAAAAGCTCTCCCACTGAGCACCTTGCCACCCCCACTTCTGCCCGCCAGAGAACAAACCCCCTTTGACTGTAATTTTCCTTTACCTACCCAAATCCTATAAAACGGTCCCATCCTTATCTCCCTTAGCTGACTCTCTTTTCGGACTCAGCCTGCCTGCACCCAAGTGAAATAAACAGCCATGTTGCTCACACAAAGCCTGTTTGGTGGTCTCTTCACACAGATGCACATGAAATTTGGTGCCGTGACTCGGATCGGGGGACCTCCCTTGGGAGATCAATTCCCCGTCCTCCTGCTCTTTGCTCCGTGAGAAAGATCCACCTATGACCTCAGGTCCTCAGACCGATCAGCCCAAGAAACATCTCACCAATTTCAAATCTGGTAAGCGGCCTCTTTTTACTCTCTTCTCCAACCTCCCTCACTATCCCTCAACCTCTTTCTCCTTTCAATCTTGGCGCCACACTTCAATCTCTCCCTTTTCTTAACTTCAATTCCTTTCATTTTCTGGTAGAGACAAAGGAGACATGTTTTATCTGTGGACCCAAAACTCCAGCACTGGTCATGGACTGGGAAGGCAGCCTTCCCTTGGTGTTTAGTCATTGCAGGGACACCTCTCCGATTATACACCCATGTTTCAAGGGTGTCAGACCACGCAGGGACGCCCGCCTTGGTCCTTCACCCTTAGCGGCAAGTCTCGCTTTTCCGAGGACAGGGCAAGTACCCCAACCCCTTCTCTCCTTGTCTCTACCCCTTCTCTGCTTTTCTGGGGACAAGGCAAGTACCTCAACCCCTTCTCTCCTTGTCTCTACCCCTTCTCTGCTTTTCCGGGGACAGGGCAAGTAACCCAACCTCATATCTCTGTGCCCCAATCCATTATTTCCACACCCCAACCTCTTATCTCTGCACCCCAATCCCTTATTTCTGTGCCCCAACCTCTTATCTCTGTGCTCCAATCCCTTATTTCCGCACCCCGACCTCTTATCTCTGTGCCCCAATCCCTTATTTCCACGCCCTGACCTCTTATCTCTGTGCCCAATCCCTTATTTCCATGCCCCAACCTCTTATATCTCTGCGCCCCAATCCCTTATTTCCGCACCCCGACCTCTTATCTCTGTGCCCCAATCCCTTATTTCCGTGCCCCAACCCTTTCTCTGCTTTTCTGGAGGGCAAGAAACCCCCACCCCTTCTCCGTGTCTCTACTCTTTTCTCTAGGCTTGCCTCCTTCACTATGGGCAAGCTTCCACCTTCCATTCCTCCTTCTTCTCCCTTAGCCTGTATTCTTAAGAACTTCAAACCTCTTCAACTCTCACCTGACCTAAAATCTAAGCATCTTATTTTCTCCTGCAATGCCGCTTGACCCCAATACAAACTCGACAGTAGTTCCAAATAGCCAGAAAATGGCACTTTCAATTTTTCCATCCTGCAAGATCTAAATAATTCTTGTAGTAAAACAGGCAAATGGTCTGAGGTGCCTGACGTCCAGGCATTCTTTTACACATCAGTCCCTTCCTAGTCTCTGTGCCCAGTGCAACTTGTCCCAAATCTTCCCTCTTTCCCTCCCTCCAGTCCCTTCAGTCCCAACCCCAAGCGTCGCTGAGTCTTGCTAATCTTCCTTTTCTATAGACCCATCTGACCTCTCCCCTCCTCGCCAGGCTGAGCTAGGTCCCAATTCTACCTCAGCTTCTGCTCCTCCACCCTGTAATCTTTTTATCGCCTCCCCTCCTCACACCTGGTCTGGCTTACAGTTTTGTTCTGTGACTAGCCCTCCCCCACCTGCCCAGCAATTTACTCTTAAAAAGTGGCTGGAGCCAAAAGCATAGTCAAGGTTAATGCTCCTTTTTCTTTATCCCAAATCAGATAGCGTTTAGGCTCTTTTTCATCAAATATAAAAACCTAGCCCAGTTCATGGCTCGTTTGGCAGCAACCCTGAGACGCTTTACAACCCTAGACCCTAAAAGGTCAAAAGACCATCTGATTCTCAATACACATTTTATTACCCAATCTGTTCCCGACATTAAATAAAACTCCAAAAATTAGAATCTGGCCTTCAAACCCCACAACAGGACTTAATTAACCTCACCTTCAAGGTGTACAATAATAAAAAAAAAAAGTTGCAATTCCTTGCCTCCACTGTGAGACAAACCCCAGCCACATCTCCAGCACACAAGAACTTCCAAACGCCTGAACCGCAGCAGCCAGGCGTTCCTCCAGAACCTCCTCCCCCAGGAGCTTGCTACAAGTGCCGGAAATCTGGCCACTGGGACAAGGAATGCCCGCGCCTGGGATTCCTCCTAAGCCGCGTCCCATCTGTGTGGGACCCCACTGAAAATCGGACTGTTCAACTCACCTGGCAGCCACTCCCAGAGCCCCTGGAACTCTGGCCCAAGGCTCTCTGACTGACTCCTTCCCAGATCTTCTCGGCTTAGCGGCTGAAGACTGACACTGCCCGATCGCCTCGGAAGCCCCCTAGACCATCACGGACGCCAAGCTTCAGGTAACTCTCACAGTGGAAGGTAAGCCCGTCCCCTTCTTAATCAATACGGAGGCTACCCACTCCACATTACCTTCTTTTCAAGGGCCTGTTTCCCTTGCCTCCATAACTGTTGTAGGTATTGATGGCCAGGCTTCTAAACCTCTTAAAACTCCCCAACTCTGGTGCCAACTTAGACAATACTCTTTTAAGCACTCCTTTTTAGTTATCCCCACCTGGCCAGTTCCCTTATTAGGCTGAGACCCTTTAAATTATCTGCTTTCCTGACTATTCCTGGACTACAGCTGCATCTCATTGCCGCCCTTCTTCCCAATCCAAAGCCTCCTTTGCGTCCTCCTCTTGTATTCCCCCACCTTAACCCACAAGTATAGGATACCTCTACTCCCTCCTTGGCAACCGATCATGCACCCCTTACCATCTCATTAAAACCTAATCACCCTTACCTCACTCAACGCCAATATCCCATCCCGCAGCACGCTTTAGGAAGATTAAAGCCTGTTGTCACTCGCCTGCTACAGCATGGCCTTTTAAAGCCTATAAACTCTCCTTACAATTCCCCCATTTTACCTGTCCTAAAACCAGACAAACCTTACAAGTTAGTTCAGGATCTGCGCCTTATCAACCAAATTGTTTTGCCTATCCACCCCGTGGTGCCAAACCCATATATTCTCCTATCCTCAATATCTGCCTCTACAACCCATTATTCTGTTCTAGATCTCAAACATGATTTATTTACTATTCCTTTGCACCCTTAATCCCAGCCTCTCTTTGCCTTCACTTAGACTGACCCTGACACCCATTAGGCTCAGCAAATTACCTAGGCTGTACTGCCGCAAGGCTTCACAGACAGCCCCCATCACTTCAGTCAAGCACAAATTTCATCCTCATCTGTTACCTATCTCGGCATAATTCTCGTAAAAACACATGTGCTCTCCCTGCTGATCATGTCCGACTAATCTCCCAAACCTCAATCCCTTACAAAACAACAACTCCTTTCCTTCCTAGGCATGGTTAGTGCAGTCAGAATTCTTACACAAGTGCCAGGACCACACCCTGTAACCTTTCTGTCCAAACAACTTGACCTTACTATTTTAGCCTAGCCCTCATGTCTGTGTGCAGCGGCTGCCACTGCTTTAATATTTTAGAGGCCCTCAAAATCACAAACTATGCTCAACTCACTCTCCACATTTCTCATAACTTCCAAAATCTATTTTCTTCCTCATATCTGACGCCATATACTTTCTGCACCCCGGCTCCTTCAGCTGTACTCACTCTTTGTTAAGTCCCACAATTACCATTATTCCTGGCCCGGACTTCAATCCAGCCTCCCACATTATTCCTGATACCACACCTGACCCTCATGACTGCATCTTTCTGAGCCACCTGACATTCACCCCATTTCCCCATATTTCCTTCTTTCCTTTTCCTCACCCTGATCACGCTTGATTTATTGATGGCAGCTCCACCAGGCCTAATCGCCACACACCAGCAAAGGCAGGCTATGCTATAGCACAAGCCACTAGCCCGCCTCCTAGAACCTCTCATTTCCTTTCCATCGTGGAAATCTATCCTCAAGGAAATAACTTCTCAGTGTTCCATCTGCTATTCTATCTGCTATTCTACTACTCCTCAGGGATTATTCAGGCCCCCTCCCTTCCCTACACATCAAGCTTGAAGATTTGCCCACACCCAGGACTGGCAAATTAGCTTTACTCAACATGCCCTGAGTCACAAAAACTAAAATACCTCTTAGTCTAAGTAGACACTTTCACTAGATAGGTAGAGGCCTTTCCTACAGGGTCTGAGAAGGCCACCGCAGTCATTTCTTCCCTTCTGTCAGACGTAATTCCTCAGTTTAGCCTTCATACCTCAATACAGTCTGATAACAGACCAGCCTTTATTAGTCAAATCAGCCAAGCAGTTTTTCAGGCTCTTAGTATTCAGTGACAGACTAATGGTCTATTACAAACACACCTCACCAAGCTCAGCCACCAACTTAAAAAGGACTGGACAATACTTTTACCACTTTCCCTTCTCAGAATTCAGGCCTGTCCTCGGAATGCTACAGGGTACAGCCCATTTAAGCTCCTGTATAGATGCTCCTTTTTATTAGGCCCCAGTCTCATTCCAGACACCAGACCAACTTCGACTGTGCCCCCAAAAAACTTGTCATCCCTAGTATCTTCTCTCTAGTCACACTCCTATTCACCGTTCTCAACTACTCATACGTGCCCTGCTCTTGTTTACACTGCCAGTTTACACTGTTTTTACAAGCCAGCACAGCTGATATCTCCTGGTGCTGTCCCCAAACTGCCACTCTTAACTCTTGAAGTAAATAAATAATCTTTGCTGGCAGGACTATGCTGAATCTCCTTAGGCACTCTCTAATCAGATATCCTGAGTTGTCCCAATTCTTAGACCTTTTATACCTGTTTTTCTCCTTCTGTTATTCCATTTAGTTTCTCAATTCATCCAAAACCGTATCCAGGCCATCACCAATCGTTCTATACAACAAATGTTTCTTCTAACATCCCCACAATATCACCCCTTGCCACAAGACCTCCCTTCAGCTTAATCTCTCCCACTCTAGGTTCCCATGCCGCCCCTAATCCCGCTTGAAGCAGCCCTGAGAAACATCGCCCATTCTCTCTCCATACCACCCCCCAAAAATTTTCGCCGTCCCAACACTTCAACACTATTTTATTTTTCTTATTAATATAAGAAGGCAGGAATGTCAGGCCTCTGAGCCCAAGCCAAGCCATCGCACCCTCTGTAACTTGCATGTATACTCCCAGATGGCCTGAAGTAACTGAAGAATCACAAAAGAAGTGAATATGCCCTGCCCCACCTTAACTGATGACATTCCACCACAAAAGAAGTGTAAATAGCCGGTCCTTGCCTTAAGTGATGACATTACCTTGTGAAAGTCCTTTTCCTGGTTCATCCTGGCTCAAAAAGCTCCCCCACTGAGCACCTTGCCACCCCCACTCCTGCCCGCCGGAGAACAAACCCCCTTTGTAATTTTCCTCTACCTACCCAAATCCTATAAAACGGCCCCACCCTTATCTCCCTTAGCTGACTCTCTTTTCGGACTCAGCCCGCCTGCACCCAGGTGAAATAAACAGCCATGTTGCTCACACAAAGCCTGTTTGGTGTTCTCTTCACACGGACGCGCATGAAACATATCATATCTGCAGGTAAGAAGTGCTGTACAACCACTCAATTGAAAACCCAGTCTGTATCTTCACCTTTATGTAAGTTGGTTGATTTAATACATATTCAGTATTTCATTTTAAATTGATGGGCTAGCACTTTTTTTATAATCATAATCCTGAAAGTAATCAGGATAGATAAAAATAAATACTGTGGTAGTGCACTTTTCCCCACATATTTATTTTATCTCAAAGGAAGAGGAAGAAAATAATTTCTTTTCTTCCTACTGTAACGCCAAAGGTTCTTGCCTTAGCCACGCCAAAGAATTGGTGTGGTGGCTGCCTGCGGCGAGTGATGGGGACACAGACCAAGAGAAAAAAAGCTGTAGGCTTTATTGAACAGAGTGACAGTACAAAGCTTCCACAGCATGGAAGGGGTCCCCAGCAGGTAGCCAGGGTTAGATTATGCAGTTGCCTTTTAAACTCTTTAAGGCGGGAAACACCTGCAGAGGGAAGATGTTACCAGAGTGAGAAACAAAGTAGATCTTGAGGAAAACAGGAATTGCAACTTAGGTTTTATCTACTTTGTGACCTTACAGCGGCATGGCAAAGGAGACAGGATCTTACAGGACTTTACAAAGGATGTTTACAAGGAATTGGAATTAGGAGCATAGATAAGGTTCACTGGTCACAGCAAAACGGGCTTTTAACATTCCTTTTAGTTTTAGGGGAGGAGGAAGGGAGAGAGGGAGAGAGGACACAGGGAAGCTTACAGCAAAATTTTCGCTCTTTATAGCTTTCTTGGGGAAGAAAACACATGCACAAATCCTGGTGTTAGGAATATTTTAAGCATATATCTTCAATATTATTCATCCAGGACCGAAGTAAGCTCTGATGCAGGAAATGAATGAGTTTCACAGATTTCTGAGCCCTTACTCGACCCAGGAAGCCCAGCTGGCCCCTCCTTTCACTACCACACCCAATTTTCCCAGCTGAGTGTCCTATTATTCCCTGAGGGGATGGACAAACATTTGGACAAGGAAGACCTTGATATTTTCCTATGTTGTCATTTCTTTGGGAAAATTTTTTATGAATTTAAAAATTATATCCTCTTTCTTTCATAGTTTCCTATACTTTTGTGATCAGAGTTTAAAATTAAATACCCATGGGACTTTATAATACACATCAATCATCTTTTTAAGACATTTTAAAAGACATTTATCTAACTTCTGTGAGGTCATGGCCCATATCTGTTGGTTAACTTTTATATCCCAGCGGCAGGCATGTGCCCCGGCACAAAGCACAAGCATGAATGAACACACAAATGAATGCATGAGTGAATGGTCTCTGAGAATCTGTCTGGGAGGGACTGTGGATAATGATGTGGAGGTAAGAAAAAAAAGTCCTTCCCTTCTTTTAAAGTTCTAATGCCTGATCAGACTCAGGAAGCCCAAGGTGAATCTTAAAACTTAGTTGAGCTTCCAACAGAAATGTTGTTTTGAAAATCTTGTTTAGTTGTATTCCCACCCTCGGAAGGTGTCATAGTCATAGTGGTGAGCATGAACTAACTGCAATGTCAAGGGATCCAAGACAAAACTGGAGTAACCTGTAAATAATATTTTGGTGGCAGGGTAGGCATGTCATCACATGGTCCTCAAAACCAACAGCCCTTATACTTGAGCAAGGATCAACATCTTCTGGAGGACATATTGAACACAGATTTCAGGGTTAGGGTTAAGTTTTTTTGGTGATAGGACCTGAGGATTTGCATACCACTTTCTGGGAATTATTGGTGGAAAATTGAATAACTGCTTCCTCTGTCATTTTCTGCATGTTCTCCCTTCTACCATTCCTTTAGAATCTTGATTCCTGGCATATATATATATATATATCTTGCATTTGTGTGTGCACGTGTGTGTATATATATATATATATATACACGCACACTCACATATAGTAGTCTGGGATTCTAAAATACTCAGCTTTTTATATAAAAGAGTCCAGGAAGTAAGAAAATTTCAATAAGCCAGTTGAGTCATCTGTACAAATAGAATTATAGTTCTGAGTCATTATTCATTGTTTTATGGTTTCCCAGAATGAGTATTCTTCAAAAGTAATCTTTAATAGGGGTGAGTAATCCATTCTTGGGGCTTGGCAAATCTGTGTGTGACTTCTGAAAGGTTAGCTTGGGGGAAGAAAGTTTCTAAATTTTCCTGTTTGTGGTATATGTTTTCACTCTACTACTACTTCTGTAGTTATGTTTTTTGCTTATTATTATGAAACCAATGTTTAAAGGAAAGTATAAGAAAAGAATATGAAGAGAAAGGATAGAAAGAGAGAGAAAGAAAGAGGGAGGCAAGGAGAGAGATGAGAGAGGGTCAGAGGTAAAATGATACCTAATAATTTGAGGTATCATCAAAGGATGCAAGTAGATAATGACAAAGGGAAAATTTAAATAAATATATGAAAATATATTTGAACTCAATAATTAATAAATGTATTAAAGACATAATAAAATTCCAATGTTTAATGTGTTCTTTAAGAAATCAGCAACAGTTTCAACAATGATGTTTCTTCATATAGTAGAGGGCACAGCAAAATAGAAATTCACAGACATTGTTGCAGAATGCATACTATAAAGAAGATTTGAATGATTTGTTTTAAAAAGTAAATACTACTCTCTATATTATAAAGTGCCATGTTAGAAGGTCAAGTGTTCAAAAATCTTCCTCTCGTATTTATTTTCCTTTCTATCTAGATTTTGCAGTTCATAGTTGTAGCCGCAAGGCCTACCCTTCTAACAGGTTAGATGAAAGAATATGGTCACGGAATGGTGAACTCAGATTATGAGCTTGTTGTTGGAAGACAGTCATTAAAGTATTTGGTTTAAACGAATGCTAAGATACAAATCCAGAGCCAGATTTATATTTTTGGACACAAAGAAAAGATCACCTTTTTGTGTGGCTGCCTGTCAGTGAGAGAATTGATTGGCAAATATCAGAAACATTTTACTAATTTAAACCGAATAAGAGGAAAATCCACTTGCATCAACAAAGTATGAAACACAATATTCTTTTCATTTTCATTTCATTCAAATCTCCTCAATTTCCCAAGCATCAGACATGTAACTTCCCTGATGACCTCTCTTGCCTCTAAGGAACTTCAGAAATAAGGCCTCTGTACTCTATTAGTACTCTATTGAATTAAAATTATATGTGCTCAGGTGTGATTCTGCTTTTAAAATATAAGCTTCTTAAAGGCAAAGAATGTATCCTAATCATCTTTTGTATGCACGGCTTAATTCTGTAGTTGTGACTTCTTTATTCTCTTCTTTCATGCTGTGGTAAAATCTTTAAACTTCTTTGACCATCTGATATACTCCCACAGTTTCAACCATCAGTACTACAGAGATGATTCTTAAATCAATTTTGTTTTTGCATTTTTGTTTGTGTATTTTTGTTTAGCCCTCACTGTTTTCCTAAGTTCCAGAGGTGTCTCCAGATGTCTATTTTGAAATTTACACTTGCATGTCCTGCTGCTTTCTCATCTATAACATGCCATGGTCTGAACTCCCTATCTTCCTCAGAGCCTGACGGAAATCTGCTTTGCTACCTCTGATAACTACCATAGTCAATGACATCATCATCTTAGAAAACTTAAGGAGACTTTTGCACACATTCGTTTGAGTTTCAAGAGAGTTGAGTGATACAGATAAGCAAAGACATATTACCATCGCTATTTTACCATCAACAAGATCAAATCTCAAGGAAATTAAGACATTTGCCAACAGTCATGGTGGTTATAAATGGAAGAACTGGACACGCATGGTGGCTCATGCCTGTTATCCCAGTACTTTGGGAGGCTGAGGCTGGAGGATTATTTGAGTCCAGGAGTTTGAGACCAGCCTGGGCAACATAGGGATGCTCTGTCTCTACAAAAAAATTAAATAAATTAGCTGGGCATGATGGTGGATGCCTATAATCCCGGCTATTTGGGAGGCTGAGGCTGGTGGATCACTGGTGCCCAGGAGGTAGAGGCTGCAGTGAGCTGTAATTGTGCCACTGCACTCCAGCCTGGGTGACAGAACAATACCTAATAATAATAATACTAATAATTATAAAAAATAATAAAATAAATGGTAGAACTGAGACTCAAACTCAGGTTTGTCTAACTTAAAAGGAATGTAGTTTTTTTTTTTTTTAAATCTCTGATTTTGGAATCGTGGACATAGGCTTGACAGGGTTTGCCTACTCATTGTTTATGGACTAAGAAATGAAAAAGAAACATTTTCTCTCTTCATTCTTCTTCGTTCTCCACAACTGATCAGTTTCCAGATGCTTTTGTTTTATCTCAGCAATAGTATCTCCTTTCCACATCAGTATCTCCCTTTCCTTTCAGCTCACATTTCCTTATTTCACCTCCATATTCCTGTTAGTACTTATTACAGTAGCTTTATATTCAGTGTCTCTTACTCTGGTATCTCCTGAGTTTCAAGTCAGGGCAGTGATTTTTCATTTTAATATCTTCAGACAGACTAACTAACCATGAATCCATAGAGTGCTTGATAGAATTTTTGAGACAATTTTTACTATTGGAACTCAAAATGAAAATATTTTGCTAGGAATAAGAAATAATTATATAATATATGATGGGTTAAAACATGGCAATATTTATTCACCTAACCTACTTAAAGGATAAACATTTTTTTTCTTTCAGAATCAGGAGCAGGTGTTACAATTAGAATGTAGACAGCATATTACAAAATGTATTGGTAAAATGGACATGGTCCCAGCTATTTAACTGTGTGCTGCTTATGTAAATCCACCTGCTGTTGAAGTCAGATAAGTGTTTATTTGCATTTATATTCTAACATTTACAAAGAGACATTATTTACAAAATTTTGTGTATTATATCCTGAACATATGGTATTTATTCTTGGCTGTTATACCCGTTATACATGCATATGTGGTTTTTTAGGTCAGGGAAGAGCATTAGAGAAGGAAAGAAATTTGTCTGAGATAGTGAATTAATACTAATATGTATGAGTGTTTACTATATTCTCAAAAATGCGCTAAAAGCTTAAGGGTGTTATCTCATTTGATCCTCATGATAACCTTATAAAATGGTTAATCCAGTACCCATTTTATAGATGAGGAAACAGAGGCTTAGTTAAGTTCAATATATTGTCCAAGGTAATTCAACAATTAAATGGTAGAGTAAGATCTGAAAGCCATCTGAGTAGATTGCTTTCTGGTTGCAGGTCACAGGAGGCAGCAAGCATTCCTGCAGTAGAAAGTTATATTCCAGTAGTGGGGACTGAGTTTCAGGGTGATGAACCCAGTCTCTAGAAGGCTTGCTAACGTCACTCTTGCCCTCCTAAATGTGGTCTAGAAGTATATGGCAAAGATTTTCAAGCTAGATGCTAAGTCCCACCCATGGCTTTTGACACAATTCTGACTACATTCATTAGTAAGGGGTTGGGACATACAATTAGTTACTTATCATATTAGTTTTCCATTGCTACACAATGTTTTACCACAAACTTAATACCTTAAGTTTAAGTTACCTTAAGTCTGCCACTTAATAGCTCACAGTTCTGTAGGTAAGAACTTTAAGCGTAATATAACCCATGTGTCAAGAACATACTAGATCAAGGTTTCTGCTGGATGTGTTTATATCTGGAGCCTAGGGTCCTATTTCAAGCTCATTCATGTTGGAGAATTCAGTTCTTGTAGTTTTAGGACTGAGGCTGGCTTTCTTGCTGGTTGTCAGTCAAAGTTTATCTCAGCTGGAAGAGGCCACTCTCAATCTTTTGGCACATGTTTCCCTCCACCTTTGAAGCCAGCAATAAACAATTGCTCTTATTGAGTCCCTCTCATACTTTAAATCTCTTTGGTTAAGAAGAGCCTCCTGCCCTTTAATGGCTCACATAAATAGATCAGACTCACTGCATCAACTTTATTAAAGTCAACTGATCTAGGATCTAACTACACTGCAAAATTCCTTCACAGAAGCACATAGATTTGGTTTGAATAATTAGAGGAAGGCATGTATATATCAGGAACCAAGGGTCTTAGTATCTTCTCAGAACTCTGCCTGCTATACTTGTCCAGATTCCAGTATCTGAGGTGGCCTTCTGTGTATCTATATGCCACACTTATGGGAGCCATCTTTCCTCTTAAACTACTTTTTTTAACCAAAAATTGTGCCAGGTCATATGTTTTTCTTTTCTCTTCATCAGTCCAGCCTATCTGGCTGTGGCTATGACATTTTGCCCAGAGCTTTACCTTGAATGCTGTTCTGCATAGAACTAAATATTTTTTCTTATAACCTTAACTGATGCCTGGAATATAGCTTTAATCTCATCACACTGCCTAAAATCATAAACACCCATTGAGCATTGGCTACACTGCAGGCCCTTGGGGCACAGATATAAATCCACAGAGCAATTATTTTTAAAAAGTTTATAGTCTAGAAGAGGACATAAATGGAAAATAATAGTTGGCCTTATATTTTTAATACTACAACAGAGATATTTATATGGTCTAGTGAGAAAAAGGAAAGAGCATAACCTTCAGAGAAGTCTTGTTGAAGTGCCAGGTAAACTAATTAATTGGGGTAGCGTGTTCCACTGAGACAGAGAGATACACAATGAATGACTCATTAATGAAACTGTAAGATATTTGGTATGGCAGATACATAGGGTTAAGGAGTACTAAAGTGAAAAATTCAACTTGAAAAGTAGGTAGGTAGGACACTAATGATGTGAAGGTTTACAATTTACCATGAATATATAGAAGTTTTAAATACCTGCATACCAAATACTATAACAAATATCCATCATAAGGCAGGAACTACATGAGATGCAAAATAAAATTTACAGATAAACTGGAATGGTAAAATATTTTAATATATCACTCTCAGTCCAAGTCAAGTATATAAAAAATAATAAAGATCTAGACCTGTATAATATAAAGAATACAGTAGATTTCACAGATATTTTTGAAATTAACACCCTAATACAAATAGGATACTTTCTTCTCAAGAAATGTAGAAGAGTAAACAAAGCTGATCACATCTTAGGTCTTGACTTGTTATTTCTAAACTCTTGTATTGTGACATTGTGCTCTTGATCTGTATAGAAGATTTCTTCCTTAATACTGTTCGTTAGTGGCAATATAGTTAATCAATCTTTTTATGTGTTTTTGTGGCAATATTTTTCTAGTGAATACTCCTAATTTACTGTTTGTTTTTCCGTGTTCTCTTCTCTGTGTTCAACTTTTTTTTTCTTTAAGTATTCTTGGATACGCATACAATGGTCATTTAAAAAAATTCACTTGGATTTGGTAACATGAGTTTCCCCTAGATCAGCCATTTGTAAGTGATTGACAGGACTGGAGTGGGGCCGGAGCTATATGAGAGGCTAACCAGAATAATTGGAGTTTTACATCTGAATACAGAGTGTTATGTCTCTCAATGCAGCCTTTTTCCTTTTTGAGTTTCACCAGTAGAATGCTCCTTGAAGAGATGTATGTCTTCCTCCAAGATAAATATGTCATGTAGAATTGCATATACCACTTATTTTCAAGAAAGGTGCTCTGTAAACTTTTTCTGAAATCCGAAGGCTTGGAGTTTGTGCTTCTGAATCTGGGTTTTGCTATGGAATGATGATTTGCTGAGAGGATAAGGAGAACAACTGCCTTGTATTTCACCTTTTATAACTATACATTTAATTTTATGACTTGGATTCCTACAGCATTTCATCCACTTTTAAAGATATTTGTCACTATATGAATCGTTGTAGTGAAGTATATCACTTTTTATTAAGTAATAAGCAGACTGCTTTTTTTCTCTCAATTGATAGAGATTATTTAAAAGTAAAAATCCTGGACGTAAAATATATAATAGTACATTGAGATTTTATGCATAGTAGGCTCATAGTAGCTATTTTGTGATAAATATATTTTTCCCATATATGGAATTTAGAATGAAATAATAATTTTTAACAATTTTCTTTAATACTTATACATTTTGTTATTATATATTTATAGTGCCAAATATTTTTTATTGAAAGGAACTGGCATCACAACAATACATTTTTTTGTTTTATATGTGACACAAAGCACATTTTGTTAATTAGACTTTGGAAAATATTCATTCCACATAATAAGAAAGTGACAATAATTAGGAAAAATGTTAGTTTATATTTTAATCATCTCCAAATCAACATTGTCACATTTATTTATTTTGTCACAATCAAACTAGAAGTAACATTAACTAATTTTCACCTATCATAATTAGTTATTTCTTCTCAATTCTCAAATTCTCTCATTATTTAAAGATAAAGCAGTAGAACATGTTAGTAGATTTGAATCTCTCAGTAGACTGTAAATTCCATGTGAACAAAAATTATGTTTAGTTTACCTGTCTTTGTACTTATGTCAGGGTACTTCATACAAAATGTGTACCATATAGCAACGTAATAAATATTTGTTTAATGAATTTATCATTTTTATGATTATAATTGCTTCTGGTTCTTATTTTTGCTACTTGATGGTGATTTTTTTAGGAAACGAGGAAAACTCCTGCCTTTATTTTGATGTTTCAAAAATAGAAATGTAATCTTACTAGTAGAATTTTATAGAACCTTATTTATTTTTAAAGACATTTGTAACCATAACATTACTATATTTAAGTATTTCTTTCTGCTTCTTCATTAGTTCATAAGAAGAGTCTGGGTCCCTTTTGTCTTTTTTTTGACAAAAAGAGATTATTTAGAAATAAATTGGATTTGAAATGATAATACTTTAAGATATGACCAGTCAGAAATTGTGTTAATAATTGAATATTTCAAATATATTGCTATTTATCTGAGAAATTAGAGATGTAGAGATGTTATTAGAACTCAAACTTTCTTCAGCAAATATGCACTTATTCCAACATGTTATTCTAAGAAACTCTGATAGGCAATAGATTCTCATTCTTTTTCAGAAGTGTTGCTTATGTATTCTTTGGTTTTTATTATATAGTTTATCCTTGTTACTTTTATTATGGTGCCTTTGGTGATTGTTCATAAGCCCTATTTCTCTTTCCCCTCTCAAGTATGAAATGGGCACAGGTTGCTGTCATAACTCAAATCCTCTTCCAGGCTCTGCTTTTCTACATAACAACCTTTTGTTGGGTTCTTAAAAAAATTCCATCAGTTTTGAAGAATTCAGACTGTTGCCTAAAATCTATATTTACTTTCTGCATCATCTCATGATTTGACCCACATTTACTTTACTTGATGTATATCATCATAATTTGTGATATGAGGTAGTCACTACTTCTTTGTTTTATTAGAAATGAAGTTGTCTTTTTAATTTTGTTTTCATTATTTAAATATTGCTTTTAGTTGATTGCTGAGAGGTTAGGGTAAAATCAATTTTACTCTACCATCTTTCTCTGAAAATATGTAAGCAATCTAATATACAAACAGACTTTATTTTATTTCATCTTACACAGGTATAATGCAGAATAACAGAGAGGACCCAAGGGAGATGTAAAGAGTAACTGCCACGGGTGTTTGAAGATTAAATATGCACTGGTGATAAATTCCCCATGAATAAGCTATGGATGCACAGGACAGATATTTTGGTGGGATTCTTGTAGATTGCCACTTTAGATTATCCATAGATTATCTATAAGGTCCCATTTCCATGCTTTTATTCTATTATTTTATTATTTCTTTTTCGTGATGTTGTTAGTCATAGGTAGTTCTAGATTAGTAAATGAGTAATTCAAAGCAGTCTAATAAGACATTTTCTCTTAAGTAATTTTCAGCAGAAAAACAGAAGAAATACACATCTTTTTTCTATGAACTGTGTAATGCAAAAATAAAAGTAATCACTGAAAAATGAAGGAACAAGTAGATTAAAAAATTTACAAGCTACATTGAGCTTTAAAGTGATGCATAAATACTGTGCAGGTAGCCATTATTTATATAATAGCCTAGATCATTTTATCAGCTTTTAACCAGCTTTCTTCTTAAAATCGTAACTACTAAAATGAATTTATAGTACAAAGCAACTTGCTATAGATACATTCAAAGAAACTTTCTTGGAGTATTTAAGAGCACCAAACCAAACAAAGAATTAATAAAAAGGTTTAGCACTCTGATCTCGGGGGAAGGAAATGGGGCAGGACATACTTGTGCTCTTAAGCTTTTCTAGGGCATTCTTTAGAATGTTCTGTGAGCATTACTCTGTGCTTCAGAATAATATGTTGCTGTACTAGCAACATCATCTTCATAAATTTGCACCTTTGGTGGCTAATCATAAGGCTTCATTTTTCTGAAAGTCATAACTCACATCAGCCTGCTGCACTGAGTGAGATAACATTATTTTCTTGTTCATGGAAATAAAATTCTACAGGTGATTTACTGATGTGCTAATTACCATTTCCAGTAATGAGCTAGGGAATACTGTGGTTTCTCAAATTGTTTCTTGCCTAAAAATACATTTATATTTGCAAAAAACTCTGAAGCATAAAATGGTGTTAGTCTTGTGGATTGTTGCCAAACATGGTAGGCAATATGCTCATAATTTTTATTTTTAAATTTTTTCAGTAAATTATCAACTGTGCTTGAGCAGAAAATGACATAATTGCTGATTTATTTGGTGTGTGAATAGCAATTTCTTCGTAACATCAGTAATGGAAACATATCAGCACCCATGGAGGATTAGCAGATAAAATAATATGTATAAATAACATATGTATCATATATATAACATGTATATCTTATATATAACATATATATTTTCTATATCTCTCTATAAAACATATATATCATATATAACATATATGTGGTCTTAGAATATATATTCTTTCTATATTTCTATATATATTCTTTCTTTTATATTCTAAGAATATATAGGTAATATATAAATATATATTATTAGAAAGAATATATATTCTTTCTTTTATATTCTTTCTAAGAATATAAATATATATTGTAAGAGTATATATTTCTTTGTAAGAATATATATTTCTTTCTAAGAATATATATTTCTAAGACATTCTAAGAATATATATTCTGTATATATTCTAAATATATATTTATATGTAATATAAATAATTTATTTATAAAATTATAAATTTTAAAATAAATTTATAAATATAAAATTATAAATTTTTATTTATAAAAACATAATATTTTTATAATGTAATATGTAATAACTTATATGTAATATAAATAAATATATAAATTTCTTTGTAATGTATATAAATATATATTGTAAGAATATGTATTTCTTTCTAAGAATATATATTTCTAAGACATTCTAAGAATATATATTCTTTATACATTCTAAATATATATTTATAAGTAATATAAAGAAATATATAAATTTATTTGTATGTATATGTACAAACAAAAATATTGCTGCTTAAAGATCTACAAAGGAAATAGTACTTCCATTTACTCAACTTTCCAAAACGTCTTTGTTTTAGTTGTCCCTTTTAGTCTTCTCACCTCCTTTGCTTGCTGCCATCTGGGCAGGCTCCAACCTTTTACTCTCAGCCATTTCTAAGGCATTCTGTTTACTTTCCTATCTCTTAATCTATACATACATGAGTCCAGTGTATCCTTCAAAGTTGCTTTCCCTGTCCTCTCTGAAATCTGCTCTAATTTCCCAGCTGGCTCTGATGTCTCATCATGTGCCTTAATCAGGGCTCTGGTTGTTAGATTTGAAATACCACAATCGATATGCTTGTTGATATGGTTTGGCTGTGTCTCCACCCAAATCTCATCTTGAATTGTAGCTCCCCTAATTCCCATATGTTGTAGGAGGAACCTAGTGGGAGATCATTGAATCATGGGGGTGGTTTCCCCCATACTGTTCTCATAGTACTGAATAAGTTTCATGAGAGCTGATGGTTTCATAAGGGGAAACCTCTTTCGCTTGGTTTTCGTTCTCTCTCTTGCCTGCCGCCAGTGTAAGACGTGCCTTCACCTTCCACCATGATTGTGAAGCCTCCCCAGCCACGTGAAACTGTGAGTCCATTAAACCTATTTTTCTTTATAAATTACCCAGTCTTGAGTATGTTTTTATCAGCAGCGTGAAAACGAGCTTATACACTTGTCTTATGTCTTTGATGGATTGCGGGCTTCTTGAGAACAGGAGCTTTCCTTTCCTCATCTTTATAATTTCTCACCCTCAGCTCTCTGTTTGGCAGAGGGTAAATAATAATAAATGTTTCTTGATTGAACTATTGACCGAATCTTTTTTTTACTATGGACTCCTGAAAATCATTCTCATGGTTTTATTTCTAATTTGCTGGCTATTCTGTGATGTCTATTTCCTTCACTTTCTATCTCCTTCATATGTATTTCCATCATATCACTTTTCTATCTTTATTTTTGTCAAACAGAAGTCAACTCCATACATGTATTTCTCATTTATTTATTTATTTATTTGATGGAGTTTCTCTTTTGTTGCCCAGACTGGAGTGCAATGGAGCGATCTCAGCTCACTGCAACATCTGCCATCCGGTTTCAAGCGATTCTCCTGCCTCAGCCTCTGGGATAGCTGGGATTATCCTGGGATTAGGCACCTGCCACCATGTCTGGCTAATATTTGTATTTGCTGGTCTTCTCCCATTTTTATAGCCTCACTTGGTTTCATTATTCTCTTCCCAAGTACAGTAACCAGAGGTACACATGCACGTCCCATGCATATGCACACACAAAAAAGGGCCGAGAGGAAGGACACCAATAAATTAATGCTTATGTCTGGGTAACAAAAATATCCACGTAAATATGGATTTACAGATTTTTAGGAACAATTGCATTTCTTAAATACATTACGTTCATTCTCATCTTTGGGTATTAAATGTTCATGCTTCTTTCATTAGCAGTTTTCCACCTAATCTTTTGAACCAAATTTTACCAAGTTTTCAAGGCCCAGTTCACATTCTGCATGATACATGGAGCCTTGTTCCAACACATGAATCTCCAATGATAGCTGTCTCCTCTGAATTTCAGACTTTTTGAGAGAAGGAAACCTAGGAACTGTCACCATGTCTTATATGCTACATAGAGCAACTATTTGCTTGTATTGCACCTTGTGAGAATTAGAAAACAGTACCCTCCTTGGCAAATGCAACTAGAGCCTGTGGTTTAGTAAGTGTAACATGAACTAAATTTTAGCTTCTAGCAGTTCCCTCTACATTTGGCCAGATACCTTTGTACAGGGCACAACTGGCAATACACATTTTGTTCAGATCACATCTTACACTTTGATGTCGTTTGACTTTTCCATTCCAAATAATGTGACACTTAAGATTAATGTAATTTCTGATAACAGAGGTGCACTTACATGCTTTTAAAAATAGATACAAATATATGTGCTATTTATGGGGTACATGTGATAATTTTTTACATGCACAGACTATATAATGATGAAGTCTCGGTAACTGAGGTGTCCATGGCCTTGAGTATTTATCATTTCTATATATTGGGAACATTTTGAGTTCTCTCATCTAGTTGTTTTGAAAAATATAATACATTGTTGTTAACTATAGTCACCCTACTTTACTATCAAACATTAGAACTTACTTTCTCTGTCTAATGTATGTTTATACCTACTAACCCACCTCTCTTTATACCCCACAGTCACCTATACATCTTTCCTAGCTCCTGGTATCTATGATTCTATTATTTACTTCCATGAAATCAAACTTTTAGCTTCTACAAATGAGTGAGAACATATGATATTCATCTTTCCGTGCCTGGCTTATGTCACATAACACAGTGATCTCCGGTTCTGCTCATGTTGCTGCAAATGACATGGTTTCATTCTTTTTAATTGCTGAATGGTATTCCTTTGTGTATATATACTACATTTTCCTTATCCATTTGTCAGTTGATAGACACTTAGGTTGATTCCATATCTTTGCTATATTAAATAGTGCTGCAGTAAACAAGGGAGTGCAGGTATTCCTTTTATATACTGATCTTTTTTCCCTTATATTCAATAATAGGAATGCTGGAGCATATGGCATTTCAACTTTTAAGTTTTTGAGAAATCTCCATGCTATTTTCATAGTGGTTGTACTAATTTTCATTCCTACCAACAGTAACAAGTTCCTCTTGTTATTAATTTCTAGTTTTATTTTGTCATGGTCTGAGAAGACAATATGATTTCAATTTATAAAAATTTGTTGAAATTTATTTTATGTCCTAACATATGGTCTATTTTGGAGAATGTTCTATGTGCTAAGAAGAATGTGTATACTATAGCTGTTAAATAAAAAGTTCTATAAATGTAAATGTCTTTTAGGTCCCTTTGGTCTAATGTGCTGTTTGAATCCAATGTTTCTTTGTTGATCTTCTGTAAGAATTCCCGTTTTTCCACATGCTTGCTAGTATCTGATTTTTTTTGTCTTTTTAGTAATAGCCATTCTAACTATGGTAAGATGATATCTAACCGTGGTTTTGATTTGCATTTTCTTGATAATTAGTGATTTGTTTTTTATATGTCTGGTACCCATTATATCTCTTCTTTTGAGAAATGTCTATTCATGTCTTTTCCTTCCTTTTAATAAGATTATTTGTTTTCTTACTGTTCAGTTGTTTGAGTTCCTTGTATATTCTGGAAGAAACAGTTTGCAAATATTTGCTCCCATTCATCAGGGTGCTTCTTCACTCTATTAACTGTTTTCTTTGTTTATACAGAAGCTTTTCAGTTTAATGTATTCCTTTTTGTCTATTTTTACTTTTGTTGTGTGTGCTTTTGGGATCTTAGCCATAAAATCTTTGCCTAGACCAATGTCCTGAAGTGTTTTCCCTATGTTTTCTTCTACTAGTTTTATAGCTTCAGGTCTTACATCTTAATTTTTAATCCATTTTGATTTGATTTTTGAATATAGTGAGAAGTCGGGCTCTAGGTTCATTCTTCTGCATATGGATATCAAATTTATTGAGCACCACTTATTGAAGAGGGTGCCCTTTCCCCAGTGTCCATTCTTGGTGACTTTATTGAAAATGGGTTAACCATAAATTCATGAATTTATAACTAGGTTTTCTATAAAACCTAGTGGCAGGCGAAAGGTACTTCTTACATGGAGGTGGCAAGAGAAAACGAGAAAGATGCAAAAGCGGAAACCCCTGATATAACCATCAGATCTCATGAGACTTATTCACTACCATGAGAACAGTATGGGGTAAACTGCCCCCGTGATTCAAATTATCTCCCACCGGGTCCCTCCCACAACACATGGAAATTATGGAAGTACAATTCAAGATGAAACTTGGGTGGGGACACAGCCAAACTATATCAGCTACTGAAAAGAAAGGAAAGTAAACATCGGTGGAAGAAACTAGAGTCTGGAATGTCATGTTTACATTCTGTTGAGACTTGACTTAAAATGGAAAGCAAAAATATAGTCTTGTGAAGCCAGTACAAATATTAAGCATGTATATATTAATTTATGTCTTTGGAGAGAGGATTAGCTGAAATTGGTAGTATCCAGGAAGAATCTTCAGACTATATCATTCTTTATTAATTTATTTGACTAGGGCAATTAAACATCAGACCTATAAGCACAAAACTTTATTTTGTATTTATCCTCTCTGAGTATGGTTATTATAAATTTATATTCCATCTTCTTACAGCATAGTAACTCATTTTGGCTAATTCTTTAGATGATTTCTGCTAAATGACCATGTTTAGAAACCTTATCTGTTTAAAATAACACAGGCTATCAAAATATGATTTTAGAAAACATGCCTTATAGCTTATCCTAGCATAATTGAAACTTCTGAGAGCAACACGCCATATAGAACTGATTTGTCAGCAAAAAGAAAGGAGAGAATATCTCAGAAATAAGTAGAATTTTAGATTTCCAAACAGATTATGAAATGGTGTCATTATTAAGAAATATATAATTGCAAATGTAAGAAGAATCCATATAGTAATTGAAGAATGAGTGCCTATTAGCTGGTAAATTGGATTGAGGTATTCATTTAAACAAAATATGTACAGGGTATGCATGCTGAAAGTTTCCAGTGTTGTTGGAAAATATCGAAGCCCCAAATAAATGGAGTGAGATGCTGTGTTCATGGATTGGAAGATTAACATCATAAAGATATCTATTCTTCCTAAATTTATTTATAGGCTTAATGTAATTCCCCTCAAAATCTCCATAAGGTTTTTTTGTAGACATAGACAAAATTATTCTGAAATAATGTCGAAAGGCTTAGGTCCTGAAGTTGATAAAACAATCCTGACAAAGAAGAATAAAGCTCAAGGAATCACTCTACCCAATATTATGTCTTACTATGTAGCTACAGTAATCAAAATACGTGAAATTGGTAGAAAGAACAGAATAGAGAACACAAAATAGGCCCATACAAATATTCAACTGATTTTTGAAAAAACTGCAAAAGCAATTCAGTGGAGGAAGGACAGTACATTGAAAAAATAGTGCTACAGCAACTGGATATCCATGGACAAAAAAATAAATCTTGACCTAAATGTCATACCTTATATAGAAATTAACTCAAAATGAATTCTAGACTGAAATGTTGTAAAATGTAAAACTATAAAACTTTTAGAAAAAACAGAGAAGAAAATATGCAGAATCTAAGGCTAGGCAAAGTGTTCTTAAGCTTGACACAAAAAGCACAATCTATAAAAGGAAAAAATTGATTAATAAATATTCATGAAAATTAAATAGAGCTGTAAAAACCTTGCCTCTTGTGATACTGATTGTTGCTCTCTTTAGACTTTATACATTTTCCAAGTCATATTGTAATAACACCTAGATTTATTTACGTGTGAAGTTATTAAAAACTGTTATTTTGCTCAATTAAAAACTCATTTTAAAGATTTCAAAAAATATTCAAAGCAACTCAACATGCAACAGATAAAATAATTTGCTGTTAATTGGAGGAATTAATTAACAATTGTTAGTTGAAGAAATTTTTCAGAAACTTTATTATCTTTAGACTGATAATATTGCTAATTTTCCACTATTAACAGATGCTGTGGCTAATGATTTCTACAGTGGTGTACATAGTCAATGTGTGAAACGTGCTCAAATGTGTATTTGATTATTTTAGTTGATGTTAAGAATCTTCTAGAATTTGCATAACTCACTATGGTTGATCTGCAGCCAACCATAGAAACCACTATTTAAATAGATTGCATTTTTAGGAGCTGGCATATTATTCTCTGATTAATAACATTCTGCTTTCAAGCCATTTAGCATCTGATTGAAAGGTTGAGAGAAGCTACAAGAAACATGCTTATGAGTTTGAAGTCCCATGCCTTTTTGAGGAAAACTAGCTTTACCTACATAACCACAAAGTGTAATAAGTTATTACTTCAAAATATTCTTTCTGAGTCCTAAAATGGTGCTAGTATTCTGTTTCAATTTTATAGCCCTTTGAGATGGTTGATTAATCTAGAATAGTATGGAAAACCTGACAGCCAAATAGTTTTAAAACAACAGAAAAAATGTTGACTGTAATATTTTTCTTATATTGTGTTCTTTTTACAAGGGAATGTTCTTAAAAGCTTCCACACTGATAATAAAAGTCTTTATAAAACTGATGCTGTTTCTCACACTCCATTAAATGGCCCCTTTTATCTTCGAAATTGATGTGAAAGCAAACTATTTATACTATGTTTACTTTAGTTTTTAAATTGCTTTTTGAAAATAAACATGAAAATAAAAATAAATATGTTTGAGACCCAAGAAAGGGCCAAGAAAATGTAATTCATTTTATAAGGGTCATTAAAGCCTTGCATCTCTGTTGTATTGAAATAGCTAGCATCAGTGACAATCTAGAACATTGTAGAACATTGAATAATTAAAAAATTACCACTGTGCCCAGATTAAGAAAGAAAAATTTGGTTTTCATCAAAGGTTAATATCCATGGAAAATCTGAAAACAAAATGTCCTTTCCTTTACTCACGTAATATAAAGGTTAATTTCAGGTTTGGAAATCATGAACATGTAGTCAATAATAATCAACTTCTTAAAACATCTTGGTATGTACACCTAATAGCAACTTCTTGGAGCTATGGAACATTCTTAACTTTCAATTCTTAATATGAATATTGATGAAATAATAAGCTATAAAAGGCCAATAGAAAGAAACTTAATGCATTTTAAAGGGTCAGATGTCATCTTCAGTCACAGCAACACTAAAGGTATATCTTTTTCATTCTCAAGATCATAATATTCAACACTTATGTTAGGCTAATGATGTATACTTTTGTAAAGAAAATGAATCATTTTGAAATCCTTCTGAGGTCGCTGTTTTGCTTCCTATCATCGGGACTGCCTTTAGCTTGCAGATTTCCATCAGAATGAGGAGAGAGGCCAGCTATGAAAAGAATTCTGTGAAGTCCCAATCAAAAGTGAAAGGGCTTACATCAGAATGAAAATCAATGTACTGCCTCTTTCATTGAGTCTTGCCTCTCCTACAACACACATAATGCCAGCTATGCTAAATAGCACACTTATTGACACAGTTGACTTATATTCTGGCTCAATGTCCTTAATGAGCATCAAGCTGTTAATAAACAGTTTGCAGCCACTAGTCTGGGATCCAGACTTTGACAGCATTGCTGCAATGGCTCATTGCTGACAAATCAACTGGTATTCAAACATCCAGAAGCAACCAGCTACAAAAGCTGCTAAGAGTGTGCCCTCTGCTGGAATGATGGGGGAAACTCATTCTTGTTTGGTAGTTCGGCGCTTTCTGAAATCTAATATAAGAATTCCACTGACTAATAAACTTTACTTCTGGGGTCTGGTGCAAAAACATTGCTGGGGCTTTATAGTTGTGCTCATAGAACACTGCTGTTGGAGCTCCACACAGGAAGAAGGTGAGGCTGGGTCTGGTTGGTCCCTTTAAAGACACCAAACCATATGCTACTTATGGTAAATGCATAAAAATTATGCTCAAAGGTCTCCTACTAGCATGTTTTCTGTGTGGAGAGCATGTTGAAATCCTCTGAGAGGGAACATTTCATTCTCAAATAAACAACAGAATTCTTCCTGTTGGAACTTTGTAGTTCCCATTGTGGCCCAATGTGGTTAGAAGGTATCTAATTATATGATAATTAATGGAAACATAGGCCGCAGAATCAGATAGCGGCAAGTCATTTCCTTTTTCCATTTTCACATGTGTGTGAATTTTAACATACATATATGACCATAAAGAACTAAGGCAAGTTAAAATGTTTCAGTAAACAGGTGTCGGAAATTATACATTAAATGAAGTATAAATAAACTTGTTCAATAGTTCTGGATAATGCCTGCTTTTGGATATTTTAAAACCAAGCAAATTTCTTATAGTGGCAACTAAATGGTTTTAATAGACTTATTATCAAGTACATTTTATCCATTGACTATACTTTTCTAATTGAGTTCTTATACATGAAAGTACATATTTGTAATGTTGATTATGCTATCCCGGTAATGATTGTATTAAGATAAATTAACTATTTATAAAAATGATATTGGACTCATTGAAGTCAGAAGATGTGATTTTTATGCCCTGCTTTGTCAAGTCACAGGACTAAGCTGGATCTCAGGTTACTCATTTATAAATGAGGAGATTGGCATAGTTGATATTTAAGCCTCTCCATTAAGCAATATATTGTGTGTTCACCTGGTCCACCGTACTAGGTATTTGGAATGAGAAGATAAAATTAGAAAGAAACATTATACTTTATGAATCTTTCTCAGACTCTAAAATAGTATATTATAATACTTGTTAATGAATCTCCATTTTACTGCATTGTGATTTCTTTATTATCCTATGAAGTTAATTAAAAGCAATGCAAAGAATTCATTACTTTTTTTTACTTTAATGAAAGTGGTACTGAATATAGAAAGCAGAGATTTAGAGGATAGATTTGCAGCTAAGAAAACCATTAACTCATTTTCCTCTTCTCCCTCTTTATCGTTATTCAATGAGTGTGCCTCCAAAATTAGATTTGATTGAAAATCTCTTTATCTGTTGTGTGACCTTGGAGGAAATTCTTTTACTTTTCATGCTCAGTTTTCTCGTCTATAAATAGGGGAGTATAATAGAGCTTGAGGAGCATCTAGGGCAGGTGAAATAAGACATTGTTTTGAAAAGCAGTTGGCTTGAAACTGTGCACTAGGCTCCTGGAAAATAGTGTTCATCAAAATTGTAATAGTCAAGTTTCCTTTTCTTCATCCCTCTATTGGCTCTGACCTTATTCATTTTCTTTTGCTTGGTCTCCTCAGCTCTGATCTTCTGTATTTCAATCTATTTTCACATAAACATCAGAGATACGAATATTATTATATCACATATTTTCTTAAAACCTTCCATGCCTTTCATTACATGGTTGAAACCTCTGTCCCTATGCTCATTTCCAGAAACTCCCCACCCAGGCCTTATGGTCAACAGCCCTGTACTCCTTAGCAGGCTGTTTGTCAAGCATTGCTCCTCCTCTATTTTGCCTTTATGTTCACGTTTCCCAATTTGTCTGCATCTTGTCTTCCCTTCTCCAAATAAAGATCAACTACTGCACAATGTAGTAAAATAGAAATATTTTAGTATAATACCTTTGTATGCCACAAGATTTGTTGGAATAAATGTGTGTGACTACCCTGTTTGATTTTGTCTTCTGAAGACATAAATAAAACAAAATCAAACAGGGTAGTCACACACATTTACTCATAGTTAACATTCAGGGCTTGTTGTTTGGAGGTATTTGGGGAGATATTTGATAAGAAAATTCAATGTGATCAATAATCTCAAAAGCTCTAAGCATTCTAAAATTTTATTCTGGAAACAGCTAGAAATAAGGTGCATAAACGATGTTGTCATGCTAATTGAACCTCTATGAAGTATTTTACTCTTCTGTTTGGAGCAAAGAAAGTTAAATCTTTGCTTTTCAAGGCCATTCACATTGATTTGTAAGTATGCATTCGTTTAGATGTGAGATCAACAATTAATACATTTTTGGCCACAGCTCTAAAATGTGATGGGAATATAAAATAATTTGTCTTACCTGTATTCCTCGTTCTCTGGGGGAAGGTGGGGGGAGGCCAACTATTTTCCAATTAGAGTAAACTTTGGAATCAATTTCTGTATTCCTTATACATTCCAGATTTTACTGCATTGGTGGTTAAATTGTTATATATTTTTTCAAATTTCCTACTGCTAAAACTTAAATTAAAAATCCATGTTGATGTTGACTGGATGGTACATATTTTCCAAATGTTCAAAGCAATAGTGATGAAGGGAGTGATGCAAAGCCGCAGTGGGTAAAAGGAGCAGACAGCTGTAAGCCAAGAGAACCAAAGGCACAGCTGTAAACCTGATTGCACCTTGCTTACAACACTCTGACCAGGCGGTCGGTCAGTAAGGCGTACAAGTAGAAACCACACATTCACATGCATTGCTGGGATTCACAAGAACACTGGAGCTTTTTGAGCAGTTCCCCAAATTTCGGTGTTGCCATGACAACCTCTGTATTCATCCTGAGGTGTGCACTGGTATCACATCTTGCCAATTGATAGGATCACATGATGACTCTGGGTAGCTATTTAAATTATCACCTTTTAAAATAGTGACAATTATAAAATTTTCACTTCACTGTGTATTAAGGTAGCAGGCAGGTCTCAGCAGAAGCAAAGTGATAATTTTTGTAATTATCTATCCACAAAGAAACATGTGACGTCTCACAACCAGGAGCTACTACATTCTTAGTTATAGGTAATAGAAAAATAAAAACTTTTCTCTTTTGAGTCCTTGAATTTTGCTTTAAATGTATGTGTGACTCATAATTTCTTTGACCAACAAATTAAGATGTGGTGTGGGGCTGGGCGCAGTGGCTCATGCCTGTAATCCCAGCACTTTGGTAGGCTTAGGTGGGCGGATCACAAGGTCAGGAGATCGAGACCATCCTGGTCAACATGGTGAAACCACATCTCTACTAAAAATATAAAAATTAGCTGGGCGTGGTGGTGCAGGCCTGTAGTCCCAGCTACTCGGCAGGCTGAGGCAGGGGAATCGCTTGAACCCGGGAGGTAGAGGTTGTAGTGAGCCGAGATTGGGCCGCTGCATTCCAGACTGGTGATAGAGTAAGACTTTGTTGCCCTGCCCCATCCCCTCCCCCAAAAAAAGATGTAGTGTGGGATGGCTTATATAAGTGACCTTAGAAGAGAACAAGAAAAGGTTTTCTCATAATGGAACCTAGGAATTTAGGTTAAAGGATTAATTGGAAAGAAAGGGAAAATGCTATGGGATATTTTCTTTTTCACATTTGAATGCTGATCACTCTCATGCTTTAACTATTTTTCCCTAATTCCTTCACAGAGAAATAAGGTATACTAATTTGTGGAGATAAAATGATGCTTTTACTTTTTATGATACTAGAAATTCTGCAGTCCAGACAGCAAACACATAATTTGTAATCTTTAAAGAAAAAACTCCAGATATTAGAGATGATAATATACTTATAGAGATGTAATACGTGTTGGTATATTTTAGAAGATTAGCTTATCATAGGATTAATATTTACTTCTTTTTAACAGGTACATGTTTCATTAAATTAATAGGTAAAGTGTTCCACTTTCCTAAGAAAAGAAAAATATTAGCTCTAAATAATATGTAACTATGCACAATATAATACATTAATTATTGAATAAATTATCTCAAACTAGAGAAAGTAAGGTATGACTGAAGCAAGTAATGTCTGCACATTTTAACAAATCTTATGTTGAGTATAGGTAATAACACATAGTTGAAGCTATGTCGTTCCATATTATTGTCATGAAAAGGTAGATTTTTTGCATAATTTTAGATAATAGTATTTTCAACATTTAGTGCTTTTCAACATAATGTCTAAAACACAGAAAGTATTCAATACATATTTGCTGAAAGATTGAGTTGGGGTCTCATTTTAATATACTAGATGGTCATTAACATAGTTACCATAGAATATTACATGTCTTGAAGTAAAGAATGGAGATAGTATAGATTTAAACTATTATATATTTTCAAACTGCTGTAGAAAAAATAGTGGAAACAGATGATCCTGAAGGGAAAGTGAAGAAGCTGCTTCTGGTGCAGGTTTGGAACTGACCTTGATCCATTTGGAGAAGTGGTTTAAGAGGATTGGGATGGGGAAAAGTAAGTCAAGCGAAATTACAAAGCATAAATTATCACCAAATCTGATCAGGAGGGCCCCTGTTTAGGGAGATCTTGGGGAAAGCAAGGTATCAGTTTAGGGATTAAGAACACTTGGGTCCAGCAAAGATGGGCACTACAGCTGGTTTACTGAAGTTTATTTTGCAATGAAAATAGTTAAGAGAAACTGTCAACAGCATTGAGAATGACCAGAACATGCCAAGGAGATGGCATTTCACAGCAGCACGTTTGTCGGGGCAGTAGGTCAACTTTCCCTCTCTCCAATGCAAAACTTCAAGTCAGAAGGACAATTAAAATTGTGAGGAAGAAGGCTCTAAACAGACACAATTGTAGCTTTTCTTTTCAACATGAGGAAGAAATTAGGAAAGAGTGAATTTCAAAGAATCGAACTGGAAACCTGACAGGCTACCCACTGATTCTTTTGTATGTAGGACTTGCTTCTGCTAACTAATGGTTAGGAAAATTGTAATATATTTAAAAACATTTTTTGTTTCTTTATTCAGCTGCAGTGAATTAAAGACTCCACTCAAATGGTCTTAAACAATGAAATATATTACTTCTACGGAAATTCTAATAAAAATGCCAACAAGATTTGATAAAGTGATTCTAAACTTTTAGACAAGAAATAGGTTACTAGTAGAATTCAGTCTCAAACCTAAAGGTTAATTACCTTTGGCCATATCCTCATCCCCAGACCCCTTGGGGAAGGTGTGTCATGATGTCTACACAACTTCTTATTCTTTTTTTCTTTTTATTCTCCAAATTCTTCTTTTTTTCCCCAGATGGTTCATCTCTATATTCCTTCTCACCGTTCCCACCTTGCCCCCCTCCGCCTTTTTAAGCCTTTTCTTTGGTTAAAGGCACTTTTAAAATTTAGTCATTGAGATTTCATAAGCTTTGTCCTGGGAGAACATTCCCTGGGAGAAATAGGTAAGGCTTGAATACAGAAGGACAGAAGAGAGACAGATGAAATGAACTGATCTGTACCAGAGAAGCAAAAGGCCAGCAGCAGGCTGAGAAAACAATACCTAGAAAAACCTAGGAGGTTCCAATAACCCATGGATTCTCAAGGGGCTTATCCATTGGAGGATATGAAATTGAGGCAGTTCTCTAGTAAAATATGCCAAGTGTGAACTATCCGTACGTGTGCACGAATCCCTGCTGTGGCTGAGATAATTTTCTTTGGCACAACAGATTTACTTTCCTTTCCTCTTGATAGTATTATTACTGACTCTATTCACAGCTTTGTTTCTAGTTCTGAATGCTCTAGCCTCCTGAACAGGACAGTCTTGTGCATACCCTCAACCATTTATTTCCCTCTTTCACCCACTATTGATGTTTTTTAACACTGAAAAGCATAATTTATTTGAATCATTCACAGCCTCTTAATGAGTTTATACAAGTCAAGATGTTTTGCTTAGTAGAAAAAAACACCCTTCTCTGTGACAATTGTCTTCAGAATTACAAGGGAATAAAAAAGTAGAAATCATGCTATTTGCTGTTTAGTTTCACTTCCAATATTACTTCTATTGGTAATAAAAGGAAATAACATATTTAACCCAACATCAAGTTTTTACTTCTTCTTATTAAAAATAGTTTTCACAGTAAGGCAAGGAGGTCTTAAGTGAGAGAGGAGAATTTATTGACCAGTGTTTTATTAACAATAAAACTTGTTTTGTTTTTCAGACACATAAAGTGACTTAGAGCAAGAGAAAAAAAGCCAGCCAAAAAGTAATTTTTTCTTGCTTTTGAGAGTGCTTCTGCACTTGCCTGATATCAAATCACTTTTCCTGATGAATAAGATCATGGTGCAAGACAGAAGGAAGAAAAAGTGTACTGTTGTTTCTGTAATCAAACCAATGGTCACAGTTTAACATGGGTGGGTACAATTAAGAATGTTACAATAAGGGAGGGGGGAAACAAACTCAATAAAGAAGATAAGAATATCTTGCTTTGCCAAGTAATAGTAAAACATTTAAAGATTGTGGTGGCCTATATATTTATCACTGTATCACAATTTGACCATATTTATAGTAGAACTATTTTCCTTTCTAAAGTTATGTTTCAGTGAGTCATGGATTCATTTTCTTATTGCTTCTCTGGATTTTTTATGCTCTGTCTTTGAGATCTGAGGTCCTCCAAAGCTTGCACTTCTAGGTAGTGATTAATTCTTTGGATTTTCTTAACTTCATCCCTCTGTCAAAATTCGGCCATAACATTTCACTCTGTCTCCTAAACATTCTCCGTGTCTCCTTGTGGCCACACTCATTGTGTCTACCTTATATAATACTATACCTTAGGATATCTTCAACAAGGAATGATATACGTTAATTACTCTACCATGAAGTCATTTCATTCTTGGCAGTTGACTGTCCTATAAGGCTGGAATTTTAGGATGTTTGTTAGGATGCCCTGAACAAATAAGTTTCAGTGAGGATAAAGGAGAGTCCTGCAACCTGCAAGGTAAATCTGTGAAAGTTGTGTAGAATTGAGGAACTTGGTAACCTAAAACAAACCCCATAAACACCATAAATTTACTTAAGGTTGGGCTCTCATATGATTACAGTATTGTATAGATGGCATTGACATCGACCAAGTATTTTGTATTGATACTGGTATAAGAAGAAATACATAAGTATACTTTACTTACATAATAAAAATATGACTTTCTGCTGAATAGGAAAAGATTCAGTCTCTATATCTGAATCTGTTTAAAAATGAAACATATTCTTGTATTTTAGGATATATTGATAAATAGTATCACTTGAAGGCCCTCTTAGTCTCAGTATTCTATATGGGGATTTTAAAAAGGTAGTAGATAAGGTGGAAATATATATAAAAAAGGCTTATCACAGTTTTTGTTAAGATCAAGAAAGCATCAAGCAGGAAAAGATGTAAAATTTGTAAGGCCCCAAAATGATTAAAATGCAACACTATATTAGAATTATTTGTAACTCCAATTCCTATGGTAGCCAAGATAATTGAAGTTGTAGTTGAGAATTTGGGTTTTTGCATCTGAATTTGTATACCAGCTCTGCCAGTTACCAACATTTTGAACTCAGAAAAGTCACACAATCCTGCTATACAGTCCAGTTGATTAAGGAGAATGGTAATATCCAGAGACCAAGAAGTCATCTTTCACTGAGTATGCAATTTATCTTCGAAGAGGTATAAATATTACATAAAGAGTGAACATTCTATCACTATGTAATTAGATGATGATATTTAAATAGAATAAGGGAATTGACAAGTAACTGCCTGAACCAAACTTGTTAAAGTTTCTTCTTTTCCATAGTGGAAAGAGGGGATTTCCCCCAGACTTGAGGACTGAAGAAGGCTGAGATTGCTCACTGGAATTTGCATTTCCTGAGTCCAGCTGCTACAGACAGGAAAGCACCCTTTTAGGTGGGGTTAATATGGTAAGATTGCATGATGGTAGTAGTTTTTCCAGTAAAGACTCTAACTTAGGCAGTGAATAGAGAAATCTTGGGGACCATTCAACCTTGGAGGTGTAGTCTTCAACTCAACACACCAGCTCATTACAAATAGCTGGTCACATGATGTATCTTTGGCCTCAGTGCATTACCAATCTTAGAATCCTAGCTCATTGAAAATAAACCTCTCAATGGAGCTTCCTTTAATACTGCCCTAGGGCTCTCTGATTTCCTTTCAGGAATCAGCAATACTATTTTCCTCCACTGGTAAATACTAGTAGGGGAGAACTCAGCACAATATCCCTCCTTGGGTTTACTTATTTCTGTGTTGGGGAATTACCTACATTGATTCACGTGACTCCTCTTTACATAGTACGCCAACCTCAGAGTTCCCAGAAATATATTCAATTTCACACTTTTACCAAATATCTTAATCACACTAAAATGGTACTGAGTTTTCTTTTGTTTTTAATTGCTTCCTTAATTCACATTTTGGTGTTCCCTTTGCAAAAGATCAAGATAAGCCCTGTTCATGTTGTAAAAGTACAAAGTATTAGTACCGATTAGCACATTCAAGCTGGTGCATGCATAGGTCTGTCACCATGAAGATAAGGAAAAAAAATTCTTTAGAAAGGGGCATGCGGTAGATGAAGTTTGAGTACCAGGACTTTTTGGACTGTGAATGTTCTCTATCACTGTGGTAGGAGTATGTGTAAGGCTCTGCTAGGTTGTTTTCAGGAACTCAACTATTCTTTGTTTAGTGGAAATTTTCTCTGAGGCCTGACAAGGCATTGATGAATATTGCTGCCTGCCAAGGAAGTTAGAAGTTTCAATTTCTTGGTGTACAGGTTTTCACCCACCTGTCCATCCTCCCTTTCCTTCTCTTCTCCTTTCCCTCCCTCCTCCTCTCCTCCTCCCCCTCAATGAATCTTTCAATGGGAAATTTGAGGAGTTATCTAGTCATTATTTAATCTCAAAATCTCATTCATAATTTTATTTTAATGGATGGTGTCAAAGTAAATGATCTCTGTAGGCTAAATTTACTTTACTGAAATGAGTTTGAGTGTGTAAACAAGTTGGTATCACTACTGAACTTAATTTAACATTTTAATTAGATGTCACTATTCCCAAGCCCAGAGTAATTGCCTTGTGATTTCAAGGCCTTTAAGCATATTTGCTTAAGTAGGCTATGACTAATGCTTCTTATTTTCCTGGAAAAATTATTCATAGCCATGATTTTAAAAAGATAAGTTTCTGTAACCTTTGTGTAAGGGACTTGGAGATGTGTGCCTGTGGCCTCTGTGCTCCACCGAGCACCGAGCTGATTGACTGATCTGGATGGCTATGTGGACATCTCCTTCCTTCACAGAGTTCCCTATTTGTTTCTTCTGAGAGTAAAGACCTTCTCCATTAGAGGAGTTCTGCTTTTTGATACCTCTAGAATGGAAAGCCTTTGGAAGTATGACGCTCTGGCTAAATAGATTTGCCATTTTTTTTAAAGTGTGTTTGTGTGTATGTGTGTGCGTAGGTTGGAGGTACATTTTTAAACTCAGATAATTGTCTGAGTTTAAATTGTAAATGTATTAGAATTTACTTGACATAGTAACTCTTTTCCCGTAGTTGTTTACTATTCTATGCCAATACTGATAAAGATCAGAAAAATTATGCCAGAATGGCTCAGTGTCATGTAAATTGTAAAAACAAAACTTTTAAATTTGAGCCAGAAAACATAACCTTTCCCTTGCTTTATTGTTTGTTTGTTTTAAACATGTATAGCTCCATTTGGATATGCTTGACTTTACTTTTTATAATATTACTGTCTTAAACTTCTCATCTGAATGATGTATCTATAATATGTAGTGAACTATCACTGGCCATACTTGGGTTTCTTAGTTGGCTGATATTCAGCATATCCAAGACATGTATGATCTCTGCTTACCATCTTGTCTTCTCTAGCATGCTTGCCTATGTGCCCCGTAAATTCACTAACACCCACACCTCACACTTTTGATCTTACTTCTGCATGTTTTTTATTTGTTTGATTTTTACTTTTGTGAGTGGCAATCTCATCCAGGAAAAGAAATGTGGTATTTCCCTGGTTCATCCTCACCCTCATCAACCAATTAACAATCAAATTCTTTCACTCAGCAACTGCAGTTCAAGGTATATGGTTCATTTATGAAGACAGATAGACCACGGTATGGGCCATACAAATATCTCAACAAATTTAAAAGGATTGAAATTATGCAAAATATCTTTTCTGGTCACTATGAAATCATATATATGTAAAATTAAAAATTACGTATATATACATACTTCTAAATATTTGGAAATTAAGCAGATTATTTCTAAAGAATCATGAGTAAAGTAATAAGTTACATGGAAAGCTAAAAATATTTAGACTAGATGATAATAAAAATATACATATTAAATTTTGGGATATAGCTAAAACAACTCATAGAGGAATATTTGTAATTTTTGATGCTTACATTACTGAATTTCATGAAAGTGTCTGTCTTATTCACTGGTCATTCAGGTATCTGAAACATAATAGGTGTTTAATAAATATTTATTTATGGAATCAACCTTCTTTATGTGTCACTTCTTACTGACACTTTATAACTCTTTATATTCATTCTTAGCCAACTTTTTCCTGTTTATTTTCCTTATAAAATGTGCAAAAGTTAGAAACTATGAAATTGGCTATCTCTTATTTTTGGGATTGACATTATATTTCCCAATCAAGAGAGAGATAATTTCTTTTCAAGTGTATTTCTTTTTGTTTGCCTCTACAGAAGCGTATTAATTTATTTTCAAATAATTATTAACGATTCCTGTTTAGCTTCATTTTTACGTTATCTACATATATTATTATGAAAAGGGTATTTAAGGCCAGGCGCAGTGGCTCACAACTGTAATCCCAGCACTTTGGGAGGCTGAGGCGGGTGGATCACAACGTCAGGAGATCGAGACCATCCTGGCTAACACGGTGAAACCCCGTCTCTACGAAAAATACAAAAAATTAGCTGGGTGTGGTGGCGGGCATCTGTAGTCCCAGCTACTCGGGAGGCTGAGGCAGGAGAATAGCGTGAACCTGGGAGGCGGAGCTTGCAGTGAGCCTGCAGTGAGCTGAGATCACACCACTGCACTCCAGCCTGGGCGACAGAGCGAGGCTCCGTCTCAAAAAATAAATAAGTAAATAAATAAATAAATAAATAAATAAATAAATAAATAAAATTAAAAAAAGTAAAAGAAAAGGATATTTAAGACACAGGTAACAAAATTAAGAGAATAGTAAATTTTTACTAGTTTACCACAGACATATAGTTGAATAAAAATATGTTTTATGATAGAACTATTCTTAGAAGAATGCATTGTATCAACGTAGATTCTATCTTCTATTAGAAAAGTGTGAATGGAGCCCTAGATCCTACTGTTTTTGGGTTAATGACATCATTCTTTTCAAGCAATAATACCTTGATGTTTGACATTGATTGACTGTAATTTGTGACTGCCAATTCTGTGTTCTTCTGTCATTGTCGTTCTCTGTAATTTTAGAGATAAAGTTTTACACACATAGTGATCTCAATAAATATTAATGCATAAATACTGAATTGGTATGATTTCAAATTGCTCAGCACCCTTTCCCATAGGAATAACTCCTGGATTATTTTCCCAACACCTAGAATAGACTTTGCTTTCCATTTAATAACTTTATGAAATAAATGAAAGTCCATAGCTTTTTCTTTAAACAAAAAAGGAAAAAAAGTTTAGTTTTAATATGGGTGCTGATAAAAACTTTGGGCCGGGCGCGGTGGCTCACACCTGTAATCCCAGCACTTTGGGAGGCCGAGGTGGGTGGATCACGAGGTCAGGAGATCGAGACCATCCTGGCTAACACGGTGAAACCCCGTCTCTACTAAAAATACAAAAATTAGCCGGGCGTGGTGGCAGGCGTCTGTAGTCCCAGCTACTCAGTAGGCTGAGGCAGGAGAATGGCGCGAACCCGGGAGACGGAGCTTGCAGTGGGCCGAGATCGCGCCACTACACTCCAGCCTGGGCGACAGAGCGAGAGACTCCGTCTCAAAAGAAAAAAAAAAACTTTTGAAGAACGAATTTCCCCAGTCTGTAGCTCTAGCTCTACGTAACTTTTCTAATGAAAAATATGTGAGGAAAGTTTACAAAGGTGGTCTTGCTACAAGAGTCATGGTTGTTGCCTGGAGAGAATTACCCTCTTCATGTTGAGAAATGTTGACATATGCTGCACAGGACAGTACTTAAAAATTAGACTCACTTTGACATTTTGACAAATAAACATGCTTGCTAATTTTTCAAAGCAGGCACAGATGACTGATTATTTCATCAAACACTTAATCTAAGATCATAAGTGGTGCCAAGCCAAAATTAATCAGCAATTTAAATGACTGACAGGTTGTTTAAAGTCTGAATCTCTGCCATACAACTTAGTGCTCTGGGATTAGTCTCCAAAGGCAAAGAGGGTAGAGAAAGAAAATATCATTTATTTTAAATATATTTCATTAGTTTGACACAAATAGAATATCTGTTGTATAAAGCATTTTTAGAAAAACCAAAAAGGGCAAGTTGGATTATTAATGGGTGTGGATTATTTAAAAACAAATATTATTTTTTAATAAATCATATACTAGATTAGCATTCCAAAACTGAGAATCTGAAATGCTGCAAAATCCAAAATTTTTTGAGCATCAGCATAATGTCCAGAGAAAATACTGCTTGCTTTTGTTCAACCAGTGAGTACATATAATGCAAAAATTCCAAAATCTGAAAACATCTGAAATCTAAAACATTTCTGTTCCCATACATTTTGGATAAGGGGTACTCAGGCTATATTTACAGAGTAAAGTACATCAAAAGAAAAGAAAAATAGGAACAAGACAAACCACTATTTATAGTTCGATTCACTTTTTCAATCTTTTATTCTATTTAATTTTCTTTTGTTCCTTCTATATTTGAACACCATTTTCTCCAAATAAAAAATTGGAGACATATTCTATGTAATATTTTACAAAGTTTTTTGGCTTCTAATTAGCAATTTATTTTGGATATCTTTCTTCGTACTGCATATAACTCTGATCCTTTGTACTGTTATGGTATAGAGGCGTTTCATTAATTTTAAATCCAGCTTCTTCTTGTTACGACTATGGTACAATAAATACTTGTGCATGTGAGTGCAATGGTTTTACCCACTACAGTTAGAATTTGAGGTTGGATAATCCAAAGATAGTTAAATTGAAGAATTATAAGAATATAGCATAAAGACACTACTTTGTAAATGCAAAGTCACTTAACGTATTGGGCCAACACTAATCAAATTCCTATGCCATCTTCTTTTGCATAAGCCACTGGTTTTTTGCATTCAGTTTGACTTTTGTAAGAAATTTCCTGAAAATGTGCACATTTAGAAATTATTGCAGAATAATCTCAGTGTTTTTTTTATTTTGCTATATTTTATGTTCATTTTGACAGTACATTTCAGGGACTTGAGTTTTTGAGGTCTCCCCTAAACTTTCAGAAAGTTGTTTTTGACAGAAACACTTGTCTTTTTTATTGGTCTATACAATGTAACTGCCCAACAGGTTCTTGCTGCACACTGCACAAAGACCATGGCATTGCAGTAAATAAATAATTTAATAGACACGAGGCTGGCTACACAACATGGGAGAAGGAGTTATTACTCAAATCAATCTCATTGAAGGCTTGCAGGTTAGGGGTTTTTCAAAGGTAGTTTGTGGAACGGGGTGGGGATGGCTAGACAATGGATGCTTGTTGCTGATTGGTTGGGGGGTGCAATCATAGGAATATGGGAAATGATTCTCCTTTGCTCTGAATCACTTCTGGGTGGGGCCTCAGAAGTAGCAGGTTGGTCCAGGTAGAGTCATCATATGTGTCAGGCATGCAAAAATCTGAAAAGATATCTCAAAAGCCAATTTTAAGTTCTGTAATAGTGATGTATTCTGCAGGAGTAATTAGGGAAGTAGCGTATCTTGTGACCTCTGGAATGATGGCTGGCAATCCTTCTTCCCTTCCTTCCTTCCTTCCTCCCTCCCTTCTTCCCTCCCTCCCTCCCTCCCTTCCTCCCTTCCTTCCTTCCTTCCTTCCTTCTTTCCCATTTTTTCTCCTCAATCATTGCTGCATTCCCCTGCCTCCTACTTTTCCTCCACCTCTTGGTCCTACCCCTTCTCTTCCTCTTTCTCTTTTTCTTCAAGATTTCCTTGGCTAAAATCTGTATTAGTCAGGGTTCTCTAGAGGGACAGAACCAATGGGATATATGTATATATAAAAGGGAGTTTATTAGAGAGAATTGGCTAACACAATCATAAGGTGAAGTCCCACATTAGGCTGTCTGCAAGCTGAGGAAGAAAGAAGCTGGTAGTGGCATAGTCCAAGTCCAAAAGACTTGTAAGCAGGGAAGCCGACAGGGCAGCTTTCAGTCTGTGGGCAAAGGTCCGAGAGCCCTTGACAAACCACTGGTGTAAGTCCAAGAGTTCAAAGTTAGAAGAACCTGGAGTCTGACGTCCAAGGGCAGGAAGGAAGCAGCCAGTACAGGAGAAAGATGAAAGCCAGAAGACTCAGCAAGCCAGCTCATTCCATCTTCTTCTGTGTGCTTTGTTCTAGCAGTGCTAGCAGTTGATTGGATGGTGCCCACCCACATTGAGAGTTGGTCTCCCTCTCCTAGTCCACTGACTCAAATGTCAGTCTTCTCTGACAAAATCCTAACAGATACACTGATAAACAATACATTTCCGGCTATCTAGGCATCGTTCAATCCAATGAAGTTGACATCTAATATTAACCATCTCAGCTATTCTTGGGAATTTTATATTTCTATGAAATTTTCTGATAAGCTTTCCATAAATAATGTGAAATTTTAACTAAAATTGCATTAAATTCGTAGATTATTTTGTGAAGAATTGCCATTGATATGGGTTGGCTGTATCCTCACTCAAATCTCATTTTGAATTGTATTCCCATAATTCCCATGTGTTGTGGGAGGGACCCTGTGGGAGATAATTGAATCATGGGGGTGGTTTTTCTCATACTGTTCTCCTGGCCATGAATAAGTCTCATGAGATCTGATGGTTTGATAATGGGAAATCTGAAGTCCGTTTTGCTCAGCTCTCATTCTCTCTTTTGCCTCCATCATGTAAGAAGTACCTTTTGCCTTCCACCATGATTGTGAGGCCTCTCTAGCCTGTAAGTCCATTAAATCTCTTTCTTTTGTAAATTGCCCAGTCCCAGGTATGTCTTTATCACCAGAGTGAAAGCAGACTAATACAGTAAACTGGTACCAGTACAGTGGGGTGCTGCTGAAAAGATACCCAAAAATGTGGAAACAACTTTGGAACTGGGTAACAGACAGAGATTGGAACAGTTTGGAGGGCTCAGAAGATGATGGGAAAATGTGGGAAAGTTTGGAACTTCCTAGAGGCTTGTTGAATGGCCTTGACCAAAATGCTGATAGTGATATGAACAATAAGGTCAAGGCTGAGGTCATCTCAGATGGAGATGAGGAACTTGTTGGGAACTGGAGCAAATATGACACTTGTTATGTTTTAGCAAAGAGACTGCTGGCATTTTGCCCCTGCCAGATTTCTGGAAGTTGAATTTGAGAGAGATGATTTAGGGTATGCAGTAGAAGAAAGTTCTAAGCACCAAAGGATTCAAGATGTGACTTGGGTGCTGTTAAAAGCATTCAGGTTTATAAAGGAAGCAGAGTATAAAAGTTTGGAAAATTTGCAGTCTGACAACACAATAGAAAAGAAAATACCATTTTCTGAGCAGAAATTCAAGCTAGCAGCAGAAATTTGCATAAGTAACAAGAAGCTGAATGTTAATCCCCAAGACAATGGGGAAAAAGTCTCCAGGACATATTAGAGGTCTTCATTGCAGCCCTTCCCATCACAGGCCTGGAAAATAAGAGGGAAAAGTCATTTCCTGGACCTGGCCCAGGGTCCCTGTGCTATGTGCAGTACAGGGACCTGATGCCTTTATCCCAGCCACTCCAGTCTAAAAGTGGCCAAGGTATAGCTGGGGCCATGATGTCAGAGGGTTCAAGCACCAAGCCTTGCAGCTTCCATATGATGTTGAGCCTGCAGGTACACAGAAGTCAAGAATTGAGGTTTGGGAACCTCCGCCTAGATTTCGGAGGATGTATGGAAATGCCTGGATGTTCAGGCAGAAGTTTGCCACAGGGGCAGGCCTCTCATGGAGAATGTGTGCTAGGGCAGTGCAGAAGGGAAATGTGGGGTCAGAGCCCCCACACAGAGTCTCTACTGGGGCACTGCCTAGTGGAGCTGTGAGAAGAGGGCCACCATCCTCTAGTCTCCAGAATGGTAGATCCACTGACAGCTTGGATTGTGTGCCTGGAAAAGCTGCAGACACTCAACACCAGCCTGTGAAAGCAGCCAGGAGGGAGGCTATACCCTGTAAAGCCACAGAGGCAGAGCTGCCCAGACCATGGGAGCCCACCTCTTGCATGAGTGTGACCTGAATGTGAGACATGGAGTCGAAGAAGATCATTTTGGAACATTAAGATTTGACTGCCCCGCTGGTTTTTGGACTTGCATGAGGCCTGTAGTCCCTTTGTCTTGGCCAATTTCTCCCATTTGGAACTGGTGTGTTTACCCAATGCCTGTACCCCCATTGTATCTAGGAAGTAACTAACTTGCTTTTGATTTTACAGCTCATAGGCAGAAGGGACTTGCCTTGTTCAGATGAGACTTTGGATTGTGGACTTTTAAGTTAATGCTGAAATGAGTTAAGACTTTGGGGGACTGTTGGAAAGGCATGATTGGTTTTGAAATGTGAGGACATGAGATCTGGGGGAGGCCAAGGTCAGAATCATATGGTTTGGCTGTGTCCCCACCCAAATAACATCTTGAATTGTACGCCCATAATTCTCACGTATTGTGGGATGGACCCATAGGGAGATAATTGAATCATGTGGGAGGATTCTCCCATACTGTTCTCCTGCTAGTGAATACATCTCATGAGATCTGATGATTTGGTAGGGGGAAGCCTGTTTCACTTGGCTCTCATTCTTTCTCTTGCTGCTGCCATGGAAAAAGTGCCTTTTGCCTTCTGCCATGATTGTGAGGCCTCCCTAGCCACGTGGAACTGTGAGTCCATTAAACCTCTTTCTTTTGTAAATTGCCCAGTCTCAGGTATGTCTTTATCAGCAGCGTGAAAAGAAACTAATACAGCCATCTTTACCTTATGAAATGTTTTTATACAGGAACCTGGCTACTGTGTCAAGAATAGAGTCTATGGGTGTATGGTGATGAGGGTGTGGAGGGTGGCAAAAATATAGTCATACATATCAGTTAAGAGGCTACTAAAGTAATGTCGACAGGACTGATACTGGCCACTCACATCAGGCTAGTGGCAACAGAGGTGATAAGTGGTCCATTTTAGATATGTTTTTTAAAATAATCAAAAAGATTTCCTGATTAATTTGATGTGATATTTGAGAAAAATAAAAGAGTAAAGAATTGTTTCAGTGTTTTTGGATGGAACAACAGGAAGGATGATGTTTCATCAATTAAATAGAGAACACTGTGGGCAGAACAGATTCTGGGGAGAAATATCAAGAGTTAAGTTTGAAGCATGTTCAATTTGAGATGTCAGTGAAAGAAGGTGGAAAGAGGTCTGAGCCAGAAATAGAAATGTAACTGAACTCAAGTCTAGCTGCTCATCACTGGAAAGCCAAAATACAAGAAGTGAAGTGTGGTGAAGGGAAAGCAACATTATTCAAATGCTGGAAGTTGGGAAATGGCTGGGCTCATGCCTCCAAAAGCCATTTCAAAACTGTAGGTAAGCGAGTGAGTTTCAGAAGAGAAACTTGGCATCAGAGGTATGCAGGTGTGGAGAAGGGTACAGGGTCTCTGTGTCTGGTTCTGATGGCAATTGTCCACCTGGAATGTGGGCTGGCACCATCTTGACAATGGCCAGGTTGTAGATTAATTGCTATGGGTAACCCTTAGATGGGCAGAATTCTGCTGCTGGCTCTTCCTGCCTGTTTTATTTCAAGATTAGCTCCTGGAATGTCTAAGCAAGCACGTAATTAGATATGTGAATGCAGTGCAAGGGAGTGCCTGGTGAGAAAGGAGAGAAACAGTTTCAAAGTACATTTGAAGGCTAAGATTAGAGAGAAGGAAAAATAATTTTTAAAATGCATTTTAAAGTCAAGCCACTCAATTACAACTCCCCACTGTCAACTTCCATTTTATTTCTTTAGAAGGTGGGTAATGTATTCAATCTAGCTACTTCCTCCTGGATGGAGATATTCAGGGAATGTTACCAGTCTACGTGGATTTGAAAATATTCCTGAATACCTGGACTTATAGGAGAGATCTGTTGGAGGGCTCAAGAGCCCTCACATTCATACAGAATGTATGGCAATATATAATCCCCAGCAAAGAAGCACACCTATTCCTAAAATCATCGCTAGAATTATGAGCAGCTTTTTCCACCAAGAAGTTCCTGGCCCAAACAAATAAGATAGCCATTGGTCTAGTGACATCATAAGGTCAGACATAGCATTAATCTGTTTGTGCATATCCTTGAAGGACAGAAATGTTCCCTTACTTACCTGGAATATATACACAATATTCAGTTTTAATAATGGCACAAGACACAAGTTCCCCTTTGTGCAGCAAAGATATCCAAAGCCATGCAGTTCTTCAGAACAGCTTCTTGCATGTAGGTCATCCCAGAGTTTACTAAGGAGATACTTTGGAGGCTGTCATTGAGAACCCACTGGGTATAGTTTGCAAGGGTTTCTACATATTGGATGACATCTTCAATCTTTGCTAATGGCATAAGGATTGAAGCCAAATAGTCATACCAGTGAAAAATGGATCTGGTCTGTGTCTTAATTAGGTGTGGGGGATTAGCAAGTTTCTGAGTATACTTTCTCCATTGCCGTGGCACCCATGGGAAACCTGAAGTACATTGTCCTAGTCATTTCAACGGCAAGCAAGATGAGAGATTAGAGCCACGCAGCCATTCAGTGCCATTGGAATAATACCAGTTTAAGCTGGAACACTGAGACCAATCTGTGGCAAACAAATCTGTGGCTTGCAAAACTGTGGTATGCTGACAGTGTTCTTGGGAAATCAAGCTCATTGTTCAAATAAGATTGGGTGATGAGTCACAGGTGCCATTTTGATGCTTCCAGTATAGAGGAGCTACTTGACTCAACTGCCCTGCAGTTGATGTCAACCAAATGAAACCATCCCAAATATGAAGAAAACTTCCTTACAGTGAGAATTGCTAGATTTTATCTTAGGACTTAGTTGCAGGTTGGTTATAGCTATTCACATATTCTTATGTGATATTCATTGAGAAAGGCTACCCATGTCTGGAATCACTGAGAGTTTTATTAATTGGCCAATTGATCACATTGCTCCTGGTTGTGTAAGCCATCACACCACCCTATTGTTTAAAAATTTTTGTTTTTTGAGTCAGGATCTCACTCTGTCACCTAGGCTGAAGTGCCGTAGTGTGACTATAGCTCACTGAAACCTCAGCCTCCTTGGCTCAGGGAGCCTTAGGCTCCTGCCTTAGGTTCCTGCCTTAGGTTCCTGAGTAGCTGGGACAACAGCTGGCATGCACCACCTTGCCTGGCTAATTTTTAAATTTTTTTTGTAGAGACAGGGCCTTGCCATGTTGTGTAGGCTGCACTTGAACTCTGGAGCTCAAGCAGTTTTCCCATCTTGTCCTCCGAAAATGTTAGGATTATAAGCGTGAGCTACAGTGCCCGGCATATTGTTTCAGAATTTTAGTGAATGTTTTCAGATACTGCCAGTCATTTCCCTGCATAGGTAAAACCTACTAAAGCAGGCCAGAGGTGTTGGAAAAGGGTTATTGACCACAGATTCAGCAAATTTTCTTGTTGTAAACTGTGCATAGTGCTGTGCCTACTACAGCAAAAAATTATTAGTTTTAGTGAGCACAAAAAACATACTTATTATGATAAAAACTAATAAGAGCTTTATATTATGAGAGCAAAGAAAGAAGTTTCTACTTATTGTCAAGATTCTTTTAAAGAAACAATTTAGGTCTCTTTCTGATTCATAGGTCCAGGCAGGTTGGTTATCTGAGGTGGAGAAGGGGCAGCCTTCACCTGAGTATGATATATCCATGGCTTAACGCCAGACAGGTTCACTAATGAGTGGGTGGTTAGCAGTTCATTGATATCCTGTCCACTTTTCAGCAGCTGTTGGTCTTGTCCTTTGTTTTCCCAAGACTTCAGCAGCACTTTATCTGTTGGGTAGAAAGGGTGAAGAGGCTTGTCTGTGGGATATGTGGACCTGGGAAGGGAAAACTGATGCATAGTTAGTGATGTCTGCCCTAATTGTTGTTTATGTTGTTTCATTCTTGGTTCACTTACTAGACTAAAGGTGGGATTCCCAGGGAGGAGTTTTGGAAGGATCACCTATAAATAATTTTTAAAGAGGTTAACCCTAGACTGCTTCAGGGCACTACTCTGATAAAGGCAATGGGTATGACCCTTTCCCAACTTAAATCCATTTCCTGATGGAGATTAGCCACTATCTTTTTCAAAGTTTGGTTTATTTTTTCTGTCTTTCCTATTGACTACGACTCCATCATGAATGCAATTTCCATTTCATCTGTAATGCTTGACTTATCTTCCCGGTAACCTCAGAAACAAAAGAAGAACCACTGTCACTTTGTACAGAGCAAGGAAGTGTAAAATGAGGAGTTTTTTCATTTAGCAAACCTTTTGCTACTTCTGTGGCCTTTACAGACTCAGTGGGAGTATACTTCAATCTATCCTGAGAACATGTCTACAAACACTAAGTAGAAATTTATAGTTTTCACTTGCTCTGGGCCTCTGTGTGAAGTCAACCTGCCAGTCTTCATATGGACTCAGCCTTTGGTGTTGTGCTCCTTTCTTGGGTGGACTATGTTCAGTTTTGGGATTACTTTTTGCACACAGGTAGAATCCTTGTGTGATTTTCTGGATGGTTCTCCAAATGTGTGGCCCTCTGAGGTAGGGCCGTATTAAGTCAACTAGGGCATCCCTTCCATAGTGGGTTCCTTCATGTAAATGTTTGAGAATTGAACAAACCAAAATCTCGGGAGCCAAATGATCCCATGAGTGTAGTCTTCCAAGGTGAACTAGGGTCTGCATTAGTTAACCCTCAGTCGTGGGCACACTCTTCATCCTCCTCAGTGAAGTGAGGCTCGAGTCTGGTAAGTCCAAAGAGGTATGACAGCCCTCAAGCACCTGTGCTTCCCAGGCAGCCAAATTTGTTTCTTTGTTGGCTGCTTGGTTCCCTTTTTGATGCCCTGGGCATTGCGTTATGGTGACCTGAGCAGGTGGAGTGACTACTTTCAGCAGGGCAAGGATTTCCACTGGATGCCTAATGTTCTTATTTCCTGAGGCCAAGAGGACTTGTTCTTTCCAAATAGCCCCATGGGCATATACCACCATAAAGACATATTTGGAGCCAATGTAAGTGTTTACTCACTTCCCCTGGGACAATTCTAAAGCTCTGGTGAGTACGATCAGCTTAGCTTTTTGTGCTGTAGTGCTAGCAGGAAGGACACGAGCCTCTATTACCTTACCTGTGGTCACCATCACATACCTGGCTTGGTGTCTATCTTCTATGAAGCTGCTTCCACCAGTGTAGAGCTCCCAGTCTGGGGTGATCATCAATTGATCTGATAGGTTCACCTCTCAGAGTAAGCCACATTAAGGATTTCTAGACAATTGTGTTTCAATTCTTGATCAGGATCAGTGGCTGGAAGCAAGATGGCTGAGTTTAAGGCTGTGGTGGTTTATAAGGTGACATTTAGGTCATCCAGAAGATGACCTAATTTATTTACCCATTTCCTCTGCAGTAGGCCAGTAGCCTCACTTCTTTTCTAGCAAAGTTAGCACCTGATGAGGCACAAATATGGTGATGGACTGTCCTAGGGTAAACTTTTCTGCTTCCTGCAGAATTTTACAGGTGGCAGCCACTGCCCAGAGATAAGGGACCCATTCTTGAGTCATTTGATCCAATTGTTTAGAAAAATGTGCTCTAGGTTGTGAGGTGTCCCCCAACATTTGGAATAGCATTCCTAGACCTATATTCTGCTTTTCATTTACATAAAGCTTGAATGGCTTCTGGGGATTTGGCAATCCCAGATCCAGGGCTGACACTAGAGTTTCTTTAACAGTGTTGAATGTCTATTGACATTCCACTATCCAGTGCAGGGTTTTCAAGTCTAATCTTTTCAGGGCTTCATAGAGGGGCTTAGCCACAAGTCTGAAGCTGGGGATCAAAATTTGGCAAAAGCCTGACATACCCAAGAATCCCCACAATTGCCTCCTGTTTTCAGGGGCCTTTATGGCTGCTATTGCCTGGTTTCCTGTCTGAAATCAGGCTTCTTTTTCCCTGTTTTAATGGAAACCCTAGGTATGTCACTTTTTGTTTACAGATTTGGGCCTTTTGAGGAGACACTTTATATCTGCATTGTGCCGGGTGGTTTAAAACCAAGATGGTGTTGGCCAGGCATTTATCATAGCTTGAGCTTGCTAGCAGCAAGCCATCTATATACTGTAGCAGAACTTCCTCATCTAATTGCAAATTTTTTAAGTCTCTTGCCAGTATTTCACTAAAAAGGGTGGGCAAGTTTTTAAAACCTTGAAGTAACACCATCCAACAGTGCTGAAAAGTTGCTTTTGTTTCTGGGTCTTGTCATTTAAAGATAAATAGCTGTTGGGCCTTTTCTTCAAATGGGATGCAAAGAAGGCATCCTTTAAGTTCAATTCTGAAAACCATCCACAGTTTCTGGGAATGGCAGTCAATGGGGTGTATGTATTAGGTGCAGTCAGATGAATATACTGGACAATTTCATTAATAGCTCTTAAATTCTGTATAAAAGGGTTTTCATTCAAGTGGAGATTTTTCATAGGCAGGATAGGAGTGTTATATGGAGATCTGCAGGGGTGAATCAGCCCATTTTTAAATAAATTTTTGCAATACAGGCTGAATCTCATCAAAGGCTTCTCATTTTAATGGATTTTTTTTTCCAAGGTATTTTGACTCCTTCTTTTATTTCTATATGTACAGGCAGCACATTCTTAGTTTGGCCAGGAGTTTTGTCTGCCCATACGCAGTTACTCACTCATTTGTTGCTTTCCAGAGGAATGGTTTCTTCTCTTTGTTGGGATTAGTGAGTAGTATCTGCAGCTGCAATGCTTGTTTCCATGGGACCTGTAGGTGTAACTGCTGCTTTTCTGGGGAAAAAGTCACTTAAGAATTTAATTTACAAAGCAAGTTTCATTCCAGCAATGGGATAGGGGATTCTAGCATAGAAAGGCAGCTGTGCCTCAGCTGCAAATCCCCCAGTTCGCATTCTAATGGTTGTAAGAAAACCTTTTGCTGTATTCTACTTGCAACCCCCATCACGAGTACTGTCGCTTTTGTGCTTTTTCCTTCTGGGGTGTTTAAAACTGAATAATATGTGTCCATATCAACAAGAAAATCAATCAGCTTGTGCCCCACTGTTGTTGTACCCAGGGATCTTTTGGGGAAATTTTAACTGGCTCTGAAAGATTTAGAGGCACTGTCATTAACTATTGGAAGCATAGTACTGTTCTACCATCTACTTCAAACTTCATTCTTAGCAACCCCTTCTTTTGTCTTTTCTTTAGTTTAGGGGCAGTCAGATCTCCAGGGGCCTCCTTCCTTAAAATAGGTACATTAGTTGCTACCAAAGGCCATGCTCTGACCACCTCATCTCCCCTCTTTTGGCTGGCATGAGTTTTTCTCCAAAGTTTTCAAACATATTGTGGCTGGCTTTAGCCTTTTAGTTTCCCTGGCATCGTGTACCCTGAAGGCAATATCAAGCAGCTAGGAGAGTGATATGGCTTGGATGTCCCCTCCAAATCTCATATAGAGATGTAATCCACAGTGTTGGAAGTGGGGCCTATTGGAAGGTGCTTGGGTCATGGGAGCAAATCCTTCATGGCTTGGTGCTGTCCTTGTGGTAGAGAATGAGCTCTCACATAATTTGGTTGTTTAAAGTGTGTGGCACTTACTACCTCTCTCTTGCTCCTGCTTTCACTGTGTTGATGTGCCTGCTGCTGCTTCACCTTGTGCCATGAGTAAAAGCTCCCTGAGGCCTCCCCAGAAGCCAAGCAGATTCCAGGGCCATGCTCTTACAGCCTACAGAAGCACGAGCCAATTAAACCTCTTTTCTTTATAAATTACCCAGTCTCAGGTATTCCTTCATAGCAATGCAAGAGCAACCTAATGCAGAGGGTTTATTCCAAGTGTCCTGTCTTGTTTCCCTAGTTTCTTCTTTATGACAGAGGCACTCTGTTGAATGAAAGTCATGTTTATCATTCTCAAATTTTTGGGAGCCTCTTAGTTTATATCTGTATATAATATCTGTATATTTACTGGAAGCTTTATAAATGAGCTGTAATAAATTAGATGGGTCTTCATTTTTCTTTTGGATAGCGGCCTGAATTTTACTCAGATTCTTCTGTTTTGACACCTCCTTTTTAAGTCCTTCCAGGATATATGTCTTATAATGATCCAGCTGGGCCATATCCCCATTTTTGGGGTCCCAATTGAGACCCACAAATGGAGTTGTCCATGTGGGGCTGGGAATTCTGTTGGAATTTTTCTGATGTAGGTGCTGAGCCTCCTCATTTACCTTATCTATCACCAGCCTTCTCTCATCCACAGTCAAAAGCATGTTTAACAGGGCCTGTAAAAGGGGCTGGTGGGTAGCAAAGATACAGGCAAAGAGATAAGTTATTTTCTGTGGGCCATCTCTAAAGGGTGGATTGGAGCTTTTCCAATTTAGCAAGTCAGAGGCAGAGAACAGGCTGTAAGTCCAGTAATATCCAGCAGCCTGCCCCATTGTTTTATTCCACCAATGAGTGGTTGGGTGGGTATTCTTTCATTGGATATTGCCCCGCCCTAGTAACAGTAAGGCCCATTGGGTGCCCTGTCAGGTCTTGGAGGGGAAGAACATTCCAATTCCTTCATTCTATTGAGGTAGGGCAGTTGCCCCTCCTTCCTACTCCAGGGCCTCCAGTGGTGGCACTGAGGCAGCTTAGGCTAGAGTGGCTGCTTAAGTGGCTTGGGCTGGAGGAAGGGGATTGAAAGCATTTAAAAGGCCCATCTCCTCACCATCCTTTTCTTCCTGATTTCTGTGTTTGGCTTGAAAAGGGCTTTCTTCTCGTCTCTTTGTATAGCTAGCAATCTGCTCTCACCTCTCATGACATGAGTCCTGGTTATGCAATAACATGAAAGCCTGGACATAAGGTATTTCTTCCCATTTCTCAAACCTCTGACAGAACAACTCCAAATGTAATAGGGTACAATATTGAAGTCTTCAGTTCAGAGGCCAATATGCATCATCATCTAGCCTATACAGAGGCCAGATGGTATTATAATAAGAAATCATTTTCTTTCTAGTCATAGGCTTATTTTTACAGGCCTTCCAATGGGCCAGGATATGCCCTGGGGGGGTTTCAGTTGGAGTGGAAATGTTGCCACGAATTTTGTCTCTATAATGAGTTCCTCCTCAATCAAAGGCCCAGGGGCTGGATGAACTCCCCTAGTCTGGAACTCCTTGTGTATATAATGCCATTCGCAATCTCAGTGGGCATGCTTGTATAAGCTTTGCCACATGGCCACAACAGCCAAAGACTTCAAAGACAGAGTTCCTTAAGTAGGCCAGGGGTTAGCAATGGTCTGCACAGCCTTTCCTAATAATTCAGTCTTATACCAGGTCCAAGTCCTACTGACCTGGCAATCCCAGTGAAATGAGACAGAGTGACAACAGATAAGGTGGCAAATTAAGCAAACAAAAAGAAAATGGGTTAGAGGGAGGATCATGCAGGGACTGGCCCCAGGTGCTATGGATCCTGTTTTCTTACCTAAAGTCACACAGGGAGCAACCAGCAGGATTCCAGGCCCATCTAGATTGACTGCAGGAAAGCTCACACATTTCCTCTTCCTCTCCCACCAGCTGTAACACAAGTGCGGGGAATACTTTGAAGTCCTAAAGAGGGTAACAAAATCAGGAGCCAGGAAGGTGAGACCTGTTCTTCTCCTAACAAGGAGAGGCATGACCTACCTTGCTGCTTTCAGAAAATCAGGCTCATATTTTCTGGTGGGACCTGAACCTGCAGATGGAATAAAGACCATACCAATCACTTTTACAAAGAGAAATAGAAACAGACATAAATCCAAATGCAGACACAAACACAATTGAATTCAAATAGAGTACTCCTAAACCAATTCCCACAAACGGAAAAATTGAGAGAGAAGTTCTAAAATCTTGTCTCAAGCCCAAGAGGCATGACAGATGACTCATGCAAAGTCCAAGTGGCATACAAGCCAAAAATAGCACTATGAATGACCCATGCTAGGTCCAAACAGCACAAAAAGTCCACGTGGCAGAGATAGAGGATTCCTAGGTGCATTGGGTGACTTACCAAGCCTTGAAGCCCATTGATTTCCCAGATGCCACTTTACCTGCACCAGTACAGCATTATATGCAGCTGATGCCACTGGGGGTGGGGTGAAGGAGGAAGATGGGAAGATCCCCAAGACAAAAGCATCTTGATAGCTGCTGAGGAGCTCCGTGGAGTTTCAGCCACGGAATCAGCTAGCCACGAGCAGCTGGAATTTATGAGCAACTGTCACCCTGCCTGGTAGCATGAGTGGGTAAGCCCTGGCACACTGCCATAGCCAGTTACTCTACTTGTTGGAAACCAGGCAGACAGTTCTTCACATGGGGAGGCTAAACCATTCTGAAAGCACAGCTCTTCACACAGGGCACCAAATTTGCAGTTGAACTCACGTCTGGCTGCTTGCTGCTTGAAATGCAAAATACAAAAAGTGAGTGTGGTGAAAGTAATGCAACTTTATTCAAATGCTAGCAGTTGGGAAATGGCCAGGCTCATGCCATTTCCATTGTCTTTGAAATTGTCAAAAACAATTTCAAATTTGTAGGCAAGTGAGTGGGTTTAAGAAGAGAAACTTGTCATCAGAAGTATGTGGTAGCGGGGCAGGGTACAGGGTTTCTGTGTCTTGTTCCGATGGCTACCTTGAGTTATTGTCCAACTGGAGTGTGGGCTGGCACCATCTTGACAATGGCCAGGTTGTAGATTAATTGCCTTGAAGTAATCTTTAGCTGGGGAGAATTCTGCTGCTTGGTCTTCCTGCATGGTTTATTTCAAGGTTATCCCCTGAAATTTCCAAGCAAGCACATATTTAGATAAGCAAGTGCAGGGCAAAAGAGTGCCTGGTGGGAAGGGAGGGAAACAAAGAGTTTCAAAGTACATTTTAAGTCTAAGATGAGAGAGAAGGAAAAACAAGTTTCAAAATAGATTTTAAAGCCAAGCTGCTTGGTTGTAGAAATCCTCGCAATAATATAAGCTGAACAAACTGAAAGTTAATAACTTTTCTAAGATTCATTAGATAATTGTTATTACAGGGAAAGCCACTTCCCCCAAAACAAGAGAGGCAAGCAAATGCAGGGAATACCGTTTATGGGTTGCAGAATACACTGCCAGACCTGATAGTAATGCTTAAAGGGTAATTGACTAATGGCTACAAGACTGAGTCTAGATTAGCTTGGGAGAAGAAAATCTCCTGGAGGCCTGAGCTTTTCACTTGGGAAGACAGAGTACCCTTTCATAGGTTTTGGCTCTAGGAACCCCATCAGGTTCTCAGAAGTGTCCTCAGAAACCCAAAGACAACAGTGGAGACACAAACACGGACACTAGAGGGAACGTAGCTTCTAACATGACAGCTACAGAAAATAGTAAACATAGACTAACTCGTAGACAGATAAATACAACACCTCACATGAAGGCCTTGTGAAGATCAGGGAAAAAACGCCTCACACTTTCTGGCAGGGGGAGAGGAATAGGAGTCATTTTAAAGTAAATCTAGAGCACTTTGCTCTCCTTAACAAAGGACTGCCCTCAAAGGACACTATTTCACCAGAGCCTAACACATTTGGGTTATACCAGATCCTAACTGACCCAGGGAAAGGGAAATATCAACTCCATCTCACTCCAGCCTTCTGTCTCACCTACATGGCTGAAAATACCTGAGAAACACTTGTGAATGTCACAGTCAGGGTCATAGGCTGTGTTTACAGTCTAACTGAGACCAAACATAGGATTTTAGACTGCATCTTTCCACTTTCCTGCACACCTTACTGCCACACCAATGTGGTTCTTCTGTAATAACAAGAGATTACAATTTGCAGAAAGATCTGAAAGTCTCAGCCCCTATTTAGGAAGAAGCCTTTGCAGAAACCCAAAGACAACAGTGAAGACAAAAACAAGAACACTGGATGAAGTTTAGCTTCTAACAGCATAGCTACAGCAAATGGTAAACATAGCCTAACTCCTAGCCAGGTAAACATAACCCGTCACATTAAGGACTTGTTTATATCAGTTATTTTTACCTGATATATTGTGTCTAGCTTTCTATAAAAAATGACAAGTGATACCAAAACAGCAAAAACAAAACAAAACAAAACACAAGGCGAAGAGACATGCGTCAAGAGAAGACTCAGATGTGGTAGAGATTTTAGAGGGGTTAGACTGGGAATTAAAAATATCTGTGATTAATATGCTGTGGACATTAATGAGAAACGTGGACAATATGCAAGAATGGTTGGATGATATAAGGAGAGTATATTAGTCCGTTCTAACACTGGTATAAAGATAGTACCTAAGACTGGGTAATTTATAAACAAAGGAGGTTTAATTGACTCAAGTTTTGCATGTCTTGGGAGGCCCCAGGAAACTTATGATCATGGCAGAAAGGGAAGCAGGCATCTCTTTCAAAGGTGGCAGGACAGAGTTTAAGTGTGTGAGGGAGGAACAATCAAACACTTATAAAACCATCAGATCTCATGAGAACTCACTCACTATCATGAGAGCAGCATGGGAGAAACTTCCCCCATGGTCTAATCACCTCTCTTCCTCAATACATGGGTATTACAGGTCCCTCTCTTGACATATCTGTATTACAATTCTAGATAAGATTTGGGTGGGGACACAGAACTGAACCCATATAATTCCACCCCTACCTCTTGCAAATCTCATGTTTTTCACATTTCAAAACCAATGATGCCTTCCCAACTGTTCCCCAAAGTCTTAACTCATCCCAGCATTAACCCAAAAGTCCGAGTCCAAAGTCTCATCTGAGACAAGGCAAGTCCTTTCCACCTATAAACCTGTAAAATCAACAGCAACTTAGTTACTTCCTAGATACAATGGGGGTATAGGCACTGGGTAAATGCTCCCATTCTAAATGGGAGAAATTGGCCAAAACAAGGGGCTACAGGCCCCATGGAAGTTCAAAATCCAGTAGGGAAGTCATCAAATCTTAAAGCTCCAAAATGATATCCTTTGACTCCATGTCTCATATCCAGGGGACACTGATGCAAGGGGTGGGGTCCTACAGTTTGGGCAGCTCCTTCACAGGCTGACATTGAGTCCCTGTGGCTTTTCCAGGCACTCAGTGCAAGCTGTTGTTGGATCTACCATTCTGGGGTCAGGAGAACAGTGGCCCACTTCTCACAGTGCCACTAGGCAGTGCCCTAGTCGAGGCTCTGTGTGGTAGCTCCAACCCCTAATTTCTCTTCTGCATTGCCCTAGCAGAGGTTCTCCATGAGGGCTCCACCCCTGCATAAGACTTCTGCCTGGACATCTAGGCATTTCCATATATCCTCTGAAATCTAGGTGGAGGTTCTCAAACCTCAATTCTTGACTTCTGTGCACTTGCAGGCCCAACATCACATGTAAGCTGCCTAGGCTTGGGGCTTGCACCCACTGAAGCAATTCAGGAGTTGTGCCTTGGCCCCTTTTAGCCATAGCCAGAGCCGAAGTGGCTAGGATGCAGGGTACCATGTCCCGAGGCTGCATGGAGCAGTGAGGGCCCTGGGCCTGGCCCACAAAACCATTTATTGTCCTAGGCTTCCAGATCTGTGGTAGGAGAGGCTACCACCAAGATCTCTAACCTGCCCTGGAGACATTTTCCCCATTGGTTTGGAGGTTAACATTCAGCTCCTTGTTACTTATGCAAATTTCTGCAGCCTGCTTGAATTCTCCCCAGAAAATGGGTTTTTCTTTTCTATCACATTGTAAGGCTGCAAGTTTTCCAAACTTTTATGCTCTGCTTCCCTTTTACACATAAGATTCAATTTCAGACCATCTCTTTGTGAATGCATAAAACTGAATGCTTTCAGAAAAATCCAGGTCATGTCTTAAATGCCCTGATGCTTAGAAATTTCTTCCATGAGATACCCTAAATCATCTCTCTCAAGTTCAAAGTTCCACAGATCTCTAGGGCAGGGGCAAAATACCACCAGTCTCTTTGCTAAAGCATAGTGTTAGTGACATTTACTCTAGTTCCCAATAAGTTCCTCATCTCCATCTAAGACCACCTCAGCCTGGACTTCATTGTTCACCTCACAATCAGCATTTTGGTCAGAACCATTCAACAAGTCTCTAGGAAGCTCCAAATTTTCCCACTTTATCCTGTCTTCTTCTGAGACCTCCAAACTGTTGCAGTCTCTGCCCATTACCCACTTCCAAAGTTGCTTCTACCTTTTCAAATATCTTTGTAGAGTACCCAACTCTCTGCAGTACCAATTTGCTGTATTAGTCTATTCTCACACTGCTATAAAGATACTACCTGAGCCTCGGTAATTTATAAGCAAAAGAGGCTTAATTGACTCATAGTTCTACATGGCTGGGAGGCCTCAGGAAACTTACAATCATGGCAGAAGGTGAAGCTGTCACCTTCTTCACAAGGTGACAAGAGAGAATGTGAGCATTTGAAGGAGGAAAGGTCAAACACTTATAAAACCATCAAATCTCATGTGAACTCACTGACTATCGCAAGAACAGCATGGGGAAAACTGCCCCCATGATCCAGTCAGCTGCCTCTCTTAACATGTAGGAATTACAGGTCCCTCCCTTGACACATGGGGATTATAGTTGCAGATGAGGTTTGGGTGGTGACACAGAGCCAAACCATATCAGAGAGGGATGTAACTCTAAAAAATATCAAAAGAAAATGCTCGAAATAAAAAAAAAACTTTATCAAAGATGAAGAATGTCTTTAATGCACTCATCACTAGATGGGGCCTAGAGTTTGCATCATGAATGGGTGTGCTATTAAAAAGCCAGGGGTTCAGTCTAGATCCTGCTGGTCACTGCACAGAAAGCCCATCACTGAGACAAGGAGTATTGCCAGTGAAGAAGGCTTTAATCAGGTACTGCAGCTGAGGGAATGGGAAATCAGTCTCAAACCCATCTCCTTGACCAACTAAAATCAGAGGTTTATATAGCAGGGAAGAAATGTAACTACATGCAGGAAAACAGGAATTAGGGAGGAATAGAGAAGAGTTGTCAACAGGAAGCAGGTAATCACTCAGGCAATCATGATGGGTGAGAGGTATGGTGTCTTATTGTCCAGATGCAAAGATTTGGTAAATTTCAGTTACTTTATATTATTTAGGAGTTCTGATAGCTGGTTTCCTGAGAAAGGAATTCAAATAAGATAAATATAACTTTCTCAAGTTTTAAGACTGGAAGAGTCAATTTCTGTGTTTATTCAAAATAAACCATAAACATCAGTTCTATGAGACAATTGGGCTGTTTTCAGGTGTGGAGTATTGTTAAATGCTTTTTCTGCATCTATTTATATGAGAATATAATTTTTCTTCTTTAGCATGTTAATGTGATAGATTTCATTAGTTGATCTTCAAACACTGAACCAGCCTTGCATACCTGGAATAAATCCTATTTGGTCAGGGTACATAATTTTTTTTTATGCATAGTTGGATTGACTTTACTCATACTTTCTTGAAGATTTTTGCATTTATGTTCATTCAGAAATATTGGTCTGCATTTTTCCTTTCTTGTGATTTATTTCTTTGATTTTTCTATGAAAGTAATGCTGGCATCATAGAAAACAAGAGCAGTCTCTGATTCTATTTTCTGAAATAGATAGTAGAGAATTGGTATCATTTCTTCCTTCAATGTTTGGTAGAACTGACCAACAAAGTCATCTGATCTTGTGCAAATAAACATACAAAAAGATGTTTAACATTGTATGTCATTAGACAATTGAAATAAAAACAACAATGACACAGTGTTACTACTATTACAATGGCAAAAATAAAAAATACTTATGACGCTAAATGCTGATGAGGATGTGGAGCACAACACTCTCATTCATTTTTGGTTGAAAAACCCAATGGTATACTCACTTTGGAAGACAGTTTGAAAGTTTCTTACAAATCTAAACTCTATGATCCAGCAGTAATGTTCTTTGGTATTTACTTAAATGAGTTGAAGACTTCTGTCTATAGAAAAAAACTTTCACATAAATGTTGATAGTGGCTTTTTCATCATTCCCAAAATTTAGAAGAAACAACGATGTCCTTCAATAGGTGAACAGATAAATGATTATGGTATAATGATACAATGGAAGACTTGTCAGTTATGAACAAAAAGCTGTCAAGCCATGAAAAGATATAGAAGAACTTTAAATGTGTATTGTTAAGTGAATGCAGCCAATCGGAAAAGGCTACATATTACACGATTCCAACTGTATGACATTCTTGAAAAGGCAAGACTATACTGACAGTAAAAAGATGAGTGGTTGCAAAAGATTTGCAGGGAGGATGAATAGGTGGAGTACAGGAGATTTTTAGGGCCCTGAAACTATTCTTTATGATATATTGATGACTACATGACTTTATGCATTTGTTAAAACCTGTAGAGCTGTACAATACAAAGAGTGAAGTCTAATGTAAACTATAGACTGTAGTTAATAACAATTTATCAGTATTGGCTCATCAATTATAACAAATGTCCCACATTAATGAAAACTGTTAATAATAGGAGAATCTGTGGGGGACACATAGAACAGGAAGTGTATAGGAATTCCATACTTTCTGTTCAGTGTTTCTCTAAAGTTAAATTGCTCTAAAAATAGTCTATTAATTTTAAAAAGCTCATCTTTATTTTCTTAGTGTTATATCAAATAAGGTCCAATTTCATAAAAGATGTAATTGTAGAAATAGCATTGTTATTTGATTGCTTAAAAATGTCAGGCAGTGTGTGGTAAGGGATAGAAAAGCTATAGACATGTACTTAAAAAATAATTGCTTCACTAATTTAGCACATGTGACCAAAAAAAAAAACTGCTGATGTGGAAGAGAAGGAATTATTTTGTTGGTTGGTAGCCTACCTGAAGGTCTGACTTTATAGCTTGTTGCAGTTTATTTGAATATTTTATAGTTGATATCAGTCACATAAACAATGGAAGCTTCATTTGGTGTCTGCTTCCATTTTACAGAACTGAAGTGATTACAAAAGAGATGAAAACACAGAATGGCTCTGATGATTAGCATCATAGATAAAAACGATTGCTTTCTGCTCATTTAGTAACTCGATAAAAAATGATTAAGGGGCACATAAATTAGTCAAATTAACCAGAACAACTATATTATATAACCATTTCAGAGTTTGATTTATTTTAGGTTACCAGACACTTGATAAATGACAAGAATTTTAAGTATACTTGACTAAGCTCTGTCTTTTACTTGGGAAAATAGAAAAATGAAATCTCATATTAAATGATATTAGATTTTATGGTAATCATTTGAACTGTAATGTAATTCTAATTGGTTTACCAGTGAATTTTCTAGGGTTCTTATACCTAGCATTTTTGATGATCAATTTCAATTTTCTTTTACATATTTCATTTCTCCTTTTATCATCTGTCTTTTAATATTGTGAAACTTGGTAATAATATATTCATTTGAATTTTATGAACCCAGTAAGTGTCTTTTTGTGATGCCTTTTTCATTTCTAGAGAAAAAGGCATTCCCAACCTTAGGAGGTTATTCCTTTAAGCTTTTTATAAAAGCCAGTAAAATTGGTTTAACTGTCCTGACCCCTTCAATTTTAGTCAGTTTTTCATTTTACTGTCGCAAAAAATAAAGGTACATATCAAGTTTTTAGTGCCTATCACAAGTTGATGTACCAAAAATAAAAACTGAAAAAAATCCTATGATGTAAAAACAGATCCTATAAATGACAACATGGTATCATTGCAATGATATTATCCTCATTTGGATATAAGAGAGTGAAAAAGGGTGTAATTTTGTGACTGTCCAGGGGTTTATATTATGACCCCCTTATCCTCTAAGTATTTTGACATATTTCATGTATTTATAATAATAGCCACCATCACTGAAGCACTTATATGAGATACCACCAATCTAAATGCAAGTGCTGGAAGATTCTGCACAGAGGATAGTAATAATTTTAGCACAGAACAAGTGCTCAATAAATGTCAGCTATTCTTATTACTCTTCTTATTCCATTTTTATAACTTTCCTTCTAAACTGAAATTAAATTTATATATGGTGACATGCACAAGTGTGCATTCTAAATGTACAGTTCAATGAGTCTTGATAAATGTGTATGTCCATGTAACCCATACCGAATCAAGACATAGAATATTTTCATCCTTCTAGAAAAGTTTTTCTTGGCTCTTTCCAGTGACTTTCTCCCACTGAGTAGAGGCAACTTCTATTCTGACTTTTATTAGATTAGATAAATTGTGTTTATTCTCAAACTTAATAGAAGTGGAATTATATAATTCGTATTCATCTATTTCTGGCTTCTTTCACTTACACTGTTTTTGAGATCATCCATATTATTATACATATTGATAGTTTGTTTCTGTTTTTAAGTAATATCTCATTGTATGTCTATAACATGTTTTGTTTATTCATATACCTGTTGATGAATATTAGTTGTTTTCATCTTTGGGTCATTATGAATAAAATCAATCAAGTTACATTCAATGAAATGTAGGGAGGTCCATATAGCTGGATTTTTTAGAACAAGGGAGGAAGTAGCGAGAGTGAAAGACTTTGAATATTTTGCTGATAGAGTTTGGTTTTAATCATTGGAAGGATGTGGGACCATTGAGATAACAATGTTTCAGATTATTTCAGAAATACTACTCTGGTGACAAAGAGTTGAAAAACAAGACTTTCTATAAACTCTACCTCTGGGGAGGAAAAAGATGCTGCTCAGAATTAAAACATGGGTTAAGTATTTCAGGTGAGAGAAAGCATAAGCTGTACGGTGTGTATTTGGGGAAGAAGTTTTATTTGGCCACTGTGGTACATGAAATAAGCAACACCCAAGGTACCCAGACTAAGACGTTTGGGAATCTCTTAACTGAAGTGGAGACCATTGAAAAATTTTAACCGGGAGAATCATATGATCTTCCTTGAGATTTAGAAAGATTATTATTGTGTTACTGCTTGATGTATAGCAATTGTTCATTCACAGTAATGATGGTAAAGTTTCTGAATTAGGACAGTCATAGGTGAGTTAGAAATGAAAGTACAGATAAAAGATAACTAAGGAGTTAGAACCAACAGAATTTAGTGTCATATTAGATGCAGTCTGTGAGGAAGAGAAAAGAACATTGAATGACTTTTGCTTGTGTTTTTTGATGAACTATGGATACCATTAAAAATAGTACATATATAGGAGGAAGCAAGGAAAATAATTTCTAAATTTGTAAATATTGAATTTAAGGTACCTGTGGTGTTTCTAGATGGGCATGCCAGTAGTTATTAGAATATTTGTTCTTGGAGGGCAGGAGACAAGCATTGGTCTTGAGAGTCATGGGCTTTTAGATGGTAATTGAGATTACGGGTAGAGCACGTCAACCAAAGAATGGTGGAGGCTAAAGAGGGAATCCTTTCAAATAACAACATTTTGGAGTTAAGGAGTTGAAGAGTGTCAAGTAAGGCAACAGAGAAGGAATAATCTGTGAAATATTTCACTGAAGCCAGACGAAGAAAATGTGATTTTACGTATATCTCCTCTAGGCCCTCTGTTCCTTATTCCAGATGTTACTCCCTTCTGAATCTGTTAAAATCCTCAAATTTCTTGATATTTTATGAGGTAGGATTTTTTATAGCTTACAGAGTTCCTCCTAACCTCTTGAAACTTAGAAACAAGATTCTATTTCATTCTCTATAGTCACAATTCCTCTTGTTAAGAACACACACACACATAGATGTATGTATATATATATAGACACACCACTCTCTCTCACTATCTCATCCCCCAGGCCCCGTATGTTTCCTATGTCTCTAGCACTTTCTCCACCCTTATCTGTACATCTGATCTATTTACCAGGTCAAAAGCACTTCTGCAGTTTTGTAACCTTTCTGACAAAGTCAAATTCCTCATTATAAGTTCTCCTTAAGAGTATTTATCATAAGCACAACTTTATTCTTTTTCCCTTGTTAAGACTGTTCCTTTAAAGCTCTTTTTAAGCAATTTGATTATAATAAATGTTGATGTGGTCTTCTTTACAAGTCAGGTTCCTTGAGCCTTTTGGATCTGTGGTTTGTAGTGTTCATATTCAAAAATTTCAGTTATTATTTCTTCAAAATTTTGTGCCCCCATTTCTCCCATCTTTATTTACAACAAAGGTTACAACACCTAATATTGTCCAAGGCTTTTTTCTCTCTGTGCTTCATTTGGCTATTGCTGTGCCTTCAAGTTTATTGATCTTTTGTTTTACACTGTTTACTTTGTTCTTTTTATTATTATTATGATTTAAGCTCTGGGATACATGTGCAGAACATGCAGGTTTGTTACACAGGTATACATGTGCAATGGAGGTTTGCTGTACCCATCAACCTGTCATCTACATTAGGTATTTCTCCTAATGCTATCTCTCCCCTTGCCCCCCCAGGCCCCCAACAGGCTCTGGTGTGTGATGTTACCCTCCCTGTATTCATGTGTTTCCATGCTCAACTCCCACTTATGAGTGAGAACATGCGGTGTTTGTTTTTCTGTTCTTGTGTTAGTTTGCTGAGAATTATGGTTTCCAGCTTCATCAATGTCACTGCAAAGGACATGAACTCATCATTTTTTATGGCTGCATAGTATTCCATGGTGTATATGTGCCACATTGTCTTTATCCAGTCTATCATTGATGGACATTTGGGTTGGTTCCAAGTCTTTGCTATTGTGAACAGTGCTGCAATAAACATATGTGTGCACGTGTCTTTATAGTAGAATGATTTATAATCCTTTGGTTATATATCCAGTAATGGGATTGCTGGGTCAAATGGTATTTCTGGATCTAGATCCTTGAGGAATTGCCACACTGTCTTCCACAATGGTTGAATTAATTTACACTTCCACCAATAGTGTAAACGCTTTCCTATTTCTCCACATCCTCTCCAGGATCCGTTGTTTCCTGACTTTTTAATGATTGCCATTCTAACTGGTATGAGTTGGTATCTCATTGTGGTTTTGATTTGCATTTCTCTAACGACCAGTGATGATGAGCTTTTTTTCATATACTAGTTGGCCAAATAAATATCTTCTTTTGAGAAGTATCTGTTCATATCCTTCGCCCACTTTTCGGTGGGGTTGTTTTTTTCTTGTAAATTTGTTTATGTTCTTTGTAGATTCTGGATATTAGCCCTTTGTCAGATGGATAGATTGCAAAATTTTTCTCCCATTCTGTAGATTGCCTGTTCACTCTGATGATAGTTTCTTTTGCTATGCAGAAGCTCTTTAGTTTAATTAGATACCATTTGTCAATTTTGGATTTTGTTGCCATTGCTGTTGGTGTTTTAGTCATGAATTCTTTGCCCATGCCTATGTCCTGAATGGTATTGCCTAGGTTTTCTTCTAGGGTTTTTGTGTTTAAGTCTTTAATCCATCTTGAGTTAATTTTGGTATAAGGTGTAAGGAAGGGGTCCAGTTTTTGTTTTCTGAATATGGCTAGCCAGTTTTCCCAACACCAATTATTAAATAGGGAATCCTTTCCCCATTGCTTGTTTTTGTCAGGTTTGTCAAAGGTCAGATCATTGTAGATGTGTGACATTATTTCTGAGGCCTCTGTTCTGTTCCATTGGTCTATATATCTGTTTTGGTACCAGTACCATGCTGTTTTGGTTACTGTAGTGTTGTAGTACAGTTTGAAGTCATGTAGTGGATGCCTCCAGCTTTGTTCTTTTTGCTTAGGATTGTCTTGGCTATACAGGCTTTTTTTGGTTCCTTATGAAATTTAAAGTAGTTTTTTCTAATTCTGTGAAGAAAGTCAATGGTAGCTTGATGAGGATAGCATTTAATCCATAAATTATTTTGGGCAGTATGGCCATTTTCATGATATTGATTCTTCCTATCCATGAGCATGGAATGTTTTACCATTTGTTTGTTTCCTATTGTATTTCTTTGAGCAGTGGTTTGTAGTTCTCCTTGAAGAGGTCCTTCACATCCTTTGTAAGTTGTATTCCTAGGTATTTTATTTTCTTTGTAGCAATTGTGAATGGGAGGTCACTCATGATTTGGCTTTCTGTCTGTTATTGGTATATGGGAGTGCTTGTGATTTTTGCACATTGATTTTGTATCCAGAGACTTTGCTTAACCTGCTTATCAGCTTAAGTAGATTTGGGGCTGAGATGATGGGGTTTTCTAAATGTACAATCATGTCACCTGCAAACAGAGACAATTTGACTTTCTCTTTTCCTATTTGAATACTCTTTATTTCTTTCTCTTGCCTGATCACCCTGGCCAGAACTTCCAATACTATGTTGAATTGGAGTGGTGAGAGAGGGCATCCCTGTCTTGTGCTGGTTTTCAAAGGGAATGCTTCCAGCTTCTGCCCCTTCAGTATGATATTGGGTGTGGGTTGGTCATAAATAGCTCTTATTATTTTGAGATACGTTCCATCAATACCTAGTTTATTGAGAGTTCTTAGTATGAAGGGGTGTTGAATTTTGTCAAAGGCCTTTTCTGCATCTATTGAGATAATCATGTGGTTTTTGTCATTGGTTTTATTTATGTGATGGATTACGTTTATTGATTTGCATATATTGAACTAGACTTGCATTCCAGGGATTAAGCCGACTTGATTGTGGCGGATAAGCTTTTTGATGTGCTGCTGGATTCAGTTTGCCAGGATTTTATTGAGGATTTTTGCATTGATGTTCATCAGGGATATTGACCTGAAATTTTCTTTTTTTGTTGTGTCTCTGCCAGGTTTTGGTATCAGGATGATGCTGGCCTCATAAAATGAGTTAGGGAGGAGTCCCTCTTTTTCTGTTGGTTAGAATAGTTTCAGAAGGAATGGTACCAGCTCTTCTTTGTACCTGTGGTAGAATTCAGCTGTGAATCAGTCTGGTCCTGGGATTTTGTTTTTGGTTGGTAGTCTATTAATTACTGCCTCAATTTCAGAACTTCAGAATTCCATAATTCTGAAGAATTACTGTCTCAATTTCAGAATTTCAGTCAATTCAGGGATTTGACTTCTTCCTGGTTTAGTCTTGGGAGGGTGTATATGTCCAGGAATTTATATATTTCTTCTAGATTTTCTAGTTTATTTGCATAGTGGTGTTTATAGTATTCTCTGATGGGTAGCATTTCTATGGGATCTGTGGTGATATCTCCTTCATTGTTTTTTATTGTGTCTATTTGACTCTCCTCTCTTTTCTTCTTTATTAGTCTGGCTAGCAGTCTATTTATTTCGTTAATCTTTTCAAAAAGCCAGCTCCTGGATTTATTGATTATTTGAAGGGTTTTTAGTGTCTTTATCTCCTTCAGTTCTGCTCTGATCTTACTTATTTCTTGTCTTCTGCTAGCTTTTGAATTTGTTTGCTGTTGCTTCTCTAGTTCTTTTAATTGTGATGTTAGGGTGTCAATTTTAGATCTTTTCTGCTTTTTCCTGTGGGCATTTAATGCTATAAATTTCCCTCTAAGCACTGCTTCAGCTATGTCCCAGAGATTCTGGTACATTGTGTCTTTGTTCTCATTGGTTTCAAATAACTTATTTATTTCTGGCTTAATTTTGTTATTTACCCAGTAGTCATTCAGAAGAAGGTTGTTCAGTTTCCATGTAGTTGTGTGGTTTTGAGTGAGTTTCTTAATCCTGAGTTCTAATTTGATTGCACTGTGGTCTGAGAGACTGTTTGTTATGATTTCCATTCTTTTGAATTTGCTGAGGAGTGTTTTACTTCCAATTATGCGGTCAATTTTAGAATAAGTGTGATGTGGTGCTGAGAAGAATGTATATTCTGTTGATTTGGGGTGGAGAGTTCTGTAGATGTCTATTAGGTTTGCTTGATCCAGAGCTGAGTTCAAGTCCTGTATATCCTTGTTAGTTTTCTGTCTTGTTGATTTGTCTAATATTGACCTTGGGGTGTTGAAGTCACACACTATTATTGTGTGGGAGTCTAACTCTCTTTGTAGGTCTCTGAGAACTTGCTTTATGAATCTGGGTACTCCTGTATTGGTTGCATATATATTTAGGATAATTAGCTCTTCTTGTTGCATTGGTCCCTTTACCATTATGTAATGCCTTTCTTTGTCTTTTTTAATCTTTGTTGGTTTAAAGTCTGTTTTATCAGAGACTAGGAATCCAGTGTCTGCTTTATTTTGCTTTCCCTTTGCTTGGTACATATTCCTCCATCCCTTTATTTTGAGCTTATGTGTGTCTTTGCATGTGAGATGGGTCTCCTGAATACAGCACACCAATGGGTCTTGACTCTTTATCCAATTTGCCAGTCTGTGTCTTTTAATTGGGGCATTTAGCCCATTTACATTTAAGGTTAATATTGTGATGTGTGAATTTGATCCTGTCATTATGACGCTAGCTGGTTATTTTGCCCGTTAGTTGATGCAGTTTCTTCATAGTGTCAATGGTCTTTACAATTTGGTATGTTTTTGCAGTGGCTGGTACTGGTTTTTCCTTTACATATTTAATGCTTCCTTCAGGACCTATATTATAAGGCAGTCCTGTGTGGTAACAAAATCTCTCAGCATTTGCTTGTCTGTAAAGGATTTTAATTCTCCTTCGCTTGTGAAGCTTAGTTTGACTGGATATGAAATCCTGAGTTGAAAATTATTTTCCTTAAAAATGTTGAATGTTGGCCCCCACTCTGTTATGGCTAGCAGGGTTTCTGCAGGGAGATCTGCTGTTAGTCTGAAGGGCTTCCCATTGTAGGTAACCCGATCTTTCTCTCTCGCTGTCCTTAACATTTTTTCCTTCCTTTCAACCTTGGTGAATCTGACGATTATGTGTCTTGAGGTTGCACTTCTTGAGGAGTATCTTGGTGGTGTTCTCTATATTTCCTGAATTTGAAAGTTGGCCTGTCTTGCTGGATTGGGGAAGTTCTCCTGGACAATATCCTGAAGAGTGTTTTCCAACTTGTTTCCATTCTCCCCATCACTTCCAGGTACACCAATCAAACGTAGGTTTGGTCTTTTTACATAGCCCCATATTTCTTGGAGGCTTTGTTCATTCCTTTTCATTCTTTTTTCTCTACTCTTGTGTTCACACTTTATTTCACTAAGTTGATCTTCAGTCTCTGATATTCTTTCTTCTGCTTGATCGATTCAGCTATTGATACTTGTGTATGCTTCACGAAGTTCTCGTGCTGTGTTTTTCAGCTCCATTAGGTCATTTATGTTCTTCTCTAAACTTCTTATTCTAATCAGCAATTCCTCTAACCTTTTTTCAAGGTGGTTAGCTTCTTGCATTGGGTTAGAACATGCTCCTTTAGCTCAGAGGAGTTTGTTATTACCCACCTTCTGAAGCCTACTTCTGTCAGTTTGTCAAACTCATTCTCCATTCAGTTTTGTTCCTTTGCTGGCAAGGAGTTGTCATCCTTTGGACAAGAGGTGTTCTGATTTTTGAAATTTTCAGCCTTTTTGCACTGTTTTTTCTTCATTTTCGTGGATTTATCACCTTTGGTCTTTGCTGTTGGTGACCCTCAGATGGGGTTTCTGTGTGGACGTCCTTTTCGTTGATGTTATTCCTTTCTGTTTGTTAGTTTTCCTTCTAACAGTCAGGCCCCTCTGCTGCAGGTCTGCCGGAGTTTGCTGGAGGTCCACTTCAGACTCTGTTTGCCTGCATATCACCAGCAGAGGCTGCAGAACAGCAAAGATTGCTGCCTGTTCTTTCCTCTGGAAGCTTTGTCCCAGAGGGGCACTTGTCAGATGCCAGCAGAGCTCTCCTGTATGAGGTATCTTTTGACCCCTGCTGGGAGGTGTCTCCCAGTCAGGAGGCACGGGGTTCAGAGACCCACTTGAAGAGGCAGTGTGTCCATTAGCAGAGCTCAAGCACTGTGCTGGGAGATCCACTGCTCTCTTCAGAGCCTGCAGGCAGGAACATTTAAATCTGCTGAAGTTGTGCCCTCAGCCACCCCTTGCCCCAGGTGCTCTGTCCCAGGGAGATGGGAGTTTTATCTATAAGCCCCTGACTGGGGCTGCTGCCTTTCTTTCAGAAATGCACTGCCCAGAGAGGAGGAATCTAAAGAGGCAGCCTGGCTACAGTGGTTTTGCCCATTTGCAGTGGGCTCTGCCTAGTTTGAACTTCCTGGCAGTTTTGTTTACACTGTCAGGGGAAAACTACCTACTTAAGCCTCAGTAATGGTGGATGCCCCTCTCCCCACCAAGCCTGAGCATCCCAGGTTGACTTCAGATTGCTGTGCTGGCAGTGAGAATTTCAAGCCAGTGCATCTTAGCTCACTGGGCTCTGTGGCAGTGGGTTCCGTTGAGCTAGACCACTTGGTTACCTGGCTTCATCCCCCTTTCCAGGGGAGTGAATGGTTCTGTCTTGCTGGTGTTCCAGGCGCCATTGGGGTATGAAGAAAAAAAAAACTGCAGCTAGCTTTGTGTCTGCCCAAATGGCTGCCCAGTTTTGTGCTTGAAACCCAGGGTCCTGGTGGCATAGGCACCCGAGGGCATCTCCTGGTCTGCAGATTGTGAAGACCATGGGAAAAGCATAGTATCTGGGCAGGAGTGCACTGTTCCTCACAGCACAGTCCCTCATGGCTTCCCTTGGCTAGGGGATGGAGTTCCCTGATGCCTTGTGCTTCCCAGTGAGGCAACATACCCCCTGCTTTGTCTTGCCCTCTGTGGGCTGCACCCACTGTCTAAGCAGTCTCAGTGAGATGAGCCAGGTACCTTAGTTGGAAATGCAGAAATCACCCACCTTCTGCATTGATCTCACTGGGAGCTGCAGACCAGGGCTGTTCCTATTTGGCATACTTTGTTCTTAATTCCTTCTAGCAAAATTTTTTTCTTTTTTATTGCTTATCTCTGTAAGTCCCTGTATTAGTCTGTTTTCATGCTGCTAATAAAGACGTACCTGAGACTGGGTAATTTACAAAAGAAAGAGGTTTAATTTGACTTACAGTTCTATGTGGCTGGGAAAGCCTCACATTCATGGCAGAAGGCAAGAAAAAGCAAGTCACATCTTACATAAATGGCAGCAGGCAAAGAGAGAGAGCTTGTGCAGGGGAACTCCTCTTTTTAAAACCATCAGATCTTTTGAGACTTATTCAATATCATGAGAACAGTGTGGGAAAGACTTGCCTCTAGGATCCAATTACCTCCCACTGGGTCCCTTCTACAACACGTGGGAATTGAAGATGAGATTTGGGTGGGGACACAGCCAAACTGTGTCCTAAGTCCACTTTAGGTATTTGCTTTTTAAATATCTTTCATTTCTCTTTTCATTTCATTCATATGTGCTTTTATATCCTTGAACATTTTTATAAGATTGATACTACATGTTTTAGGTCTTTTTCTACTAATTACACCATGTTTGTCATTTCTGGGTCCCATATGGCTCCTAGGTGTGAATCTTATTTTCCTGCTTTTTACTTATTTCCTAGTAACTTTTGGCAGTATGCAAAATGTTGTAATTTTACATAGTTGGTAGTTAGATTTTGTTGTGTTTCTTTAAAAACAATTGTGTTTTGGCACAAGATAAAGTTACTTGTGAATCTGTTGGCACTTTCAAGGCTTGCTTTTGATATTAAATATAGCATATCCAGAAAATTATTTGTCAAGTACTAATTTAATTCCACTAATAAAGTGTGAATCTTCCGTAGAGGAATGGCTTTCCCATGACACTCTGGCAACTTTGCATATCTCCCCATAGATCATGCAGGCAAAGGCTGGAACTTCAGTTCATTTGAAATTTGGCAGAATGCCTTATGATTCTTCCAGCAAATGAGAGGATGGGAGGCCTATGAGGAGCTCCTAAGTACTATTACCTACTCCCCTCCCCATTTCCTCTGGGTGGCTGTCTTGAGAGAAGGTTTCTCACTGTCTCCTAAGCTCTGATGGGTCATGAGGCTTTCTGCCTTGGACATTTTGGGATGCAGCTGCAGACTATAAAACTTCTTGGCTATAGTCTACAGTTTGCTATTCAGCTATGGGGTACCATGCAGCTCATAATATTGTTACAAAGCTCTTTTTATTTCATTACAGCTTTTTTTTTTTTTGTCAGTGGGGCAGGAATTATGAAGAGCTGGCATTTTGGCTACTCTTCATTTCACTCTCCATATAAGTAATAAACTAGATGAATCCAAATGTGGCTCATTTTATTTTATTGGTAGAGTTAGTAGGACCTTGTTCTTGGCCTTGCCTTGTTTTGCATGTGTTTGACACCTTCTTTTGGTATCTTATAGCACTTTGTACAGTCTTGAAGCACTTGTAACAAATTATATTACCCTGTAGTTATTTGTAGTTCTTTCTACATTCTTACTGAAAGCAAACTCTTTTGGCCTATAATACCTTGCTCACTGTCTGGTTAAAACATATTTGCATATTGAAAATTCATTAAAAATAAAGAATAATAAAAACTTTCTCAAATTCCTTTCTTCAGAGCCTTAACCTCATAGGATTTTCTAGGAAGAAGCAGAAATTTGACAGCACAATTGTGTAAATTTTGCACGATTACAGGATAGAATCAGTCAAGTGTTGCTACCTAGTATCCTTCTGTAGGATGGAGACAGCTTGAAAAATTGTTTTCCTTGCTCTTCTAAAATGTGGCTTTTACTTTTTAATGTTTAAATATTGTTAGTAAAGTTTTTCTCTTGAATTTTCATTGTAGCTTTTGAAATATCTTTCATTAAATGTTACTCAAGTTAACTTGAGATGTGTGATGAAGTTGGGGTGGATGAGGGATTCGAAGAAAACTTTGTAATATTCTATAGAACTATAGAAGTAGAATTCTACATAGAAATGTATGGAATTCTGTGTAGAAATGTGTGGCCTTGCACAAGGTTGGTAGTACACACTACTCTATAAAATATTTCTTTTGATTCTTTTACCAATAATGAATTTTTGTGGGTGTATCAAGGATGTTTATCTTAATAATCTGTAATAAAATGTAAATGTACTCACTACTTCTTTACCAGCTGAAACCCAAGGGATAAGTTTAAATGCTAAAGAAATTAGCTTTGAAAGTGTAGCACAAGCAAAGCAAATATTAGTCAGATTGGAGTATTAGAAAAGTCTCAATGAAGAATCTCAGATCTTCATAGGAGATATGGCAAAAAGTAAAATATAAAGTTCACCTACTTCACAATCTTACTGCTGGCCTGGCTTGGATACCTACAAGCATTTCATTTGTCATTAGCTTTCCTGTCTTAGCATTCATTCTCATTTCTTGAGAAGAGACCATATCATATAATGACACTAAAGCTGCTTTTCCTCTCATGGAATCAGTTTTAACAATAGCATATCCCTTTTGCAATCACTGTGAGTGGCAAGGCAAGACCGCCCTCCATTCTGATGCTGTCTCAAAATGTTCTTCTGCATTCTGCTAGCGCTAGGTTCATCTCAAGCCTCTGCTCACTCATTGTGTTGCTCTTAGCATTATATCTGCTGCATGGCTATGAAGAGATAATATCAAGTAATGAATATGTATTCTAAAAATACAAGCAAAAAAAGTAAGATTGTCTTTTTATTAGAGCAGAATCTATTGAATCAAATTTACACTTGTCAAAAGATTCTAAATGGGTTTTGAAAAGCCATGGCAGAAGAGCTTTCCAGTATAACTGAAGCCATTTAGTAGCTGGAAAGGCCAGAAATATCAGCCAAGGTCAAAAAACTTGAGAGAATTACATTTTATCTTTTGCTTTTCATGTGAACAATGATTCACCCATCAGATACTCTGAAAGAGGCTGTATTGTGTATGACTCTCAGATTAGTTGATATTATCTGAGTTCATATTAATTTCTTTGTTTGCTGAAATCAAGTGGACGAAACATCTTTCTGTTTAAAGCTGCAAAATGCTATCTAAATCATTTGTATATTTATGAATGCATCATCTCGGCTAGATCCATGAATAGATAGTTGTGAATCTGTGTTATTTTTTAAAATTTTCTTTTTGGAGTGAAGGTCTTGGCATTAGTGAAATTTTGAAGAGTTCCTATATCAATCAATGTCACAGTAGGAAACATATGCATACACAATTTGGGACACTTTGAGCAGTTATAAATAGAGGACTATTTATAAGGTGCGGATAGAGTGTAGGGAAATCATGTGGAATAGCACAATATCTTTGGGCTTGTACCAAATAAAGCACTAATCCCCCAAGCCTGGAAGTGGCAAGGAGAGGAAGCACCCAGAATTAGAAACAGAGGCCTGTGCAGAGAGGGCTATCTGCAATCTGAAGGTTGCAGCTGTGACCTTCAGATGAGAGACCCACAGTGATCTTTTCCCTTCTTCACAAGGTGGGGAGTGGAGTATAAATATTCTGATCTCATTATCCTTCCACCTTTTGTTCTCTTGCTCATATCCTAATTGGCAGAACCCAGGAATCCAATGGGCAAAGAAGCTTCTGTTGCTTTCAGCCATTTAGAGTTGTCTCCAGGGCATTGAGAAAGATAGAGGAAGGTGGGAAATGAAGATAAAAATATGTATGTGTGTGTGTATATATATAATATATATAATTATATATTTTATGTGTAAATACAATTTTATATATATATATAGCTCAGTTCCACCACTATAACAAGGTTAAGTTTTACCCTATTGACTCTCCTTCTTTTTGTAAATTTGAGAAGTGTATGTGTCCTTGTAACTTTCACATATTTATTCCAATTCTAATTCCTAGATCTCCAGAGTATGATTTGATATGCCTTAAATATTTTAGTGTACTCATTATTTTTCTTCTAATATTTATCTTTAGTCTTAACTCTCCCAGTCTTCTCAAGAATTTCTCACATGACATCTTACCTGGTGGTTTAGATTCTAAAGGTAGCAAAAGGTTGGCAGTGAGCCTAGTTAAAATAAGATAAAATTACACTTGAAAATTCTTTAACTTATGTTTACAACATAAGTTAGTGTGTGAGATATTAAATTGAAGGCCCATGACAAAAACACAAAAGTAAAGTTTATACACAGATGTCTGGGCATTCAAGCTATTTTTCCTAAGTTCAGATGCATAGTGGTGAATGAAGAATGAATGGAAAAGTCTGAAGTGTTCCTAATTGCCCACAGGGTTTACTTCTATATGTTTTAATATCAAACTCCTATAAGCTTAAACTATCTATGTTTGTTTCTTCTTGTAAAGATTAAATGAGTGAGTGAAATCATGTCTTTGGGAAAGATGAATTAATACATAAGCTAAATGTGTATATGTTATATTTCTTGCATTTCTATCATATATAGTATCTACTCTCCTCCTAATTCTAATAAATCTCTTCTTGGGACTCTTCTTTTCCAATATTCCTTTTACAACAATTCCTATTTAGGCTTAGTCCTGATACCCTGGTTGTGAATTCTCCACATAAGAGTATGTTGAGAGTAATATTTCAACCTATTGAAATCTAATGGAAAGAAATGAGATATATAGGAAAAAGTCTTCAAGCATTGGATAAATGATCATCTCTATGAGACAATGTAGAAAAGAGTCCTTCATTGCACAGATGTTGGAATTAATGGCCACAAGGGTATTTTAATTCACTATAATCAACAAATATTCATTTATTATCTGCTAGGTGACTAGCACCATAAAACAAAGTCATAATTACTAAGTAATACATGATCACTTGCCTCAAGGATTTTGCAGGTTAGTAGATGAACAAGTGTGCCAGAGTTAGAGGTGAGATTTGAAAAAGATGAATGGTGGTACAGAAGAACTGGTGTAGTTACTCTTCCCTAGACATGAAGGTAAGGTATGTGCATGTTAGAAATTCTTCACAGAAGTTATAACACTTAAGAACCTTGAAGGAAAGGAGTGAGCAAAGGCATCTATGGAGAAAAAGAGTTACCAATATTGTCATATGCTTAAGGTTGAAAAAATACAATGAAGTCATTAACCGACTCACTGAACTTAATGATTAGGTGTCCATGGTAAACTTTTCCAGGGAGGTATCAGTGGTGAAATTGTGGCAGAAGTTCCACAGTGCACTAAAAGGTGATTGTGGGCTGGGAAAACAGAGAGTAGTCGTAAGTGTAAACTGTTCCTTCTAGGTGCTTTGCTTTGGACAGAAGAGAGGCGGGATCAAAGAATCAAGAGTCTATGTTGTTGTGCATAGACAGGTGATCACAAGGAGCCAATAAGAGGGAAAAAGTTACAAAAGCAAGAAACGGAGTACCAGTGGAGCGTGTCTTGGCATGAGAGTGTGAAAAGTCAGATAATGAGCAAAGGAGGAGGAATGAACCTTCCATAGAAAGGCAACGTTTTTGAGAACAGGAGAAATAAGGGAGAGTGGATTCAGCTTTAGATAAGTTTGTAGGTATGAATGCTGAAGAAGTTAACTTCTGACAGCCTAGCTGTTTTCTGTTAGTTTTGGGATATTGAGTATGATTGCAATTGTTATTACAGGAATGGGATAAGAAGTTGATAAATGAGATAGAAAAGGTTGCTGGAGGCCTCTGAGTTGTTTTGAGCAGAATAGTGTTTCTTGTGTGAACAAAGGTGAACCTGAAAGAGCCAATCCTTCAGGATGGATCCTCAGTGGTAACTAGGCCTAAATTTAAAACAGAGTTAATTGCCCATTTGCCGAGTGGAAGTCACAGACCTACTCTGAGCTCCCCTAAATCCCACACCGTTTTAACCTTGGGACTTTTAGAGTTCACTGGCTTTGGCCAATCAGGATTCAGCTGCATCAACCAATCAGAAGTCAGCTGCATTTACTAGTTAGAGCTAAGCACTCGCATTCTTCGTTTGCATAAACAGACCTGATTGGGAACCTGGGAAAGAACTTTCGCTATAAAACCTGAACCACCTTTTTGTTCATCATCTGTGGAATGCACCTTCCTTTTATACTGAAGGCTGTTGTGCAAGGTATTCACTGTGAAAAAAAGTCTCTTTCCTCCAGATTCTTTTTCAGAGAACTTTTGTTCACACCTAAAAATTTCATGTGGAAGTGATAACCCTCCAGTACCATAGAATGTGACTGATCTGGAGATAAAGATATATACAAAGGTGATTAAGTTAAATTGAGGTCATTAAAGTGGGCCCTAAACCAATAAGACTGGTGTCCTTATAAGAAGAGGAAATTTGGATGCCGATACATATGTATCTGTATACATACCTAGAGAGGGAAGATGATGTGAAGACACAGGAAGAAGACAGCCATCTGTAAGCCAAGAAGGGAAACAGAATAAATTTTCCCTCATGGCCTTCAAAAGAAGCCAACCCTGATGATTTTAATTTTGAACTTCTAGTCTGCAAAACTGTGAAAAAAATATACTTTTGCTATTTAAACCAGCCAGTCTGTGGTACATTTTTATGGCAGCTCTAGCAAATAAATACAAGGGTTAACTAAAAATAAAAGCATATTTTTCAGTGATATATTGTTTTTTTCTTCAAGATTTGGTGCCCCAGAGATGCAGAAAAGTTATGTTCTGTGTAGTGTGTAGCATGCTATTTAAAGAAATAAGATATGTGTCTGTCGATTGACTTCACAGGGAAAAAGACAAAATATCAAGATGATGTCAAGTTTGGACATATCCATATACATATTTAACCTCATTTTGCATAAGTACATATAAATATAGTTATATATGTTATATATGATATATCTAGATAATGATGGTCATTTGTTATCTCATCTATTACCTATGTATATAAGTATCCATAATTAACACAAAATTTAAATTGCACAGAAGAAAGTTGGAAAAATAGAAAGAAGAGTGACAGAAAGGCAGTTAAATAGGAATTTATTTAACTGGATGTTTATTGATGGCCTATCCTCAGACAGTATAAGTGCTTTCACATACATTACTACATTTACTACTTAAAATAGTTGCTAGGTTTCATGTTGTCATTTTTACAAACGGGGGAATTAAATCTCAGAAAAAGATAAGTAACTCATCAAAATCATATAGCTATTACATATCAGAGCTGGGATTTGAATGTAACTCATCAGCTTTAAATAAGTGTATAAGAGTTATCACAATGGACTACATAATTAATTGCTCAATGAATAATTTATTTTCCTGTGGCTTCCCTGTTTGTTTTCTGTGAAAGCAAATAGTTGCACAACAACATTAGGTTAAAACAAACTCAGACATTCTTTTAACTCATTTTAATTATTAATAGACAACAGGAAACCAATTGAGGCTCCCAATAAGTTACTGTGTATTAAACCATGGTTGAAAACTTCAAGATAAGGTGTGATTCTTAGAAGCAGCAAAATAAAAAACAGATTATGTTAGGTTACATTTTATATTATCTGCTGTGACAGTTACAGAAATATTAGTAAAAGGTCAATCAAATCAAGTCTTGTGGTTGTTAAAATGAATAAACTTATAATACATGTAGTAAGAAATTTTTATATCTAGAGAAACATACGAATTAAGTTTAATATACACTGTCATCATTAAACATCTATGAAATATGTTTTTGAATTACAATAATAAGAGCAATGTACATTCTTAAAATATTTTGGACAAAGGAATAGTACAATAGTCAAGTTGCTTTTCCCTCTTGGGTAATCACTATGTAGAAGCAATATGATGTTTCCAGTGAATCCCCTACATTTCCAGAAGGAACAAAGTCATTTACCTCTTATCTTCATTAGGTAGCAGCACATTATAGCATCATGAACACTAGGGTCTAATAATCAATGGCTCCTGCCAGTATAGTAACTCCTTTCTTTGTCTGCCAGTCTACCAGCACGAAGATCCCAAAATGACCATGCAGCTGCTCAGTTTTGGATTTGGTGGAACCTTTAACAAGGATGCTGGTAGAATAGCTTTCCCCACCCCTACTCCAGGAACTAGGACCTTTAGTCCAGAAAAGCCTAAAGTTGTAGTAATGAAATCACTAATTCTCCCATAGATAACTGCAAATTATAATTAGAAATACTAATTCAAATTTCACCATTTCAGTCCCAGACTCATGTTTTCTAACTGCTAAGTACACAGTCTTATATAATGGCCATTAGTTAAATAACATACTTTACCTTGAACCCTTGAAGGACAATGTCCCAATCTCAGAGATGTCACTTCCAAGTTGGTGCTTAGCTCTGCCCTCAGGAGACCACATGATGTATGGTAGAAACAGTACATTCCTTGGTTATTTATCATTGTCACCCCTCCTTCTAAAAGTGTGACCCTTGGTCCTAGGAGATGTTTTTCAAGATTTATGAACCTTTGAGTGGTGGTGCTTTGCAAGGTGCTGTGGGAGAGACAGAGAGTTCTATGCCAAGAATAATTCAAGTCAGGGCAAATCACGACTCCTTTTAGTAGGTAAGTGGTCTGATGTTTTCAACTTGCCTCCAAGTGGCTAGTTGGTCTCTTTGATGGATGGTACCATCATCCATCAAGGGCTCAACATTGATCTCCGCTTTTGACAGATCTGATATTCAGTAGCAGCGGTACATACTACCGATTAGCACGAGGGAGCCCATGCTATTTGGCCCACGTGTATTTTTATTATGACACCATAGCTTATTTATTTTTGAGTTCAGTGCTCAAGCACTGGAGTGTATGAGTACACAGGCTGACTGAGCTTCCCTTGATGAGTCATCTAGAACCCTTTTTCTCTAATCTTCCAATATTACTAGTTGCTCTTACCAACCAGCAAAGTCATTTACCACTGTCCACTGTATATTATTCCTTGAGGAAAGTGTCCAGGTGTCCTGTTAAAAGTTCTGCCAACATGGAAGATTTCTCCTCACCATTGTCTGTCAAGGGCTACCTCTGAGAGAAAATGTAATGTGAAAGCAGTCCATATTTTACTCACTGCAACTATTATGACTCATCCATGAACAAAGCCTAAGGTTTTTTTCCCTCTCTATTGTATTGTAATGTAGGTGCAAGCTAACAGGTGCTGACATGACAGAGGTAAGAAGGCAGTCTGTTACCCTTAGAACATCTCATGCCTAACCTTGAATCTGCCATTTCAATTATATAATTTGGTTGATCTGGACGTAACCAGCTTATTAAAGGTGGTGCTAGTTACATTATCACTTAACATCTTTTATGGTCAGGATATTAGCCTTTGCTAGGGCCATATAACATGCAGCAGTTGCTTTGCTAATGGTGAGTAGATCTCTGCTGCGGACAGCTTTGCTCCAGGATCTTGGAGATCCATGATGCAACTCTCTATATAGGGCTTGTCAGAAACTGCACATGAGTTCTTATCTAACATAAGTAACTTTAGAGCCAGGAGATCTTCTGGGTTACACGTATCAAGGGACAGGTGTGCTTGTATTGTGTTTTGAACATGTTAGAGAGATTCTTTTTGCTGTGGGCTCCACTCAAAACTTATATCCACTCAAGTCATCCAATAAATGAGATGGAGCAGTATTTCAAGGTGTTGAATGTGCAATTTCCAAAGTCTAAAGAGGTCTACTAAATGCTCTATTGCTTTTTTAGTTGTAGGTGTTTCAAAGTGCAATCATTTCTCATTTCCCATGGATGATATGGTAGCTTTTAAAAAGCTGCAACTTTTTTCGCTATTCTTTTCATTTAGAGATTGAATCAAATTGTCTCTCTTTTGAATATGGGCTGGCCTTAGTTACTTATTTAATCAATGTAATGCAGCAGAAAGATGGGGCTTTTGATGCCAAGTGATAAGTAGCCTTGCAGTTTTTTTCCCAGGCCTCTTGAGACAACCACTATTGCAATCTAGTTGACATGTTATGAGAAATCCCAAGAAGCCTCAAGGAGAGCTCCATGTGAAAAGGAACCAAAATCTACAGCTGACAATTTCAGCTGAGTTCACAGTCAATCAGCAGCCTAAACTTGATAGCCATGTGAGTGAGCTTCCAGCCCAAGGTGATGCTACATGGAGCAGCGATGAGCTGTTCTGGCTATTTCCTACCTGAATTTCATATTCATGAACAAAATAAATGATGGTTGTTTTTCTAAGTTAAAAAGTGGTTTAATATGCAGCAACGGATAATTGGAACAGAGAGAATGTCTTAGCATGTCTCATAGCACTGGGTTGCTAAATATTTCAACAATGTGGGAGGCTCTTGAATGCTTTTAGGATTTATTTGCCACTATCTGCTACACATGTGGCTTCATGATGTAAAGAATACATGAAAGTTTCTGCTTACACTTCTGATTAATGTGATGTCATGTGTATCATGGACCAATGTGATGTTTTGCAGAATGTCATACAGTCCAACTGGGAAAGTACAGTATCTTAGGGAATTAACGAAAAATTAACTAAAATTAACATTTTCTGTTAGGACCCTGGAGAATGTATCTGGGAACCGATCTTGGGAATATGGAAACGGAGAGGGTAGAATATAAAAGTGGATACTAGTAATTTTTTTTTTTTTTTAACTATAAAACCACTCTCACAGACCTCATGATTTAATAGCCTACCATTGATACCTGGAGGTGGTCCTCATACATTGGTGGGATCACATCTTGAAGCTTGGATGAAACAATGGCCTATGGTAAAAATATGGAGGTGCTGAAATACACAATCATACATAGTAAAATAATCCATTTACAAATAATTTAAAATAAGGCAAAACTAAGTAAATAGTGGTTAAGTGTATAATTCTTGAAACTAACAGAGTTGGATATATGGACATTTAATTTTTTTTAAAAATTATTTTAGTCTATGTCCTTTTGGTAGTGTTCTCTTTATCTGCAATGGTAGAATAAACCAATTTTTGCTCTTATGCAATTTTCCAAAGAGATCCTTCCTTTGATTTTTTAGAATATTTCACTCTGCAAAGTAGTAAAGAAAAGGTGTTAGTATTCTGTAGGCTTTAGAATGGTTCATAAGAAAGAAATACATATTCAATGAAGTCATGGTTTTGTTTCTTTTCCTATTATGTCTGCATTTGGATATAAAAATATTAATGTTATTCTATATTCAAGTTCTTCAGTAAATGATGAGAGAATTCTCATTTCCATGCATTATTTGTACATGGAAATATATTGAAAATTATTTTTAAAACCAGGCATTAAGTTGAAAGAAATGGAAATGGAAATTAGCAGACTAAAGGAAAAGAGAAACCCAAAACCAGGAAGACATCCAGGAATGAAATCTTTCTTTAGTTAGACAACTAAAGCATTCATTCATTCATCCATCATTTAATCATTCATATAGTCATATATTTTTTCAATAAATACTTATTGGGCATCTCCCAGACACTGAAGATTTACCAGTGAACAAAATCTACATGCTCCCTCCTTTCATAAAGCTATAGTCTAGCAAAAAGAAATATATTAAAAAGTTACAAAATGAATTATTTTATTAGAACTGTGTAAGTGTTATAAGAAGTGCAAAGAGAGCAACAGAATTTTAAGCAATCTTCCTACTTCTACCATTGCCCTCCAATAATTCTTATAGTCTTTTCACACCACACCACACATATGTGATCCTTCAAGATATGTCATACCTCCGCTCAGAATCTTACAATAGCATTCAGTTTCACTTAGAGAAAAATCCTGTTTTGATTAGGTGTTGCAGAGCAACAAACCACCCCAAAATGTAGTGGCTTAAAATAACAATTTATTACGTCGAGGGTTCTGGGATTGGCTGCATTCAGATGTGTGGTTCTTACTTAAGGTCTTTCATGTGATTGCAGTCAAATGCAGCTAGGGCTGGATTCATAAGGCTTGCTGAGTTCATGGAACTGGACATCCAAGGTGACTTCTTCATTACAGATCTGGTGACTTAGCTGTGATAGCTAAAGCAGCTGAGGGCTGGCTATGTTCTCTCCCAACATGTGGCTTTCCTCTTGGCTAGCTTGGACTTTCTCAGAATATGAAAATCTCAAGGTAGACTTCTTACATGTGGTTAGCTTCTCCGAGAGTGAGCATTCAAAGAGACACAGGTAGAAGCAGTATTTTTTATAACTAAGTAATGAATGCCACACTACTAGTTAACACAGGGCCAGGCTAGGTTCAGTGCAGAGGGGAGCTTCACAAAAATGTGATTACTGGGAAGGATGGTTCACTTTGAAACTAACTTCTACAAATTTGAAACCCTTTAAATGATGGACAGGTCTTGAAATTTTTGGTTTCACTGTTACTGCAACACCAAGGGTTCTGGCTAGGTGCTGCTGCTCAACACACAGAAAACCAATCACTGAGACAACGATTATTGCCAAGGAAGAAGGCTTTAATCAGGTGCTGAAGCCAAGGAGGTGGGAGATCAGTCTCAAATCCATCTTCCTGACAGACTAAATCTGACAGGTTTATATAACAGGGAAGAAATTTGGAAGGGGTAATGAAGAAATCATGATGAATAAGGGGCCTGGTAACTCATTGTCTAGATGCGATGATCTGGTGAGTTTCAGTTCTTTAATACTTTTTGAGAGGCCTGACGGTCCTTTCCTGAGGAAGAAGCTCAGATAAAACAAATGTGAGTTTCAAACTTTAAGACCAGAAGGGTCAATTTATATGTTTATCGGGGGGCAAAAAACAAACAAAACAAAACAAAAAACCACGAAACAGTCTATGGGACTATTAGTTTGGTTTTAACACTTCCCCATTACCTCTCTGTCTTAATTCTGTGCTCTTCCTCTCTTGATCATTAAATTCATCCATACTGGCCTCCTTATTGTTCCTTGAAAATGCTAGGTTGACTCATATCTCAAGGAACTTTGTGCTGTGGTTTTCTTCTTTTAAGAACACTCTCTCCCAGATATCCACATGACATTTTCCCTCATTTAAATATTTTTGCTTAAAAAGTCACCATCTCAAGTGAGACATTCTCTGATTACCCTATTTAAAATACTTACCAGTACTGCCAAACCATGTTCCTCCTATGGCATTTTGGTCTTCATTTTTAGCTTCATTTCATTCCGTTTAATCAGCATGACATATTATACATTTTTAAATAAAATTTTTGAAGTACTGTATACATATGACAGTCACAGTCTATAAATATACAGCTCAATGCATACACCAAAGTGAACCAATGCTTATAATCAGAACCCAGAACAATTAACAAAATATTATTACAATCCCAAAATCTTAATTATCACCTTCTAGTCACTGCCATGCCAGCCAATGGTAACCACTATCCTGATTTCTAATACTATAGGTTTTTCTACCTTTAAACTCTATATAAGTGAAATAAGACATAAGATTCATATTTTCTTATTTTTGTATTCAAATATTATACTTGTGAGATTCATTACTATCGATGCAGTTGTACTCTGTTCAATTTCATTGTTGTGTGGTGTTCCATTGTATAAATTCACGACAATGTATCCATTCTAATGAGCATTTGGAATTTTTCCAGTGTGGGGCCAATAATATTGCTATTGATGCTGCTTGCTGTACTTTTTTTTGATATTTTATATTATATATTTGTATAAACACTACCATACGTGTATTTGATATTACATATTTCTGTTTATTATGTATATTCAGGAGTAAAATTGCTGGATTACTAATATTCTATTTATTTGATTTGGTTATTGTTTGTTTTTCTCTTTCAAGATGTAAGTTTAATGAGTACAAAGGTTTTTGCCTATAATATCTAGAGTTGGGGTAGAGAAGACTTTCTTAGAGAAGCAAATTTGTGTTGAAATGTTAAAGTTAAGTAGATAGTTTATTATATAAGAAGGTTGGAAAAAATCTTTTCTCAAGCAGAAGAAAAAGCCTGTTGAAAAGCTTGGAGGTGGCAGAGTATGTGCATTTGAGAAAATGAAAGACGTGTGTGGTGTTTAGGGAGTGAGGAGGTCAAAAAATGAGAGCATATTTTAGAAGATTCTAAAGGCTTTTATCAAGTCTTAAAATATTCTCACAGTTTTACTTATTATATTTAAACTAGTGGAAATGTGTTGCTTATAGGATAACTCATAATCATATTTTCATTTGAAACAAAAGCTCTGGCACACAAGCGGAGTTATAAGTGGGGAGATAGAAACTGACTAGGAGGATTTTTAGCAGGTTAGTAAAAAAACAATCAAGGTTGAAGAGAAAAGATGTTTTGAAAGGTATTTAGTATTTAAACTGTTAATTCATTGATCATGGTGGCTGAGATATTTTTCTAGGATGCTTTAGGCTTTTTTTTGGGGAAAAAAAAACAGATTAAGATGTATTTAAGACATTCAAGGGAAGATGCAGATGTATGTATATCTCCAAGGAAGAGTATCAGCTGAAGATATAACATCGGGCGTTATTTGTAATATAGTAAATAAATATGATATCTTATTTGAAAATGCCTAATACCCAAGATCAAGTTTGGAGAATTTTCAATATCTATATTGTGTCTAGGGGAACACAGGCCAGCACATGTGCCTAAGAAAAAAACGTCTAAAGATGCAGAAGAACAGCTAGGTAAATATAGAAAGGGAATGTTCCAAGGGAGGAAACTCAGTGACTAACACCATTATCATCACACACATATCACTATTTGACATTATTTTTGCCCATTTGTTTGATGTTCATTGTCAGTCTCCCACTTACTAGAATGTAAGCTCCATGAGAATAGGCACTTGCTGCTTCTGTTCACTTCTGCATTCTTAGTACCTAGTACAGTGGTAGGTACTCACAAGTATTTGTTAAATTAATGTTAATGAAAGTTTTCTTATTATGAAATTTCATATTTTCTTACTTTCGTGTTCAAATATTATACTTGTGAGATTCATTACTATCGATGCATTTGTACTCTGTTCAATTTCATTGTTGTATGGTGTTCCATTGTATAAATTCACTACAATGTATCTATTATATCCACCTTCTTATATAATAAACTATCTACTAAACTTTAACATTTCAACTCAAATTTGCTTCTCTAAGAAAGTCTTCTCTACCCCAACTCTAGATATTACAGACAAAAACCTTTGTACTCATGTCCATTCAATTTAGCAATATGGTTGTTTCAGTGACATTTTCAAGAACTGTGCACTAGTTTGCTCTGGCTGCGAGAATGAAATACCACAGGGCGTGTGGCTTAAACAACAGAAATTTATATTCTCATAATTTTGGCCATAGAAATCCCAGATCAAGATGCCAACAGATTCAATTTCTGGTGTGGCCCCTCTTCTGAGCGGGCAGACAGCCACTTTTTTACTGTGTCCTCACATGGTGTTTCTTCTGTGTTTGCATGTAGAGTGAGAGAGGGAGCCCTCCTGTGTCTCTTCTAGCAATATGAATCCTGTTATATCAGGGTTCTATTCTTATGACTTTATTTCACCTTAATTACTTCTTTAGGAACACCGTCTCCAAACAGAGCCACACTGAGGATTAGAGCTTCCATATAGGAATTTGGTGGAGACACAAACTTTCATTCCATAACTAGCTGTGTAATAGAGAAGTGGAAACTCAGTTGGGCAGAGTTGGAGTGAATGGTGGGTCAGGAAGTGAAGTTAACGACTTTCCCGATGAGAAGTTTGCCTGAGAAGGCATAGAGTGAGGAAAAGCAACTATTGGGAGATGTAGATTGGAGGTGGGTTTTTGTTCTGTTTGTTTACTTGTTTATTTTATTTATCTAGTAGGAAACATGAGATAAAGATAGCAAAAGAGAGCAAGGACAATAAATAGCATGTGTTTTCTGAGAAGGCTGAGGGGAAGAGATTCAGAGCACAGAGTGCTTGGCTTTAGGTACGAAGACATGTGTTTTGTAACAATTAAAATGCAGGAGAAATTGGGTGCAGATACATTGAGGTTTAGAGGTCGAAAGAGTAAGACTTCCCATTTGATATTTCCATTCTTCCTCTATGGAGGAGAAGGCCTGGGCTTCACCCGAGTGTTAAGTGTTACAGATTCAATCGTGAGAGAAGGGTTTAATCAAGGAAACATATTAACTTCATAGGAAAACTGGTTTCAAGTGCATGCAATTATGCACTAAAGATGATCTCAATTTGATGCTCTGTTATGTGATTTATTCTCAAGGTATCCAGCTTGGCGAGTAGAGATAAGAGAAAATAGATGGTTTTTACAGAGTTGTTACTTGTGGATTTGTTTTCTAGTTCTTATATGTTGTATTTTGTTTTGAGACAGGTTCAGAAAAGAGAGGAACAACTTAATTAGGAAATTAGAGTAGCAGTTAAATATGTCTATAGGGCTCATATAGTTTCTGGGATTTAAAAAACTATCCAGGGTATTAAAAATATGTAGGAAAGAATTTTGCCTTATGTTTCAAAGAGCATAGAAAGGACTAGCTGCATTTTAAAATGTCTTCTCTGTTATTAGCTCATAGCATCCCATCCTTTCCCTTCATAATAATTAGTACTAATTGCAATATATATATTTATTTGTTCAATGTTTGTATCTTTTAGTAGAACATGAATCCATAATTGTAGGGATCTGTCCCTCTTATAATGTTGGTGCTCAAGGATATTTATTATGTTGAATGTATGGAGTTCATATGATAATTTCCTCCTGAATATTAGCATAAAGGTTCTGTTCAAGTCCAGAATTTCTTCTTGTTATGTGCTAATTGTTTTCAAATTGGTGTTTAATGAAAAGAGAGTAGGCTTTGGAGTCTAAGTAATCTTATGTAAGTTGCACAGTCTCAGTTTTCTCATTTGTAGAAACGATGCATCAGAAAAGAAAAGGTTGCTATCTAGAGAAGAAATAACAATTGAAGTCACACTATATTTCATGGATGATGGATAATTTAATCTAAAATAATGAGGTTATAAAAGATTAGCTCTATGAAGTCTTAGGGAAAAAAGTTGAGAAAAAAAGAATTTAATTCTGTATAATAAAGAACTAAGAAATTGTGAGCAATATGTTAGTTCCCAGTAGAGTTGTTTTGGGGAGGCTCAGAAAGACATTTGGCTGGAAGAAATGGAGTCTTGGAATTCTGGTGTCAGACTATGGCTGTGGAACCTCATAGCTGGTTAAAAACTCCCTTATGGAAGTGATAAAAATAATAAATGATGTGTGATATTTGATTTTAAATAGTTGCTGATGTGTTTTGTAATTTATCTTCCTCATCCAGAGACCTTGATAAGTTACCAATAGCTTGTGTGTGATTTACTGGCTTAGGTAACTCAGATGAAAAGGTCATGATTTCCTATGGAGCAATATGATGTTGTGAGATGACAGTAGTCACAAGACTGGTGGAGAGACAGCCAGAGTAATACACAAAATTCTAACCAGGAGATTATCACATCAGCTGAATACTGGATTCCAAATACATATTGAGGCTTCTTGAGTTTTCACAATTAGGAGGATGGGATAGGCTCATATTGTTTTACTTGACTACTTAAAGAATAATCCATGTCAGAATGTTTTAGGTTACATGGAATTCATAACACCTACATTGTAGGATTTGTTGCCAGGAATAATAGATAATGCTAGCACAACTGTTAGCACGTGCAGCAATTTTGTGCAGATTACAAAAAAAGGTATCCTCTTTTGGTGGATGAATTAGAAAAAGGTACCACTTTGGGATAGATGCATCCTGCTGTAAAGAGCATAACCCTAGCTAGACTAGGTTTCCCTACCTTTGTGGCTGGTCACTTGTGAACAGTCCCAAAACTGTACAATCTTAACACGGTAGCCTTTGGATAATGTAAATGCCAGGTATAGAATAGACGCACAACAGAAATGGTAACAACTAAAATTACTCTGGATTACATTAGATCGTGATTTAATGCTTGTTTCTGGAAATAATAACTGATATGCTGACTATAAATGATTTTCCATTTTTTCCTGCAATAAATCTAAGTTCAAGTATGTGTATGTGTGTGTACGTACGTGTGTATGTATGTGTGTGTGTATCTATGCATGCGTGTGTATCTATGCATGCATGTGTGTATAAGCCTGCTTACAAAGTAGATTCGTTGTATTTCTTTGAACTTGCTGATATAAAATACATGTACAATAGACACTTTGACTCATCTCCACTAACTTCTGCAAATACAAATGCATTCTACATTGGTAATAGATGTTTTAATAGAGTTCTTTTAGAGAAGAACTCACAAAGTATTTCAATTTAGTTTTAATTATCACTCTAGGATAGCTTTTCTTCTCTCACTACAATCTGAGCTATAAAGACAGCTCAGACTTCTGGAATTGGGGTGACCGTGAGATCAGGCTTTGAGCTTTGAATGTTTTGTTACAAGCCAACCTCCTGCAGATCTCTCTGCAGTGCTATATTGACTTTTGTGAATAGATCCTCAGATGCAGTTTTGACTTTTGTGCTTCTGTGACCTTGGAGCACACCTAGAGAGGTGCAGCCATGCACTTTTTTTTTGTCTTGCACCTCTCTACCCAAAATTCACATGTTCTTACTGGTCTATAGTTAACTATCTTAGACATAATGTGGCTACATAAATCCTGTATAGAACTAAGGGTATTTTAAGTGAAATATTACATGATTTGACATTATGCTTTCCAATTTCTTCTTCTAGAATTTATTTACCATTCTCCTAATTACTTGCTAAACCGAACTTTTTCAGAGTAAAGAATTAAAACAGCTTTCTTAATAGATAGTGCTATAGACTGTATGTTTGTATCCCCTACCCCAGATTCGTATGTTGTAGCCTAATCCCCATTGTGGTGGTTTTAAGAGGTGGGGCCTGTGGGAGGTGATTACGTCGTGAGAGTGGCACCTTCATGAATAGGATTAGTGCCATTATACAAAGAAATATGAGAGAAATTATTTCTGTCTTGGCCACGTGAGTATACATTAAAAAGGATGCTGTCTAAAAGCCAGGAAGCAGGCCCTCACTAGACATAGACTCTTCTGGAGCCTAGACCGGGACTTCCCTGCTTCCAGATGTGTGAGAAATAAATGTCACTTGTTTAAGCCACCAAGACTATAGTATTTTTGTTATAGTGGCCTGTCCTGTCAAAGATGGATAGCGTCAGGCATTATTTATGTTTAACCTTCCTGGGAAGGATATAGATCTAGAAAATGAGTTTTGTAGTCAGTTTTGATGGGAAATATGCTTCTGGCTACATATAAATATGCATCTAAATTCAACTAAATTCTCATCCTGCAAGGTAGTAGAAATGACATTTGTTAATTTAACTTGAATAGTAAATAATGGAATCACAGCCTTTAAAAACATTAAAAACAAAGCTGATGACAACATTACACAGTTCAAACAAGATAAACAGTTTCTTTGTACATAATAATATGGTGTTATTGCGATTGTTTACCCAGCATTGGTTTCCTTTTTATTCTTTCTAACAGAATGCTAACTTGGTTTATGTATCTATCTCTCTCCCACACCATCTATGCCTCAGAGAAATCTTCACAAACTCAGCTTCAAGGATGGGTCAGAGCCTTGGAAACTGCATCTGCCTGGTCAGTGATCAGCTCAAGTATAAGCTTGTGATCCAATGTTGTCCAGTGAAATGTGAGATTAGTTTTGCTTTTAGGAATGTTTTGCTCAGGCCTTAAGTCAGTCAACGCAGCTCTCTCCCTGTGGCTAAATACGAACAAGGAGATATAAAGTTACTGGCAGCCATTGTACAGTCTAATTTACCCCTGAATCAAACAACTGAAGTCCGACCTACCTCTGGATTTGCTTTCAAGTGAGCTAATGTGTTTTCTCATTGTTAATCAAGTTCAGTTCACTGGGATAAACACTAAAGGAATGATAGTAAAAACATTGTCACCCAAATCTATGCAGAGATAAAAAATGATAAACATTATGAAAGCAAAACAAAGCAAAACTAGATTTGAGGAGGGAATTTAGAATGGGCATTAGAGAAGACCTCTTTGTAGAGATCACATTTAAGTCGAGATCCAAAGTATAATTTTGCTAGGTGAAGCACTGGGGAATGAACATTTCATGCAAAGACTCTGAGGTGGGAAATTTGGTGACACTTTTAAGGAACTTAAGAACACTTACCATCCTATCATTACAGGTAAGGAGCAGGCAGGGAAACAGGAAATTGGTATAAAATCAGCCTAGGGATATAAGCAATAGACAGACACGACAGGTCGTTTAGGCATCCTAAAAAATTTTGGAGAAATAATAAATTCAATCAAATATCAAAAGATTTTATAAGTTTAATTGCATATAGCCCTTTCAAGTTGCCCCTGGACCCATATTAATAACCACAACAAGGGGAGGGTGTTGGAAGGCAAATATGTGAACAAGCAAGGTGTACATCCCACTTGGTTCCACTGTCCTTCCATTTCCTTTCTTTGTTGCTGGTGATACAATGACCACATATTTTGCTGTGGAGTTTTATTTCTTTTATTTCCAATTTAATTAATTCAATTCTGAAATATGAGAAAAACTTTATACGGCCCAGTTTTTAGTTAACCTAAACGAAGAGTTCTGTTCAATTTCTGTGGGTTGGTTGGATAAAGATGACAAAGATTTATGTTCACTCACAAGCTTGTATGTATCTTTCTTTTTATTATAAGCATGGGAAGGCATTTAGTTTGTGGCTTACTAAGATACCATACATATATAACTCTTGAATAAAAACCCAGAAGAACAAGTAACTCAGAACAGTGAACCTGCCTGCTGGTCCTTCTTTATCCTTGCACTCATGAGTCTATCATGAGTATGACAGAATCTCAATAATCTCAATAATCTCACACTGGTGGGAAAACAGAGAAGCAGAACTTATCAAGACTGGACCTAGAAAATCTTATGAGGTAGGAGGTGAGACACAACTCTGCAGGCAGAACTTAGACACCTGACCAAATTGAGGACTATCTAAAGTGGGGAAGGGGTGGAAGCAGCTTTCCGTAAGATATGCCCACTAGTGTGTCATGTCAGTTTACCATTGCCATGGCAACACCTGGAAGTTACTGCCCCTTTCCGTGGCAACAATCAGGAAATTTCTGTATAATCTGCCCCTTAGTTTGCGTGCACCTGAAAGTGGGTATAAATACGACGGAAGAACTGCCTTTTAGCTGCTACTCTGGACACACTGCCAATCGGGTAGCCCTGCTTTGCAAGGAACAGTGCCTCTGCTGCTGTTGCTGTACATGGCTGCTTCAATTAAAGTTGCTATCTGACACCACCAGCTTGCCATTGAATTCTTTCGTGGGTGAAGTCAAAAACCCTCCCAGGCTAAGCCCCAATTTTTGGGCTTGCCTGCCTTGTGTCACTTATCAGGTGAATGGCTCTTCCTTGAGTAAGATGGCTAGTAGGAGTCTAAATTATAGGGTCCACTGAAGAATAATACTTTGTTCTTCTGTGTGACAATTGAAATATAAAAAGTCTGTATCTGAGATACAGTTGTCAGATTTTTCAGGGAGGAAACACTCAAAATTAAGTAGAGAAGAATTTTATACTTTAGTAAGAACCATATGGATTATGGGAATAGAGTTCCCCCTCCTAAGCCCTTGCCAAAAATAAAAATAAAATTAAAAAAATAAAGCAAAGGTATTGTCAAAGGCTAAAAAGAATAAAAAATAGGTTGAGAATCAGCTAAGACTTTAAATCTAGTGGTAGAAATGGAAAGATGGTGAAACTCTTTGGAAGATGGCCAATTAAAAATAGAACAGGAACCAGCTGTAATATTTTACTGTTTTTTTGATTAACAAGTTAAATAAAATACATGTTCAAAAATGTAGCTATAACAACACAACTGCAATGATAACAAAAATGACTAAAGCTGTTACGGCTACCGTTTATTTATGCTAAGCACACTGTATAAGTATTGTCTCTCTCACAATAGAGCTACCCCTGTCAGGTAGATGAGTAAGTAGTTAGCCATTATTCATTGGAGGGGAAAGAAATCTAAAGTAAATTATTCTTTGAGGAATGTCCCTTATTACCTTACTGTGATCAAATTCACATACTTTAAATACTTTATGTATCTGCCTTTTTTACTTGCAAGGCAAAAAAATTGGAAGTTTAACTGTGTTTCTGTATATCATAAACAGTAACTCCTAGAAATTGTCCCACAAATTCCAAATACTGAATTAACCTGAAGGAATTAACACTGCTGTGGACCACAGGCCCTGTGTTGTGTTGTTGAGTACAAAGTGTTTGATAGGGATTTCATACAGCTTGACAAAATTAATTCATTACCAACTGACTAAGGGTCACTAGGCACAAAGAAATTAAGGAATTTCCTCAATATCATAATTGGGGGATACCAACAATGATTACATATTTATAGAGGGTATTGGAAGAAAAATGAGAAAAACATAAACAATATTTAGATAGTAATGAGTACTCAAAATCTGTTAATTAGTTGTTAAAAAATGAATTTCCCAAACTTAAAATCTTTTTAAACAAACAGTTCGTTTATAAAGGGTATTTTAGAAAAATGAAATTATTCACAAAGCAGGGATGCAACCTGAATCCAATAAACTGAATAAATTGCTGGCACCTGAATCCATGACCCAACCTGTTTGTCATTTATGGTTTCTGTTTTTCTTGGCCTCCCTTTCTATTCTGGCAAAATGTGGTGTTGACATTATAATTGCAGATGAAGCTAATAATAACATGTTTTGCAGAAGCTGTTTCTAGCAAGGTGTAAAATCCCACATTGGTGTACCTTGTTAGAGTCAGTGAAAGCCAAAAATAATCAATATGACATGAAAGATAACTGCATTTCCTTTCAAATTTGCATAATGTTAGGGGAAAAGAGTCAAACTCATTTTCACATGTTTTCTGGTTGAGAAAATATATATCAAGACTTTTTGACTTAATTATATAGCGATAGTGCATAACTTAATTCTGTTTTGAATAGAGGACTTTGCTCTTTTTCGGGCTCAGCAGAATACTCTGGTTGGTTAGGTTGGCTTCAGAAATATATTCAGCAACTGACTTGTGGATGGTTGTAAATAATTTAATACAAGGCATCCACTAGTATTATAAATTACTTAAGTGCCCTTAACATGGATGGGTGGGCATACAGTAGATGTTGAAGAATAAGTACTTGTTGAAAGAATTAAGAAAACTTGCATAAAATTGAGATTGTTTATTTATTTACATGTATTCATTTATTTATTTAATGATGCCAACAGGCTAAAAAGCCATCTGTGAATTAGGGCACAAAGATGCTAGTGAACTTTATAACATAAAGATAGAATCCTGTTTTGTTAATTCACCTCTGTCCATAAAAATTATGTAGTTTAACCCTGGAAAAGATGATTTATTTCATGGCAAAAGTAGATTCATTCTAGTAATGTAACAAGATTAGGATATCATCGAGGCTTCTTTACTTCATATTCAGTTATAACCTTTTAAAAATTAAGAGCAGGCACTCCCTAATATAATAATAAAATTTTACATTTGTATAGTACATGACTCTACAGGTATACTTACTATTTTAATTTTATCAGGAACAATTGGCACAGAAAGACCCTTTGACATACTTAGTTTTAAAGAAATAGACAATTTCCTGTCATTGCTAATTTCCCATTGTAAGTCCTTGGGTACAGGTGCGTGTATAACCTGGAGCCCTTTGCTTGTGCATTTATCCTCTGGAATGAACTCTCTCTCTCCCTATTCTATATGTGACCCAGAAGATAAATGCAAAACTGCTAAATTAGGAAAAAGCCTACCATAGTTGCTAATTCTTTCTTTTTAATAACACTATTTACGGTGTGATAGTCTTTCTGAAAACCTCTTTAAATGTTATTACAGTCCTTTTTTCTTTTTTAAGATGGAGTTTTGCTCTGTCCAGTCTCGCTCTGCCCAGGCTGGAGTGCAGTGGTGCAATCTCGGCTCACTGCAACCTCCACCTCCTGGGTTGAAGCAACTCCCCTGCCTCAGCCTCCCAAGTAGCTGGGATTACAGGCATGCACCACCATGCCTAGATAATTTTTTGTATTTAGTAGAGACGGGGTTTCACCATGTTGGCCCTGCTGGTCTTGAATTCGTGACCTCAGGTGATCCACCTGCCTCGGCCTCCCAAATTGCTGAGATTACAGGCGTGAGCCACCATGCTCAGCCCTGTTATTATATTCTTAAATTTGTATAATCTGCGCTTCATATTGTGCTAGGTTTAAATTTTATTTTAAAATTTTTCTTGGAAAGATACCTATGTATTTGATTACAGAATAATTTTCAGAACAGATTGTTGTCTGACACAAAATAAAATGAACTGTAAGAAGATCCTATGTGAAATCCTGTGTTTAGAGCTTAGTACAAATTCAGAAAAAGGTGTTTTAGTTTCATATGAAACAGAAAAAGATACAGGAATGCTTGATTTATTTTATGCTTCGTTTGTGTGAATAGTGTAATTGTGTTGTCAATAGTGCTAATATGATCTTAGGTTACATTTGTAGAAGTGGGATGTTTAGAAAAAGTCCAAAGTTTATTGGTTATTCCATACCTCAGATACTGAAGCAGCACAGCACATGCTTTATAAAAACACTTTGAAATCACATTGCCCAGGTGTGACTTTTGGCTTCTGCACATACTAGTTATGCAAACTTTGATAGGTTACTTGGCAAAAATCCTTAAGACCCAGTTTTCTCATTTTTAAAGTTTAGATGATGTAATAATACTTTCTTTAGAGTGATGTTTAAGAATTAAATGAGATATTTATTGGTATGTTTATTCATTAATTTATAAATATTAACATACCAAGTAAAAGAGTCTCTTACTTTATTTTTTAATGGCCTATGAAAAACCTAGTCCCTCAAAAAGACACCTTATATAATCAATTTATTAATGGAATGCATTCTGTACACTATCTTCAATGAAACTTGACTTTTCACTGTAGCCATATCTGTGAGGTTGACTGGTTTTCTACATTCTCTAAGTCCTGTGGCATAGAATTCCCATTAAGTGCTGTCCTTATCATTTAACCCTCGTTTAAAAACTCTCCCATATCTGAGAGTTTTGCATTCTTGCTATACTACCTTATACCTATTGTTCTGCAGTTATATAACCTCTTAATAATGACATTCTCATCCTTTGAATAAGGATTCTCAATCACATGACTGAAATCTTTCTCTTGAATCTGTCTCTTGATAGTTGAATGGCCTGTGAAATGTAATGTAAGTTCATATTTTATTCTAAAATTATTAGTCTATTTGCATTTTAAGGATATTCTTTCATTTTCTTATTTGTTGTAACAAAGGTAAATACAATATAAAGTAAATCTATTTAGTGTACTGAGAATATTGTTTTGGTCAAAAAATTCAAAAATAATTGACTGTCTTCATCAAATAGACTATGATAATCTACATATAAACAAGATTGAGAGCCAGATTTATGCACTGTTCATTCATAAGTTTTCCATTTAATATTTCCTTTCTTGTCTGCAGGGTTTAATGCCCTTACGGCAATATATTACTTGCTAATGGCAACATGTCCAGTCAAATATGAAATTACTTTGTTCATATTTATTTTATATTAATATACTTAAAATTTTAGATGTATGCTTTCACGTAAAATTGTAAAACTTTAAATAAATGCTTTTATAATTCTACTGTGAACAGGATTAATAGGCATAATATTGCATTTTAATATTATAAAAAGTTGAACTATTTGTTTTAATACTAATGGAGTTCACATACTAAGAAATACAGAACTTAGGAAACATAATATAAGATATACAAAATAGAACTGAAAGACCATAATCAAAATTAAGGTCTGACAATTTATAAAAATTTAATTCCAAAATGATTGAGATTTCTAGACTTAGAAACTTAATTACTCCTTGCATATTTTATATGAGTCTGAATTTTTTATACAAGCGACTAAGACACTTGCCTTTTGGGTTTCATGTGCTAACTTTATTCCTCTATCCATTTTTTACCACTTTGAAATATCTTCAGAATTAGAATATCTAAGTCATTTAAATGTAAAACCCAACACTACAAAACTCTAGAGGAAAACCTAGGCAGTGCCATTCAGGACATAGGCATGGGCAAAAACTTTATGAAGAAAATGCCACATGAGATCTAGTTAAACTAAAAGGCTTCTGCACAGCAAAAGAAACTATCATCAAAGTGAACAGGCAATCTATAGAATGGGAGAAAATGTTTGTAATCTACCCATCTTACAAAGGTCTAATATCCACAATTTGCAAGGAACTTAAACAAATTTACAAGAAAAAACAGCTCCATCAAAAAGTGGGCAAAGGATATGAACAGACACTTCTCAAAAGAAGACATTTATGCAGCTAACACATATGAAAACAAGCTTAACATCACTGATCATCAGATAAATGCAAATCAAAAACACAAAGAGATACCATCTCATGCCGGTCATAATGGTGATTACTAAAAGTCAAGAAATAATAGATGCTGGTGACGCTGTGGAGAAATAGGAACGATTTTACACTTTTGATGAGAAAGTAAATTAGTTCAACCATTGTGGAAGACAGTGTGATGATTCCTCAAGGATCTAGAGCCAGAAATACCATTTGACCCAGCAATCCCATTACTGGGTATATACCCAAAGGAGTAGAAATCATTCTACTTTAAAGACACATGCACATATATGCTTATTGCAACACTATTTACAATAACAAAAGCATTGAATCAACCCAAATGCCCATCAATGCTAGACTGGATAAAGAAAATGTGGTACATATACACCATGGAATACTATGCAGCCATAAAAAGGAATGAGATCATGTCTTTTGCAGGGACATGCATGAAGTTGGAAACCATCATCCTCAGCAAACTAACACAGGAACAGAAAAACCAAACACCACATGTTCTCACTCATAAGTGGGAGTTGAACAATGATAACACACGGACCAGGAAGGGAAACAACACACACCGGGACCAGTCGGGGACTGGGGGGCAAGGCGAGGGATAGCATTAGGACAGATACCTAATGCATGTGGGGCTTAAAACCTAGATTACAGTTGATAGGTGCAGCAAACCACAATAGACTCTACAGATATTAAAATGATTTTAAAGTAATTAATAACTTATAAATGTGGCAACATGAATCAAATGGACAATTCTTTGAAAGGCACAGTCTATCATGGTTCACTCAAGAAGAATAGGTAAGCTAGGCCAAGCATGGTGGCTCATGTCTGTAATTCCAGCACTTTGGGAGGCCAAGGTGGGCAGAGCACTTGAGGTCAGGAGTTTGAGACCAGCCCAGCCAACATGGTGAAACCCCATCTCTACTAAAAATATATAAAAAAAAAAATTAGCTGGGCTTGGTGGCGGATACCTGTAATTGCAGTTACTCAGGAGACTGAGGCAGGAGAATCTCTTGAACCTGAAAGGCAAAGGTTGCAGTGAGCACTCCAGCCTGGGTGACAGAGTGAGACTCTGTCTCAAAAAAAGAAATTATATCTTAAATATTATAGTATATCTCAAATATTATAGTGTATAATAACATATATATGTTATGTATATATTATGTATTCATAAAGGTGAATACATACATGCTATTATATACCATTAGATAGTATTTTGTAGTATATGTTACTGCTATAAGTATGTATGTTAAAGTAATTAAATTTGTAGTCAAATACCTTCCCACAAAGAAAATTACTAGGAAATTCCTACTAACATTTCAGTACAAAATAATAATTCTACACCAATTTTTCCAGTGACTGAAGAGAAGAGAATACTTTCCAACTGACTGTATAAGGTCTAAATTACCCTGATATTAAACAGACATAGGCATTAAAAGGAAAAGTACAAGTCAATATATGTCACAAATATGTATGCCAAAATTAAAAAATATATAGCAAATTCAATGAAATAATACAGAAGAAAGATAATTATGACCAAAGCATATAAAATCAATCTGTATAATTAATCATATTAACAAACTCAAGAAGAAAAAAAGTAAAATTATGTGATTAACATAATAGAAACAGAAAAATTAATTGATAAAATCCAAGATACATTTCTGTTATAAACTCTCGGCAAAATATAAATATAATGAAATTTTCTAGACATGATAGAACTGATAAAAGATGTTTATGAAAAACATAGTTAACATCACACATATTGGTGAAAGTCTGAAAACTTTCCCCTTAAGATCAGGAAAAAGAGAGGACTATGTGCTTTCACTACTTCTATTCAACTTTGTACTGGAGGTTCCAGCCAGTAAAACGAGGAAGAAAAATATTAAAAAAACAGAAGATATGCAGATAGGAAAGGAAGGAATAAAGCTGTCTTTATCCAGAGACAACATGATTGCCTATATATCTGACGACATCTGCAAACAAAATTTACTGGGATTAATAAGTGAGTTTAGCAAGGTGATTTATGGTTCAGAATATTCAATCTTATTAAGATGTCAGTTTGTCCTAAAATGATCTACAGATTAAACACAACCCCAGTGAAAATCCTACAATGTGTTTTTATAGAAATGGACAATTTGATTCTGAAACTCATTGAAAATGCTGTGGCAGCCAAAGAAGTTTGAAAATGAAAAACAAAATTGAGTGATTAATACCACCTCTAAATAAGAAAAGAAGAAATATAGTAAATTCAGCCCTGTCCCAGGAGCCTGTGTTTAAGTTTGACTTTAATTTCCAATCTGTTTTTTATTGTTTATTACTCAAAGTCCTCAGGTAGTTGCTTTTTGAATTCTGTCTAGAGGTGTAATCAGTAGCAAATATAGAATGTACTAATGAGTCTATAATATCTAGGTTTTACTAGCCTTCCTTAAAATTTTTTAAAAAATAACCAACTTCTGATATTTTTGGTCTTCTCCTTTGTAGGTTTGTTTTACATTTTATTAAGTTGTTTTCATGTTTATTATTCATTTTCTTATTCTTTCTTTGAATTTAATGTCTACATGATGTTTTGATGCTAACAAAAGTTCTAGATGTCAAAATTTAATAGGACAAATCAAGTCCTTTAATCTAGCATCACACAACTTGAACAAAGTCTATGAATTTATTTTTCCATCATCATCCTTCTAATAAAAGACACGCAATTTAGTCCTTATCTCCAGAAATCTTCTCATTTTGTTTTCTTTTGTTTTGGTCATTGTGTTAGGCTGTCATTTTCTGTAAGTGCTGGTGAATGATCTGTGTAATTTCAAGATTTGCTTGCCAAATTCATTATAGCATACTGGATAAAAACAAGGACTGCTGGGGTAAGTTAGACTTGGATTTAAATTTGTAATGTATCACATACTGTATCAGCTGTATGGCTTTGAAAATAATCTCTTACCCTTTCTTTGAGTTCTTTATCTATAAAATTGTGGTGGTAATATCTAACGGATATGGTATGTAAGGTTTCTAGCATGTGCCTAGCATGTGGTAAGCATTCAGCTACAAGTAGCTGTTTATTAACCTTAAGCCAGTGAATGTTTTTAATTGTGACCTACTTATTCTGGTGGTTTATAATATTAAATTATTTTTATTTTCTGAAGTTTTTTACATTATTGTTTTTAATCTTGCATAACATCTGATTGGAAAAATTAGAGGAAGACACTAGTCAGGTGTACAAGTTGGGATTCTGCTACGTGGAGAAATAATATATGCTCTCCCAATGAACAAGACATGCAGTGAAGAAAGAAGCTGGCATTTGGTAACTTCCTTGAAAGGTCCCACGTGGAGAAAGAATATTGCTGGATATCTTAGTCCTGCCTAGGTTGTGAAGCCAAATATGCCTCCCCTTTTATTATTTAATGGACTTGATTCACTAGATGCTTCTCTGCATGGTAAGCATTAATTTAGAAAGCTGATAAACATCACATATAGAGCATATTAATTGTGAAGGAAAACAGAACAAAGTTTCTGAAGTGAACTGATTGCAAATGTACTAATTTGAATTAGTGTTTGCTTCACTTAAGGCCTGTTATATGTTCTAAGATCATTACATGTGAATAAAGAATTGATTTTAATTCTTATGTTTGAAAGGAAATGAAACAAATAAATTCAAGTTTGGACTGTCTTCAGATTTTTGAGTTTTTGGAAAATTTAAATTTGTTATAAATATAAATAATAAAAATAAAATCTGAAAGTTAATACTAACGGATGGTGTAATAAATGACTCTCTTACTGATCAAAGGCTTAAAGCCCAATCTACTGCCAAAATGAAACAAAATATCATTCATTTTAAAGACACAATAACTATATAGCTATATTATAAAGTTCTAAGGTAGCAAATAAATTTCTTAAGCTAACACACACAATAACCAATGGTATAAAACTGAATGTCATATGATATAGTTCATTGTCTTACTATAAGGCATGTTACTTGAATTTTTCTTCTTTATATTTTCAGTCTAAAATTTATAATTACTGTAATAAATCATAACAGTTATGAAATTCAGCAGTGCTTCTTTGGTTATTATTTTGCAGGCATTTTGCTTTTATTTTAAACTAGATTCTAAGTGACGTCTCATTATACTTTGAGAAATTTATTCTTGTTTGCTGGCTTTCTCTCAACTACATATTTTTCTAAACACTAATGGAATTAAAAATTAAGCCATTATTCAGCTTTTAAATAAGAATTGCTTTCCTTTTTTGAATTGCCTTCTCATTAATATTAATAGATTCAATTTTTTAAACTAATGTTCGGTGTCTACCTGCCCTTAAAATTGTAGAAGGCTTTTGCACATGCTATTCTTTTCCTGTTGCTATATTTCACTTTCAAGACTCAATTTATCTTGGATAATAGGTTGTGTCATACAGGGTTTTTGATTTTGCTTCAGAGCAGGGGTCAGCAAACTGTAGCCTGAGAGCCAAATTTAGCCCACTGCCTCTTTTTTTGTACAGCCAGTGGACTAAGAATGGTTTTAACATTATCAAATTTTTGAGAAAATCAGTGCAAAAAATCTTCATGAGAAGCAAAAATATGAAGTTCAAGTTTTCATATCTATAACTCCAATTTTTAATTAAAATATTTAATATTTGTGAACATCTGCTTTCTCTCTTTTTTATACAAGTTCCCACATAATATCCTTAATTTTGCTTCTGGGGCTGCAAAATCTAAATATTTACTATTTGGTCCTTTACAAAAACACTTTGCTAACCCTTGCTGTAGAGCAATAGATTATATTGCAACTCTTAGACTGTGCCATGTTTTTTTTTTTTCTTTTTTCTTTTTTTTTTTTTCTTGCCTGGGATATGGAGATTGTCCTATAGAGATCTACTTATCTTTTCTGACTGCAAAAGTGCCAACGCTCAAGATTTCTTACCCTACATCTCTGGTAAAACTGAATTTGGCAGTATCTATGGGGAGCAGGGAGAGTTCTTCAGAGTTCTGTACTAAAATTGCATCTTTCATGGTATTCGCCAAGCTGTAATGGTTGAATTTCTTACCTTCCTTTCTTCCAACTAAGAGGAAAGTTTTGAGGAGATATGACTGTGATGTATCTCTCTGTAGCCTTATGGATCTTGCCTTGCCAATTGTGTGCATCAACCCTAAAGGTTTTGTTTGTTTGTTTGTTTATTTACAATTTTTGTGAAGTTGGAAGCTTTCCAATAACTCACAGAGAGTGGGTCTCTAGGAGATGTAGGGATGGGCATTTTGTAGGAAAGTACATCTGAGAAAAAAATGTGGAAGTTTTATGCAGTGCTTGTCAAAAGCAGAATAGAATAAATGCGTGAATTCACTTTAGTTCTACTGTGTCATGAATTGATAAAATTGTAGTAACTGGCTGAGCATTTATATTGACATTTCCAGAAATCAACGACTGACTGTATGTGGGATTTTATATAGCAAATGTGCCCAGTTGGTGAATTGAGAGTCTTCATGGAGTTTTGCACTCATGCATTTCCACTAAGATATGTATGTGTACACACACACACACACACACACACACACATACCCATATTCATATACATATGAAGCCACTGAAGGCTACATTTTTTAAAAATTATTTTTGATTTTTTTCTTTGTGCCTGATAAATTATTTTTTTGCTGGTGATGGAAACAAAACACGTAAGGGGACTGTCATAATTCAAAATCAAGGTCTCAAAGAATAGCAGTGAAGTAAAAAAACACATTTGTTGAGACTCATTCAACCAATTGCTCAAATTGAGTGCAGTCAACATTATTTACATTAACAAATGCTCTATTTTGCCCTCTAAGAAACTATTTGTCAATGTTGGAAAGTCATTTTTTATTAACTACTGTATTTCATGAATTGTGTAATTTTTTAATAAATTATTTTTAACCTAAGTAGTTATTAAGGACAGCATCTCTAGACTATAATAATAAAACCATAACATGGTAGATGGGACTGATGGGTTTTTGTCCAGGATACCCACAATTACATACCAAATTGGTTGTAAAAAAAAGAATCCAATTTATATTATATGCTGTTATTATAAGTGCATTCAAATGGCAGTTCTTCAATATTGTTTCTCTTCGACTGATATTATAATCTAATTTGCAGTAAACTAATAGAAATAAGCCACTAAAATTTAAAGATAATATTCAAATAAATAAACATTTTGGGATCTAAAGTTGTCCCAATTCTACTACAAAAATATAATATTTTGTAAGGATGTATTATATAGCATTGTGTCCACCTGACCCTTTAAAAGAGCTATGATACATTGATTTCTGTCCACAGGTTTACTCTGGAACTTATCTTTTCTAATAAATTCTTCTTTTTTTTTTAAATTTTACTTTAAGTTCTGGAATACATGTGCAGAACATGCAGGTTTGTTACATAGGTATACATGTGCCATGGTGGTTTGCTGCACCTATCAACCCATCATCTAGGTTTTAAGCCCCACATGCATTAGGTATTTGTTCAAATGCTCTCCCTCCCCTTGCCCACAACCCCCCAACAGGCAAGGGTGTGTGTTGTTCCCCTCCCTGCATCCATAGGTTCTTATTGTTCAACTCCCACTTATGGTGAGAAAATGCGGTGTTTGGTTTTCTGTTCCTGCATTAGTTTGCTGAGAATGATGGCTCCCACCTTCATCCATGTCCCTGCAAAGGACATGAACTCATTTATTTTTATGGCTGCATAGTATTTCATGGTGAATATGTGCCACATTTTCATTATCCAGTCTATCATTGATGGGCATTTGTGTTGGTTCCAAGTCTTTGCTATTGTAAATAGTGCTGCAGTAAACACATGTGTGCATGTGTCTTTATAGTAGAATGATTTATAATCCTTTGGGTATATATCCAGTAATGGGATTGCTTGGTTAAATGGTATTTCTTGTTCTAGATCCTTGAGGAATCACCACATTGTCTTCTACAATGGCTGAACTAATTTACACTCCCACCAACAGTGTAAAAGCATTCCTATTTCTCCACAGCCTGGCCAGCATCTATTGTTTCCTGACATTTTAATAATCGCCATTTTAACTGGTGTGATGTCTTTGTTTTTAATTGGGTCAACTTCTATTAGATGAACAGAACCCCAAAGTCCAAATTCCTGGGCTTTCTAATAATGTAATTCATAAAGTAATATTAGAATGCTTTTTACAATAGATTGGTTTAAAGTATGATATTTTATTGCATTAGATTATAAATATGAAATTAATATGCATAATTTAAAAAGAAGAATACATAATTAGAACAAATTTTTAAAAATATAAATACTTAGGTACCATTAAGCATCTTTCATGTCAGACATAACTAGTTTTAGGTACTGATTATTAAATTTAATCTCTGTCGGACTCAGACTTTCTTAATATTATTTATTTATAAAAACACTACTTTATTATATACATTGTGTTTTAAGCAACACACTTAAATAACAAAGATTATGCAACCCTTGTTCATTTTTTTCTAGGCAGTTAATTTTGAAAACTTTAGTTTAAATAGGTCAACACATCTGTTTCTTAGAATAATAATTGTTTTTGTTTTCTTTTCTTGTTCTCCTGTCTTTTTATGAACTTTAAAAAAATGTATCTGTCTATATCTAATCTATCTATCTATCTATCTATCATCTATCTTTCTATCTATCTTGCATATTAGAAAGTATTGAGATAACTTGTCCAGGGTTCCCACAATTAAACATTCATTTGGCTATAAAGAAGAAAATGCCATTTATTTTTCAATTTGTTATAGTGATTATAATTGTACATGATAATGATATATATTTATAATGATATATATTTTTCAATAAAAACTTTTTTCAATGTTTTTCAATAATACATAACCTTATAAAATTATTATTGAAAAAAGGGTTTGCTCAACTTTCAAAATTTAATTGAGAAGAAAGAATTCTTAAAGAGCAGACCTAGTGCTCAAAACAAACTCCAATTCTGCTAAGAAAATGTGTGAGCATGCGCTTTCTCAGTGTATGTTTGGAAATTGGGTATGCTTTCATTCAATTTAAATTTCTTTACCCACACCTTTCTCACTCAGATGCTTCCAAATTTATACAGACAAAATATTGGGGTGTTTATTCTAATTGGCATTGCAAAATTATTATATAACATATGGTATATTTGTTTCAATTAGTTGATATTTGTATCAAAAATTATTCAATAATTATTTTGATTGCACATTTTTTTAGTTACTGGCTTTTTACACCAGAACCTCTTCATCTCAAGCAATTTATACTGTTTCATCTCATGACCTTCTAAAGTACATCAAGCCATAATTGTATTTTATTTTTTAATTTTTCTTTCTTTCTTTTGTTCTAATTTTTCTCTTTTTTTCTCCCTTTTCTCCCTCATCCTCACGCTCTCATCATCATTGTAGAAAAACGCATTAATTATATACTTTCTGAGAATTTCTAAGTTGACGTCTTCTAGGTGTATTATAATTTTATGTACCGCAAAGAAAGAAAGAAAAGGATTCTACCCAATAGACTCTGGCATGACATTGATCCAGAGCATACACTAATCTCAACCAAGTTAAAAACCTGAAACTAATTTGCATTCTAGAGTCAATGACGAAATTTAGCTGAAAACATCTTCCTTACTCTTCTGTGCATGAAGATCAACCTGGATATAGATAGAATCCTTTGGGAGGTAGCACAGCGTAGAGTTTAAAAGCACATAATTTGTCCTCAAAACCCAGCTCTGCTCTTTATTATTTGTGTGACCTTGGATAAGGTCACACTTTGCTTCAGTTTTCCCATCTTTGAAATAGGGGTAATAAAATGAGCTAGCTCATAGTGTTACAATAAGCATCAAAAGAGTTCCTATTGGAAAGCAGTACTCTTAAAACAGTATGGATCATATAAATATTAGTAACGTAAATAACAAATGAATAAGATTCTCAAACTCAGTGAATTGCCTTCTGACATTGTGCATGGCAGAGAATTTTAAAGCCAGGTAGGTAATAATTTGCCTCCCTTAGTACTGTTAGAATTTCCCAATTTTTAATATTGAAAAAAAATTACACACTGTTACTTGTTGGGCTGCTTATAATGATTTTCTATTTAAAGCAAATTTCTTTAGACATTCCATGTTCTTACATTCAGGTTAATGTCTGCTGTTGCTTCTCTCTTTTTGCTCCTATTTCTCCTGCTGTAATTCCTTTTCCTACTTTTCTTCCCAGGCCCCCGCCTGTTCATCTCTTGTCTTCTTCCTATTTCCCTTACTTAATGTGGTTGCTGCTGATGTTTTTAAGGTTTATAACGCACTGCGTTTGTTGCCATTAATGCAATTACTACTCTAAGAAGAGATTGGCTCTTTCTCCCCTTTATTTTTGCTTTTGCCTTCACAGTATTTATGTTTTATCTTCAGAATCTTTGTTTTGGGAAAGTTTTCTTCAATATACAGAACTTATCTTCTACTTGAAAGTTATCAGGTAAGTCTCCATCACAATTTTAATTGGAAATTTTATTCTTTGTATGTCTTAAAATAATTCCCTTTTTATTTATTTATTGAGACAGGGTCACCCTCTGTCACCCAGGCTGGAGTGCAGTGGCACTATTTCTGCTCATTGCAACCTTTGCCTCCTGGGTTCAGGTAATTATCTGTCTTAGCCTCCTGAATAGTTGGGACTACAGCTGTGCACCACCATGCTGGCTAACTTTTGTATTTTTAGTAAAGACAGGGTTTTATTGGCCAGGCTGATCTCAAACTCCTGGCCTCATGTGATCCACCTGCCTCGGCCTCCCAAAGTGCTGGTGTTACAGGCATGAACCACGGTGCCCAACCAAAATTATGCCTTATTTAAGTTAACTTCTTATATTTCAAATTAACTTGTGGTCCCTGGTATTTTGTTTTTGAGAATATTTATAATTACCAATTCAGTTTCTTTAAATGCTACAGGTATATTCAGATTTCCTTTTTCTCCTTGTGTTAGTTTTGTTATTTAATATTTTTTTCTAGGAATTTTTCCATATCACCTAAATTTTTGAAGTTTTTGGCATAAGGATATTCATAATCTTCTCTTGCTATCTTTTTAATCTCTGTAGCATATATGGCTATGTCCTGCCTTTCCTTCCATTAATGTCTATCTGGATTCCTCACCTCCTTTTTCCTCCTCTTCCTCCTCCTCTCTCTTATTTCCCCTTATCCACCCCAATGAATCTTGCCAGAAATTTGTCAGTCTATTGGTGTCATTTCAACTGAGACACCATTGTCTATCATTCCATGCCTCACCCATGTGCACACATTATTTAGCTCCTACTTATAAATGGGATCATGAACTATTGCTCTTTCTGTGTCTGACTTGTTTCACTTAAAACAGTGGCCTCAAGTTCCAACCGTGTTGCTGCAAAAGACTTGATTTATGTTTTTATGGCTGAAAAGCATTACATGGTATATACATTTACCACATTTTTCCCTATCCAGTCATCCACTAAGGGACATTTAGGTTGATTACATATCTTTGCTATTGTGAATAGTGCTGCAATAAACATACAAGTTCAAGCACCATTTGATATAAATATTTCTCGTCCTTTGGATAGGTAACCCGTAGAGGGAATGTTTGGATCACATGGTAGTTCTATTTTTAGTTCTTTGAGAAATCTTCATACTGTTTTCCACAGTGATTGTACTAACTTACATTCCTACCAGCAGCATTATAAAAGCTCTCTTTTCTCTGCATCCTTGCCAATATCTATTATTTTTTGTCTTCTCAGTCACAGCCATTCTAATTTTGTGATTTTGATTTGCATTTATCTCAAGATTAGTGATTTGAACATTTTTTCATATGTCTGTTGGTGATTTTTATGTCTTCTTTAAAAAAAGTCTGCTTTTTTCAACTTTTAGGTTCAGCGGTACATGTGCAGTTTTTGTATATAGGTAAATTGCAAGTCACGGGGTTTGGTGCACAGATTATTTTACACCTAATAGATAGTTTTCAATCTTCACCCTCCTCCCACCCTCCACCCTCAAGTAGGCTCTGTTGTCTGTAGTTCCCTTCTTTTTGTCCATATGTACTCAATGTTTAGTTCCTACTTATAAGTGAGGAGAAGCAGTATTTGATTTTTTGTTCACTTAGAATAATGGCCTCCAGCTCTATCAATGCTGCTGCAAAGGACAAGATCTCATTCTTTCTTATGGCTGCATACTATTCTGTGGTGTATATGTATGTAAAACTTTTTTTTTATCCAGTTACCATTGATGGGCATTTAGGCTGATTCTATGTCTTTGCTATTATGAATAGTGTTGCAATAAACATACACATAAATGTGTCTTTATGGTAAAATGATTTATATTTCTTTGGGTACATAATCAATAATGGGATAGCTGGGTTGAATGGTAATTCTGTTGTAAGTTCGTTCAGAAATCACCCAACTACATTCTGCAATGGCTGAATTGACTTATATTCCCACCAGCATTGTATAAGCATTCCCTTTTTTCCACAACCTTGGTAGCGTATGTTATTTTTTGACATTAATAATAGTCATTCTGACCGATGTGAGATGTTAACTCATTGTGATTTTGATTTACATTTCTCCAATAATTAGTGATGTTGAGAATTTTTTCTTATGCTTGTTGGCCACATGTATGTCTTCCTTTGAAAAGTGTCTGTTCATATTCTTGGCTCACTTTTTTATGGAGTTATTTGTTTTTTGCTTGTTAATTTGTTTATGTTTCTTATAGATTCTGGGTATTAGAACTTTGATGGATTCATAGTTTGAAAATACTTTCTCCCATTTGTAGGTTGTCTGCTTACTCTGTTGACAATTTCTTCTTGCTGTGCAGAAGATCTTTAGTTAAATTAGAACCATTTTTCAATTTCTGTTTTTGTTGTAATTGCTTTTGGCATCTTCATCATGAAATTTTTGCCAGGTCTTATGTCCAGAATGGTATTTCCTAGGTATCTTCCAGGGTTTTTGTGGTTTTAAGTTTTGCATTTAAGTTTTTAATCAATCTTGAGTTAATTTTTGCATATGGTGTAAAGAAGGGGTCTGGCTTGAGCCTTCTACGTATTGTCATGGATCCTTGGGGTGATGCTTTTCTGGCTAGAAACCCCTGTGGCTAGTGGCACCTTTGCCAAAGTTTTGCTCAGGCCTGCTGGGCTTGTTCTGCCCACTTGGTCTGGCAGGCTGTGCTCAGTTTACACTACTGGCCTGCATCCTATGCCAGCCAAGGGTGAGTAGAGTGGCAAGGGCTGTGTGAGCAAGTGAGCGTGGGGTCCAGCCATTGTGCACAGCCAGGCATGCTGGCTGCAGTGGGGCGGGCAGCTCCAGGCACTGGCCCTGGTGCTGGCTCCCTTTGAGGCTGCAGTTGGAGCAGGTGTACCCCAAGCAGCTTCCACGGCTGGCACCAAGGAATGCAGTGATGCCTGGAAGCTTGGAGATGCCAGGAACCACAGAGCCCCAAAGAGGGTGTCACACCCCTGGTTCAGAGAGCTCCTAGGTCTGGGCTCCCTGAAAGGCCACAGCTCTTCTTTCCTTATTTCTTTTCTCCTTTTTGTCACCTGCAATGTGGTGAGCAAGGGGCATGTTACAGCCCCGTTTGTGTTACAGCTCTTTTAGCCCTGCCATTCGGCAGTTCCTGAGTTCTTGTCCTGCATCCAGGAAGAATGAGGTATGTGGACTACTGGAGGGTGAACAAGGTGAAGAGGAGCTTTACTGAGTGATGAAAACAGCTCAGAGGAAACCTGCATTGGGTAGATCCTCTCTGCAGGCAGGGTGTCCCAGTGAGTGTTCAGCTGTCAGCAGAGAGGAGACCCTGGAGTCGGTAGCTCCTCTCTGCAGCTGGTAGTCTGACATCTCCACAGCTCTCAGTGGTAAGGTCCCCTTTATCATTTCTGATTGTGTTTATTTGGACCTTTTCTCTTTTTTTATTTATTAGTCTAGTGAATGGTCTACCTATCTTATTTATTCTTTCAAACAATCACCTTCCAGATTTGGTGATCTTTTGTATGTTTTTTCCTGTCACAATTTCCTTCAGTTCAGCTCTGATTATGGTTATTTCTTGTCTTCTGCTAGCTTTGGGGTTGGTTTTCTCTTGTTTCTCTAGTTCTTCTAGGTGTAATGTTAAGTTGTTAATTTGAGATCTTTCTAACTTTTCAATGTGGGTATTTAGTGCTATAATCTTCCCTCTTAACACTGGTTTGGCTGTGTCCTAGAGACCATTGTATGTTGTGTCTTTGTTCTCATTAGTTTCAAAGAATTTTTATATTTCTACCTCAATTTCATTATTTAACTCAAAAGTCATTCAGGAGCAGATTATTTAATTTTCTTATAATTGTATGGTTTTGAATAATTTTCTTAGTGTTGATTCCTATTTTTATTGTGCTGTGGTCTGAGAGTGTAGTTGGTATAATTTTGTTTTTTTAATTTTTTTGAATTTGCTAAGGATTGTTTTTATGGCCAATTGTGTGGTCAGTTTTAGAGTATGTGCCATGTACAGATAAGCTGAAGAGTCCCTTCAGCTCATTGGTCCATTTGGTCAAGAATTGCACTCAGGTCCTGAATAGCTTTGTTGGTTTTCTGCCTTGATGATATGCCTAATACTGTCAGTGGGCTGTTGAAGTCCCCGACTATTGTTGTGTAGTTATCTAAGTTTCTTTGTAGGTCTCTTAAGAACTTGTTTTATAGATCTGGGTGCTCCTGTGTTGGGTGTGCTTATATTTTTAGGACAGTTACGTCTTCTTGTTCAATTGGATCCTTTACCATTATGTAGTACCCTTCTTTGTTGGTTTAAAAGTCTGTTTTGTCTGAAATTAGAATAACAATCACTGTTTTCCATTTGCTTGGTAGGTTTTTCTCCATCCCTTTACTTTGGACTTACGTGTGTCATTGAATGTGAGATGAATCTTTTGAAGACAGCATACCATGGGTCTTGTTTCTTTATCCAAATTGTCACTCTGTGCCTTTTAAGTGAGGTATTTAGCCCATTTACATTCAAGGTTAATATTAATATATGCGGATTTGATCCTGTCATTATGTTGTTAGCTGGTTGACATTGTTTGTGTGGTTGCTTTATAGTGTCAATGGTCTGTGTGCTTAAGTGTTTTTTTGTGGTGGTAATGGTCTTTCCTTTTCATATTTAGCACTCCCTTCAAAACTTCTTGTAAGGCATACCTGGTGGTAACAAATTCCCTTAGCATTTGCTTGTCCCAAAAGGATCTTATTTCTTCTTCACTTATGAAGCTTAGTTTGGCTGGATATGAAATTCTTGGTTGAAATTTATTTTCTTTAAGAATGCTGGACGTAGGTATCCAATCTCTTCTGGCTTATAGGGTTTCTGTTGAAACATTGGCTTTTAGCCTGATGGAGTTCCCATTGTAGGTTACCTGACCCTTCTCTCTAGCTGCCTTTAACATATTTTCTTTCATTTCAACTTTGGAGAATCTGATAACTATGTGTCTTGAGGATGGTCACCTTCTGTAGTATTTTGCAGGGGTCCTCTGCATTTCCTGAATTTAAATTTTGGTCTATAGTGAAGTTGGAGAACTTTTCATGGATGATATCTTGAAATATGTGTTCTAAGTTGCTTGCTTTCTGTCCCTGTCTTTAGGGATACCAGTGAGTCATAGATTTGGTCTCTTTACATAATCCCATGTTTCTTAGAGGTTTGTTCATTCTTCTTTAATTATTTTTCTTTTCTGAGCTGAGTGAGTTGTTTTGGAGAACCACTCTTTAAGCTCTGAGATTCTTTCCTCAGCTTGGTTGATTCTGCTGTTAATATTGTGATTTTATTCTAAAATTCTTGTTGTGAGTTTTTCAGCCTTGTCAGATCACTTTGGTTCTTTCTTAAGATGGCCATTTTTTTTTCTTTCATCTTCCATATCATTTTATTGTATTCTTTAGAATTATGGGATTGGGTTTTGACTTTCTCTTGAATTTTGATGATCTTCCTTCCTATTCATATTCTGAATTCTATTTCTGTCATTTCAGCCACTTCAGCATGGTTAATAACCATTGATGGGGAACTAGTATGGTTGTTTGGGGATACGAATATTCTGGCTTTTTGAGTTGCAAGAGTTCTGTTCTGTTTTTTTCTCATCTGTGTGGGCTGATATTTCTTCAATCTTTGAAGTTGCTGTCCTTTGAATGGTATTTTTTTTTTTTTGCTTATATCTTCTTTGATGCCCTTGGGGTTTAATAGTGGTATAATGTGGGTTCAGCCAACTGGCTTCCTTTTTGGAAGATTTTATGGGGCTAAGGCTCAGCTTAACCATCTTGGGCTGCATGCTCTATCTCTGTACGGTTGAATTGGGACTCTGACTTTGTCCTCTGGCACCTCAAGGTTAGGAACCTGCTGCACTGGAGGGAATGAGGTGTTCCTGAAATGACTGTCCACAACACTCTAATTGGTGGTGCTGGCCAAGTCACTTCATCAGGGTGGTGGCAATGGGATCCATTCTTGTTCACACATGCCAGCAGCCGTGGCAGCATGGCAGGGTGCATCATTATTAGCTGGGATGGGGTGGTGGCAGACGCGGGACTGCTGGTGTCTGTGCATTTGTTTGAAGTGGCGGTGGTGGTGGTGGTGTGGGGCAGAGGGCAGGGCCACTGGCATCTGTGTGCATGTTTGTATTGGCAGTGGTGTTGGCATGGGGGCAGAGAACTGTCAAGCACAGAGCTACCAGCTTCTGTGCATTTGGACCAGCTGCATTGGTGGTGTGGAGTTGGTGGCGGGGCCACTGCCATTCATGTATCTGTATACACCTTGGCGATGTCAGCATGAGGGCAACGTGCTGCCTGGCATGGGGCTGTTGGCCTTCATGTTCACATTTATGCTGGCAATGGCAGCTTGTTGAGGGGTGTGCACTCACACTAGCAACAGTGGTGTGGTGGAGGGGAGGTGAGATCCTCCCGTGTGTGTGTTCCAGCAATGCAGTGGGGGCGTGTGATATTGTTTCAATCTGTGTCCCTGCCCAAATCTCCTGTCAAGTTGTCATTCCAGTGTTGGAGGTGGGGCCTGGTGGGAGGTGAATGGATCATGGGGGCACTTTCTTATGAATGGTTTAACACTTTCCATCTTGGGTCTGTTCTCATGATAGTGAGTGAGTTCTCATGAGATCTGGTTATTTAAAAGTGTGTAGCACCTACCCCGCCTTCCTCCTGCTCTAGCCATATGAAGTACGTCACTCCCCCTTTCCCTTCCTTTATGATTGAAACTTCCTGAGGCCTCACCAAAAGCAGAAACTGCTACGCTTTCTGTACAGCCTGCAGCAACATGAGAAAATTAAACCTCTTTTCTTTATAAATTACTCAGTCTCAGATATTTCTTTATAATAGTGTGAGAATGGACTAATACAGCATGGCTATGGGCAAGTGTGTGCCATCAAAGCAGCATGGGGGAGGATGCAGTGAGGGGAGTGCGTGGATGGGCTTCTGCATATCAGCAGGGGCTGCTCTCCTGGAGCTCTTTGACAGACAGGTGTGGTTTGCTGGTGAAAGAGCTATGATGTGTGCCTCCAGGATTCATCACAGTTGGGTGTCTGAGGCTGCACTGCAAGCGGGCATGGCCAGACTGGTCCCATCTCATGGGCAAAACTGCCCTGCTGTGTCCAGGTCCGACAATATCCCTAAGGCTAAAGTATCCTAGGGAAGCATGGTAAACCTTAGGGGATGGGTATCCTTCTCTGTGCTTCATTGCAGATGTTCCCAAACCAAACACTCTGGGCACTGCACAGGCTAGTCCTGCCTCTACCACTTATCTAAGCAGCCCTTCCTGCCAGCTCCAGTGACTGAGGGTTGTCGGGTCTCCTTCTGTCAGAATTTCAGAGGTCTCCGGCAAGAGCGGGTTGCTTCTCACCTGTTCAACTCACCTCTTTCCCAGGAGTTTTGGGGGCCAGGAAAGAGTCCTGATGCATGGTAGCCAGTGCGGGGTTCCCAGCTTCCTTGCCCTTCAGCCCAGAGTGTGTGTCCTCCCTCTGTTCACTCTTAATGCCTTCTTTCTGAAGACCTGCTCAGAGTGCACCAGTCTTCCTGATGTACTGGTGTCTTGGTGGCAGATGTTCCTCTTGGCTGTGTCTAGTCAGCCATCTTGCCAGTTAACCCTGCTTTGTTCTTAATAATCATCTTTCCTCAATCTTCAGTGCTACTCTGAAATTCTTTTACTAACTTCTTAGATTGCTCATTAATATTCAGCAATTCCTTTCTTTCTAACTGAACATTTATTTATAACATGTACATTCCCATTCAAGTAATACACTAACTGTACTGTAGGATTTTCCTAAGTGTTTTTTTTATAATTAAGTTTAGTTCTATTTTTTCTGATTTTTTTTTTCTTAAATGGGTACATAAGATTGTGGGTTTTAAAAAAATTTCAGAAACATTTTATTTACATTTTTGTTATTAATTTCTGATTTCATCGTGTTATTTTCAAAGAATGTGATCTGTGTTATATAAATTTTAAATTTTTTGAGAATTGTTTTACAACTCAATATGTGGTACTTTTTTCAAATGTTTTTTCTTTACTTCAAAAATACAGAGCATTTTTGACCTTTTTCTTTCTTTCATACTCCACAGCTTGTCTATCAGTGAGTACAGAAAATATTCATAATCATTCTACTTCATACTCATGCCCAGATGTATAAAACACGTAAAGATGTATGCTGAAACTTTAAAAAATCTTTCTTGTTTCTAGCCTCTCTAATTCACTCTCTCATTTCTTTCTCTCTCATATTTTCCATATTCTTATCACTTTTATCACTCTGTGTTGCAATCTAGATAATTTCTTCAGATTTATCTTCTAGATCACCGTCATCTCTTCTGCCTTGGTTAGTTGTTTAAGTCATTCATCAAATTTCTAACTTTAGTTTTTTTCTACCTGTAGAAAGTATATTTGAATACTTGGTTGTTTAATTTAATTTTATTTATATTAACATATTATAATGGAATCACATTATGTGCTGTCTTGGGCTCTTTGGTTTTACTAATCTTCCAATTCTTAGCCATTAGTTCTCACCCCCATAATATTAATTATATTTGTCTTTCTAACATCAGTTGTATAGATAAAATTCATTAATTTTGAGTGTATGATTAAAGAGTTCTTACAAATGTGTATAGCTAGGTAAGTATCACCATACTTATGATACAGAACATTCCATCACCTCAAATTTCCCCTCATAACCTTTGGCGTCAGTCAATCCTCTCTCCCATCCCAGCTGTTAGCAACTACTGATCTGCTTTCTGGCACTATAGTTTTACATCTTCTATAATTTTATATAAATTGAATCATACTGTATATAGTGTTTAATTTTTGTATTTTTTTATTTAGCAGTTTTTGTGATTCAGCCATTTTTTGTGTGTCAGAATTTTGTTTTTGTTAATGAGTAATTTTCTATTGAATGGACATACCACAAATTTTGAATTCATTCAAAACTGATGAATTTATTAGTTTCCTGTGGCTGCTTTAACAAAGCATCACAAACTGGGTAGCTTAAGCAACAGAAATTTATTGTTTTACAGTTCTGGAAGCTAGAATTATGAGATCCAGGTGTTGGCAGGGTTGATTCCTTCTGAATTCTGTGAGGGATAATGTTTCAAGCCTTTCTTCTTGCTTCCAGTGGTTTTCTGGTAATCTTCAGCTTTCATTGGCTTGCAGATATATCATTCCAATCTCTGTTTTTATGTTCCCATAGCATTCTCTCAGTGTGCATATATGTCTCCAAATTTTCCATTTTTATAAGGACATCAGTCATATGGAATTAAAGCCCACTCTAATGTCCACATCTTAATTTGACTACATGTGCAAAGACCGTATTTCCAAATAAGATGTTATTCTTGAGGTACTGAAGGTTAGAGTTTCTACATGTCTATTTTGAGAGAAAGCAATTTAAGCCATAACAAGCGTTTGTGTTATTCCTGTTTTTGGCTAAATAAAATTGCATTGAACATTTAAACACAAATCTTTGAACATATGTATAAATACTTAAGAGTGGGAATGACGAATCATATGGTAAGTGTACGTTTAACTTTAAATGGTACATTCCAATTGTTTTTAACAATTTTAATTCTCTTCAGAAATGTGTAAAATCTCCAGTTGCTCTATAGCCTCATTAACACTAAGTATTTCAAGTCATTTTACTTTTAGCCATTCTGGCATGTATTCAATCATATCACATTGTGAAAAAGCTTTCTTTTTTCAAATGATGAATGAATGCCACTGAGCATCTTTTTATGTGCTTGTTTGAAACTTGTATATCTTCTTAGATGTGATGTATATTTAAATATTTTATCCATTTATAAGAAGTATTGTATTTAAAAAAGTGAATTTTAAGTGTTTATTGTATATTCTGCACACAAGTTGTTCAGACATAGATTTTGCAAATATTTTCTCCTATTCTGTAGGCTGCCTCTTAGTTTTCACAGGGGCATCATTGAAAGATTCTAGTCTCCAGACTTGCCAGACAATAAATTTCTGTTGTTTTAAGCCATCCAGTGTGTGTTACTTTGTTATAACAGTACCAGGAAACTAAAACATATAAATATTTTTAATATACTTTGTCTTTTATTCAGTTCAAGATACTTTTATTATTTGTTTTTAAATTTTATTTTAGATTTGGGGGTTCATGGGCAGGTTTGTTACATGGATCTATTGCATACTTGTGAGGTTTGGGCTTCCAGTGAAGTCATCACCCAAATAGTGAACATTATACTCAGTAGGTAATTTTTGAACATTCATCTCCCACCCACTCTCTCCTCTTATGGAGTCTCCAGGGTTTATAATTTCTATGTCTGTGTATACCAGTTGTTTAGCTCTCACTTATAAGTGGAACGTATTTTTTTTTTTTTTTCGAGACAGAGTCTCACTCTGTCACCCAGGCTGGAATGCAGTCGCACAATCTCTGCTCACTGCAACCTGGTTAAAGCAATTCTAGTGCCTCAGCCTCCTGAGTACCTGGGATTACAGGCATGTGCCGCCATGCCCAGCTAATTTTTTGTATTTTCAGTTGGGGTGGGGGGTTCCCTATTGGTGTGGTTTGGCTGCATGCCCACACAAATCTCATCTTGAATTGTAACTGTCTTAATTCCCACATGTCGTGGGAGGAACCTGGTGGGAGGTGATTGAATCATGAGAGTAGGTCTTTCCTGCACTGTTCTCATGATAGTGAATGAGTCTCACGAGATCTGATGGTTTTAAAATGTGAGTTTTTCTACATAAGCTCTTTTTGCCTGCCACCATCCATGTAAGACGTGACTTGCTCATCCTTGCCTTTAACCTTTGCCATGATTGTGAGGCCTCCCCAGACATGTGGAACTGTAAGTCCAATAAGCCTCTTTCTTTTGTAAATTGCCCAGTCTCAGGTATATCTTTATCAGCAGTGTGAAAATGTACTAATACAACCATGTTCACCAGGCTGGTCTTGACCTCCTTACATAAGGTGATCCACTCACCTTGCCCTCCCAAAGTGCTGAGATTACAGGTGTGAACCACCACGCCCAGCCCAATATTTTAATTTCTATTTCTTAGTTATTTCACTCAGGACGATGGCCTCCAGCCCCAGCCACATTGCTGCCAAGGACATAACTTCATTTTTTTTTATGACTGAGTAGTATTCCATGGTGTGTACATAGAATATTTTCTTTATCCAAGCAATCATTGGTGGACACTTAAGTTGATTCCATGACTTCGCTATTGTGAATAGTGCTATGTTATATAATAAACATACAAGCACAGGTATCCTTTTGATATAATTATTTCTTTTCCTTTGGGTAGATATACAGAAGTTGAATTGCTCGGTGGAATGGTAGTTCTATTTTTAGTTCTCTGAGAATGCTCCAAACTGCTTTCCACAAGGATTGAACTAATTTACATTCTCACCAACAGTATATAAGCATGTCAGCATCTTCATCAACCTCTTATTTTTTGCCTTTTTAGTAACAGCTGTTCTGACTGGCATGAGATAGTATCTCATTGTGGCTTTGACTTGTATTTTTCTGATGATTAGTTATGTTGAACATGTTTTTTCATGTTTGTTGGCCGCTTGAATGTCTTCCTTTGAGAAATGTCTGTTCATGTTTTCTGCCTAATTTTAATGGGGTTATGTGTGTTTTTCTTACCAATTTGAGTTCCCTATAGATTCTGGATATGAGTCCTTTGTCAGATACATAGTTTGCAAATACTTTCTCCCATTCTGCAGGTTGTCTGTTTATTCTGTTGATAACTTCTTTTGCTGTGCAGAAACTATTTGGTTTAATTAATCCAGGTTTTCTGTTTGTTTTTGTTGCATTTGCTTTTGAGGTCTTAGTCATAAATTTTGCATCTAGGCCAATGTTCAAAATACTTTTAAAATTGCCTTATAATTTCTTATTTTACTTATAGTTGACTGATGGTTACATTGTCTAATTTTTCCAATATTTGATAAATTTCCTTTTGTGATTGATTTTTAGTTTTAGCAATACATTTACGTAACTTTTGCTTTCTAAATCTTAGATACCCTCAGTGTGTTTTACACTGCTAGGACATTTGTATTTGTCCTAACAAGGATTTCAAATGTTCAACAGCTATGTTTGGCTAGTGGCTACTGTATTAGCATAGTCTATGTTTTCTCATTCTTGTACTTTTAGTTTATCCAGGTACAGACGTCCCCCAACTTATTATATATAATTTATGATTTCTCAACTTTGCAATAGTACAGAAGCTATACACATGAGTAGAAACCATACTTCCGGTTTCCATACAGGAATTCCGTTTTTTACTTCAGCACAGTATTCAGTAAATTACACAAGATCTGTCTTTTAAAATTTCCTTTGAACTTTTTTTTTGACCCATAAATTATTTAGAAGTGTGTTACTTAATTTCCACATGTTCCGAGATTTTACTATCTTTGTATTACTAATTTCTAGTTTTCGTTTCATTATAGTCAGGTAACACTCTTATGATTTTAACTGTTATAAATTTGTTTTATGACCTAAGATACGACCTATCATATCAATGTACCATGGATACTTGGAAAATAATGGGTATTCTGCTGTTCTTATATAAAGTTTTCTATGTAGGTTTATCAAATCATGATGGATGATTTTATTTTTCACTTTCATTTTGGAAGACTTTCTTTCCTAGAATTTATAATTTTTAAACGGTTATTTGGTTTCAACACCTTGGACATAAAATTTTACTCCCTTTTGGCTTTATTCTTGCTGTTAACTATCATTTGAATTGTTGTTATTTTATTAAAGTAACCTGTATTTTTGTTCTGTCATTTACAAGAAATACATTCAGAAAGAGAAATGCTTGTGATTTCAGATTGTTGTGCATCATGCATGAGCTCTTATGCTCCTCTCTGATGGCAACCCAGTTTCTAATTAGGCAAATTCCAAAATAACACTATTAACTGATTAAATTTCAGCATATTTTTGAATTAAATCACTTCAATTCCAAATATGTTAAAGAAATTCTGGTGTCAAGAATATGTAATCACTATACATTTTTGTGAATCTCTACAAACCTTCCATCAAATTAATAGAGATCAACTAGAGTTCAATAGAGAACAAAAACAAAAAGACAGAAACAAACAAAAATAAACAGCAACAACAAAATCCAATGCATCCATTGGCATCAAGACCATTGGCTGTGTAACAATAGTTTTACAGAGAAGTGTGGAGGATCCTATCAGCAGAGGAATGCAGAAATTACTGAGCGTTCTTACCAGCCAAAGCAGTGCTTCTTAATAAATGAGAACTTAGGTGGTAAACCAGGAAACTCTGAGAAACCCTTACACCTTCCAGTGTCTGATGAGTGCTATCAGACTTCACTTAATCACTTAGCGGCCCATGAGAAAATTTAAACAGTTTTGAAACAACCTATGCTTGCCAGAGCCTCAGAAATATTCAACATATAGTCCCTTTTAGAAGGGGTTTTAAAAGTCTCTTTTAGAATTTTGACCTGGAAAAAAAACCCCAAAAAACAAAAAACCCTGCTAGAAGACAAGTATAACTGGGCAACGTATAAAAACTGAGAATCTCTGAGATTAAAACAAAAGAGTTCAGCCAGGCACGGTAGCTCACGCCTGTAATCCAAGCACTTTGGGAGGCTGAGGCAGGCGGATCACCTGAGGTCGGGAATTAGAGACCAGCCTGACCAACATTAAGAAACCCCATCTCTGCTAAAAATACAAAATTAGCCGGGTGTGGTGGCGCTGCCTGTAATCCCAGCTACACGGGAGGCTGAGGCAGGAGAATTGCTTGAACCCAGGAGGCAGAGGTTGCAGTGAGCCAAGATTGCGCCATTGCACTCCAGCCTGGGCAACAACAGCGAAACTCCATCTCAAAAAAAAGAGTTCATACACTGAGTGGAATGGACACATGTCTATAAAAGGCAGAGTTTTAAGAGGCTAGCAGAATATATATATGAATTTTTTAAGATGACACCGTTTTGGGATGTAAGGCCTTTAAAGCATGGACAATTTAGGAGTAAAAACAGAAAGTTTTCATAAGACTTTCTATTTCTGAAAGACAGGGAATTGCCTAAACAAGTGGCACATTTTTGAAAATATAGCAGCTTTGACAGAAGAGAGATTTATGGAATCATGTAATTGGAAAAACTACTATAACTTATCTTCACCTGCTACAAATGAACCAACTGCAAGGAGTTTAGGAAAACCAGTCTAATATACAACTAGGGTGGAAAGGTTAATAATAGAACTCAAAACATAGACATTACAAGGAAAAAGATGTATGAACATGAATTGAGTATATTCCAACAAGATGAAAGTGTACCATAATTAAGTCCACAAAGAGGATGAAATGTATTTTTTCTCACCTACCACCTAAACTCACATGTAGTTATTAAATGCTTGTTAAGATCACTCACTATTTCACCATGCCTTTGCAGAGTGTCAATACAATTTAGTAGTAACCAACCAACGTTGCTGTCCTTTTAGGCATTCCCTCTCTCCCCATGTTTTATAGGTGCCTGCATTTTTGCACATGCTGCAGCACTTCCTACCCCTGGACATTTTTCCAGGTCACACTGTCAAAAGCTGTAACAATGAGTCATCACCTTGTGACAGAATGGCGTCTTCTTTGGTGTCAGGGAAAGGAGTGAGCCATCCCCAAATTACCACTTGCATTCTTGGGCTACTCCTGGTATTGGTGGTGCTAGTCTTGGGTCTTGGTCTTCTGAGATGTAGACACCAAAGCAGGCAAAGATTTTATTGGGGGAAATGCCTCTGTGAGAGAAAATATGGAGTTAACCTGAGAAGGCTGGAAGGAATGACCAAGACAGCCTAAACATTCCCCTCAGCTTCACTACACTTTAAACATCTTTCTTCCTGACTATAGGTCCCTGTCCTCTATTTTCTTAAAAATTTACTTTAGAAAGCTTAAAATTGTAAATGCTTCCTCTGTCTTTTTGTGATGTACATCTTCTCCCAGCCTCTTGCCAGTTCCAAAACCCAGGAATGTCTTTCTCAAACACCTGGGAACCAGCTCTTTGAAATATAATCATCAAGAAAGATAGTGTCTCTGTCTCTCCCAGTGTCTGTGCTAGGGTAGAAGCCTGACTATAATAAGGGCCAATTAGCAAACACAGATGCCTAATCACATTGACCAACCTCTTCCTAATGTCCTCCAGCACTTTTCCACTAGTTCACCCCAGGGCTAAATAACTCTCCCAGCTTTTCTTTCAGAGGAGTTGAATTCGATCTCTCTCTTTCCCATTGCAATCTTGGAAAAAAAGTCTTCTTTGACCATTTAACTCTGTCCAGTGAAATTTGTCTTTGAGAGAAACACTAGACTTGATAAAAGTCTAGCCCTGCGTGAAGGAAAGGGAGGAAAGGTTGGTGAAAGCCCCCTAGATTGCCTTATAGTCTAAAGAATGTTTGGCAATTCTATCATGGAGCCCTTAAGCCAAAGCTGTCTCTCAAAAGAGTCCCATGTTTCCCAGGAATAGGTGTACCTTACTTACCATTCCTCTGGGGTTCAGTTACTGGTTACGGTCAGTCTGTAGGAAGCTTGGTTTTGTTGCAAATGCCGTCATGGATTTCAGAGCACTGTAGCTGGGGTCCTTGGTTCATCTTTGTCACTGTAGTTGGAGTTCTGCTGCAAGTATATTCAAGGCAGCTACCCTATGTTACTTTACTAAAACTTTCAGTTCAGTGTTCAGTGAGTTCATTGCTGGGTACTTTCCTAAAGATACACTGCAACTGATTAGACTAGTGTCTTTCATTCTAGAGAAGGCGTGAGTTTGTGTTTATTCTCATGAAGGAAAAAAACAGATTACCATATTGTGAAAAGAAAATAAAATTTCAGGACCTTCCAAATTATTATGCCAAGGGGAAAAATTAAGCCCTGGAAACTGAGTTATGTAACATGGGTGTTTATCTTCCCTTGTGCATGACCATTGCTTCCTGACCTTTGTGTTGAGATGTACGTTAACTGGACTCCTTATTTTTCATCCAAACCTAGACTAAATTATATTGGAAATAGAGACCCTTCTGATTGTTACCACTTTACAATAGTATGTTAAGCAATCTCTTTAGAGTGTATTCAATAGAAGCCAATCAAATCTTATATCTGTATGTTAGCCTTTGAATGGAGAATGTTGTAATCCTGTTCAGCACCTCTGTTTTTGCATATATAAACAATTTTTACTAGGAGCAGTGGTTAGCATTCTTTGGCGACCATGTTTCCCAGACAGCCACCCTCACATTTTGCACTTGAATAAACACTTTTAACTAGATTTTTAGCCTTTTTCTTATTTTAGGTTGACAATATTTTGCTATAGAAACCAGATATAATTAACAGGAGTGTACAAATGTAGCTGAGAAGAACAAGAAGTAAATTAGAGTTGACACTTGAACAATAGGGGTTTGAACTGCATGGGTCCACTTATACACAGGTTTTTTTCAATAAATATATTGGAAATTTTTTTGGAGATTTGCAACAATTTGAAAAACTTGCAGAAGAACCACATAGCCTAAAAATATTGAAAAAATGAAGAAAAATGTCTGTCATGAATGCATAAAATATATATAGATACCAGTATATTTTATTATTTACTACCATAAAATATACACACATCTACTATTAAAAGTTAAAATCCATCAATACAGTCACACACACACTTACAGACCATATATGGTGCCATTCATGGTTGAGATAAATGTAAATGAATGTAAAAATGCATTATTAAATCATAACTATAAAATTAACTATAGTACATACTATACTACTGTAATAATTTCATAACAACCTCCTGTTACTATTGGAGTAAGGTCAAGTGTTTGCAAGTATCCCCTTAAAATGCTGTATGATGCTAATCATCTCTGCATGAGCAGTTCATTTCTCTGGTAAATTGTATATCTCTGTAAAAAGGGTTCTCTTATATTTCTCATTTATTTTACATAATGTTTAATGCAATAGTGTAAACTTTGAATAACACCACGGGACCTATAGGAAGTACCATTAATGATGCTGGAAGTGCTCCCGAGAAGCAGAGAAAAGTCCTTACATTACAAAAAAAAAGTTGAATTTCTTGATATAAACTGTAGGTTGATGTCTGTAGCTGCAGTTGCCTGCCATTTCAGAGAGTTAATTCATCTTGTAATCAGATAACATAAACTTATGGTATCAATGAATACAATATAGTACTGTAAATATATTTTATTTTCCTTATGATTTTCTTAGTAACACTATCTTTTCTCTAGCTTACTTCAGTGTAAGAATACAGTATATGATACATATAACATACAAAATATGTGTGACTATGTAATTGGTAAGGCTTCTGGTCAATAGCAGGCTATTAGTTAAGATTTGGGGGAGTCAAATGTTTCACACAGATTTTGATTGGGCATGGGTTGGTGCTTCTAACCCCACCATTGTTCAAAGGTCAACCATACATATGATATAGTTTAGCTTTGTATCCCCACCCAAACCTCATCTTGAATTGTTATCCCCACGTGTTGAGGGAGGAACTTAAGGGGAGGTGATTGGATCATGGGAGTGGTTTCCCCCATGCTATTCTCATGATAGTGAGTGAGTTCTCACGAGATCTGATGGTTGTATAAACGTCTGTCATTTCTGTTGCTCTCATTCACTTCTCTCAGTGGCTGCCATGTAAGACGTGCCTGTTTCACCTTCCACCACGATTGTATGTTTCCTGAGGCCTCCCAGCCATGCAGAACTGTGTGTCGTTAACCCTCTTTTCTTGTTGAATTACCCAGTGTCCGGTATGTCTTCACAGCAGTGTGAAAACAGACTGATACAACACAGGAATCCAACTTTGTGTGCATCCTCAGAATTTCCTCAGCAACTTGTTCATTCTGAGAATTTTAATGCTTCCCATGCATAACTACTGCCATTTTCGGCACCCTTATGGAGCCCTCCTAGCTAAATAGCATCTAAGATGAAGTCTAGCTCTTGCGTATCTCTCAATCTCAAAACACTCAGCCCTATTTGAGCTAAGTTATCCTGACACATCCAGACTTGGATAAAATTATCCATTGCAGAGCACAGGATCTGGCTTCTGACCAGCCTCTTAGAAACGTATTATGCAACCTTCAGTGTTTGGTAGTCGTTAGGAAATGGGGAGACCTTAACCAGTGAGATACTCGAGAAGAGAAGGAACTGAGTGGATAAATGATCCCACCTGTGGGTTACACAGAAATGAGATTTTTCTTTTCAGGCTTTCCGCAGGTATATCCCCTGTGCCCAGTGAATGGACCTGATAGAGGACCTGCAGTTTCTATTTTTGTTTTTGATACTTCCTGGAGCAGTTGCTTGTGTTGCAATACACCACATGCAATTGCATTGCATCCTTTCTCCCTTAACCTCATTTTGTTTTTTGTTTCATCACACCCTTAGCATCTTTTGGGTTTTCAGCTTTCAAGTGAAGTGCTAGCATTTTAATTATTGCCTCATATTCTTTTTTCTAGAGAGCCCTGACTAATACTGACTCTAAGATAATTCACCCTGTCGACAGATCTAAAAAAACACAAAAACAAAAAGCAAAAATTGTATAGTCCTTCCCATAGATATTTAAAAAAGCATTTCACACACACATACTCCAGCCAGAATCCTATCCTACATAGTGGAGAAGCGAACACAGGTATTCCTGTTAAAACAAGGAAGAAAAGCATGCCGATAATCACTACTTTGTAACATTGTGATGGGGGGGATTAGTCACAGTAATTAGACAAGAGGCATAAGAATATAAAGGGAACATGCAAAATTATTACAGATGATATAATGTTTAGCTAAAAAAACCCTGAAAACATAAGAGAATTAATTAATTGGGAGAATTAAATTAATATATGAAATTATAAACAGGGCCGGCACAGTGGCTTATGCCTGTAATCCCAGCACTTTGGGAGGTCAAGGCAGGTGGATCACGAGGTCAGGAGTTCAAGACCAGCCTGGCCAAAATGGTGCAACCCTGTCTCTACTAAAAAATACAAAAAAAAATTTAGCTGGGCATGGTGCCGGGTGCCTGTAATCCCAGCTACTTGGGAGGCTGAGGCAGAGAATTGCTTGAACCCAGGAGGCAGAGGTTGCAGTGAGCCAAGATTGCGCCACTGCACCCCAGCCTGGGCGACAGAGGGAGACTCTGTCTCAAAATAAGTAAATAAATAATAAAAATAAATAAAGAAATAAAATTATAAACCTTATGTAAAAATAGGCAGATCAAAGTTGTCATGGAGGAAAAGATCACATTTACAGTGTCAACAAACTGATAACGTATCTAGGCATAAAAACTTAAAAAATATGGTAACATTAATAATTTTAAATGTGTAAATAATCATAGTTATAGTACCAACAATGTTATATCTAGGCATAAAAATTATAAGAAATATGGTAACATTATCTAATTTTTAAGCTCCTGAAAGAAACAAGTTTTTTTTCTTTTTCTGGATCTAGGCAAGCTGTTTTTAAAATAAGAGGACATAGGAAAAGTAAATAAGCAAGAATAATCCTAAAAGCACCCTAAAAATAAAAGCAATGCATTTGAAATAGTCTTAAAAGTTATTAAAACATATTGCAAGTCTATCTAATTAAAACAGTGTGATATAAAACAGTGTGATATTTTTACAGAAATAAACTATAGAAGGAAAAGAACAGAATAGAAAAATCAGCAATTAAACAGAAGGGCACATGTAAATTTAGTATATGATAGAGATACTTTCTCAAAACAAAAAGAACAAAAAACTATTAAGTAAATGATATTTGGATAATGTGAAAGTAATTTGGAAAAAGAAAAAATTGGACCATTTCCTTATGTCACATATTAAAATGAATTTTCAAAAGATCAGGGATCTAAATAAAAAGTTGAAGTTGTACAAAAGTAACAGGTGAAACAATAATAACAGAAAGATAAATTTCTTTTTAACTGTCAATAGGAAAGATATTCTTAACCATGAATCAAAATCTAAAAGTGAAAAAAAAATCCTGTGGCATTCAAAATGGATAATTTTTACTACATAAAAATTTAAAATAAGGACATGCAAATAAACATCACCAGAGTAAAATGGAAAATGAGGAAAGATATTTGCAATAGCTGTAACTGCCCTTATATATGAAAAGATTCTAAAAATTGAGAGAAAAAATGTAATAACATGATAGAAAAACAGGCAAAATATAGAAACATGTATTTCACAGAAAATATATAAGCAGGGTATAAAATGAAAGGTGCATAGCATCCTGCATAATAAGAAATTAGGCAATTAAATAAATAAGTGCAAGTTAAACTTCAGATACGATTTCTCCACAATCAGATTGATACAAATTTAAAAGTTTGACAACATACTTTGTGGTAAGGCTTTGGAGACCCCATCACTCTCATACAGTGCTTGTAGTAATGCAAAATTATCAACCAGAGATGACAGTAAATTTAGAATATTTAGGAAAATCATATATACATTTATACTGACAATGAGCAATCCTACTTCTATGATATTATCAAAAAAAGATAGGGTTACAAAAAATTAATTAACATATGCATGAATTTCTCATTGTGGCAATGTTTGTATTAACAGAAGCTTAGAAATAACATGAATGCCCTTCAGAAAGAATTAGATGAATTCACTATAGTAAATCCACATAATGCAATGAAAACCATACAGGTGAAAAAAGGAATTGATGTCACTAGGGATTCGGTCTACATTCTGCTGCTTGCTGCCCACAAAGACAAACACTGAGACGATTATTACCAAGGAAGAAGGCTTTAATTGGGTGCTGCAGCCAAGGAGTTGGAAGAACAGTCTTAAGTCCATCTCTGTGACTCACTGAAATCAGGGGTTTTATATAGCAGGGGAGAAATATAATGATGTGTAGGAAAATAGGAACTTGAGAGGGGTAAGGATGCAATCATGGTGAATGAAGGGACTGGCATCTCATTGTCTGGATGTGATGATCTGGTCAGTTTTCACTCTTTGATATTTTTGAGAGGCCTGGGGGTCCTAACGTGAAGAATAAAATCAGATAAAACAAATGTAAGTTTCAAGCTTTAAAACCAGAAGGGTCAATTGTTATGTTTGTCCAAAAACACTGTCTTTGGGACTATTGGGTCAGTTTCAACAGTAGTAGCGGAAGTAATTCCTTAATGTATTATAACAATGTGTTTCAAAAATGTTTCAAGATTTCAAGACTTTTTCACATATTTTAAAATTTTCTTTTCACAATATTACCTTCAGTCTGGTAGACTCAATATGTCCATTTTAGAGATGAAGAAACTAAAGTTAAGAAAGTTTAGTTATTTGCTCCTGTTTATTCAGCTAGTGAATGAAACAAATTGGGATTCAAATTCACATCTTTCTGAATTGAAAGCCCACAGTCCAAAAACTATTCCCACTGCTTGATAATATGCTTTTAAAGTATGATGTTGCTTTATCAATATTAAAGAATTATTTTTGTTTTTCCCAAATCATCAGTGATTTTGAAAGAAAAAAGATGAATTTGAGAAAAAGAATATAATTTAATGTTATTAATTTGTCTTTAGGAGTTTCTCATATATGGCAATTATGTGGTTTGGCTGTGTCCCCACCCAAATCTCATCTTGAATTGTAGCTCCTATAATCCCCACGGGTCCTGGGAGGGACCTGGTGAGAGGTAATGGAATCACGGGGGTGGGTCTTTCTCTTGCTGTTTTCATGATGGTGAATAAGTCTCACAAGATCTGATGGTTTTATAAATGGAAGTTCCCCTGCACACACTCTGTTGCCTGCCACCTTGTACGACATGCCTTTGATTCTCCTTAGCCTTCTGCCGTGATTGTGAGGCCTCCCCAGCCATGTGGAACTGTGAGTCTATTAAACGTCTTTTTTTTAAAATAAATTACCCAGTCTTGGGGTGTGTCTTTATTACCAGTGTGAGTACAGACTAATACAGGCAACATGCTGAAAGTTAAGCTACCAAAACATAGAATATTCAGCAGAATAAATTAATCTGGGCTATGAGTAATCCCATTTAAGAAACTGCTAAAATTTCATAGTTTTCTGGATGGAATGGATTAGCATTATCCATAATTTGATAAATACATGTGTGGCTGACTTGCATGCTTTTAATAATTAAATTCAGAATATGTCTCTGAAGTTTTCTGAATATATGGATGAGGCATAAATATTTCCTAAAGATACAATTTAATTTAAAAAAATACTCATAGCCTTCTTTTGCCTAAAAGATATGTGTAAGAATCCCATAAAAATGTCCATGTCATGGTGCAGGTTATTTTTAAAATACAATGTATGATAATAGTAGCACTGATATTGCATCAGTGCAAGAACTGAGAAGGGAAGACCTTCTGTGGACAAGAGGGAATGATTTAGGATATAATCCTAAGGAAACTATAAAGCACTAAAAAAAAAAAAAAGAATGGGTGAATAATTGTTGAAACCTTACCCTGTATGTAGAAAAATATTTAAAACATTATTATCTCATATGTTGAGAGACTTTTCTATGTGACATAACTTTAGAGACAATTTTTTGAATACGATAGGAGAAATTCTAGATTGCCTGCCTCCTGAAAAATCTGGGAGATTGTGAAATTTGATGTCATGAAATTATAATATGAAAAATTATGTACTAATCAGAGAGCTTTGAACACCACAATAGGGCACACACTTGGCAATTTTTTTGATCCTTGGGAGTCTATCCCAAAGTAACACTGAAATTTATATTTAATTTTACTGATAATTTGTATGTATGTATGAGTGTAGGTGCATATATGCACACCCACATGTACACACATATATACACATAAAATATTATTTATTGAGCACTACTACCTCTAAGTTCTGGCACGTATTAATATTATTTTACATATTAATGTTAGGAATCAAATATTCACTATGTGTATATTCAATCAGAAATTGAGTTAAATCAGGGTTTAGTACTTTTGATTCTCCTCTCAGCCTCCTCCAGCATTTCATTCTGCTTTCTCAAAGCTAAAAATGACTCATCTATTCAACTGATGGTTGGAGAGTCGGATGGCATTTTTCTCTGAAATTTGTGATTGTAACCTAAAAGCTGCATAGAAGGAAGATGAAGAACATACTTGTCACATCTCATATTTACGTAGGGCATAGGGCCACAGGAAGTCTGTAGTCAGTGGTTAGTGAGTGCTATAGAGTGGCATATGCCTGTCCTCTGAAGAAAAATATGCAAAAATTTCCTTCATTTCTCTTTAATTCAGTTTAGAAGATATTAAAGTTATTATGATAGCAGGGGGGAGGCGACGGAATTGCAAAGCCATTAGAAAATACTGGAATGTAGGCTGGGGACTCAGATCAAGTGCTTGGGAACACTCCCAATTTAGGCTAGACTTGGATATTTAATATTCTTTAGATGTCTTGAGCACCACAGGATTCATGCAATTTCCATTATTCTGTGAGCTGGGTGACTTTAGCCCCATTTAAGGACCTGGCTGCTAATAATGGGATACTATTCCTCATAAAATGTAGACACATAAGAACTAATTGTACAAGGTACTATTATTATTCCTGTTTTGCTAATAAAGAATTGATTCTCAAAGAGGTTAAGCTACTTGAGATGGGATTTAAAGAGTATAATCTTGTTGCTTTCTAAATTCAAACAGTGCTCATGGAAGCTATTATGAAAACACTCAATTCTGAAATATGAAAAATCTGGTAAGCAGCTCACCATTGCAGATGTGATGCCTGAGGAATGTTAATGGTCTCAATGCTGCTTATGTTTTATTTCTTTACATTTTAGTGCATGGGGAAGAGTCTTTCCTGTCACCCTCCATTCTAGTTATACCTTACTTAGGAGACTTCAGGAAGCTGCTCTCCATCCTCAGGAGAGTACAGATGCCTTACTACATATGATGGGGTCACACAAATCTCAGTAAGTTGAAAATATGTCAAAACTGCATTTAATATACCTACACTACCAAACATCATAGCTGAGCGTAGCCTACCTTAAATGTGCTCAGAGCAACAGGAACAAGAGTTGAGCAAAATAGTATAACACAAAGCCTAGTTTATAATAAAGTGTTGACTAACTCATGTAATTTATTGAATACTATATTGAAAGTGAAAAACAGAATTGTTGTATGGGTACTTGAAGTATGGTTTCCATTGTATGTGTATTGCTTTCACAGCATCGTAAAGTTGAAAAATCCTATATTCAACCATCATAAGTTGAGGTCTGTCTGTACTGTATTTTGTTGTGGAGAATGAGAATTGCTTTATTCTTCCTAATATTTTCACTTGTAGATTCACCTGCCCATGGGGCCAAGGACTCTTCTTTTTCTTCCACTGCTATGTGGAAGTTCAACAGAGCAGTGATGATCTGTCATCTGTGTAACAAGATGGACAAATTGCCAAATTCATCTAGAACAAGGCAAGAAGGGATGGTGAATGGAGCTAAACACTTAGGTTCTACATATTTAAATAGACATCCCCCTCCTACATGCTTTACCTGTCAATTTTAGAATGTTCAAATCTTAGTTAATAGTCATGTCCTCTGTTTCTGCCCTTAAAGTTGGGTCTTCCCTGGTTGAACTCTCACTACACTCACATGTGCATGTGCTCACAAACAAACAAACACACACACTTTCATGTTCCGTGGAATGCTTTTAGTGTTTGCTTCTTGTCATCTTGTTCTTCACAACAATAAAGTGACAGGTATTAGACTACGTAAGAGTAAGCTTGTTTTCTGGAGTTCCCAATCACATTCCACACATTCAGAGCACTGCTACCCTCAGGAATATTTGCTAAATGTATTAATCTCTCAATAAAGTGATTTGTTTATGCTTTTAGCAATACGTTAGAGGCAGGAGAGGGATTAGATTAGGCACTCCAGGGATTCTGATCTGATCCGTGCATGCTGCCTCAGTTACGGAAAGGAAAACAATGAAGATTTTCTGTTGAATACTTGGTGGCTAATTAGACTTTCTATTATCTAAAGACTAATTGGTTTCTTATCCATTCTATTCATTTAAGGTGAAATACTAATTAAATGTTTTCTCCCCATGATTTTTGTGAAGACAACAAAACAGCTAATGAATGGAAGAGGGAGTTTCAGCATTTTAAATGGATATAAATAAATATATACAGGGAGTTTATATATTTTATTGGGGATTTTAAAATACAGATGGAGCTTACTCTGCATAGATTTACCATTATCAAAAATCCCTAACCTTTATAACAGGCTAAATATGCCATAATGGGAGAAGAGAATTAAACCAGTGATGTATTAGAGTGAGGTTCCTTCTACATCCTCCCTGTTTCCTTCATGCTGCCTTTCTCTTGCTTCACTATATTACAGTGCTTGAAAACCCAGCAGGCTTAAGTCTGTTCCTGCTGTGAGTGTGTGTGTGAGTTCAAGTTCCTTCAGGAGGCGAAGTCACACTAATAATAATTTTCTGTTAGTGGCAATTTGGAAAAGTCTTATGTTACTAAAGACTGCTGCATGACTACACAAAGAACTATTTATTGAAGTAGCTAATATTTAAATGTGTTTTTGTGAAAGGTGGTCAGGCTTCCTTAGAAGGAAAAAAGTGATTTCTGAATACTTGGTTAGGCCCTTTTTTTGCATGATAAGAGAAATAAGCGGAAGAGTCTAAATTTTTTTGCTTAACTTTTTATCTTGAAACAGTTTAAGACTCACAGCCAGCTGCAATCATAATACATAGCTTATCCTCGTACTTTCTACTCAACTCTCTCCAATAATAACATCTTACATAAGCATAGAACATTATCCAAAGCAGGACACTCACATTGATACCATACTGTTAAGTAAACTACAGACTTTCTTCAGATTTCACCAGTTTTTACATATATTTGTTTTATTTTGTTTTTGGTGTACAGCATGATACATTTTTTTGTCAGATAGATAGATAGATAGATAGACAGATAGACAGATAACAGATCCATATAACCACCACCACAATCAGGACACAGAACCATTCTATCAACACAAAGAAAATTCCTAATCCTAGCTTTGTCACAATGACATCACAAATGACAATAATTTTGTCATTTGATAATATTATATAAATGGAAATATACAGTGTGTAACTTTTTATGGTTGACTTTCTTCACTCAGCATAATGCCCTTGAAATACGTGCAAGTAGTAGAGTATATCACTAGCTCCTTCCTTTTAATTGCTGACTAGTAGCCTATATTATGGATATTTATTTATTTTTATTCATTCACCCATTGAAGGACATTAGGGTTGTTCTCAACTTACGTCTATTACAAATAAAGCCATTCTGAACATTCATGTATGGGTTTTTGTATGGACATAAATTTTCATTTTGTTGAAATAAATACCCAGGAGTACAATTGCTGGGTTGTTGTATTATATTAAAACACCATAAAAAATAGAAACAGACACAACAGGGAAACTTTTAGAGGTGAAGGATATGTTTATTACCTTGATTGTGTGATAAATGTAGCATTAGTTCATTTCCTTGATCTGGTATATAGGATTCCATTACATGAATATAGTATAATCTTTTTGTGTGTGTGATCACAGACATTTAGACTACTTCCGTTTTTAAAAAACAGTTATTTTAGTTTTGGGGGTACACGTCCAGGTTTATTATATAGGTAAACTCGTGACACAGAGTTTGTTGTACAGATTATTTCATCATGCAGGTACTTAGCCTAGTACCCAATAGTTATGTTTTTCTGCTGTTCTCCCTCTTCCCACCCTCCACCCTCAAATAGGCTTCAACAACTGTTGTTCCTCTCTATGTGTCCGTGTGTTCTTATCATTTAGCTTCCACTTTTAAGTGAGAATATGTGGTATTTGGTTTTCTGTTCCTGTGTTAGTTTGTTAAGAATAATGGCCTCCAGCTTCATCCTGTTTCTGCAAAAGACATGATCTTTTTATTTCTTTCGTTTTTTTTTTTTTTTTTTTTTTTTGGAGACAGGTCTCACTCTGTTGCCCAGGCTGGAGTGCAGTGGGGCGATCTCGGCTCACTGCAACCTCTGCCTCCCGGTTTCAAGTAATTCTCCTGCCTTAGCCTCCTGTGTAGCTGGGACTACAGGAGCATGCTACCACGCCTGGCTAATGTTTTGTATTTTAGTAGAGATGGGGTTTCACTGTGTTGCCCAGGCTGGTCTTGAACTCTGGAGTGCAGTCAATCTGCCTGCCTCAGCCTCCCAAAGTGCTAGGATTACAGGCGTGAGTCATGAGTCATCATGCCTGGCCGATTTTTTGCTTTTTTATGGTTGTATCGTATTCCATGGTGTGTATGTACCACATTTTAAAATATCTCATCTGTCATTGATGAGCATTTAGTTTGATTCCATGTCTGCTTTTGTGAACAGTGCTGCAATGAGCATTTGCATTCATGAGTCTTTATGGTAGAATGATTTATGTATCCTCTGGGTATGCCCAGTAATGGGATTGCTGGGTTGAATGGTAGCTCTGTTTTTAGCTCTTTGAGGAATCACTGTACTGCTTTCCAGAGTGGTTGAACTAATTTACACACCTATCAACAGTGTATAAGTGTTCTCTTTTCTCCACAACCTTGCCAGCATCTTTTATTTGAAAACAAGCTCACTGCAACCTCAATCTCCTGGCTACAAGCAGTCCTCCTGCCTCAGCCTCCTGATTCACTTGGAACACAGGCACATGCCACCACACTTGGCTAATTGAATTTTTTTTTTTTTTTGCAGAGATGAAATTTCACTTTGTTGTCCAGGCTTGTCTCGAACTCCTGGGCTCAAGCAATACTCCTGCCTCCATCTCCAAGGTGCTGGGATTACAGGAGAGAGTCACAGCACCCGGCCCTCCATTTTCTTTTGTTTTTACAACCAGAACTTCTAAGAAAATTCTTATGTATGTTTCTTTGTGTTTGTGTGTGAGGGTTTCTCTAGAGTTTATAATTAAGAGTAAAATTATTGAGTCTTAGAGTTAATATACATTTTTCTATATGATGGGGCAAATTATTCTCAGTTTAGTTTTATATAATTAATTTCCTAGCAACGTCAGGTGGTGTTTCTTATTGATCCGTGTCTATAAATGCCTGATATTGATACACTTTTTACTTTCTGCCAAACTAATGAAAGTAAAATTTAGACCACTTACTGAGCTCTTACTAGTGAGATTCTTCATATTTTCATATACATATTGGTCACTGGCTTATCCTTATTTATTTATGGCCAGTTGATATCTTTGTCATATTATCCCATGGAGTTTCTGGTGTTTTTCTTTATATATTTGGTATATTAACACTTTGTGCTTATATTTCTTCTATTTATCCTACCTAGTTAGTGATAATTTTTTCTTATGATTTAAAGAACAGTACTCTGAATATGAATGTACATGAATTAGCAATATTTTATGTGCTGTGGTTTTTTCTTTTTGGTCTTGTTTAATATATTTTAAACTATTGTGAGAAAATAATATATTCTTGTATGGTTTCTTTTGAGAGTTCTAAAATGTTTCTCTTTACATTGAAGTGCTTAATGCATGAGGAGCTGATTTTGATATCAACACAGAGATCTATTCCCAACCCCACCATTGATAAGTATTATATTACAAATTATTAAATACTATTCCATCTTTTTCTGAACTGAAATGACAATTCTGCCGTCTATAAAAATTCCATAAACACATATCTGTGATTTTTATTCCAAAACTATATTTGTTTAATACTTTTACTGAAGCCAGTGTTGCAAATTTTTGGCTATTCTTAGCTTTTTGCGTTTCTACATATATTTTAAGTTACACTTGTCAAGTTCCTCCAAGTACTTCACAACTACTGAGATTTTGTTTAGAATATTGTGAATTTATAGAGTAATTGATGATAATTGATATTTTAAAGATACTAACATTTCCCATACATCAATGTGGTATATAGATATATATTTCTATGTAATATAACTCAATAAGATTTTGTAATTTGCTCTATAAAGATCATGCTTACATTTTATCAGAGATATGTCTGTGGTACACACCCATACACATACACAAAGCATGAAAAGAAAAAGAGATTGAGTTGAAAAAGTCATTTGAGTTGAGATTCAGGAAAAAAAGGAGTTGCTATGGAAAATAGAATCCTTGCAAAACTATGCTTTTTTTCACTTTTGTTACAGACAGAAAAACATTGATTTTTGTATGTTGATTGCATATTTACTTAAGTTACTAGATTTCTGCATTATTTATAAAAATTTTAGATTCCATTGGGTTTTCTGTATGGATAGTAACATACTTTGTGAATACAATAGCTTTTTTTGTCATTTTCAATCTTCATAAATTTATGTCTTTTTCTTGACATATTATAGTGATTCTACCTTCTTTTATTCCTCATCTCTTTCCTAAAAATGACACTGGTTTCTTTCCTGCTTTACTGGCAGTTTCTTCTCACTTTACTCTGCTTTTCCTTTTTTAATTTTTCTCACCTCTAAATGCTGGATGCTACAGCAATCAGGTCTTTGACTTCTTTTTTTTTATATTTGCTTTTACAATTTTATAATTTTATTTTTTAAATTATAAATTGGTAATTTATAATGATATACATTTATGGGGTACAAAGTGATGCTATGTTTCGTAAATACAATGTGAATTATTATGTCAAGTTGGTTAGCATATCCATTATCTCAAATACTTAACTTTTTTTTGCCGTGGGAGCATTAGCAATTTAATCTCAGCAATTTTGAAATGTATAGTACTCTATTATTAACCATATTTACCATGCTGTGTAATAGAACTAAAAAATATATTCCTTGTTTCTGAGATTTTTTACCCTTTGGCCATCATTTCCCTATTTCTCTCAATCTGCAGCGACTGTAACCACTATCCTGCCCTCTGCTTCTATGAGTTCAATTGTTTTAGATTCTGCATAGAAGTGAGAACATGTGGTATTCATCTTTCCGTGCCTGGCTTACTCCACTTAGCATAATGTTCTCCAGTTCTATCTATAGTGTCACAAGTGACAGAATTTACTTCTTTTAAAAGGCTGAATAGTATTATTGCATTGTGCTATAGAGCATGTTTTCTTTAGATATTTGAGTTCTAATCTTCTGTATCTATGTATATTCTTTAAGTAAACTCAGTTTCATTGCTTTTAGCACGTAAGAACACTAATGTTTCTCAGGGTTATGCATCTAGGTTAACAGTCTTTCTTGAACTCATGACTTGCATGTAAATTTTTTTTAATTCAATACCTCCATTTATATGTATATTAAGGATCTCAAACTTACCAGGCTTGAAAATAAAGCCTAAATATGAGAGAGCTGGACAAGTTGAAATATAAGAGCAGGTAAGGGCCATTCTGTGAATTTCATAACAGGCATGAAGAAATTTTATCTTTGTACTAAAACAATGAAAAGTTATTGATGTACTTTAAGAAAGAAATAATAAGTTCAGGTTTGTAATTTTCAAAACTCTAGCCATAGTATGTAGAATAGATTGAAGAGTAATATGAGCAGATAAAAGGTGCAGCTCAGAGACTTTATTAGGAATCCAGGTGAGAAGTGATGGTGGCTGGGATCAGGGTAGTGGCTATGGAAATGGAGAGAAAAAACGTACTGGAGAAATGAGTTTTGTATGATGACCATACTGAATGCTTACATGTTGTTGGCTCTGTTTCTGACTTGTGTTTTCTTTTCCATTAATTTATCTCCCTATTCTTACATCAATACCACACTGCTTTAATTGCTGCGGTTTTTATGTGTTTTAATATTTGGCAATATACTTAGTTTATTGTGCCTTTTTTCTTCAAATAACAAAAGCTATTTTTGTTCATTTACTTCCTAGAACAGAGGTTGAAAAACAACAAATATTTTCCAGTTAATTTTTAATTAAAGCAATATTTTAAAATGAGGATATTTCATATAAGAATTGGATTTTTTTCCTACTGAAAGATCAGAAAATCCAGTGATGCTGAGACTATTTCTTATATGGCAATAATTGGCATGTGCTGAGAGACTGCTCCTGAGAGAGAGGATAATAATAATTATATATATATATATATATATATATATATATATATATATGTTCAGATTTGCATGGGATGGTCTGGGCTGTAACTCTTTTTTTTTTTTTTTTTTTTATGTTTATCAGAAAAATATTTTACTCTGCTTAATTTCTTAATGTAATAAAATACATATAACCAAAAATATTGTCATTTTAAACATTTTTCAGTTGCAATTCAGTGTCATTAACTAAATTCACAGTGTTGTACAACCATACCATTATTTTTTTTATTTTTTTATTTTTTTTTTTTCTTTTATTATTATTATTATTATTATTATTATACTTTAGGTTTTATGGTACATGTGCACAATGTGCAGGTAAGTTACATATGTATACATGTGCCATGCTGGTGCGCTGCACCCACCAACTCGTCATCTAGCATGAGGTAAATCTCCCAATGCTATCCCCCCCCCTCCCCCCACCCCACAACAGTCCCCAGAGTGTGATGTTCCCCTTCCTGTGTCCATGTGTTCTCATTGTTCAATTCCCACCTATGAGTGAGAATATGCGGTGTTTGGTTTTTTGTTCTTGCGATAGTTTACTGAGAATGATGATTTCCAATTTCATCCATGTCCCTACAAAGGACGTGAACTCATCATTTTTTATGGCTGCATAGTATTCCATGGTGTATATGTGCCACATTTTCTTAATCCAGTCTATCATTGTTGGACATTTGGGTTGGTTCCAAGTCTTTGCTATTGTGAATAATGCCGCAATAAACATACGTGTGCATGTGTCTTTATAGCAGCATGATTTATAGTCCTTTGGGTATATACCCAGTAATGGGATGGCTGGGTCGAATGGAATTTCTAGTTCTAGATCCCTGAGGAATCGCCACACTGACTTCCACAATGGTTGAACTAGTTTACAGTCCCACCAACAGTGTAAAAGTGTTCCTATTTCTCCACATCCTCTCCAGCACCTGTTGTTTCCTGACTTTTTAATGATTGCCATTCTAACTGGTGTGAGATGGTATCTCATTGTGGTTTTGATTTGCATTTCTCTGATGGCCAGTGATGGTGAGCATTTTTTCATGTGTTTTTTGGCTGCATAAATGTCTTCTTTTGAGAAGTGTCTGTTCATGTCCTTCGCCCACTTTTTGATGGGGTTGTTTGTTTTTTTCTTGTAAATTTGTTGGAGTTCATTGTAGATTCTGGATATTAGCCCTTTGTCAGATGAGTAGGTTGCGAAAATTTTCTCCCATTTTGTAGGTTGCCTGTTCACTCTGATGGTGGTTTCTTTTGCTGTGCAGAAGCTCTTGAGTTTAATTAGATCCCATTTGTCAATTTTGGCTTTTGTTGCCATTGCTTTTGGTGTTTTAGACATGAAGTCCTTGCCCATGCCTATGTCCTGAATGGTAATGCCTAGGTTTTCTTCTAGGGTTTTTATGGTTTTAGGTCTAACATTTAAGTCTTTAATCCATCTTGAATTGATTTTTGTATAAGGTGTAAGGAAGGGATCCAGTTTCAGCTTTCTACATATGGCTAGCCAGTTTTCCCAGCACCATTTATTAAATAGGGAATCTTTTCCCCATTTCTTGTTTTTGTCAGGTTTGTCAAAGATCAGATAGTTGTAGATATGTGGCATTATTTCTGACGGCTCTGTTCTGTTCCATTGATCTATATCTCTGTTTTGGTACCAGTACCATGCTGTTTTGGTTACTGTAGCCTTGTAGTATAGTTTGAAGTCAGGTAGTGTGATGCCTCCAGCTTTGTTCTTTTGGCTTAGGATTGACTTGGCGATGCGGGCTCTTTTTTGGTTCCATATGAACTTTAAAGTAGTTTTTTCCAATTCTGAGAAGAAAGTCATTGGTAGCTTGATGGGGATGGCATTGAATCTGTAAATTACCTTGGGAAGGATGGCCATTTTCATGATATTGATTCTTCCTACCCATGAGCATGGAATGTTCTTCCATTTGTTTGTATCCTCTTTTATTTCCTTGAGCAGTGGTTTGTAGTTCTCCTTGAAGAGGTCCTTCACATCCCTTGTAAGTTGGATTCCTAGGTATTTTATTCTCTTTGAAGCAATTGTGAATGGGAGTTCACTTATGATTTGGCTCTCTGTTTGTCTGTTATTGATGTATAAGAATGCTTGTGATTTTTGCACATTGATTTTGTATCCTGAGACTTTGCTGAAGTTGCTTATCAGCTTAAGGAGATTTTGGGCTGAGACAATGGGGTTTTCTAGATATACTATCATGTCATCTGCAAACAGGGATAATTTGATTTCCTCTTTTCCTAATTGAATACCCTTGATTTCCTTCTCCTGCCTAATTGCCCTGGCCAGAACTTCCAACACTATGTTGAATAGAAGTGGTGAGAGAGGGCATCCCTGTCTTGTGCCAGTTTTCAAAGGGAATGCTTCCAGTTTTGGCCCATTCAGTATGATATTGGCTGTGGGTTTGTCATAGATAGCTCTTATTATTTTGAGATACGTCCCATCAATTCCTAATTTATTGAGAGTTTTTAGCATGAAGGGTTGTTGAATTTTGTCAAAGGCCTTTTCTGCATCTATTGAGATAATCATGTGGTTTTTGTCTTTGGTTCTGTTTATATGCTGGATTACATTTATTGATTTGCGTATATTGAACCAGCCTTGCATCCCAGGGATGAAGCCCACTTGATCATGGTGGATAAGCTTTTTGATGTGCTGCTGGATTCTGTTTGCCAGTATTTTATTGAGGATTTTTGCATCAATGTTCATCAAGGATATTGGTCTAAAATTCTCTTTTTTTGTTGTGTCTCTGCCAGGCTTTGGTATCAGGATGATGCTGGCCTCATAAAATGAGTTAGGGAGGATTCCCTCTTTTTCTATTGATTGGAATAGTTTCAGAAGGAATGGTACCAGCTCCTCCTTGTACCTCTGGTAGAATTCGGCTGTGAATCCATCTGGACCTGGACTTTTTTTGGTTGGTAAGCTATTGATTATTGCCACAATTTCAGCTCCTGTTATTGGTCTATTCAGAGATTCAACTTCTTCCTGGTTTAGTCTTGGGAGGGTGTATGTGTCGAGGAATTTATCCATTTCTTCTAGATTTTCTAGTTTATTTGCATAGAGGTGTTTGTAATATTCTCTGATGGTAGTTTGTATTTCTGTGGGATCAGTGGTGATATCCCCTTTATCATTTTTTATTGCATCTATTTGATTCTTCTCTCTTTTTTTCTTTATTAATCTTGCTAGCGGTCTATCAATTTTGTTGATCCTTTCAAAAAACCAGCTCCTGGATTCATTTATTTTTTGAAGGGTTTTTTGTGTCTCTATTTCCTTCAGTTCTGCTCTGATTTTAGTTATTTCTTGCCTTCTGCTAGCTTTTGAATGTGTTTGCTCTTGCTTTTCTAGTTCTTTTAATTGTGATGTTAGGGTGTCAATTTTGGATCTTTCCTGCTTTCTCTTGTGGGCATTTAGTGCTATAAATTTCCCTCTACACACTGCTTTGAATGCATCCCAGAGATTCTGGTATGTTGTGTCTTGGTTCTCGTTGGTTTCAAAGAACATCTTTATTTCTGCCTTCATTTCGTGATGTACCCAGTAGTCATTCAGGAGCAGGTTGTTCAGTTTCCACGTAGTTGAGCGGTTTTGAGTGAGATTCTTAATCCTGAGTTCTAGCTTGATTGCACTGTGATCTGAGAGACAGTTTGTTACAATTTCTGTTCTTTTACATTTATTCAGGAGAGCTTTACTTCCAAGGATATGGTCAATTTTGGAATAGGTGTGGTGTGGTGCTGAAAAAAATGTATAGTCTGTTGATTTGGGGTGGAGAGTTCTGTAGATGTCTATTAGGTCTGCTTGGTGCAGAGCTGAGTTCAATTCCTGGGTATCCTTGTTGACTTTCTGTCTCGTTGATCTGTCTAATGTTGATAGTGGGGTGTTAAAGTCTCCCATTATTAATGTGTGGGAGTCTAAGTCTCTTTGTAGGTCACTCAGGACTTGCTTTATGAATCTGGGTGCTCCTGTATTGGGTGCATATATATTTAGGATAGTTAGCTCTTCTTGTTGAATTAATCCCTTTACCATTATGTAATGGCCTTCGTTGTCTCTTTTGATCTTTGTTGGTTTAAAGTCTGTTTTATCAGAGACTAGGATTGCAACCCCTGCCTTTTTTTGTTTTCCATTTGCTTGGTAGATCTTCCTCCATCCTTTTATTTTGAGCCTATGTGTGTCTCTGCACGTGAGATGGGTTTCCTGAATACAGCACACTGATGGGTCTTGAGTCTTTATCCAGTTTGCCAGTCTGTGTCTTTTAATTGGAGCATTTAGTCCATTTACATTTAAAGTTAATATTGTTATGTGTGAATTTGATCCTGTCATTATGATGTTAGCTGGATATTTTGCTCGTTAGTTGATGCAGTCTCTTCCTAGTCTCGATGTTCTTTACATTTCGGTATGAATTTGCAGTGGCTGGTACCGGTTGTGCCTTTCCATGTTTAGCGCTTCCTTCAGGAGCTCTTTTAGGGCAGGCCTGGTGGTGACAAAATCTCTCAGCATTTGCTTGTCTGTAAAGTATTTTATTTCTCCTTCACTTATGAAGCTTAGTTTGGCAGGATATGAAATTCTGGGTTGAAAATTCTTTTCTTTAAGAATGTTGAATATTGGCCCCCACTCTCTTCTGGCTTGTAGGGTTTCTGCCGAGAGATCCGCTGTTAGTCTGATGGGCTTCCCTTTGATGGTAACCCGACCTTTCTCTCTGGCTGCCCTTAACATTTTTTCCTTCATTTCAACTTTGGTGAATCTGACAATTATGTGTCTTGGAGTTGCTCTTCTCGAGGAGTATCTTTGTGGCGTTCTCTGTATTTCCTGAATCTGAATGTTGGCCTGCCTTGCTAGATTGGGGAAGTTCTCCTGGATAATATCCTGCAGAGTGTTTTCCAACTTGTTTCCATTCTCCCCGTCACTTTCAGGTACACCAATCAGACGTAGATTTGGTCTTTTCACATAGTCCCACATTTCTTGGAGGCTTTGCTCGTTTCTTTTTATTCTTTTTTCTCTAAACTTCCCTTCTCGCTTCATTTCATTCATTTCATCTTCCAGGGCTCATACCCTTTCTTCCATTTGATCGCATCGGCTCCTGAGGCTTCTGCATTCTTCACGTAGTTCTCGAGCCTTGGTTTTCAGCTCCATCAGCTCCTTTAAGCACTTCTCTGTATTGGTTATTCTAGTTATACATTCTTCTAAATTTTTTTCAAAGTTTTCAACTTCTTTGCCTTTGGTTTGAATATCCTCCCGTAGCTCGGAGTAATTTGATCGTCTGAAGCCTTCTTCTCTCAGCTCGTCAAAGTCATTCTCCGTCCAGCTTTGTTCCGTTGCTGGTGAGGAACTGCGTTCCTTTGGAGGAGGAGAGGTACTCTGGTTTTTAGAGTTTCCAGTTTTTCTGCTCTGTTTTTTCCCCATCTTTGTGGTTTTATCTACTTTTGGTCTTTGATGATGGTGATGTACAGATGGGTTTTTGGTGTGGATGTCCTTTCTGTTAGTTTTCCTTCTAACAGACAGAACCCTCAGCTGCAGGTCTGTTGGAGTACCTGGCCGGCCGTGTGAGGTGTCAGTCTGCCCCTGCTGGGGGGTGCCTCCCAGTTAGGCTGCTCGGGGGTCAGGGGTCAGGGACCCACTTGAGGAGGCAGTCAGCCCGTTCTCAGATCTCCAGCTGCGTGCTGGGAGAACCACTGCTCTCCTCACAGCTGTCAGACAGGGACATTTAAGTCTGCAGAGGTTACTGCTGTCTTTTTGTTTGTCTGTGTCCTGCCCCCAGAGGTGGAGCCTACAGAGGCAGGCAGGCCTCCTTGAGCTGTGGTGGGCTCCACCCAGTTCAAGCTTCCAGGCTGCTTTGTTTACCTAAGCGAGCCCGGGCAATGGTGGGCACCCCTCCCCCAGCCTCGCTGCCGACTTGCTGTTTGATCTCAGACTGCTGTGCTAGCAATCAGCGAGACGCCGTGGGCGTAGGACCCTCTGAGCCAGGTGCGGGCTATACTCTCCTGGGGCACCGTTTCCTAAGCCCTTCGGAAAAGCACAGTATTCGGGTGGGAGTGGCCCGATTTTCCAGGTGCCGTCTGTCACCCCTGGAAGGGGAACTCCCTGACCCCTTGCGCTACCCAAGTGAGGCAATGCCTCGCCCCTGCTTCGGCTGGCGCACGGTGCGCTCACCGACTGACCTGCGCCCACTGTCTGGCACTCCCTAGTGAGCTGAACACGGTACCTCAGATGGAAATGCAGAAATCACCCGTCTTCTGCGTCGCTCGCGCTGGGAGCTGTAGACCGGAGCTGTTCCTATTCGGCCATCTTGGCTCCTCCCTGGGCTGTAACTCTTACCTAGACTAATAATTACTCTCATATTGTCCAAGTTAGGAAAAAAAAATCAGGTTTACCCTGTCTTTGCATATTATAAATGCCCTTTCATTTTACTTGATTTTGTTAGTTTAACTACTTTGACCTTATAAACATTTGAATTTAGGGATACTTTTCTAGACGAACATTAGAACAAATTTGTCAAGTTCTCCCAATACTACTTAATTTAAATGCCTATACGGTAAATAATAACTAATTTGGAAAGTGCGTAGAGCATTTTATTTTTATTTACAACCTCACTTCTATAATTATTCTTGAATAGTAGCCAAGAAATTTGGTTTCCATTCCAAAGGTAGCTCTTTATTGGCTTAAATTAATCAGCATCTGGCACTTTCTTCATTGTAGTGACTAGTTAAGAATTGGCCACATAATTTAAGGTTGGCCAATTAGAATGCATTTCAGGAGTTTTGTTTGAAGTTTGTAAGAGATATACAGCTCTCTTTCTCTCTGCTTCTCTCTCTATGCCCTGCCCCAAATTCCCCACCATGTGGATGAGGAATATTCTAGCTCAGGGAAGTTTTGGCAATTGACTTGCAACCAGGAAAAAAGTCAATTTTAGATTTAGAATAAAGCTAAAAACATGCCAGAAAGAAAAAAAATGTTTAAAAACAACATTTAGATTTTAGAAATAATTAAGTCAATAAATTAAGCCAACCTTGAATTTCACTTTTCTTCTGAACCTCCATACACATGCGTGAATAAACACTCTCATCCACAATGCCAGTTTGACTTGGTTTTGTGTTATTTTTCACATAAAGTGTTCCAATTATCACAGAGAGAAGTAAAGTTTGCATTTCATCTTCCCAGTCAGGAAAGGAATGTGGCTTTCATTTGTTTGTATTTTCTCTACATGCCTCAGCAAATGTTTGTTCGTTTTTAATATATCTCCTGCCATCTTTATTATGTTTATTCCTAGGGATTTTCCTAGAAAGGATTACTATATTAATTAAATTTGCAGCACTATTTGTATCTCTAATTCTATGTACATTAGCCATGCATGCAAAAGAGCAAAGGAAGGTTTTGTTTAGAAATTCTAAATTTGAAATACAGGTAATATATAAGAAATAAATGAAGCACAGTATATTTTCACTTCTGAATTATATAGATATGAGAAACAATTTCTTACTTGAAAAATTGGAGAAGGCATCTTGGTAGTGATACATGGCTTATAACATAAGTATTATGTTGCAAATGATTCAAAATATATTAGCACAGACTGAACACTGTAAAGTGATGCTTAAATTTAGGCCACAGGTGAAAAAAGATAGGCTTTTATTAATACCAAATATATTGAAAGGAAATTTAAACTTTCCTATAGCCGTTAGCTTTCGTCAAATACATTTCTTAAACTGCTACTACAAATACAATTTGAAAACTCTGTAGAAACCTTTAAAAGATATTAAAACAGTGTAAATTAATGAGACATTCATGCATTCTTAAAAATATTGCTTTACTAAAATAAGTAAATACAGTGAACAAATCTTTTGTTGAATTGATCATTTGCTGAAGTGATCATTTGATGCATATTTTGCAAAGTGCACCATTTCTGCTGGTAACAAACAACATTCTCCTTTCTCTAAAGTTTACTGTAAAAATTATTTTTGTCTTTTTCTCTGTGTTAATATCCAGTAACTCTGTGTTTGATATTTGTCAATGGAAGTGCAGTAGAAATAAACTACATCTGCTTTATGAAATGCCTATCAAGCACTCAGTGGTCCCTAAACCATATCTAGCTTATAAAGGAAGAATAAACAATCCTGAAGTTTTGCTGTGGATATCTAATTTTGGAAGTAAAGCCTTCCTTTCCATGTGTCCTGTGTTTTTTCAAGTCCACCGTAAATATAAAGATTTAACTTACTTTTAGAGCCAAAGTCCACAAGCTTCAAGCTCAACGTTTCAGTGTAATTAAAATTGGCTTCTGAATTCTAAAGAACACTAAACTACAATTTGGCCCAATTCTTAGCAGACGGATTAATTATACTCAAGAGACTAATTACTTTTCCCATTTTGATGTTTTAAAATTGTAGTGTGGATTCTGTGCCTTGGGGTAATTAAGCAATTGTTTAGTTTTGAGGAATAACCCAAATGACTTACATCAAAGGACTATTCACTGTGAAAAAATAGCTTTAAAGGCAGTAATACTAAAATCCTAAAATCATTTCTTTTTTATATTAATTATAATATTTAATTAGCTAAAACATAGAGACATAATAATTATGACTAATTTTTAGTTTTAACACAAATGTTAGAGAAATGTCCAGTTTAAAAACTGATGTTGATCTTAATGAAATAAATCAGTTGAACAATTTTATTTCAATTAAGGTCATTTGGACTGCTCAAAATACTCTCCCACATAAAGTAATCGGCGACCAAACTTAAATTTAAAATTAATTTATCTATCTATGTATATTTTTATGACTTATTTTTATGAAAAGGATATATAAAGATAGTAAAATATGATACATTTTGTTTAATTTTATCTTTTGAATCTTGCCTCATTCCTTAAAATTGCACATGTGAATTTCTCACTTTGTATTCTTTTGAAAGTTTTATTATCTTGACAAGATGCTAAACCTGTATTTATATTCTAACTATAATAATAATGTAGTGACATTATTCAACAGCTTATCTTCAAAGGGCTCAAAGGCTGTAGATAACATGTTATCACACTCATCACAGCATTCTTATGAATTGTGAGGCTTTCTTTTCTTTTCTTTCTGTTTGAATTAAATAACTCCAGCATAGGGTGTTGAGAATGAAAATACTTCATTTTGGAAGCATTATGAAGAGCACGGTTAATTATTTTCTTAAAGTCTAAAATGGAAAATTTGAATTAAGATTTTATCAAAAGTTTCACAGATATTTGATTCAAAAAGATATTCCAGTTAATATAATTCAACTTCCGTCAGAAAGCAGAATAAGCCTTCCCATTATTCCATACATAGTATCACTCTGTGTCCTTAAGTTCTTCTATGTAACTAAATAATATCTTCTGGAATAAAGTAGTTCTACTTCCCTAAAATACCTTTTAAGAATTGAGCTGAAATTGGTCCAAATGTAAATTTCACTTTTAGCTGTCATTCTTCACCATAGAACAATACACAATCTCTGTTACAGTAGGTAGTCAGGCAAGAGATGCCCCCCACCACCAATTAGAAATGTCAGGTGACCATCAAGTGATAGTCAGGCGATTGTTAACTGTCTCTCTCAAATAATAACTGGCTGCAGCCAGCACCAAGGAAAGGCATCGTGCCCACAGGTAGAAAATACCTGAAACAGGCCAGGTGCGGTGACTCATGCCTGTAATCTTAGCACTGTTGAAAGCCGAGGCAGGCGGATCACCTGAGGTCAGGAGTTCGAGACCAGTTTGGCCAACATGGTGAAACCCCATCTCTACTAAAATACAAAAATTAGCTGGGCATGATGGTGGGTGCCTGTAATCCTAGCTACTAGGGAGGCTAAGACGGGAGAATCGCTTGAACCCCAGAGACAGTTGGTTGCAGTGAGCCCCGAGATCACGCCACTGCCCTCCATCCTGGGCAGCTGAATGAGACTCCATCTCAAAACAAACAAACAAACAAACAAAAACCAAAAAAAAAAAGAAAAGAAAAGTCCTGAAATTAGTGATAAGCAGCTTCTGGATAAGATCTCAGGAGTTGAGTGGGTGTGCTCAAGCATGTGCATTAAAAGGCAAAATGGTGGAGCTTAACAGGTACATGACCTTCCAGGGGCATTCCACTGGTAAGGGAAGAATGCCTCAAGTGAGCATGCATACAACTCCACTAAACACGCTGTGCATGCTCCCCTCCACATTTGCATCCCCTCCACAAGGCCATTGCACATGTGGACAACCCACCCCAAGGGAAGAATCAGGGGAGAAGAGACCCAAGATTCTGGAAGTACGCTGACATCTAAAACCCCAAGTCAAAAGGTCAAACCCCACATTTGTCCTCCAAGATGCCCACTTGGCCCTCTTCCAAGTGTACTTTACTTTCTTTTCATTCTAGCTCTAAAGCTTGTTAATAAACTTTCACTCCTGCTTTGAAACTTGCCTTGGTCTCTTATTCAGTCTTATGCTCCTCCATTGAATTCTTTCTTCAGAGGAGGCAAGAATTGAGGTTGCTGCAGATCTGTAAGGATTCACCACTGGTAACTCAGATACGTGGCACCACTAACATCTCTAGCCATAATCCCAGGATTGAAGTGTTTTGGTGAACAGATCCAGGCTTAATGACAGATATGAACTATGGAGGGTTTTACACTCTCTAGGCTTTTATAGACTACAAAGAGCCAATATCTTTTGAGAATGAGGAAGGTTTTGAAAAAAGAATATTGCATTAAGATAATAAATTGGATTGGAAAGAGCTTGAATATAAACAAAAGTTTTACATAATAACCTAGAGGAAAGACATAAATACCTGAACTAGTACAATAATAATAATGATTGAGCAAAGGGGAGGGGTTTGGAAATTTTCACAGTTAGTTTAGAAGATCCGCTGACTCACTAGATGTGGGGCAGAGTAGTATCAAATTTTGAGCCTGATTGACATCAAGAATTATAATGATATCAATAGAATAACTCATTTACTCAATAGTTACCCCTCTAAGATAGCAAACAAAAGCATATTCAATCTTTGTGAGGAATTACAGAGTTTAGTGCCATCCTTAAGTACCTAAAAATACAGGAGTGTGGTTCCAATTATATCCCCATTTAGTTCACCAATCTTGTCCCTACAAAGACCAGAGAAATCGTGGTAGCTTCAGTGGTATCATCGTACCAGTCCAATATATTCATGACCTCAAGAAAACAAAACCAGATGAGCGGAAATTGTCAAGTTGGTTGAAGGCCTTGGTAGGAAATATATTCTCCATAGAATGAGAGCTGAACTGTGAAGACTTGGTTAAGTATTTAAGGATCCAGTAGTCCTGGTATACCATGACATCTCTTCTAAAGTACAGGACAGATTTTTGCATCTCGCCCTACCACATGGTAAAGAAAATGCAATGCCTGACATGCTGCTAGGTCATGAAGACAACTTAATCCATACCCAGAAATACAGTTCCGGCTCATACAATAAGTGACATGAAATGCCTTTCAATTCACCAGCTTCAGTGGTTCCCAGAGCAAGAAAGGCTTTGCATCAGGCTCTGGCTGTGGCTTATGTAACAGTACCACTTGATTCATATAAACATTATCATAAAGAATACCCTATAATATTAGCAGTATCTGAAGAAATATGCAGGAGTAGTTTTATAGCAAGCCCTATGTAGACTCTTCAGATTCTGAAGCAAGGCCATGCAATTTTTAGTGGAAAATTAATGTACCTTTTGTAAAAGAGCACCTGATTTGCTGCTGAGTCTCAGTTGAGAATTGGAATGCCTGACCATGGTTCATGATATGACCATGAGGCCATAATTTTCCATTCACATCTGGATTCAGTCAACTACAACAAGTCACAAGATTGAGAGGCCGAGCAGTAAACCATTGTAACATGGAAGTTGTTAATCTTGGTTCAGACACAACCATGGCTGGAAGAAATAAAAAAGTTGCATCCCCATATGACCCAGAAATCCACCTTTCAGTTTATGTCTAAGACCGCATGGGATGCAGATCCCTCATGACCAGCTGACAGGGAAGGTGTGATGGTTAATCTTGAGTGTCAACTTTATTGGATTGAAGGATCCAAGATATTGTTCCTGGGTGTGTTTGTGAGGGTGTTGCCAAAGGAGATTAACATTTGAGTCAGTGGACTAGGAGAGGCAGACTCACCCTTGATCTGAGTGGGCACCATCTACTCAGCTGCCAGTGTGGTTAGTATAAAAACAGGCAGAGGAACATGGAAGGACTAGACAGGCTGTCTTCTGGCCTCCATCTTTCTCCCATTTTGGATACTTCCTGCCCTCAAACATCGGACTCCAAGTTCTTCAGATTTTGGACTCTTGGACCTATACCAGTGGTTTGCCAGGGGCTCCTGTGCCTTTGGCCACAGACTGAAGGCTGCACTGTCGGCTTCCCTGCTTTTGAGGTTTTGGAGCTTGTACTGGCTTCCTCACTCCTCAGCTTGCAGACAGCCTATTATGGGACTTCGCCTTGTGATTGTGTGAGTCAATACTCCTTAATAAACTCTCTTTTATATATATCTATCCTATTTGTCCTGTCCCTCTACAGAACCCTGACTAATACAGAAGGAAATTTTAAAAAGAGTTTGGTTCACAGATGGTTCAGTTCATTATGTGTGTGCAAACTAAAAACTGAAGTTGCACTTTGTTTCCACTCAGGGGTAGTTCTGAAAGAGAGAAGTAAGAGGAAATGCTCCTCAAAGGCACTACAGATGGTGAATTTGATTGTCAATTTTGGGCAGAAGAGTAGACAGCTGAGAGTACACTCATGGGTAAAAGCAACTGTTCTGGTTGTTTGGTCTAGGGGCATGGAAAGAAAAGATTGGAAAATCACAGGCAAGGAGGTAAGGAGTAGAGGCATGTGGACTGGTCTGCTGGCAAGGCATGGCGTGGACAACGTCTCATTGTCTACCAGGTAGTATTCATCTCAGAAGATGCATTCAATAACACAGTAGACAGCATGATTCTCCTAGTGGCCCTAACCTAGCTTCTGCATCAGCCACCCCTGTGCTGATATAATGGGTGTCTGAATATGGTAGGTATGGTGGAAGAGATGGGGCCTAAGCATGGGCCCAACAGGCCAGGTTCCCATTCACCATAGCTGATAACTATACTGACACTGTTAAATATTCACTTGCCAGCAAATAAGGCCAACACATAATCACTGATTCAGCACCTCACTGGAAGAGATTTACCAGCCTTTTGCTGGCAAGTTTACTCCCTGGGGCCCCTTTTGCCATGAAAGGTGCAGCATTTTCTTTTGACTGGAACTGGCACAATTCTGAATATGGGTTTCCCCTTTCTACCCATAGGTTCCCAGTTACCATCTTCTATGCAAGTGCTCAGTGTGCTTGTTCCACTAACTTAGGAGTCTCACATTGAATTACATTGATCAGGACAAGAAATCCAATGAACAGCTAAGGAGATGCAGAAATGGGCACATGATCTTGAGGTTCACTGGTCTAATTACATCCTGCATCTCAAAGAAGCTGACAGCCTATCAGAGTGATGGGATGGCCTATTGAATGCAAAGCTGAGACTCAGATTAGAGATGACACACTGCAAGCATGGACGGTTATCCCCCAGAATGAAAAGTACACTATCAATTACCATTCTAAAGTGGAGAGTCCTCAAATAATAAAATACAGGGTCTGGGAACCGGGGGGCAGAAGTGTGAGCAGCTCTGATGACTGTTGCCTCTAGTATCTTATTTGAGGAAATTGCTTACTTCACAGCATCGAGCTCTGTAGGTATCAACTTTCTTAATCCCCCAAAAGGGAAAACTTACATCAGGAGACACAAGAGAACCAGTGAACTTTCTGTCATGGCTGCCAACCAGGAACTTAATTAAGCTCTTTGTGCCAAGGGGCTGGCAATCAAGTTAGGAAAGCCAGCATTCTGGCAGGGATAATTGACTCTGATCATCAGGAAGAATTAAGGCTGCTGTTAATGTTGAGGGAAGAGAAGAATATGTGTGGTCCCCATGTGATCCATTGACCCATGTTGGTGACGATAAAAAGACAAGTGCAATAGACACAGCCATAGAAGAGCAAGGTGAGTGGAAGCTCAAACCCCTCAGGTACATAGGAAGGCCACTTAGACCAACAGAATGACTAGCTAAGGGTGAGGAGAATAGAGAATGTACAGTAGAGGGAGACGACGATATTTAGTTATAGCCTTGAGAACAGCTGCTGTGGTGGGGGATTGTCCCATTAACTTTCCTTTTCTAAGTTTCCTCCAGGGAAAGAGGACCATTGGAATCCAGGTGAAACTACTCCCAGAGCTTATGTAGAAAAGTAGAACTAAAAGGCACAATTAGTAAATAGGGGATGTTACCACGTGTTACCCATTTCTCCTCTTCAGAAATGAAGTACTTACATCCCCAGTTGTGAATGCTATCTGCTGCCAGTCCTCAACTTCCCAGAACTGCACTCTCTGGGAATTGCCTCTACTTAAGAGAGCTACTTCCTGTGAGTCCACACGTCTTTTGTCGTTCCTAGGAACAGGCTTCGTCCAATGACTGTTCACTGGAGGAGTACAAAGGTCTAGCCTCTTGCTCCTACTTGGGATAACTCTGATGGACCATTCCAGCTTCAGATCCACTCATGGGGAATTCACATGAGATTTTTGCTGTCTAGGCATGGCTTCCTAATGCCTCCCCTGACAAATCTGACTTATTTTCCTTTTCCTACAGATGTTTAGCCAAAGAGCCCTCCTTTAAACATGTGACATTTTAATTTCCACCTCAAAGTCTAATTCTCAGAGAAAATGACTTATAGCATCAGATGCCTAATGATGTTGAACAAGTTTTCATGTGCTTATTGCTAATATATTTTTTGTGAAGTGTCATCAAAGTCTTGTCTTCTTTTAAAAATTTGTCTTGTTTCTCTTTTTTAGTGCTGTTTCATTGCAGTTTTTAAAAGATATTCTGGAAGCAATTCCTTTATTATGTCCATATGTATTGTGAATAATTTCTTTTCTTAACAGTGAGTAGATGTTTTAAGTTTTAATATTCAATTTATCAGTTTTTTATTTTATGATTACTTTTTGTGGTGTGTCCTCTCTAAAAAATCTTTGCCCACCCCAAGGTGGTGAAGATTTTACCTTAACATTTTTTCATAAAAATCTATAGTTTTTGTATGTTGAGCATTGGGGTTTGAGGTACATTGTTTTTTATTCATGTTGCAGCACCATTTGTTGACGTGGCATTCTTTTTAAAATTACATTGTCACAGGATTTTGTTGAAAATCAATTGACTTTTTATGCATGAGTCTGTTAATGAACTCTCTTCTGCTCCACTGAACTATTTGTCTCATCATATTTTCATATTGCATTGTTTTGATTACTGCAGCTTTATGGCAAGTCAACTTCCATTGCTTTCTTCTTTAGTAAAGATTGTTTCAATTACTTGTTTTTTAGCACTTTATATAACTTTTAGAATAGACATGTCAGTTTTTAAAAGTTTAAGTTTTGAATGAGATTGCATTAAACATATAGATCAGTTTGGGGAGAATTGATATCTTAATAACATTGTCTTTCAATCGATTATCATTATATCTCTCTGTATTTATTTAGGTTTTAATTTTTCTCACCAATGTTTTATAGTTTTAAGTTTAGAGTTTTCCACATCTTTTGTTAAACTTATATTTAATATTTAATTTTTATTATTATGCTACATTATTTTTTCAAAGTCATTCTCCAATTGTTTCGTGCTAGAAAATAGAGCTATACATGACTTTGTATACTGATATTTTACACTATGTCTTTGATAAATTCACCTTTAGATTTAGTCTTTTGGTTGTGTATTACCCGGATTTTCTATTCGAATTTTGTCATCTGCAAATAAAAAAAGTTTTACTTTTTCCTTTTTGATTTTCACGACATTTATTCCTTTTAATTGCTTTACTACACTTCAGACTTTCTGTACAGTCTTGAAAGGGCATGATGAAATGGGACATTCTTGCCTTCTTCCTCAATTTAAGTGGAAAACATGTAATCTTTTACCATCTAGCATCATCAGAACTTACATAAAGATTTGTAGATTTTTCTGAAGGATGCTTATCAGAATGTCGCCTCCTATTTTTTGTTAGCTGATGGTTTGCATCATGATTGGGTGTTGAGGTTTTTCATTTTTTCTTTTTCTTTCTTTTTTTTTTTAACAAATGATCATGGAATTTTTCTCCTTTGTTCTAATAATATGATGAATATATATATATATATATATATATAAAATTTGATATATAAAACTTACTACTGTAAGGAACAATGAGTTCCAGGCTTAGGATACTCTCAAATTATTCTCCAAGGTGGACTGTTAAATGCTGTTCTGCTATAGGTAGCAAACTCGATGCACTCCAGCTCCTTGCCCATTCTCATCCATTTTAGCCGTATTTCAACTCAAACTTTAGTTCATGCATCAGACAATATTTGCTATATTTCAAGTGCAACAATATTTAAAACAGTGATTGCACTTACCAACTTTTTTGAAGGGTTGGAGAAGGGGCTCTTCTCTGAATCTCCAGCACTGATTCACAGGACACACCACAGAACTGGTCGGCTGAGGAAGCTGCTACCACCACTACATTTAAGAAGCTGGGGAATCAGACAGCTGCTGTCCAACTGCTGCTTACCACATTGCACCACTTTAGCCTTGATCTTAGGATCAGAAGTCTGCTATGAATATTTCTTCCAGTTCTATATCAACAAAATGAATGGCTTGTATGCAATGTCCTCTTTTCCTGCCTACTCACTCTCAATACAAGTTTTGAACAAGTGCACCTCATTTGTGAAAATAAAGTGTTAGCTTTCCAGCATCTGCGGTATAGGAATGCACACCAAAATAGGAGCAGATGCTGGAAAAGGTATCCTGTCATACTCATTAGAATAACTTTCTCCAAAGCTTCAGCTGTCCCAACCAAATGAGAAAAGGGTGTGGTTGGTGGAAGTGTGGAAAAAGAGCAGTATCCTGTCTGCTCTCAGTGGATAGCTTTTCACCAAGAATCGAGCTTTTGTGTTTTGTCTTTCTAAAGTTTTACTTGGAAGATTCTTTTTCTGCCAAGAACAAACCCTGGTATATATTTTAAATTTAAATTAAGAGCCATTAACTTGAGCTTTGTTTTTTTCCGTCTGAGAATGTTTTTAGAGAATATAATTTAATATAATAATATAATTTAAATTATAATTTAATATAATTTAAAAGGCTATAATATGAACACAGAAATAAATAGTATAATACAGAATACAGAAATAAATAATAACCCAGGTAACACAAACCTAGAACGCTGAGATCACAGTGCCTGTAGTAGGATGACTCACAATGCTTTATGTTTATCAATTTGCAACAAAACCTGTTTTTTTTTTTTTTTTTGCCAAATAGTTCTGTCAAAATAGATAAATCAACAGCTTTATTAGACTTCATCACTTCGGTTGATAGAAGAGTGTATTCTTTTTTTTTTCAAACAGAGACATGATTTAAGGAAGTAAGGCTTAAGAACTAATAGATTTAGTTTTTATTGTGAGGAATTATTGCTGAAAAATAAACAACATATCCTCCAGAATATTTTATAATACCTTAAAGATGAAGTATCAGAAATCATGTGGGATCAACAAAGGTAATTAACTTCAAGGATTTGAAATAACAGGGAAATAAAATTGCTAGATTTTATAAAGTAGGGACATATTAACTTACATAATAGACATCTCTATTTTGTGTTTTTCAGGATGAAATTGAGATTATGAAGCTCTTGAGGTGAGAACATTGGTCACAAATCTATGAAACTAATTATGATCTGTTTTCAACCTCTTCAGAGTTGGGCCTTTTGCATCACATAATTGTGTTGAGCTCAAAAAGAGTAAAAGGGGTAGTTTTATTTTGATATGTTTTATGATACAAACAGCATGTGCTTCAATAAAGCACTTAACGTTCTAAATATTCTTTAAAATACGTAAAAATATTTTTCAAGAGTTCTCATTTTTACAGATGAAAAATAGAATAAACAGAAACAGAGATATATAAGAAATATTTTGGGAAGAAGAAAATATGTATATCTTCATTCATTTGAATACTAGTATCCCATTTACTAATATTAATTATCCACAGTTACAAAATAATGCCCCTAAAAACTGGGCTCGTTCTAGATGTATGAAGTGAGACACTGTTAAACATATGATTCTTATTCTACTGGGTTAGTGAAGTTAGCAGATGCTCTTCTCACAAAACAAATATTACACTGCTTTACTTTGCTGCTGTTGCTGGTATTAAAAGCTATTTGGAAGAAAAGTTTTATCTTTTCCCCACCAGTTTTTTTTTTAAAGACCACTTTGTCACTATCATTGTTTCATTGAATATATAGAAACTTTTATTGGCATCATGAGAAATGAAAAAAAATTGATGTGAGATTTATCTTATTTTAACAGGTATAAAGAAGAAAACATTCACAAATACCTTAGCAGAGAGAATATTAAAGTATTCTCTCTAACTTCTCTCATACTTACCCCACTGCATCACCAGAACAACCCATCACCTACAATAAATGTAAAAAAGGGACAGACAGGGATGTTTTTATAGGGAGTCTAAAGGATATCCTTTTTAATAATCACAGTTTACCACCACCAACTATGTCACAGTTCTGGAACATTCAGGAGCTGATATGTGTTTCAAAGGCTTTAAGTTCTTTCTATTTTATATGTCAGAGGGGAAATCTAGATTTATATCAATGAGCTAAAAAAATTTATCTACAGAGAAATGTAAAATGTTAAAGAGATGTAAGGAAGCGAATCTTTTGAAAGGAAGACAAATATTTATGTATATATCAGGCCATTTGGTTTGTGCTATTTCTCCCTAAAGTAGGACTCTGATACAAACAATGTAGAAACAAGGAGGAAGGGTCAAAATAAAAAAATAATTTATTTTATCTCTCAGGGTTTAATATTAGCCTTCTATGTAGTTCAACATTAGTATCATCGATACATTCAACTCCATGAACACTGTCTTTCTGTAGACCTCTTTTTCATTCCCATGATTCACTTAATGAACCTAGCAATAATGGTGGTATTAACAACACGTAGTCAAATGAGATGTAGCACTTGACTTTGGAGGAATGTGGGGTCAGATGATCAGCATTTGAGGTGTCTTTGTTCACTTGCTTTTACCACCCTGACCACAGGCATCCTGTTTTCTCACTGAGGAGGAAGGCACTGCTCTGGTTGTATTACAGAGCAAAGTTTGGCCCACATTTTTAATGGATGGAATCACTATTTCATACAAGGACAAGGTTCATGGGTGTGGCTTTCTCTTCATTTTCTCCCTTCTACAGCATGAAATAATAAGGGCCAGAGACTGCTCTTCCATGGAAAAATGTTGAGATGTCTCACAACCCCCAAACCCCACATAATCTACTTGGAATTAGTCAGTGGTGGTGATGTTGGTGCCACAGTTCAACTTTTCATCTCTTGCTCTATATGTATCTCTGGTTCTATCTCGTCGATGCTGGGCGAATGTTCAATTTTAAAAGACGGAGATATCTTTATGATCTGTTTGAGCTTGAAACTATTTAGGCCTAAAGTATTATAGGGCAAAGTTACATAGTAAAGTCAAGCTCACTAATGTTCTATAGGTTGAGTTACAATTCTCAAGCCTGAGATCATTTGGTGGAAATTGCAACCTCTGCAAAACAGTGTGTTTGAAGACCATATGTGGGGTGATAATTGTAGTCTGAGGGACAAGATTCAGAAAATCCTGGATTTCCTAGCTGTAATATTTAACAGCCTTACAATTTCACCCCTTATTTTACACACCTCAGAGTGTTATTTTAAACCCTTTGGTTTTTATTCCTACGTAGAACTCTTAAAGAACCTTGGCTTCTGGGTCAGATAGTATAAGAGAGATAACAAAAGATTCAGAAGAAATAAAAAGTACCCTATAAAAGGATCAAAGGAGTAAAATATAGGTCTGAAGATGTATTACAAAACAATTATTTAGGTGTTGTCAAATTATAAAATTATCTTTCAAATGTAAATATAGATCTGGTGCTATAATTAATATTGGCAAGTCTCTTTTAAGATGTCTAGCTTCAGCATTTAATTTCATAATAGACTTTTCAAATGATGATATTTACCTTATAAAACAAACTAAAAGGCCTTTAGGATAAAGTTCAGAATGTGACTTACAAGGATGTCAATGAGAAATGCCTTTACACTATTCCACATATAGAAAATCACATGCATGTTGTGATGAGAAATTTTGAATAACTTGGAGGATATATAAGTCCTGATACTCAGAAACAGTAGTTTCCATTGTGATTTAAATTTGTGAGACTTTCCCAGCTATTCCAATAATTATTTAAAGCAAATATGATATGCATACACAGTGCAATATTGTTTTGGCCTGATTAAGCAGTGGTAGCTTATACTGCCTAGATGTCATTAATGTTGTTCCTCTTCTAAGTCCCCAAATCCAGCTACCCAAATATGTTACTTCTACCTCCAAATTGTCTTCTTTTCTTTTAGAGTTCCCATGCTAATGACATATTATATTTTGTTTATGCCACTGCAAAAGCCATTTTTGCTTGCTAACTCTATTTCTATTATCATTCAGAATTATCTTAAATAAACACAATTTAAATTTTAGGATTTTTTTCTTTTGTAATTGAAACCAAGCAAGTCAGAAACAGAAATAGGAGGAAGGAGTACACTTAATCCATATTAGGAACTGCAGCTCAAAAAGATATGCTACTGAATTGTTATCGAGGAGATAAGAAAAAGGAAGTAGAATTTAGGTGAATAGTATCCTTAATTAATATGGAAGAGTCTGGAACATAAGCTGTTTTAGGGGCAGGAGAGATGGAGATGATGAGTAAAATAGAAGACAGAATTCAGAAATGGACATGCCTGCTCGACATTTGGAAGCTTATGTTAGAATGCAGGAAAGAGGTTTTACAATTAATCAATGGAAATCATTCCCTGGCAGTTATCCCTTTGGCAAGGTGTTTGTGACAATGCCAGTGTTAGAAGAGTCAAACAGAGATTCATCGAGAAAATAACTAGTTTGTTTGTTTCCGTTTTGTTTTTGGTGTGATGAGGTGATAGCTGAGCCATCTTCTCTAATTTTTTTAGATGCATAATGTTACTATAACTCCTCACCTGTTTAAAGTACTTCTCCATTCTTCACTTATTTTTGCCTAATATAGATGATGATTAAAAACCTAAGGTGTGAGTGTTTTTATGCCATTAGAAAGGTGAGAAATCCCATTTAACACTTCTGCTGTAGCCTTCTGATTACACCTAGAAAATTGCTGGATTGCTGCTGTCTTACAAATTGATGAATGAGATCGGGTATATGAACAGTAGGATTATTATTTGTTTCCCAAATAAGTGAATGACATGTTGGCCTAAATGATATGCCAGCAACATAAAGTAGTTAAAGCAGCTTCCCCAGAATATTGAACATTGCAGCACTTATTCTGTCAGCTAAACTGAAATTGTTTCAGGAGGTGGCTTCAAGGGTAAGCCCCAAGGACCTCTCCTAGTTATCCCACAAGCAGTATTATTAAACAACTCAACAGAATATTCCCTTTGTTCTATCATTCTTTAAATTAAAGCTAAATGGTAGTGGGACTTTATACAACCATATTGCATCCCTATCCACACTAAACAGAGATTGCTTGCAAACAGCATAAACAACTCTCTGAGTCCCTCTGAATTCCATGAAGTAATAAGATATCTATGGTGGAATGCAAAGTAATTCCCAATGGAGAAAATCAATGATCCTCTGTTGTGTATCCTGAGTTTAAATCAACTGATTTGTCTAAGGTTCCTGGTTAGGAAAGATGGGTTCTTTAAGAAAATTAAAGTCCAAGTTAAAAGGTAGCAGATCCTATTAGGAGAGAAATGCCTACAAGACTCACCTTGTTTTAATGAAAATATTTTCTGTTTGACAGCTCAGGTTGAGAAGAAAATGATAATTGCATAAACAAAGAAGAAATAAGTGTGAGTGTACATTCCCATCCATTTTCTAATGCTTATAGTACAGTTTTGTGGCTTTAAAATAATAAGCTTAATGGGATTTGTCATCAAAGAAAACATTTTTTACTCAGCTTTCCCACTGCTATAAAATATAATTATTTTGTGATAAGGTATAAATATAACTTTGACCTATACTAGTGAAGGCTAAAAAAAAAAATCTAAGATCACCACAGAAGTATGTATTCAATTTCCCTACTTTCCACATGTATCTTTCTCCTTGAAATTTTTAGTGGACAGAGTAGAATATAAATTCTAAAATCATAATGTTTAAACAATATGAATGTCCACTGATGCATAGATCCTCTGTCTCTGGCTGTTTGGGGATGTTCCCATCAGCTGACACCAAGATAATAATTTCAGAGGATAATTTGAAGGATTAAATTGGAATTATTCCCAAAAATTCTAAGAGGGGAATGTTGACACAGAACAGATTGGAGTTTTCCTACTTTGGCCCACCTTGGCCTCCCAAACTTGGAATTACAGGCATGAGCCAGTGTGCCTGGCTTCTTTGACAATTTTTCTATCGTTTATGTTGATTATTTATATTTTTGCTGGTGGTTTTCCTTATTTGCCTGATGATACCTGATCATATTTATGAGTAATGATTTGTTTAATTAATTAAAGCATTAGGAATCAATTTCCTATACAATTAACAGATTAATTTTTAATAATTATTTAGAGTAGTTTTAGATTGACAGTAAAATTGGGAAAAGGGCACAGAGATTTTCTATATACTCCCCTTAATTGCCCCACTCAGGCATAGCCTCCTCCATTTCAACATCCGCCACCACAACAGTACATTTATCACAATTGATGAACCTACACAGACACATCATAATCACCCAAAGTCCATTGTTTACATTAGGTTTCACCCTTGGTGCTGTACATTCTGAGTTTGGACAAATGTGTAGTGACATATATCCACATTATAGTATCATATAGAGTACCCTAAAAATCTCTGTGCTCCACCTATTTATCCCCCAACCACTGGCAACCACTGATCTTTTCATTGCCTGTTTTGTTTTGACTTTTATAGAATGTCATTGAGTTGGAACCATACAGTGTATGTAGCCTTTTCAGATTGGCTTCTTTCCAGATTCATTTTTGAATGAGGAGATTTGTGTGTGTGTGTGTGTGTGTGTGTGTGTGTGTGTGTGTGTGTGTGTGTGTGTGTCTTGACAGGTTATACGAAACATGAGCAAAAGTCAAGAAATTCAAGAGAATGGACTTTCAGCTCCAAATGCCAAGCTTGGATGTAACATCAACCCTGGCTCTGGAAGTCCCAGCCTCCACTTGCCCATTGCCAACAGTTGGCTTCATTATATAGAAATTATTTTACTGTCTTCAACTGGACGTAAATGCTAATAGTGGAAGGACAGGATTGTGCATAGTAGATGTGTGTGTTGGGGGCCAGTGAGAGAGAAATCCTACATTGATTCTATAGCCACTTCGCCAGCCCCTTACTTTGGCTGCCAGTCCCCTGGTGCTCCATGGAGGCTCTACTGAATTTCAGCTTTATCTTTACGTGCTCAGTGCTCCATGCACCTGAGCTTTGAGTTAATCAATTTTGTTGCACTAATTCTTTGTTTTACCTGAAGTTCATAATACCTGATTTGCTGAGGTATCTTTTGTTGTTTTCAGTACCTTTATACATTCATTCCTTTTTAAGACACCTTCTCCTTTTGATATAAATGATACTTTTAGCAGGAAAGAAAAGAAAGCGTGAGAGCTCCCTGTCATCTTGAAATAGAATTGGCTATTGTTGGGGCTTAGAAAAGGATACCCCAAAATATAACACTAAAAAAGCATCCTCGCCAGGCGCATGGGCTCACGCCCGTAATCCCAGCACTTTGGGAGGCCGAGGTGGGCGGATCAAGAGGTCAGGAGATCCAGACCATCCTGGCTAACACGGTGAAACCCCGTCTCTACTAAAAATACAAAAAATTACCAGGTTTTGGCGGTGGGCGCCTATAGTCCCAGCTACTCAGGAGGCTGAGGCAGGAGAATGGCGGGAACCCGGGAGGCGGAGCTTGAAGTGAGCGGAGATCGCACCACTACACTCCAGCCTGGGCGGCAGAGCAAGACTCCTTTAAAAAAAAAAAAAAAAAAAAAAAGCAGCCTGAAGGCCTCTGACCATCCTCCCATTACCCCATCTCTCAATCCATACTGTCTTTCCCGAAGCACAGGATGTTCTCTGAAGTTCCCTTACCTATGTAGAAACCAGATCCTCAAAGAGAAACACAATTGCCTTAGATTCCTTCCTTAAAATTTTATTAACCAGAGAAGATTAAAACTCATGTCACAGAGAAAGAGACTGAAAAGTAAACATCACATCTAGAGCTCAGACAAACTTTGTCCCAAACCAGTTGTTTGTTCTCCAGTTCCATTCAATTCCCAAAGAGAATTATCTCTTTAACATTATCTGACAATTGGGTCTACTCATTGCCCCTAGAAATCATTTACTTTTATACACCCCATCTCCGCTTCCCCTATGAAAAAGGGCATATAAGCATCTTACCCTGTGGGTTTATTGGGTAATCATTCTCATGCAATTCCTCCATACTATGCCTGTTAAAATAACTGTGCATGCCTTTTTCTCCATTTAATCTGCCTTTGTCAATTCACATTCAGTGAACCTTCAGAGGAGGAAGGGAGTAGTTTTCCCTCTTTGCTCCTATTCTGTGCATATTTTGAGAAAAACTGCTAACTTCTCCATCCAAATAATTGTATTAATTTACTCTCTCAACATTCATGTGTAAAGAATGACAATTTCAACACTTGCCAAGAGGGGATTTTACAGAATTTTATAATTATTGCCAATGTAACAGGAGTAACACGTTATCGTTTTGTGATTTCAATTTGCATTTTCTTGTTACTAGTGAGGCAAAATATGTTCATGATGTTCATTTAGCCATTTATGTTTTTTCTTCTTTTAATTATCTACTCATTTCCTTTGCCAAAATATTTCATATTTAACTTTGTTATAGATTTTAGAATAATTTTCTATTTTTCTTATGCAATATTTATCTTAAAATGTTTTGATGATGTACTTTGTCACATACATTTTTGAATATACTTGAAGTCATCTATCCTTTATGATTTTTGTTTCATATACTTTTAGAACATTTTATCTAACTGCAGATTAATACATTTTATCTTATATTTTCTTTCTTTTATGACTTTTAATGCCTTTAGATTTTTTATATGTGTGTGTGTGTGCGCATGTTTATGTATACATATATAAACCTTAGTTTTAACATGGTTACTTTATTTCATTTTTTCTGTATATTTTTTCCAACACCAACATCATATTGTTTTATTTATAATTACCCTTAGCATATTTTGATACCTGATAATTAAGATTTTTTACATGAATTTGGTTTAGTACTTTGTAAGCTCTTTACTTTTGAAGACTTGTCCCTTATGCTAGTCTTGAAAACTTGGTAAATTAAGAATTCCACTGTTTTTTTAAAAGTGCTTTTTTACTCTTTCTTGTACATTTCCTCTTCCAAATGAAAAGTAACTTTTCTAGTTTGAGAAATTTACCTCAAATGGCGTTTTTGAAATATTCTATTTTTTTTTTTTTTGAGATGGAGTCTTGCTCTGTCACCCAGGCTAGAGTGCAGTGGCGCGATCTCTGCTCACTGCAAGCTCTGTGTCCCAGGTTCACGCCATTCTCTGGCCTCAGCCTCCCGAGTGACTAGGACTACAGGCGCAAGCCACCACGCCCGGCTATTTTTTGTATTTTTAGTAGAGATGGGGTTTCACCCTGTTAGCCAGGATGGTCTCGATCTCCTGACCTCGTGATCCGCCCATCTCGGCCTCCCAAAGTGCTGGGATTACTGGATTGAGCCACCACGCCCGGCAGAAATATTTTATTTTTTTAAAAAATGTGAGAAAGAAACATTTCTTACACTGACTATTTTAATATATTAATCTCACATTTTCCCATTATTCAGCTTTCTTATATGTTCCTCACTACAAATTATTCTTTACCCTAGGCTTGGGCATTTCAAATAAGGGTTATTACTAGATGATTTACAGACTTTTATTGCATTTGTAAACCTTCTTGTTCTTTTTTATTTACATTATTCTATTAATATAGACGAATAAGAAAACTTGAGTTTATATGTTGAAATGTGACTTAAGAGATAATGATTTTTCAACTAATGTCTTGTTTCTCTGTAGATTGTTGTATAAGTACAAATTACAATGATTCCTTTCTTCCTTTCCAATATTTAAAAGTCCTATTATTTATTCTGTTTTATTCCATTGGAAAGTACTTACAAAGCAACCTAGATATTGAATGGTTCTTGCAAACATAGAGACTCTCACAGATTGGGAGAATTTGCTAAAGGCATATCTGATAAAACACTTTGCTATCCAAAATACAAAAATAACTCTTAAAAATCAACACTAAGACAATGAACAACTTGATTAAAAAATGAGGAAAAGACCTGACAGACACCTCACCAAAGTAGATACGTAGGTGGTAATGTTGGAGGACTTTCTCCTCAGTTCAGCTAAAAACTGGGATCTTGTCACACAACCGGGAAAGATTAGGTTCGTTAGACACATAGATGGATGAGGAAAATGGAATTCACTGGGTGAAAAGGAAAAAGACTCCCAGCAAAGTGAGGGAGTTCCTGTTAAGAGACCCCCATCTCACAGACTGAATCCTGGATCACCACGCAGGAACCAGAGAGGCCAGGCTCCTCCTCCCCCCTGCAAAGAGCCCGAACTTCCTGAAGCTCCACCCTCTCCTTTCAGTGTGCAGGCTGGTTGGAAATTCTACAAAGAACCCTTTTTACTTGGCTGTCTCATTCCCCTCTCTAAAGAAGTACATCTAACTGCTGTTAGAATAAGTATAAGGATAAGGATGAAGACCAATTTAACTGCCTCATGTTGTTTTGAAAAAACAGCAGCCAGAGCTCCCTCAGAGGCCTATGTAAGGGACCCCAGCAAAAGGACCCATCGTCTGAAGCTCCAGTTGCATGACCATTTGGAGTTTCATGTCCTGAAGGCAAGAAGAGACAGACCGAGTTATTAGAAAACATGTATCAAAATTAAACAAGGAGTGGGTAAGGACAGCTCAGAAATCCTGAGGCCTTTTACCACTTTGCACAGGGAGAGACAGGCCAAAAGCCCAACTGGTAAAAAAAAAAAAAAAAAAGTTTACCGTTTTGCTGGCATGTCAGCCTTCTGGGTTCCCTTCCCCTGAGCCCAATCCTATGCCAACCAGTTTAAGGTTTGGGAAAGTAACTCTTCCCAGTTTGGAGGATGCATCTGAGAGGAGTGTCACACAGTATGGAGACACAATTACCTATTTGTGAAGAGAGGACAGAGGAGGAAAAAAGAAAAAATAAGGCATTTTTTCAAAGGAGTCCCAGGGGTTCAGGATGCTTTCAAAAGGAGTACAGAGAGAAGATAAATGACTACTTATCTAGAAAGAGGGAAGCAGGGGTCCCTGGTTCCTTTCTCTTCCCAGCAAATACCTGAGGTACATGAGGGAGGGAATGTAAGGCATTCCTCTTTCTTTCCTCCATCCTTGTATTCCTGAGTCCCAGTGAGCATGACAGGGTACCACCCATGAGTGTTAAAGTGGCTTTCACCTGTGTTAACAGGGGAGCCTGGGGGGTGGGACTATCCATTCTTATCTACATACGCCCTATCTCCCCTGAGATATGGTCAGTATCCTCGAATTCCCTAGACCTCATTTATGCTGTGAATATTAGCATGACCTTTACCCATGAAATGAGAAGCTTGGCTTAATGAGCAGGAGTCAGCCATGCTCACCTGCACTGTGTCTCTTAACTTCTGTTATTGTCTGCCTTTGGATACCTCATATCCAATTTTCTTTCCTGGGGCTTTGACCCAAAGCTTGGAATTCAGTTTGGGACAAAAATGTGTCAGGTTGGGGGAGGCATTGCACGGACTCCTTATGATAAGCCTAATGCTAAGGTGAAACTGTGGAATTGAGTCTTCCTCCAACAAGGGAGAGGAAAGGATGTCTTGTGACATGCCCCCAAAACATGTGGCTGTACTTATGCTTGTTAAGATTGTGGTGCATGGTGCTTGGCTTTTGTTAGCTCTCTTGGTCTTACTTTCCCCAAAGGAAACCCCTGGGTGATAGGCACCCTATTTATTCCCCTTACCTGGCAGGATTTGCAGGATAATTGCTCAGAACTAGAATGCTGATCCAGATTTCTACATTACCCTTCCTTTTTGTTTTTTCGGAGCCACATTGAGATTGCTGGTTGGTTCACAGGAACAAGAAGGGTTACTCTAAAAATGTAGGCAAAAACTTAAAAACAACTAATGAGCTTAGAATTTAATGACAAAGGTATGATAAGTTTTGAAACATAACATCTCTCTCTCCAGTCCTTATTTTTGTTAAAAAAAAATCATGGTAGGCCTGAGTTGTTTTGAGTTGTTTGCAAAATAGATTTTAGACATGTACTTGGCCTTATTTTTGCATAAGTTGCAGAAAGAATAACTATTTCTTCTTTCTATATGACTAGGAGGGTCAATTTCTACATTTATCAAAAAAATGGTAAACGTCAGTACTATGGGACAGTTAAGCTGGTTTCATAGTCACCTATGAAGACCGTCTTGGTTGCTTCCAAGTTTTGGCAATAATGAATAAAGCTCATATAAACATCCATGGGTAAGTTTTAATGTAGACAAGTTTTTAACTTCTTTGGGTAAATAACAAGGAGTGTGATTGCTGGAAGGTATTGTAAGAATCTGGTTACTTTGGTAAAAAGTGTCAAAACTGTCTTCCAAAGTGGCTACACCATTTTGTATTCCCACCAGCAATAAATGGGAGTTCTTGTTAGCCCACATTCTCATCGACATTTGGTGTGGCTGGCGTTTTGCATTTTGGCAATTCTAATGGATGTGTAGTGGTATATTTTTGTTGTTTTAATTAGCATATTCCTAATGATATATGATGTGGAGAATCTTTTAATAGCCTTCTTTACTGAGACAGTCAAGTATAAAGGGCTCCCCGGAGAATGTCCAACCGGCCTGTGCACTGGGAGGATGGGAGGGTGCCTTGGGAAGTTCATGCTGTTTGCAAGAGGGAGGAGCCTGGCCTCTCCAGATCCTGTATGATAATCTGGGATTCAATCTGTGAGAAGGGGGCCTGTTAACAGGAGCCCCTCTCACTTTGCTGAGAGTATTTTTCCTTTTCACTCAATAAATTCAATTGTCCTTATCCTTCTATGTGTCTATAAACCTAATCTTTCCTGGTCATGTGACAAGAACCCAGGTTTTTACTGAACTGAAGAGAGAGTCCAACATTTTGAGGCCCAATGTGGGGCTTGAGAAGGGTAAGTGAGATGCAAATCAAAAAATATTTTTCTCTTTTGCTTCTAAACTTGAAACATTCATTTGTCTTATCTGAGTTCCATCCCCTGAAAGCTGACCTCAGACCAAGCAGATAGTATCAAGAAATGAAACTCACCAGTTACCACATCCAAACAATGAGATGCCAGAGCCCTCATACATCATAATTTCTGTTTACCAACTCCTCTTCCTTACCTTTTTCTAATTTCTATTTTCCCACATGCAGTTATATTGCTTCCTTGCTATATAAATTCATAATTGTATTCAGCTGGGGAGACAGATTTGAGACTGATCTCCTGTTTCCCTTGGCTGCAGCACCCAAATAAAGCCTTCTTTGGCAATACTTGTTACCGAAGTGACTGGCTTTCTGTGAGAGCAAGCAGCAGGACCTAGTCCAAACCCCTGGCATTTTTGTAACTGTTACATGCATCCATTTGAAGAGACCACCAAACAGGCTTTGTGTGAGCAATAAAGCTTTTAATTACCGGGGTGCAGGTGGACTGAGTCCGAAAAAGGAGTCAGCAAAGGGAGATAGGGGTGGTGCAGTGTTATAGGATTTGGGTAGGTAGTGGAAAATTACAGTTAAAGGTGGTTTTTCTCTTGCAGGCAGGGGTGGGGGTCACAAGGTGCTCGGTGGGGAGCTCTGAGATTCATTGTCCAGGAGAAGGAATGTCACAAGGTCAATTGATCAGTTAGGGTGGGGCAGGAACAAATCACAATGGAGGAATTGTTAAAGCAGGAATTGACTATTGTCACTGCTTTTGTGGTTCTTCAGTTACTTCAGGCCATCTGGATGTATACATGCATGTCACAGGGGATATGAAGGCTTAACTTGGGCTCAGAGGCCTAACAGTAACAAATTTTGATTCCCTGATTAGGATTGTATTACTCATAGCTCAGCTACCAAGGGCCAGGAGTTTCAGAAGCCCTCCTAAACAGCTGCCTGACTCTTTTTTTTTATTTGGTCAGAGGTGGGCTTTGATCTCTCTCTCTGTGGTCCACTGCCTCTGGCCCCAGCCACATTCCTGATTGCCTAGGAAGAAAAACCTTTGAAATTTGACATCTGCATCTTAATGGGTGAGTGTCTTTTTTGGGTACCAGACAACAAGGTCTACTCCTCTTGATTTGAGGAATTCTAAAGGAATCTCCATCTGCAATTTGAACAAGCCCAACTGAATGAAAGAGGAAAGCACTTTGTTTCAGTTTGGACACTCTTGGGCTTATTGGCTGCAGCAGTTGGATTATGTTTGGTGGTTGTTTTTGTATGTGTCCTGTTGATTGGCAAAGTGGGATGGAGTTTCTGCATTCAGGCTTTTATGCCACTGTTCTAAGCACTGTCCTGCCTGGTCAGTATGTGATGTTCTTTTGGGGTGTTTGGCCCCAGGGTTCTTTTGAGTGTGAAGAGATTTGGTCTTAAAAACTCAAACTGCCATGGAAACTGCTTTACCCAAAATTTTGATTCACAGCTTTATTTGAATTACCTATTGGGGCAAACAAAGTTTATCCAGGTGAACATATTTGTAAACCAGTGAGTTCATATTGCTATCTCATGGCTAGAGATCTGAGATAAAAGCTATTGGATCTTTGTTTGTGTATACATGTTTAGATGTGTTTATGTGTATGGACATGAATAATGTTGTGTCTACCAAATTGGTTTATAAAGAAAATAATGCTCATAAATTAAGTAAATATGTTGAAGTGCTTTTCAAGGGCATGTGACTTAAGCAAATCTTTAATAAACAAGCAGTCTTTAAAATTAATGGTAAGATTAAAATAGAATTGTCTTTGGAATGGTCAGCATACATTTTTATCTAGGTTTTGTATTTGTCTCTGCTAGATATTTTAAGGTGTCGGGGTTTGACACAAGGTTATAAAACTACAAACCTAGCCAAATCCAAAGTGATCTTTGTGTGGTCTTTTTGATAAACAAAACTAACTTAATGTTGTTAGTTTAATGAAAACAATTGAATCTTCTGAGTGACTGGTGAAAATATCCATGTACTTAAGTTTCTTACACAGGTGAATACCTAATATGCACAGGGTATGAAAATGGTTAGCAAGGAGATAATGACTAGCTTTGTCTAGTATCTGAGTTCTCATAAGTAATCTAGATAAACGGTTAAAAATGAATGAAATGTAAATGGGGTAAATGCTGTTGGTAAACTTTTTGTGTAATTTAAAATCTTAAAATCATTTTGGATAGTCACTAGATATCTAGGTCACTTCCAATTAAGAAAGCGTTGTGATATGGGGAAGTGTTTTTAAAAATAGTGGAATGGTTTTCATCTATAAAATACTAATATCTGATAAGCAGCTCAGGATTTCTTGCTTCTAGACTTTCACTAAAATTTAAGGTTTCTAAGAATAAGAATTTTAGTTAACATATAATTCTGTATATAAAATGTGCCAAAGAAGATGTGTTCTTATTGAGAAAAATAATAGTTTTGTTTAATTTAGAAGTTACGTAAAGATTGATTCAAATTATGGACTTGAAAAGGTTGTTTATGAAACAAGGTAGAAAGGAACCAGTAAATAGGGGAGAGACATGTGAAGAAAGTTATGGATATAAAGATGTATTTTTGGTAAGGAAGGTTATAAAGAAAGAGAATAATTTTGTGTGAGAAAATAAGTCTTGTATGGTAAACAGGCCAGAGTGTGGCCTGTTAAATGGCAAAGGAAATTCCTTTGAGTCACAGGCAATTCTGTAACCTCAATTTTGGCTTTAAGTTTTTGGCTCTTTTGTGGCTTAAGTGATTCTAAATGTTAAAAAGTGTCTTCCCACCTCCATTCCTATCTGGTCTAAAACATAATTAGTTATAAATCTTTTGAGTATTTTGGCGATTAGTTTCCCGTGGAGGGACAGGATGGATCTGGGGCAGGTAGCCACACCACTCCAACAACAGTATGGGACAAAATAAAATCCTAAGCCCCACGCAGACTGAATGGACCCACTTGTGGTCAAGGGGGCCCCAGTTGCCAAGAGACAAATCTTACCTGGGAAAAGATCTTGTCCCTTGCCTTGCTGACAATATACGTAGCCCCAAGAAGTTGGTTAGCTCTTAGCCTTTTTGAAATGCGTGGAAGATTATTTTCTGCAACACCCTGACTCCCTGACACTTGAGGATATTTTCTTCCCCAAAACAGAACCAAGATCACATGTAAAACAATTAGGAAATATATTATTAATAGCTAGTCTCTCTGAGTTTGTTTCCAACAGACTCCAGTTTACTAAAGGTGTGCCTCTCAACTCTTTGAAACTAGAGGACCATGTCCTGCTGAAAACCTGGAAATCCCACCAGACTGAAGACCAAAGGCAACCACAAGGGTTGTTTTTTTTTGAGGTGTTGCTGACCACCCACTCATCTATCAGGTTAGCCCGTGCTAAGCCATGGATTCACCATATTTGGGTAAAATGAGTGCTTCCTGGATCCCTTCAGAAGAAACAGTTATAGTCTGTGAACTCTAGTATGGCCTTAACTTGAAATTCAAGACCCAGCGAAAAGACTGTAGATAAGAAATCATAAGGGCAACATGCAGTTCTCTTGGATTCCCCAAAGGATCCACTCTATATTCTTTTGGCATTTAAAAATTTGGGTTATTTATGTTATTAATCATTCTAGTCAATGTGGCTTAAAATGTTCTAAAACCATTAATAAAAGTACCCAAGTCATGGTGCTCCAACAAGCCAGATGCCAACCAGGTATCCATAAGTACTTCCAACTACAGGGATAACATTTTCATTCCTCATCCCATGATGCCACTCCTGAGCATGAAGCAGTCAGAAGTATCCACAACCAGATTCCCTGTGGTTGAGGAAGTAATAAATGGAACGTTAATGGGGTGGGAGGGTGCTGCAACTGGTCAAACTGTCCCATAGAAATGATGTTTACTGTTTGTTGGAAAATCATAGAATTCGACCCTTCTGGTCTTAAAGCTTGAAACTTAAGTCTTACCTGAGTTATTTCCTCAGGAAAAAACCCTCAGTCCGAATAATTGTAACTCACCAGATCACTGCATCCAGCCAATGACACACCAGACTTCTCATTCATTGTAATTCCTTACCTCTCCTTGGCTTTCTCTGTGGCAAACAACAGGACCCAGACCAAACTCAGTAACAAATGGACAAATAAACTGTAGTACATCCAGATAATGAAATGTCAAGCCATGAAAAGCTGTCAGGACAAGGAAAGTCATGGGGGAAACTTAATTATATATTAGTAAGTGACATAAACCAATATGAAAAAGTTATATACCGTATGATTCCATCTATATTACATTCTGGAAAAGGCCCAACTGTGGAGACAATGAAAAGATCATTGGTTGCTAGGGGTTGGGGGGGGAGGGAGGGATGAAAAGGCAGAGTAGAGAGGATTTTTAGGGCAGTGAAGCTATTCTGTATGATACTATAATGACTGATAATGTAGTAAACATTTGTCTAAACCCATAGAATGCACAAACCAAGAAAGAGCCTTGGTGTAAGCTGTGGACTTTGGATGACAATGATGTGTTAGTGCAAGTTCATCAGCTGTAGTAAATATAACCGTCTGGCGGGGGATGTTGTGGTGGAGGAGGCTTTGCATATATGAGGAAGGGGCATATACAGAACCTCTCTATATTTTCTAATTAAATTTTCTGTGAGCCTTAAAAATACTCTAATAATTAAAGTGTGTAAAAAAGACAGAATTTCAGTAGTGATGGCAAACAGAGACTTCTCTTTTTTTCTAGACTGTATTTAGAATATTTCTGTATAAGAATAATGTTTGTGATGCTTGCTTTTTAGGTTCTAGTAGATAGTTAAGTATGTTCTCTTAGCTTCTGTCATTATTTTTATTGTTTTTTAAAGGTTATTAAATTTTGAAGAAGCTCGGAATAAAAGGAGGGCTTTTTTTTCATGATTTGGCATTTTTAGAGCATTTGAGCTCATTAGAATCTCTATCAAAAATAACATGCACTTAGATTTATTTATTTTTATTTTTTAAGGCTGGATAGTATTCTTTTGTTTATATCTGCCACATTTTGTTTTTATCTATACATTCATTTATAGGCACTTCAATTTTTCTTGGCTATTGCAAATAATGCTACAATAAACATGACAATGCACATAACTCTTTGATATACTTATTTCAATTACTATATATATATCCAGTAGTGGGATTACTGGTAGTTATACTGTTAGTATACGGTATATGTATATGATAGTTATATATACATATGTTAATATATGGTAGTTAGTGTATGGTACAGTATACGGTAGTTATACTATTAGTTTTTTGAGGAAACTCCATACTGTTTTCCATAATGGCTGTACTAACTTATATTCCAACCAATGATATATAAGGGTTCCTCTTTTTCTATATCCTCATTAGCACTTGTTATCTTTCATCTTTTTTATAATAGCCATTCTAACAACTATGAAGTGTTTTTTTGTGGTTTTAGTTTCCATTTTCATGTGATTAATGATGTTGAGCATTATGCTAAGTGACATAAAACAGACATGGAAGGAAAAATACTAGATAATCTCACTTGTACGTGGAATCTAAAAAGCCTAACTCTCAGAAGTAGAGAATAGAATGATGTTTGCCAGAGGGTAGAGGGGAGGTGTGAACTGGAAAAGGAGAGATACTGGTTCAAAGGTACAAAGTTTTAGTTAGGAGGAATAACTTCTGATGATCTATTGTACAGCATGGTGACTGTAGTAATAATAATGTGTTGCATATTTAAAAATTGCTAAAAGAGAGCATTTTAAATGTTTTCACCACAAACAAATGATAGCTATGTGAAGTGCTAGATATGTTATCAGTCTGATTTGATCATTTCACAAGGTACACATGTATCACATTATACATTCTACCCAATGAATATATACAATTATTATTTGTAATTTAAAAATATACAGAATGGCACACAGTATTGAATATTGCCAAAATCTTTTTGATTTAATATTTACTAAGCAACGTGTAATATGCAAGAATAGATTATACAAAATTTGGTGATTCTAATGAAAACTGGGAAATTCAAAGGGAAGGATTGCAATCCATTGTATTGCAACATTAAAATTAATGGTATTTTGTATTGATGAAACCAAACATGTATGTAGTTTATTGGACAGGAAAGGGTTAACTCAGCAGGCTTGGTTGGCTCACATCCTGCACATTCTAAAGAAAGATCTATCTTCAGGACTGGCCCTTAGCCAACTACTTGGAGATAACCTTCGACCCCTTACATATTCTGCCTGATAGCAGTGTTTTTGTATCCTTGAGGCCTTAGGCCATGTTGTACCAATTTGACCAGATGTGTTTATCCTAGCTGTGTCATATGTGTTGAATGTCTGTTTTTCCTTTAGGGTGAGAGACCTGGAGTCTGAGAAGCTGAGGTCTGTGATGTGGGCACTGCACATCTACGTGACTGACTACCAATAAAAACTCTGAACATCAAAGTTCAGATGAGCTTCCTGGTGGCAAGATTCTACATGTGTTTTCACACAGTGTTGCTGGGAGAGTTGTGTCCCTGTGTGACTCCATTGGGAGGTGACACCTAGAATCTTATACCCGGCTTCTGGACTTCACCCCATTCATCTTTGTTTGCTGATTTAAGTCTGTGTCCTTTCATGGTAACTAACCATAACCATGCATCTAACAGTTTTTTATTGAGTGTCTTGTGAGCCCTTCTAGTGAGTCTTTGAGTCTGAGGGTATTCTTGTGGACTCCTTACACATTTATGTATGAACATTCCCAAGGTTTGTCAAAATGTCAATTATAGTGTATTCCTATATATATTTCAAAATGCAGTTGTGAAAAATGTCATCATGGGAAAGCTGTGCTTCAAGTTATTGCATATAGTCTAATAACTTTGGTTTCCCAAACCATAGCTGTATAAAATTTGCCAGATATGGATACAACCAAAATTGACTAATTTTTGAATAGAAAGTTTACTTTCACTTTGCAGGTTAGGTTTATCAGAGTTAGAATGAAAGAGTTTGAGGGAAGGGTGGAGATTTATTTAAGATTAGAGAACACACAGATCACTGTCATTACTTTTATTTTGGAAAATACTGTAGCTCCTTTTTTGACACTTTACATAAAAATATAACAATTTTTATGTTAAAAATAAAGTTTCGTCTAGTTTATCATAAATTTTTAATCAAGGAGATATTCGACCCTTTACAATGCTATTCATATGTTACACAGAGTAGCTAAAGAACATTTTAAAATGTTGGATAACCCTTCAATTACTGGTATAATCATACTTGATTATAATGTTATGCTTTTTACACCTGATTATTTGCTCACAATATATTTGAGATTTTTACAAGTAGAGTCAAAATAAAAGTAATCTTTCTTATAAATTTTTCCTGGAAAAATTTACCTAATGGAATTTACTCATGCATACATATATTTATGTATTTAGTATTCATTAATTTCCAACTATATACTATCAGAATGGCTACAATTGAGAAGATGGACAATAACAACATTTGACAGGAATATGAAAAAATTAAAATTTTCATGCATTTCTGGTATGAATGTAAAATGGTACAGGCATTTTGGAAAATAATTTGGTTGTCCCTTAAAAAGTTAAACATGGGCTGGCATGGTGATGTGTGTCTGCAGTCCTAGCTACTTGGGAGGCTGAGGCAGGAGGTTTATTTGAGCCCAGGAGTTCGAGGCTTCAGTGAGCTGTGATCATACCACTGTACTCCAGTTTGGGCAATAGAGAAAGACCCTGTCTCAAAAAAAAAAAAAGGTAAACATGAAACATGAATTTACCATAAACCCCGGAAATTCCAATGCTAGGTATCAACCTAGAAAAATTAAAACAACAACAAAAAAATTTCCACACAAAGACATGATGTGAATGTTCATAGCAGCAACTTTCATAATGGCCAAAAAGTGGAAACAATTCAAATGTCCATTTAGCTGGTAAATGGATCTATGAAGTGTTGTATATCAACACAATGAAATACTATTCAGCAATAAAAAGGGGAAAAAACATGATTACGTAGTACAACATTGATAAACCTCAAAAGCATTATGCTAAGTGAAAGAAGCCAATCACAAAAGACCATGTATTATATGATTTACATTTATTAGAAATGATGAGAAAAGGCAAATGTACAGATACAGAAACCAGATTAGTTGCTGCCATGTCTGGGAAAGGCATAGCTTAAGTGTAAAAATGTATAAAGAAATATTTTGGAGTGATGCAAAAGTTCTAGAGATGGATTGTTGTGATTGTACAATTCTATAAATGTATTACCTATTATACAATTGATTTTTTATGTAAATAAGACTTTAATAAATCTGTTTTAAAAATTAGATAAGATTCAGCAGAAGTGGGGGATAGTAAACTAAAGATAGGATAGTTAAAATATTTAAACTGAGGTTTATGGGGGTACAAACCATACAAACTTGGGTAGACAATGTAATATAGACAGTGTAATATATATACATATGTGTATATATTAAGGAGCAGAGGATAACATAACATGTATTATTGAAGAGAGAAAGAGAAAGGAACAGAAGAGACACAGTGAAAGTTTCTACTATGCATGTATATGAAGTACAAGAGAGGAAAAATAATGAAACAATATTTAAAGAACTATTTCCTTGGAAGGAAACGGCATAGGTAGAGATAAATAATGTTATTAAAACAAAATTAACAAATTCAGTAACAGAGGCAGAAAATACATTAATTTAAATGGAACAACAATATGAATAACTATTGATCTTTCAACGTAAATTATGAAAACAGATGACATTTAATGGCATTTGCAACATGCCAAGAGAAAATGTATCCATCTAGAATATTATAACCAGCTGAAATATCCTAGAAAATGAAGGTGGCCATTATGAATAGTGGGCTATAAACATATTTCTTTATGTCTTGTTGAACTTTTTTGGAAAATTTACGTCAGAAAGAAACATTTGTTTAGCTTTTTTAGACACTGTTAAACAATAGAAGTTAGCTGTTATATCAGTTTACAGAATCAGCAGCAATATGTGGAAATTCTTGTTTTTTAATATCCTTACCAATATTTGGCATTACTTTCTATTTTCTGCCATTCTGTATAGTGTGTTGTGATATCTCATTGGGTTTTAATTTACATTTTATTAATGACTAATTATTTTGAACACCTTTTTACATGTCTATTGACCATATAGAAATCCTATTTTGTAAATACTCAATATTTTTTTCACATTTTGAAATTGACTTAGCTCATTTTTTTCTGATTTCCATGAGCTTATTTGCAGCAAATGGCATTAATAATGTTACTGACACCATTATTTGAGTTCTAAATTAGAAACAACCCAAATGCCCATCAACAGTATAATAAATAAATAAAATAGAATATCTTATACATGGAATACTACATGAAAATGAAAACAAATGAACTACCAGAACATACAACAACATGAATGAATTTTACAAACATATTTTAAAGTACAAAAATCAATCACAATGTAGTATACAACTTTCTGCAGTAGGCAAAAAAAAAAAACAAAACCTATCATAAAGGCTTAGAAAACTGTTTACCTTTATCAAGGAACATTAATAAATAAATGTAGAAATGAGGGAGACTTTGTTTCTGGAAGTATTCTACTGATCTGGCTGATTTTTACATGGCTATGTTTATCTTATACACATTCATCAAAGAAGTACATTTATGGTTTTATCTTTTTTGTATTTTTTATTTTAAGAGTTTACCCTAACAAAACAGAGAATGACAAAACATATGGGGCTATTTTAATGCCTCAGCTTAACTTTCTGACTAATAATACAATCCAAATTTGACAAGGCAAATAATAGAGGACCATTGAATTGATTGTCAATAACAGATTTATTTTATAAATGATTTACTGATTACCCATTAAAGTTTTCCACAAGTTATTTTTAATTAATAAGAAAATAAGTTTTTAATCATTTAAAACTTTGATTTTTAAACATAGGCTTACAGGAAGAAAATAATTTGTTTGAAACAAAAGGTAGATTTCTATTTTCTGGCATAAAACTTTTGCAGTTATAACAAAGAAGGTAGGTCACATCTTAAAAACTTTTGAAACTATTTTACTCTGTGAACTTATGTAGGAATTTTTCTTTCCATCAATGTGCTATAGAAGTGTTATTTGATTCAAATATGAAATTGCATTGCTTCTTAGCACAGCTATCATGCTTCACTTAAAATGTGTCTCAAACTTGTAGTATCTTTTTAAAATTTTTATCTTGCAGCTAGCTGTGGCATTAATTAAAATGATGTGCTATTTGTGCACAGCAGTTTTGATACTCAGATCATTTCTCTACTTAAAGGAGCTTCTAAGTTGTTGGCATAAAATTGTGTGTGTTTCAGTGGCATGGGAGGTTTTATTTTATGAAGGTTCACAAGAAATTAAAACCCAGTAAGTTGTACTACAAGCATATGGAAAATTAAGATAGAAACATATTAATTATATTTTCTTTGGGAGGAAACAGAGGTAGACACAGTTATACTTTTACATTTTTCAACATACATTAGCTTGCTGCATCATTATTGTTTATAATATGAAAATCGTTTGCCACATATTTAAAATTTACATTATCTAAAATAAGAAAACATTATATTAAACTTTACATTAAAAATGTAGAGGGGATAAAGATTTAAATGTGTAGAGATGGCTATACCCAGATAAAGAATAATGACAAACAACTGAAATATGAGATTTCATCTTGAATGAATGCTTTGCTTAAATATTGAAAAGATTAATTTCTACCGTTTATTAGTTTTATTGACGATTTTGTGTCAGTGTAAAGATCTTCCAAGAACTTCAGATGTTGTTTTCTTTTTAAAGCGCCTGAACTAGACTCTTTTTGGAGACCATGCCTGTTGGTGTTCACGACTTTGTATAGTCCCCTTCCACATTGATTCTGGACTTACCATGAGATATAAGTATGATCCAAACACACCGAATAAAAACACACATATTGCTACATGCTGTGTTCTTTTAAAATTCTCATACTTAAGATCCAGACACTATATAAAGTAACACAAGATAGATACATGAAGATGCTTCATGGAGAGAGAGAGAGAGAGAATGACAGAGAGAGAGATTATGAGGGAGAGATAAATTCTAGTCTTCCAGCTCAAAGGGCTTATTTTAAAAAGAAGGAACCATTTCCATTTTGTTCATTGTTTGTCACAATTATACGGTGTAGTCTCTGTAAGAAAGAATGCATGCATTATTAAAACAATGGACACATTCAAAGCAGAAAAATAGACTGTAACTGGATTTTTGCTTTATATTCATAAGGAAATAAAGAATAAGAGATAATTGTCTTATAACCTATTTTTTGAAACAAAGAAATAAAAATTAACCAAAGACTTGACTTTATACTCTGAAGCTTGTGCAGACTCCAGAAGTTCTATTATAGTTATCCTTAACAATTAGACTCCAAAGATGAGTAAGACCAGAAAAGTTGGGTATGGAGACTAGGGATTTAGAACAACCAGATATTTGCCAATTTCACTGTTCAAAAGCAAGCTAAAGTACCAGAATCTAAGGATATAACTGAGACACAATAAAGCACATAATTTATGAATGTTTTTAAGGTATTTCAAGCTGGTAAGAGTGAAGAGTAGCATCTATTAAATCAAATAGGTATACAAGGACAAGTATAGACAGAGTAAGAGTATATGAGAAGAATAATAGTGATAACAAAACTACCGAGTGCAAGTCTAGATATTTTTATTCTGGCTTCCTATATGTTCTCCTGTCATCTTAGGTCAATATTTTCAAATCCATACATAAACATAATCATGAATAAGAGAGAAAGGAAGGATCGGGGCCTGATACCAGGCTGCAGTTCAGACAGAGGCAGAGGAGCTAGAGTAAGAAGATGCATGGCATAGTGACTACCCTGTTTTCTCCCCCAAGCCCTTGACAGCTTTAGGCATCTGTTTTAAAACTAGCTTGCTGACCACTATGCAGGAGGAACAATGATTGTCAGGTCCTTGTCACCCAGGTATGTGGTAACAGGGGTTAGAGATAGTCCTCACTCCATTAGTCTTCATTCAGTTGGATCCTTGATAATGGGGGAAGGGCTGTGCTGTGCTGGAAGAAAAATGTCTGAGCCTATGTCAAAGAGTAAATAGCCTAGAAAAACTCATTACTCCATCTGTGGTGAAGGGCTTTGAGACATAAAACCTTTACAGTCATTTCTCTATCTCTTTCTATTTTATATAGATCTCAGAGAAATATGTGAAAGAAAAAGGGTGGATTAGGAAAATTCCATACAATATCATGATTTTAAATATGAAACTTGATATAGGTTTAGGAATTTTGAGAATGAGTACGTTTTGAAGCACACGGGTTATTATGGTAGACATAGATTAAAAAGGTCAAATAGTTACTTGCTCTCCTTGGTGTATATACTTGGTGGTCCCTGGAAAAATCATTCCTACAACCCTCAGGATGTGTGTCTCAGGAAATGAGGAAGATAGTTCATTAAAAATATGAATACAGTTCAAAAAGGGTACTTGAGACATTATAAATAAATTTATTCCCATAGAGAGCTGATGTCAATTTACAGATTGAGTCATAAAACATATTTTGTTTCTTTGACTCTATTGTTCGTTTCCTGTTATTAGTATTCAATTTTCTATGTTTTATTTGTGGATTTGAAGTTATTTTTTAATTTCATGTTCAGTGTTCTTATTTGTCTGCAAAATTGTTAAAGTGGTTTTCAAGAATCAGATAAGGACAGTGAGGGCAAGTTACTTTTTTGCGGTGAGAGGACTAGGTTTCTCTCTGTTTCCCACTGCCCAGAAGTGCGATGGCTCCATCATAGCCACAGCAGCCTCGAACTCCTGGGCTCAAGAGGTCCTCCCACCTCAATCTCCTGAGTACCAGGGACTACAGGCACGTGCCATCATGCACAGCTAATTTTTATCTTTTGTAGAGATGGAGTCTTGCCATGTTACCCAAGCTGGTCTTGAACTCCTGGACTCAAGCAGTCCTCCTGCCTCAGCCTCCTAAAGTGCTAGGATTACAGGCCGGAGCTACTGCACCTGGCCAGGACAAGTTTTCTTATCAGATGATACAGGATGTAAAGGCTGAAGAATACTATAGCAGTACTTACTACTTTTGTCACTTAAATTACACTTTTAAACATATTAATTTATGTATTTTTTAAATGCAATATAGTAGGTGATATCTTTCCTGGACAGATATTAGTTTGCTCTTGTTTCTGAGTGAGAGCCACTGGGATATCAGAAAGTGACCTAAAAGGTTTTGTTTTTATTTGTGTTTTAGTTGAAAGAGCCTGAATTCTTTGACTGGCTTCTCATTCTGCCCCCTGCCTATACTGTTACACATACTTTCCAGGAGAGCTTTTAACTTGATTGAAAAAAATAATAATCTATGCAATTTCTTTTACATATGTTAGTTCAACTTAAAAATATAATTCTATTTGGGGGGAGGGTGTCATTTTCATTTCAGGTTAATCTCACCTATAAATTGAAGAACTTGGTCTGACTTCTCTAGCACGTATAAATCCTTTACTGCCTGATAGTAACTTACTGTCTTTACTAATTCACCTTAAAAAAAACCTCATGAAATTAATTAATATATAAACACATACAGTAGCTGTTGCAAACCAGATACCTAAATTCAAGCCAGCAGATGAGTTTTGTTTTGTCAGGAAACAGGGATTAAATTTAAAATTATTTATAAATGTAATTAGATGAACTCACCAAGAGCTTTGCCATTTCAAATGACTTTATAAATGATCTCCTTCACATTATTTTACCTGCCTAGTTCCTATAGGAATTTGCATTTTTACCCTTCATTTCGAGTAGCAGGTGTCTCACCCTATACATAAGGAAGAGCAGGCCACGTGAAAAAGATAAAATTAAGTCAAAATTCCTGAGCTGCACTGTATTAGTGGGGCAAATGTCAAAAATGAATTATATTCCATCAGTCTATCTCCATCTACAAAGAGGAAATAATGCCACCAGCTCTCTCTAAGGATGTCCAACAACTGTCTGTGATTACTGGAATGTTCTATCCCTGCATGATTCATTAGGATAGTCACACATCACATGTGACTACTGAGCATTTAAAATATGGTATGTATGTCTCAGGAACTGAATTTTTCATTTTGTATTAATTAATTAATAATGTAATTAATAAAATATTAATTTAAATTTTACTTGCCTCCAATGGCCAGTGACTATCATATTAGACAGGACAACTCTAGTCCATCTGTAGGGACCCAGGTTGGTAAAGATCCACAGTAAACAAATATAGTTTTTTAATTCTGTTTCTTAATCCATGGGAAATAAATCTATTTGATTCTTAATCAGTTTAGTTGAAATTAATAGCCAAGTTACAAAGCAATCTCTGAATATATGTTAACCAATACTGTCATGGGAAAAAGGTGGGGGAGAAAAAGACATCTATAAGTTAGAAGTGAGCACCAGTTTTCTTAGGTAAAAAATGTAAAACTCTTTGTCATGGCCGAATTCCAGGTAGGGGTCACTTCTTTCCACAATTTATCAGCCATTTTCGCCCTAAATTGGATATTTTATGATATTCCATCTGTGCTGCTTCAGAATATTGACTGGGTTGGGCTTGGGCCCTCTATGGTTTCTTGTCTCTCCCCAAAAAATGCTCATTGAAAGCAAAATCAAATGATAATAACTATCTAAGACCATATGTCTTCTTCTGGGATCAAGGTTGAATGCTGATAGTGATATTAAGGACAATTTCACCAAAACCTAAATTAACTCCTACCTCTGCCCTAAAAAACAAAACATTTGCAAAAAGATGATGGTTGGTAAATCTATTTTCTGTGAAGTAAATCCGTTTTTAACTTTATTAAAATCATGAGGGTAAGCAGTATCCTCATGTCTTGAATTCTGAACCCTTGCCCAGGTGCCCGACACTTTAAAAGTTAGCCTGGCCTGTCTCTGCCATGTGATAATACTCATTTTCCTCCTGGTTGTCTTAAGACATGACTTTTAGGATTAATGTTCTTACTCTTCATAGATTGTGATAAGTAACTCAAATTCACTAAGGACTCAAAAATTCAAACTCGAAAAGAAAACTCAAAAAATAGGACACATAAGAGGAATTATGAAGATATACAGAAAAATGTAAACATATTTTCACTATCAAAACTGGCCAGAACTATACCCAGAGGGAAGTTTAAGTACCTATAAAAGTAATAGGAAATTATGGAAAGTAAGTGGGAACACAAATGGAAGCGGATTTGGAAAGTACAGAGAGGAAAAGAGTCTACAAAGTAGAGAAGGAAAGAAAGAATATAGCCTTTTATGCAAAGATGAATGTTTACCTATACTGGATTATTTTATTAATAGATTTTCTCTATAGCCATTTCAATACTTATATCAGTACTTTAAATTTCTGCATGAATTAGATGATAAGGATTTGCTAAGCACACACCTTACCAAGTCTTGAAGAAGCAAAAATAGAGGAGTGAAAAATGAAGATGGTGAAAAGGAAACATGAGGGGAGGGTGTAAAGTAAATTTAAAAGTACTTTCAGTATTCCATAGTAGTATGTTATATTTTGAAATTTTTTGATGGGGAGGGGAGGTGGGGACTGGGTCCAGAAGGGTGGGAGAGAGAGAGAGAAAGAGAAAGAGAGAGAGAAACAAGAACTTGAATAGGGTTAAGGAGAACTTTAGAGAACATTGTAATAACTCTACTAATTGTCTTCCTCACATTTTGTGTTTCTGGTTGCTTCCTTGCTGCCTTCTCAGATCTTCTGACTGTGACTTTGTTTTCTGCTCATCATCCTCAGACTAGCAATCTCACGGGCACACAACAATTTTTCTGTTCCAACCACATCTTCCTTGAAATGCATGTGCTGTCACTGTCTTGGTCCACCTCGGTGATTGGGACTTCAATTGGCCTACCAGAGTATCTGCCATTTCAATTATTGGCTTCATAGAAACTTGCAGGGCAACTGCTGATGATCCATGCTCCATGAGATGCTTATTATCCATCATGGAAACCAAAATACAGTGACAATTCCTACTTTAGGAATGTGGAAGTCAAGCAGAATTTGAACTATGCCTTCTTCTTGAGATTTCTGCCAAATTGCCAAATTATGTATTTAGGACAGATGATGATATTCAGTTCTACAAAATTTCTGTCACCTCCATTCTAAAATGGAGAAAATATAAAATGGAAAAATCTAAAATTCTAGAAAATATTATATTTTTCCAACACATGAAGCATTGGGAAGCTCTTTAATGCCACAGTTGTTTCCAGTTTAACGTAGTTAACCTACCACTTCTCTGAAGACATGAGGCTTGGCATGTTGCTTTCTTTACCCCAAAACCTAAATGAGCCTTTCCAAATCAGCCTCTTTTCTCCCTAACATATAGGCATTTTACTCTTCCTTTGGGTACACGAAAACCTCAGCAGAAAATAAGAATTTTGAAGATAAATGTGATGATTTGACTGAGAACCTTCATATACCCATCAGTACTAATATAAAACAGGCATAAGATTCAAATAAGTTCCATGCATTTTGAAAATAGCCTTTAATTTTTTGAAGAGTTTTAGGTTCACAGCAAAATTGTGCTCAAGGTACAGAGAGTTCCCATCTACCTGTGTCCTACACATGCATAGCCACCCACATTCCCAACGCTGCCGAATAATCTGGTACATTTGTTATAGTCGATGAACTTACATTGACACATCATCATTTCCCAAATTCCATAGTTTATCTTGGGCTCCGCTCTTGGTATTTTACATTCTATGGGTTTGGACAAATGTATAATGACATATTCACCATTATAGTATCTTACATATTAGTGTCATTAACCTAAAAATCTTCTTTGCTCTACTTATTCATCCTTCCCTCTCCCAAACTCTTGACAATCATTGTTCTTTTACTGTGTTCATAGTTTTGCCTTTTTGAGAACATTATATAGGTAGAATCACACAGAATAAAGCCTTTTCGGCTTGGCATCTTTCACTTAGTGATATGCATTTAGGGTTCTCCCTTGTTTTTTCATGGCTTGATAGCTCATTTCCTTTAAGCAGTGAGTGATATTCCATTGTTTGAATGGAATATAGTTTATTTAGTCATTCACTTACTAAAGGACATCTCATTTGCTTAAAAGTTTTGGCAGTTACAAATAAAGCTGCCATAAACATCCATGTGAAGGTTTGTGTGTGGACATAAATTTTCAACTCCTTTGGGTAAATACTAAGAAGCTCAATTACTGGATGGTATGGTGTAAGGATGCTTAGTTCTATTAAAAAGATAATTAAACTGCCTTTGAAAGTTACTGTACCATTTTGTATTTCCACCAGCAATGAATGAGAGCTCCTGTTGCTTCACATCTTTGCCAGCATTTGGTGGTGTCAGTGTTTTGGCCATTCTAATGGGCATGCAGTGGTATCTCATTGTAATTTTAATTTGCAGATTCTTAATAATATATGATGTTAAGCATCTTTTTATATACTATGCATTTTTTTCAGGAAAATAAAATGAAGTCCTAGTATTTTGGTTAAGTCAATTACATAACACAAATGCAGGTATGCAGGTAAAAACTAGCATTAGCATAAAAAATAATAAAGTGGTAGGTGAAAGGAAAGTGGAATTGGGCCATGACCCCATTTGAAAATGTTCATACTGTTCTCACTACAATCTTTATGCGCCACTGGTAAGTAGGAAGTTAAAATATTGAGTGCCATTTTTTGATATGCAGCACAAGGTGAGCTGTTTGCCATTGGTGATAACTTCTAAAAAGTTTGATATAATCATAATCTAGAATATTGATTTATGAAGATTATTTATGGAAGAATTGTCGAAATGAAAACAACTTGAAGCAAAACATTATAACACACACACACACCTCCATCTTTCTATCTCTTAAGGTTAATTTTCCAAGATAACAGAACATTAAAATGCTGCAACCATTTAACACTTTTTGTTTTCCTAAATAGTTAAAGGTATGAGATATGCATGGTGACAGTGTGTAACAAATGATTAATTTGTGTCCCATTCCTGGAGATGTTAGAAAATATAAAAATAAGTTCTCTCTCTCTTATTCCATTCAAGTATAAGTCCTTTAGTTAATAATTGCAAATTTGGTTTGGGGGTTCATTTTGAGTAAATCTCTCTCACGCTAAATTCTCTTATCGCTTTTCCCCTCTTCACTCCTCTTTACCTATTTTATGTTTTCTTTCCCAAGAGCAGCATGAAGAATTAACTGAAAAATAGTAGCTTAAAATTTATCTGTAGACCTCCAGTTTAAACAGGATGAAGTATTCACACTTTGCTTCATCCCCTGTGCTCCAATCACAGAGGTGAGCTTGCCACGTAGGGAAGGAATGTAAAGTAGTGAAAGAGATGTGTCTTCAGGCTTATGGACTGTTGGGAAGCAGTCAGAAGCAATCTGAGAATTTGTCAAGGGATGAAAATTTGCCCCACAGAAGGTTAAGTATTGAAGCTGATCCCACTGCTGCAAATCATGTATTGGGATAGATCTAAACACTGCCTGAGGATTTGAAATCTGTAAAGCTGAGGATCTAAGAAGGGAAGAGTACACAGAATAGTCACCAGAGATGAAATGTTTCCCTCTTGTCTCAGGTTTGATTTGGCAATTTATTCTTCTTGTTGCTGTTGTTATTGTTCCAAAAGCTTTTAAGTACACATATATGTCTTGGATTTGGACTGCTGTCCAGTAGTTTGGCTGAAGAAAATAACAAAATAGTTTGCTAGTTGGGGGGTAGAAAAGAAATAGAGACAGAGATGAAAAGAGAGATAGGGAGAGAGAGAATCAAAAGAAATCTACATCTTAAATTTTCAAAACTAGTGATGAATATAAATGCTATGAAGAACTACCCATAAAATCAAGAGTTTTATGATAAACTTTTTCAAGTTGAAATTAAAATAATAGAACAGTTTTATAAAGATGACAAAGTAAGTTTATTTAGAAAATTCAAAAAGATAAAAATATAACATATTGTAAAAAGTGTTTTAGTTTTCTATGGATGCATATTAAATTGCCATGTTTTAGTGGCTTAAAACACTTGATTATTGTCTCAGATTCTGCAGGACAGAAATTTAGGTATTTTTCAAATGGGTTCTTGATTAAGTGTTTCAGATGACTGCCATCATTATGTTGGATGGGCTGGGCTCTTCTCTAGAGGCTTAATAGGAAAAAAATCTCTTTCCAAGCCCATTTGGTTGATGGCACATTCAGTTTTTTGGAGGCTTTAGGATCATAGTCCCTATTTTCTTGTTTGTTGTCAGCTGAGTACTGCTTTCAGCTTTTAAAGGTCATCCTCAGATCCTTGCAAATTGGCTTCCACCATAAGCAGTTCACAGCATGACTGCTTCTTCAAGGCCAGCAGGAGACTCCAGGTTCAAATCTCAAACTCTAGGGAAGGCCTGGACCCTGTTTTATAGAGCTCCACATGATTAGGTCTGACCCATGGCAATCTCTCTTTTGATGAACTTAAATGAACTGATTATGAACCATAATTACATATGCAAAATCTCTTTACATTTGCCATATAATGTAACCTCAGCACAGGACTGAAATCCCATCATAATCATGAGTCCTAACAAGGAGAGGGGATTATTCAGGTGTGCATACTGTGTGGTGGAGATTTTAGGAACTGTCTTAGAATTTTACCAACCAATCAGCTTTAAAAGTCCAGCATATACTATTTGGCCTAAAAATCTTTTATGTGTCTTTCAAGTTTGATTTTAAATTAGCACATTTACTAAAAATGAGGGCAGATATAAGAGAGTTAGACCTTTCATGCATGATATCTTAACTGAAATTGTAATAAGATGTGTAAAATCAAAGACCTGCATAAGGTATAAAATCTATAACTTCTCCAGTGTAAAATCTAATGTGTCATATTGCCTCAAATGTTTGCAGTATACTAACAAAAACATCAAAGTTATAAGCTGAAACCTCAGGAGAATCAGATAAATCCCTTCCAAGTTATGAGCTGCATTAGGGTCCCAAAGCTGCCATAACAAAGTGCCACACACTGGGTAGCTTAGAACAACAGAAATTTATTGTCTCACAGTTCTGGAGAATGGAAGTCTAAAATCAATGTGTCTGCAAGACTGTGCTCCCTCTGGAACCTGTAGGGTAATACTTTTTCATTGTCCTTTTCTAGGTTCTGGTGGTGGGTTGCCAAATTTTAGCATTCTTTGGCTTGTAAGTGAGTCACTCCAGTCACACAGCTGTCTTCTTCCTGTGTGTCTTTACATCATTGCCCCTATGTGCATGTTTGTCTCTGTGTCCAAATTCCTCCTTTTTATAAGGGCACTAGTCATACTGGATTAGGATCCATTCTAGTGACCTCATTTTAACTTGATAATCTCTGTAAAGACTTTATTTCAAAATGCAGCCAAATTCTGAAGCATTGAGGGCCAGAACATCAATGTATCTTTTTTGGGAGACAAAACTCAACCCATATAATGATCATCTTTAATCTTAGCTATTTAGGTACTGCAAATATTCACTGAGTTTATATGCTGTGTCCATGTCCCTTCCTCTAGCATGGTGTCCCAGTCCTCAGGTGAAACATAATCTTGTCACATCAACTTTACTCTTAAATATCTCTCAATCCTTAACAATTTTTTCACTCCTGCTACTATGTCTACACTAAACTTCTATCATCTCTAACTTACACTATTAAATTGTAACTGGTCTTACATCCACTCTTGCCCTCATACAATCTTTTCTTTTTTCCCCACTGCTATCAGAAGTGTCCTTCAAACAAGTCACATCAACTTACCCACTTGTTCAAAACTCTTCTAAGACTCCCATTGTTCTAAGGCTACAGAACAAAGTCTTATCTTTTCTAGTAAGACCAACTGAATTGGCTCCTGCCTACCTGCCTCCTCGGTCATATTCTACTGAACATAGTCATATTCTTGCTCTCCCTTCATCAGCTACTGAGGCCTTCTCATAATATGTTGGGTGTACAGCCTACCACAGAGTCATTGTATGTATTGTTTATTTCCCAGGAATGATGTTCTCAACTTCTTCTTCTTCCTTAAATTGGCGAACTTTGATTAATCCTTCCAATCACGTCTCTAACCTCACTTCGTCAGAAAAACTTTCCCTGACCTTCCACAAAAATATCTTCCTTTCCTTCTGAGTTTTTCTCAGTTAGGAAATTATACCTTAATTGATGTGATTATTTGAAACATATTCTTTGTTTCACGAAATTGTGTACTTTATGAGATCAAAGACTGTGCCCTTATTTTCTGCCATAGGCATAGTGTTTATCAATTAGTAAATATACATATTTGTTGGATGAACAAAAGATTTCACTCCATGACACTATTTGTAATCACAGTGTGGGCCAAGTTTAGGCACACAGCAGCAAGGAAAACAAAGTGCTGACCTGGATCAGTGCTTTCTGTCCTGGGCATTAGAAACCTGTGGTATACTAGAACTCTGGAGCAGTTTGCCTTGAGCTGAACTGATCAAGTCATTCTGGTTACATGCCTGAATGCCTTAGGACTATAGTGTTCACAGTGTTCAGGCAGAGGAAACTAGTCTGCAGGAGAGAGAAAGAAAGGAAGCAAGAAGGAGAGAAGGTAGGAAGAAATAAGCAATAGGCCTTTCAAAAGAAACAGAGATTCAGATGACATGGTCACTGAGAAACAAAGAAAAGCTTCGGTTTCTAGTTTTTCTATTCCCAGCTCCCATGCCCTTAAGCTGTGTTTGCTGCATTTATGTTGTGCAAAATTCTCCTACTTGTGCATGCCATGAACTTCCAATTTAGAATAAATCTGTTTGAGTAGTCAAATATGCCTTCACTCCACCAGTTCATATTTTAATTTTAAATAAAAAATGACTGTAAAATAAAGCAAAGGAATAAATATAAGCAAATTATTTCAACTACAATAATATTAATGACTTGGTGCCATAGTCTTATTGAATAAATATGTCTAGGATTATATTTTTATAACAAAGGACAGAGCAGAGCTCATTTGAGCATGATTCACAAAGGATTAGAATTTTTTTAAGCTTTAAGTTTGAATAAAGAAAACTGTACTTTTTAATAAGTTCTTCCTCTCAGTATGGTTTAAAACTGCCCTATAAATTTATTTTGAATGCTCTGAGATGCACATGATAATTCTTTAAAACTTTATATTTTTAGTAAAACATTATTTTGATTTTGGTGTTAATGATACTCAACTGTTTATCTCTCTCCAAATGTACCCAAAGAACCCTTCCATTGGCGTCTCCCACTGAGCACAAAATATGCTAATATAGTCATTAGTGTTTCTAATTTAAATCCATTAAGAAGGGGAAGATAATATTGAAGATGTTACCAATTTGCAAAATAACCTAATTTATATGCATTTTCTACTCTATTTCTCAACTCTAGCTATGTTGGCGGAGCAGTAAAATGAATTTAAAGTGTTCTCTCAAAATATCCTGAGACCATTTAAAGTAGAAAGACACTGGTGATTCAACTATTCTGTAGAGCTAAAAGAGGAAATGTTGGCAGTTTCCCACAAAATTAAAACATAAAAGATGCCTACATACATACATGTATAGCATAATGCTCTCCTTCCTAGGCTTTCTTAAATCACCATTCCAAGTTATTTATCTCCTAAAACCCTCCATTTGTACCGTATTTATTTGCTTTATGTTCACTCCAGTGATGTTGTTGTTTAGATTACAAATTTTTTGTCAAATATATTTTTGAGAATGTTTAAAGTTGTCAGGTATTAATGGCATTTGAAAGATTTTACAATTCTCACTCATGTAGATAATAGGTAGACAGAAACTATACAGAAGAAACAAAGCAATATGCTCAGAGATTGTGGATTTTTGGAAGTATTAATTCCAAAAAATAGAGTATGGCCTGTGACAGGCGTTGATTTATCTATGTTATTGTTTTACACCAGGGGCTATAGTCTCTGACCCCAAAAGCAATCTTTATGCTTTCTAGAACAAACAAGTTTAAAAATCTCGTTGTAAGCTCAGATTGCATTTCTGATTCTACCCTTAAAAATATGCTGAATGACCTTGGAGGAAATTGCTTATGTTCTCCAGTCTTATTTATTTTCTAGGAAAACAATATATGTTATTGCGACTAGATTATTTTAAAAATTGCCTGTATGTAGGTGAATGCACTGGCATTTCATTTTGTTATTTATGATGCTGCCTCAATTTAGGATATGTATAGAAATTTTTTCTTTTTTTCAGATGAAAATGTATTATGATGTTTATGTGATATTTGAATGAGACACAGACAGCTTTCTTTTGGATTTCAGTTTAACATATAACTTATTCCCCTTCCAAAATAGACTGAAATCCACAGCAGGGGCATCATGCAGCTTACTATAACATTGGAAACCATGGACCAATTTTTTGTTTCTGGTATAAACGTTTAATGCATATGGAAAATAGAATGCCTTTTATATAGCTTAGTTCTTCTTCCTTAATGCTTGTGAAATGTATAATTGACATGTAAATCAATTTAAAAAATTGATCAAAAACATGAAAAAACAGTTTTTTTAATAAGTAAATTGACTTGTGAATTGCAGAAAAAATATTTGAGAGTATAGAAAGATAGTTTTTGTCTTATTTTAGTCTTATCCTATTTAACGAAGCCACCTTATGTAGCACCTTGGTTCAGATTGGAAATGACTACTGAGGAAGTTCTGGGGAGAATGGAAAGAGGGAGAAGCTGCCAGAAATGCACTAAAGAGACAGGGGAGGGGAAGGCTGTTCATTTCATTCAGCATAGCATGACGCCCTCCTTACATAAAATGCCATTTCTTTTTCTTTTTCACCTATCTAAAGTCTTCCTCTGTAATTCCAGATCAAATCTCATCTTCTCCATAAAAATGTCTGGATGCCTTGGTATCCATATCCATATCCATATCCATATCATATGATATTGGTATCATCACAGCAATATTTACTTCTGACATGATGTGCCAGGCATTTTTACAAGCATTTTCAAAATAATAATTTACGGAATCTCATATCTAACCTAAAAGTTAGATCTCCATTTTACAGATGAGTGTGTGGAGATTTCTGGAAGGCAAGGATTTGACCCTTAGCTTCATAACTAGAAACTGTTAAAGTTGGGTTTGGAATTCACGGAATATCCAGAACGAGTACACTTAATCCTTATGTTTACATTCCATCTTTTTCTTTGAAGTCTTAGGGTGCCTTTCTATTTTAAACTTTTATTCTTTTTTTATTTTATGCTGTTATTTATCTTTCTCATACAATTATCTGTACTTAAGGGTGTAGAGTGCAAATTTCTTGAGTACAAGGACACAGAGAAGAATCCTGTAATGATACTGAAGGAGCTGCTAAGTTTCTGCTAGATTAATGAGACTGAAAAAACCTCAGAACCTGTTGGGCATCTGGTCTCCTTCAGTACATTTCCATAATTTACAAGAAGTTTTTCAATCGTGGTGATGTGGCCTTTTGGGGCTGGATAATTGTTTTGGGCTGTTGGCTGTATACATTGTTGGATATTTACTAGCATCTGGAGCATCTACATGCTAGGTGCCAGTAATGCTCTCTTCTCCCATCCAGAATTGTGAGAACATGTCTCCAGACTTACCAGTGTTCCATGGGACACAAAATCAACCTTGGCTGAGAACCACTGCTCTTGACTTTTCTTGTCTATTATGTGAAAAAATTTTGCAGAATTGTAAAACTCTGCAAATTCTGCTTCTGTCACCATTTGACCAAGTTCAGCTTTCCAGATAATGTACATTCTGTCTCTTCATTCATTTTCATGGGAACTTGTGAGCCATTTCAGTACATCACTCAGGAGTCCCCCTAGACTTACTTCCTCTTAAAGCCAAACACAAACCATTTCTTCGACTTTTTAAAAGAGAGTATTTCCATACCTTTCAACATCTTGCTTTCCCTCTTGTTTAGGTTGTCCAGATCATCCATGATTATTGTAAAATATGTAACTAAATCTAAAGTAGTTGTTGGACACCTGTTTTCCGTCATTGGAACATTTAAAGCCTGTGTCTGCAATAAAATGTTGCATTAAAATTATTCTTTTCACTGATCTTTTTTTAGGTTAAAAAATTACTTTGTAAGATTAATATATGGATGTAGAAATTAGTGATAAGTATTTAAAATTGCTCCTGTAAGTGATAAGTTCAGTTGTTTCTATAGTAGTCCTCCATCTGTGGTTTTGCTTTCTGCAGTTTCGGTTACTCTCTGACCAAAAATGTTAAAAAGTGGGAAATTCCAGAAATAAACAATAAGTTTTAAATTGTATGCTGTTTTGAGTAGTGTGATGAAATCTCTAGCTGTCCTGCTTCATCCCACCAGGATGCGAATTATCCCCTTGTCTGGAGGAGCTATTCTGTATATCCTGCCCATCCGCTAGTTACTCTGTAGCTATCTTAGTTATCAGATTGACTGTCTCAGGATTGAAGTGCCTGTGTTCAAGTCACTCTTTTACTTAATAATTGTCTTCAGTGAAAGAGTAGTGATGCTGGCAATTCGGATATGCCAAAGAGAAGCTGTACAGTGCTTCCTTTAAGTAAAATGGTGAAAGTTTCTGACTTAATAAGGAGAGAAAAGAAAACCACATATGCTGACGTTTCTAAGATCTAAGGTAAGAACAAACCTTCTGTGTGAAATTATGAACAGCATATTGTCATAATTATTCTATGAATTATTTTTAATCTCTTACTGTGCCTAATTTATAATGAAAATTATTCATATGTATGTATATATAGGCAAAAATGTAGTATATATAGGCAAAAATGTAGTATATATAGGACTCAGTACTATCTGTGGTTTCAGACATCAACTGGGAGTCTTGGAACATATCCCCTACCGATAAGGGTGGACTACTGTATATTTTAATACTGTATCTTTTAAGGTATATATATATATATATATTTTTTTTTTTCCTGATGTATTCTTTCATTTCCAATGACCTGCACGGCACCTGACAAGTAAAGTGCTGGTTTAAATTCAGGGCAGTGGCTGTCTGGAATTTTGAAACGACTTTATGAGTTTAGTAATTTCTATGAGATCTAAAATTAAAAAGCAGATATAGGATGTGAGTCTCCGTTAATTAAAAACCCATGGTAGCTGGATTATTTGGATGAAGTCTTCATCAGTTCAATAGGCAATAATGTAATGGGCCATGTATTAGTTTTTTCACCCAAAATAACTCTAGTAGCTCCTCCGTCTTTGGAAAGGGGAAGGAAGTGTGGGAAGGACTGTGGCTTGTGGTTTCGATGACAGCTCAGCTACAGGAAAATAGAACACCAGTTAGAGTTCTTTGACTTTTTACTCTAGTCCTTGACTCCTGGATGGCACCTCAGTACGAACCTGGGGCCTGGGGGACCTCACCACCCTGAAGAGAAGGACACAGACCTGACTGGCTTTGAGACTGGTTGATTGTAGAGCCCCAGGGCCTTGAGCAAACATAAGTAGTAGCCAGGGAGTGGTTACAGCAGGCCTTGGTGGGTACTTAGTGTTGTACTGACTTTAGGTCTGACCCGGCACGATCGTAGTGGTGATGGTGGCCACAGGGGTGCATGTGTCTCTCCACCCCAACCTTTAGGAGGCTCAGGACAGAGAGAGTGAGAGAGAGAGAGACTATATATATTTTGAAAAAGAAAGGGAAGAGAACAAGAGTTTCTGCCTGGTAATCTAGAGAATTCTCTCAGATCATGTCCAAGACCCTCAAGGCAAGACCTCTATGAGTCTGCAAAAATCACAGCATTACTGGGCTTGGGGTGTCCCTTAAATAAAAATAGCTTAGATCTCAATACCAAGTCTTTGCAAATATCTGAAAAGCCTTTCCAAAAAGGACAGGTACAAATAAACCCAGACAGGGAAGACTATAATAAATACCTAACTCTTCAACGCACAGATACCAAAGAACATCTACAAGTATCAACACCATCCAGGAAAACAGGACCTCACCAAATGAACTCAATAAGACACCAGGGACCAATCCTGGAAAAACAGTGATATGTGAACTTTCAGACAGAGAACTCAAAATAGCTGGTTGAAGAAACACAAATAAATTCAAGATAATACAGACAAGGAATTCAGAAGTCTATCACATGAATTATTTATGGGATCTAAAAATCAAAATAATTGAACTCATGGATATAGAGAGTAGAAGGATGGTTATCAGAGGCTGGGAAGAGTAATGGGGCCTGGGAGAAGGATTATTAATAGGTTAAAAATAGTCAGATGAATGAATAAGTTCTACCATTTGATAGCACAAAAGGGTGAGTATAGTCAATAATAACTGTACATTTTAACATAACTTAAAGAGTGTAATTGAATTGCTTGAAACTCAATACATAAATGCTTGAGGGGGATGGATATCCCATTCTAATGATGTGCCTATTTCACGTTGCATGCTTATATTAAAACATCTCATGTACCCCAGAACTATATACAGCTATTATATACCCATAAAAATAAAAAATATAAAAAGAAAATGTCCTTCAATTTAGGATATTAGTCTTTGAAATTTTATTCACAAATTGACCAAGTTCCTTTTCCTCTCTTCTTTGAAATTGTCTTTTAAGGTATTCTACCCCATAGACTAGTATTATTTTGTATTTTATCTTACCTCTTTTGTTTTAGTTTTGCCCATGAGTAGTTGTTCTCAAATTTATCTTCCAAACCTTCTGGTGAAAAGTAAATTATTTTAATCATATTGTGAGTTTGCCAAACTCTATTTTTGTTCTTGCTGCTACTTGAATGAAATCCACTTTCTCTAGTTAGCTACATCAATAGCCACTGTCTCTCTATTTTTCAGTTTTCAGAATTGTGTTGCTGCTTTTTTCTTTCCTGTTCTCTTTACCGTGAAGAGTTAGCCAATTTAAATCTTATGTTTAAAGATAGACTTTACTTTCAAAGCAGCTATATGGTCACAGAATAATTGATTAGAAGGTACACGGATTCTCTATATACCGGCTGTACCCATATATGCAAGCTTCCCCTACAACCAACATCTCACATCACAGTGGTACATTTTTTACAATTGATGAACCGACATTGACAAATCTTAATTATCTGAAGTCCATAGTTCATATTAAGTTTCATGCTTGATGTACATTCTACATGTTTTGACAAATGTATAATGACATGTATATATCATTACAATATCATACAGAATACTTTCACTGCCCCCAAATCCTGTGCTCCACTCACTTATCTTCCCCTTCCGTCTAACTGCTGGAAATCATTGCTTTTTAAATTATCTCTATAGTTTTGCCTTTTCTAGAATGTCATATAGTTGGAATTATGCAGTATGTCATCTTTTCAGATCAGCTTCTTTCACTTAGTAATATTTATTCAAGTTTCCCTCATGTCTCTTCATGGCTTGATTGCTTGTATCTTTTTTTTTTTTTTTTTTTTCTGAGATGAAGTCTCGCTCTTGTCCCCAGGCTGGAGTGCAATGGTGCAATCTCAGCTCACTGCAACCTCTGCCTCCCGGGTTCAAGTGATTCTCCTGCCTCAGCCTTCTGAGTAGCTGGGATTACAGGCGCCTGACACAACACCCAGCTAATGTTTGTATTTTTAGTAGAGATGGGGTTTCATCATGTTGGCCAGGCTGATCTTGAACTCTTGACCTCAGGTGATCCGCCCCCCCCTTGGCCTCCCAAAGTGCCAAAGTGCTGGGATTACAGGCGCGAGCCACCGCGCCCAGCTGCTCGTATCTTTTTAATACTGAATAATCTTCTATTGTCTGGATGTACCACAGGTTTTTAGAAATCCATTCAACTACTGAGGGACATCTTGATTACTTCCAAGTTTTGGCAGTTATGAATAAAGCTGTAATAAACACTCATATGGTGATTTCTGTGTGGAAAAAAAGTTTTATACCAGAGGTCAACTAGATTTTTGTTTATCCTCTATATTATATTCTAGGAGATTTACAGTTTTGCACTTTACATTTAGGTAAATAATCCATTTTGAGTTAATTTTTGTGAAAGATAAAAGACCTGCACCTAGATTTATTAATTTTTGCATGCAGATGGTTGCATTGATCTGTTTTCATGCTGCTGATAAAGATATACCTGAGACTGGGAAATTTACAGAAGAAAGAGGTTTAATGGACTTACAGTTTCACATTGGTTGGCGAGGCCTCACAATCATGGCAGAAGGCAAGAAGGAGCAAGTCACATCTTACATGGATGTCAGCAGGCAAAAAGAGAGCTTATGCAGGAAAACTCCCCCTTATGAAACCATCAGATTTCATGAGACTCATTCACTATCATGAGAACAGCATGGGAAAGACCCACGCCCATGATTCAATGACCTCCCACTGGGTCCCTCCCACAACACATAGAAATTCAAGATGAAATTTGAGGGAGGACACAGCCAAACCATATCATTCCACCCCTGGCCCTTCCTAAATCTCATGTTCTCACATTTCAAAACTAATCATGCCTTCCTAACAGTTCCCCGAAATCTTTACTCAGTTTAGCATTAACTCAAAAGTCCGCAGTCCAGAGTCTCATCTGAGACAAGGCAAGTCCCTTCCACCTATGAGCCTGCAAAATCAAAAGCAGGTTAGTTACTTCCTAGATACAATGGGTGTACAGGCATTGGGTAAATACAACCATTCTAAATTGGAAAAATTGGCCAAAACAAAGGGGCTACAGGCCCCAAGCACGTCCAAAATCCAGTGGAGCAGTAAAATCTTAAAACTCCAGAAATGATCTCCTTTGACTCCATGTCTCATATCCAAGTCACACTGATACAAGAGGTGGACTTACACGACCCCAGGCAGCTCTGCCCCTGTGGCTTTGCAGGGTATAACCCCCCTCCTGGCTGCCTTCACAAGCTGGTGTTGAGTGTCTGCAGCTTTTCCGGGCACACGTGGCAAGCTGTCGGTGGATCTACCATTCTGGGGTCAGGAGTACGGTGGTCCTCTTCTCACAGCTCATACTAGGCAGTGCCCCAGTAGAGAATCTGTGTGGGGACTCTGACCCCACATCTCCCTTCCACACTGCCCCTAGCAGAGGTTCTCCATGAGGGCCCTGCCTCTGCAGCAAACTTCTGCCTGGGCATCCAGGTATTTCCATACATTTTCTGAAATATAGGCTGAGGTTCCATTGTCAGGCTGCAAATTTTACAAACTTTTATGCTCTGTTTCCCTTTTAAAACTGAATGCCTTTAATAGCATCTAGGTCATATCTTGAATGCTTTGCTGATTAGAAATTTCTTCTGCCAGATACCATAAATCATCTCTCTTAAGCTCAAAGTTCCACAAATCTCTAGGGCAGGGGCAAAATGCTGCTAGTCTCTTTGCTAAAACATAACAACAGTATCTTTGATTAAGTTCCCAACAAGTTACTCATCTCCATCTGAGACCACCTGAGCCTGGATTTCATTGTCCATATAATTATCAGCATTTGTGTCAAATCCATTCAATGAGTCTAGGGAGTTCCAAATCTTCCCACATTTTCCTGTCTTCTTCTGAGCCCTCCAAACTCTTCCAACTTCTATCTGTTACCCCATTCCAAAGTTGCTTCCACATTTTCATGTGTCTTTTCAGCAGCACCCCACTCTACTGGTACCAATTTACTGCATTAGTTCATTTTCACACTGCTGATAAAGACATGCCTGAGACTGGGCAATTTACAAAAGAAAGAGGTTTAATGGACTCTCAGTTCCACGTGGCTGGGGAGGTCTCACAATCACGGCAGAAGGTGAAAGGCACGTCTCACATGGTGGCAGACAAGAGAAGAGATCTTGTGGAGGGAAACTCCCCTTTATAAAACCATCAGATCTGGTGAGACTTTTTCACTATCATGAGAATAGCACAGTAAAGACCCACTCCCTTGATTCAGTTTCCTCCCACTGGGTCCCTTCTACAACACATGGGGATCGTGGGAGTTCAATTCAAGATGAGATCTGGGTGAGGACACAGCCAAACCATATCAACACAACTTGTTTAAACAATTATATTTTCTCCATTGTAGTGTTTCTGTCTTTTAAAAAAAGTCATTTGACTATATTTAAGTGGGTCTATTTCTGGACTCTCTGTTCTATTTCATTGGCCTATTTGTCTGTTTTATTTTATTTTGTATCAACAATACAGTGTATTGATTAGTAGCTTTAAAGTAAGTCTGAAGGTGAGTAGTGTCAGTCCTCTGACTTCGATTTCCTTCAATATTCTGTTGGCTATTCTGGGTCTTTAGTCTCTCCATGTAAACATTATTAGTTTGTCAATATCCACAAAACAATTAGCTAGAATTTTGATTGGGATTCCATGGAACTTATAAATGAAATTGGGAAAGACTAATATGTTGACAGTATTGAATCTTCCTATTTATGAACTAGAATGTCTCTCCATTTTTTTAGTTTCTATTTAATTTTTTTCATGAGAGTTTCATAGTTTTCTTCATATAGATATTTAGATCTTGTATATATTTTGTTAGATTTATAACTAAATATTTTCCATTTCAAATTCCATTCCATTTGTTCATTACTGGTAGTTAGGAAAGTGATTGACTTTTGTGTATTAACTTTGTATCCTGAAACTTTGCTATAATTGCTTACTAGTTCCAGTTTTTTGCTATAAAAAGCTTACTAGTTTTCTTTTCTTTTTGGCCAGTTCTTTCAGATTTTCTACATAGACAGTTATGCCATCTGAGAACAATGACAATTTAATTATTTTCTTCTCAATCTATATATGATATATTTTATTTTCTTATCTTATTGTACTAGCTAGAGCTTCCATGACAATGTTGAAAAGGAGTGGTAAAAGGACATTCTTATATTTTCCTGGTCTTAATAGAAAAGTTTTCAGTTTTTCATCATTAAGTAGGATATTTGCTGAGGTTTTCAATAGATATTCTTCATAAAGTTGAGAAAGTTCCCCTCTATTTCTACTTTTCTGAGAGTTTTTATCATAAATGGCTGCTGGGTTGTATCAAATGCTTGTCCTGTATCTATTGATAGGAACATGTGCCTTTTCTTCTTTAGCTTGTTGATGTGATATGTTACATTACTTTCTTTTTGAACCTTGAACCAGTCTTGCATTGCTGGGACAAATACCAATTGGTTGTGGTATATAATTCTCTTAATGCATTGCTGAATTCAGTTTTCTAATATTTTGTTGAGGATTTTTTATCCGTGTTCATGAGAGACATTGTTCCCTAGTTTTCTTTTTTTGTAATACCTTTCTTTGGTTTTGGTATTAGGGCAATACTGAACTCATAGAATGAATTGGGAAGTACTTCCCCTGTGTCTATCTTCTGGAAGATATTGTAAAGAATTGGTATAATTTCTTACTTAAACATATGGTAGAATTCATCACTGAATACATTTGAGTCAATTAAACCATTATTTTAAATCCATTTATTATACTTTTATAGAATTCATGGGAGTGATATATTAAAAACATTTGTTTGATCTGCCATGTCTACAGAGAAATATAACAATTATGAAATAATTGATATAATAAGAGCCATTTTTGCAGGAGATTTTCATTTTGACAATGGGAAAAACTAGAAGGAAAACAGACAGGTGATTTGGAAATAAGGTAAGAGGTTTGCTAAGTGTCCAGATGACAGATCATAAAAAATCTGAATCCAGGGGAAATTGTAGAGAGAATCAGGTGCTGATTGTGTTTCCTAATCCAAGAAAGGATAAAGATTTAAAAATGTTTGGCCAACCATACATTTGACTCATATAATAGACTTCTGTTTTTACCATACAATTCTTATTGGAGTTTATGACTTTTAAATTGACTACATGCCAAAGATACAATAATAAGATTTTGTCAGGTGATTTTGAGAGCAGTGGAGATTGGCATAGACTAAGTATCAGAATAGAAATTGAAAATATGGTAAGCAATGCAGGATAACTTTGGCTGATATTCTAGTTGTTAATTACATGTGAGCAACTGCATAAAAATTTCCAGAGATGACAGAGAGTGACTTTGAATGTGACTAGAAATTATTATATGAGTAAGTAGGGTTAGAAACCCTTTTTGACAGGATTATAGCTACTACCATTAACCTATTTTTACCTCCAGGGAAAAGAAGCCTTGGAAAAACTTAGGCACATCTCATTTATTAGCTTTATTATAATCATATCGTCCCCTTTGTAATGAACTTCGAATCCCCTTTGAAAATACTCTGACATAAATATTTTATATAACTTACTATTCAGATTGAGTAAATTGAATCATATAGTTAAATATTTTCAGGTTAGAGAAAAATGGGAGGTCTTATTCGATAATGTTAATGATGTACTGATCTCAGGGATATATTTTATTGTAAAAGGTCAAATGAGGAATGCAGAATAGAATTTTCTAATATTTGATAGCATGGTAGTATTTCAAATTGTAGATTAAATATTTAACAGGTAAACTAATTGAGGAGAGAAGTGTCATGGAAAGACCATAAGGTATATTTAGAAATTAAAGATACTACACTACAGAAGAGTTAATACTCAAAATACATGTATTTTTTAAACTACTTGATTCAAGATTAACATAAATTTATTGTAATCAAGAAAATGTAGTATTAGTAAAAGGACAAACACATTGATAGATTGAATATGAGAGAGAAAGTTAGAAATGCAACCACCAACAACATCATTTTCCACAAATGGCACTGAGACAATTAGATATCCACATGCAAAAAAGAACTTCAGGTTATACCTTGAACTAAATTTGAAACTAAATTGAAATGAATCATAGGCATAAATTTAAAACCTAAAACTGTAAAACTTCCAGAAAATATAAATATTCATAAATTTTAGTTTCTTAGGCCACAAAAAGCATAATTCATAAAAGAAAAAATCTAATACAATAGAAGTCATCGAATTTTAAAAATTCTGGTTTTCAAAATACACCACTTTTTCCAAAGAAAAAGAAATGACAAGACACAGACAGGTAGAAAATATTTGCAAAGTACAGAGTTGATAAAGGACTGATAACCAAGTTATGTAAAGAACTTTCAAATCTCATTACAAAGAAAACAAACAATCCAATTTAAGGGTGAATGTTTGTAACAGTATTTTACTGAAGAAGACATACAACTAGTAAATAAGAACAGAAATGTCATAAGTCATTAAGGAAACGGAAATTAAAACTCCAATAGATAGTACTATGCACCTATTAGCATGGATCAAATAAATAAAAACTGACACTAATAAATTCTGTTGAAGATGAAGAATAACAGTACTCTCAGATATTGCTGGTGGGAATGCAAAATGTTACATCCATATCGCAAATCGGTTTGACAGAGCCTCTCTTATAAACTTATACATTACCATCCTACCCAGAAATCCTCTCCTAGGTACTTAACCGAGAGCGATGAGGACACATGTTCATGTAAAACCTGTATGCCAATATTTAAAGCTGCTCTATTGATAATATCACATACTAGAAATAACACGAACTGGTGGATTGGTAAGTGATATGGTTTAGATTTGTGTCCCCATCCAAATCTCATGTTGAATGATAATACCCAGTGTTGGAGGTGGGGCCTGGTGGGAGGCGACTGTGTCATGGGGGCAGATCCCCCCCACCCCATTGCTGCTCTTGTGATAGTGAGTGCTCAGATCTGCTTGTTTAAAAGTGTGTAGCACATTCCCCGCCCTCTCTTCCTCCTGCTCTGCCCATGTAAGATGTAGCTATTTCTCCTTCACTCTTTTGCCTGGCTTATTTCACTTAACATAATGATCTCCAGTTCCACCCATGTTGTTGCAAATGACAGGATATCATTTTTCTTATGGGTGAATAGTACTCCATTGTGTATATGTACCGCATTTTATTTAACCATTTATCTGTTGATGGACACTTAGTTTGCTTCCAAATCTTGGCTATTGTGAATAGTGCCATAATAAACATGAGACTGTAGATATTTATTCAATATACCATTTTTTTTTCTTTTGGATATATACCTAGGAGTAGAATTGCAGGATCGTATGATAGCTCAATTTTAGTTTTTTGAGGAACTGCTAAACTGTTCTCCATGGTGATTGCACTAATTTCTATCTCTAGCAAGAGTGTACAACGGTTCCCTTTTCTAAACATCCATCCTCTGCAGCATTCGTTATTGTCTGCCTTTTGAATAAAAGCCATTTCAACTGGGAAGTGATATCTCATTGTACTTTTGATTTGCATTTCTCTGATGATCACTGGTGTTGAGCACCTTTTTGTATATCTCTTTGCCATTGAATGTCTTCTTTTGAGAAATGTCCATTCATATCTTTTGCACAGTTTAAAATTAAATTATTATATTTTCCCCATAGATTTGTTTTAGGTCCTTATATATTCTCATTATTGAACCCTTGTCAAATGGATAGTTTGTAAATGTTTTCTCCAACTCTGTGGGTTGTCTCTTCACATTGTTGATTGTTTCCTTCACTGTGCAGAAGCTTTTTAATTTGATGTGATCCCATTTGTCAATATTTGCTTTGGTTACCTGTGCTTGTGGGATATTACTCAAGAAGTCTTTGCCCAGTTCAATATCCTGGAGATTTTCCCCAATATTTTCTTGTAGTAGTTTCATAGTTTTAAGTCTTAGACTTAATTAACTCTTTAATGCATTTTTATTTGATTTTTGCATATGGCCAAAGATAGGGGTCGAATTTCGTTCTGCATATGGAGACTCAGGTTTCCCAATACCATTTATTGAAGACACTGTCCTTCCCCAATGTATGTTCTTGGCACTTTTGTTGAAAATGAGTTCACTGTAAATGTATTGTTATGTTTCTGGGTCCTTTATTCTGTTCCATTGGTCTATGTGTCCATTTTAGCGTCAGTACCATGCTGTTTGGTTACTACTATACCTCTGTAGCAGAATTTGAAGTCATATAATGTCATTTCTCCAGTACTTTTTTCTTTTGCTCAGGATATCTTTGACTGTACTGAATGTTTTGTGGTTCCATATAAGTTTCAGAATTTTTTTTTCTATTTTTATGAAAAATGTAATTGATATTTTGATAGAGATTGCATTGAATCTGTAGATTGCTTTGGGTAGTATGAATATTTTGACATAATTGATACTTCCAATCCATGAACATGGAATATCTTTCAATTTTTTCTTGTCCCTTTCAATTTCTTTCATCAATGTGTAAATATTTTCATTACAGAGATATTTCACTTCTTCGGTTAAATTAATTCCTATGTATTTTATTTTATTTGTAGCTATTGTAAATGGGATTATTTTCCTGATGTCTTGTTCCAATTATTTGCTCTCTGGTTATAGAAATGCTACTGATTTTTGTATGTTTATTTTGTTTCCTGTAATTTTACTGAATTTGTTATCAGTTTGAACCATTTTTTTCAAATATAAGATAATGTTTTCTGTAAATAAGGATAATGTGACTTTTTTATTTCAATTTTGATGCTCTTTATTTCTTTCTCTTGTCTGATTTCTCTAGGTAGGACTTCTAGTACTATGTTGAATAACAGCAATGAAAGTGAGCAACCTAATTGTATTCCAAATCTTAGAGGAAAGGCTTTCAGTTTCTCACCATTCAGCATAATATTAGCTGTAGGTCTGTCATATATGGCTTTTATTATGTTGATATATTATTTTGTTCTCTCTAAACCCAGCTTTTTGAGGGTTTTTATCATGAAGGGATGTTGAATTTTATCAAATGATTTTTCAGCATCAATTGAAATGATCAAATGGTTTTTATCCTTTATTCTGCTGACATGATGTGTCACATTGAGTGATTTGCATACATTGAAAAATCCTTGCATCTCTGGGATAAATCTCACTTAGTCATGATGAATGATATTATTAATGTGTTGTTGATATAAATTGCTAATATTTTGTTGAGGATTTTTGTGTCAATGTTTATCAGAGATATTGGCCTGTAGTTTTCCTTTTTGATGTGTCTTTGTCTGGTTTTGGTATCAGGGTAATACTGGCCCCATAGAATGAGTTTGGAAGTGTTCCCTCTGCCTTTATTTTTTGGAATAGTTTGAGTAGAATTGGTATTAACTCTTCTTTAAATGTTTGGTAGAATTCAGCAGTGAAGCCATTGGGTCCTGGGCTTTTCTTGGAGGCTTTTTATTATGGCTTTGATCTTGTTACTTGCTATTGGTCTGTTCATGTTTTGGATTTCTTCATGGTTCACTTTTGGTAGTTTGTATGTGTCAGGTATTTATCCATTTCTTCCAGGTTTTGCAATTGATTGACATGTAGTTGCTCATCGTAGCCTCTAATGATCTTAGAATTTCTATGGTGTTAGTTGTAATGTCTCCTTTTCCATCTCTGATTTTATTCATTTGGATTTCCACTCTTTTTTTCTTAGTTACTCTGGCTAAAGGTTTGTCAATTTTATCTTTTAAAAAAAAACCCAACTTTTAATTTTTTTGATTTTTTTGTATTGTTTTCTTTGTTTCTATTTCATTGATTCTGCTCTGACATTTATTATTTCTTTTCTTTGACTAACTTTGGGTTTGGTTTGGTCTTGCTTTTCTGTTTTTAAGATGTATCATTGGGTTGTTTATTTGAAATTTTTATTCTTTTTTGATATAGGCACTTAGAGCTATAAAATTCCTTCTTAGTGCCACTTTTGATGTATCTGGTAGGTTTTGATATATTGTGTTTTCATTGTAATTTGTTTCAAGAAATTTTTCAATTTCCTTCTTTATTTATTCATTGATCCACTGGTCATTCTGGAGCATATTCCTTACTTTCTATGTGTTTGTATAGTTTTCAAATTCTCTCAGGTTATTGATTTCTAACTTTATTATATTGTGGGCAGAGAAGATATTTGATAGTATTTTTTAAACGTTTTAGTACTTTCTTTGTGGCCTAACATATGGTCTATTCTTGAGAATGATCCATGTGCTGAGGAAAATAATGTGTATTCTAAAGCCACTGGATGAAATGTTTCTTAAATGTATATCAGGTATGTTTGGTCTATAATGCAGATTAAGTCTGATGTTTCTTTGTTGATTTTCTGTTTGGAAAATCAGTCCAATGCTAAAAGTGGGGAGTTGGACTCTCTAGCTATTATTGTATTTTGGTCCATCTCTAATAATATTTACTTCATATATCTTGGTCTTCTAGTGTTGAATGCACGCATATTTATAATTTTTATATCCTCTTGAATCAACACCTTTATCATTATATAATGACCTCCTTTGTCTCTTCTTATAGTTTTATCTTGAAATCTATTTTGTCTGATATAAGTATACCTAATCCTGGTCTTTTTTGGTTTTCACTGGCATGGAATATTTTTTTTCCGTCTCTTTATTTTCAGTGTATATGTGTTTTTATAAGTAAAGTGTACTTCATGTAGGTAACAGATTATAGAGTTCTTGTTTTTTTATATCTATTGAGCCACTCCTTGTCTTTTTATTGAAAAATTTAGTTTACTTACAATAAACATAATTATCATTAAGTAAGGACTACCTTCTGCCATTTTCTCATTTGTTTACTAGTGGTTTTGTGGTCTTCTCTTTCTTCTTTCCTTTCTTTCTGCCTTCCTTTTAATGAAGGTGTTTTACTCTGGTGGTATGATTTAATTTCTTACTTTTTGTTTGTTGTGTATCCATTGTGTGTTTTTTGATTTCAGGTTGCCATAAGGCTTGCAAATAGTTTTCTATAACCCGTTATTTTCAGCTGATAACAAACTTAACACTGCTTACATAAACACACAAACAAGCAAATTAAAATCTAATAAACTCTACACTTTAACTTTGTTTCCACACTTTTAAACTTTTTGTTCTTCCTATTTACATCTTATTGTCTACATCTAGAAAAGTTATTGTAGTTATTAATTCTGATTGGTTCATGTTTTATACTTTCTACTTAATAGTAGTTTACACACTAGAGTTATAGTGTTATTATGTTTTGTGTTTTCCTGTGTACTTATGATTACCAGTGAGTGTCATACCTTAAGAGGATTTCTCATGGGACATTAACATCCTTTTCCTACTGATTGAAGTACTTCTTTTAGCATATCTTGTAGGACAGGTCTGGTATTGTTGAAATTCTTCAGCTTTTGTTTGTCTGGGAAAGTATTTCTCCTTCACGATTGAAATGTATTTTCACAAAATATGCTATTTTGGATAAAATATTTTTCTTTTCATCACTTTAAATGTGCCATGCCACTCTCTCCTGGCTCGTAAGATTTCCACCAAAAAGTCTTCTGCCAGGCATATTGGAGCTCAATTGTATATTATTATTTTTCTTTTCTCTTGTTGCCTTCAGAATCCTTTCTTTATCCTTGACATTTTGGAGTTTGATTATTAAACACTTTGCAATAGTCTTCTTTTGGTTAAGTCACAGTGGTGTTCTATAACCTTCTTTTCCTTGGATATTTGTATCTTTCTCTAAATTTGGAAATTTCTCTGTTATTATTCCCTTGAATAAACTTTTTATTATCCCTTTCTCTACTTCCTCTTTAAGGCCAATAACACTTAGTTTTTCCCTTTTAAGTATATTTTTTAGATCTTGTAGATGTGTTTCATTTTTTAAAAATCTTTTTCATTTTGTCTCTTCTGAATGTATATTTTCAAATAGCCTGTCACTCACTAATTCTTTCTTCTGTATGATCAATTCTGCTGTTAAAAGACTCTGATGAGCCTGGTGCAGAGACTCATGCCTCTAATTCCAGTGACTCAGGAGGCTGAGGTAGGAGAATCACTTGAACCTGGGAGATGGAGGCTGCAGTGAGCCAAGATCATGCCACTGGACTCCAGCCTGAGCTATAGAGTGAATGAGACTCTGTCTCAAAAACAAAACAAAACAACTCTGATGCATTCTTCAGTACGTCAATTGCATTTTCAACTCCAGAATTTCTTCTTGATTGTGTTTAAATATTTTAATCTCTGTTAAATTTATCTGGTAGGATTTTGAATTCTTTCTCTGCATTGTGTTGAATTTCTTTGAGTTTCCTCAAAATAGCTATTTTAAATTCTGTGTAAAAGGTCAATTATCTCTGTGTCTCTGAGATTTGTTCTTGGTACCTTATTTAGTTCATTTAGTGAATTCATGTTTTCCTGGATGTTCTTCATGCTTGTGGATGTTTGCTGGTGTCTGGTCTTTGAAGAGTTAGGTATTTATTGTAGTCATCACAGTCTGGGCTTTTTTGTATCCATCCTTCTTGGGAAGGTTTTCCAGGTATTCAAAGGACTTGGGTGTTGTGATCTAAGCTTTGGTCACTGAAGCTGTATCAAATTAGGATGTACCCAGAGCTAAGTAATGCTGTAGTTCTTGCATACTTGTAGACATACTGCATTGGTAATCTTGGATAAGAGTCATTAGAATGCTCTGGGTTACAGGCAGAGACTCCCGTTCTCTTCCTTTACTTTCTCCCAAACAAATTGAATCTCCCTCTCTCTCTGTGCTGAGTTGTCTGGAACTATGGGAGGGGTAACACATGCACACCTTTGGCCACCACTACTAGGACTGCAGTGGGTCAGACCTGCACCCAGGTCAGCATTGAGTCTCGCCCAAAGCCCATTGTAACCACCACTTGGCCACCGCCTATGTTTGCCTAATGACCTAGGGCTCTACAATCAGCATGTGGCAACATCAGCCAGTCTTGTGTCCTTCCCTTTAGCATGGTGAGCACCCCCTGGTCCTGGGTTTGTTCAGAGATGCTATCTTGGAGCTAGAGCTGGAGTCAGAAACCTTAGAAATCTACTTGGTGTTCTATTCTACTGTGGCTAAGCTGGCACCAAAATCACAAGACAAAGTCCTTCCCAATCTGTCTTCCCTTTTCTCCAGGCAGAGGAGTTTCTCCCCATGTTCACCACCACCACAGGCCCGTGGGGAGTACTGCCAGAGTACCACAGGTATTTACTTAAGGCACAAGGTTTCCTCAGTCAGCTTATGGTGAATTCTCCCAGGCCTGTGACTCATTTCATAGGGCAGTGGGCTCCCTTCTGTCCCAGGGTGCATACAGAAATGCTGTCCAAGAGCAAAAATTGGGAATCAGGGAACCCAAGAGCTCACTTCCCCACTGTGGCTGAGCTGATACCTAAGCAGCAAGACAAAGTCCCCTTCACTCTTCACTCTATATTTCTCATACAGAAGGGATATCTCTCATTGCCACTACAGCTGTGTATATGCTGGGTCACACCTGAATCCAGTGTGTCTCAGAGTCTCACTCAAGGCTCATGGTTTCATGGTTTGTATTACCTGGTTACTGCTGCTGTTATTCAGTGCTTAAGGGCTCTTTAGTCAGCAGGTGGTGAATTCTGCCAGGACTGGGTCCTTCCCTTCAAGGCAATGTGTTCCCTTCTGGCCCAAGTTGTGTCTAGAAATGTCAAATGGGGGCTAGGGCCTGGAAGGGGGGCCTCCCGGCTGTACTCCATGCCCTATCATACTGTGGCTGAGCTGATATCCAAGTTGCACAACAAAATCCTCTTTATTTTTCCCCCTCCTCTCCTCAAGTTGAATTAAAAGGTGTTTTTTGGAACTGTGAGCTGCACTGCCTGGGTTTGGGGTAGGGGTGGTGCAAATACTCCCTTAGCTGCTCAGGCTGGTATCTCACTAGGTAATATGCCCCCCAAAGCCACTGGCTTTGAGCCCAGCAGAGCCCTAGGACTTGTCAAAGAGTTGCATTCCCTATGTCCTAGACAGTCTTTCAAGTTTATTTAGGACCCCAGAGCACTTTTTAGGCAGCCATGGGAAAGCTCACTGAACCTCAAGTTCTGACTGCTGGGATGGGTGATTCTGCTCTGGCTAGGGCTTGTCTGAATACTCCCTTCATGAGTGTTTGCTGATTTCTGCCTGGTGTTGGCAACCCTGAGTTCCAGTGCAAAGTCCCACAATCACTATGCTCTCCCTCCCACAGGCATACAGAACCACTATGCTCTCCCTCCCACAGGCACACAGATTCTCTCTTTTTGCCCAGTGTCTTCTGCTAGGGGGTGGGGGAGGGCTGACATTGCCAGTTCAAGACTGTCTTTCCTACCTTCTTCGGTGCATCTTTCAGTGATATAGAGTTAAAATCAGGTACTGGCATCAATTACCTGATTTCTGTTTTTTATGAAGGTGCTTTTTTTTTTCTGTAGATAATTGTAGAATTTGGTGTTCCTATAGGGAGAACAATCAGTGGAGGATTCTATTCAGTCGTCTTGCTCCACCTCCAAAATCCAACAACAGTTTCTTCCGAATTTGTTCTATATTTCTAGTTGTGTATTATAAATTGAGATATATATTATAAATTGGCATTATATAATGAAATTTACAGTGAAATATGTATACCTTATGTTGATAGTTTAATCAACTTTGACAAGTTCTTACACATGTGTAACCCACAACGCTATTACACAGAAAATTTTCATCACTCCATAAAGTTCCATTGTACCCCTTCTTAGTCAATCCCCACCCCTACATCCTGAGGCAAATTTGGACTTTTATCACTATAGCTTAGTTTCACTTGTTCTAGACCGTCATATAAGTAGAATCATATGATATCTAATCTTTTGTGTCTGGTTTCTTTAACCATAATAATTTTGAAATGCATTCACTAGTGGTGAGGAGTGTTCCATATTATAATTGTTTGTTTATCCATTTTCTGTTCTTAAGTATTCTGAGTTTTGGCTAGGATGAATTTAGCTATTGTAAATAGTTTTGTTTGAACATTTTATGTGCATATATTTTAATTTATCTTGCACTCTACATAAAAGAGGAATCACTAGATCACAGAAGTAAATATGCATTGTTATAAGAAATTATTAATTTTCTTGTCTATTTTTATTATGTTACTCAACCACTACTAATTAGAAAAGCTCCAGTTGCTGTATATTCATGGTAACCTATGGTTTTGTCAGTCTTTAAAAATTTTAGCCATTTTAGGAATGTATAGTAGTCAACTATTTTGATTTTATGCTTCCTTGACAACTAATAATGTTGGGCACATTTTTATGTGCTTTTTAGATATTTTGTCATTCTTTTTCATACATCTGTTCTGAATTTTGACCATTTTTATTGATTTTTCTTTGTGTTTCTTATGTACAATTCTTTATCTAGTCTGATTATGAGTCCTTTATCTGATATATGGATTGGAAATAATTTTTCCAACTCTATGGCTTGCCAACTCATTTTCTTAATGGTTCTTTTGAAAAATAGAACATTAATTATGCTAAATTTCAATTATTGTTTCTTTCTTTCACATTTTTGTACTTTTATACTAGTTCATATATTTAATGTCAAATAAAATACCAAATAACAGGATATGCTTACCAACAAAGTATATATTTTGATGAGAAACTTTTCATAGGCTCAGTAGAAAAAGCACAGGTGCTTATTCAAGTGTAAAGCCATTGAGAGGGCAAATTGAATCTATCTACTATGAATAGCATTACAAATGTTATTACATGCCATGAAATATAACCTAGCCAAACACTAAAGATAAAATATTAAAGAACAGTTGATATTCAGGTTATAGCAAAAGACAGCAAGGACCCAAAAGAATGTTTAAGTAGCATGGATGAAAAATATTCTATTCTGTCCAAATAAAAAAAATGAAGGAATAAAATAACTTGAGGGTATTATGTGATCAGAAATAAAAAATAATTTCCCCAGAGGTTCCAAATCTTAAAGTGATACATATTTTAACTCACTCCATTATTCCCATATTCCCTGAATTTGATCCATTCACTTATTCAAGAAATATTTATTGAACAGCTACTGTGAACTTTGATTTGATCCAATAATGAAGAAATGCTAAAGTAAAGCCTCTGAATTAAATCAGGAGAGGATACTATTTGCTTCGTTCTGTTACTTCATTAGGTTTTTAAATTTTTTATTTTTTTAAATTGACACAAAATTGTATATTTTTAGTGTATACAACATGGTAATTTGAAATGTATATACATTGTGGAATGGCTAAATCAAGCTAATTAACATACTTTTCCTCATGTAGTTATCATTTTTGTGATGAGAACACTTAAAATCTACTCTCAGCATTTCTCAAGAATACAATATATTGTTGTTAACTGCAATCATTTCAAAGGTTAATATTTAAAGGAGAAAAAGAAGGAAGAGAAAGAGAAGGAAGAAAGAGGAAGGAAAACAAGACAGAGCTAATTATTTGTGAGTCTACCAGAGAAACATTTAAGAACTATAGTCTCTAGGCTGGGCGCAGTGGCTCATGCCTGTAGTCCCAGCACTTTGGGAGGCCGAGGTGGGCGGTCACTTGAGGTTAGGAGTTCAAGACCAGCCTTGTCAACATGGTGAAACCCCGTCTCTAATAAAAATACAGAAACAAAAGTAGCTGGGCGTGGTAGTGGGCATCTGTAATCCCAGCTACTTGGAAGGCTAAGGCAGGGGAATCACTTGAACCTGGGAGGCTGAGATTGCAGTGAGCCCAGATTGCACCATTGCACTCCAGCCTGAGTGACAAAGTGAGACACTATTTTCAAAAACAAATAAACAAACAAACAAAAAACTATAGTTTCTAATCAATTGACTTGGCAACATAAGCTAAACAGTGGCTATTTTATTTTATTTTACCAAATCTACCTAAGGAAGGATTATTTCTAATTTGGGGATTTCATTGGCTCTGTTCTTTGTAATACTTTCCTTTCATGTAGATCATAGTAGGTACTTTATAACTTATATGTATAGACTAGGCAGACAATTAAAGGACCCTGAACTATAAATGAAAGAATGATTTAAATTAGTGACAAAAGGAACATATAATATGATGTACTTCTCATTTCTTGACCACTTGGCTTCTAGACATTTCAGTATTTTACAAATATTTATTTGAGAGTAGGCTGCTTAAATTATTTCTGAATTTATCATCTTTATGACTTTTAAAGCAGCGGTCCCCACATGCTGCGTCGCGGACTGGTACAGGTCTGTGGCCTGTTAGAAACTGGACTGCACAGCAGAAGGTGAGCAGCAGGTGAACCAGCATTACTGCCTGAGTTTTGTCTCCTGTCAGATCAGTGGCATTACATTCTCATAGGAGTGTGAACCCTGTTGTCAACTGCGCATGTGAGGAATCTAGGTTGTGCATATTTTTATGAGAATCTAACTAATGCCTGATGATCTGAGGTGGAACAATTTCATCCCCAAACCACCACCCTCATCCTTGGAAAAGTTGTCTTCCATGAAACCAGTCCCTGGTGCCCAAAGGTTGGGGACTGCTGTTTTAAAGAATAAGTACACTAAGTCAAGGTGCTATGAAGTTGTTACAGTTTAAGGGACATTCTTAAGAAGGAATTACTTAAGTATATTACTCTTCTCATTTTCAAGGACATGAAAAAGTAAAGGATGGTCTAGCACTATTTTATATTTTTTTGACTCGTACTGAATATATGTACTTTGAAGTTTTACATCTATAACTAGAAAGTATACTAATCTGAGGTCTGGTTACTAGGCCAGATTCTCGTTCAGTTATTTTTATCTCTGTCAAAAGTTAAACTAATGTTGTCTCCTTTTTAGTAAGATTCTACGAAAGTTTTTTAACTATTAAAGCTATTTCTTAAGGAGTAGCTCTTACATTTCCTCTACTCTCTTTTTCAGTTTCCATGAAAAGCTGTTTTCTTAGCTATTACTCCAAATAAAGTTCTTTGGTTTGCAGAAACAAAACAAAACAAAACAAAACCAAACAAAACAAAAGAATAAGTAATGGCCATGAGCCGTAGCTTACACCTGCAATCCCAGCACTTTGGAAGGCCGAGGCAGGCAGATCACGAGATCAGGAGATAGAGACCATCCTGGCTAACACGGTGAAACCCCATCTCTACTAAAAATACAAAAAATTAGCCAGGCATGGTGGCAGACGCCTGTAGTCCCAGCTACTCGGGAGGCTGAGGCAGGAGAATGGTGTGAACCCAGGAGGCGGAGCTTGCAGTGAGCCGAGATCGTGCTGGGTGACAGAGCGAAACTCCGTCTCAAAAAAAAAAAAAAAAAAAAAAGGAAGTAATTGCATTGAGAAAGTTCTGCATTATTCTGAGTCATATTCTTCAATCTCAATTTATTAATAAGTTTCATTTTAGAGGTAGGTGATGTGATGGCTCATCTTTAGATATGCTGTCACATTTCTGAAATATTTACAATAACTGTCTTAAGTTTCCATTATATAGTTTTGTACTCCAATTATTATGTAAGCCATAATTCCCACTGTTTAAAGTGGGAAAATGATTGTTACAAATGTCACATTATTTTAGAAGACATTAGACAGAAAAGATTCTTTCCCAGTTGAGTAGAAGTTCTTACCGCCTCCCTCTCCATGGATTTTATTGTTTTTTTTCCTCAGGGAACATTTGCAAATCTGGGCATGGACTGTGGACCAGGCTTGCCTAAGTAGGAAGAGTCTGCTGGGCCAAAGATAAGCCAGTGGAACTTTTGATTGCTGCATTGGCTAGTGTGACAGTTTGGAACCTGGAAAGGCCTAAATATAGGGCTGCCAATTTTCTCCCACTGGACTTTAGCTGAATGCTGAGGCATTTAAGGATTGGATAGAAACATGCAATGAAGTTCCATACAGTTGAACAGTGCTTGAAAGTCATAGTCCTGGCAGATGGAAGGATGTTTAATAACATCAGACAAGTTGTGCCGTTAAGATCTTTGAAACCAGAGTGAAAATGAGGCAAATGCAATCTGTAACCCATCTCTGAGATGCTTATTTCTTGATTGGATGAAGGTGATCCATCCATCACTCTGGCTACCTGTACAAGAAAAAGGCTTGATATCTCTGGGGAAATACACATCAAATTCATCTCTTTTGTCATTTTAGGAACAGTCTGGCATTTAGACAAAATTGGGTAGACATGTTAAGAAGCAATAATATGTGACCCAATGCACATATTGTTGAAAAACAGAGCCAATAAAACCATATATTTACAAGATTTATACGTTAAATGAACAAAAAGAACTTTAATATTACTACTATAAACATGTAGAACAGCATGAAGAGAAGTTTAATTATACTGCACAAAAATTAATAAATTTACCAGAGAAATGATATGCATTTAAAAAGTACATAAACTAACACTGAAAAATCCAATATTTGTAAGCATTCACTGGATGTGTTCAGCATTAAAAACAAACAGCTAAAGAAAATCAATAGAACCTATTAAAACTAAAACTTAGAGAAAAATAGTGAAAAAAATGAAAAAGAGAGTAAAACAAACAGCATGAAATACATAAAGAGACACTGTAAAAGATTTTACTACATACACTTTGGAGTTCTAGAAGAAGAGGAGAGAAAGAATATGGCAAGAAACAATGCTTCAAGAAATAATTACACATATTTTTTCAAAACTGATGAAGGTAATCAACTACACATTAAAGAACTGTATTACATTTCAAAAAGAATTTTGGAATTAGTTTTTAAAACACATCAAAATCATATTGCTGAAAATGAAAGATCAAGAGCAAATCTGAACAACAACAACAAAAAAAACCCAAAACCAGTCGGGGGAAAAAAAGATAAATTCTTTCCAAAAGCGCAACACTGAACCTGACAACAGACTTCCTAACAGAATTATGAAAGTCAGGAAACAATAAACGGACACCTTTAAACAATAAACGGACACCAGTAAGCAAAAAGTTTTGCTGACTGGACTTCTGTAACCAGCAAAAATATACTTGAAAAACCAAGGTGCAATATAAAGATTTCAAAAAAACACAAGTTGAGAGAAATTGTCACCAACAGAGTCATACTACTATCGATACTAAAAGATCTTTGAACAGAAGTTTAATAAAGATTCCAGGTGGAGGCAGGAAAGTTAAAGGCAAAATAAATAACAACTAAAATTGAAAAGTATGCCGGTTTCCAGAAATAATGTCAATAATTATTAAAGGAACAATTGTGATGTTTTATGGATTATTTATTTTTTAAAAATTCTTCTCAAAATAATAATGGTAATACACATTTTTTGTATGTTTTCTATGAGTTTTTGAAAATAGATTCATGTAACCATGACCACAAATAGGTTACAGAGCAATTTCCCCCTAAGCATCCTTATATATTTTAGAGTTCTTTACATATTCAGGATTGAATCCTATTTTGAATATATGGTTTCAAAATATTTTCTCCCAGTCAGTTGCTTCTCATCAAACAGGTGGAAGATACTTGACAAATTACGTAGAAGACCTGTGTGCTGTAAAGCATAAACCATGCATGATGGTTAGTTTCATGCGTCAACTTGACTGGATGATGGGGTGCCCAGAGACTCAGTTAAAAATGATTTCTGAGTCTATCTGTGCAGGTGTTTCTAGATGATATCAGTATTTGAATCAGTAGATGGAGTAAAGCAGATTGCCCTCCCAAATATGGGTGGGCATAATCCAACTCACTGAGGGCCTGAGCACAACAAAAAGCCAGAGGAAAAGAGAATTCGCTCTTTCTACTCGGCTACTTGAGCTGGAACTTTTGTTTCCTGACCTCAAACTGGAGTTTATATTATTGGTGTCTCAGGCCTTTGGCCTTGGGCCAGGGCTACAGTTTCAGGTTTTCCTGGGATCCAGATCATAGCACTTCCTAGCCCTTCCATAATCACAGGAGCCATTTCCTCATAACTACACACACACACACACACACACACAGAGACATGTGCACACACATATATATCCGTATCCTACTGGTCCTGTTTCTTTGGAGAACACTGACTAATGCACCATGTTCATAGTAATTAAAGAGACCTAAATGGAAAGATTTATTATGATCATGGATTAGATGACTCAATATTGCTAAGCTATCAATCATTCCCAAAACTGATTCACAGATTTAAAATAATTCCAAATTTCTGGCATCTTTTTTCTTAAAAATTGGCATGCTGACTTAATTATTTACATTTGAAAATGCAAAGGAAAATAACTAACCAAAAGAAATTTTGAAAAAGAACAAAGTTGGAGGATTTCACTATCTGAAAAAAGTCTTAATAAAAAGCTGTTGCATTCAAGACAGTAGGGTTTTGGCATAAATAAACACATATAGCTCAATGAATTTCTCCAAAATAGGGGATCCACAAGTACACTCATAATCTGTCTATCTATCTATCTATCTATCTATCTATCTATCTATCTATGCATCCATCTATTATCTATCTATCTATCATCTATCTATCTCTCTGGCAAATTGATTTTCAACAATGGTATCAAAGTAATTCAATGTGGAAAGGATAGTCTTTTGATCAAGTGGTGCTGAAACAATTAAATATTAATTAAAAAATAAACCACACCATCTTCCTCACACCAAATACAAAAAGAGGCTTTTGTTTCTATTTCTTTATGCCAGTATATCTTTGAGATTGATCCATTTTGTGATGAGTCATTGCAGCAGTTCATTCTCTTTAATTGTTGTGTAGTAGTCCATTTTGTTATTATAACAGCCTGTTCTTTTTAACAGCTTTATTGAGATAAAGTTCACCTATCATTAAATTCACTCTTTTAAATCGCTAAGTTAAAAGGTTTTTAGTATATTCTCAAGAGTTGTGCAACTATCGTCATTATTTAATTTTAAAACTTTTTCATTGCTTTTTCACTTCATTTTTATTATTCTGAGATAGTATAATAAAAATAATTATATACTGAAATGTGGAGGTAAAACATAAAAATTTAGAAGAAAAAAATTAGAATGGTATAGGCAAAGATTTGTTAGACAGGACGCAGAAAAAAGTACTATCTATAGAAGAAAACATGAAGTTAACTTGATCCAAATCAAAATTTTCTACTCTTCAAAAGTTATCATTAAGAAAATTTAAAGGCAAGTTACATGTATTGAAATAAAACAGATTATACATATATGTTCTAAAGTCTTATGTCATGAATATATAAAAAACTCTTACAACTCAATATGGAGAAGACAAACAATCCAATGAAAATAATCAAGTATTTGAGTACATGTTTCACAAAGGAAGAAGTAACAGTTAGCCAGTATTTAAATTACTGATGTTTAATATCAGTAATTATCAAGGACGTGTAAATTAAATCTATGATGTAATTCTACTATACAACTTCAATAATGGTTAATATTAATAGTACTGACAATACCAAATATTGAAGAGATTATGGTGCAATTTTAATATGCACCAATTATAATATATGGCTCTCATATATTACTGGAGATATTGAAGAATTGTACAACCAATTTGGAAAAATGTGTAGCAGTTTTTAGTTGTACAAGTTTACAATTCATGTAACCCAGAAATTAATGTAAATGATGTCAAAGAGGCAAGAATTTGCATAGCATTTTTCATAATGGCCCCAAACTGGAAGCAAATGAATGCCACCAATGGGTGAATTAATAGGTAAATTGTGGTACGTCTTGTATTACTTCATTTATTTGAAGTGTCCGGAATAGACAAATTCGTAGAGACAGAAAATAGGTGAGTGGTTTCCAGGGGCTGAGGAGCAAAGTTATGGGGACTGACTGCTAAAGGGTTTGGAATTTCTTCTTAGAGCAATGAAAAAGTTTTAAAATTAAATAATGATGATAGTTGTACAACTCTGAGAATATACTCAAAACCTTTTAAGTTAGTGATTTAAAAGGGTGAATTTAAAGGTATGTAAACTTTAGCTCAGTAAAGCTGTTAAAAGAACAAACATAATAATAAAAAGGACTACTACACAGCAATTAAAGAGAATGAATTGCTACCATGACTCATCACAAAACGGATCAATCTCAAAAATATACTGACATAGAGAAATAGAAATAAAAGAGCGCATTCTGTTTTACTTCATTTACATATTTTTTCTTCTTCTTCTTTTTTTTTTTTATTTTTGAGACAGAGTCTCGCTCTGCCGCCCAGGCTGGAGTGCCGTGGCGCGATCTCGGCTCACTGCAAGCTCCGCCACCCGGGTTCACACCATTCTCCTGCCTCAGCCTCCTGAGTAGCTGGGACTACAGTTGCCCGCCACCACGCCGGGCTAATTTTTTTGTATTTTTTTAATAAAGACGAGGTTTCACTGTGTTAGCCAGGATGGTCTCGATCTTCTGATCCGCCCACCTCGGCCTCCCAAAGTGCTGGGATTACAGGCGTGAGCCACTGCGCCTGGCCTGTTTACATATTTTTAAGAAGATGTAACATACAGGGATGATTACAGGTCGCAATAGACGGGTTAGTCTACAGTAAGAATAACTGGAAATATTCTGGAAAATGGCATACATGGAAAAGCGTCATCTTAGTGCGCATGCATGGAAAAGCATCATCTTAAGGAAATGTTTTATGTCTTCGTCGGTTTGGTGATTATGTAAATGTATATATTTATATGTTAGCATCTCTGAGACACACAAAGGATTGGTATACTTTATGCAACTTATTGTATATATAATGTCTTGTAAAAAGAGTCCAATTTGTTGTTATATTGTGAAATTTTATCAGAAACTGTATAAAGTAGTAATTTTTTGATAAATGGTTATATAAAAATTACTCTTCTTAATTATTATTCTTTCTGTGCTTATCAATAATGATTTAACTGCAAATAATACAATGTCTCACTCCTTTGTTTTCTCAACCTTGATGGGATTATTGGTAAGAAAAAGCTTATTAGGCAAATATTGAAGAGCTTCAGGTTTTAAGGATATAATTTGTTGCTCTAATACTCTTATGGTGACTCCATTTGTAATTCCAAAAAAGAAAAACATATAATGTTGAAATGATGTGTAATAAACTATGCTTAGAATATTAAAATGAAAAATATTTTGCAAAATACCATTGGATGAAAAGGCAGGGAGATATAAATTTGCAGTAGTAAGTTAAAAAAATATATATATATATACACTAATTGGTGATGGGTGGAATTTTTCAGAAAAAATTTAAATGCTAATGTATCTGGTGAAATCGTTCAGCTGGGAAACAAGTGGGTCTGTTTTTGTTGTTTGTTTTCCCAGCTTCCAATTTCTGTCTACCAAGAAAAATCATTTTATGAATTAATAAAAGCTTTCCAGAATGAAAATAAAGGGATATACAGCTTAATGGCTAGAATGTCTTGCCAGGATTTTGTAATTTATACAGTTTGTTATGACTAGAACAATGTTCCAATGCACTGAACTTTAATGATGAAATGTCAGCTTCCTATTGAGCAGTTCAGGAGACAGGCCCACACCTCCTTGCTTCTAGAAGAGTTGTCATTTATATCAACCTCCAGCACGCAAAATTGTGAAGCTGGTATGATGATATTAGGCACTGTTCATCTTCCAAATAGAAATAAAAAACATTTAGAAATAAAACCTTTTGAAATGTTCAATACTTCAATTTTCTTCAACACTGAAGAAAAGGGTGGGGGAAGATGAAAAAGTCTGGTGAGAAAGACCTAGATGAACCTTTTTATTTTATCTTGAATTTAAGCCCTTTCAAAACAATGTGTTTACTGTTCCTGACAAAAATCACAACTTTTTAAGTCATTAGTTTTCATGTTGACGCATGAGTAATAGATGCAGTCCAATTCAGTGACTAAGGGAGACCAAATGTGGCTTGATATTAAAGTCAAGCTACAAAGAATAAAAGGCTTTCCGTGTCACCACCTAAAAAATAATATCTTTAAAGTTCTTAGTTTATCCATGAGGCACTAGAATAATTACTTTGATTAATGAGTGAATTGTTATTATCAAGAGATTTGAATTAAGTAATTCAAAGCAGGATTATGTCTTTTACCAAGTTAATCACTACTACCTGTGATATCCTTTCCTTTTTATTTACTTGTTCTTAGAAACTAATTTTGTAGAAAATAAAATCTCAGACAGGAAACGTATCTTGAGAGAATGGGGACACACAGGACACCTGTCATTGGATCCTACTTTGTGAACCCACAGTGACTGGACTTTTGATTCAGACCTAGATGTTAACTTAAAGTATACACATGCGCACTCTTACTAATTTTTAACAAGAGTCCACTGATACTTCCCCTTCATATTTCTTGTGTGTGCTTATCCATAATATCTTATATGCCATTTCCAGTGTTATTTTTATTTAGAGGGGAGTGAGAAATTAAAAGGAGTTGCAAAGTAATTGTTGGCATTATCATTCATTAATTTTATAAATCATTTCCAGTTTTATACATTTGTTCCTAAGTAGTGCATTTTTAAAAATTTATTTTAGGTTTGAGGGTACACGTGAAGATTTGTTAAATAGGTAAAATTGTGTCATAGGGCTTTGTTGCACATATTATTACATCACACAGGTATTAAGTTCAGTACCCAATAGTTATCTTTTCTTCTCCTCTCTCTCCTCCTACCCTCCCCTGTCAAGTAGACCCCAGGGTCTGTTGTTTCCTTCTTTGTGTTCATAAGTTCTTATCCTTTAGCTCCCACTTATAAGTGAGAACATTCGGTAGTCGGTTTCCTGTTCCTGCATTAGTTTGATAAAGATGATAACCTCCTACTGCATGTTCCTGAAAAATATATGATCATGTTCTCTTTTTTTATGGCTGCATAATATTGCATGGTGTATATGTACCACATTTTATGAAGTCTGTCATTGATGGGCATTTAGGTCTATTCCATGTCTTTGCTATTGAATAGTGCTGCAATGAACATTGGCATGTATGTGTCTTTATAGTAGAATGATTTATATTCCTCTGGGCATATGCCCAGTAATGGGATTGCTGGGTTGAATGGTAGTTCTGCTTTTACCTCTTTGAGGAATTGCCATACTGCTTTCCGCAATGGATGAACACTCCCACCAACAGTGTATAAGGGTTCCCTTTTTTCCATAATCTTAGTAGCATCTGTTGTTTTTTGACTTTTTACTAATGGTCATTCTGACTGGTGTGAGATGATATCTCATTGGGTTTTTCACTTGCCTTTCTCTAGCGATCAACGATATTGAGCTTATTTTTCATATGCTTGTTGGCTGCATATATGTATTCTTTTGAGAAGTGTCTGTTCATGTCCTTTGCCTGCTTTTTAAGGGGGTTGTTTGATTTTCTCTTGTAAATTTGTTTAAGTTTTTTATAGATGCTGGATATTAGACCTTTGTCCGATGCATAGTTTACAAAAATTTTCTCCCATTTTGTAGGTTGTCTGTTCACTTTGTTGATAGTTTCCTCTGCTGTGCAGAAGCTCTTTAGTTTAATTAGATCCCATTTGTCCATTTTTGCTTTTGTTGCAATTGCTTTTGGTGTCTTTGTCATGAAATCTTTGTCCGTTCCTATGTCCGGGATGGTATTGCCTAGGTTGTCTTCCAGAGTTTATATAGTTTTGAGTTTTACATTTAAGTCTTTAATCCATATTGAGTTGATTTTTGTATATCGTGTGAGGAAGGGGTCCAGCTTCAATCTTCTACATATGGCTAGCCAGTTATTCCAGCAACATTTATTGAATAGGGAGTCTTTTTCCCATTACTTGTGTCTGTCAGCTTTGTCAAAGATCAGATGGTAGTAGATGTGTAGCCTTATTTCTGGGCTCTTTATTCTGTTCCTTTGGTCTATGTGTCGGTTTTTGTACCAATACCATGCTGTTTTGGTCACTGTAGCCTCATAGTATAGCTTGAAGTCAGATAATGTGATTCCTCCAGCTTTTTGTTGTGGTGTTGCTGTTTGTTTTGTTTTTGTTTTTGTTTTGCTTAAGATTGCCTTGGCTATTTGGGCTCTTTTTTGGTTCCATATACATTTTAAAATATTTTTGTAGTTCTGTGAAGAATGTCATTGGTAGTTTGACAGGAATAGCATTGAATCTGTAAATTGCTTTGGGCAGTATAGCCATTTCAATGATGTTGATTCTTTTTATTCGTAAGCATAAAATGTTTTTCCATTTGTTTGTGTTTTCTCTGATTCCTTGAAGCAGTGTTTTCTAATTCTCATTGTAGAGATTTTTCACCTCCCTGGTTAGCTGTATTCCTAAGTATTTTTTTTCTATGTGTGGCAATTGTGAGTGGGGTTTAAGTATTGCATTTTGAATTACTGTTTTCTGGTGGTAACAGGTAAGGACAATATTGTCTCAAATACTCAACTTAGTTTCCTCCAAGCAGCTATCCCTTTCTATTCATATTTACTTATTTTACACATTTTTAACAAAGCTATGTAGTCACAGCAACTTGACATAAAGGTGTAGAGCTAGTGGAAACAGAAGAACATGGGTTTATGGGAAAGTAAGCCACCATGGTTTAATGTCTCATGGTTTCTTAGCTGGTGTTCAGTGAGGAACAGATAGGATGAACTTCTTTGTTAAATGATTAAGTGAATGTTACTTAAGAGAGGATCTACTGTATAAAATGAAAATAAAATCAACTATATTCATTCGTTCTAATACCTGATTGGATATGAAATCTCAGATGTGATTCTTAACTAATAATTTGAGGAAGTTCTAAAATGGGGTTGGCTATTATCCTGTTTAATAAAATCTACTTATTTAGATATAAACTGTCTGGGAACTTCACAGGGAAGATGTTCAAATAGTGTTTAAAAGAGAAGAGAAGCTAGAAGGAGGAGCAAATAAACATGGCTGGTCACTTTAAATTTGCTAGAATGCTTCACTTTTACAGGTTCATTGGTGTTTACTCTTGCTCCCATTTTTTTCCCTGTAATCATGTCTGATGGAATATGTCCAAAGATTTGCTTATCTAATATGCAAAAAATACATTTTTCATTTATTTTATATAAATAGTACGGTATAGTGCTCTCTATAATGCCTTATCCTCTCACCATAAGAAAAGTGCAAGATACAGACCGTTTTAATGTCCTGACTTGCTACCTATAAGCTTAGCTGAAGAAAGCATAAAAGTATTACATATTTTTAGGTTTTAATATTATTTTATTAATTACATATAATTAATTCCCTCTGTATAATACATAAGATTGAAAATAGTAACCATTTTAATGTGTTTTACATGTTTAAACTTGTAAGTGGAGATTTTGAAGATCCATGTTCTTGTGTTAGAAAGTGAAGAAAGATAAAATATAACTACAGAGTATTTTGAAAGGCATGTTTTAATGTTACATAAGTAAAATAAAAACCATAATGAATAGAGTAGTAAGGAGATCCCAAAAAATGTACTGACCAACACAATACATAGTCCAAATTTAAATGATATTTTAGCAGATTTTAGGAAAATCTCAGCAAGTACTATGGTTGGAATATCCGTGTACCTCCAAAATTCATGTTGAAAGTTAATCTCCAGTGGAACAGTTTTTAAGAGGTGGGGCCTTTAGGAGGTGATTAGACCATGAGAGATCTGGACACAGTGTTCATCCCTTTTTTGCTCTTCAACCATGTGAGAACACCTAGATGATGTCATTTATGAGGAAAGGGCCTTCATCAGACTCTGGTCCCGCTGGTGCCTTGATCTTGGACTTCCTACTCTCCAGAACTGTGAGAAATAAATTTTTATTTTTAAATTATCTAGTCTCAAGTATTTTGTGATAGCAGCAAAAGCAAATAAAGACAGCTACTATGAGAACTCTAGATCACGGGAAAGAAAATAGCAAGAGGAAAGTAGTTTAGAGTTGAAACTTTAGTCTGCCCAAGAATTACATGGGTTACTCATTAAATATGCATATTTCTTGTTTCCGATAGATCTAATTCAGTAGATCCATGGTGATGTGCAGGGATCTACATTTTTAATGTCAGACTGTTAGATCTACTAAAATGTAATATCTGTGAAAGTAGAAAAAGTGATTTGTAACTTTTCTTCTTCATTGATATATCCTCAAAAGCTAGGACATTTCCTGGAATACAGTATGTTTTCAATAAATGTTTGTTGAATAAACAAACTTATAAGATAACAATAGTACAGGCTGAAAACTAAAGAAACTTTGAAAAATACTCTTATCTTAGGTACATCATTAAAATATCAACTTTGGCAGAGAGGTGGAACAAGATAACTGAATAGAAGTTTCTACTGATCATTTCCCACCGCTTCCACGGGAACACCAAGTTTGATATCCGCACAAAGGGAGCACCTTCAAAGGAAGCAAAAATCAGGTGAGCACTGACAGTGCCTGGTTTTGAATTAATATTTCTGAAAGAGGCACTGAAGAGGGTAGGCAAAATAGTCTTAAATTGCTAACACTATCACTCTCCCATTCCCCAGCATCAGCTGTGTGGCATGGAGAATTTGTGCACTTCGGAGGGAAAGTACGGTGATTGTGATGCTTTGCATTGAACTTGGTGTTTCCCTGTCACAGTGGAAAGCAGAACCAGACTGTACTTATCTAATGCTTTCCTACAGAGGGAATGCTTGGACAGACCCTAGCCAGATGGGAATGGTCCACCCCAGTGGTCAGAGTTTGAGTTCCAGCAAGCCTAGCTCCTAAGTGCTGAGCTGGTCTCAGAGCCAGTGGACTTGGGGCATATGCACCCTACTGAGATACCAGCAAGGGTGCTAAGGGAACGCTTGCATCATCCCTTTCCCAACCCCAGGCAGCACAGTTCACAGCTGCAAAAGAGACCCCATCCTTCTACTTGAGAGGAGAGGAAAGAGAAAACAGGACTTTTTCTTGTATCTTGAAGAAAAACTCAGCCACAGTAGATTAGAGCACCATAAGGCATATAAGCCCCATTGCAAGCCCTAGCTCCTAGATGACATTTCTAGACACATCCTGGGCCAGAAGGGAACATACTGCCTTGAAAGAAAGGATCCAGTCCAAGCAGAATCCATCACCTCCTGACTAAAGAGCACTTGGGACCTGAAGAATCTCACAGCAATACCCAGCTGTGAGACTTGAGTGAGACTCAGAGACATGCTGGCTTCAGGAAAGAACCAGCACATTCCCAGCTGTGGAGGCTGTGAGGAGAAACTCCTTCTATTTGAGAAAAGCAAAGGGAAAAGCAAAGGGGACTTTGTGTTGCATCTTAGGTACCAGCTCAGCCACAGTAGGGTAGAGCACCAAGCAGGCTCATCAGGTCCCCAGTTACAGGCCTTGGTTCATGCATGGCATTTCAGGACTTGCCCTGGGCTGAGGGGAGCCCACTACCATGAAGAATGAGTTCCAGGCCTGGCAGCATTCACCACAAGCTGACTAAAGATCCTTTGGGCCTCAACTGAATATTGGCAGTAGGCTGTTAGTACTTCCCATGGGCTTATGATGGTGGAGGCTATGGGGTGAGGCTCCTTTGCCTTTAGAAAGGGAGGGAAGAATGGGGAAGGACTCCATTTTGTGGTTTGAGTACCAGCTCAGCTCCAGGGGAACAGAATGCAAGGTAGATTTCTAAAGATTTTTCTCCAGTACCTGGCTCCTAGACGGCATCTCTAGACCCACCCAGGACCTAGGGGAACTTGCTACCCTGAAGGAAAGAACACAGTACTGGCTGGCTTTACTACCTGCTGTTTGTAGAGACCCACGATGTTGAACGAACATAGGTAGTAGCCTAGTAGTGGTCACGTTGAGCATTGGGCAAGACCTAGAGCTGTGCTGACTTCAGTTCTGATTCAGCAGTGTCCCAGGGGTGGTGGCTACAAAGGTGCTTGTGTTATGTCATTCCCAGCTCCAGGAAGCTCAGCACAAAAAGAGAAACTCTATTGGTTTTGGAGAAAGTAAGGAAAGAGAACAAGAGTCTCTGCCTGGTAATCCAGATAATTCTTCTGGATCTTATCCAAGACCACTAAAGTGGTACTTCTATGAGTCTACAAAGACCACAGTGTTGCTGGGCTTGGGGTGCCACTTAATGCATATACAGTTTAGATCACAACACCCATGTCCTTTTGAATACTTAAGAAGCCTTCCCAAGGAGAAAGGGTACAAACAAGCCCAGACAGCAATGATTATAATGAGTACCTAACTCTTCAATGCTCAAAGAACTTCCACAAGCATCAAGAACATTCAGGGAACATGATCTCACCAAATAGAGTAAATAAGGCACAAGGAACCAATCCTGGAGAGACAGAGATACGTGACACTTCAGACAGAGTATTATTATGAAAATAGCTGTTTTGAAGAAACTCAAAGAAATTCAAGATAACACAGAGAAGGAATTCAGAATCCTATAAGGTAAATTTAACAAAGAAATTAAAGTAATTAAAAGGAACCAAGCAGAAATTCTGGAGCTGAAAAATGCAATTGACATACTGAAGAATGCATCAGAGTCTTTTAATAGCAGACTCAATCAAGCAGGAGAAAGATTTAGTGAGCCTGAAGACAGACTATTTGAAATACACAGTCAGAGGAGACAAAAGAAAAAAAGAATAAAAATAAAGCACGCCTTCAGGATCTAGAAAATGCATCAGAAGGGAAAAATCTAAGAGTTATTGGCCTTAAGTGGGAGGTAGAGGAAGGGATGGAGTAGAAAGTTTATTCAACAGGATAATAACAGAGAAGCCCAAACCTAGAGAAAGATATACATATATATATATATATCCAAGGACAGGAAGGTTATAGAATACCAATGTGATTTAACCAAAAGAAGACTACCTCAAGGCATTTAATAATTGAACTTCCAAAGGTCAAGGACAAAGAAAGGATTCTGAAAGTAGCAAGATAAAAAACAATTAACACACAATGGAGCTCCAATATGTCTGGCAGCAGACATTTCTGTGGAAACCTTAAGGTCAGGAGAGAGTGGCATGACATAGTTAAAGTGCTAAAAGAAAAAAATGCTTATACCTCAGAATGGTACATCCAGGGTATATATTCTTCGAACATGAAGGAGAGATAAAGACTCAGACAAACAAAAGCTGAGGGATTTCATCAACACCAGGCCTGTCCTCCAAGAGATGCTAAAAGGAATACATTAATCACAAGAAAAATAGAAGTAAATGAGCAAAAAGAAATCATCTGAAGGTACAAAACTCACTGGTAATAGTAAGTACACTGAAAAACACAGAATATAAAAACACTGTAGCTGTGTTGTGTAAAGTATCCTTGCCTTAAGTAGAAAGAACAAAACAGGAACCAATCAAAAATAATAACAACTTTTCAAGACATAGATTGTATGATAAGGTATAAATAGAAACAACAAAAAATTAGAAAGTGGGAGAGGAAGTTTAAGTGTAGAGTTTTTATCAGTTTTCTTTTTGTTTATTAGTTTGTTTACTTATGCAAGCAGTGTTAAGTTGTTATCAACTGAAAATGTGTTATATTATTTGCAAGCCTCTTGGTAATGTGAAATCAAAAAACATATAACATGCACATGAAAAAGAAAAAGCCAGACATTAAATCACAACACCTGAGAAAATCACCTTTACTAAAAGGAAGACAGGAAAGAGGAAAAGAAGGAAGAACAGACCACAAAACCACCAGAAAATAAATAACAAAATAATAGAAGTCCTTACTTATCAATAATAACATGGATTATAAATTGACTAAACTTTCAAATTAAAAAATAGAGTGACTGAATGAATAAAAAACCAAGATCCAATAATCTGTTGCCTAGAAGAAACACATTGCACCTATAAAGACATACAAAAACTGGAAATGAAGGGATGGAAAGATACATTTCATGCAAATGAAAATCAAAAAAGAATAGGAGTAGGTATAGTTACATCAGACAAAATAGGTTTCAAGACAAAACTATAAGAAGAGACTATATATATATATATGAATAAGGGGTCACTATATACGAATAAGGGGTCAATTCACCAGGAGGATATAAACATTATAAAAATATATGCACCCAACACTAGAGCACTTAGACATCAAATGCAAATATTATTAGAGCTAAAGCAAGAGATGGACCACAATACAATAATAGCTGCAGACTCTATTACTTCACTTTCAGCACTGGACAGATTTTAGACAGAAAATTTTAAAAGGTCAGACTTATCTGCACTACAGATCAAATCAACCTAGTTAGATATTTAAAGACCATTTCATCCAAGAGCCACAGAATACAGATTCTTTTCCTTAGTACATGAGTCATTCTCAATAATAAGCTATATGTTATGTCACAAAACAAGTCTTAAAACATTCAAAAAATTGAAATACTATCAAGTATCTTCTCTGAACATGATAGAATAAAACCAGAAATCAATAACAAATGAATTTTGGAGAATATAAAAACACATGGAAATTAAACAATATGCTCCTGGATGACCAGTGGGTCAAAGAAGAAATTAAGAAAGAAATTGAAAAATTTATTGAAAGAAATAATGGAAACACAACATACCAAAACCTATGGGATATAGCAAAAGGAGTACTAAGATAGAAGTTTATAGCTATGAGTGCCTATATCAAAAAAGAAGAAAAATTTTAAATAAAAAAATTTAATAACGTAAATTTAATAACATCTTAAAATACTAGACCATCAAGAACAAATCAAACAGAAATTAGTAGAAGAAAAAAATTCAGAATAGAGATAAATAAATTTAAATGAATAAAACAATACCAAATATCAATGAAACAAAAAGATGCTTTTTGAGAAGATAAACAAATTGACAAACTTTTAGCCAGACCAAGAAAAGAAAAAGATCCAAATAAATATATTCAGAGATGAAAGAGGAGACATTACAACCAATACAATAGAAATTCAAAGAATCCTTAGTAGGTACTATGAGCAACTATATGCTAATTAATTGGAAAATCTGGAAGAAATAAATTCCTAGACACATACAACTTATCAAAATTGGACCATGAAGAAATCTAAACTTGACTAGACAAATAATAACAAGATTGAATCTGTAGTAAGTCTTCTAGTAAAGAAAAGTCAGGCAGGAATCCAATTGTTTTACACTGAATTCTACCAAAATTTAAAGAAGAGTTAGTACCCCATCCTATTCAAAGGATTCTGAAAAATAGAGGAGGAGGGAATACTTCCATTCTCATTCTATGAGGCCAGTGTTACTCTGATACCAACCTGAGACAAAGACATCAAAGAAGAAAGCTACAGGCCAATATCACTGATTAATATTAATGCAAAAATCCTCAACAATATATTATTAAGACAAATTCAACAACACATGAAAAAGATCATTCATCATGACCAAGTAATATTGATCCCAGGGATGCAAAGATTCTACATATGCAAATCACGCAGTGTGATGCATCATATCAAAGAATGAAGGGAAAAAATGTAGGATCATTGCAACTTACACTGAAAAAGTATTTGATAAAATTCAACATTTCTTCACGAGGAAAACACTCCAAAATCTTGGTATAACAGGAACAAACCTCAACATAATAGAAAGTATATCTGACAGACACACAATTGTCATAATATCATATTGAATGGGGAATATCTGAAAGCCTTTCCTCTAAAATCTGAAATGGGTTGCCCACTTTCAACATTATTATTTAATGTGTTACTGGAAGTCCTAGTTAGAGTGCCTAGACAATAGAAAGAAATAAAGGACAACCAAATTGGAAAGGAAGAAGTCAAATTTTCCTTCCTTGTTTACAGATGATATATTCTTATATTTGGGAAAATTTAACGACACCACCAAACTCGATTAGAACTGATAAACTAATTCAGTAAAGTTGCAGAATAAAAAATCAACGTACAAAAATCAGTAGTACTTCCATATGGTAACAGTGAACAATCTGAAAAGAAATCAAGAAAGTAATCCCATTTGTAATAGCTGCAAATAAAATAAAATAAAATAAAATAAAATAAAATACCTAAGAATTAACCAAAGAAGTGAAAGATCTCTATAATGAAAGCTATAAAAAATTGTTGCAAGAAAGTGAAGATGCTACAAAAAAATGAAAAGATATTGCATGCTCAGGGGATCGGAAGAATCAATATTTTTTAAATGTCCATACTATCTAGACTAATATACAGATTCAATGCAATCCCTATCAAAATGAATATGATACCAATGACATTCTTCACAGAATTAGAAAAATCAATTTTAAAATTTATGTGGAACCACAAAAGATCCAGAGTAGTCAAAGCTATCCTAAGCAAGAAGACCAAAACTGTAGGTATCACATTTACCCTGATGGTATTACTATGCACTATATGACTATATCAAAATATGTCAACATTACTCCTCTGTGTACCTACAAAATTTTTAAAAATCGACTTTGTCACTAGGAACTAGACCACAAAGGACAAACACACACAGAGGAAAGAGATCAAACATAGCATAAGAAATTAAAGAAAGAAAAAGAATGAGAAGAAAATAAAGAGGAAAATGGAAAAAAAAGCTTTCTAAAAATGAGACTGCAAATGAAATTCCTAAACATAAGTAGATACATAAAGATATCTAAAGCTAAGACAATGAAAAAATCAACAATAAGAAAATAAATTTCATCCAGATGACATTGTTTTTAGAGTAGTCTGACAAAGATTAACATATATTTGGATTAAGCTAGAGAACTGAACACAAACATGTATTTTAGGTCAATAGTGAATTTACAAGTAAGTTATAGTAAATTGAATTTTTAAGGTATAAAATCACAAAGAACAGAATTCCAAAGACAACAAAATTTTGCCTTTAGAACATTATCTTCAGCTGCTTCTTTCTGCTCCAGATATGGCAAAAAAAGTTAATGCAACTATCTTAAAGGCTCGAGAAATCACCAGCAGTGATGGAAATGCACTTTCTAGAAAGTCAATGAAATATACAAGACCAATTCTCTAATCTCTTCTTTGCTAAACTGCATAGAACAGGGCTCATTCAAGTTAATATGGCATAAAAAATTCCCCATAAGTAAAACATAGTTTAAATATATTCCTGCTGGAATAGTCTTCTAACTAAAATCATCATGTTTTTAATCTTATCTAATATGTGCTTATAATCTCCCACAACTATTGCTAAATTGGAATGCCAAATAATTAATCAAAGCTACAATGGGAATTTGAGTGTTTTGTATATTTTTTCATTAATATTGTTTCATAGTAAACTGGCCAATGATACCTTTTTCCCATATTGCTGTCTTCATACTATAACAAAATATCACTCCTGTAAGAAAAATTCTGCATGTGTATGATTACTCTTTTTTTCCCTATGAAATGATAATTTCTTCGTCCTTGACTATGCCATCTGAATTATTCTGACAAGTGCCACCTTCATAATCATTTAGCTTTAGAGCCATTTTAAAAAATCAGAATTATATGTATCAGAAGTTATAATGATTGCAGGGTATATTTTCTATCTTTGTAACAGAACAGCTGGCTTTATGTATACTTTGCTGCTGGGTAAGTCTTCTTTTCTCCAAAATTATAAATACAAGATGTTGAAAGCATTTTTCAAATATATATATATACTTATATATATATATACACACACACACACACACACACACACGTGTGTGTATGGTGTATGTATACATACATATTTAATAAGCTTATAATCACTGAAAAACACACTAGTGTCAGAGTTACAGATGCTTTGACAGTAAGCCAACATGGAAAGACAGAAAGGGCAGAATAAAAAAATTTTTAAAAATGTATCAATATATCTATCGAAGGAACCGGAGGACATGAACCAGTTACCTAAAACAATCAGCTCTGACAATTTTTGAAGTCCTTTATTCATATCTTCAAGTATATTCTGCATTTGTTCCCAGAGATTGTGACTAGCATTTCGGTATGAGATACAGACTAAAAGACAGTAATGAAACTCTTGAATGTAAATATATGCATCAAATTATAATAAAATTTATCCTGTAAATTTGTCTTGAGGAAGTTTGTGTAATGTGCCTAACAAAATTGTGCGCCCTCCTGGGTTAATGTTTATACCTTCTTAAAGTCCCAAAAGGATGAAATAATAGTACCAAACAGCCAATATTTAATGATATATGTCTGTAGCTGGATTTTCAATGTCCATGGAAAAATGCTTAGTATAATTCAGATAAAATATTCGAGACAAGTGTGTAGTCTATTAAATAATCAGTGGAAAAATCTTACCCAGAAAAAGGCAAAGGTGAGTGGAATAAAGATCTCAAGCTATAGAACATTGTTTACAAATGCAGATAGATCCACAAACAAATTTTGCCGTGTTCAAAGTCAGATTCAGGGAAGTGAATATAAGACAACATATTTAAAGAAGAAAGTATACCTTCAAAATCAATCTCATTGATGGATTTACTAGTAATGAAAAGCATATTTGAATACTAATACCAACATTTTAAAATATTAATTTCTGAATTTAGAAGTTTTAGAGTTTTCTTTTTGGATTAAGAAATTAATCTGTTCACTCAGATTAATCATCAACTTTTCAGGCTGTTTTCCCCTAAGGCTAAAACATAAAATTAATCACTTCCTCTTTGCCATCAACATTATGTAATGTTCATATTTTAGTATAATCCATATCACATTTTAATTCAATGATTTGTTTCTACTATTTTTTCTCTTCATATGCCTGTGAACTAACTCTGCCAGCCTGTTTTGATTATCTTTGTATCCTTAGTAATATAGACTGATGCATTAGAGAGTCAAATGTTTAAATTCATGAACAAATCATGTCAAAAAAGAAATAACATTCTCAGTGTTTTTTCCATAACTGGCACTTTGGTAAAATAATTCCAGCACCTGGCACTCATCTTTTTTTTAGGATTAGCTGGATTTTAAAAATGCATATTTTATATCAATCAATTTGAGATTATATGTCCAAGACATAACTATTACCTCTAAATCAGCAGAATTAACAAGTGCAATTTTCTTTCAGTTAAGATCAGTTTAGAAAAAAAAACATCAAAACAAAAACAAACTCAACCTGGGTCTATGAACTCTTTTGGATGCAAAAATGGAATATATAATTTAAGTTTTTCCTGAATTTTCCTTTGATAATGATATTTTAAATAATCTATTGGACTTGTGTATATAAGGTTGTTATTATGGTCTAATTATGATATGTATCTCTGTTTTATAAAAGAGAGCAAATGCAATCTGTATGTTAAGAAAAAAGATGTGATATAGCAGGTGGATTGTGGTGTTTGGGAACAGATAATCAGAATCTCCTACATGATTTGGGTAAATTGCTTAAGGTTGATTATATTTCATATCCTCAATTTAAGAAGTAGATTTAACAGTAAAAAGAATGTTATGAGGATTGAACAAAAATATATATAAATTGGTAACTGGAAGGTAAACCTTCTATTTGTATTTTTCTATTCTACATAAAGCTTTAGCTTGGTATGTTAACAAACTAATGAAGTCTATGTGTTACTTTGCCATCTTAAACAAATATATGTATATCTATGTATTGGTGTGGCACCTGTTTTTCTGGATCCCTCTTAAAAGTTCAGCCAAGAAAGCCAAGGTCAAATTAGAGGGCTGAAATAAGATAAACTGATGGCAAAACACGCAAGATGGGAATGGTGTGGAGAGCTCCTATTGGCATTCTAGTTCCTATTTCTTCTGTTAAATGAGGACTATAATGTTGAAAAATAATAAAACACTTCTGTATATGCAGTTTTTTTGCCTTGGGGTCAAACAGTCCACACCTATAGTCACCAAACTAATTTTCCAATCAGTTAAATACATGTTCACAGCTTTTTATTATTAAATCAAATTCACTGAGATGTATTTTAAGTGTACAGTTCTATTTTCTACTTCATTTATTTATATGTTACATTTTTATATTTTCTTTCTCTACTGAATTTGGGTTTAGTGGTTTTTTTACCCATTCTTAAAGTGATAGTGTAGGACATTACTTTTTATATTACTTATTTTTAATACAGGCATATTTCAGAGATTTGCAGGTTCAGCTCCGGATCACTGCAATAATGCAAATATCAAAATAAAGAGAGTCACACAAATATTTTGGCTTCCCAGTGCACAAAAAAGTTATGTTTACATGATATTATAGTCTATTCAGTGTGCAATAGCATTATGTCTGAAAAACAATGTTCTTACTTTCATTTAAACACACTTTATTGTTAAAAAATGCTCATAATCATCTGAACCTTCTTTTTGCTAGTGGAGGTTCTTGACTCAATGTTGATGGTTGCTAATTGATTAGGGTGGTGGTTGCTGAAAGTTGGAGTAACAGTGGCAATTTCTTAAAATAAGATAAGAATGAACTCTACTGTATCAATGAACTCTTCCTTTCACAAAAAAATTATCTGTAGCATGTGATGCTGTTGGATAGCATTTGACCTACAGTGGAACTTCTTTCAAAATTGAAGTCAATCCTCTGAAACCCTACCACTGCTTTATAAATTTAGTTTATGTAATATCCTAAATCTTTTGTTGTCATTTCAACAACATTCACAACATCTTCACCAGAAGTAGATTTCATCTCAATAAGCCACTTTCTTGATCTTCCATAAGAAGCAACTTTTCATACATTCAAATTTTATTGGAGATTGCAGGAATTCAGTCACATCTTCAGTCTCAACTTTTAATTCTAGTTCTCTTACTGTTTCCACCACATCTGAAGTTCTTCCTCCCCTAAAGTCTTGAACCCCCAAAGTCATCCATAACAGTTGGAATTCTCTTCTTTTAAGGTCCTGATAATGTTGATATTTGACCTCCTCCCATGAATCACAAATGTTCTTAATGGTCTCTAGGATGGTGAATCTTTTCCAGCAGATTTTCAATTTAATTTGCCTAGATATAGGAGAAATGCTATCTGTGGCAGCTATTGCCTTAAGAGATGTATTTCTGAAATAATAAGACTTATAAGTCCAAACTTCTTGATCTGTGGGCTGCAGAATGGATGTTGTATTAGCAGGCATGGAAACGACATGAATTTCATTGTATATCTTTGGGTGGCTAGATGCATTGCCAATGAGCAGTAATTATTTTTAGGCATTTCTTTTTCAACTTTTATCTTAGGTTTAGGGAGTACCTGTATAGGTTTGTTACATGAGTAAGTTACATGTTGCTGAGGTTTGCTGTAGGAATGTCCCCATCATGTACGTAGTGAGCATAGTACCCGATAAGTACCTTTTCAACCCCCGCCCCTCTCCAACTCTCCCCCTCTGGTAGTCCGTAGTGTCTACTGTTCCCATCTTTATATCCATATATTCTTAATGTTTAGTTCCCACTTATAAGTGAGAAGATGTGGTATTTGGTTTTCTATTTTAAATGGTATCATTTTGAAAGAAACCTGTTTTTCTGAGGATTAAATCTCAACAGTGGGCTTAAAATATTCGGTAAGTCATGCTAAAAACAGATGTGTTGTCATACAGGCTTTGTTATCCCATTTATAGAGGATAGGTGCAGTAGGTTTAGCATAATTCTTAAGGATCCTAGAATTTTTGGAATGATAAATGAGCATTAACTTCTATTTAAAGACACCAGCTGTCTGAGCCCCAAACAAGAATCAGACTATCCTTTGAAGCTTTGGAGCAAGGCATTGACTTCTCCTTTTTGGCCATGAAAGTCCTAGAAGTCATCTTCTTCCAAAAGAAGGCAGTTTTAGCTGCATGAAAAATCTGTTTAGATTTTCACCAACTATCTCTACTACATTTGCATAACTTGCCGCAGCTTCTCCATCAGCACCTGCTGCTTTACTTTTCACCTTCATGCTATGGAAATGGCTTCTTTCCTTAAACTTTGTGAACCAAGTTCTGCTAGCCTGCAACTTTTATTCAGCAGCTTCCTCACCGCTCTGATCCTTCATAGAATTGAAGAGGTAGGGACTTGCTCTGGATCTGGATTTGGCTTAAGATAATGTGGTGGCTGGTTTGATCTTCTGTGCTGACCACACATCTTTCTCCATATCAGCAGTAATGCTGCTTTGCTTTCTTATCCTTTGTAAAGATTTAGACTCCCACATAATAATAGTGGGAGATTTTAACACCTCACTCACAATACTAGACAGATAATGGAGGCAGAAAATTAATAAAGTTATTCAGGACCTGAACTGAGCACTGGACCTGATAGACATCTGCAGAACTCTCCAATGCAAAACAACAGAATACACATTCTTCTCATCATCACATGACACATACTCTAAAATCAGTCACATAATTGGAAGTAAAACACTCCTCAGCAAATGCAAAAGAACTGAAATCATGAACAGTCTCTCAAACTACAAGGCAATCAAATTAGAAATCAAGACTAAGAAATTCACTCGAAACAATACAATTACATGGAAATTGAATAGCCCGCTCCTGAATGACTTGTGGGTAAATAATGAAATTACAGCAGACATAAAAGTTTTTTGAAACTAATGAGATCAAATATACAACATACTGGAATCTCTAGGACACAGCTACAGCAGTGTTAAGAGGAATTATATTTTTTGATCTGGGCATTTAGTGCTACAAATGTTTAGCGCTGTAAATTTAGTGCTATAAATGCCCAGATCAAAAAGTTGCAAAGATCTCAATGTAACAATCTAACGTCACAACTAAAAGAACTGGAGAATCAAGAGCAAACCAGTTCCAAAGTTAGCAGAAGACAATAAATAACCAAAATAGGAACTGAGCTGAAGGAAACTGAGACATCAAAAACCTTTCAAAAGATCAACTAGGCTGGGTGTGGTGGCTCACGCCTGTAATCCCAGCACTTTGGGAGGCCGAGGTGGGCGGATCACGAGGCCAGGAAATCGAGACCATCCTGGCTAACATGGTGAAACTGTGTATCTACTAAAAATACAAAAAATTAGCCAGGCGTGGTGGCGGGCACCTGTAGTCCCAGCTACTCGGGAGGCTGAGGCAGGAGAATGGCATGAACGCAGGAGGCAGAGCTTGCAGTGAGCCGAGATCGCACCACTGCACTCCAGCCTGGGCGACAGAATGAGACTTCGTCTCAAAAAAAAAAAAAAAAAAAAAAAAGATATACCACTATCCAGACTGATAAAGAAGAAAATAGAGAAGATCCAAATACCAAATAAACACAATCAGAAATGACAAGTTGGATATTACTACTGGCCCTCAGAAATACAAATAATCATCAGAGAATATTACAAACATCTCTATGCACATAAACTAGAAAAGCTAGGAGAAATGAAAAGAATTCTGGACACATACACCCTTCCAAGACTGAACCAGGAAGAAATTGAAGCCTTAAACAGACCAATAATGAGCTCTGAAAAAGCCCAGGACCAGACAGATTCACAGCTGAATTCTACTAATGTACAAGAAAGAGCTGGTACCATTCCTGCTGAACTATCCCAAAAATTGAGGAGGAATTCTTCCGTAACTCATTCTTTGAGGCCAGCATCATCCTGATACCAAAACCTGGCAAAGACACAAACAAAGAGAAAACTTCAGGCCAATATCCTGATGAACAGTGGTGCAAAAATCCTCAACAACATTCTGGCACACTGAATCCAGCAGCACACCAAAAAGCACCCACCACAGTGAAGTAGGATTTATCCCTAGGATGGAAGTTTGGTTCCACATACACAAATCAATAAATGTGATTCACCACATGAATAGAACTAAAGACAAAAACCACATGATTATCTAAATAGATGTAAAAATTGCTTTTGATAAAATTAAACACCTGAATGTTAAAAACTCTCAGCAATCTAGGTATAGGAGAAACATACCTCAAAATAATAAGAGCTATCTATGACAAACCCACAGCCAACATCTTACTGAGTGGGCAAAAGCTGGAAGCATTCCCCTTGAAAACCAGCACAAGACAAGGATGCCCTCTCTTATCGCTCGTATCCAACATAGTATTGGAAGTCCTGGCCAGGCAATCAGGCAAGAGAAAGAAATAAAGGACATTCAAATAGGAAGAGAAGTCAAACTATCCCTGCTTGTAGATGACATGATCCTACATCTAGAAAATTCCAGAGTCTCAGCCCACAAACTCCTTAAGCTGATAAACAACTGCAGCAAAGTCTCAGGATCCAAAATCAATATGCAAAAATCACTTCACTCCTCTACACCAACAACAGTCAAGCCGAGAGCCAAATCAGTAATCCAATCCAATTCACAATTGCTACAAAATAATAACACCTAGGAATACAGCTAACCAGGGAGATGAAAGACCTCCACAAGGAGAACTACAAAACACTACTCAAAGAAATCAGAAATGACACAAACAAATGGAAAAACATTCCATGCTCAAGGATATTGTTTTCATGTTCCACTATTAAGATGTTAGCTATAAGTTTTGTTTTGTTTTGTAGCTAGACTTTATCAGTTTCAGAATGTTCTTTTCTGTTGATAGTGTGAATAGTTTTTGCCTTTAATGGACGTTTGATTCTATTAAATGACTTTCTCTTTCACTTGTAAAATATAGTCTAAAAGTATCACAAATGCACATAAATATTTTAAAGATTAAGTGTTATATAATTAATATTAGTTAAACTGGTGTTCAAGTCCAAGTTCAGCTACTATAAGAAAATACCACACACTGGGTAGTTTACAAAGAATAGAAGTTAATTTGTCTCACTCCAAAAAAATAGCACCAACAACTGGCCAGTGTAATCCCATGGCAGAAGACATCACATGGTGAGGAAGCGTGGGCACTTGCCCGCGAGAGAGAGAGAGAGAGGAAATGAGAGAGGGGGGAGAGAGAGAGAGAGAGAGAGAGAGAGAAGAACAGGGCCAGGCTTATCAGGAGCATACTCCTGTGAGAACTAAGTTACTCCCATGATAATGACATTAATCCATTTATTAGGTCATAGCCCTAATGGTCTAATTACCTCTAAAAGACCCCACATCTTAATACTATTAAAATGGCAAAGTTTCCAACACATAAAATTTTGGGCGACACATTCAAACCATAGCACATAATAATTGTAATGGTGACGAATTATAATTGCTATTGAGGTCATCGGTTAATTTGATTTAGTTTTACATTTAGACCTTGGTCATGTTTACAAATTATTTCCATGGATGAATATTTCAACCTGAGAGAACCATCCATCTTTATCACTTAGAAACATATTTTTCTGGAAAGAAAAAAGACTATTAAGCATGCTTTTATTTGAAGTTGTGTTGTATTATTTCATCACAAATAATCAAGGATTCTTTACGATGGTTTTCCCTACCACCTGCACTCCATACCTGCTTCCTTAGTTGGCAAACTGTACTCATGCTTCACAATCTAATAAATTATTAGAAGCTATTTGTAACTCTGCTTCAGGCACAACTGAGGTTGTCTCCTATGTGCTTCCAAGGCTACTTGAGATATCAAATCAAACCACAGGAATCACATATCTTGCCCATACCCAACCTGCTAATGACTCAAACAATATAGGAAAATTGCCATAAATAAAACATTCATTTTCTTAAGGAGTGTAAAACGGTCATCCACGGCTCCTTGGAAATACCCTTTCTCTTCTGCATCAAGTGTATTTTGGTTTTTGAATAACAGACAAGTTGAGAATTTGTGTAACATATATAGAAATATTATTCTTCCTTTTTGGTGTTTTTACTGTCCACTACACAGACAGAAAATTGCTTACATGACTTATTTTTTCAAACTGCTGTGCCCCATATATTCATATTCCAGACTTATTTACAATAAAGAATTTGAACACATTTGGTATGTTTTACCCAAATCCTTTTACATATAGAAACTTTCTGTGATCTATGCCATTAGCATGTTTACAAAGACTCTTAGGGGAGGACATTCAGAAAATGTATTCACTTGGACCTACTTTGGGATATAAGTTATACATCAACTTACCATTAACCTTTTTTTTTCCTCTCCAATTTGCACCATAGATTAGTGGTTGGGAGCGTTGGTTTTGGTGTCGAATAGTGTTGTATAAAATATAAACCCTGAAGACTTTTTAACAATCTTCAAGAAGCTTCTTAACCTCTGTGTATTTCAGTTTCCTCATCTATGAAACAGATAAAATATTTGTCTGTATTAGACTTATTTTGACAATTAAATATGATAAAGTAAATAAAAATCCAGTTTATAATTGCCTATTAATACAGCACAGATCACACTGAATTGTATATATTTATAAATATATGTCTTTCTATTTTCTCCTCAAGTTACTAGCAAATTTTACGAAAAGGAGAAACATAGCATCTTTTTGTTCTTTTTTCTAAGTATTGGTGCAATGTCGTTTACAAAATAAGTTAGCTTAAAGTCTAAGTGGAAGAACGTGAAACCTCTTGTCTGTTAAGCTTTAAGTTTAGCAACTCAAGAAACCCTTGATATTGTGAAATTGATAGATTTTTACATAGTATATTTAAAATACAGTTTTGTTATTAATGTTTAAAAATTACGTGATGACAACTGTGCTTATTTCTTACATATATATTTCCTAATGCTTTTTTATTTTAAAATATAGATTGCTCACATTGGAAATAGAGACATTAATTTACACCTTCTATAGGTGATCATTCATCATTAACAACTAAGTGGTTTATTAGCAAGAGCTATGTAAATGCTTGTTATAAAGGATCAATTGGCAGGGAAATAAGTCTATTTTACTCTTCATCATTTATGTTTACCAAAGTGCAATAATTCTTTATTTCATACTTAATAATTTCCTGATATTCATTCGGCATATTTTTAGTTAACTGTTATATTTCTCAGGAATATACGACATTGAAACTTCAAAATCTAGGACAAAGAAATATTCAGTAGCTTTGAAATATCTAGTATTTATCTGATCCATTCTGTATCTTTCTATCAAAAATAGTTTTTAAAAATCAGAATTTCTGTCAAAGAAATGCATTGGAAACCTGTTTCTGCTTAGGCAGGGCATAAATGAAGACTCTTAGGATTTAGTTAGAAATCCACAGCTAGCATCACCCTACGGAAGTAATTACTCTTGCTAACATTACCAATGATTTATAGAGAAACACATTGAACATTTCTCTGTGTCTCTCCTGTTTGACTTTTCTCCATCATTTCATACAGTTGTCCACTAAACAGTGGAAATTTATTTTGTCAGTTGAGTTCAAACTGAGAAATAGCTCATTCTTATTGCTTGGCATGTGAGTCTCCACTTCATCATCAATTTCCTTTTTTTTCTCTGATTGCTCATTTTCAGTGTTCCAGGATCTTTCAGTTTCTTCTGTGCTTTAAATATTTGATTTTTCAAAGTTCTGTTTAGGCTTAAATTTCTTCCTGTCCTTTTGCAATCTCATCCATGTCCATGGCTTTAATTACTATGTATATGTCAATGATTCAAATCATTCAATGACACTTTATAAGGAGATTTTTCCAGCCTCTCTCTGAGCTCACATGCTCTCTCTCTCTCTTTCTCACACACACACACACTTGATACCTACTGGTATTACTTCTGCGCATTTCCACTACATACATCACAAAACATTCAAATTCAACTTATATGAAACTGATCTTAGAGTCCTTCCATCTCAATTTACTAACCTGATGGAAAGCTGAGTTATTTACCTAAATAATAAGACTATATCCTTTTTCCCTTTCCTAAAACCTATCTCCAAAAAATTACTAAATCCTATTTTTATTTTTTTCCTCTCTAATACCCTTTTCTATTACTGTGTATCATACCTTATGTTGGCCCTTGTCATTGATATGGTCAACATCTTCTATCTGGCCTTTTTGTATCCAGCCTCACCTTCCTTCTTTACCATGGTACCAAATGGATTTTTCTAAAATACAAACGCATTTATGCTATTATGTCTATATGCGTATTTCAGTGTTTGTCACTTTTAGGATAAAATCTAACACCATTAGTCATCTTAGATCAACTAGTACCAGCTCTTTAACCAAACATCTCCAAGTTGAACTTACACCTCTGCTGGCTGTCTGCTTACCTAATGAATATATTCAGGTTGTCTTTGAATAATCCTCACTAGGAAGCAGCACATTCTTTAACTTCATGATGCCATTTAAATCCACGAATTCTAAACAATAAAGTGAAAACTGAGATGAGTTAATTTTTAAAAATCAGAATTTTAATAATGTGAGAAGCAACACAGAGTAGTGATTAAGGACACAGATGTTAATCAAACAGATAAGAAAATCTGATTTGCCCTTTACTTCTTGGTTTACCTTGGACAAGCTACCAAAACTCTTTGCAACTCAGTTTTTACTTCTATAGAGTGGGTAAAAATTGTAAGCAAAATGATTCCCTTAAAAGAATTTGCTAAAAGCCAACTCCTGAAAGTAACATTTTCCAAAGAGAAAATTTGTTAAAATTAATTTGGGAAAAATCAACTTGCAAAAATACCATTACATGGATAATTTAACAAATATAGTTGGATTGTTTATCTATGTCTCATTAATTTTAAATGGTTTAATGCCCCTTTCTATTTTTTCAAATCTGAGATGTTTAGTACCATCCTTAATTTTATTTCTCATACGTAAAAATATACATCACAATTAAGTTAAATTACCTGGGATAAACCAGATGTATTAAAATTCCATGCCTCTATCAGAGAGCAGTTTGAATATGCCAACTAGAAGCATTTTACAGGTAAAAAAGAAACTGTTAAATGCAGGTAAAAAAATGGCAATATGCTATCTGTTTTATAATTCAAATTTGATATAATTTAATTACAGATAGAAAATAAAAGAATAAAAATGCAGTTAAATCATAAAAATGACAAAGTTGGTAGATAAAGTTTGGCAAGACTAAATGATACAGAGGACTAAACATAATTACTGACTAAAAATTCCCATAAAGGTGATTTTTAAAAATGGTGAAATATATTTATTATAAATAATATTCTTAATTTATTATTTCAATATCTCATAATATATTGCTTATAATTATATTTCATATTCTTGCTGTTGTATCTGTAGTTTTTGTTAAGACCATTTTTGGTAAAGTAGTAAATATTTTAATTTAACAAATTTGGAAAATTGAAAATCTACAAACTAATCATTAGCTAATTGGGTCTTCAGCAAATTGGTCACTTGGCGAATTGAATATTGGAGAGTTTGGTATCAGCAATGTGAGATAACTTAAAATCATACGTATAATTCATGTTGTCATGGTAAGGAAAAATGTGATTATGCTTGCAAATTTTTGCCATGTAATATATATCTAGCATTAGTAACCATCGATACAGATTTCTCATAATTATTTGATTTTCCATCATTATTTTTGTTAGCACAAGTGATTGTTATATTCTTGTCTCTGCCTAACTTTGCAACTTCACTTGTTACCATGTATTAAATTTTATGAGCTGTCCAGAAGATAGTTACAGTGGAGCAGATCTTCTTGACGTGAATAGAACAACTTTACTGGACCTCATCGTGCAAATATGTAAGGTACTTAAAACATTCCACCTTGAAGGAGTGTTACATTAGGACTTGTTCTGGTGTTTAGTAAAAATTTCCTGTCATGATATTCTTAGGGAAGGGGATAGAACATTTTGCATAAGAAGCCAATTGACTTTGTGAAAGAAGTGATCAAAACCAGATACCCAATGCTTTATGTTGAAAAACAAAGGGTGGCCCTGGATAAGGCTTATTGGAAGAAAAGGGGAAAATGGACATCAGTGGTCCCAACAAGAACTCATCAAGATGGGGGCTAAGTTTTGAACTGATGAACAGAACTGAACACATAGACGGATTGGATTGAAATGGAAGATTTGGGCACATCGTATGTCAATGCTGCAGATCTAGCACCCTGACAGAGTGACATGATTTACAAATAGTGGCAGAGCTTGTTGGAAAAGCAAACTAACATCTTGCACTAACCAACCCAATTGATCTCTTTCATCACGTAGTATTATTAGAGCATTACAGAGTGAGAGGGAGATTTCCTCCTGGAATGTTCAAATCAAGATAACAAAACAGATGAAAGATTGAGTCATTTTCTGTATGTTGACTAGGAGAAACAACTTTATCCCTGGTTTTTGTAAAACCCTGACAATGATTGACAGACTTAATTTTATAAAGCTAGTATTGATTCATTATGAACAGATTACTAATATCCTTGGTAAACTCATTTACTTTAAAGTACTTGCTGTGTGTGTTCATGTGTGGGTGTGTGTGTGCATGTAATTTGGTAATAACAAATTTCTGAAATTCGTACTTCTTGCAATGAACATTTAGAAGTATTTTTTTCCTGAATAATTTTTTTCTAATCTTTATTTTACAGATTACATTCCCATTGAGGCACGAAAATGGATCTAGCCACAGCTCTGATGATATTGCTTTGCTGATGACGGTACCTCCCATTAGTCTCTTGCACCAAGATGCACATTTTTCAGTTTACATAGTGGATTTCATCATTCTACTAGAAAGCCTCCACTTTGTTTCTGATTCAGTTTCAGTTTCCAAACCAGGTGCTTTGTCCCTCACTGACTGTTTTGGATGACCTCTAGTTTTTCCCCAAGATTCTAAATTTAGTTTGGCTTTTATTTGGCCATCATTTTAATTCCCACTTTTTGTTTTGGTGCTGTTGATTGTATAATCCAACCATCTTTACCTTTCAGTATTTGCAGGTTTATTTTTTCCCGTTTGTCTTGAGCATTCTGATTTTTCCTAACCTTTGAGTCACCTGCCTCTGTTTTACCATGTCATTGAATTATGGTTTAGTCAAGTGGAAAGACAAGCTCCTGTCACTGCCTATAGCACTGCCTAGTTTCCTTCCAATTATCAATAAAATTCTTTGTTATTAGCTTTCTTCTGTTCCACTATGAGCTCAAGTAATTCACAACAATAAAACAAGACAAAAATAATTAACATTCACGAGAATAAAGAGCAGCCATTAAATCATGAAGTTATCAGGTTAAGTATGCCTTTGAGATGGTCTGTGCCTCTCTGACCTTCTGTTCTGGAATTGATGTACCCAATCAGTCAATTTTACTGATGTACAACAAATTATGTTCTATATATTTTTTCAAACCATTGATGAAATTTGAACACTGAGGCTACCAACTTCTCTCTCTGTACTTTTTGCTTAAGCTGGAAAAAAATAATATTTTGCTCTTCTCAAAAAAGGAAGATAATTTTCCTCTTTCTTACAACAATCTTCATATTTTTAGTTCTTTCTGTATCTATATGCTGCTATTTTTTCTATCTTTATTCTCTTTCATTTTTGAATAATTTATATTTATTAATTGGTCAAAACTTTTAATACATTTACTACATTTAAGCACACCTAATTCAAAGATCCATATTTATTATTAACAGAGGGAAACTTTGTAACTTTAAAAAAATTTAGCTTTGAAAATGGAGATCTCTCATTTCTAACATAAGAATCTGCCTGATTAAAATAGCAATTGTAAGGATCTGGCTGAATGTGTTTTTGAATAAGAACCTAAATGATACAAAATTGATTGCTTCTCGCCTGCCAAGGGCTTTATCATTTGTCGAGACAGTTGAAGGGCTCTGAGTGCACAAGATTTCCTCTCTCTTATCTCCAAAGTAAATAGAAAATCTCCATAGAAATACATAAATGTACCAAATACATACGTGAGGAAATGTTTTATGTGCTGAAAATATGATATAAATAAATTTAATTTTGAAACTTCAGCTTGACCTACAATGTAAACGAACAATTACTAAAGAAAACAACTGCAGTATAATGCAGTATAGAGAAATTCAGTTCTAAGCTTCCCCAGACTTCCACAGCTAACTCTAAATTTTAAGATTCATCTATCCTATGAATAGAAAATATTTTCTCAGCAAATTACTGTAACTTTCTCTGTTGTTTTACTTATCTATTGCTACTTAGGAAATCACTCTATAACTTTGCAGCTAAAAACACCAATTTATTATGTTTGTTGGGTCCACATGTTCACTGGACTTGGCAGGTGGTTCAAATTTTTGGTGTCTCAGGAAATCGAGGTCAGATAGTGGCTAGGGCTGCAAATAGCAGAAGGCTCAACTGAATGGTTTTTTCACATGGCTGGCAGATGAAGCTTCCTGACATCTGGAAGTTCAGCTGGGGCTGTTGGCAGGGACATCTACACTTGGCCTATCAAATGGCTTGGGCTTCTTACAGTTTCACAGCTGGGTTCTGAGAGGGAATATCTGAAAAGCAAGTGTTCCAAGAGGCGCAGTGGAAGTCGGAAGGCTTATGACCCAGACATGCAAATCACACTGAGTCTCTCCCACCATATTCTATTGGTCAAATCAACTCACAAGCCCAGCCCAGTTTCAAGGAGAGGGGAAATAGATTCCACTTCCCAATGCAGATGTTGCAAATCAGTTGTGTTCATATATAATAAACCACAGTCAGCCACAAATTATTTGTGTTCCTCATGCGTGGAGGACACTTATCTCCTCTCACAGTCCCTAGAAGCTTCAGTCCCTAGAAGACCAGACTTGAGGGCCAGCAGCTCATCATCTTAAGTCCAGATATGGATGCAATGCCTCAGGCAGGGTTCTTCAAGTGCAGATCCTTGAACCAGATTACTCTCCACTGTGAATCATCCTTTCTATTTATAAGAAATGGTCAACTTTTCACAGCTGTGTGTTGAAGTTTCAGGAGCATGTTTTCATTTTGAACTATCTCTGACTTTTTTCAGTCTAAGTTGACAGGCAGTGTTTCTACAGGTAAAACACTCTTAGAAGGGTTGTGAGTTTCCTAAGGATCTTATTGAGATTCACTCTCTTATATAAAAGCCATTGCCATAAATCTCTGAGACAGTTCTTCTGTGTCTTGGGAGAGAGGGTGCTGTGAGATCATAGCCTTAAAAACTTTTAGAAGAGCTTTGGTTTAGCCAAAGTCAAGAGGGCACATAGTTAATATTCTTAGAAGAATTTTAACTGGCTGAGAAGGAATAGAGGGTACACAAGAGTCTCGGAAATTTTTTGGTTTGTCATAGTCTAAGAGTGCCTTAAATCTTTCTAAAACCTTAACAAAACGTGTTAGAGCCACACTTGGATCAGGGATTTATCCAAAACCACATTTTACTGATGACCCCTTGGATTTGACTTTTGTCCTGTAAAACTTGAAGTTTTCATAATGTTTTTGTCTCCGGGTAGTCTTATTTATTACATGGCAGCTAACTTCAAAGAGGTGGCACAAGCAGGGGACATCCTAAGAACAAATATTTCAAGAGGCTTGGATGGAAACTGAAAAACATTTGGTGACTTACTCTTAGATTTCATACAGCAAATCTGGCATGAAAACTTTTTGGCCTGATTTAAAGTAAAAGAAAAGAGAGTAACAGTGAATTTATGACCATTTCAATCTATCTCTTTTATAAAAATAAAACTAATAGGTATTACACATTACAAAGCCTTTTAAATGTAAAGAAAACTCTGATTAGATTACAGAATATGATAAAGTGCATCCATAAATTTAAAATATAAGAATTTAAGAAATTTGAGGAAAGGAAAAATAACACCTCTTGCTGTGGAAATTCTGGATTGTTATGAATGCTTTAGACACTTGCTGAAGCAGTAACTCAGAGAGCAAATGGCAGTTTCGCAGAGAAATAGCTAAATGAACATGGCTGTTAAGTAATAAGAAAAGGAGTAAGTACATTTGAAGTGATATTAGGCTAGTAAGTGGAATGTGAAAATGCAAACAGTGGTTGCTAATCAAAACAATAATGACAATTATTTAAAAAATTATAAATTCTATCTATCATCATCATCTATGTTGATCTGTCTTTGTATATCCTAATATATGTGAGCCCTTGAACAAATTAAATGAATTTAAACATTTTCTCTTAAAATCAAGTAGGTAAGTTTTCCCTGATTGCATAAAATGTAAAAAAAAAAGTATTAACATAATAGTATAATTTACAAAGGTAAATAGTATAATTTACAAATAAACTTCAATTTATTTTCTTATCAAATTAATTTAAATTATCTCAATTTCCCCAGTTAAATTTTTTGCCAGGTTTTGTTAGTTGTGGTATTTTTTCCCCACAAATGGTTTAAAGGTATAAAAATGTAAAAATAATGTGAGCAATTTAATTAAATATTATTATTTGGTATCTTCAAAAAGCAGTAAGCTCTTATGGACTTCAGGTATTGCTGAACATTATGTAATTTACTTATTCCACTTAAAGTATCTAAGTGAAATATTTATGAACACTTACAATATTAGTAGTAATCTGTGTGTTTTTTGTATGGTGATATGCATCAGATTAAATAAAGTAAATTATTAGATTAAATTATATATCTAAATGGATACATAGGAGAAAATCTAAGTGACCTTAGGTTTGGCAATAAATTTTTAAAATAATACTAAAGGCATTATCCAAGAAGAGAAAAATAACAACTATTAATATTAATAAATAATGTATTATCATTAATTATTAACTTGTAATTTATCCATTTATTATATAATAACCATAAAATTTAAATTGGTCTCCTGCTGAAGATGTTATTAAGAGAATCAAAACACAAATCAACAAAGAAAATATTTGCAAACCATGTATCTTATAAAGGACTTTTATCTAAAATCTAAAAAAATAGGACTCTTAAAGCCAACAATCTAAAAACAAAACTAAAAACAATTGAGAATGGGCAAAAAATTTGAACAGATAGCCCACTAGAGAAAATATACAGAGGGCAAATAAGCATATGGAAAAATGTTAAACACTATTGGTCATTAGGGAATTGCAAATCAAAACAACAATGAGATACTACTTACAACAAACTTTTTTCTTCAAATTTTATTTTAAGTTCCTGGATATATGTGCAGGATGTTCAGGTTTATTACATAGGTAAACGTGTGCCATGGTGGTCTGCTGCACAGATCAACCTATCACCTAGGTATTAAGCCCAGCATCCATGAGCTATTCTTCCTGATGCTCTTCCTCCCCCTTCCACCGTGACAGGCCCCAGTGTGTGCTGTTCCCCCACATGTGTCCATGTGTTCTCATTGTTCAGTTCCAACTTATAAGTGAGAACATATGACGTTTGACTTTCTGTTCCTGCATTAGTTTGCTGAGGGTAATGGCATCCACCTCCATTCAAGTCCCTGAAAGCAACATGATTTTGTTCCTTTTTATGGCTGCATAGTATTCCATGGTATACATGTACCACATATTCTTTATCCGGTCTATAATTGATGGAGATTTGGGTTGATTCCATGTCTTTGCTATTGTGAATAGTGCTGCAATGAACATATGCGTGCATGTATCTATAACACGATGATTGGTATTCCTTCGGGTATATACCCAGTAATGACATTGCAGGGTCAAATGGTATTTCTGCTTCTAGATCTTGGAGGGATCACCACACTTTCTTCCACTGTGATTGAACTAATTTACTCTCCCACCAACAGTGTCAAAGTGTTCTTTTTTCTTTGCAATCTTGCCAGCATCTGTTCTTGCTGGACTTTTTAATAATCACTATTCTGACTGGCATAAGATGGTATCTCATTGTGGTTTTGATTTGCATTTCTCTAATGATCAGTGACGTTGAGCTTTTTTTCATATGGTTGTTGGCCACATGAATGTTTTTTTTTTTGAGAAGTGTCCATGTTCTTTGCCTACTTTTGAGTGGGGTTGTTTGGGGTTTTTTTGTGAATTTGTTTAAGTTCTTGTATACTCTGGATATTGGACCTTTGTCAGATGGATAGATTGCAAGAATTTTCTCCCACTCTGTAGGCTGTCTCTTCATTCTGATAATAGTTTCTTTTGCTGTGCAGAAGCTCTTTAGTTTAATTAAATCCCATTGTCAATTTTTGCTTTTGTTGCAATTGCTTTTGGCATTTTCATCATGAAATTTTTGCCTGTGGCTATGTCCTGAATGGTATTGCCTAGATTTTCTTCTAGGGTTTTTAAAGTTTTGGGTTTTACACTTAAGTCTTTAATCCATCTTAAGTTAATTTTGTAAAGGTGTAAGGAAGGAGTCCAGTTTCAATTTTCTGCACATAGCTAGCCAGTTCTCCCATCACCATTTATTAAATAGCAAATCGTTTCCCCATTGCTTTTTTTGTCAGATTCTATAAACATTTTTGAATGGATAAAATTTAAAACAACAGCAACAACAATACCAAGTGCTGGGGAAAATGTGGAGCAATAGAAACTCTCATTCGCTGCTGTTAGGAATGCAAAATGGTAGAGCCACTTTGGAAATTTCCTAAAATAGTCTTATCATGTGACACAGCACTTGAGCTTCTAAGTATTTACCCAGTTGATTTGAAAACATAAATCTACACAAAGTACTGCATATAAATATTTATGGCAGCCTTTTTCATAATCGTCAAAAACTGTCAATAACCAAGATACCCTTCAATAGGTGACCGGATTAAAAAAATAATAACTGGAATGCAGCCATGTAAGGTAAAGTTATTCAGCGACAGAAAAAATAGAGTTTTTAGGACAGAGAAAAATAGGGAAGAACCCCAAATGCTTCTTGCCTCAAAAAAGTCTGAAAATACTATATACTATATGCTCCTAATTTTATGAAATTCTGAAAAGACGAAACTATCAAGACAGTGAACAGGTAACAGTGGTTGCCAGGGGTTCAGATGAAGTGGAAGAGAATAAATAGATGAAGAACGAGAGTTTTCACACAGTGAAACTATTCTGTATGTCACTAGATACATGGCATTATGCATTTGTTAAAACTCGTAGAGTTTTAGAGCACAAACGTGAACCTTAATATATGCAAGTTTTAAAACATCGTTTAGGAGGTCAGGGGATTCCAGGACGGAATGCAGACTGTGATGAGTAAATCTATCTGTATCATACATGTATGTACCAACCTCATTGAATGGGATATGGAGAAAAGTGATGACCTAAGTCAGTCTGGAAATGACTGGGGTCTGTAGGACTAAAGAGAAAAGAAATTGCACAAACGTGTATTCTAGCTGACAATGTTTTTTCCATGGAGCTAAAGGTTAATGGTTCTGATATTGCTACACATATATGGATACTGCAGTTGAACAATTAACCAAATGAATGGCAGACGGTTGCATTCAGGTTTCTAACTGTTGGAGTGGGAATCCACAGATAAGGGGAACAATCTAGAGTGAACCATGTGATAATAGATCAGAGTTGGAACAGCTGTATGAACTCATATTTAGCTTAACACAAATAGATATAATTACATACAGAAATACTTATAGACTTGTGCCTATACACAGGTTTTGAACACACAGGCATAACATTGATCTGTCAGCTAAGAGAGCATACAATAAAAGATACCCAATTATCAAGGAGCACACCTAGATCCTAGATCTTGCTTTCTAATACTGTTTCCCAATTAAAAGAACCAAGACTCCTTGGAGAAACGACTGCATCTAGGACTGGGACAGGAAATATACAAGATGAGTCTTAAGCATCTTGTAATTTATAAGGAGGTGCTAAAAATCCCAATATAATAGGGACATGTAGGAACGATACAGGAGCAAACTGAAAGAGCTCCCAATGGTCAAAGTTGGAACAATTTGAGCAACAAAATAAATGACCAAAGTAGTTATGGATTATAATCCAAAGCATAAAATACACATCTATTATTCTATACCTATACAAATAAATTAGTCAATAAATATATGAATGGGGGAAAAGAGGTAAACACACACGCATAAGAATTCTTCATAATTTGTATAGATACTCCACCCTTAAGGAAGGACAGCATAACTACCCACTTCATAATTGGAAGCTGCACATAGTAACTTTCTTCCAAAGAACACAGCATGAAATGAGGAAAAAAGAATAACTTCACAGTGGAGAAATCTGATAAACACTAGCTTAGTTAGGTCGTCAAGGCCAACACCAACAGAGGTAAGTCAGGTTGATAGAATGTATCTTTGATTTGATGTGATAAACATGGTGGTCTTTTTCTCTGTCGTCTTCCTCTCAATAACTCGTAACCACAATTTTATCATAAGAAAAGCATCAGACACATTCCAAAGTGGAGGATCTTACACAATATACCTGACCTGTACTCCTCATATCTGTTGAGGTCATAAAAATAATAAAAGTCTGAGAAACTGCCACAGCAAAAAGGAGCCTAAGGAGACAGAATGAGCAAATATAATGTAGTGCCCTGGATGGGATCTTGGAGACACACACAGAAACACTCAAACATACACACACACACACACACACACACACACACACACACACACACAGCATTAGGCAAAAAGTACGGAACTTTAAATAAATTATGGATTATAGTAAATAACAGTATATTAATACTGCTTTGTTAATTATCACAATTGTAACATACCAGTGTAAGATGTTAAGGAGAAACTGGGTATGAGGTATTTGGGAACTCTCTGCACCATCCTCTCAACTCGCATATACATATCAAAATGTCCTAAAAGGTAAATTCTATTAATTTTTTTTTTTTAAAAAGGACATGTATGCCTATGGAAGGATTGCCTTACTGGAGATATGTGGATTTGCTAAGGTACAAGTGGATGACAGTTCACCTTTAATTACTTCCACAGTTTTTCAGTATCTTAATGGGAACAAAATTTGTATACCTAGGTTCACTACACTAGGTATAATAATTTTAAAGAAACATGAATGTATACATAAGATAATGGATGTATTTTATTTGTTGAAATATTTTGTTCATATAAATAAGTTTTGTCTTAAAAAAAGTCCTGTTGTGCCAGATTGTGAATATTTATATAACATATATAACATATACATAATACACATATATAATTATATATGATACATATATAATCACAAATCCGAAAGACAAATTTTAAAAGAAATATATTAAAGGCTGACAAAGTTGGGCAAATTTTTATAGATTGTGAATAATGCAAAATTTTACGCGGGTTCTATGCAAAAAAGTGAAATAATTTTTTTCTTGCCTTTAAAAAGACAAACATATCCTGCTGTTTACATGAAAATGCAAAAATAAAAATGTATTCTATGAGTAGATGGATGAGGTTCCTAATAATGCCCAAATGCCCTCACTTTAAAGCCTGTTATTTTATGTACCTCTTTTTTCATTTTTTAAATTATTAACAAGTATTTTTCACTTTTGAAAAGATAGATTTTTCTAATAATTATTACTTCTGGTGTTCACCTTAAATATTGTCACTTTAAATCAAAATTGAAACCATTTATTCTCTTTAGATACTGGAGATTATTATCTTGTCTTGTATTTTCTAAGACGTCTTTTTGATATGGGCTTTCTTAAATTCAAATTTAAGAACTCATTTCTGAACAATAAAACTGTTAGTCTTCTTTATACCCAGAATGCCTTTGAGATTTCCTAGAAAAGTAATTGATGCCAAGTTCTTTTCCCTCGTATTACAGCCGAAGGGATACGAAAAGTTTATGTATTATTGATAGTCTCTGTATTGTATTTTTAATTAGCTTAAAATATACAGACAACTGTACTGGTTTTAAACCCTTCATTATGGAAACTATTGACAAACCAAAAGGAGAAATTAAAACAGGTTCTCTCGCTTGAACCCGGGAGGCGGAGGTTGCAGTGAGCTGAGATCGCGCCACTGCACTCCAGCCTGGGTGATAGAGTGAGACTCCGTCTCAAAATAAATAAATGAATAAATAAATAAAAATAAAAACCAAAAACAGGTTCTCTAGGTTAAAAAGATACCAGTGGCATGTTAAAAAAATTTCAGGGGTTGTGTCCCTTTCAAGACGGATAAAAGCACAATCATGCTCATGTATATAGAATGTCAGTAACTGCCATCAAATTGATTTATAAGAGTATTTTGTAATCTCTTGTCAATTCATGACCAGCAGAACAAACACTTTCTTAGATGAATTAGACGTTTCTGGAGATTTGTCAATTCTTCACTGTTCACAATATTTTCTTACTCTCAGGATTGTCATTGCTGAATCATTATGAACAGAACATTATCTCAGTAAAGCATTCCATTCTCCTTCATTCTGAAATTGCAGTGTCTTGCAATTTCAATAAATTAACCAGAATCTTATAATAAATTTGCAATAAATCTTATAAATTTATCTTATAATAAATCTTATAATAAATTTGCAATAAATTAACCAGAATCTTATAATCTGATTATTGACAGATGGTTTCTTCACTTCCCTTACTCTTGTTTACAGGCTGCTGTATAACTATTCTGGAAAAAGGTCAAAAGAATAACTCAGTACATAACACTCAGTTAGTTTTTACAATTAATATTTCAGGGCATAGACCCATGGACAGGCTTCTCAAGTTCAAACCGATATTTTCACTATAAAGATATCCTTTTCATCTTGTGAAACTGAGTTAAGATCTCCAAAGCTCTCTTATCCTAGTAGCTGACAACTTCATGCATGAATATTCTTAACTACACCAAGATAATCACAACAATAATTAATTTCTTAGGAGCTAATAAAGTGGATTTATTATGGCCAAAGTTCTGTTTTCTAATGGACATAGAGAAACATCCTTTTCTTTTCTACTTTAGCTATAATAAATGTAACAGTTTATATTTGTATAAACTTTAATGAAACATTATCTAGTTTATTATTCAAGTTGGCCCTGCACAATCCAGAAAATATAGCTTATAAAAATTATTAAGTGTAAGGTAATAAATCAACAGGAAAGGTTAAAAGGTAATGGATCTACCGAGAGTAGAAATATAGACATACAGATTGAATAGATTTGCCTTGCCTACAAAATTACTCAGAACTATTGTTATACATGGAACAAAGTACACTGACGAGGTTCCTTACTATTCATGACCGTGTGGTTATTTACAAAGTTTATTAAGAACTCATGTTTTAGTTAGGACTGTACTTCATTTGTGTATTTGAGGCCTAAGCGGTCTCTCACAAATTAGCATAGTATGTATTCTATAGCTAATGGAAATCTATCCTTATATGCTGTAACAAATGTTTCTTCCTCACAGGTCAAGTATACTCAAACATGTGCTGATTTTAAAAATAAATAATTGGTTAAATAAAAGGATATCCTTGAATTGATATGTCCTGCTGGCCACCCCGGTAGAAATGAATCATATCATTATTTTTCTAGTCTCAAAGTTGTCAGGATGAGATCATAAGGGCAATAAAACCTATTTCTGGCTCTAGGTGTGATTGAATTGCAATTCTGGAATAGGTGCTTTGGAGTACAGTACCTAAAAGAACATTAATTCTTAAGCCTTAGGATAATCAAATATTGTACTTACAGTTTTGTTAACCATGACATGGCATTTTTAAGTATTAATTAAAGTGTCTTGTGGCATTCATGGTAAAAGAAAAACACAAAGCATAAAATTTCCGACGTTAAACAGAAAATTGTTTAATATAATTAAACGCTGAAATCATGCTTTACAGGAACCTAAATACAAGGAGAAAATGAAATAGCAAATTGACACTGTGCCTTGCTGCCATAATTGGTAAACGTGTACATTACATCCACCTGTCAAAAGCAAAAGCAAATGACAAATAAAATTTTGAAAACTCACTTTATGCCTTGAGATAAACAATTGTAAAAACAGCAACTAAACAAAAACAACAGGTTTTTCTCATACCTGGAAAAATAAAAGAGTGGTACCCAGTATTTCAACTATCAAATGGTAAGTATTGCTAATATTTTTCAAAATGGTATATTATCTCCCTAAAAATTTTTCCTCTATGACTTTACCAGGCTTTTCTCTATTCATGTGAAATCTTTCCTCTCTTACAAAGATGTTGGCAGCTTCTCTTTAATGCTTCCAGTGTATCTTGTGCATACCTTTATTTTTTATTTATTTTTTTTATATTATTATTATTTTACTTTAAGTTTTAGGGTACATGTGCACAATGTGCAGGTTAGTTACATATGTATACATGTGCCATGCTGGTGTGCTGCACCCCTTAACTCGTCATTTAGCATTAGGTATATCTCCCAGTGCTATCCCTCCCCCCTCCCCCCACCCCACAACATTCCCCAGAGTGTGATGTTCCCCTTTCTGTGTCCATGTGTTCTCATTGTTCAATTCCCATCTATGAGTGAGAACATGCGGTGTTTGGTTTTTTGTCCTTGCGATAGTTTACTGAGAATGATGATTTCCAATTTCATCCATGTCCCTACAAAGGACATGAACTTATCATTTTTGATGGCTGCATAGTATTCCATGGTGTATATATGCCACATTTTCTTAATCCAGTCTATCATTGTGTGACATTTGGTTTGGTTCCAAGTCCTTGCTATTGTGAATAGTGCCACAATAAACATATGTGTCCATGTGTGTTTATAGCAGCATGATTTAGAGTCCTTTGGGTATATACCCAGTAATGGGATGGCTGGGTCGAATGGTATTTCTAGTTCTAGATCCCTGAGGAATCACCACACTGACTTCCACAATGGTTGAACTAGTTTACAGTCCCACCAACAGTGTAAAAGTGTTCTTATTTCTCCACATCCTCTCCAGCACCTGTTGTTTCCTGACTTTTTAATGATCGCCATTCTAACTGGTGTGAGATGGTATCTCATTGTGGTTTTGATTTGCATTTCTCTGATGGCCAGTGATGATAAGCATTTTTTCATGTGTCTTTTGGCTGCATAAATGTCTTCTTTTGAGAAGTGTCTGTTCATATCCTTTGCCCACTTTTTGATGGGGTTGTTTGTTTTTTTCTTGTACATTTGTTTGAGTTCATTGTAGATTCTGGATATTAGCCCTCTGTCAGATGAGTAGGTTGCAAAAATTTTCTCCCATTTTGTAGGTTGCCTGTTCACTCTGATGGTAGTTTCTTTTGGTGTGCAGAAGCTCTTGAGTTTAATTAGATCCCATTTGTCAATTTTGGCTTTTGTTGCCATTGTTTTTGGTGTTTTAGACATGAAGTCCTTGCCCATGCCTATGTCCTGAATGGTAATGCCTAGGTTTTCTTCTAGGGTTTTTATGGTTTTAGGTCTAACGTTTAAGTCTTTAATCCATCTTGAATTGATTTTTGTATAAGGTGTAAGGAAGGGATCCAGTTTCAGCTTTCTCCATATGGCTAGCCAGTTTTCCCAGCACCATTTATTAAATAGAGAATCCTTTCCCCATTTCTTGTTTTTCTCAGGTTTGTCAAGATCAGATAGTTGTAGATATGCGGCGTTATTTCTGAGGGCTCTGTTCTGTTCCATTGATCTATATCTCTGTTTTGGTACCAGTACCATGCTGTTTTGGTTACTGTAGCCTTGTAGTATAGTTTGAAGTCAGGTAGTGTGATGCCTCCAGCTTTGTTCTTTTGGCTTAGGATTGACTTGGCAATGTGGGCTCTTTTTTGGTTCCATATGAACTTTAAAGTAGTTTTTTCCAATTCTGTGAAGAAAGTCATTGGTAGCTTGATGGGGATGGCACTGAATCTATAAATTACCTTGGGCAGTATGGCCATTTTCACGATATTGATTCTTCCTACCCATGAGCATGGAATGTTCTTCCATTTGTTTGTATCCTCTTTTATTTCATTGAGCAGTGGTTTCTAGTTCTCCTTGAAGAGGTCCTTCACGTCCCTTGTAAGTTGGATTCCTAAGTATTTTATTCTCTTTGAAGCAATTGTGAATGGGAGTTCACTCATGATTTGGCTCTCTGTTTGTCTGTTATTGGTGTATAAGAATGCTTGTGATTTTTGTACATTGATTTTGTATCCTGAGACTTTGCTGAAGTTGCTTATCAGCTTAAGGAGATTTTGGGCTGAGACAATGGGGTTTTCTAGATATACGATCATGTCATCTGCAAACAGAGACAATTTGACTTCCTCTTTTCCTAATTGAATACCCTTTAGGAAAAGAGGAAGTGCATACCTTTATTAACATGATCAGCATTTTTATGTGTACTCCAGCTTCTCAATTTCCCTCATTTGATTATTAACTTCTTGACAATTATACCTTATTAACATATGTGTTCAGTGAGTGACATCATATATAGCTCTCAATAGATGTTTGTTGAATTATCCATTGGTAGATTTATAAAAATAGTGTATTTTATTTCTCAGTTGTTCAGAATGTCTTGTTTATTCATATAGAACATGTGATAGCCACTGACACTGTCTAAGAGGTCTTTCTACTCACGGTGTTATTACATATACTTTTCTCAAATTGTTTACCTAAACAAAATAAATTCATAAGATGGACTCTGTGATAGATGAAAAATTATTGCCTTTTATCCACTTGAAAACATAACTGAATGATAAAATATTCCTTTTCAAGAGAGAATGCAAATTTCTATATGACTGTTTATATTTTCAGATGAGGAACACACTGGAATTTTACTTGACTTAATTTGTTTAAGCTTGGATACATTTAATTATGCATCTGTGGTTTAATTATCATTAGGAAGTTAAAGAACTTGCAGTAGTATTGTCTTGCAACAAAAGTATAATTGAGAAACGAATGCTAAAATACCCTAGAAAATCTTCACTGGGAGGATTCCAGGATGTGCACTTAAAAATGGTATAGATTGGGTTGAGGAACAATAAAAAGCAAACAAATAAAACTTCAGTTGACTGCTGAGAAGTTGTTCTCTTCCAAAACCAGTGCTTTAGAACAGTACTACTGAAATTGTAGCAAACAAATTTCCAGTACACTCTGAAACAGTAAATTATTTATACAATTCATAAAATAAATATGAGTAAAACTTCAGTTAATGCATATGTCCAAGTTTCATGTAAAGTAAATGACATTTGGTTGCCTAATTAAATCTTTTACCCATTTACCTATTACGTGGAGTACAAAAACTGCACTGTATACTCTATGAGTATATTAAGAGGAAGTGGAAGTGAATGCAAGCTTGCTTTTCACTCTTCTGATAAAATGTTATGCTTACTAAATAATCTATGAACTCTTTAATATTTGCTTTGCATATGCCATTTCCTCCACCTGAACTGTCTCCTTCTCCCATTCTATTCCCCCTAATATCTTTTGCTGCTCCAATGCCAATTCACAAAATCCTACTTTATCCCTCAAGTTTTGGCTCAGACATTTGTAACTCAAGCATAGTGTCAAACAAGCCTATAATCTGTATTCTGCTGCAAGATTATTATCCATTCTGACGGTTTTTATTCTCCTGTTCCTGGGGTATCTTGATCTCACTTGTTTCTCACTGTCTGGCTGTGGTATTTTCTTTCAGCCATCCCACGCTGTCCCATATTCTTGATTTACACACACACACACACCCCTTTATACTGATATATTATTAGACATTTCCTTATTTCATTTTTTTCACCTATTATATACCAGAGCTTCAGTCTGTTAATATATTGCCACTCTTTTAAATTTTATTTTATTATTTTATTAATTTGAGACAGGTCTCTCTCTGTTGCCTAGGCTGCAGTGCAGTGGCATGATCATAGCTCAGTATAGCCTTCATCTCCTAGGCTGGAGTGATCCTCCTGCCACAGACTCTCAAGTAGCTGGGACCACAGATGTGTGCCACTACACCTGGCTAATTTTTGACTTTTTTTTTAAGGGATAGGGTCTCACAGTGTTGCCCAAGCTCATCTTAAAGACCTGGCCTCAAGCAATCTTCCTGCCTCAGCCTCCCAAAGTGTTGGAATTACAGGCTTGAACCATTGTGCCTGATCTTAGTAGCCACTCTTACTTGCTCCTGCTACTTGCTAGCAATTACAAAATCATTATATTCTTGTATTTTTGGTACCCAGAATGGAGGAAGTGTTTTATTCATGATGCATCTCAAACATCCTTCACAGTGCCTGCCATACAAGAAATCAAAAATCCTAGCTAAATAAATACATATGTGTGTCTCCAAATCACAGGTTTTCATAGAAGCCATTTGTGGAAAATAAAAATTTAGTATGATTTATTTTATTATATTTTCTTGAATATAAATAAATAATGATGCAAAGCACCAAGTTAGTTTTAGTCTCCCAATGTACAAATTATCCTCTAGAAAAATACTGTAGCATTAGAAGTCTAAGAATACTTTAATAACCTTTATTATCAGTGATTTTGTTACATTAATTCAATGATCTTTATGATACCTAGGCTGACTATAATCTTACACAACTGGAAAATTTTTCCCCATTGTACATTCAGAGAGCATCTGTCCAGCTTGTATTTTACAAGTTCATACCCATGGAGGTTTATCTAGACTGTATGGATATTACTCTTCAAAATATCAATGAAAAAATAAATATTTAATGAAATAATGGGTTCTGTATTCTTTAAATTTAAGTTTAGAGGAAAAGTGCTGAAGGAATTCTAACTGTAATCATGACTGATAAAATAGGTTGAGATGAGCTCTAAACTCTTTGCACATTGAATATTTTTAAAGAAAATAAGCCCAATATTCTACAAAAATGTCATCACAGAACAAAAATAATGAGGCAAATTGTAATTTAGTTTTCGGCTGTCCTATTTATAGCTGTTATATTTTACACCGGTGTGTCTTAACTCTTTGCCAGACTTCTGAGTCCACAGTTTTTCAATGTTTATCATGATATTTACATAAAGAAATAGTATTACATTCCCACATCACTGTGAGTATAGAAAGCTTCATTTTAATTCAAAATACATAAACAGACAATATCTATTTTCAAATCTCTTTTAGCTCTGATGCTGACAGTTTCAAATTTATGGGATTCATAGTACCTCTAATGTTGGTAAAATACCTTCTCTTTAAAGATTTCTCAGAAAAATTAGGACTAGTTTATATGAAAATAAAAAACTGGCAGAGCTTGTGATTGGCCACCTGATCTGCCCTTTCTGTGCCCTTTTAGTCTCTTCCTCTCAGAAGTGCTGTCATCAGCTCCTTCTGTCATATATATATATATTTACATTTTCTATTTTGATAACTTAGAATAGAGAATGTGGATATTGTGCAGAGACCAACAATGACGAGCTGATAAGAAAAATTTATCTGAAGAAAAGTGACTTTCTCACTCCAGGTTTTATTCTGGAAATTGAGAAAAGAAAAGGAGGATTCTACAGTGAAACACTAGCCAACAGGAAATTACTTCTGGAAAAAAAAATCAGCATATTTATCACAAAATAAATACATCTTATTATAAAATTGAAAATTTTGAATGAATAGGGAGCAAATAAATTAGTCCAAATACCAACTGGCTTAAAAGCAAAGACCTTGAGAGAATATGACTAATTATATATACAATTAAAATTCATATTTGTGAGCTATACTTCATTTATGATATTACAGATTGGATTCATATCGCTTTGAAATTTTAGATTTTAAAAGATTATTTTGCCAACATTTAAAATACATATTTATTAAATATGTAGTACTTCAAACATGATTTATCAAGTAAGTATCTTCTTATAATTGCTTCTTTTTTATTCTTATTCTATGTTTATGGCCATTTTGCAATTTATCTGTTCTAAGCTAATTATTACACATGCAATATTTTACCATTTGGATTATTTTATTAGAATTTATTCTGAAAATAAGTTTACTAGTGGAAGTTATATGAACATTTTTCATGGCTTGCTGTCCTTTAAAGTTGCCAATGTAATTTTTGTGATGTTTTTGTTTACCGATTGGAGTCAGACAATTCAACAAATAAATCTTAAAAAAAACAAAACGAAACAAAACCTTGTGTAGGTGAACAATTTCTGAGCTCCCTCCCCTCCCTATATTAGTTTAAATGTTTTAAGCAAGCCCAGAGTCACAGAAGTTTCCACCACAAAGATAGCCTATGCAGATCACAGGCATCTTCGACAGAGGAAGTTTTCGGAAAACCCAAAATAAGAATCCAATAAGTATAATAAAGTCCTGCAGCTATCAATTATCTTTGTACTAAAGTTTCTAAGTCTCCTTATAAATAATAGTGCACCCTCAGAATAAAATTCTTAGGTATAACTTCTACAAAATATATTCAAGACCTATAAGTAAAACTACAAAAGTCTGAGAAAAGACATTTTAAAAACTAAGAAAATAAAGAGATATTCCATGTTCATGAGTAGTAAGACTCAATATTGTCAAGACATCAGTTCTTGCTAACTTGGTCTATAGATTCTCAATATGGATCTATAAATTTCATGCAATCCAAATCCAGTAAGTTATTTTATAAATATCAACTGATTCTAAAGTTTTTGTAAAGAGGCAAGTGACCCAGAATAGCAAACATGAAATGTTAACAATCTAATTTTGTTGAAGATTTTAGCATGTATGTATATGAAAGATGGCGGTTTTTAGTTTTCTTGTAATGTCTTTTTCTGATTTTGGTATTAGCACAATATTGCCTTATAGACTGATTTAGGAAATATTTCTTCTGAAATCACTGGTAGAATTCACTGGTAAACCCATTGGGGCTGCGTGCTGTTTTAGAAACTTATTAATTAATGATTCATTTTATTTAATATAATATAGGCCTGTTCACATTGTCTATTTCTTGTTGTATACATTTTGACACATTGTGCCTTTAATGAAATTAGTCAATTTTATCTAGTTTACCATATTTTGGGGCATAGAGTTGTTCATATTATTCCTTTATTTCCTTTTATTGTTCTTGGGACCTGTAGTGATATCCCCTCTTTCATTTCTGATATTAGTAATTTGTTTATCCTTTTTATTTTCCTTAGTTAGCTGGCTAGATGCTTATTGATTTTATTATTTAAGGAAAAAACAAGGTTTTGTTTTTGTTGATTTCTCTGTTTAGTTCCTGTGTTTTATTTCATCGATTTCTGCTCTAATTCTTATTATTTCATTTTTTTCAGTTTACTTTGGATTTAATTTGCTTGTCTTTTTCTATTTTTCTAAGGTGAGAAGTGTATTACTCATTTTATGTCTTTATTTATTTATAATATATGCACTGAAAGCTATAAGTCTACCTGTAAACATTACTTTGGCTGCAGTCCATAGATTTTAGTCAGTTGTATTTTTTATTTTCATTTAATTCAAATTATTTCTAAATTTCTCTTGACAGTTATTTTTTGATACATGTATTACTTAAAAGTGTGTTGTTCACACACTGGGGCCTGTGGGGGCTGGGTAAGGGGAGAGAGAACGTCAGGAAGAATAGCTAATGCATGCTGGGCTTAACATCTAGGTGATGGGTTGATGGGTACAGCCATCCACCATGGCACACATTTACCTATGTAACAAATCTGCATATCCTGCACATGTATCCTGAAACTTAAAATCAAATAAAATTTAAAAAGTTAATTAATAAAATGTGTTGTTTAATCTCAAAGTATTTTGAGATTTCCTAGCTCTTTCTGTTATTGGTTTCTAGGTTGATTCCCATGTTTAATTCTGTCATTAATTTCCTTGTTTCCCAGGTAGATTCACATAGAAAATCTATTTCTGAAATTTAATATGGTAATTAAGGATGTTAACTGAGATATAGAAAGCTGAAACACTGGAAGTAACCAGCTCTGGTTACAGCATTTGCAGTGTCATATGATCAGTCCTGGAGCTGTCAAAGAAAAGTTACAGTGGACAGAATTAAACAGAGAACGAGTTCATTGAAGACTATTGCAATAGGGGTGAAGACTATTATTATAGAAAAGGGGAGAGAAACTGAACACCACTGAAACAAAGGTGGAGAGTTTTTGTTTTTTGTTTTGTTTTGTTTTTTGAGACAGAGTTTCTGCTCTTGTTGCCCAGGCTGGAGTGCAATGGCGCGATCTCAGCTTCCGGGTTCTGCAACCTCCACCTCCCGGGTTCAAGTGATTGTCCTGCTTCAGCCTCCTGAGTAGCTGGGATTACAGGCGCGCGCCACCACGCCCGTCTGATTTTGTATTTTTAGTAGAGACGGGGTTTCTCCATGTTGGTCAGGCTGGTCTGGAACTTCCGACCTCAGGTGATCCACCCGGCTTGGCCTCCCAAAGGGCTGGGACCACAGGCGTGAGCCACTGCGCGGCCAGTGGAGAGTTTTTAAGCATAGAGGTGAGCTAATGGGAAAAGTATTGGATTAACTTAGTCAGGGGGGTTGGTCATCTGCATTTGTTAATTAGAGCTTATTAAAATTAGGTTCCTACCCTCACACAGAGACTGGAAGATAAGAGCACTTTCTTGATGATTACATTTCAAAAGGATGGCTTCCTGGTCATTCAGAAATTTATTTCTGGTTGTGAAACTGTCAAGAGGCTGTGAGAAGATTTACAACTTAAAGAGGCAGAGAAAGAATATACAATTACAAGTTTTTTAAAGTAAATGTCAGAAAAGGGACATCAGGGGCCTATAGTCAGGAAGAAACCTCCCAAAAATTTCATCAAGTTGAGAGGAATGTTAAGACTGTCTTGTCAGGGTAAATTCCAGATACATAAACACTGTCTCCGTAAATTGTATGTCTTAGATAGCAAACACATATATAAGCCCCACTGATATTTTATCAGCCTATACAGATATGTTTTAAAAAATTAAATTACTAACATTTTAACTTAGTGCTTGGCAAAAAAAGAAAAATCTGACTATTTCCTTGGCTAAACCTACCTACAGTTTTGCCTCACACTTCATTGGTAGTTTGGTTTGATATAATTCTAGGTTCAAACTCAGATTTTTTTTAAAGTATGAAGAATTTGCTCTATTTGTTTATAACATATATAATGGCTGTTAAGAACTCTGACCTGATTTTTTTTTAAGGAGCAATTTCTTCTTTATTCGTTTTTATTTGCTTTATGTTTAATGTCTAAAACTCATGGTGATGTGGCTGACTTTTACTTATATATTCTGCTCAGCATTCAGGGAACACTTTCAGTATGAAAAATCCCATTTCTTTAAAATTTTTATAGTTTTCTATTCTCAGTTTTAAAGTTTCTCTTTTTGTGGACAGTGTGAAGCAGAAGAATAGGGTCTGGAGGCAGGGAACATAAGGCCGATTCATGCTGACTTCCTAGAACTAAATCAAATGGAAACACTGCCTGCATCTGACAGGAAATATCTACATAGCGCGTACACCAAGTAAATGACTTTGTAATGACTTTGTAACTTTACTTCATTGTCTTCATTTACATATGGCATACACCAGGTATCCAGTGGAAACCTCTAGAGGGTGTTTAAACTGCAAAAAATTCTGTAATGGGGCTCTTGAGCCCCTATTCTAGGCCCACTCCCATCGTGTGGAGTGTACTTTCGTTTTCAGTAAATCTTTGCTTTTGTTGTTTCCTTCTTTCCTTGCTTTGTTTGTGCATTTTGTCCAATTCTTTGTTCAAGACACCAAGAATCTGGACACCCTCCACTGGTAACAAGTGAACTTCTTTATTTTATATGTTTTTGTTTTTCTCACATTTTCTTTCTGCCTTTTAAAGCAATGTATTGAAAATTTGTATGAATTTATCATACAAATTAATTAGTCAACAACATACTGTTTTATGACTGCAATATACGTATAAGTCACACCAACTCTGCAGATTGTGTTTTTTTAATATTCTCTAGTTTGTTGAATTATTCTTTTATCTCCTGCAATAATGTTTCCTGTTATTTTATTCTGGTCTCTTTACATGGTCATTCTTCTCATCTTTTTGTGTTGACTTCGTTGTTCATTCATATTTTATAATTAAGAACTGGTTTGGATAATTCATGTTTCTAAAGTTGTTTTTCTGAGCAGCCCCTCCCAGACATAAGGAAACTCTCTGGGCACGTACATGCAGGATAGGACCTTGACACAAAGAATGCAAGGTTTTATAGACTGAATTGTACCCTCTTCCTAATTCATATGTTGAAATCCTAATTCCTAGTATCTCAGAATGTGGCTGAATTTGGAAATAGGATCTTTACAGGTGCAATCAAGTTACAACGAATTCATTAGGATGGGCCCTAATTCAATATGACTGGAGTCCTTAAAAGAAGAGGAAATTTGAACACAAACATATGCAAAAGCAAGGCCATGTGAAGATATAGGAAGACAGGGATCTGCAAACCTCGGAGGAAGTCTTCAGTAGAAATCAACCCTGCTGACATCTTGATCTCAGACTTTTTGCCTCCAGAATAATGAGAAAATAAATTCCTGATAGCTCTAAAAATAATGATTAATTCTACAAATTTGAAATTATGCAAGTAACATTTGCCAATATAAATATGCAGTATGATTAAAAACCAATTACAAAAAGTAAAGTCTACCTAACTGGAGATAAGAATCCTTTAAAAAATAAATCTTGAGTCAAAAAAATATACAAATCAAAATTATAGAATTTCTAGAAAGAAATGCTTATAGAAACTATGTTCACATTTTTAGGAAATAGTTGAAAGACAATAAAAGCCATAAACATACAATTTAAAAGGTAAGACAATAGACAAAGACACTAAAAAGTAAAAATAAGAAAACAGTAAGAAATACAAGTGGAAAAGTCAATAAATTAGAATAGAAAAAAAGTTTTTTTTTAAATCCAAGTTATTTAAATATAATGACAAAGTTGACAGCCCAGTAACTAGAAAACAGAAGGAATGAAAAATGGAGAAAGAATATTCAAAATAAGAAGTGGTAAGAAGAAAATAACCAAACCTCAAATAGAGAGGTTTTTAATGTTTGTAAGAAACCACTTTTCCAGCTGTGTGCCAAAGAAATTTGAAGCCTAGAGGAAATGGATAATTTTCTAGGAAAAATATAAGTTACCAAAACTGATCCCAGCACAGAATTGCAAACAGCCTAGTTTTTACAGAGCCTATCATTAAAGACCTGCCCCCAAATAAGCACTTGGCTTAGGTGAGAATTCAAAGACCAGATAATCCCAGGGTTACCCAAACTGCCTTAGTGAATAGGAAAAACAAAAAAACAAAACAAAACAAAACAAAAACAGAGGAAAACTTCTGAATTCCTTTTATGCAATAAGCTGTCCCAGTCATTTCCATGTTCTCAGATCTGTTTCTGCCCTTCTGTGATCTAGTCTGTAGGGCAGGGTCGGGGACCCACAAGCTACAGTTCCCAGACAACCATACCAAATAAATGATCTCCACTTGGGTTTGGCAAATGAATTGCACTCATGAGATATTAGACAGGATTAGGAGGGAAGAACTGATTCTGTTCCCCTTCTCTATGGCATGGCATTTCTGGCTGCATGAATAGGAGCAGCAACAACAGTGTTCAGAGCGTTGAGAATGACAGCTGCAGCAACAAACAGGAACATAGGTCTGAAATGCAGACTCCATAACCTCCTGCTCAGGCAGTGTGGTTCCCAGCAAAGATAGCTCTGGTCTAGTCATGGCACTGACAGGCTCCCTATTAGGAGGATTTGACTTGCAGCAAAAGTCACTTTATATTGTGTGCCACAGAGATCTTGGGCTTGCAGCATCACTGTTTACTGGTTTGCAAACAATTTAATTTTTAGTAATGTTATCTTCACTTCTGCTCCTCTAATCTTTTCCAATTGTATAACTAACTTATCCATAAATTGCTTCTGTTTGGAATACCTACTGTGGTGTCTGATTTCCAGACAGAACATAACAGATGTACAGGCAAAATATTAATATTTAAATCCAATAATGATTTCACATAAAGTATAACTGCAGATCAACTTCATCTGTATAAATACTGTTGATGATATTTGAAATAAAATAATATTAACAATAGAGGTAGTAGCACATTAAAATTAATGAATAATGACTAAGATTTATTGCAGTAATCCAGAGATGAAAAAAATAGAAAATCAATTAATATAATTCATGTTATTGAATAGATATAATGAGAAAAATTATACAATTTCCAGGAAAATTTTTACACAAAATTAAATATCTTTTCACAGGTAAATACCTAATTCACATAAAATTAAATAAAAATGCTCAATAGAAGAGAAATTAATTGGATGTTTCTTATATCAAAATAACTCGTATATTAAATAATAGGAAAATGTTGAACCAGTGTGTATTAAATTCAGAGAAAAGGTAAATGAGGCTCATTATTGCTACATTTTTAAACATTGTGTTGAAATTATTAAAAAATAAAATCAGACCAGAAGAAAATGATTATGCTTTCTAACATAATCATGTTATGAAAGCATAAAGCATAAAGGTAAAATTAGAAAGCATAAAGGTAAAATTATCTCTATTTGCAGATGCTGTGATAATATATCTGCAAAACTACAGAAAATCAAAGAAAAGGAGATGGTGGAAGGGGGGAGGATATCTCTCTCTTTCTCTCTCTCAAGAGAGAGATGAAATAAAGATTAAATAATTGAGTAAGTAACAGGATATGGATATAAAATTAATATTCTAAGAGTAAAGTTTCTTGTGATGGTTAATTTTATGTGTCAGTTTGATGGCCTGGCCACAGTGTCCAGATATTTGGTCAAACACTATTCTAGATGTATCTGTGGAGGTATTTTTAGATGAGATTAACATTTCAATCAGTAGACTTTAAGTAAAGCAAGTTACCCTATATAGTATGGGTGGGCTTCATCCAATCAGTCACATTTTTAATAGAAAAAAAATGACCTCTCCCGAGAAAGAGGAAAATGTCATCAGTGTACCTTTGGTCTTGAGGTGCAGTACCAGCTCTTCCTTGGGTCTCCAGCCTGCTCATCTACTTTGCAGAATTTGAACTTATCAGCCTCTCCCATCATGTGACCTATTCTTAAAATGGATCTCTCCCACCGCCCCTCCCACTCCCACCCCCTGACATGCACATCATGTCTGTCTTTCTGGAGAACTCCCACTAACAGTGTAATTTATAGAAGGACTCATTATAACTAAAAGGTTGCATCTGTAGGTAACAGTCCTATGAATAAATGTATCAAGAAAAGTACAAAACCTGACTGAGGAAAACTATAGAACATCTCAAAAGGAAAGAAGGAAAGCCCATGTAGTAGGATGAGATGATACATCATGGAGATGTTAATTTACCCCAGGTCAATTAAATTTAATATAATCTCAATATGTCATTTCATCTTTTGTTCAGAGAGCCCCCACAAAAATGGTTCTCAAAATGACCATTTCTAAATCAACATTAAAACCTATAGTTCTTAACATATAATGGAGTCATATTAAATAAATCTGGCATGTAACTCTAAAAAAGGAAAACATATATGTAATAGAAAAAATGGTTAAATTTCTGTATAATTTAGGAGTCTATAAACCTATCTCACTATGACTTAAAATCCAAAAGCAGAAAAGACAAATATTGATAAATTTGACAATATAAAATTATATATATATGGTAGATATGATCCTCCTGGCCATTAGACCAATGACTAGGTTTAAGTCACAGCATAATCAAGCTAAGGATACACTGCTTATGAAAAGAAAGGAAAAGAAGTACTACCTAACAAGGGGACCACTTATGCTCCATCACCTCTTCTTTTTCCCTATTAATCTGCAGCTAATAACTTTTAAAACTGAATGCCTCATCCACTGAGGCCTTGCAACTCCCTGACATTTTCATTTTAGAGTAGGTCAACTTGGAGTCAATGACTGATAAAGCAGGATGGGTCCAACAGGCCTTGCTGGGCAAATGGAGATGATATTTCCAAGAACACAGCAAGTCTGGCCCTGTTAGAACTTTTGATTGTTAAACAAGTGGTACTTTTCGCTGTAGGGAATCATTATCCCTCCCTTCAACACCCCACACAAGGTTACTGGCTCCCAGCACCATGGATTTATAGAGTTCTCCCTGAATGCATGAGAATGGTTCATTCATGGTTAAGGTGACAGCAATGAATGGTTGACAGCATTCGTGAATGCTGTCATATCATGGTTAAGGTGACAGAACCATGAAGGTTCATTCATGGTTAAGGTGTCATTGGCCCATCCAGGGCCAGTGACAACTCAGGGAGTTTGACTTGAATAAGAAAGTCAAAACAAAGGGCTGAATTGCCATAGACAGTGCTCCCAAGGGCCAGCATTGTTATATTTTTATTAACTTTTAGGCTGTTGCTGATGGCCCAACAATCTGGTCTGCCACTTACTTGAAAGACTGCAGATGATCAGGTTAAAGATAGCCCTCTTTGGGGTGTGAACTGTGGCAACAAATTGGAATGGTAGATGGAATGGTACCATTCCATCTACTCATGTAGATGCTCAGGTAAGAGACTTAGTGGAATTAGGATGCTGATCAAGACTGTACTGCCTAGCATTACCATGGCCACCTGGACTTTCATTGCACCAGGCATGGCCCTGATCCAGTGAAATCTACCATCACAGATTGTCCACACAACAAAGGACTATGCATTTGTTATGAAGAAGCTACCGTTGTACACTAGGCACGTGATTCCTGTCTAAAGTTGGCCCATTTGTCTTGCAGTGAAGGAGGACATATTGCATGGGACATTGACTCTAATATGCTCCCAGAAAATTGACTATATTTGAACTTTGACCCCTTGTTGAAACTACCAGTGGTACCTCACAGCTGTTGGCACATTTTTAGGATATGATGTTTTAATAGTCTGTTCTTTCACTGCTGTAAAGAAATACTTGAGACTGGATAACTTATAAAGAAAAGAAGTTTAATTGGCTCATGGTTCTGCAGGCTGTACAGAAAGAATGGCTGAGGAGGCCTCAGGAAACTTACAACCATGGCAGAAGGTGAAGTGAAAGCAGGCACCTCTTACATGGCCAGAGCAGGAGGAAGCAAGAGAAGGGGTGGTGGAGGGTGCGGGGGGTGCTACACACTTTCAAACAAGATCTCATGAGAACTCATGAGAACAGCAAGGGGGATCTCTGCCCCCATGATTCACCTCCCGCCAAGCCCCTCCTTCAACACTGGGGACTACAATTTGACATGAGATTTGGGCTGGGGACACAGACCCAAATTATGTCAGATATTATTTCAATCTGATGAGCATCCTCTGGTCACACTATGGTAGCCCATGAAACTAAGGTTTGCCATGTTTTCAGTGTTTTGGACCATTTTCAGTCTGACATTGCTATGGCTTTTGTTGAGCAGGCCACTTATAATGGACTAATAGTCAATGTACTTGACAGGCAATCCACATTCCTTATAAGCTGCAGACATCTAGCATTATTGAAAAGCAGAATTAACTCCTCAAAATTCAAATCAAAAGGATATCTTGCTCTACCTCTCCCCTCTCTCTCTTTGCTCCATGAGCCTTATACGGTTTGATCATTGAATGTAGCCATGCCCAAACAGGATTCTGTTCTTGTTGATTACTCCCCAGTTAATGATCAAATGAAAGAAGTGGAGGATTATGTAGACTGATTTTGAAAATTTTAATTACACCTTGACCATTCTGGACATGATGATTTTTTTTATTCTATCAGCAAATACAGGCCAGTGTGATCTGTACACGATGTGACATCCTACCCAAAATGGGGCCTACTATATACAAACTTAATTTTGGTTTAGCCACCTGAATTCTTTTGTTGGATTGACATGATCCTAGATCATTAAGATAATGACAACTTGCTTGAGTACACTGGTAGCCAAGAACCATATAGTGACCCATGTAGGCCAAGGCAGAGTATATAATGAGTCTCTCTGTACATTGTGTAAAACTGTCCTTGTTCCTCTTGCACTTGAGCTGCCAGATGAAAGGTCTGGGCATAAGTAGGAGGTAATTGAAGAAGGGTGAAGCCGTAGCTACTAGGATGAGACACGCTTGTTTTGTGAACTTGAAAGAACAGTAACAACCCCAGAACCTAAGGAAGAGATACCCACATTAGACCCTGAGAGGTTCAGGGAGTGGAAAACAATTAATGTTCTTTGTTCTTTAGATCCCACACCACAGCTTGGCAAAACAATCATTAAGCAGTAGTTGTGACTTATCACTGACCTACTGATGGGTTATGAAAATAGAAGTAAAGTCATGTGGATGTGACTAGTCCTGAAATGTTCTGATGCCTCAGAAGCCATCAATGGTAGCTCCTAACATGGAGTTCCACATCCCTGCCCTATACATGTAGAAGATGTATAGGCCAGCACTAACTTGCTTTAGGCTAATGGATACAAATTTATATTCTTTTTCTGATACCTGAGTGGCCTCAGCTTGTGCCATAGTGGCAAGAGAGGCTGCAACTATTTGGTCATGGCTCAAGTGGCTTAGTCAAATCAATGTAATGATGATCAAAGTGAAGTTTAACAATAAACCCTGAACTGGAATGACCTGTGTCACTTCAGATTATATGTTTATATGTTTAAGAGAGCTGGCCATGGAGTATCTTTTCATTAGGGATGGGGTTGCTTTCTGGCCACTCTGTGGGCAGTAATTATTGGCAAAACCCCCAAGTCAGAAAGTCCATCTAGGTAGTGAATTGAAATAAATAAAAGACTGGTCTTAGGCTATATCCTTGCTGCCTGAAATAAGACCTACTGGCCCCCTCTAAGACTTATTTATATTTGGTTGAGTCTGTGATTCTGGGAGGCCTAGTTTCAGTCATTAATACAGATTGGTTTTATCCTAATGCCTGGATTCTGGTTACTAGTAGTCTTAATTAAAAATTTCATAAAAATTAAACTGATTTGTTCTCACCCTCTGCTGGTAAGATTATTCCAAATGGCCAACCAATTGGCATACTCATGAGGAAATTTGACTTCAGCCAAGAATGTGTTAGAAGCGGAGTAGATTGGTGGGAGAGGCAACTCACCAAAGCCCTGAGTATCCATCTCTGTACTTTCTTGCTAGAATCCCGAGAAAAGAAGGTCTCGACTGCTCTTTATTCGGGCTATTTCTCAGGGTTTGAAGGCAGTAACATTAAGAGATGAAGTAATATTTCTGTTTAGTACAAAGAACAGTCTTGTGTAACATCTATATGGATCATATCGTGACACACCTGTGGGACTTGGGGGCAAGGGAAACTGACATGAATGTGTTGATGCTCATGTCGCCCACTGTGCTGTGAGCAAGAAAGTCCCTTGTTTCTGTCCTGGAAGTCTCATGTCTTCCTCCAGCATCAATGAAAGGGTAATGGATTAAGTTAATAGCTTGTGAGATAAAGTTAAATCCAAGATCTGACATTAATGTTGACCTTTTAACTGATAGACTTTTTTTTTTTTTTTTGGTCAGCTCCCCATCCTCATTGTTTTGGAAATTTTTCACTCTATTTCTCACTTCTATTTCACTATAATGGAATTTTAATTCTATTATATGGTAATTTTGTATAAATTTTGTTATGGTTTCCCATGGTAATTTCCCATATAAATTCAATCCCAGAGTCTTATGAGAACAGTTTTTTGGTTACAAATTCTCTGAGGAAAGCATTATCATTATCTTTTTTCCACCTTGAGCTGGCCAAACAAAATAGGATTCCCTGATGAGTTCTCTTTCTAACTGATCAACTTTTTTCCAGTTTACCCTTTCAATGAGGATGCAACCTCTCTAGAATCTTGGCTTTATGACAGCCAACACTGCCTTCTCTATTTTCTATTCTCAGTCCCCTTTACTATGCTCATTAAAAAAAAAATACAATATGCGTCTTTTCAACATAACACGTGATACACATTTTTATTCAACAAACACTTATATGATGCTTAATATATGCTAGACACTATATGTAAATCTTTATCATGTTATATCATTTAATTTTCCTAATAATCTTATGAAGTAGATACTATTATCTCTGTTTTATAGTAAGGAAACAGGCACCAAGAGTTAAGAAACTTGTAAAAGTCCCAGAGCTAGGAAGTTGATGGGCTGTGATATGAACCTAGGCAATATGGTTCCAAAGCTCATCTCCTAAACCCTGTATCATGCTCCTCCTTTTTATTTGTTATATCTATGTTTGTCTTTCCCTTGAGGGCAGGTATTTTTTTCTGTTTAGTTTATTGGTGCACCTAAGGTGCCAAGAGTGGTGTCTGGAGCTTATTAGGTGTTTGGTTAATACTTGATCTATGATTGTGTGCCAGGTAATGTAGTATATTACAAAATCTGCAGTTTCCTCAGGTCAGGGGAGGGAATGAAATCACTGTTAAATGAGTAATCTGAGAAATAAATGCCTGGATGCAAATACTGACAAGTACTATGGAGGAAAACATAGAGTGCCATGAAAGGGTTAAACATGGGACATAATTCAGGCTGTGGGATCTAAAAATGTCTTGATTTAAAAAAAATGAAATAAAGACTTGAAAGATTGAGTACATACACATACATATAAATACACATACACTTAAATTGTGTGTATATGTGTATGTGTATGTGTACATACACATATACATAAACTGGAAAAAAATGAGTTTTTCAGAGATTGGAGACAAGATATGTTAAATCTAGCAGGTGAAACTCCACCAGAATTTAAGAATTAAAATTTCAGTGTAACTGAAAACTATGGGTATAAGGTAGCTAGGAGTTCCATTGTCAAGGACCTTAAAATTCATGTTAACGTGGTTGGATTTTATCTTAAGATGGTGGAAAACAATTAGAATTTTAGACAGTGAATTACATAATTTGATTTACTTGGATATCTGAATTCATTCAAATAATTGATTAAAAGCAAGAAAGAGAGAGGATAAGGAGGCAATGTTGGAAGCTGCTAAACAATATAGAGATCCAGACAAGAGACTATAATGTTTTAAACTAGGTTTGGGAATGGAGACAACTGTACAGATATGCAGGGGTAGAATTTGTTGGATTCACCTGTTGATTAGATGTTGGAGATGAAGAAGGGAAAAGAATAAAGGAAAATTTCCTAGATTCTGATTAAAACAATTGGTTTTGCTGACACTTAATAACAAGAAAATTAAAAAATATGGAAGAGTACGTTTTAGGAAGTAAATCCTAAATTCAATTTTGGGTAGATTAGGCATATCTATGTGAGGCTCTGGAGAGGGATCTTGGTTGGACACAGAGATTTGTCATTTCTTGGCATATAGAAACTATTACTCCCAGTTAATGTTATTGGAGGAAAATAGAATGACTGGTGAGAGACTTCAAAGTGAGAATAAAAGATTATCTAGAAGAATGAGGGCATTTATGATGACAAACAGAATTTTAGATATGGCTAGAGCAAGAAAAGTGCAAAACACTGAGAATAAATGCAAAATATATGGGAATGCTTATCACATTATTGTTTATGGTAGTAGGGAAGTGGTATCAATCTAAATGTTCATCATTAAAGGGACAGATAAATAAGTTGAAAGCACACTATGTATTACTATGCCTTCTTAGAACATTAAGATAGATATACATATGGATGGGGGTTTAATTTTGCACTAAGTAACAAAACAATATAGAATAAGATAACTAAGATATCACCACTATGTAATTAAATATGCATGTGTGCATACACACAAACACTATATATTCTTAAGTATATTTTATATACATACACAAAATATTAAACACATTATACTATATATATGTAGAAAGAAATAGAAATAAAAATCATAAATTTAAAAAGGGAAAATAGTATGAGATCTTGTATAAATGTTAATCATGTGTCTTTGTCCTGAAAAATAGGATTAACTTAATTTTCTGCACTTGAGTTAAAAAGTAAGAGACATTTAAGAATATTGTCAACAGAATCAACTGCTTTCATAATATTAAGGAATGTAAGAATAAGGATGTACTTACTGGCATTAGTAAAATGGTAGTTATTAACTGCCTTAAAAATGTGTGTACAATAATAAACAAGGCAGAGCCAGATTCTTGACTTACTAGGAATCTGGCTAATCTTTGGAATCAGTCAAGAGTAAGAAAAAATATGCCATTCTTTAAAATTAAGTAAAGAAAAGGTATCCTTATTAGACACAAGAGCACAAATGTTTGCCATCTTCCTGGTGCAAAGGGTAGAAGAATGGTGTCTTGCAAAATATGAAAATTCAAGATTTTACCACAAAGGCAGTTCAGGTCTAAATTCAAAATGCCCACTTGGTTGAAACACACAACTTTGAAAATTATGATCAAGCTTGTCTTAATTTGGAGAAACATGTAAGGCTTCCTAAAGTGACTAAAACACAAACACATTAGGAATACTTTTACAATTCAGGGAACACAGGAATTTCAGGGAAAACCAAGTCAATAAGATGAGTTAAACCATGCAAAACTAAAAATAAGACCCTTTCCTCCCCACAACGAAGTAGATGAGCAAACAAATCATTATTTGGGGAAATAAGTAGATACAATGAACTAAAAAACTCTGAACTACTGCAACTGGTTTAAAATCTTCGTGGACACAGAAAGAGAGAGAGAGAGAGAGAGAGAAAAACCCTTAGACAAAAATAGCACTTAAAAAAAGAAGAATATTGAATGAGAAACAAATACAAATTCTCGAGAGGAAACATAGTAATAGAAAAGTGTTAGAATAGCAAATATGCATAAAGATATATAAGAGAACAATATGACAGAATTATATTAAAGTACACATGAGATAGAAAGATGGACACATAAAAGGGACACTGAAGGAGGACTAGAATGACTCATTTCTAATAATATATCCAGAAAAAAGTAAGTTCAAATAGGAAAGAAAAAAATCATGAAGATTGCAGATGAGACATTTTCAGAATTGAAAGACTGATAAATCTATAGATTGAAGAAAAACGGAGAAGCCTGAGAGGAATAATAAAAGCAAGTATGTCAAAAACATCACATACCTATTTTAGGACAACAGGACAAAGAGAAAAACTGAAAAGCAACTAATGAGAAAAAAATCACACAGAAACAATACATATATTGCACATATGCATATATTGCAATACATATATTGGTGTTGATTGAGAAGACTTCTCATCAACACCAAACATACAAGAAAATTCTAAATGAACATCTTCAAAATACAGAGAAAAAAGAACTGTCAGTCCCAATTCAAAAACTATTGAATTTATCATTCAAGAATGAGGCAGCATAAAGATGTTTTAAAATATGCAATTACTGAGAAAGTTTATTGTTTAATGATTTTTATATGAAAAAGTAGAAAATTAACAATTTATATACTGGGAAGGAGGGAGAATAGAATTAAAAAAACGCAAAAAGAGAAGTTAAAATAGGGTGTCCATTTGTAATAGAAACAAAGGCAAAAGATTAAAGTGACTAAGTATTCAAAGACTAAAATTGCCCCAAAAAGACATGAAGGAAGCTTAAATGCATAAGATGAAAGAAGCTAAAATGAAAAGACTACACATCATACAGTTTCAACTAGTTGATATTCTTGGAAAGGCAAAACTATGGAGACAGTGCAAAAATTAGCAATTACCAGGGGCTAGGGAGGATCCTCCCTAGGGAGGATGGAGGAAAGAGAGGAGATATTTTAGGGCAGTGAAACTAGTTTATATGATACTATAATAGTGGGTACATATCATTATACATTTGTCAAAACCGATAGAATGTAGAACACCAAGAATTAACCCTAATTTAAATGTTAATAATAATGTATCCATATGTCTTAGTCCTTTTTATGCTGCTATAGCAGAATACTATGGACGGAGTAATTTATTTAAAAAAGAAAATTTATTTTTCACATTTATTTATTTATTTATTTATTTATTTATTTATTTAATTTTTGAGACAGAGTCTCGCTCTGTCGCCCAGGCTGGAGTGCAGTGGTGTGATCTTGGCTCACTGCAAGCTCAGGCTTCCGGGTTCTCACGATTCTTCCGCCTCAGCCTCCTGAGTAGCTGGGACTACAGGCGCCCACCACCACGTCCAGCTAATTTTTTGTATTTTTAGTAGAGATGGGGTTTCACCACTCACAGGATGGTCTCGATATCCTGACCTTGTCATCCGCCTGCCTCAGCCTCCCAAAGTGCTGGGATTACAGGCGTGAGCCAGTGCACCCGGCCTCATTTCTTAAAGACCTCATCTCCCAATGCCATTATTATGGCAATGAAATTTTCAACAGATGAACTTTTGGGGAACATATTCAAACCATAGAACTATATTTGCTCCTCAGTCATAACAAATGTACCAAACTGTTGCAAGGTGTTAACAATAAGGGAAACTGTGATGGGTGTGATGGTTAATATTAAATGTCAACTTGATTGGATTGAAGGATGCAAAGTATTGTTTCTGGATATATCTGGGTATTTCTGGGTGTTGCCAGAAGAGATTAATATTTGAGTCAGTGGACTGGGAGAGGAAGACCCACCCTCAGGAAGACTCACCCACATTGTGGTTGGACACCATCCAACTGGTTGCCTGCAAGTCTAGAAAAAGCAGGCAGAAGAAGGTGGAAGAGGCAGACTTGCTAAGTCTTATAACATTCATTTTTCTCTCTTGCTGGATTTGTCCTGCCCTCGAAGATCAGACTCCAGGTTCTTTGGATTTTGGACTCTTGGAATTACACCAGTGGGTGCGATGGGCTCCCAAGCCTTTGGCTACAGACTGAAGACTGCACTGTTGGCTCCCTACTTTTGAGATTTTGGGACTTGGACTGAGCCACTGCTGGCTTCCATGGTCCTCAACTTGCAGATGGCCTATCGTGGGATTTCACCTTGTGATCATGTGAGTCAATTCTCCTTAATAAACTCCCTTTTATGAATACATATATCCTATTAGTTCTGTCCTCCAGGGAACCCTAATAATACAGTGGGTGTGGTCAGCAAGCAGGATGACTTGAGGGAGTATATGGGAACTCCGTGAACTTTTTGCTAATTTTGTATATAAATCCACAGCTGCCAAAAAAGTCTATAATTTACTTTGAAAATGCTGAAATTATTTAAATGAATTAAAAATAAAACACAATTAAACTTTATTCTAACCATATTCTGTTTTAAAAGGTGAAAGTTAAACATTATAATAGAAAATTGGAATACAAGAATAATGAATGAAATGTATACCAGGAAAATTCTAAGCAAAAAAATCAGTTATATGACCAAAAAGATTTTAAAAACAAGAATATTAATAGGTATTTTGCAAGATTTTTAGTAAAATAAAAAACACAAAATCAACAAAGACAGTATGCAAATATAGCATCTATATTCACCTAATGACAGAGCCTCAACATGTATAGAGCAAATGATAGAAATACAAACAGAAATAGAAAAAGCCACATACTTTGTATTTAATTCTATATCTATCTAAAATAAATAAATAATAATATGACAGAATATTTGAACAACAAAATGGACAAACATGATATAATTGACATAAATAAAATCCTACACTCAAAACAGACGCTGTATTCATTTGTAGCTGAACTGTCCTAGGCCAAAACAGGAAGTCTCAACAAATTCTAAAGAATTTTTATATGTCATAAGTTCTCTCTATTAATCTGTAAAATTAGAAATAAACAATAAAATAGTTGAAAAATTAATACATCATTTATGAATGTACCAATGTAATTCTAAATAATTCATAATTAACAAGAAACAATAATGGAGATTTTAAAATTATTGAATTTTATATACTTAAGAAATCAACACATATCAAAAAATTACAAGATCGATAAAATGGGAATCATACAGATGTATATTTCAAATAGATGTATTTGTTTTTATTTAATAAAAGATTGGAAGCAAGTGCTAAACAAATGTAGTCGTATGTCATATTTCTGGAGATAAATTGTAAATAAGATTAAAACATCAGTTTTCCAGAGAATAATATATTCATGTTCTACAATTCTAATTTAAATTTCAGTGCTTTTAGATTTGGAACCTTAATTTTCATATGAAAAAATAAAAGTCTGAGACTTCTCACATAATTCAAATAAAAGCAAAATAGTGGGAGCACTTGTCATATCTGGTATTGAAACATACTTTGATAACAGTTCAATAAAGAGGGGACTAGGTGTACATCATTGGAGTAGAGTCCTTGAAAATACATACAGATATATAAAAGCAATTCAACATTTGGCAAATGTTGAATTTTAATTTACTGGGAAAAAATGGTGATGTAGAAGTATACCCTTACCGTAAGAGACTTAATAAGTTCAATGTGGATTATAAATATCAATCATAAACTATAAAACAATAAAAACATAATACAATTTAGGATAGTCTATATTTATTCTATAGTTAGTAGAAATTGCTTTGGTAAAGATAAGATACACAAAAATTGTGGAATAATCTATATATTTGATTTTTCAAAATTATTGTAACATAAACAATCTTCAAATTTGATTGCAAAAACATTGTCTACAGATAAGAGACAAAGTATTAATATTTTTGTACTTTTGAGGGGTGTTCCTGTGGGTAAATAATGTCATGAACATGTGAGTTCTGTTTTTTTCCTCTGAACTATTAGATTGGTGCAAAAGTAATTGTGGTTTTTGCCATTACTTTTAATAGCAAAAGCCATTAAAATGGAAAAAGTAAATTTTGGTGGCAAAATGCCATTAAAAGTAATGTCAAAAACTACAATTATTTTTGCACCAACCTAATAACTTTCCAATATCCACTCTCCAGCTGTCCAAGAGGCAGTTGTGTGTCAACTTCTTTCTTCTAGCATAGAACCAGTAGCCTCAGAGAGAATAGCTTCTCTGATGGCCAGCTCTGTATTGTTCTGTGTCATTCTAGATGGCCCATCCAAGAACCCAATTCTTTAGAAAATTCAGTAACCTTTAACACCTAATTCCTCTTCTGATTAAAATGCTTAGAGTAGGTTAATCTTTCTTGCAGAAACTGATGTCTGAACACAGGGTAGAGATTCTTGGCAGAAAAAACCCAACAGATGTCCACACTAAGCCACTACTTGCCTGAGAAGCATCCATATCCCTTCTCTTACCCTTACATAAAATTTGAAAGATTCTAACAATCACAGATTAAAGGAATTTTAAAGAGAATGATGACTGTGCTATCTACTGGCTATGAGAAACTAAGATCATTAAATCTAAAATAAACAGAAACAACTGTTGTGTTTCCTTTTACAAATTAATCCAAATCCTAAGGTTATATTGGGCTATATTTATAACATATTTTTCTGGGAGCAGCTACTTATTTTATGTTCTCTTTTTGAAATCCAAAGAAATGAAGAAGTAATGTTGATTGTAGGTAATAATGTAAAAGATAGAATGTATGCTTGTGTATATGTCGGTGTGAAGGTTAAGTTATGCTTGCATGTCCATGAGTTTCAATGAAGAGTGCAATTTGCTAGACTTTAAATTTCATTACTGGACATTTTACTTGATTATAGGACACTAAATCTGTTAGAATAATATTCTAGCTTCTCTCATTTTGAGGGCATTTGCAGATTTAATAACGGAGCCAACTGAATGCATTTTTAACTTTAATTTCTCCCTAGAAATTGTACTAAATAATATTTATTGACATAAGTACAATAGTTATTAAAATGTCAATCAGATTCTTCAAATTATACCCAAAAGCAGCTGGTGAAGCAAGTAAATTTATGTTTATGAAAAACATATGTTATGAAAAACATATGTTATGAAAAACAGCAACTGATAATCAGATCAATAGCTTGTGTTTAGAGCCACAAAAATGTACCTGAAAAAAGGCTGCTTTGGGTGATTTCCAGATAATTATTTAAATCAAACTAGTTAGGGTGAATTGTTTAAATCAAACTAGTTAAGATGAATCAATAAATTCTAACAAAATTGGTTCTAAGGATCAATTTCTAATCACTGTCCAAAACAACAGGCTCCCATTTCGTCCTCTAGAGAATGACTTCCACATATTATTAACAATAAGAACTTTGGAAAGGCACTTGGTATAAAAATCTGTATTTCATAGTAGATGTGATGAAATACATGTCCAACAATTGAAGAAAAAAATTCACTCATAGTCTGTTTATTTTTTTAATATCTACCAATATGAGAAAAAATACTTTTTAAAAATTTATTTTTACTATAGTGATGAAATCTGCTTGGAAAATGAAGAAAAGTTGGAGAGCACTATCTGTAACATAATCCACAGTTCTTAATTTCTGTTCTTTCGTGTCTCCATAAAACATGTGTTGTGTTCCCTTGAAATCTAAGATGAATTCCTCCGACTCTCTGGTTTTTTTAATTTAATTTTATTTTTTACTCTGGGCAGTATTATAGGAAAAGTTCCAAATTTAAATATTTATAGAGACAGTTTTACCTAGATGTAATTCATATACCATAAAGTTCACCCTTTTACAGTGTACAATTTAGTGGGTTTTAGTAGATTTACAAAGTTGCATCAATCACTATAATCTAATTCCAGAACATTCTTCATCTTCCCCAAAATATCCTATACCCATTAGCAGTCACTCCCTATTTCCCCCTCCGCCAGCTCTGGCAACCACTAATCTACTTTCTGTCTCTAGGTTTGCCTATTCTTGATATTTCATTTAAGTAGAATCATACAATATGTGGCTTTTTGTATCTGGATTCTTTCTTCAACACAATGTTTCCAGGTTCAGCCACGCTGTAGCTTGAATCAATACTTTTTCTTTTTCTTTTTTTTTTTTTTTTTTGAGACGGAGTTTTGCGCTGGAGTGCAATGGTACGCTCTTGGCTCACCACAAACTCTGCCTCCTGGGTTCAAGCGATTCTCCTGCCTCAGCCTCCCGAGTATCTGAGATTACAGGCATGCACCACCACTCCTGAGATTTCTCCATGTTGGTCAGGCTGGTCTCGAACTCCCAACCTCAGATGATCCGCCCACCTTGGCCTCCCAAAGTGTTGGGATTACTGGTGTGAGCCACCGTGCCTGGCCCATTTCTTTTTATGGTTGAATAAGATTCCATTTTGTAAATGATAATACCTTATTATTCTGGTTAGTTTATCTTATACCTCTTCATCTCATTCTTTTTCTGATTTTTGTTCCCAATATTTTATTTCCACAAATTTCTCTCATATTTCACACACTTCATGGATTAATTATCAACATGCTGAAGGCAATCTCTGATCAATACTTGTTCTGTTTTGTTTGTTTGTTTTTTGTCCTTCTAGACCACAATCACATGGATTTAATCATTCCCAACATAGAAAATGTCATTGAATTTAGTAGAAAAGTCCTGCTTTTTTATCTTCCTTTTCAGAATTTTCTTATTGATTTACTCTAATATTTTGTGCAAAGTTTGGACTGATTTTTTGGAATTTTTCCTTCTCCATTGGTAGTTTTTCCATCCGCATCCCAATCCCTTCTCCCCATTCTACTGATCTGCAATGTCTATTGTTACCATTTTTATGTCCATGAACACCCAGTGTTTGTCTTCCATTTACAAGTGAGAACATGCAGTATTTGCTTTTCTGTTCCTGTGTTAATTTGTTTAGGATTATGGTCTCCAGCTGTATCCACTTTGCTGCAAAAGACATACTTTTGTTCTTTTTTTGTGGCTACATATTATACCATGGTGTATATGTACACATTTTGTTTATTCAGTCTACCATTGATGGACACTTAGGTTGATTCCATGTCTTTGCTATTGTGAGTAGTGTGGTGATGAACACATAAATACACGCATCTTTTTGGTAGAATAAGTTATTGTTGTTTGGGTATATACCCAGTAATGGCATTGCTGGGTAGAATGGTAGTTCTAAGTTCTTTAAGAAATGTCTAAATTGCTTTCTACAGCGGCTGAAGTAATTTGTATCCCCATAACAGTGTATAAATATTCCCTTTTCTCTGCGGCCTCACTGGTATCTGTTGTGTTTTGACTTTTTAATCATAGTCATTCTGGTTGGTGTGAAATGGTATCTCACTGTAGTTTTGATTTACATTTCTCTGTTGATCAGTAATGATGAGAATTTTTTCATATATTTGTTGGCCTCTTGTGTGTCTTCTTTTAATGTGTCTGTTCATATCCTTTGCCCATTTTTAATGGGATTATTTGGTTTTTGCTTGTTGATTTAAGTTCCTTATAGATTAGGGATATTAGACCTTTGTTGGATACATAGTTTGTGGATATTTTCTGCATTCTCTAGGGGTTCTGTTTCCTTTGTTGATAGCTTATTTTGCTGTGCAGAAGCTCTTCAGTTTAAGGAAGTACCATTTGTCAATTTTTGTTTTTGTTGCAGTTGTTTTGGGGGCTTAGCCAAAAATTATTTGCCAAGACCCATGTCAAGAAGGGTATTTCATAAGTTTTCTTCTGGGTTTTTTATAGTTTTACATTTAAATGTCTAATTCATCTTGAGTTAATTTTGTGTATGGTGAAATTTAAGGGTCCAGTTTTATTCTTTTGTATATGGCTTGCCAGTTATCACCACACTATTTATTGAATAGGGAGTCTTTTTTCTGTTGCTTTTTTTTTTGTCATCCTTGTTGATGATCAGATAGATATAGGTGTACAGCTTTGAAACTTCAGTTGAAGTTTTATTATATTTATAGATCAGTTTTGGAAAAGTACTATGTTTACAATATTACATTTCTAACATTTACAATCCAGTAACATCATTTACCTCTCCAACTTTTTCTTTTCTTACTTCAATTACATTTCTAAAATGGTATTTTGAACTTCTGTTTAGCTATCTACTGTTCAGACTGCTATAATAAAACATCACAGACCGGATGGCTTAAATAACAAATACTTATCTTTCACATTTCTGGAGTCTGGTAGTCTTGAGATCAGGAGGCCAGTATGATTGAGGGCTTGATGAGGGCACTCTTCCTGGTTTCCCGATAGCCGCCTTTTCACGGTATCCTCACAGGGTGGTGGCAGGGCAAGAGGGGTAAGAAGACAGTGAGCATATACACAATCTTCCTAGTGTCTCTACTTATAAAGGCACTGATCTTATCGTAAGGGATTCACTCTTATGACCCAATAATACTTCCCAAAGACTCAGTCTTCAAATATCATCACTTTGGGGATTAGGGTTTCAACAGTGAATTTTGGGGGGATCGCAAACATTAAATTCACAGCATCTACCAATTATTTATAATTGCCATGCTATTGTAAATATCTCTTATTTCTGACTTAAGTTTTCAAATTAGATATTCCTCATGTTAGAACTGACACCTCCTGTGATGTCCGGATGCTTCAGCCCATTTACCAGTCATGTGCCCAGTCACAGGCTTATAAATGCTTGGCTGCTATGGGGTCACCCCTGGGACTTTTAGAGGGCTATTCCTCCTCTCCTGAAGGAGAGCTTACATTGTCTGTTTTACCCCAACTCTCATTTTTCTATGTAGATTGTAGCCAATAACTGTCTAGAGTAAAAGTTCACGACCAAAATGGGACCAACTCTGTGATATAATTTAAAATCTGTAAGTCATTGTGGGATTAGGTTGAAGCTGTGACCGCTCATGTTTTCATGCACTTCTTATTGAGTTTTTCCACTTTCCTGACCTGATTCCATCACTTGCTTTCTCATATCTTGTAGAACAGTTCCTTGAAAAATCACTTGTGCCTGATCTTTAGAGCAGGATCTGCTTCTATGAGAATTTTAACCAACAGTGCTTCATGGGAGCGGTGTTGATTTTTTAATACTCATGTTGTATCCATTAGCAATGTGGAGACTCTTCTTAGTTTTAATAGGTAGTCTGTAGGTTCTTTTAGATTACCAAAGAGAACTGAAAATGATAAGAAGCTGGTCCAGGTGCGCTCGCTCACACCCGTAATCTCAGCACTTTAGGAGGCCAAGGCAGGAAGATTGCTTGAGGCCAGGAGTTCAAGACCAGCCTGGGCAACGAGGCAAGACCCTCATATCTGCAAAACATAAGAAAATTATCCAGGTGTTTTGGCATGCAACTGTAATCTCCGCTACACAAGAGGCTGAGGCAAAAGGACAGTTTGAGCCCAGGAGTTAGACGTTGCAGCCGTGAATCTTCATCATGCCACTGCACCTCAGAGTGTGGTTGATGGAGCAAGACCCTGTCTCTAAAACAAAAGAACAAAAACAAGAAGTAAGTGAGTTGAGTCCCAAGGAAACATACACCACATAATTACATGTGCACATTTATTAGACTTTAGTAGGTAGCTCTTGTTCTATATCCTTGTAATAGAACCCCAATTTATTTTAGTGATTTTTTTACTAACTCATTCATTCAAAGACATAGATGTGCTGTGTTACTCTTGTTATCAATCTGTTCATAAACCTGGCAGCACATGTATCAGCAAAATTGAGGTCAACTCAGTCAATCATCCTGGCTCTAGTACTGACTTGCAACATATTGCCCCTAACCTGCAGTACTTATTTTGCTAAAGCAGATCAATTGTGGGAACATCACGCCAGGTGGTTGAGTTTCAGGGCAATGCATATATTCTTATGCAGCTTTCTTTGCTAAACATTGTTTGTTTTCCTCATTTCTGGACGTGACCAGGGAGTGCTGCTGAAAACAACAAATACAATAAGGTTGGGCTTCCTAAATTGAAACTTCTGGCCTGAGATGATAATTCAACACAAAGTTAGGAAGAAACAAGTGTGAAAGTAACACTGTCTTTCCCAAACTTTTCCTGTTCAGAGCCATCATTTCTCCAATCACATGCCTGAGTGTTTACCTTAATTTACCCTCATGATTAAATGTGACGTTACAGTGAATCAGATCTGTCGTATGTTTTATGGCATGATTTGAAAACATCAAGGAAATTACCTGTATCTTATCTTTAGTTTAAAACATTTTGGCAGTAAAGATTGTTAAAAGTTTGTACTACACCTTGGTAATTGATTTGATGTATAGATTTTACAAAACTAAGGATAGGATGGGAATAATTACAGCATTTTTACAGCCATAGTGGATGATTTGGAATGGGGGAGTGTCACGTGGAGAAGGCACTGATTTTTGCAGAATAAGTTATTAATCTTCAATGGGGAAATATATATTTGTGAATCCTAAAAATCATGCATTTAATCCTATAATTTCCTTTCTTAATAGTGGATGAACCATGGCTGTATTAGTGAGGATATGTTAGATTATATTGTGGTGACCAATGACCCCCAAACTTCAACGGCTTACAAAGACAAATTTTGTTTTTATTCAGTCTACATGTTTATAATATGTAAGCTTGTTAGAGAAAATGCTCTACATCAAATCAATCTTAAATATCAGATAAACAAAAGTATATCTTTTTAGTGTTACTATATCCCATGTAATATTTAGGAATTACTTATACTAAAAAAATATTTATCGGCTGGGCGCGGTGGCTCACATCTGTAATCCCAGCATTTTGGGAGGCCTAGGCAGGCAGATCACCTGAGGCCAGGACTTTGAGACCAGCCTGGCCAACATGGTGAAACCCTGTGTCTACTAAAAATACAAAAATTAGCCAGGCGTGGTGGTGTATGCCTGTAATCCCAGCTACTCCGGAGGCTGAGACAGGAGAATTGCTTGAACCTGAGAGGCAGAGGTTGCAGTGAGCCGAGATGGCGCCACTGCACTCCAGCCTGAGTGCCAGAGCGAGACTCTGTCTCAATAAAAAAGAAAAAGAAAAAAAAAAATAATAATTTCTATGAAATTCAGATTTAATGGGTAGGCTGTATTTTTATTTCCTGTATCTGAAAACCCTAATTGAAATCCATCTGGGAGCACTACTTATCACTGTCAGTAAAGAACCAGGTTGGTAAAGTCTCCATCTCATCACATGTATCACAATTGTAGAGACAGGAAATGGAGGAAGAATGTGTCCTCTGTGTCTGTGGGGAGGGTAGCATAATTTCTGTTTTTGACATGTTGCTCAGAGGTTTCAATGAAATATCCAAGGGTAGATACTAAGAAGCAGCTTGATATGCCCATCTGTAATTCTGAAGAAAAAAAAAGTATTTATGATTTAATTTGGAAGGAATCAGTGAAATACCTGGATTTTGAATTAGGGCAGAGGTAGAAAGCAACATTTATGCTACTTTTAAATGGCATCCTTCAATCCATTTTTTATCTGCATTGCACTTTTGGTCATTTATGCCATTTCTCATTTGGTTATTTTACTTAATGTATCCAACTATCTTCTTGTTTATTTAAATTTAATAATAATTTTGAAATTATTTTATTAATTTAATGTTTGTTCCTATGGATCCTTCCTAAATACTGGTGTGTTTGGTGGGAAAAGATTTAGAGATTTTTGCATTCACTGGCCAGGCACTATGTGATATTATCAAACTCTCAGGTTATTCCTCTGTAATGTGATTTAAGTAAGTAAGGGAGGGAGTGACACAGTAATGACTGCCCATAAATGAAACAAGAGATGAAAAATGCAGGTCATGAGGAGTGGCGTGGTTGATCAAAGAATGACATTTTTCAAGTTGTGAACATTTTGAGCACATTCAAGTACTAATGGCAATGTTATAATTGAATGAAACTGGAGATACAGAAATGAAAAGGGCAACTAATACTATAAATATCCTGTGAATGTGAGTATGGATTGACTCCAGAGAATCGGTAAAGATACCACCTTTTAGGGGAAAGAACGAGAAGTTTGTAAATGCTGGGGCGATGCGGGTGGAAAATTTTCTGTTTTTCTGCAAGTGGAAGGGGGAAAGAAGGGAAGATAAGTCTGGGGTTTGAGAAGAATGAAAAAAGTTAGCAGTATATGTTACAGTACTTAGAAAGCAAATTCATGACCAAAAGGTAGTGAGATTGTCCGGAAATGTAAATATGGAATCATAGTCACTCTCAGCTAAATTAATGAAAACTCAAACTACATGAGTAGTACAGTAGCAGAAAAAAGATTTTTTGAAAGATCTTGGCAATAGTATGATTACACCCTCCAGCCATCTTCGTGAATAATACTTTGTTCCAATTCAGCCAACTCTATCTGTTTATCCGTCCTTCTGAATTCAGGCCTTCAGGGGACTAATAACTTTGACTTTAAATAGATGCCTACAAAGAATTCTGGCTCACAGAACCTCCAAGCCACTCAGGAACCTCTAGCATCCCATTACCAGCACTGATGATCAGGACTCCAGGTCAAAGTTACACATTCTTATTGTGTCAACTGCTTATCTTTGACTCCAGCCCCACATTGTCCACAATGGGGTGACAACGTGGGGCTCAGGGCTCTAACCCGGATTTTCTGCCTTGCTTTCTGTCTTCTCTAATTTAGCATTTGCTATGCTAGGCCTCGTAGGCATGCTTACTCCTTTCTTGCTTCCCTAAACTCCCAACTTCCCTGTTTCAAAGTGCATACTTGTAGGGTTCTCTGTTTATGCATTCCTCTTTCTAAATTCAATTTTGTCCCGCTTTAATGATGCTATTTTACTATTTTTCCCATGAAAGGATCTCATCAGGCCTCTACTGGATCAATAAAATAAAAACAAGCAAGTGTGATTTGTAAGTACCCTGTCTTTTCTCTATAAAGTAGTATGCAATGATTTTCTGAAAGGAAGAAAGCTGAAGAGGGGTTTGGGCCTGTTTTAATTTACATTTAATTTTAGCCTCAGAGACTCTTAAAGGCAGTGGTTATGTCTGCATGTGAATAGGGATATTTAATCAGTCTGGGTTGTCAGGCTGATAGTAGTGCTTATCAAGAAATTAGAGAAAAATGTGCTCCCTAGTCCATCCTCCTGCCACACAAGGAGTAACAATTCAGATAAGGAAAGTCAAACACTATGATTAAAAAGCTCATCTTCCCTAGGGAGTCTTTCATATATTATATATTTAATATTCAACTTGGGTGTACTACTGTGCAGACAGCCTTTTCTGTGTCTTAGCAGTTTTAATTGCAATACCTCCTCCATTGAAAAGGCAGAGGTTTTTTTTTTTTTAATTCCTTTTAAGTAACACTACTGCTTAGTAATATTTTAAAACTATTGAAGAGCACAGAAGTGTTGGAGGAAATTTTTGGTGATTTTTCAAACAAGTGTCTTTTACTAGGCACGTGGTGAAGTGTCACCTAAAATATCTATAAAATGTTGATATTTCGCTGTGCCACCATATATGAATGTTCTCCTTTCAAAATGAATTTTGCTATTAAAGGTATAGCTATGAACAGTAACAACTGTGATTTACGATACTTTACAAGGATACGTATTTTCAGATTCTGTGAATAGTAGAAAAGCAGTTTTTACTTGCCCTGACTCCATGATGTTTGTTTGTTTTGTTCATTTTGAGATGGAGCTTCGCTCTTGTCGCCCAGGCTGGAGTGCTATGGCGTGATCTTGGCTCACTGCAACCTCCGCCTCCAGGGCTCAAGTAATTCTCCTGCCTCAGCCTCCCGAGTAGCTGGGATTACAAGCGCAGCCACCACACCCAGCTAATTTTTGTCTTTTTTTAGTAGAGACGGGGTTTCACCACGTTGGCCAGGCAGGTCTTGAACTATTGACCACGGGTGATTCACTGGCCTCGGCTTCCCAAAGTGCTGGGATTACAGGCGTGAGCCACCTTGCCTGGGCGGCTCCATGATTTTGAGAGCATCAGGTTGCATCTGAGCCTGGCCTTTTTGTGAGGATTCTGGGGGCTCCATGAGTAAGCCTCAGTCTTTTTGTGACATTCTCCCAAGTCATAAACTATGGATAAAATCTGGCTGTGTCAATTAGCCTTTATGTATTTGAGCACTCAGAACCAGTATTCCTGCCCAGGGTATCCATTGGCCAGTGTCTAGAATGCCCTTGCTGTCTCAGCAGGCAGAAGCCTCCAACCATCAAGGTCCGTAATATCTTTTCTGTGAGGCACAATCTGGTTGTTTTCCCAGAATTTGGAACTACTAAGGCAATGGCTTCTTTGTCTAAGATATCTGTTTCATATCACTAAATAATATCTTCTGCACTGTAATATGTACTAAACCTCAAAGATGTCAGTATCTCCCTTCTTTAAAGCAAGGAACTACTGGTTTACTTCTTCTACCTTTTTACCAGTACTGTATTAGCCAGTGTTTTCTAGAGAAAAATAACCAATAGGATATATCTATATCTGTATCTGTATCTATATTTATACCTGTATCTATGTATCTATCTATCTATCTATCTATCTATCAATCATCTATTAAGATAAATTTATTTTAAGTAATTGGCTTGGCAAGTCCAAAATTTGCAGAACAGGCTGTCAGGCTAGATATACTGGTAAAAGTTGATATTGCAGTCTTGACTCTAAATTACATAGGAAATCAATCTGGAAACTCAGAATTTCTAAGTTACAGTTTTGAAGATAATTTCTTCTTTAGAAAACTTGCTGTTAAGACTATCAACTAATTAGATGAGGCCCATCTAATTAAAAAGAGTAACCAGCTTATTGAAAGTCTATTAATTTAAATACTAATCACATCTAAAAACTACCTTAATAGTAACACTTAGACTGATGTTTAACCAAAGAACTGGGCACCATAGTCTAGCCAAGTTGATGTGTAAAATTAACTACCACTAGAACGTTTTACTTTGCAACCTCCTACGAACCAAATCTGAAAATAATGTGAAATATTTGTGGAAAAAGATATAAGAAATAGAGATGTACAGGAGAAAAAGGACAATGTTGTGATCAACTTGTTATTTTTATTTTTTATTTTTTTAACGAAGAACTCTGGATGTCTCTTCTAAAGTTTCTGTTAAAGATGGTGTGCAGTATGTACTTATTGAGCCACAGAAAAAGACAATTAATTTATAAAAATCAGCAAAAGATCTTCACAAAAAATCAAGTCAAATATCAGACACAAAGATGATGAGATGTATATGATTATACGTACATGATTACATGACATAGATTATATTTCCCTTCTTGCTGGAATTCCTCACTCCCTTGCTGGCTTTGGGGTAGTCATCGGTTATGTTAAGTAGTCCCATGTGGCAAAAACCAATGGCAGCCTTTAGACAGCCAGCAGGAAAATAAAACTACTGGTCTTAAAGCTACGGTGAAGTGAAGTCTGCAACAAACTGAATGAGCTTGGAATTAAATATTTCCCCAGTCAAGCATTCTGATGACACCCTCAAGCCCAGGCTCACACCTTAATTAAAACCTTGGGGAGGACACTCCTAAACTGTGCCAAGGTTGCTGACACATAGAAAATATGAAAAAAATAAATGTGTGGTTTTAAGCTGCTAAATTTGCAGTAATATTGTTATGCAGCAGCAATTGATAGCTAACACAATTCAGGTAAGATGTTGATCCAGCATTTTCTGATTGTCCTGCAATCAAACTCTCTCCTTTTAAGTAAAATTTAAAAGTGTGTGTGTGTTTTTTAATCCAAACAAAATGAAATAAGAAATCAGGAACAGAAACTTATGCGGAAAATGTTCAAATATTTGGAAATGAATCAACATACTCATAATTAACCTTAAGTTGAATTTTTAAAAAATTCACAAGAGACATTAGAGAGCATTTTTAAATAAATGACAGTGAAAATGAAGCAGATCAAACTTTGTGGAATGGAGTATAAACTCTTATTAGATGGACATTTATAGCATTAAATACTTATTTAAGAAAGATTGACACCCTAACATCACAATTAAAAGAACTAGAAAAGCAAGAGCAAACACATTCAAAAGCTAGCAGAAGGCAAGAAGTAACTAAAATCAGAGCAGAACTGAAGGAAATAGAGACACAAAAAACCCTTCAAAAAATAAATGAATCCAGGAGCTGGTTTTTTGAGAGGATCAACAAAATTGATAGACCACTAGCAAGATTAATAAAGAAAAAAAGAGAGAAGAATCAAATAGATGCAATAAAAAATGATAAAGGGGATATCACCACTGATCCCACAGAAATACAAACTACCATCAGAGAATATTACAAACACCTCTACGCAAATAAACTAGAAAATCTAGAAGAAATGGATAAATTCCTCAACACATACACCCTCCCAAGACTAAACCAGGAAGAAATTGAATCTCTGAATAGACCAATAACAGGATCTGAAATTGTGGCAATAATCAATAGCTTACCAACCAAAAAAAGTCCAGGACCAGATGGGTTCACAGCCGAATTCTACCAGAGGTACAAGGAGGAGCTGGTACCATTCCTTCTGAAACTATTCCAATCAATAGAAAAAGAGGGAATCCTCCCTAACTCATTTTATGAGGCCAGCATCATCCTGATACCAAAGCCTGGCAGAGACACAACAAAAAAAGAGAATTTTAGACCAATATCCTTGATGAACATTGATGCAAAAATCCTCAATAAAATACTGGCAAACAGAATCCAGCAGCACATCAAAAAGCTTATCCACCATGATCAAGTGGGCTTCATCCCTGGGATGCAAGACTGGTTCAATATACGCAAATCAATAAATGTAATCCAGCATATAAACAGAACCAAAGTCAAAAACCACATGATTATCTCAATAGATGCAGAAAAGGCCTTTGACAAAATTCAACAACCCTTCATGCTAAAAACTCTCAATAAATTAGGTATTGATGGGACGTATCTCAAAATAATAAGAGCTATTTATGACAAACCCACAGCCAATATCATACTGAATGGGCAAAAACTGGAAGCATTCCCTTTGAAAACTGGCACAAGACAGGGATGCCCTCTCTCACCACTTCTATTCAACATAGTGTTGGAAGTTCTGGCCAGGGCAATTAGGCAAGAGAAGGAAATCAAGGGTATTCAATTAGGAAAAGAGGAAGTCAAATTGTCCCTGTTTGCAGATGACATGATAGTATATCTAGAAAACCCCATTGTCTCAGCCCAAAATCTCCTTAAGCTGATAAGCAACTTCAGCAAAGTCTCAGGATACAAAATCAATGTACAAAAATCACAAGCATTCTTATACATCAATAACAGACAAACAGAGAGCCAAATCATGAGTGAACTCCCATTCACAATTGCTTCAAAGAGAATAAAATACCTAGGAATCCAACTTACAAGGGATGTGAAGGACCTCTTCAAGGAGAACTACAAACCACTGCTCAAGGAAATAAAAGAGGATACAAACAAATGGAAGAACATTCCATGCTCATGGGTAGGAAGAATCAATATCATGAAAATGGCCATCCTTCCCAAGGTAATTTACAGATTCAATGCCATCCCCATCAAGTTACCAATGACTTTCTTCACAGAATTGGAAAAAACTACTTTAAAGTTCATATGGAACCAAAAAAGAGCCCGCATCGCTAAGTCAATCCTAAGCCAAAAGAACAAAGCTGGAGGCATCACGCTACCTGACTTCAAACTATACTACAAGGCTACAGTAACCAAAACAGCATGGTACTGGTACCAAAACAGAGATATAGATCAATGGAACAGAACAGAGCCCTCAGAAATAACGCCACATATCTACAACTATCTGATCTTTGACAAACCTGACAAAAACAAGCAATGGGGAAAGGATTCCCTATTTAATAAATGGTGCTGGGAAAACTGGCTAGCCATATGTAGAAAGCTGAAACTGGATCCCTTCCTTACACCTTATACAAAAATTAATTCAAGATGGATTAAAGACTTAAATGTTAGACCTAAAACCATAAAAACCCTAGAAGAAAACCTAGGCAATACCATTCAGGACATAGGCATGGGCAAGGACTTCATGTCTAAAACTCCAAAAGCAATGGCAACAAAAGCCAAAATTGACAAATGGGATCTAATTAAACTAAAGAGCTTCTGCACAGCAAAGGAAACTACCATCAGAGTGAACAGGCAACCTACAAAATGGGAGAAAATTTTCGCAACCTACTCATCTGACAAAGGGCTAGTATCCAGAATCTACAATGAACTCCAACAAATTTACAAGAAAAAAACAAACAACCCCATCAAAAAGTGGGCAAAGGACATGAACAGACACTTCTCAAAAGAAGACATTTATGCAGCCAAAAAACACATGAAAAAATGCTCACCATCACTGGCCATCAGAGAAATGCAAATCAAAACCACAATGAGATACCATCTCACACCAGTTAGAATGGCAATCATTAAAAAGTCAGGAAACAACAGGTGCTGGAGAGGATGTGGAGAAATAGGAACACTTTTACACTGTTGGTGGGACTGTAAACTAGTTCAACCCTTGTGGAAGTCAGTGTGGCGATTCCTCAGGGATCTAGAACTAGAAATTCCATTTGACCCAGCCATCCCATTACTGGGTATATACCCAAAGGACTCTAAATCATGCTGCTATAAAGACACATGCACACGTATGTTTATTGCGGCATTATTCACAATAGCAAAGACTTGGAACCAACCCAAATGTCCAACAATGATAGACTGGATTAAGAAAATGTGGCACATATACACCATGGAATACTATGCAGCCATAAAAAATGATGAGTTCACGTCCTTTGTAGGGACATGGATGAAATTGGAAATCATCATTCTCAGTAAACTATTGCAAGAACAAAAAACCAAACACCGCATATTCTCACTCATAGGTGAGAATTGAACAATGAGGACACATGGACACAGGAAGGGGAACATCACACTTCGGGGACTGTTGTGGGGTGGGGGGAGGGGGGAGGGATAGCATTGGGAGATATACCTAATGCTAGATGACGAGTTGGTGGGTGCAGCACACCAGCATGGCACATGTATACATATGTAACTTACCTGCACGTTGCGCACATGTACCATAGAGCCTAAAGTATAATAATAATAATAATAATAATAATAATAATAATAATAATAAAAAGAAAAAAAAAAAAAGAGACAGACCAAAAAAAAAAAAAAAAGAAAGAAAAATATGAAAAAATAAAACAATTTTTAAGAAGTTAAAAAAGTAGTAGATATCTATATCTATCTGCTTACCTGTTTAATTATCTATATTGCCTGCCTACCTACCTACCTCCCTCCCTCCCTACCTGCCTACCTATCTTCATCTTATTGTTTCTGAGCAAAGGCATAAACTGTTGAAAGAATATTCAGAACAATAGCTATGCCAGTCCATTTCCTCTGATTCTTCTTTTGTAGAAGGCATGTGGCATGCTTTGTCTTCAAAAGAATGAGTGGTATTTGGTTAATTTCAATGCAGCTGAATTTTATTCCTGAATTCCAAGGGGACAAAATATCAGAGAATGTTATTTCATGATTAGCCTTTCCTGTAATCCCTCTAGTAAGCTTTTCTGTAGCTAGTAAATCATGTAAACATTCCATAGCTGGCAGGCATTCAGCTTCCTTCCTTGTGCTTCTAATTTATTGAACTATATCTTCTTCGGCAACACCTCATGAAAGCTACAGCATAAATCAAAGCTGCCCTGTCAGAGACTCATGCCAACAGAATTTGTTCAGCATTGTTATCAACTCTTGTTTTATGGGAGATTAGAGATAAGGAAAGTTTTTCAGAGCTCTGTGGTACTATAATTTAAACTAATATAAAAATTATAACTGTCTCCAGTCTTCGATCATTTCTTTAATAATTCTAGTTAAAAAAAATTATTATGGCCTATGTATCCAAGCTACACATCAGAGCTGTTGTCAGGCACATACGGAAGTTTAGTAGATATTTTTAAACAACTTAATATTGGTTTATTTAAGTTATTGCTTACTGTGTTCAAAAGTTGAAACAGTTCAGTCATGCTAATCTTGTGTGCTATCTCCGTAGCTTCTGATACAGTGATCAGAAAATTATTTCACCCTATATATTTAAGACTGTGGTCACACTGGATATAACAGTTACAAGGACACTTGCTCTGAACTTTATGAGAGATAATAGTGCCTTCACTAATGTAAGGCATAATTGTTGTCAGGAATATAATTGAATGAATCCCTATATATGACATATGTTAATATTGTGTTTTGGTATTAAAATCATTGGATAAAGTAAAAATATATTGCTACCAAGACTTTTTAAATGTGCTTGAGATCTGAATAAAGTTAATAGTTATAGTGAAGGAAATGAGAAAATTAAAAGCTTTGGAAGAAAAACACAGCAGAGTTTGCAAAACATTGTGGTAAGTTTCAAAAAAAAAACACAGAAAAAAAAAGAACCTATAAGTTAAAAATGACCCAGAGATTCTTATTCATTGCTCATTAAATTTTTTCTTCATCATTATTTATAAACTAATGTCAGGAAAAATTTGAAGCAGCAGGAAATATCATAAATAGAGAGAATCAGTAGGTTTCTCATAAACAAGATGCTGGAGAGCATTCAGGAGTTTGAGACCAGCCCCAGCAACAAAGCAAGACCCTTTCTCTAAAAAACATAAAAAAAAATAAGATTAGAAAACAAAATTAGCTGGGCATGGTGGAATGCACCTATAGTCTTGCAACTCTAGAGGCTGATGTGGGAGGGTCACTTGAGCCCAGGAGGTTGAGAATGCAGTAAGCCTATCATTGCACCATTGCACTCCAGCCTGGGCCACAGAGTGAGACCCTGTCCCAAAAGACAGATAAATAAATAAGTAATAAATAAATAAATAAAATCCAGTGGAATTTTGCCTACATTGTGATGTAATTACTGAACACTTGGCAGTGGGTTAGTTCCCAAAAGCCTAGTAAGAGATAATGATGTGTGGTGTAAGTGAAAGTAAACCAACAGTTCCTGAGTACTTCTCTATGTCAGACATCATGACTGCTATTTGCACTTAGTAGTTCATTTAAAATATGTTCATTTTCTCATTTGATTCTCTTAGACAACCTAATATGTGGCTAATATTGTGCTTATCTCATGAATGAAAAAAATGTGAGGATCTGCAGGAGATTAGGGAAATCTTCAAGGTCTCATAGCTTGTCAAGAAATCTGATATCTTTATTTAAATTTATTTTTATTTCAATAGCTTTTGGGATACAAGTGGTTTCTGTTTACATGGATGAATTATGTAGTGGTGAATTCTGAGATTTTTAGTGCACCTGTCACCAGAGTAGTATACATTGTAACCAATATGTAGTTTTTATCCCACACCCCCTTCCCACTCTCCTCCCTCAGAGTCTCCAAAGTCCATTATATCACTCTATAAGATTTTGTGTACTCATAGCTTAGCTCCCACTTATAAGTGAGAACATATGGTATTTGGTTTTCCATTCCTGATGTTTCAGCTTTTTCAATCCTGTAGTTTGGTGAGGGGGAGGGTGTAGCACCCAGTGGCTTCTTCTCTCTCATTGTTCCGCAAGCAGGAAAGAATGTTACAGCTCTTTTACTCCCACAACCCACAGCTCAACAAACAGGAGCGTTACAGCTCTTTCACTCCCGTAGTTCAGCAAGTTCCAGGTTCTTGTCCCATGACCAAGGTATGCAGACACCAGAGAGTGAGTAAGGCAGAGTAGAATTTTATTGAGTGACAGAAAGAAAGCTCTCAGCTGTGAGAGGGGACCTGAAAGTGGGTAGCCATTTGTGAGGCTGAGTCCAGGGTTTTCATGGGATTGGAATGGGAGAGTGTGTGCTTGATTGGTCCATGGGTGGTTTTGTAAAAAGTACCATTTGATTGACTAAAAGGATCATTCAGCAGGAACCAATCAAGAGAGATTGAGTAAGACAAGGACAGAAGTTCACTCTTTCGTCGTGGACTCATGTAGAACTGGCGGCTTGGTTTTCAGGCTTTAAACTGCCCTTGGCTTGAAACTTGGGTTTCACAGTTACATTATTCTTTTTATTTTTATTTTTTATTTATATATATATATATTTTTTTTTAGAGAAAGTATCTTGCTTTGTTGCTGGGGCTGGTCTCAAGCTCCTAAATGCTTTCTAGCATCTTTTTTATGAGAAACCTACGGATTCTCTCTATTTATGATATTTTCTACCGCTTCAAATTTTTCCTGACATTAATTTATAAATGTCCCTGTCTACCTAGGAATTTATCTATCTCCAGTTGCTATCACTAAGTTATTTCATTCAGAATAATTGCCTCCAGGTCCATCCAAGTTGCCACAGGGGGCATTATTTTGTTCCTTTTCTGGATGAGTAGTATTACATTGTGTATATAATGCCGTATTTTCTTTAACCACTCATTGGTCAGTGGGCACTTAGGTTGGTTCCATATCTTTGCAATTGTGAATTGGGCTGCAATGCACATATGTGTGCATGTGTCTTTTTCATATAATGACTTATTTTCCTTTGGGCAAATATAATACCTTAATTAAAAAATACTTTTGCCAATGATCATCCAAGGCTTCAGGAATTATAATCTTTTTGCTGGTGGAGGGCCTTGCCTTAATATTGATGGCTGCTGACTGACCAGGATGGTGTTTGCTGAAGGTGAGGGTGGCTGTGGCATCTTTTAACAATGAAAGCAACAATGAAGTTTGTCACATCGATTGACTCTTCCTATCATGATAAATCTCTCTGTAGCATGCATTAATGTTTGATAGCGTTTGAACTACACTGGAACTTCTTTCAAATTGGAGTCAGTCTTCCAAACCCTGCCTCTGCTTTTTAAACTTAGTTTATGTAATTTATTAAATCCTTTGTTGTCATTTCAACAATGTTCACATAATTTTCAGCAGAAGTAGTTTCCATCTCAAGAAACCACTTTGTTTGCTCATCCGTAAGAACCATTTTCTCATTTGCTTAAGCTTTATTATGAGATTACAGGAATTCAGTTACATCTTCAGCCTCTAGTTCTACTACTAGTTCTAGTGCTATTTTCACTACATCTGCAGTCACTTCCTCCATGGAGGTCTTGAACTATGCAAAGTCATCCATGAGGATTGTAATCAACTTCTCCATATTACTGTTAATGTTGATATTTTGATCTTCACCCACGAATCATGAATATTCTTAATGACATGTAGAATGGTAAATCCTTTCCAGAAAGTTTTCAATTTACTTTATCCAGGTCTATCAGAGGATTCACCGTCTATGGCATCTATAGCCTCACAAAATGTACTTTTTAAATAACATGACTTGGAAGTTGAAATTACTCTTTCACTCATGGGCTGCAGAAGAGATATTGCATCAGCAGGCATACAAACAACATGTTCATGTATCAGAGCTCTTGGGTGAGTAGGTGCATTGTCCATGAGCAGTAATATTTTGAAAGGAATCTTTATTTCTGAGTGGTAGGTCTCAACAGTGGGCTTAAAATACTTAGTACACCATGCTGCAAACAGATGTGCTGTCTTTCAGGCTTTGTTCTTTCATTTATAGAGAATACATATGGTAGGTTTTGTATAATTCTTAAAATCCCTAACATTTTCAAAATGGTAAATGAATATTGGCTTTAATTTAAAGTCACTAACGGCATTAGCCCCTAAAAAGAGAGTCAGCTTGTCCTTTGAAGCTTTAAAGCTAGGCATCGACTTCTCTCTAGCTATAAAAGTCTTAGATGACAACTTCTTCCAGTAGAAGGCTGTTTTGTCTGCATGGAAAGTCTGTTGTTTAGTGTTGTTACAGTTATCTCAGGTAGATCTTCTGGATAACTGCAGTTTCTACATCAGCACTTGCTGCTTCACTTCACTCTTTTATGTTATGGAGATGACTTCTTCCCTTAACCTCATGAACTTATCTCTGCTAGCTTCAGCCATTTCTTCTACCACTTCTTTATTCTACTCAGCCTTCACCAAGTTGAAGAATATTATGGCCTTGCTCTGGATTAGGCATTGGCCTTAAGGAATGTTGTGGTTGGTTTGATCTTCTATTAAGACTACTAAAACTTTCTCCCTATAAACAATAAGGCTGTTTTGTTCACGCATTCACTGAAGTAGCACTTTTAATATCTTTTAAGGGAATTTTCCTTTGCCTTCAACTTGGCTAACTACTTGGCTCAAGAGGCCTAGCTTTCAGCCTGTCTCAGGCTTTGACATATTTTCCTCACTGAGTTTAGTGATTCTAGTTTTTGATTTAAAGTAAGAGATGTGTGGCTCTTTTTTCACTTGAACATTTAGAGGCCATTGTAGGGTTATTCACTGACCTAATTTCAATATTGGTATGTCTCAGCAAAATGGAAGGTCCAAGGAAAGGGAGAGAGACAGGAGAAGGTGTGATCCGTGGAGCAGACCGGAGCACAATTTATTGACTAAGTTCATCATCATATCATGCATTTTATGGACACCAAAACAGTGACAATAGTAACATCAAATAATATTACCATAACTGATATAATCATATCAAAAAGTTTGAAAAATTGTGAGAATTACCAAAATGTAATACGAGAATAGGAAGTGAGCACATGGTGTTGGAAAAATGGTGCCAATAGACTTGCTCAAAGCAGGGTTGCCTTAAACCTTCAATTTGTAAAACACACAGCATACATAAAGAAAATTGCTCAAATTATAACTGTACAGAGTGATAAAGTTTTAACAAGTAAACATACTCGTAAAACTAGCACCCAAAACAGTAACAAAACATTACTGTTCCCTAAAGCCTGCTTTTGTGAACCCTTCTATTCACTAACTTTCCCAAAGATATACACTATCCTGCATTCTAACACCGTAGACTTCTGTTGCCTAATTATAAAAATTATGTAGATGAATCATAATAGATATTTTGTTGTATATGGTTTCTTATATTTGTGAGATCCATCTAAGTTGTTGTATGTAGTTACAGTTCATTCCTTTTCAACTGATCATAGTAATACATTATACGGGTAAAATAATCAAATAATATTACCATAACTGATATAATCATATCGAAAAGTTTGAAAAATTGTGAGAATTACCAAAATGTAATACGAGAATAGGAAGTGAGCACAAGGTGTTGGAAAAATGGTGCCAATAGACTTGCTCAAAGCAGGGTTTCCTTAAGCCTATTTATTTAATATTAAATATTTATTTAATCACTATTTGTTCTAGTGATGTATGAAATAGTGAGTTGTTCCAGGTTTTGCCTCCTACAGATAACACTGCCAGAACATGTATTTTGGTGCAGATTGTACTCATTTTGGTTTGTTTTTATATAAGGGGAAAATTTGAGTGGTGGATTATGCATTTATTTAGCTTTTATAAATAGGTTTAAAAAAAAGGTTGTAGCAATTTAAATTCCTAGAGTGGTGTATGACAGTACTAATTACTCTATTTTCTCACAAGACATTTTTATCTGGCCATTCTGGAGGATATACAAAAGCCTATTGGTGATTTTAATTTGTAATTACCTTATGTATTTACTCATTAATTTGAGAATATTTTCATATATGTATTTCATTTTTTAGTGGAATGCATGCCCACTAAAATCTGCTTCTTTTTTTTTTCTTGAGATGGAGTCTTGCTCAGTCAGCCAGGCTGGAGGGCAGTGATGTGATCTTGGCTCACTACAACCTTTGCCTCCCGGGTTCAAGCTATTCTCCTGTCTCAGCCTCACAAGTAGTTGGGCTTGCAGGCACCCGCCACCAAGCCTGGCTAATTTTTTGTATTTTTAGTAGAGACAGGGTTTTGCCATGTTGGCCAGGCTGGTCTCAAACTCCTGACCTCAAGCAATCTGCCTGCCTCCACCTCTGAAAGTGCTGGGATTACAGACATGAGTACCTGGCCTAAAATCCGATTCTTTTGCCTAATGTCTACCAGGTTCCAGTTCTTTTCCTTTAGATTTTTAGAGTTCTTACATATTCAGGATATGAAATATTCCTTTGTTAGAAAACTATTAAAATTATCTTTTCCTCTTTGGCTATATTTTAACCCTAGCAATATTTTCTAGTTTTTGTAATAAGCCTTTTGTTTTTTTAAAAAAATCAGTTTGCAGAAAAATTATAACAATGTAGAGAATTCTCACATGTTGCTTATTGTCTCAATTTTTCCTAATATTAGCATCTCATGTCACTATGGTGTATTTGTCGAAATTAAGAAGCCAACCTTGATAAATTTTTATTAACTAAGCTTCAGACTTTATTTGCATTTCACTAATTTTTTCCATTAGTGTCCTGTTTCTCTTCCAGGATCCAATCCAGGCTACCATACAGCATTTAACTGTCACGTCTCCTTAGTCTCCTCAGGTCTGTGACAGTTTCTGTCTTTCCTTATTTTTCATGACCTTAACAGTTTTGCATACTGGTCAGGTATTTCCTAGCATGTCTGTCAAAGTGGGTATGTCTGATTTTTTTTCATTATTAGGCTGACGTTATGTTTCTTTTTGAAAGAACGCCACAGAGATGAAGTATCCTTCTCATCACATCACACCAGGAGGTACATAATAACCACATCATATCACTGGTGATAGTAACTATAATACTGTCTTTTGATTAACTTGTCTTAATATTAATGCAATCTAGTTTAACAAGCTTGTGTCTTTTTAAAAAATATTTACATACCAAAAGAGAATGAAGATTTGCTTCTATATTTTATTCCAGAACTATTATTGTTTTACATTTTGAGTTTAGATATATAACCCACCTTGTCTCTATTATTAGAGATAAGGTTTCAAGATTTTTTTCTATATGAATATTAAATTTAATCCAACACCAATTAAAAAGGTAATTATTTCCATATTGTTGCTGCAATATGCACCAATGCATTCATGAGTCACATCATTGCCTGTGTGTGGATCTGTTGTTACACTCTCTGTTATCATTCACTGGTAGAATTATCCATGCTTGCACCAAAACTATGTTTAATTACAGTTGCTTCAAATAAGCTATGATGTCTGGTGATATAATGGCTTTTACATTTGTAATAGTCTTTATTTTTTAGAGCGGTTTAAATTCACAGCAAAATTGAGGAGAAAGTACAGATTTCCCATATACCATCTTCCCCCACAGACTCATTGATTCCCTCATTGTCAGTATCCCCCACCAGAGTGGTACATTTGTTGCAACTGATGAACCTCCCTCTTATGTTGTCTATGGGTTTGGACAAATTTATAATACCATGTATCCACCATTATAGTACCATAGAGAGAATTTTCACTGCCCTAAACAATCTCTGTGTTCTGCCTTACCGTCCCTCCCTGCTTCCTAACCCTAACAACCATGGATCTTGTTACTGTCTCCATAGTTTTGCCTTTTTTAGATGTCATATAGTTGGATTATGTGCTATGTAGCCTTTTCAGATTGGCTTCTTTCACTAAGCAATAAGCATTTAAGTTTGCTTCATGTCTTTTCATGGCTTGACAGCTCATTGCTTTTTAGCACTAAATAATATTTCATTGGCTGGATGTACCACAGTTTATTTATACATTCACCTACTGAAAGACACCTTGATTGCTTTCAAGATTGCAACTATAAATAAAACTGCAGGGTTTTTTGTATATACAAATTTTCAACTTTTTGGCTAAATACCAAGGAGTATGACTGCTCGATTGTATGGTCAAAGTATTTTTATTAATACTTTTCTAAGAAGCTGCCAAACTGCCTTTCAAAGTGGCTATACTATTTTGCATTTCCAATAACAATGAATGAGAGTTCCTTTTGCTCCACATCCTTGCCAGTATTTGATATTGTCACTGTTACTGATTTTGGCTGTTCAAATAGGCATGTGGTGGTGCTATCTTGTTTTAATTGGCATTTCCATGATGACATATGACATGCAGCATCTTTCTATACGCTTATTACACACACACATGCACACACATGTACGTCTTCTATGATAAGGTGTCTGTTAAGATCTTTGGTCCATTTCTAGTAGTGTTATTTTCGTCATGATAATTTCAGTTTTGAGAGATCCAATCCCTTATCACATGTCTTTTGCAATATTTTCTTTCAGTGTGTGGCTTGTCTTTTCATTCTCTTGACAATGACTTTTGTAAAGCAGAAATATTTTATTTTAATTAAGTCCAGCTTTTTAATTCTTTTATAGATTGTGCTTTCGTTGTTACATCTAAAAAGTTACTGACAAATTCAAGGTCATCTGGATTTTCTCTCTTTTTTTATTCCCAAAGGTTGTATAGTTTTATGTGTTACATTTAGGACTTTGATCCATTTTGAGGTGTTCATTTTTGTCAAGGGAGTACAGTCTGTGTCTATGTTCATTTTTTTTTTTCATGTGGGTATCTGGAAGTTTCAGCACCATTTGTTGAAAAGAATATCTTTTCTCCATTGTATTGCCTTTACCCATTTGACTATATGTGTGTGGGTCTACTTCTCAGTCTCATTTCTGTTCTATGTATTTATTCCTCTTACTCTTATTTATTTATTTATTTATTTATTTATTTATTTATTTATTTTTTGAGGCGGAGTCTCGCTCTGTACCCCAGGCTGGAGTGCAGTAGCAAGATGTCGGCTCACTGCAACCTCTGCCTCCCGGGTTCATGCCATTTTCCTGCCTCAGCCTCCTGAGTAGCTGGGACTACAGGCATCCGCCAATATGCCTAGATAATTTTTTGTATTTTTAGTAGAGACGGGTTTTCACTGTGTTAGCCAGGATAGTCTCCATCTCCTGACCTCGTGATCCGCCCGCCTCGGCCTCCCAAAGTGCTGGGATTACAGGCGTGAGCCACGGCACCTGGCCTTCCTGTTACTCTTTTACCAATAACACACTGTCTTGATTATTGTGGCTTTTTAGTACAGATGTTCCTCAACTTACATTGGGGTTACATCCCAATAAACACACAGTAAGTCTTAAGTTGAAAATCCATTTAATTCCTAAGTAAACCCATTGTAAAGTTGAAAAATGGACCATCCTAAGTTCAGATGCCCCACCATTTATGATGTTGTTATGTTCCAATAAGGCAATCATAAAATAAAAATATCATAAGTCAAATCATCATAAGTCAGGAATTCCCTGTAAATTTTGAAACTGGGTAATGTCATCCTTCAACTTTATTTCTTCATTATTGTTTTGGCTATTCTGGGACTTTTGCTTCTCCATGTAAATTTTAGAATCAGTTTGTTGAGGCCAGGCATGGTGACTTACACCTATAATCCCAGCATTTTGGGAGACTAAGGCAGGCAGATCACTTGAGGTCAGGAGTTTGAGACTGGTCTGGCCAACATGGTAAAACTCCCTCTCTGCCAAAAAAAAAAAAAAAAAAAAAAAAAAAAAATTAACCGGGTGCAATGGCACACACCTATAGTCCCCAGCCACTTGGGAGGCTGAGGAATGAGACTTGCTTGAGGCTAGGAGGTGGAGGTTGTAGTGAGCTGAGATTGTGCCACTGCACCACCAGCCTGGGTGACAGAGTGAGACTCTGTCAAAAAAAAAAAAAATCTGTCGATATCCATAAAATAACTTGCTGAGATTTTGATTGAGATTGCCTTGAATCTATAGATCTAGTTGGCAGGAACTGACATCTTGACTATGTTCAGTCTTCCTATCTATGGACATAAAATATCTCCCCATTTATTTGGTTCCTTGATTTCTTTCATCAACATTTTATAGTTTTCCTTATGTAGAACCTTGTACATATTTTGTAATATTTATACTTAAGTATTTTATTTGGGGCATTATTTTGTAAAGAGTACTGATATTTAATTTCAAATATACTTCTTCATCACTGATCTATAGGAAAGCAATTTACTGCTTTGTCTTAAGCTTGTATTCTGCAACCCTGCTGTAACTGCTGATTAGTTCCAGGAGGTTTTCTGTCCATCCTTTTGGGTTTCCTATGTAGACAATAATGTCTGCAAACAAAGACAGTGTTATTTATTTCTTCTCAATCTATATACCTTTTATATCTTTTCCCAGTTGTATTCCAATAGCTAAGCATGTCTTTACTTTTTCAAGTTTGCCTTGGTTGATTTAATTAAATGCATTTCTATATAAATTTTAGACACAGCTTGTCAATTTCCACAAAAAAATTGACATAAATTTGTGGAGAAATGCTATCTATTCAATTTTTATATTTCTATCTTATGAACAAAGTAAAGTTCTCATTGCTATAGATCTTCTATTATCACACACATTTCTATAGATTTATTTCTAGGTACCTTATATAATTAATGTTAAATAATATCATTTACAATATTTCATTTTCTGTACTTTTTAGTGTTTTGTAAAAATACAATTGACTTTTGTATTTTTACATTTTATTTGTTAACCTTGATAAATTCATTCATTAAATCTAAATGGCTTATATATAGACATACACAATTATGTTACTTGTGAAAGAGAAAATTTGCTTTCCCTTTCAATTCCTACCTTATACTTACTTTATTTTATTTTATGTGTTGCCTGTTTATGCTGGCTGCAACTTCTCTTGTGATGATAAACCAAAAGTGTTAATGTTTGGCATTCTTGCTTCTTTCTTTTTTTTGTTATATTTGTTCTATTTTATTATTAGGTACTGTTGTTAACCTTTTACTGAGCTTAATTTATTAATTGAACTTTATGATAGATAATTTAGAAAAGGGCTTAGGTTATTTTTGATCTTAGATGAAAAACTTTTTGTACTTGTATTAGTCTGTTCTTGCATTGCTATAAAGAAATATCTGAGACTGAGTAATTTATAAAGAAAAGAGGTTTAATTGAATCACTGTTCTGCAGGCTGTGCAGGAAGCATGGCACTGTCTTCTGCTTCTCAGGAGGCCTTTGAAAGCCTACAATCATGGAGGAAGGTGAAGCAGGAGCTTGCACATCAAATGGCAAAAGCAGGAGCAAGTGAGAGTAGGGGGAGGTGCCACACACTTTTAAACAATCAGATCTCCTAAACATAGATATAATTTTCTTCATTGCATTCTGTATTAGTTTATTCTCAGACTGCTATAAACAATTACCTGCGACTGGCTAATTTATGAAGAAAGGAGATTTAATTGACTCACAGTTCCACAGGCTGTACAGGAAGCATGGCTGGGAGACCTCAGGAAACTTACAATCATTGTAGAAGGTGAAGGGGAAGCAAGCACATCTTACCACGGCAGAGCAGAAGAGAGAGAGAGAGTGAAGATAGCCATACACTTTTAAACCATCAGGTCTCATGAGAACTCACTCACTATCAGGAGAACAGCAAGGGGGAAATCCACCCCCATGGAACAGCAAGGGGGAAATCCACCCCCATGGTCCAGCTACCTCCCACTAATCCCCTTCCCTGACATGGGAGGATTAGAATTCAACCTGAGATTTGGGTGGGGACACAGAGCCAAACCATATCACAGTCCTAAAAGTTTCAGTTGCAAATTTGATGTATTTCTGTTTTTACCTTGAAAAAGAGAAAAGACAGTGGGTCAACATGACCTACTAGTTTTCTTTGGCTTCATAACATATGAAGCAGCTTGAAACAACACAGATTCATTCTTTTCCAGTTTCAGTAGATCTGAAACTCAGTATACCATGTCTGAGTACACTCAGTTCTCTGTTCAAGGTCTCACCAGGCTAAATATGTGGTGTGGGGGTTTCTTCTTCAAACTTCGCTTTCTTATATTTTACACATGGTCCCTTTGATCTTCAAGCATCAGTGACATATCAAGTCTTTCTTGTGCTTTTAACTTCCCTCCCCACTAGCTGAAAAAGTTCTCTGTTTTAAGGTCTCAGGTGATTATATTAAGTTCACCTAAACAATCTATTTTTGGCTATATAATGTAATGTGATTATGGGGGTTACACAAGGTGGTTCTGCCCACTATTAATCTGGTTAATCTAATTAATCTGGTTCTGCCAGATTAGTTATCTGATTAATACCATTCATGGACATGAAAACATTATGTTGAGAAAAATGTCTATGCATATATGAATTTGGATGGGACCCACCTACATAATATAATTAAATATATGGTACAGAAAAGGCAACTTGTTCACAAAGTAACCTTCCTTCCTTCCCCAGCCCATCTGACCTAATATAATCCAAGAATTCTCTCCACTTGGCCTCTGGGACATTTATTTATTCACTTGCTTATCAAGTATACTTGCTTATCAAGTATAAACCACACTACATATCATAAATAACATAGGTAAGAAAAATAGTATCATGTTAAACGTTGTACTGGGAAACACAAACATTAGCTAGCTGTTTGAGTTATCCAGGTCTGTTAGATGGATTAAGCTACTTGAAATATGACCTTATAGTTCTAATTTCTGCCTAGCATGCAACATGGAAAGCTCCATTTTAATAAGAAGTACAAACAAAGGTTAAATTTTCTGCATTGAGAACCACAGTCCTCAGTAATTAGTAATCTTATACAACAAAAGGATAACTCCAAGTACAGATTTCTTGCTGGGTGGAAGTGGTATGTTCTTGAATGTAATGGAGGAATGGCAAAATGAGATGTTTGAGATTAAACCTTAGTCACTTCACTTTTCTCTCATGTGACAGCCATACATATAGTAATTTATAAACACAAGCATTCTTATTGATTAACAAGTGTGAGAAATTAAGAATTTTAAAACTGAAAGCAGAACCTGAGTAGTTCTATAGGGTTCTTTAAAAACAAGACTTAACTACTATATTTTTGATGCAAAGAATTTAATAACTTTCAGTTTCTAGTTCATACATTTTAGTTTCAAATTACTTAGCATTTTCATGCTTGGGATAAACCTCAATTAAGTGTTAATAAATATAAGTTTGCTAATATTAACTAATATTACTTTAGTTATGAAGAATTCATGGATGAATACCCCAAATAGACCTTAATTTATTTTCATTACATAATTTAAAAATTATTTCAAGACTTACATGTAGCCTATAAAAATCATTTTAAAAATTTACAATATTTAGGAAATATAACTATATTTATAATGCCAATTACTATTTAATTTTTTTACATTTTACTTCTTGAAGGACTAGGTTGAAACAGTAAGTTCTCCTTAATATTGCAAGTATGACTTCCAAGTTACTTCTACTTGTTAGATTAATAAAATTTGTTTATGTTTGTATAACAAAGAATTAATAATTTACTGATAAGAACGTGAAAACATAAACTACAGACTGGGAGAAATTACTTGCAAGTCATATTTCTAATAAAGCACTTATATCTTGAATATATAAAAATTCCTATAACTGTAATTAAATATTAACAAGAAAATTGCTTTAAAAAACACATTTAAAGAGAGACTTCTTCAAAGAAGATATAAAAATGGGCAGTGAGCACACTGAGAGATGCTAAGTATGGTTAGTTGTTTGAGGGATACATATATTAGGTTGGTGCAAAAGCAATTGAGGTTTTTGCATTGTTGAAATTTGTCATTTGATATTGGAATACATTCTTAAATAAATGTGGTTATGTTATACATCATTTCAATGTGCATTTCTCACTTTATTCTTTTGTGCTAATGACTTCGTACTTGCTGTTTATTTTACATTTATTTTGGGCTTTGGAAATGATGCTAGACAAAAAGGAAATTTGAGTGATTTTCTTATTTGAGTTCAAAATGGGTCGTAAAGCAGCAGAGACAACGTGCAACAACAACAACGCATTTGCCCAGGAACTGCTAATGAATGTACAGTGCAGTGGTGGTTCAGAAAGCTTTACAAAGGGGATGGGAGCCTTGAAGATGAGAAGCGCAGTTGTTGGCCATCAGAAGTTGACAATAACCAATTGAGAGCAATCATTGAAGTTGATCCTCTTACAACCACACGAGAAGTTAACAAAAAACTCAACATCAACCATTCTATGGTTGTTCGGCATTTCAAGCAAATTGGAAAAGTGAAAAAGCTAAATAAGTGGGTGCCCCATGAGCTGACCAAAAATCAAAAAAGTCATCATTTTGAAATGTCTTCTCTTATTCTGTGCAACAATGATGAGGCATTTCTCAATCGGACTTTGATGTGCAATGAAAAGTAGATTTTATACAACAACCGTTACAACGGGCGACCAGCAGCTCAGTGGTTGGATCGAGAAGAAGCTCCAAAGCACTTCCCAAAGCCAGATTTGCACCCAAAGAAAGTCATGGTCACTGTTTGGTGGTCTGCTGCCAGTCTGATCTACTACAGCTTTCTGAATCCTGGCTAAACCATTACATCTGAGATCTATGTTCAGCAGGTCGATGAGATGCACCGAAAACTGCAGCACCTGCAGCTGGCATTGGTCAACAGAAGAGGCCCAATTCTTCTCCACGACAACACCTGACCACACAACGCACAACCAACACTTCAAAAGTTGAACAAATTGGGCAACAAAGTTTTGCCTCATCTGTGATATTCACCTGACCTCTTGCACACCGACTACCACTTCTTCAAGCATCTCGGCAATTTTTTGCAGGGTAAATGCTTCCACAACCAGCAGCATGCAAAAAATGCTTTCCAAGAGTTTGTCGAATCCCAAAGTACAGAATTTTACACTACATGAATAAACAAACTGATTGCTTGTTGGCAAAAATGTGTTGATTGTAATCGTTCTTATTTTGATTAATAAAGATGTGCTTGAGCCTAATTATAATGATTTAAAATTCGCAGTCCAAAACCGAAAATGCCCTGCTACTTTCCACCCTCTGTGATGGCTATAATCAAAAAGATAGACAATGAGAAGTGTTGGTGAGGATGTGGGGAGATTGGAGTCCTTAAATGTTGCTACTCATTAAGTAAACTGACACAACCATTTTGGAAAATACTTTGGCATCTACTTAAAAAGTTAAACATTTACCATACAGTCTACCAATTTCACTCTTGGGCATCCAACCAAAAAAATTAAATTAATATATTTCCACAAATAAACTTGGATGTTAATGCTCATGGAAACATTATTCTTAATACCATAACTGGAAACAATTTAAATGTCCATCAGCATACTATAGCTTATTGGTCCAGCAGAATGTTATTCAGCAATGAAAAAGAGTAAAGTACTGAAGCATAGCACAGTATGAATTATCTCAAAAATATTTTGCTAAGCAACAGAAGTCTGTCATAAAAGACATATGCTGTATGATTTAACTTACGTGAATTTCCCAGAAAAGGCCAATCTGTAGAGACAGACTAAGATCAGTTGTTGCCTGAGACTGGAGGTGAGAACAGGAATTCACTTCAAATGGGCAGAATAAATTTTGGGGGTAATGGAAATGTTCTAAAACTTGATGTTTGTGATAGTTGCACAACTCTACTGTTGTGTTAAAAGCTAGTTCTTTACTTGCAATAAGTGCATCTTATAGATGGAAATAATTTGTTATATAAAGTTATTTTTTAAAATATAGAATCGATTTCTGTCATATTCAGCTGAGAAACTGGTGCTTCAGATGTTCCATATCTTGGATCTTTGGCTAAATCCTCTTATTTGGCAAAGCTGTAGTATTTAATCAGGTGAAAACAAAACAATTTTCTCAAACATCAGCATCACCAGATGACAATGATGTGAACTACACTTTCTTTAAATATAATTTAATTATTTTTTTTCCATGAGAAACATTTTTTTTTTATGCTCTGCTCTGTACTTTGGGAGATTAGCTGAGAAGACCACTGTTTTCCATGCCCCTTAGACTTCCTTTTGAAGTTCTAGTCCCAGAGATCATGTGTGAATGTACGTGGCATACAAATAAGAGTCGCTAATCATGCTAGAATCTGATATAGGTAATAATATTTCTTTTCATACATAGCATATAGCAAATGATACTGTAAAAATATGTCTTACAATTTAAATCAAACAGAATTCTGGAAAATAGATAACATTGCTAAAGTTCACAATCTTTGTTTAATTTAAAAAAATTTATCCTATGAACATTTTAAAAACTAACTTCCACAATGGACTTTTTAATAGCTTTCTCTAGGTTCAATATTTTATTTTTATCACTATTTTTATTTGCATAATATAATATAATCAGAAATTTAAATTTCAAGTCCATAAACAAATAATTTGTAAAAGTTTAACAACCAATTTAACTTCCTATGTACAACAAATCTGTTAGTATTAAGAAGAGAAGTTGTAATTCATATTTACAAATTCAGTTACCTTTCTGACAAAACAAAAATAAAAATTCATTAACAGCTCTTATTGAGCAACAGTCTTTGGGTATCATCTACGTGCCAAGCCCACTCCTGAGTATTGGAGTTACAAATATTCCCTTGTTTCAGTCCATGTGAACATAAGAGGAGTCAAGCAATTGTGCATAATGTGCAACCTTCAACTTCCAGCTGGCTTTTTACTTTCTCAATCAAACTTCGTCTTCTCTTGATATTCTAGATAACATCACTTGTCAGAAAGTTAAACAACATATATTTGGGAACACAAGAAAGGTCATTTAATTTAATTCCTTATAACTTGAGTTAATCACCAACATTTTTGCTTGCTGGTTATATGTGCCAAGCCCAAAATATATTACATTTTACATTCAAGAATACAAATATCTTACCACCCTTATAATATACAGTTCATTCTAGTTTTTAATAATTAGATAAAGTTAATAAAATTTGGAATTACTTAAAATTAAAAGGCAATGACAGCGGGAAAGTGCAAATTGATTATGTAAAGAATATTGAAAGTACTTAGTGTAGTAAATCTCTTAAATAAATAGGATCTATGAGCTGGACATATATTAAGCTTTGTGAAAACATGGTTATGTTTTCATTTCACTATAGTTTGGTTTCCTCCTAAAACAGCTTTGAATTCAAATAGGTCTGAATAAAAAAAAGGCTTCATAATCAAACATGTAACAGTTATATTTATGTATGCAACAATGTCTTCGTTTCATGGAACACTGAATAAATAAATAAATGTTTACCTTTCAATTCAGAAAGAACGAAACAAAGTGAAAACATATGTAATATTTAATTAAGCTGGAAGAAAGCTTTACCAACATAACTTGCTTTTCTCCCTTTACTCAATGCGTAATATTTTCTAATTAAACCATAAAGTAAAGTTTCTTTATTTTATCAAGGACCTTGTTCAGTTGTTCAGTTTATTTTCATTTCTGCTTTTATTGCTTGGCCTTAGGCCTATTTCTAAAATGCTTTTTTGAAATTAATAAAAAATATTTTTCTATCTTATAGTTTTTTTAATTCTAGTTGTTTTCTGGATTGCCTTTTAACCAAGAATACTGTATTATCCCTGTCTATAGGATATATATATATATATATTAGTTTGCTCTGTTGAGAGTTTTGAAATTCATTGTAGTAGCAATTTCACCTGCCACAAGGCCCTGCAACTTCAGAAAATGTCAGAAAACCTAATTAGTCTGATTTAGGGGCTTGTTAAAAGAAACGACCTTGTTTGGTTTAAAATTATATGAAGATGTGAAGAGCTGACAATAGACAAAGAGACAATGTGAAAAATGTGCAGACCCCAGATGGAGATGCACCCAATAGCAACCCAATAAGATTGCCATGTGTTCTGTGGTGTCAACTGATCAGAAATCAATCAAAATTTCTGTGAAAACATTTACAAAAGCTTATTTTGACTAATATAATATTATCCATTAATCTATTTCTGTGTTTTTTCTTGAGAACAATGGATCAGAAAAGTAAGAGATGTGGGAATATTATTATTCAGAATATCTTTTCACCAAACTGGAACAATTTAAAGTTTTCTCTCTTTTGTTTTCTTCAAATAATTGGCAAATAACTGTAATTGCTACAGATAATATATTACATCGAAATAGGAGTATATTTGATGGAAGAACCAATTTCTACTCATCATGGATTTTTTATGGCCCTGGAGGAAGTTATCACCTCATGGCAAGTTTTTCTCTTCCCTCTGCTTGCTCCTCCCTTGGTAAGAGGAATGAATGAATTATCTGCTTGCCAATGAGCAGAGACCAATATCACCTGAGCCATACAAATAGGCTAATACATAACTTATTGAGCACATAAAACATAGACAACATAGTCTATAGGTGCTGTCTCTCTCTTTTCCTTCTTCCTTGTTTCATGGATTATAAGAAGGGATCAGGCTGGCCCTTGATTTCCTCTATTGGTTAGTAAATAGGCATGCTTTGGCAAGCCATTTTTTTCCTCCAGCTTCCCTGGTTCTTACTCAATTGATGAATCAGTGTTTGGTAGATCCCTGGGCTAAATTTGGCTATACAGCAATACAACTTTGCTAGTATTAAAGATGGTAAAATATTTTGATCCAATGTTAATACCTTGCTCTCAATTATTTACAAATACTAAGTGTATAAATAATTAGTAACCCTAAACAAAGACAATTTAAGAAATATTTTCCAGGACATTCCACATCATTCTAGATACTTAAGAATATTTAATAAAAATTTTCAAAAAAGTAGATGTACTGATGGGTTATATTTTATAGCCTGATATGAATTATGCACTTTTTCAGAATTTAGTAAAGTTTATTTTGAACCTCAGTTAGTGTTCAAAATATTTGGCTCCAGATCAAAATTTCCCATATGTCATACGCCATTCAGTGCTCAAACTTACCTCCCCCACCAACCCCCCACAGCAATGATAAAGTGGAAAAATATGCTAACAACATTTGTGAAGTGCAGTGAACAAAATACGGTCATATTTTAAATATTTTAACAACTTTTTGATAGGTCAGAAATAATTTCAAAATAAAATATTTAAAAAATGGATATTTTCAGATTCATAGCAGCCATGATGACTTTACCTGATGACTGCTACACTGATTTTTCAAGATAAGAAGAGACATTTACAATTTTTAAAATTGAAATTAAAAATTAAAAAAATTAAAAATAAAATACAAATAAAAAATAGACAAAACCAAAAAACAAAATACCTTACACATATTTCTTATTGAATAAAAACAGCAATAATTTATATTTTCAAGGTTTCTAATATACTGTTTGAAGTTATTTGGGGAACTTTGTGATTCAAAATAACTTTTAATTAAAAACTAGTTGTTTTGGTGAATTAGTATTTTGGATAATTTAATATTTACCTTCTTTTGAAGAAGTCATTACTTTATAAAGTGAGACTCTGTGTTTCACTTTTTGAATTGGAATATTTGAGTAGTTATAAAGTTATGTAGGATCACACAAGATCATATGACAAGACAACTTATTACCAGAAGGTATTGCCCAAACCAACAATTGAGTTGATATATTTTCTTTAAAATATCCTATATCCTATATCGTGATGGAGTAGATAAACTGAAGTAGACCACGAAGGGCCAAAAACCAAAGCTTGATGCCTTTATACAGCAGCAATTTATTATGAATCCAATATCTTTCAATTTTGATGCTGTTATTTGTGATGTGACTACACTCCTAGAATGGAAATTTGAAAGGTAAATTACAAAATGTCTGAAAGAAAATAAAATCAATAGAGAAGGCTTTTCCTTTTGGGTTCATTGTTTGTTTTTAATCAGAGTCAATTACTTTATAGTTCTCTTTTTGCCCTTTATCTTTTCTCATTTAGAAAACATCAGTGTAGCAGGTAAAGTCACTATGGCTGCCATGGTTCAAAAATATATGTATTGTTTAAACATTTTATTTTGAAATGATTTCTGACTTTTTTTTCGTTCATTGTTTGTTTGCTTTTAATCAAAGTAAATTGTCTCATAGTGCTCTTTTTGCCCTAGAGGGGCAGTGTCATTTGATTATGTTACAGTGAACCGTGACTTCTCATATTCTTTTTGTTCATATGCCCAATGGTAGCATTGGATTAAGCCATCAGTTATTTTTGACCTATGTAACTTCCTCATTTTCTGAATGTTCTACAAAACTAAACTGAAAATAGCATATTTGTGTTATTTCAAATAAAGTATATTCCCCATAAATATCCCTAATTTTCAAAAAGTCTGACATTTTCTAGGATAATATCCAAGGCATAGTTTCTCTAAGCCCTCTGTTGTTAGCAATTTAATAATCTTGCAATAAGTATATTATATAACACAGAGATTTAAAATGAAATAGATGGAAAAATATTGGATACTTTCACTACATAAATAATTCTAGTTTCAGAAATAATGACAGAGTACCAATAGTAGTCTCCTGTGAATTTTTGAGTTGAGTTACTGACTTAACAGTGTGTAATATGTCTAGTTAATATTATAAATGTCTAATATTTATAATAAGTATTATGAATGAGCATTTAACACAACTGTATCTTAGTCAATTTCTTGTTAAACAGAAATACACAACTCAGGATATGTACTATTATTAAATCATTAATTTCTAAATGAAGTTAAAATAATTCATTACATTCTGTTTTCATAGTTATTTGAGTTATGAGTACATAAATATCATTCAGATTAGAAGACATTCTGGATAATAATTTCTTTCTTAGAAGTTATGAATATGCTTTATATGATGCAGATAAAGTACTTAACATAGTACCTGTAACAGAGAAAGTGCCCAATAAATAGGTCAATATTTATTATTTTTATCTCATTATAAGTAAAACTTTAAATATTAGGCTGTCTTCAGGAAAATCTTAATGTACAAGCATTCTTGTACATTCATAGCAGAGAAATGTAGATAAATGTTAAGCATCAAATAATTATAGTTGTAATTTAAATTCCACAGTGTAAACTTTAACATTTTGCTTATTGTCAAAAGATGAAAACACTAGACATCCTCTGTTTGAGAAGTATACATATAGATTTTTAATAATTAATTAACAGATTGTCTTCTGAGCAGTTTTAGGTTTACGATAACATTGGGCAAAGAGTACGGAGTTCCCATGTACTTCCTTCTTCATCATCCCTGCCCACAGTTTCCCCTATTATTAACCCTTTTCCTTTAAGAAAAAAAAAATGCTTCTTGCTGCCAGTGCTCATTTAATTTTACGTAAGCACAGTCTTTGAGGCTGAAGCAAATCGGACTGATTTTCCATGTGAAAATAAAATACAAAAACTATCATTGGAGTGATTTCTAAACAGAACTAATATCAAAATTGTCTGAATCATCAGAATTATCTATTTCAGAAAAATCGGATTTGTCAAGTTAATCTTCAGCCAACAACTCTTGGGGAGTGACGCTAACATCATGGGTAAGAATGCTACGTTTTCTAGGGTGTGACATTTTCTGCAATTGAAAATTAAAATATTTTGTAAATAGATACACAACTACTAAAAACAAAATGCTATAAATAGAATGATATAGAATGCTATCTTTTGTTTCCAAAGCCTATATAATGGAGGGATGTTAAAATAATAATAAAAGTGAGATACTACATGGATATTTCTTGGGGAAAACATGGCAGCTGCAAGAGCCCTGACAAGCATTCTCAGGGCAAATGGGAAGAGGGTTGGCGTCTTGCATTGGTGTGGCACACTTTTTATAATCGATAGACTAATATTAATGTATTGTCATTAACTAAAGTTCATAGTTTACATTAAGTTTCACTCATTATGCTCTATGGTTTTTGGGTTTTGACTAATTCATAGTATCATGTATTCACCATTACGGTATCCATACAAAGTGTTTTGCTGCTCTACATATTTTTATTTTTCTTCAGTTCTTAGTGCTTTATTCTCTAAAATCAGCTGAGTCTTACTGTTGGTCCAAGAAATATGTCTTTTTCCTTTTTGAAATCTTCAAATAGTTAGAAATTCTGTCCACTGAGGCTCATCCATACTCACTGTAGTTACATATCAGCACCATGTAACTGTAATTTTTCACAGTATTACACTGAAAAGTTTATAGGTACATAGATCAGTAAAGATGTGTGTGAAGGAGATATTGTGCTTCTGAAAATTAAGGAAACACTAATAACCAAAGTTAAACTATGAATTTCATTTCATATTCATAAAATCATTGACACTCTCATAACCATAAACACATCCACTATTTATTAAGGAATTAATATTTTCCAGTTACTCTGGTAGGTATTTTATATATATATGTGTGTATATATATATGTTATATATATATATATACATATATAAAATATATATATATACACACATATATATTTTTTTTTCTAAAATTCTTACAATCCTGCAGCGTGTGTTTCCAAATTTACAGATTAGGAAATATTTTTTCGATTATGGTGCTCATAAAAGTTAAACATTTCATCCAAAGACAGAAAAACCAAAAAATCAAACTGAAATATGCCTGATTCCAGGGCCTCTGAACTTTGCGTTATATCATGCAACCTAGGAAAAACACATTTATATAAACGGAGAGGTGAAAAAGAAGAGGTGGAAGAGGAAAAGGAGAAGAAGGGAGAGAGCAACAAAAATATAGAGGAAAAATCAAAAGAAGAAGAAAAGGACAAAGAAGAGAAAAAAAAGAGGAGAAAGAAGAGGAAGGAGAGAAAGAAGTCCAGTAATACACATTGATTATACCCATATTTCAGAAAAAACCTTTAACTTTATCCGAATTTATAAAAACATATCTGAATCCATAACATCATTCATGAGTATACCGCTCATTTGCATTGGCTATAAAAATTACCTCCTGAGTACCTGTGCAGTCTGTTGAGTTTCCTACAACACAGTGGAAGTAGGCTGCAAGACAAACCAGAACTCAGTAATTCCTCTCAGAAATACTGGCTTTTTAGTTTTTATTTCATAAAAAGGTGGAGGGAGAGGAGACGGAGAGAGAGACAGGGAGAGAGAGAGAGAGAGGATCTTTAAAATATGAAATGGCATTTTCACATTTTAAAAAATGTTATGTCCTTATTCCTTCCTTTTCCCTCCCTTACTGAGCCCCCTTGTGGTGGTATCTGTAAGTCGTCCCTTTGGGACAGCTGTTTAAAGGCTTTCAAGTCTTTGTTTTCCTGCATGCACCATACTGCACTTTATAATTTAAATCATAATTCACCGCTAAAGGAAAAAATAATTCATATTATTTTCTTTTAAAATTATATATATATCTTTTTTTTTTCTTTGAGACGGAGTCTCGCTGTGTTGCCCAGGCTGGAACGCAATGGCATGTTCTCTGCTCACTGGAACCTCTGCCTCCCGGGCTCAAGCGATTCCCCTGCCTAAGCCTCCTAAGTAGCTGGAATTACAGACTTGACCCACTACACCCAGCTCATTTTTGTATTTTTAGTAGAGAGGGGGTTTCACCATGTTGGCTGGGCTGGTCTCAAACTACTGACCTCAAGAGATCCGCCCACCTTGGCCTCTGAAAGTGCTGGGATTACAGGCATGAGGCATAGCACCCGGCCTTATCTTTTAAGTATATAAATATACTTGGCATTTTAAAATGTATGTGATGGTTCTCTTGTTGAAATTCACATATACACATCTATGTATATGTATATATATGCACACACACATACACACACAATTTTAATTTAGTATTAACTATTGATGAAATGAAAAATACCATTGGAAAGTGTTAAGGCCATAAGAGATTCAGCTAAAAGTATAAATTAGGTATGTTTGGCTAGAATTTATAGCAGGATAATAATTTTCCTCAAGGTTGTATCTTTTGCATTGTTATTAATGGTTTCTTAACAGACATCAAATCATCACAGCCAGCTTCATGGTATAATTTATAGAATGGCCTGGGGAAATTTTCCTCTTAGCAAACATAAAGACTGAGAGAACCACCACACAAAAAACGAGAAAAAAAATGTATATTGCTAAGCATTGCATTTGCTAGCAAGTAGATCTAATATCTTTCAAAGTTCCTTAACTTCTTTTCCTTCTTCCCTTTCCCTTTCGCCAGCTAGGTTCTATTCCCAATGGGACTTGCTTACAAATGCAAATATCTTTAATTTTATTTCTCATGGCTAGAGATTTTAAAATGTTTTGAAATATTTCAAAACTTAAAAACTATGATCTTTAGGGGAAGAATTTTGGTACTTAAGAAGCTGGTACGATTCGTGCATTTATCAAACACCTTTTAATTAAAAATTTGGCACTGTCTAAGGTCTTCATATAATGTATACTATATGAGAATGCAAAAGTGATAGAACTTGTTCCACAAGAAGGCCGAAAAATATGAAATAGAATAGAAAAATGAAATATTAAAGTTTACCGCACAATGTAAGTTAAAATATTGTTTTCTGGAATTTTATTTCAACTGTGTGTATGTGGGTGCATATGCATATATTATGGGTCGCAATGAAAAATTTTTACTACTGGTCATTTTCAAAATATTTGAATATCACTGCAATGCACCCTAAGTATATAATAATACTGCTCCATATTAGACAAAAAGCAGAGTAGTTACTTGAATAGCTAACGTTAGTAGTCAAGATTAGAATGGCTCAGAGACATGGTATAGCAGCTGACAGTTATTATACTCTTCAAGATGATTCAAAGTCTGTAGTTTCCCTTTGAATTTGAAATGCATCCTTATTTGATAGTTCATGTGTTTCCTGTTGGTGGCACTGTGCACATAGGAGTTATGAAAAACTTATGGGAAAGACCACTTTATTTATAGCTATAAATTCACCATTTGAATGATGCCTGTCTTTTTAAAAATCCCAGAGCAGCACTTTACACTTCTCAGAACCATGATATTCCAATCTTTTCTAAAATATATTTCTGTGATATCCCTTACTTAATACTCATTGGCAATATGGAGATTCCTGTGAATTCAGCTGAACTACATTTTAAAAACTACTGAATCTCGTTTGCCTAACTTCTTACCAAATGTTTGGTGAAAAATAGTCATTGTTCTCTATTTTAGGCTTCCATGACATGGTCTATAATAACAGTTTAAAAATGGCAAAAATCCTTAAAATCAATGAAGAAACATCAGCTTTGTGATCTACTTATGTGCTTTATCAATTTCTTTCTGTTGTTTTGTATTCTTTTTTTATAACAAGGAAACTATACACTGAAAAAAAAATTGGAAGCTGTCAAGAAAATATTAGAAGATACTTTCTAGAATCTCGATTAAGGTCTCTGAATGAATATGTAGCCCTCCAGTGAGATTTAAACAGGATAAAAGGCATTGATCTGGTACAGCTAATTCAGAAAATGTCGGAGCATCGAGATTCAAGCAAAATAGATTTGAGCATTTATGTAATATGAGAGGTGGCCTTAAACAGACACTACCCCAAAATGAAGAGTTTATGTTATGTGCACTACTCATTACAAATGATGTTTGGTTGTGAATTTCTGCTGTTGGATCTTAAAACAATAATACAAGTATCTACACAAAATATCAATAATGTATTAGTTACATGAACTAAAGATCACATTAGCAGATTTAAGAGAGTATCAGATTCTTCAATCTATGTGTGAGCATTGCAATTTCACTCCTTTATAGAACAATATTTTTATTATTCTTTCTTTTCCTTAATCATTTCAATCTATATTAAAAAACATTTTAAAATTTTCTTTGGCTTTTAGCAAAATCAATTGGCTCACATGAACAATATTTTTCAACAACTGAGTTATTTTCAATGCAAAGAAAAGAAACTCCCACTTAAAATCTGCTCATTTCAGCGAGGCAAATGAGCAGCACAGATAAAATCTAAAGCACGTGCCAAAAAAAAAAATCAGATTTTACTGTATTCTACTGAAGCTGTTCTTCACAATTCTTTGAAATAATTAAACCTCTATTCATGCTGATATCAAGATCACCAAATTAAAAATAATCAAAACTTAGCAGCATACCTATATTTAATTATGCATTATTCTATTTTCTAGAAAGCAATCGTTATGGATGGAATGTTTATGTCTCCCCCAAATTTATATATCGAAATCTAATCTCTAATGTGATAGTATTTGGAGGTGGTGATGTACTTAGGTCATGAGGATGGAGCTTTTGTGAATGGGTGCCCTTGCAAGGAAGTCCAGAAAGCTAACTTTCTCTCTTTCTACCTTGTGAGGACAGAGAGTAGGCAGTCTACAACCTAGAAGAGAGTCTTCACCAAAATCCACCAGGCTGAGTCTACAATCTAGTAGAGGGTCTTCATTCAAATCAACCGGGCTGATACCCTGATAGGGAACTTCTACCCTCTGGAACTGTGAGAAATAAATTTCTGTTGTTTATAAGCCTCTCATTCTATGATACTTTGTTAAAGCAGTCCAAACTGTTTAAGAGAGTAAAATTTAGATATAATTTATCTGTATTTATATTGACTCTTTTTTATATCATAGAAAACAATGTTGATTCTTAAGGACACAATAATTAATTTGACAAAAGAATCAATAAGTGGATAAGAGTGTATATAAGTATGATTTTGAATAGACCACCAATAAAATCCCTAGGGAAATACAGGGTAGATTATGTTTGATTTTAATACACTTACCAATTTTGTTCAGATGTCAATTATCTACTGTTTTGCTCGACAGAATTATATTCTATAAAATTTTACTGAATTCTGTCATCTTTAACTGTCATCCTGAAGACAAATCTCTCTAGTTATTGAGTAAGACCCACATTTAGTGTTCTTTTAATTGTGCTTTGTTTTATAAAAAAATTAATAGATATTTTTAAAGCAGTTTATTTAACAGCAAAATTGAGCAGAAAGTACAGAGTTCTATATATCCCCTGCTCTACATATGCATAGCCTCCCCCACCATCAACATCCCACACCACACAGGTACATTTGCTACAGTTGATGAACCTACATTGACACATCTTTACCTCCTGGGGTCTATAGTTTACATTAGGGTTCACTCTTGCTGGTGTAGTTTCTATGGGCTCAGATAAATGTGTAATGACATTTATACATCATTAGAGTATCATATGAAATATTTTACTGCCCTAAAATCCTTGTGTTCTGTTTCTTATCATTCCCTCCTTCCTAGCTCCTGGGAACCACTGATCTTTTCATCGTTTCCACAGTTATAAATTTTTCCAGAATGTCTTATATTTGGAATCATATGGTACTGTAGCCTTGTAAGACTAGATTCTTTTACTTAGTACTATACATTTAAGTTTCCTCTGTGTCTTTGTATGGCTTGATAGCTAATAATTTTCAATGCTGAATCATATTCAATTTTCTGGATATACCACAGTTTATCTATCCATTTGCTTATTAACGGACATCATCTATTAGAATATACAAGTGCACGTGCCTTTTTGCTAGAAAGATTTATTTTCTTTTGGATATATACCCAATAATGGGATTGCTGGGTCAAATGGTAGTTGTGTTTTAAGTTCTTCAAGAAAATCTCCAAACTGCTTTCCCCAGAGGCTGAACTAACTTACATTCTCACCAACAATGTATAAGCATTCCTTTTTCTCTTCAGCCTTTCCAGTATCTGTGTTTTTTTTGGCTTTTTAATAAAAGACATTCTGACTGGTATGAAATGATATCTCATTGTGATTTTGATTTTCATTTCTCTGGTGATTGGTGTTGATGAACATTTTTTCATATTTTTTTTGACTTGTGTGTCATCTTTTGGAAAGGATTCGTTCATGTGTTTTGCCCATTTTATAATGGAATCATTTGTTGAATTAAGTTCCTGATAGATTCTAAATCTGAGACCTTAGTCAGCTGCACAATTTGCAAATATTTTCTCCCATTCTGTAGCTTGTCTGTTTACTCTGTTGATAGGTTTTTGTTGTTCTTCTTTTTTGTTGTTATTGTTTTATTTTGTTTTTTGTTTTTGCAGTGCAGAAGCTTTTTAGTTTAATTAGGACCCACTTGTCAATTTTTTGTTTTTATTGCAAACGCTTTTAAAAACTTAGTCATAAATTCTCTCCCAAAGCTGATGTCCAGAATGGTGTTTCCTAGGTTTTCTTCTAGGATTCTTACAGTTTGAGGTCTTACATTTAAATCTCCAATTCATCTTGAATTAATTGTTGTCTATGGTGAAAAGTAGGGGTCCAACCTCATTCTTATGCATATAACTAGTCAGCTGTCTCAGCATCGTTTATTGAATAGGGAGTCCTTTCCCTATTGCTTGTTTTTGTTGACTTTGTTGAAGATCAGATGGCTGTACATGTGCTATTTTATTTCTTGGTTATCTATTACGTTCCATTGGTCTGTGTGTCTGTTTTTGTACCAGTATCATGCTATTTTAATTAATGTAGCCTTATAGTATAGTTTGAAGTCGGGTAATGTGATACCGCCAGTTTTGTTCTTTTTGCTTAGAATTACTTGGTGATTTTGGCTCTTTTTTGCTTCCATATGAATTGTAGAATAGTATCTTCTAAATCTTTGAAAAATAACATTGGTAGTTGATAGAAATAGCATTGAATCTGAAGATTGATTTGGGCAGCATGGTCATTTCAACAATATTGATCTTTCTAATCCATGAGCAAGGAATGACTTTTTTGTTTGTTTGTGTCATCTGTGATTTCTTCAGTGTTTTGCAGTTCTCCTTGTAGAGATATTTTACCTCCATGATTAGATGTAATTCTAGTGTCTTTTTGTGTGTATGGCTATTGTAAATGGGATTGCATTTTTAATTTGGCTTCCATCTTGAACTCGATTGGTGTATAAAATTGCTACTGATAGTGTATATTGATTTTGTGTCCTGAAATTTTACTGAAGTCATTTATCACTTCCAGGAGCCTTTTGGAGGAGTTTTTAGGGTTTTTCTAGATGTAGAATAATGTCATGAGCAAAGAGCCGTAATTTGACTTCTTTTCCTATTTGATACATTTTATTTCTTCTTCTTGTGTTATTGCATTATCTATGACTTCCAGTATTATGGTAAACAAGAGTGGTAAGAGTGGACATTATTGTCTTGTTCCAGTTCTCAAGGGAAATGATTCAAGCTTTAGTCCATTCAGTATGATGTTGGTTGTGGGTTTGTCATAGATGGCTCTTATTGTTTTGAGGTATGTTTCTTCAATGCCTAGTTTGTGGAGGGTTTTTATCATGAAGGGACGCTGGATTTTATCAAAAGCTTTCTCTGTGTCTATTGATATGATCATTTGATTTTTGTTTCTAATTCTGTTTATATAGCAAATCACATTCATTGATTTGCATATATTGAATCAACCTTGCATTCCAGGAATGAAGCCTATTTGATTGTGGTAGATTAATTTTTTGATGTGCCGCTGGATTTGGTTTGCTAGTATTTTGTGGGGGATTTTTACATCTATGTTCATCAGGGATATTGGCCTGTAGTTTTTATTGTTGTTGTTGTTATGTCTTTGCAAGATTTTGGTCAATCTTGAATTATGTTTCATGTGTAGATGAGAAGGATGTATATTCTGTGGCTGATAAGTGGAGTATTCGGTAGATGTCTATTAGGTCCAATTGGTCAAGGATCTAATTTAAGTCCATCTTTGTTTTCTGCCTCAATGGTCTGTCTAATGCTGTAAGTGGGGTGTTGAAGTCTCTCGCTATCATTGTGGGTTGTCTAAGTCTTCCCAAAGGCCTAGAATTTTTTTTCTTCTGAACTTTGCATTCCAATGTTGGATGCATATATATTTAGGCTAGTTAAGTTTTCTTGTTGAATTTACTCCTTCACCATTACGTAACGCCTTTCTTTGTCCTTTTTTACTATTACTGGTTTAAAGTCTGTTTTTTCTAAAATGAGGATTGCATCTTCTTCTTTTTTCTGTTTTCCACCTGCTTGGTAGATTTTTTTCCCATCCCTTTATTTTGAGCCTATGGATGTCATTGCCTGTGAAATGAGTCTCTTGAAGACAGCAGAAATATGGGTCTTATTTTTTATCCAACTTGCAACTGTGCCTTTTAAGTGGGGCTTTTAATATTAGTATGTGAGATTGTGATCCTATTTTGAAGTTGTTAGATGGGTACTTTATAGTTTCTATCGTGTGGTTGCACTATAGGCTATGTAATTAAAGTATGTTTTTGTGGTAGCAGTTATCTTTCTTTCATTTCCATGTGTAGAACTCTTTTAAGTAAGAATCTCTTGAAATGGTGGTCGAATGTTAACAAATTCCCTTACCACTAGCTTGTCTGGAAAATATTTTATTTTTCTTTCACTTATGAAGCTTCATTTGTCAGGGTATGAAATTCTTGTTTGGAATTTCTTTTTTTTAAGAATGCTGAAAGTAGGCCCCCAATCTGTCCTGGCCTGTTAGATTTCCAGTGAGAAGTCCATTGTTAGCCTGATGAGGTTTTCTGTATGTGATTTTTTGCTCTGGCTGCTTTTAAGAATTTTTCTTTAGTGTTGACTTTGGACAGTCTGGTGACTCTATGCCTTGGTGATGTTTGTTTTGCATGGTATCTTGCAGATGTTCTATGGGTTTCCTGAATATCTACCTCTCTGGAAGCATTAGGGAAATTTTCTTGAATTAGTCTCTCAAATTTGTTTTCCAGGTTGTTCAAATTTTCTTCTTCTGTCTTAGGAATGCCACTACCTTGTAGATTTGTTCACTTTACATAATCCCATATTCCTCGAAGACTTTTTCACTAAAATATATGTTTTTTTTTGTCGTTTTGTTTTGTTTGTTTGTTTTTATCTGACTGGGTTCATTCAAAAGACTGGTCTTCAAGCTCTGAAATATTTTTTCTGCTTTGTCCAGGCTATTGTTAAAGCTTTCAATTTTATTTTGAAATTCCTTGTGTTTTTCTAGAAGCTCTGATTGATTTCTTTTTATGATGTTTATCTCTTGAGCTTTCTTGCAATCCATGCTTTGGATTCTTTTTTTTTTTTTTGAGACAGAGTCTTGCTTTGTTGACCAGGCTGGAATGCAGTGGCATGATCTCAGCTCACTGCAATCTCTGCTTCCTGGGTTCAAGCGATTCTCATGCCTCAGACTTTCAAGTAGCTGGGGCTACAGGCATGTGCCACCACACCCAGCTAATGTTTTCTATTTCTTTATTAAATAGAGATGGCATTTCACCATGTTGCCCAGGCTGGTCTTGAATTCCTGGACTTAACTGATCCATCCACCTCAGCCTCCTCAAAATGCTGGGATTACAAGTTTGAGCTACTGCACCTGGCCTATGCTTTGAATTATTTATCTGTCTCTTCTGAGTTTTCATTTTGCTGTTAGACTACTGCTGGAGAGTGAGTGTGGTCCTTTGTTCATGTCACTACATTCAGATTTTTTTACGGTGCCAGGATTCTTGCACTGGTTCCTTCTTATTTGGAGATGTTGGTACTTCTACCTTTTGTAAAATTTTCATGTGGATAGGATTTTTCTTTTCCTTTCTTTTTCTATAATACTATTGCTTTTTTTCTTCTTTTCCTTCTCTTCTCCTGAGGGGATGTGACTGTAGGGAGTGTTCAGCAAGGCCTTTTGGCTTTGCTTCTATAGCCCTATGTACTTCTTTTGGCAGGATTTATATTAGGCTGTGTGGTTTGACCTACAGGTCAGTAGATGGTGCTTATGGGTAAGAACCAGCTGTGGTCAACCCGGCTCAGTATATACTTGATTCTTACTTACTGGGAGAAACTCTCTGTTGCCTCAGGCAATGGGCTTATCTCTGGGGTGCACAGTGGCCTGAGCTCCCTGGCTAGACCCCAATTGTTGCAGTGGGCCATATAGGTGAGGCCAGACCAGGAACGTTCACCTATAGGTGCCCTAATGGCAAGCACAAGCACAAGCACCAGCACTGAGAGATCATCCAGTGGGAAAGCACCAAGTGCCCAGCAGTGTGCTTAGCCTAGGAGCTGGGAAACCTCCTTGGCTCCATGTTCCCTACATTGGGGGTTTGTCACCTAAACTCCTAATCCATGAAAGTAGGTGCTCCAGATGCCTGGAGATCTACTTGGATGTGCAGCATAGGGGGCTCTGCTGCACCATAATGTCTGCACAGGAAAGGTGAGGTGGCTCAGGCTGCTAAAGTGGATGGATGCTATAACTACCTGAAAATATGTCTGGACATGTGGCAGAGAGGGTCCCACTGTACCACAGTCTTTTCACAGGTAGGGTGGAGCAGCTCAGGTTGCTGATACAGGCAAACAGGTGCTCTGAATGTCCGTAGATCAGCCTGAGCATGGAGCAGAAAAGTTGTCACTGCACTGAAATCTCTGAACAGGAATGACAGGGCAGCTTAGGCTGCTGGCTCAGGTGAGTGACTGCTCCAGCTACCTGGGCATGGAACAGAGAGGTACCCCCTGCACCAAGATCTCTGCACAGGACAGGTGGAACAACTCAGTGTGCTGAACCAGGAATGCAGGTGTTCCAAATGCTTGGAGATCTGCCTGGGTGTGGAGAAGAAAGAGCAATACTGCTCCCAGATCTCTGCCCAGGAAGGGTGGGGAGGCACCAGCTGCTGATCTAGGTGAGTAGATGCTCTGAATGCCTGAGGATGTGCCTGGGCGTAGAGCAGAGAGGTCTCACTGCAACATAATCTATGCCCAAGAAGGGTGGAGGCTGCTAAGACTGCTGGCCCAGGGAAACATGTGCCCCAAATGCCTGGATTTCTGCTTGAGGATGGAGCGGAAAGGCCCTGTTGCATCACAAACTCAGGGGAGCAGGCTGGAGCATCCAATAAAGCAATACACAGACTAGTTCCAGGTTGCCAAGCTGGCCCTGTCTGCAAGTCTCATTGTCCAGGAAAAAGCACAGCTGCAGCAGTCCTCCTCCTGCCCCAGGCCTGTGACAGAGAAAACATAATTCCAGTGCCTACTGTTCAGGCACTTCCCACAGTTTTGGCTGTGGAGAGCCCTACTCTGCTCTAGAGCAAGTGCCTCAGTTTTGGGCAAGAGACTAAAATGTCTGTGTGACCATGCTGCTAGGTCGTCAAAGAATGACTGACTTTGTATGTGCCTAGATTAAAAATGCCATCCTGCTCTCAGTCCAAGGGCTGAAAATATGCCTGCAGATTTACCCACTTTGTTTCCCCCTCTGTGCTTCCAAGCCACTCCTCACATTAGCTGCAGGACTTGGAAGGAACAAAGTGTTGTCCCTTGGACTGGTTGCTTGAATCCCCAGTGAAAAGGTGAGTCACAGAGGGAGACCGTCTGCCTCTCTCATGTACTCTGGCTTCACTCCCTTTTATCAGTCAGATGCCATCACAGGGGCTTGTTGGCTCATGTTTTCCCAGGGATCTGGGATGTCCTTCAGTATTCTGATGAATTCCCATTTCCCTTCTTGAATTAAAACTCACAGAGTTTATCTTTCTGCACTGTCTTAGTATTTCCAAGTGGCTGAGGCATGTTAAAAGCCTCCAATCCACCATCTTGAAAAAATAACATACTATCTTGACTTTTAGAACAATGGCGAAATACTGAGAGGCGTAACGTACTATTATCAGTACAAGCAAAATCAGTCTCTAACTGTCAATTTTGTGGTACTGCACTATTAAACCCGAGCTTTGTTTCCCCAGTTGCTTCTGCCCATCTCTAGTTCTAATTATTCTATTTGATGTCCTCCATTCTCACTCCTAGTTTGCACCTGGTTAAAATTCAGATTAATGATGTAATAATTTTCCCTTTGGCCTATCTGAAGACATTTTTCCTCTTTAAGTGTATTAAGGGTAGTATAAATGAGGCCATTCGCACTTTTAGATATTATTATTATTCTAAACAGTATTGAAACTGTTAGGATAGATGGAAAAGTAGAGTTTCCAGCAAGTCTAATGACCAGCATAGGCTATGAAAAAAATAATAATAAAAACAGAGACAGATAGACAGAGAGAGAGAGAGAAGAGTTATTCTGATACAGAAAAAGTCAATAAGAGAGGTAATTTTATTTTATTAATAGCATTCACTAGGATAATGTTTATTCAGTCATTCATCCCACATATATTTAGACATGTTGATGAATAAATGAGAAAAAAAAAATAAATGGCCCATGTGCTTTGGGCTTTAAATTCTATAGGGGAATAAAGACATTACATCAGTAATTACAAATGAGGTAAAGATGAAAAGGAAAGGAATAGTTAAGAAATTTGTAGTAGAAAACCTAACCTAGTGTGGTCAGAGATAGACTCACTGAGAAAGTGATAGCAATTGTGAAGGCCTGGAGGCAGGTAAGAATGTGTCCTCCTTCACAAATTAAAGGATGTCCATTGTGTTTTCAGCTTCACTTGTGAGTGAGAACTTGACATAAGATTGGGCTGGATAAGAAGTCTGAGAATACACCATATATCATGGAAGGCTTTATAAGCCCAATGTAGGGATTTCACTTGGGATCTAGGCATAACTAGAAACCATATGAAGGTATTATTCAAAGAAGTAACGTGATCAAGTCTGAGCTAATTTTGGCAGCACTTTGGAGAAAAGAGACAAATTTTAATTAAGTAATCAAGACAGAGATTGGAGTGTTTATAACAAATGTAGTGGCAGTAGAGCTGTTTAGAAATACAGAGTAGACTGGGTAATAATTTAGGAAGTGAACACAGCAGTATTTGGTGATTGACCAGGTGTGTTTAAAGGGAGGATAGCAACAAAAAACATGGGACAATCAATGTAGAGTTGCTTAACTTAAAAATACAGGATATTCAGTTAAATTTGAATTTCAGAAAAATAATGAATTTTTTTAGCATGTGTATGATTTTTGTACTGTTTCAGATTTGCCTATGCAAAAGTATTTACTCTTTCCCTGAAATTCAAATTTAACTGGGCATTCTGTTTTCTTTGGCAACCCTCTATCTGTGGAATTAGAAATTTATAAAAAGGTGAATAGTTGGTCTCATATACTAACTTTGTTAATGAAAAAGTTCAGTAGGAGGTGCCAGTATGATATTCAAGAGGAAAGTCAGAGTAGGTTTTTTAGATATATGGATCTAGATTTCAAGTGAAAAGATTCTTGCTGTGATAGTTCTCTTGCTATACCAAATAAATCCTAAAAGAATAGAAATAGATAATCTTTTTTTCTTGTATAGTATATGGAGTGAGAACAAGATAATATGGGAGACAAACAATATTTAAAGGCTGGATAGAAAAATGATTCACTATTCAAGAACTTAGGAGGCTTGTATGAAACAGGGCAATCAGGAGACCTAGTAACACAAAATTCCAGTGAAACGAGTTATTTGAGAAGCAGAGATTGTTACAAGAGTCGAAAGCTCTCCTATTCCTTTCATTGAGCTATTATCACTTCTGTAGGTCTATCTTTATCCCAGTGTGCAGTAGGTGTTGCTGGCTTCCCTGCCATATCCTTATCATTTCAGTGCAAAATTGTTGGATTCCCAACTGCCTGCATCTGTATCTCTTTTCCTATGAGCAAAGTATATGTAACCCCCACAGAGACCACTCAGAGTTCAGCCTCATAAAGGGTCAAAAGTGCTGAGGAAGAATGGCTTCCCTTTACCCCACTATGGGAGCAACTCCCATCCAATAATTGCTGGGAGTTGGTGTGTAAATACAGCTATGCTGTCATTACTTATGAAACTCACATTCTTCACTGACTTTCAAAGTTCTCTGGTTCTTATTAGGTTCCAAGTATTCCCAAGGATAACTTGCTTGATAAGATACTTAATTAGTCTTCTTTCCTTTTCTATGTCAGTTCTCACTCCTTAACAAATGTTTTCTAAGATCTGCAACCAAATAAACTAGTCCTTCCTTGGGATCTGAATCTGGCGAAAATCAAGCTAAGATGCAGTACTTTGACAGAAATTTGTTTTTCTTTCTTCAGTCAAAATCACAGGGATAATTTGAAAACATTAAAATGTATCAGGCCGTGAAAGGTTCTAAGAAATTCTGGACATAAAACTTCCTGTATTTCCCATTTGTGTAGCCTTCCCCCAAAACACTGAGACATTGAGAACATTCCCTAGCATCCAGCAACCTGTCTGTAGTAGACCTATCAGGGGTTCCTGCCCAAGCAAAAGTGGAAAAGAAAATTACAAGTGCAATCTAGGTAAATGTCAAGGGTTGATTTGATAGTCTTTGGGAAAAGTTTGAAAGCACTTTCATACTATTGAGTTCAGCTCCTTTCCCTAGATCAGGCAATGAGAAATGCAATCTCAAAAGTATTTTGCCATTTTCAAGATTGCTGAGTGTGGCTACTCTAAAATGAAAAGGCATAAGTGCTTAAGAGTTTACAGACTTGATAGCTCCATTATTTGAATGGAATACGTCACCCTGAAAGCCAATAGAACAGAATGTTTTAATAAGAATGAAGTGCTAAATTCTGAGAAACACTTCTGAGAGATTAACAAAATCAAAATATGTACTTCAGATTTGGCTGTAGGAAGGCCATAAGATTTTCAGAGAAAAAGCCAAGGGAAAAATAATTTAAGTGTTTCCAGAAAGAAAAGTAAGATAACCTAGAAAAGGCACAAGAATCCAACTGAAATCTTATTATTCCTCAGCAATAATAGATGCTAGAATAGAGTGGATGTTGTAATACAGTCTTAGAGATTCTAAGGGGAAATGATTTTTAAGCTTAAATTATGTAAACAGTCAGGCTTTTGGTTAGTTTTTCTCAGACACCTAGGGGATCAAAGTTGTGGAATTTGTCTTTTTAGGGATGTCACTTCAACAAGTATGGGAATAAAACAAAGTGAAAATCAAGAAAAGTTCAGTAAAGAAAAATCTCAAGATAATACTCTGCAATTGACCTAGAAAATAAGAGGTACAACTTAAAAAAGAAAATCAGTGGATTTCCAAAAAAGATATGTTTAAGAAGACAGTAATGAATTTCAGTCCACAAAAAGAATGAGCAAGCACTAAAGATTATTGGTGATATAGAGAATGAGGTATATAACATTTTTCAATATTAAAACAAACTACTAAGGAATCTTTGTAATTTGGAGGAGGGACTCGAAAAAAATCTTAGTGCAAATGTAAAATCAAATAAATGTTTAAGTAATGTATAAGTAGTTAAAACATTTTCTTTGATGAAGTAAATGTATTGTTTGAAAATTAGCAAAGGAAGTGAGTTAGCTCTGTAATCAACAATATTTCTATAATTATAATAATGTCACTATCACTCATTTTTTTCAACTTTTAGATTTAACCTATCAGTAGAGCACAGAAAAGTTGATTATGATTATAAAATATAAATATGAATCTCAAAAAGGAAATCTAAAATATAACTAAAATAAACAAGATGAAATTCTGTGGAAAGGTAGAAAGAAAGGTGAAGAAAGGTGAAGATACTGTAATCTTTGTTTAAAAGTGGACTAGAAGAGCAATTTTTTTTGTTTTTTTTTGGTTTTTTTTTTTTTTTTTGGAAAAAAGCATGGTGGTAACCAATATGCACAGCCAAGTAGTGAAGGGCCAATTGAAAATACAGGAGAAAGCTAAACAACCTAAGAGCAACCTCTTTGATAAAGTAGAAAAAATGAAATTTGGAGCATTTAAAATATTTTCAGTAACATCATAAAAGCCAAACAAACACTACTATAAAAAAAATCCTCCAGTTTGTGTAATCTCAGTTTGATTACCCTAGCTGAGAATAACTGTTTTATTCCAAAGAGGATGATATTATACAAATAATACTGCTGTTTCCCTGTTTGTTTTTCTTGGGATTTATGGTAAACTTGTGAGAATATAAGAATACATGTCCTGGAAACTGTTCTACTCTGTCTTCATTGAAATCTCAGACAGCTTCATCGAGAAATAGTTTTATGACACTTTCCATAAGAATTGTTATGTTTTCTATGTATAGAAATAACCATCTTTGAGTCATTAGTAGAAACAGACTTTCCTTGACTATATAGATTTTGATTTTCTGTGATTATATAGAAATAGATTTTTTCTGGGACTAAATTAAATCTCCTTTCAGTTCTTCTAGAAAGCTTATCATTAAACTACATTTGGGTTCAGACACAGTAATATGCTGGTAAAGATCATGATGGGAATAGTGTGATATCAGAAGTACTTTACAATAACAAAATTGTCATCAATTTGTCTTTCAGCAGTAAGTGATTTCCTAACAAAGAAGCAATTATACATTCTGCAATATATGTAATATAGATTTCCCTACCAATAACATTATTATATTATTATTCTTTCTCCTTTGCATAAACAGAAAAAGACTTGACTTTAGCTAATTTATTTTATATTGTCTGTTTTCCAAAGGAAAACTTACATCTCAACTAAAGAGAACTAATGCAAAATGGCTATTTTAAAACAATTTGTAAGTTTCATTGAGAGATGAGTGAATGTAGTACAGTTTAAGAATGAATAAATATATAGTACAATTGATATAATTAATACCAATAGTGCTACATGTGTGAATTTTCTGGGTTTTGAAAGGATGCAGCTAAAATTATTTGTGTGTTTATATTTCTATCATGTAGGCTTGGATACTACTATAAGTCAAAGCAGATCAATGTGTCAGCGTTTCACAAGCTCTAAGTATTGGAGAGTTCTGGATAACTAGTCTATAGAAGCTATATAGGTTCCATATTCACATACATGGGATCATAGATGTTCACTGAAGTGGAAGGAACTACCCACAGGCAATATAACAAGTAGAAAGTTTTCTACCAATTGGACATAGAAATTTTTATGTTGAATGAATGGAAAAAGGAAACTATTTATTCTAGAGAAAGGAAATTACAGATAAAGCTTACTGATCTTAAATAGTTGCCCTTATATTAGACGTAAATTAGGTATTTACCTAATGGTACAACAAAAGCATCCTATATCAAAAATATTGGATGCATTATGTCTTGAGGAAACCATTTGATATATGTGACTGTGATGTATAAAAGAGTAGAAATAAAATTTTATATATAGTGATGTGATTAATATCATTAAGCTACAACTCACAGCTACCTTACCCCTCGAAGAGTCTTATGATGAGTATACCTCATTATATTGCATTTTACTTTACTGTATTTTGCAGACATGGTGGTTTTTACAAATTGAAAATTTGTACCAACCTTGCATCTGTCATGTCTAATTGTGGCATTTTTTTAACAGAATGTGCTCACTTCATGTCTTTGTGTCATATTGTAGTATTTCTCACAACTTTTCAAATTTTCAAATTTTTAAATTATAATTATATCTGTTATGATGATATTTGATGTCACTATAGTAAATTTGGGGGGCACCACAAATCGCTCCCATATAAGACAGCAAACATAATTGATAGATACGTGTGTTCTGATTGCTCCATCGACCAGATTTTCCCCATCTCTCTCCCTCTCCTTGGGCCTCCCTATTCCCTGAAACAGCAGTATTGAAATTTGGTTGATTAAAAACCCCACTATGGCCTCTAAGTGTTCAAGTGAAAAAAAAAGAATCATGTGTCTCTCACCAGAAATCAAAAGCTAGAAACAGTTAAGCTTAGTGAGGAAGGTTGTTGAAAGTTGAGACGGGCTAAAAGCATAGCCTCTTGTGCCAAATAGCCAAGTTGTGAATGCAGAGAAAAACTTACTGAAGAAAATTAAAAGTGCTACTCCAGTGAACATGTGAGTGATAAGAAAGAAAGAGAGCCTTATTGCTGATAATGGAGAAAGTATTAGTGGTCTGGATAGAAGATCAAACCAGCCACAACATTGCCTTAATCCAAAGCCTAATTCCAAGAAACATCCTAATTTTCTTCAGTTCTATGAAGGCTAAGAGAGGTGAAGGAGCTGCAGAAGAAAAGTTTGAAGCTAGCAGAGGTTGAGTCTTGAGGTTTGATGAAAGAAGCTCTTTCTATAACATAAAAATGCAAGGTAAAGCAGCAAGCGCTGATGTAGCAGCTGCCCAAGTTACCCAGAAGATGTAACTGAGATGATTGATGAATGTTGCTTCACTAAACATTTGTCCATGTACACAAAATAGCCATTTACTGGAAGAAGATGCCGACGCCTGGCTTCAAAGCTTCAAAGGATAAGCTGACAATCTTGTTAGGGTCCAATAGGTGGTGAAATTAAGTTGAAGCCAATGGTCATTTACCATTTTGAAAATCCTAGGGCCCTTAAGAATTATGCTAAATCTACCATACCTTGCACTGTAAATGGAAGAATAAAACCTGGATGGCAGCACATCTGTTTACAGGATGGTTTACTGAATATTGTAAGACCACTGATTAAACTTACTCCTCAGGAAAAAGGATTCCTTTCAAAATATTGCTGCTCATTGAAAATGCACCTGGTTACCCAAGAGCTCTGATAGAGATGTGCAGGGACATTAATGTTGTTTTCATGCCTGCTTATACAACATTCATTCTGCAGCCCATGGATAAGGCAGTAATTTTGACTTTCAAGTGTTATAATTTAAGAAATACTTTTCATGAGGCTATAGCTACCACAGATAGTGATTCCTCTGATGGTGCTGCATACAGTAACTTGAAAACCTCCTGGAAAGAATTCACCATCTAGATGCTACTAAGGACACTCACGATTCATGGGAGGAGGTCAAAATATCCATGTTAACAATGGTTTGGAAGAAATTAATCACAGCCCTCATGGATGACTTTCAGGGGTTTGAGACTGCAGTGGAGGAAGTAACTGCAGATGTGGTGAAAATAGCAAGAGAACTAGAATTAGAAGCAGAGTAAAGATGTGACTGAATTGCTGTAATCTCATGATAAAACAAATATATGAGGAATTGTTTCTTAAGGATGAGTAAAGAAAGTGATTTCTTGTAATGGAGTTTACTCCTGCTAAAGATGCTGTAAACATTGTTGAAACGACAACCAATGGTTTATAATATTACATAAACGGAGTTGATAAAGCCGAGGCAGAGTTTGGAAGATTGATGCTAATTTTGAAAGAAGTTCGGTCTACTGTGGTTAAAATGCTATCAAGCAGCATCATGTGCTACAGATAAATCTTTCATGAAAGGAAGAGTCAATTAATGTGGCAAACTTTATTGTTGTCTTAATTTAAGAAATTGCCATAGCTTACCCCAAACTTAGCAACCACCACCCTGATCAGTCAGCAGCCATCAACACTGAGGCAAGACCTGCAACTAGCAAAAAGGTTATGACTCCTGAAAGGCTTCAATGATTATTAGCATTTTTAACAATAAAGTGTTTTTAAATGAAGATATGTACATTGTTTCTTTGGATATAACACTGTCACATACTTAGACTATATTATAGTGTAAACATAACTTTTATATGCACCCAAAAACAAAAAAAGTGTGTGACTCACTTTATTGCAACATTTGTTTTATTGTTATGGCCTCAAACCAAACCTTCAGTATCTCCAATGTATAACTGTATTTCAAATCACCTTACTTTTTAAACATTAAGATATTTCAGAAAGATAACACACATACAGAAAAGTACAAACATCTGCATAAAACTCGATTAATTATCACAACAAAAGATGCACAACTTTCACATATGCTACAAACAAGAGTATTATGAGCACTCAAAAGATTGTTTTATGTTGCTTCTCAATCACTAATCTTCCACATTCAAAATCCAATTATTCCGACCTCTGACAAAATATAAGATTGCCTATCATTGTACTTCATATTAATGGAATCATATAGGAATATTTTTGTGGTTGCATTTATTTCTTATTTTTTGAGTGAGACTCTCACATGGCATTGCATGCTACAATTGTACACTTTTTCATTGTTATATAGTGTTCTGCTATTTGTTTGAACATCCCCTCCAAAACTCATATTTAAATTTAATTGACATTGTGATGGTTTCAAGAGGTCAAAGTTTAAGGGGTAATTAGGTCATCAGAGCTTTGCTCTCATGAATGGAATAATGCCATTATCATAGGAGTGGGTTAGTTATTGTGAGAGTTAAGTTCCCTTTTTCTTTCTGTCTCAAATGCTACCTTGAGATATGATGTCTTCATCATAGGATGGCCCTCATCAGATACCACTGACATCCTCTACGACTTTCCAGCCTCCAGAACCATTATCCAAGTAAACTTCTATTCTTTATAAATTACTCAGTCTGTGGTATCTTGTTATAGAAGCAGGAAATGAACTAAGCCATATTCCATAGTATAAATATAACACAGTTCATTTCTCTTTTCTCTTACACTTCTGGGTTGCTTCCAGTGTAGAGATATTATGAATAATGCTGCTATAAATATGCTTGTACGTGTCTTTTGGTACATATGTACACACATTTCTGTTGGATATAACTCAGCAACGGTAATTGCTTGCTAGAACACTCAACTTTAGTAAAAAATGTCAAAATTTTTTCCAAAGTGATTTAACCACATGCTATGATCAGAAAAATACGAGAGTATTTGTTTCTCTACATGCTAACTATGATTTGCATTGCCAGTCTATTTAATATTTGACATTCTAGTAGGAGAGTAGTGATGGCTTAATGTGATTTTATTTTAAATGATAATTAAAGAGGGTGAGTACCTTTCAGATCATTTCCCTAATGTCTTTTGTGAATTGTATACTCAATTTTATACATATATCTCTATAGGATAATTTGTCTTATCGTTTATTTTTAGGTTTTTAAAATATATGTACTAGATGCATGTTGTAAATCTCATTCTATTACTTACCTCTTCATATTGTTAACTGGGATTTTGAGAACAAGATTCCTTAAATTTTGTATATTAAAAATCACCAATATTTTCTGTGTGTGTGTGTGTGTGTGCATGGGTGTGTGTGTTTTACATTTAAATATGTGATCTAATTAGAGGTTATTTTTGTTCTTTATGTGAGACAAGAGTCAGGTTGCACCTTTTTTTTTAATAATGCAAGACTCAGAAAATTTTTTCTGAAAAGGATTGCATTATAACTGCATCACTGTGATTTGTGGTGGATACCAAGCAGTGGTGAGAAGCAATGAAAGCAACACATACAGTCTCTGTTGCAACTAATCAACTCTTTCACTGCAGTGTGAAAGGAATCATAGATAATATGTAAACAAACAAACGAAAAATATTGCTGAGCTTTACTAAAACTACAGATATTGAAATTTTAGTGTTACATAATTTGCATATGTAATGAAATATTTTTATTTTTATTTTATTGTATTTATTTATTCCTTAAATGTTTGATAGTGTTCTCAAGTGAAGCCATCCTCCTAGGAGACTTTGTTATGGAGAAATGTTTAATTATGAAGTCAAATTATTTAATAGAAATGGGGCAATTCAGATTATTTTTTTCATTCTCTTTTGGGAATTTATTTATTTTATTTTTATAAATTTAGTAAACTTATTAAATTTAACAAAATTATAAATTTATTGCTTGTTCATTTAAACACTTGTCAAATATATTATCATAAAACTTTATAATATTCCCTTATTAATATTTAATTGCCTGTAGGATCTGTAGTTAGAACCCATCTTTAACTCCTGATCTTAATTTAGCTCCTCTTTTTCAGGTGATCAATTTTATTAATTAAAAAACCTTTTTATGTTTTTTTTTATTTTTCATTTTCCCTTTTGTTTATTTGTGTTTTCGTCTTTATTATTTCTTTCTGTCCTTTAGCATTGGTTTTAATTTTGCATTTTAAGTTTCTATTTTAAGATGAAGCTTAGATTACTGATTTTAGGCTTTCTCCTCTAATAAAATTTGTATAACTTAAAGCTATAAATTAATCTATAGCTGTTTTGAAGAATCTAATCCATTTTGATAATTGCATTTATATTTTTACTCACTTAAAAATATTTTAAAATTTGCCTAGTAATTTACCTTTGACTCAAATGTTATTTAGAGATGTGTTTGTGGATTTTTCAGATATCTTTCTGTTTTGATTTTCTAATTCTCTAAAAAGTTTTATTTTTCAAGTACATACTTTGGTTTATTTTTATCCTTCTCAACTTTTTTAATAATCTGGAATATAATTTTGATTAATAGATGTTCCACATGTATTTAAAAATAACCTGGTTGCTGCTGTTGGAGGTGATGTATTCTACATGTGTCAACTGTGTATTCCAAGTCTCCTATAAGTGGTTTTCTATATGTTCTACCACTTAATTTCATCAAAGTGTTAAAACACTTAACAGTAATTGGGATTTTATATATTTCTCCTTTCTGTTCTGTCAGTTTTTGCCTTATGTATTTGAAGTTCTGTTAGAGGCATACGCACTTAAGATTGGTATGAATTCTTGATAAATTCCTCTTTCATTAGTAATAATCCTTTTTGTTACTAGTGATATTGCTTGTTTTGGAATCTACTATGTCTCTTATTAATATACCCAAATGAAAGTCTTAGTTAAGATAATCAAATGAAAATCTTAATATAGACAAATGAAAGTCCTAATCTTCATGTTTACATATTTTTTCAGTTGGTTTAATTCCAACCTATATGTGTATTTATCACCTCCCCTGCATCTTTCAAGGGCTTGATGGTGGCACTAATCTCCGCAATTCCTCCAGGAATGAGATATTGTTTTTGATTTACTATTTTCTAGGTGGAAGCAGCTCTAATGACTTCCATTTAGCCTTCTTACCATAACAGCCCTTACTCTACAAGTCATGGAGCCAATGTGGGGGTTTGGTCAGCTGCTAAGTATGTCTATGCACTGGGGAAATGACCACAGGAGGAGTCCAGGGACCCACTGTAAGTTGGACTTGAGCTAAAACTCCGTTAATTACCTGACCTCTGTAAGCCCCTACTTTAACTGGAGAACCAAAATGATGTTTTGGGTCCTGTGGAATCAATGTCAGATCAGAGCCAGTGTCTAGTAGTCCCTGAAATATCTGATCATTTCCTTTCCCCAGTGCAGAGTTACCATGGTAATAGGCCAGAGATCTCCTTGGGGAAGGATGGGAGAAAGATTCACTGTATAACTTGTCGGCAATGTAGTAGGGTCCTTCCTCAAGGGGACCCAGCCTCCCCTTTTTTCAAGGGGTTCTGAGTCTATAAACTACCTAAAGTCTGGGAATTGATTGAGGGGCCATGATTCTCTGTTTTTATAATTCAAATTAATCTTTTGTCCATTCGACCTAGAAGTTTTCTGCTTGTATAAATTAAGTAGAAATGTAGGCTTCCTACCAATTTCACTTCTAGGAACACTATGAGTAATTAGCCAATGCCAGAGGTCTACACAAGTCGACTATTCTGATTGCTGCTTTGCCTCTGCTGTTTATTACGGTAGCTACTCCCATCTTGCCTTTGATTGTTTAGTGCCACCACTTGGCCCCTGCCACCTCTAGATCCAATTTTTCCCATTGTAGTTAAATTTTGTAGTTGCATGACTGTGGTTCCCACTGTCAGACCTGACATACAGAGAAGAGCAATACAGGGCTCTTCAAAGATGCAGGTGCTGCCCTCACAAATCTATTTCTAGAGGCATTGGTTAAGAGTATATCTTCTGGACCCTCCCAGCTGGAATGAGCATGTCTAAAGTGACTAATCCACTCCACCATCCCAATCTCCCTAAGACTTTGGATCCCTTCCTCTACATTAAACCAAGGGAGATCAGGCATTTCTAGCTTGCTCGCAGTGGGCCATCTTTTAATCCATATTTCAGCTAACCAAGCAAATAAACTGTTAGAACCTTTCTTAACTCCCCAAGCTGCAAATTAAATGCAGAGTCCCTTCTTATGGTCAAAGGTATCATGTACATATTATGTCTTACATTCAGCCTGATCCAAATCTATGTTCATTCCACCATTATCCCACACCCTTAATATCCATTCCCATGCTCGTTCTCCAGATTTCTATTTATATAAATTAGAAAACTCAAGCAGTTCTTTTCGAGTGTAGTGCACCTCCTCATGGGTCATACTCTCAACCTCACCTCTAGGAGTCTGCTGGGACTTTAGTTATAGGTCTAGAAACAAACATAGGTGTTGGGGGTGGCTTCTGAGGAGAACCAACATTATCTTGCCTGGCAACTGCCTCAGGGGAGGCCATCACTGTTGCCTCAGGCAGCACAGGGTATGTCTCCTCAGACAAAGGTGGAAAGGCTAATGGCAGCGTGGGTCCAGGAGGGGATCCTGCCACTACTGTGGATGGGGAAGTTGTTTCTTCTGGCAAAAAATGTTCATCAGAGTTTACAAACTCAGTGTGCCCAGCTTCATCAGGGTCCTCCCACACATCCCCATTCCAAGTTGCAAGGCCCCATTCTTTTCCAATCAATGCTCTCACTTTAACAGTAGACACCTGGTGAGGCTGCCACGCACCTTTCATTACAGGTCAGCTACTCGCATGATAAGAGCTTGTTTTTTTGTTGTTGTTTTTTTGTTTTTTGTTTTTTTCTCACAATTTCAGCTCTTTCTCTGCAGGAGACAAGACTCTCACTCATGGCAATCTTAGCAGATTTGAGGCTCAGTATCTGCTTCTGAAGCCAGGAAATAGAATCCCTGAGTTCATCATTTTCTTTCATCACTTTGTCCATGAACTTAGAAGCAACCAACCAACTTCATTATGTGCCTTGGAACTCAACATATGGTCAAAGATATTATGTATGGAGTCACTTAACTCCTTGCCTCTCATGAGCGGTGAATCAGGAGTGTCAAATGCATCCTCCTGATGGGGACCACGCACAGTTCTTGCTTATCCCCTAGTGTCAGGCTACAATTCCCTGTCATCCCACAAAATATTCAAACAAATCAATCACATCTTCCTATGAAAACCAGAGGTCATCTCATCCTCTTGTTACTGCAAAGGCTGCCTCTGATATCCCCCGCTCATTCATTCTGTGCCTCAGTGTGACCCCTGTGTGACCCTGCACACAGGGGTTCCACCACCTGGCTATATACTCATAGCCTGGTATGTTCCACCACCAGGCTATGAGTATATGTGAATAATAAATTGTTGTTGATCTCATCTATCCAATGTTGATGTATCATTTGCTTAGCCATCTCCAAAATCCTAAGATGGGAAAACCTCCTTACCCAATGGGGTGAAGAGTAGGCAATCAAAACAGGATCTACAAACTACATCCCTTTATCTTTTTTTTTCCCACCCCCTGTGGGAAGAACGGTGTCTTTTGCCAACACAGAGGGTTATTATGGGTAGAATCATGTCAGTCCTCCTACTCCCAAAGTAAGCTGAAGTCCTAACCTTCACTACCTCAGACTATGATCTTATATGAAAATAATATCCTTTCACACGTGTTAAGTTACGATGAGGTCTTACTGCTGTAGGGTAAAAGAAGACAGCTCTCTGAAGACCCAGAGACACACAGGGAGAATACCATGTGAAACTGAAGGCAGAAATTAGAGTTGTGCCATTGCAAGCCAAGCAATGCTGAAGATTGCTGCCAAACCACTAGCAGCTAGGAAGAGGAAATAAAAGATTACCCTACAGGTTTTAGAGAAAGCCTAACTCTATCACTTTGGTTTCATGCTTTTAGCCTCCAGAACTTTGAGACAATTCTCATTTTAAGCTACCCAGTTTGTAATACTTTGATTATGACAACCTTAGAAAACTAATACACTTGGTTTTGCCATTAATCTGGTACACTCTGGGCATTTCTTAATAAATATGAAAAGGTTGTCCTTGGATTATATGGTCAGTTGGTTAATATGTACTAGTTTACCTATTTATATAGATGTTATGTTTATTTATTGTTTGTATTTATAGCTTTTATAGCTTGATAGATATTTGAAGATAGTAAAAATGTGATGCTTTTTTGGTTTTTTTTGCCTTAAAGTAGTGTTTTAAACACTAGATCATCTGAAACTACTTCCTTAATTTTGACTTTTTTAACAGTTTTTTTAACAGTTAACTTTTAGTTTAGGCCATTTATTTTTATAATTTAAAAAAAAATTTGATTCTTGCATATCTGAGAAAAATATTATATTTTCTTCTCATGAATAACATAGCATACATTTTTGAACTCTTTCAGAGATACGTGTATATTATTCTTTATTTTTCTGGCATTTGTTATTATAAAGATATCTGAGGCCAACAGATTTGCATGTAACCATTAATCTTTTCTAAATTAAAGCTTATAGATATTCACATTTAGGAATTAATAAAGAAAATGATTATTTCTATTAAATATTATTACTTGTATGGATTTATTTTATTCTCCAGAAACACCAATAGTCCATAGTTTGAATTTATATTACCTTTCATAACAAATGAATAATTTTCTTCCATTTTATCTTGTTTTAATTTTGTTTTGTAATATGGAGGGCTTCCTGAATTTGGCCTTTTACATAATAATGGCATTCTTGATTATATACTTATGAATCTAATATGACTCGAAGCATCTCATTGTTTTTTCTTTCTTTATTATTATTGCTTTGGTAATAAAATATTCTTATTCTTCACTGCTGCTTCCAATCCAGTTCTTTTTTCAATGTCTGTTTGAATGGCTTTATTCATTGTGTTCCTGTCTTTTTTACCTTTGGTTTTATAGGTTTCAAGCCTTCTTGAATCTATTATGAATTTAGGACAAACATTTCCTATGTATGTCTAGTATTATTTTCAAAACTTCATTGTTCCTCTTCAACACTAAGGCCAAGTTCTCATTATTTTTTAAATACTTGTTCATCCTTGAATAATGTTTGTTCAGGCTGATATGTGTCTGTATACTCTTTACTCTTCAATGATAGTTATTGTTTACTTTTTATTTCTTCAATGTTAGATGTTGTTGAGTTTATATTCATGTGGAAAGGACTACTCAACATATTTATATTGGTAATTTGTTCTCATATTGGAAATATGCTTTTCTTGGTGAATAGTTCCTTTCTCCCAAGTGGACTGTTTTTCTCTCAAAAGAAAAGAAAGTCCAGAGGGGCATTATTTACTTAAATCAGGTTGACTATTCTAACACGGAATTATGTTTATATTTATTTTAGCTTATTTTGCAATATATATGGTTAAGTACTGAATCATATATCAATTCCAATCCCTTTCTATCCCCTTTTCCAACTAGGTAAACACTTTTAGGCATCATTAAATTATAAATTTTTAAATAAAATTTATTGCTAATTACATAGCTGAAAAATAAAACTTTAGCATTTTATAAATTATCTCATACAAAAAATATTGATCACAAATTTATTTAACAAAATTCTTCTAAAATTTGATAAAACCATAGATTTTAAGGACAAGCCATAAGTCTTAATATCAAAATACTTTAAATATTTTAAAAATATGAAAGATATATGTCATTGCAGTGATAAAATATTATTTTATTAAAACATGTATGTTTTTAAATATAAGCATCATGGATTTAATTCTTTTTTTTCATTAAGTCTATACTGTTTCTTTTAACCTCCTGGGATTAAAGTAATGTCATCAAACCCAAAAGAAAAATAAATACCATTTTAGACTAGTAGAGTTTACATAGTTTTTTCAGGTCATAAAGCTTGTTTACACCCCCTATGTAATTTGAATCAAAGACAACAGTTAGGTTGACATCATATATTACATTAATATGAAATCCTCCACTTGGTTTAATTTCTTACAACCTAGTTCCTGAAGTTTGTTTGCTCAGAGTGAACATGGTCCTGTTGTTATCCCATATTGGCCTGTTCTATTAGCATTATTGAAATCCCATGTATATGGGTGATAGTTAACTGACACTAAATCAGTCATGTTGTACAACCAGGAAAAGGTATAAATGACTATGGTTCTAGTTTACACAATTTTACAACTCTTGCTATAGCTCACTTTTGCCGCTGATCCCATATCCACATATACAAAGTACCTCACCCATTCATTTCAGTACCTACTTACATTGTATTTCTAGAAATCGTATTTCCAAAATATACAATATATACCCCATGTTCTGACTCAAAAATATTAGTAAGTGCCACTCTGTTTAATTATGGTATAAATAATTTTAAACCAGATATTAGATATCTAGCCTCAAATTGTATAAAACTATAGGGTTTTATTAAATTTTTTTTCTAGTTTATTTAAAAATAATATTTAAGAAAAAGAGCTCATTAGCCTCTAAGACACTTAGTGCATAATAGATATACATGTTCTATTGAAGTGAATAATTTCCACAAAATTATGGTGTTGCTATAATATAAAAATACTTTCATTATCCCTATTAGGGATATTCATGAAAATATAATGAAAACATAAGTGAAAGGTTGGTAATTAACTACATATTATTCATATTCAGGGAATTACCTATTAATAAAGATAAAAAATCCAATATTTCACTTCTGAATATTTTCCTGAATAGATGAGTCAGAGACTTCTAAAATTCCCTCATTGGAAATCTGCTTCTCTTGGGGAATACTTCCCTTCTCATTGGTGGACTGTTTTTCTTTCATAAAAAAAGAAAGCCTGGAGGGGCGTTATTTACCTACCTAACACAGGTTCTCCATTCTAACACAGAATCATGTTTATATTTATATTAATTTATTTTGCAATATATGTAATGAAGACTGAATCATTTGTCAGTTTAACTCACTTTCTGTCCCCTTTTCCAAGTATTTTAGGTATTCACCTTTATGGATTTGCTCAAGAACATAGCTCAGTAAATTTTAGATAACATTGCCAGTACTTGCCGGGAAAATGTTAACATCTTAAATTAAAATTAGATTTAACTAAAATGTATACTTCATATTTCCTATTAGTTGTGTGGCAACTTATATAGCTCTTAACTATATAAAATAGTAAACAAATTCATTTTGTCAATAGTTTCACAGTAACAATGCTAAGTTTATGATTGATCAGAGAGAGTACGTAGCGTGCCCTAAAATTCTTTAATAAGAATACTCCTGTGACCATAGATAGAGACTTTATCCTCTTCTAAGCATAAGCTGCTTCCCAGAACTGATAGATGCTGTGTTAACACACACCCATGTGTGTGTGCACACACAAACACCAGACCTCTATAGCTTTCCCTTCAAAATAGCACAAAATTCACTAAAACTTTTGCTTAACACTAATTTGAATATAGTCATTCCCTGCTTTGTTAAATTAAAAATATCCTACCTTGTATAAATTAATTCCATTTGCATTGCTTTGTCAGTGCAGATAGAATAAACAAGCAAACAAAGTGGAACACAAAAACCAAAAAATCGTGTCAACAGAGTGTTCAGTAAAGCTATTGTGACAAACTTAAAGGACACTTATGGTTTATTAATAGATCAAGCTCAAAAGTAACATAGGAACCTCAGGGTCTTAATTTTGTTGTGATTATGGGTAATTTCGTAGCGCTTACAGACATTCTACTGAGAATATATTTACATTTTGACAAGCCTCCTAAGGAAATTTTAAATATTTACTTTTTGTTTTATCATCAGCTTCTCAACTATATAGTTGGACTTCAATGAATAAATGATAACACTATTTCATGCTTAAGGGAGTTCACAGAAATTTTGAGATTCTTTCTAAACATTATTTTCTTCTAAAACAAGTGTTTTAGTTGAGTAAATCTTTGTAAAACTGAACTACAAATGTGTTTGTTAGTTATATTGGCATCTGTTAGACTGTGAATATTAAAAATAAATACAGTCAGCACCAGGGATACTTCAATAAAATATATATGGACAAGGTTGATTTATTTGAACTGATTTTTTTCCCATATGAAAAAGAAAAGCATTTTCAACAAAACCCGCAGAAACAAGATATTCCTTCAAACTGATCACTAAATCAAGTAGCAGGTATTGAATAGACCATCAGAGGTTCCTTTTATCCCTAGGAGAGTGAAATATATAAACTAAAATGAATTCTCAAGATGAACGAAAGCAAAGGGCACAGCAACTATCAGAGCATTTCAGAACTGAATTGGTAAAGGAACTAGCAACTGCTTATTTGTTGCTCATTTTTTATTCCATTTAAAATCACCCTCAAGTGGAAATGTCAGGAAAAGTGAAGATTCAGTAACTTATTTTTACTATGCTGTCAAATTTCTCCAGTATCAAATTGTATTTAAAAAAATAGTTCTAATGACAAGCAGAAGATGATTCCATTTTTGTTTCAAAAAGCAATGTTTTTTTTCTGAATGATGTACGGTTTACAACGGTCATTAAAGCAAGTATTTAAAAGGCAAGTAAATTTCTCTCTCTAGTGAATTTGGTAATAGTGTTATCTATTTATGATTTGCTAATACAAATGCCACACAATGATATGTTTTAGAATAAATTGCTCAATGATGTAAATTTAAAACATTAAAAATTTAATGTTTTATTCAAAATTCAAAAATTCTCATAGTTTTATTTATTCATAAATAAAATATTTATTCAAAATAAATATTTTATTTATTCATAAATAAGATATATTTATTTATTCAAAATTCAAAAATTGTCACAGTTATATTTTGAATACTCTGTCCTCATTACTTTTAGCATGCACTTTACAGAAAATGAAATGGTTGGATCACTCTCAGATTGAGAAAAGAAGAAAGCTATCTGTTTCTGAATAAGGAAACCAAAAAAATAAATAAATAAAATAATAAAACCATAAGAGTAACATCAACAATAACAATGGCAAAAACCCACCTGACATAAAGAGTACTTGAAGTGTAGAATCTCAAATTAAACTTTTCATAGGTATTGATTAATATTATTATTTGTGAATTTGGGCTAAAATACAAAAATTGAAAAATGGAACATGACCAATGTTCCCAGTGTGTTTTATTTTAACTACATGAAGACATTGCAGTTACATAACTTCCTAAAAACACAATTTAGTGTGTGTGTGTGTGTGTGTGTGTTTTAATTATACTTTAAGTTCTGGGGTACATGTGCAGAACGTGCAGGTTTGTTACATAGGTATACATGTGTCATGGTGGTTTGCTGCACCCATCAACCTGTCATCTACATTAATTTCAGTTTAATTTAAAAAACTCTTGGTATTAAAAACATCTTTTTCTTTAATCTATCTATGTCTTTATATATAAAGAGAGTTTCTTTTAGACAGCTTATAATTGAGTCTGGCTTTTATCCAATCTGATAATGTCCATCTTTTAACTGGTGTCTTTACATCATTAACATTTAAAGTGATCATTGATATGGTTAGATTTAAGTTTACAATATTGCTTGCTTTTTTCTTGGCACTTATTTTCTATTTTCTGGATTTTTTTCTATAAATACAGTCATACAATATGTCATCATTTTTGAGTATCTTCTTTGACTTAGCACAATGTTATCAAGTTCATCCATGCTGTAGCATTTATCAGTAATTCATTCTTTTTCATTGTAGAATAGTATTCCATTGTACAGATATACCATATTTTATATATCCATTTATCAGTTGATAGGCATTTGGGTTGTTCTAACATTTTTGCTATTATAAAGAATCTGACCATGCATAATCACATATTTTTGTATGGGTATATATGTCTTTTCTCTTGAATATATTTCTCTGGAATTTCTGGGTTATATAATCGCCCTATACTTTACTTTTTGAGAAACTATCAATATGTCTTTCAAAGAGGCTGCATCATTTTACATTCCACAAGAATGTACGAAGGTTTGTCATATATCATATATGTATTTCCCCACATACTTGTTGTATTAGTCCATTCTCACGCTACTAATAAAGACATACCGAGACTGGTTAATTTAGAAAGGAAAGATGTTTAATTGACTAACAGTTCAGCATGGCTAGGGAAGCCTTAGGAAACTTACAATCATGGTAGAAGGGGAAGCAAACATGGCCTCCTTCACATGGTGGCAGCAAGGAAAAGTGACAAGCAAAACAGGGAAAAGTCCCTTATGAAACCAACAGATCTCATAAGAATTCACTCATTATCATAAGAGCAGCATGAGGGTAACTGCCCCCATGATTAAAATACCTTCCACCGGATCCCTTCCATGACAATTCAAGATGAGATTTGGGCAGGGACACAGCCAAACTATATTACTCCACCCCTGGTCTCTCCAAAATCTCATGTCCTGACATTTCAAAACACAATCAAGCAATTCAACAGTCCTCCAAAGTCTAAACTCATTCTAGCATTAACTCAAAAGTCCAAGTTCAAAGTCTCATCTGAGACAAGGCAAGTCTGAAATCCAATAGGCCAGTCATTAAACTTTAAAGTTCCAAAATGATCTCATTTGACTCCTTGTCTCACATCTAGGTCACAGTGATGCAAGAAGTGGGCTCCCACAATGTTGAGCAGCTCTGCCCCTGTGGCTTTGCATGATACAGCCCCCTTCTGGCTGCTTTCACAGGCTGGCATTGAATGTCTGCAGCTTTTCCAGGTGCATGGTGCAAGGTGTCAGTGGATGTACCATTCTGGGGTCTGGACAATGATGCCCCCTCTTCTCACAGTTCCACTAGGCAGTGCCTTACTAGAGGCTCTGTGGGAGCTCCAACCCCACATTTCCCTTTTGTACTGTCCTAGGAGTAATTCTCCATGAGGGCTCTGCCCCTGCAGCACACCTCTGCCAAGACACCAAGCATTTCCATATATCCTCTGAAATCTAAGCAGAGGTTTCCAAACCTTAACTCTTGTTTTCTGTACACCCACAGGACCAACAACACATGGAAGCTGCCAACGCTGGTGGTTTGCACCCCCTGGATCCATGACCCTAACTGTACCTTGGCCCCTTTTAGCCATGGCTGGAGCAGCTGGGATGGAGGGCACCAGGTTCCTAGGCTGCACACAGTAGAGGGGCCCTGGACCCAGCCCAGGAAACCATTTTTCCCTCCTAGATCTCTGGGCCTGTGATGGGAAGCTGTGTCGTGAAGGTCTCTGACTACCCTCAAGACATTTTCCCTATTTTCTTGGCGATTAACATTTGACTCCTTGTTACTTATGCCAATTTCTGCAGCCAGCTTGAATTTCTCCTAAGATGAGTTTTTCTTTTCTATTGCATCTTTAGGCTGCAAATTTTCCAAACTTTTATGCTCTGTCACCTCTTGAATGCTTTGCTGTTTAGAAATTTCTACTGCCAGATACTCTAAATCATCTCTCTCAAATTCAAAGTTCCACAGATCTCTAGGTTAGAAGCAAAATGCCACCAATCTTCTTGCTAAAGCATAACAACAGTCACCTTTGCTGCAGTTCCCAATAAGTTCCTCATCTCCGTCTGAGACCAGCTTAGCCTGGACCTTATTGTCCTTATCACTCTCAGAATTTTGGTCAAAGCTATTCAACAAGTCTCTAGGAAGTTCCAAACTTTCCCACATCTTCCTGTCTTTTTCTGAGCCTTCCAAACTCTTTCAACCTCTGTGTGTTACCCAGTTCCAAACTCACTTCCATATTTTTTGGTATCTTTTCAGCAGTGCCACGGCTGAACACTCCCTTTACACTCCCGGTACGAATTTACTGTATGAGTTCATTTTCATGCTGCTAATAAAGACATACCAAAGAATGGGTAATTTATAAAGGAAAGAGGTTTAATTGACTCACAGTTCAGCGTGGCTGGGGAGGCCTCAGGAAACGTACAATAATGGTGAAAGGGGAAGCAATACATCCTTCTTCACATAGTGGCAGCAAGCAGCAGTGCCAAGCAAAAGGGGGAAAGTCCCCTAGAAAACCATCAGATCTCATAAGCACTCACTCACTACGATGAGAACAGCATGAGAGTAACCAGGCCTGTGATTAAATTACCCCCTCTAGGTCACTCCCATGACACATGGGGATTATGGGAGCTACAAATAAAAATGAGATTTGGGTGGGGGACACAGCCAGACCATATCGCACATCAACACTTCTTATTATTTATCTTTTTAATGATAAATGTCCTAGTGGGTATAAAATGGCATCTTATTGTCATTTCACTTTATGTATTTCTAATGACTAGACATGTTGAGCATTTTTTATTGTGCTTATTGAACATTTGTATATCTTCTTTTGGGAATCGTTTATTCAAATCCATTGCCCATTTTTGATAGGGTTATTGGATTATTGTTGAGTTGTAAGAGTTCTTCATTCTGGAAACAAATCTCTTATCATATATGTAATTGTTAAATATTTTCCTTCATTCTTGGGGGTGACTTTTTACTTTATCCTGTTTACAAAAGTTTTAAAATTTGATACAATCCAATAATCCTTTACTCCTTGTTTCTTGTGCTTTTGATTGCCCATATAAGAAACCATTGCCTGATCCAAGTCAGAGACTTACTTCTATGTTTTTTTTCTAAGAGGGTTATAGTTTTAGCGGCAGCTCATGCCTGTAATCCCAGAACTTTGGGAGGCTGAAGCAGGAATATCACTTGAGCCCAGGAGTTTAAGACTAGCCTGAGAAAAATAGAGAGAGCCAATCTCTACAAAAAAAATAAAAATAATAAAAAAAAGAATTAGTCGAATGTTGTGGCATATGTCTGTGGTCCTAGCTACTAAAGAGCCTGAGGTAGGAGGATTGCTTGAGATCAGGAGATCAAGGCTGCAGTGAGATGTCATCACACCAGTGCACTCCAGACTAGGGGATAGATTATTTTTATCAAAAAATAACAAAAATAAGTAAGTAAATAATTAAATATTTATATATATATATATATATACACACAAACACGTACTATAAATATTGTTCTAGCTCTTACATTCAGTTCTGTGATCCATTTTGAGTTAATTTCTGTACATGACGTGTGTAAGGGTCCAACTTTATTCTTTCTCATGTGGGTATTGTTTTGTCTGAGCATCTTTTATTGAAAAGACTATTTTTCCCCACTGAGTTGTCTTGGCACCCTTGTCCAAATTAGCCATAAACATAAGTTTTTTTTTCTTCAACTTTCAATCGTTTCATTGACTTATACATCCATCCTTATGCCAGAACCATGCCAACTCAATTACTGTAGTTTTGTAATAACATGAATTATTATTGTTCAGTGATAATATATTTTATGAGAATAAATCATCTTATATTTCAGATGATTGTCACTCAACTCACCCACCTATTCTATGGCTCTATATTACATGTAATACTAGTAGAATAATTTATTTTGATTCCTTGTTTTCTTTATACACTAAGAATATGAAGCCTAATTTTGTGACCCACATTAAACAATTTTTGCAGGAAATTTAGATGTTTAAATTTGCTGTTAAGGTGACCTCTTAGCTAGTTTCAAGTACACAGAAATTTTACTATTTTATATTCAAATAATTTAATATATAAATTTAATGCATATGTTATGTGTTTGGTCTTTGAAAATACAAGACTTTTATTCTTTGACGATATGATTTAATAGCATTTAATTCCAATTAATTTGATAACTCTGTAAATGAGACTAACACTTTTTCGATATTCATTAACCTGAAGAATGAACAGCACAGAAGTGAACACACCATAGGTTTCAAAAATGTTCATTATTTTCTATTATGCAGCAGGAGAGAAACAACTGCTTACTGATTAGATGAGATTTTTCTGGAAAATGCTTATCAATTATGGAGTCCGCTAACCTCTGAAACGTGTTTCCATTAATCCCTCCAATCAAATCAATGAACATTGACTAAGCATTGTCCTAGACATGGAATACATAGCCAATATGTCTGGCTGGAAAGGATTTATAGACTGGTGTAGACATAAATAATTAAATAGGAACTGTTTATGGTAATAAGTACTGAGATATAGACAAGGAAAAATATGAGGCTCCCATACCAGATGGGACAGTCAGTAAAGGCAGGAAGAAGTAAAGTTTAAATAAATTCATGAAAGAAAGTAGAGCTAGCATGACAAAACCTTCTGGAGAGTACTACTGCTGCCAAGTGAACTTTAAAATTTCTATCTTGCTTCAGTAAAAATAATTTGTTTCTAGTCTTAAAATCATATTTTAATACAACCTCAGGACACAGTTGTATCTGATAAAATAGAAAGTTATGAATAAAGTAGAAATATTAAGCTGAAGAGTTTTTAGATGTTAACACCATGTAAATATTAACTGAATATTTGTTGAAGAGAACAATAAGGAATTCATTAAGTTGTAAGATCTTTACTTAGTGCCATTGCATTGAAAAGTGTGTGAGAGTCATTCTCACAAAACATCACTACTGCTATTTCATCTTCTGCTCAAATTTTGTGCTGTTTTTTGAGGCATGGAATTAGATGGTTGCTAGTAACTCAAAGATTTGCGAAAGGAAGTCCTTCATAGGTCTGTGGGCCACCTTTCTAGAACAGGGTATATACAGTGCATATATTCACAACTCTTCTGCTCTCTGGATTCATGACCTCTATTCTAAAAACTGCTCCAATCTATCTCTGCAAAATTTCAGTCCAACTTAACACCTCTCTTTATCTTTTGAGAGAAGAATCTGTTACATATTTTTAGAAGAAAATTATGACCATAAAATCAGATATCTATATCTATATCTATATATGTCTATATAGATATATAGTTGTTTTGTATCTACTCATATGATGTGTATCCAAGGTCTGTATTTGCCCAGTTTGTGTACACAATCTTGTAATCCACTCTATCACTCTCTATTTTATTGTCATGAAGAATGGAATTAAAGAGTGAAGAGACTAGAAAAAAAAATCGATACTCAGAACAAATTTAATCACTTTGCCCCCCCAATAACAGAGTATGATTTCCTCTACAAAAGGAGGTTATACTGTTTTTAGGAGAAAAACAAGATGATGGCACTTAATTCTGTATTTATTTGCTTATAAACTCAGCTACCTCAGAGAAAATCAACCATTATCAGAAAATATGTTGCCTCGAAAATAAATTTGTATATGAAATTTAAGTTCAATATATTATGTTTCAGTGAAGTTAGCAAACACTAAATACCAAGAATGAAGGAAAAGACAGTGAAATATTTAAGAGGAAATAATCTGCCATTGTCTATGTCTGTATCTGAATGTTATCTGCTCCAGGTATCAGGCAGAGGCTGTCAAGCAGCTCTATTGCTGGAATGAAAGCGTAGAAGGTACAGTTTAATTTTATTATGGAAATTGATTTGCATCTCTTATATTTCTTGATTGAAATCTTTCCAGGTAATGGCATTGAAGAATACTCATAAATCTGCCATGACTGGGGTAATAACTATTATTATGATCAAATTTAATAAAAATACTTGCCTGCAATATGGGAACTATGAATAATTCATGTAAACTGTTGCTTAAAATGTGATAGAGAGGAAAAGACTTGTAGAAAAAAACCTTAATGTATCCAGACAGGGATCATAATTGGTTTTTGCAAATAATGAATACTTCATGCACGAGCCAAGACTAACAAGGATAGAAGTGAAGACTCCACACAGAGGAAACAATTCCACATATTTGATTTTTGCAGCATAAGTGGGATAGATGGCTTTTTATAAAAGAACTGTCAGGAAATACATATCCAAAATTTATATTTCAGAACATCACAATGCTTCTTTTAAATAAACAAAGATTAGGGAAATATTTAAAACAAGCCTATATTCATACACTTGTGAATGGTCTATGAAAAAAATTGACTTCAGATCTTGTTTAGTATTTTTCTATCTATATTTTTTAGCAGTCTCAGAGGCTTTGAAATTCAACTTACTCCTAAAGATTTTGCACACATTCAATATCAGAAGAAAGGCATTTTAAAAAGCTTTGTTTTTATTTACTCAGTAGATTGAATTTTTGCAAGTGTGTTTATATCTATAGCTACAATCAAATTTTTTTGTTTGAGATTTATTTCAACTTAGTTTTGTTTAACTCTGGTAATCTCTTTGTTTCCTGCTTTTATTGGCTACCATCTGGTGGAAAAAAATTGTAATAGCAGAAAAAGGTTAAAATATATGCAATAAGACAAAGATTTTAATTTTAAATATGTTTGTCACAAAATACTGCTGATATAGGTAGCAAGCTTGATACTAAAATATTTTTCTTACCAAACCAAGTTTCATTATAATTATGCCTATTTGGCTCTGAAGCAATATGAGAATGTGTTTGTTTATATATAAAATAGCTATCATACTATAAGATATTCAAAGAAGGTAGGGACCAGTTTGCTTTAATTTTTTCAATGTCTGTTTGCCCTAGACACACTTGTTTTACATACACTGTTTCAGCATAATTATTAATAGCACCTCCTTTCACTTTCAAACTATACAAAATAAGAAAAGGAATTGTATAAAAGCATTAGTATGGTGCTCATGGACACACTATGCATTAAATATTTTTAATTCTTTTAATTCAGTATCTCTGCTAAGTTTTTCCCCTTGTGTTGGGTAATTTGGCATAGATTCTCATAGAACTCTTCTTAAAGATAACATCAAAAAACAAACATTTAATTATGAATTAAAATGTAATAGTTGATCAGTTACTTCAATTCTAATTATTTTGGAAGTATACTGACTAGTTCACTGCTTATAAAAATGGCAAGTTTTTCTTATGTGGTTAATAAGTACAATGTGGAGTACAAACAAGTATTATTCGGTGATTTAACTCATGATGTCTCAATATTGATCTTCTTGCACTTTTGAGTAAATGGGCTGAGAGAATAATTTAGTTGTAGGTATAATGTGCTACTATATATAATAAAACCTACAATTAATTTAGGGCAAAAATAACATTAAATGACAGGTATCCATATGTAAATTATATATCACATAGGTAAAATAATTATAATTTTGATGATTAATTCGTTTTTGTCATTCATGCCCACAGTGCTTCTTAAGATACAACTCTTAAAAAAGGATTTATAGTCCTCAAAATTTATTTGTATTTATACTTTGAAAAAGTTGTACATTTTAATATTTAAAAAGATTTTAAAATGCTATTGTCAATACGTAATTTTATTTATTAACATATCTTAATGGTCCCAGGATTCACATAGCCAAACTTACTGATTAAAATCAACAAAGGTCATATTCTAATGTCATGTACTTGTTTATTTTGTAATTTACAGTAAATGTCTTCAAATACTTTAAAGTAATATGTCAAGAGAAAGAAACAAAACACAGTATTAAAATTTGTTGCAGCTAGAGTTGAGCATTCCGGTATACTTAATCAGAAATCTGTTGTTCCAATTAGAATAATAATGTTCAATTTCTATTTAAGTGAATTGTTACCCTAGGTTGCTAAAAATGGAATTAACATTAGAATAGTCATCATAGTTATAAAATTATTTTGAATTTTAAAGTTTTTAAATCTGGAATCTTCCAAAGAGAAACACAAAAATAAAACTATCTAGTTCCTTAAAAAATAAAAATCAATTTAATGAGGTCAGGTGATAAAGATAAAACATGTTCCTTTATGTACATGCATTACATACTTTCCTCCATATAAGTGAATTCTAAGAATTTATATATACATGTAAGAAATGATATTTATCTACAAATAAAAACACACATATCACATAATACATATTTTTCCTTTGAAACTTGCATTCAAGAAACTTCATATCACATTATATGCCCCTTTTAGCATATAAACTCCTATTTGCGACGGAGAAGTTTATATACCTATCAATAGGAGATGTTGGAAACTTACAGTTGATACAATTAAATTAAAATCATATTAAAAATTATGTGTAAAACTCATAACTCAACTCTACATACAGTGTGCTGAAAAGAAAAAGCCACACAGCCTTACCTATTCATAATTGAGCTATCCAAAAGCCTTTAAACTGAAATTTATAAATAAATTTTTCGTTAAGTTCTCAAATGATGGTTCAGATAATTTAGCCATTATTAATATATAAATTGATGGATCAATTTAAGCATAAAAGAGAGAAACAATGGCTATGGTTAAAATATTAAATGTTAGCATACAGACATACAAACATAGAGTTTTATTAGTTTTCTCAGAGGTGCTAGGAAAATAATTTATTATTCTGAAAAGTGTTTAAAAAAAAAGAATCAAGCATTTATCCCTTCTTTTGTATATAAGTATTTTGTGGTAATCAAAGACTATATAAGATAAACTTTCTTTTATGGAAATATTCCAGCCAATAAATCAATGAGTATCAGAATTAGAATATCACTATTTTGCAACTTTAAATTAATTAATGTTTTTAGATAATTATCATTAATAACTTCAAATAAAGTAAAATCAAGAAAAGCAGGCTTTATGGCCTCCTAATGGAAATACTTAGAATCTATTAAGCCTATTACATAAATTCTTTCTAAAATTTGACTAAATTTCTAGATCTAACAATCAATTCACAGAGAATACTGAAAAACATATTAAAAGACACCACAGGCTGGGTGCGGTCGCTCACACCTGTAATCCCAGCACTTTGGGAGGCCAAGGCAGGCAGACCACTTGAGGTCAGGAGTTCGAGACCAGTCTGATCAACATAGAGAAACCCCATCTCTACTAAAAACACAAAAAGCTTGGCATAGTGGCATGCGCCTGTAATCGCAGTTACTCTAGAGGCTGAGGCAGGAGAATTCTTGGAACCCAGACGGCGGAGGTTGCAGTAAGCCGAGATCGCTAGATCACGTCACTGCACTGCAGCCTGGGTGACAGAGTAAGACTGTCTCAAAAATAAATAAATAAATAAATAAATAAATAAGACACCACAGAGAAGCAATAAGAAAAATTCGGACTGTGTGAAACTATTAGGAACAAATAACTTGGCTTATTTACTTTCAGCAAAATCTCAAGGGTAAGAAAAAAGTTCAAAAGGAGGAAAAGATAAACATACAAAGAGAATTTAAGAGACTGGTTAATTCCAGTGTATCGATCTTATCTTCACCCCGATTCAATTAAATCAACTGTGTAACTTCATGAGAAAACTCGAGAAATCTGAAAACTCACTAGATATTTGCGTGCATTAATGTTAAGTTCATTCATGATATTTAAGGCATTACTGTTAACCCTTCAAGGTAGTTTACGATATTATGATTATGTTTTTGAAAGATTGCTTGTATTTAAGGATACATAAGAAATATACATAGAAGAATGACATATAATCTGGGTTTAGTTCCTTAATGTAAGATAGGGTTAAGTGATAGGGATACAGATAAAACAAAATTCGTTATAAAGTTTTATTCATTGGAAGAAGATGAGGAATAGATATGTGATACATGGTTACATTATTATTTGCTCTTTCTATGCACACACGTATCTGTATACATGTATAGTCATATATGTGTGATTATGTATGTATATATCATACATACACATATATATTTAATTCCATGTATGTATATATCTTCCCTGGGAGTTCTTAGTGCACTCACACTCCATTTAGATTCTTTTGTGAATGATTTTCTTTAATGTACAATATGTAAGTTTAGCCCTAGGCTTTGTAATTTTCTCTATTGAGATAGGGATGCAGCACTCTTTGGATAATAATCTTTTAATATTTTGATGCTACTAATTCAAACACATAAAAAGAAGGAATCTATAAAAATTCCTCGTAAAACAATGATTCATATAATTCTGTCCTAATGGTTTATGTATGAAACCTTTGAATGACAAAATATTTCATTGACTGGATCTCTAATATTTGCATAGAACACTCTGCTTAGTTGTTTCAGGGCTGCAATTATACCCTTTTTATTCCTCAGAAATTACATTTTAAATCCTTAAGATGATGCAGTTCAGTGCATCCCATTGTCGGATTTTGCAAGTCTTTTTACTCTTCAAATTATTACAGTAAGATAATGATGGGAACAGCTAAATATCAGAAGCCAGAGAAACTCAATTGCTGGGCCAGTCACACTGATGTATTAGTTCATCTGTAATGACATTTGGGATGACAGAATTCTTCCCTGATGAAAGAACTACTGAATATTAGCCCTAAAAGCACTTTCTTTATCTACTTATTTCAGTATGATATACATATTTTTTAGTTCAAGTTTAAGAAGAAATTATGCAGCAGATAAAATATAGAGCAATAATGAAAGTTGTGGGAAGCATAGCTTTGACTAGGCTCCTTTCTAAACTTTACTATGTTAATCATTTATGCATAGAATGTGTGTTGCATTAAACAGTCTTGTATAATCAGTTTCTATGTCAACCAAGAAGCTGGCAGATTATATTGATTCATACAGGATGGTTTCCCAGGTTGTGACCAATTTATTAGACCTAATTATTATATTTAAATGACTGGCAATAGAAGCTGGAAAATAAGTGATAGAAGCTCACTATTTAAAATATTCTTACACTTCAAAGGCTATTTAGATGTATAATAATCCTTATGAAAATAATTGAGGTAAGTAAAATTGAAGAGTGAATCCAAAGTACATATTATAAGCTAATGAATTAAGAAAAAAATAACAATCATGATTTAAGCTTGAGGGGCCAAACTGCTTTTTATCTGTTATTAGGAGGGTAAAAAATATTTACTCATAAAACTACATTGAAAAATGATCTCAGTACATTTAAGAAAACACAGAAGCTTAAAATAAATAACTCATATTACCATAGTATTTGTTATTCCCTCAAAACACGTATCTTTTCTGTTCTAAATTGCTATTTTTTAAAAAAAGGATTGTTTGTTAGTGACAAAGAGCAAACTATCACAAGGACAAAAAAACCAGACACTGCATGTTCTCACTCATAGGTGGGAATTGAACAATGAGAACACTTGGACACAGGAAGGAGAACATCACACACTGGGGCCTGTTGTGGGGTGGGAGGAAGGCGGGAGGGATAGCATTAGGAGATACACCTAATGTTAAATGACGAGTTAATGGGTGCAGCACACCAACATGGCACATGTATACATATGTAACTAACCTGCACGTTGTGCACATGTACCCTAAAACTTAAAGTATAATAAAAAAAAGAAGTGGCAGAGAATAATAGTTCTTCATACATCATACACTGAGTTCTAAAAGATCTATGTAGTTTCCTGTTTTTAAGATTATAGATTGGGTTGAGGAATGGTTATAAAATGTGGCAAAAAGGGAGCCAAGAAAGTGATCAATTTTCTAACAAAGATTGATATGATGTAAAAACAGAAGCTATGTTCATTATAACTAATATTGGGAAAACACTAGTCATAAAAACTCAAGGATAGAGAATCACATCTTATGGTCTCAAGTATGATTGTACCTGATGGCCTCAAGTGATGTGTTTTTCAAGTGAGATATGCTGATCCAAGGATGATTAAGTTGCTTTTATAAAATTCAAATTACTTAATGAGGATGTTCTGAACAAAACTGCCTGATCATCTTCTATTACATAGATCTTACCCATGAGAAGTGACCTCCATTATCAATTTTAAAAAAATGACAGACCATTTTGAAGCTGATGTTGATGTTAAGACTACCAATGATTATTTGCTTCATCTCTTCAGTGCTGGTTTTACTAAGAATTGCAACAATCAAATTTGAAAGTCCTCTTATGCTCAGCACAAACAGATTCACCAAATCCGGAAGAAGATGATGGAAATCAAGATCCAAGAGGAGCAGGCAAGTGCCTTGAAAACAGTGGTCAATAAATTAATTGCAGAAAGCAGTGGAAAATACCCTAGAAAGGTTTGCAATCCATTTATTCTCTCCATGATGTCTCCAGTAAAATAGAAAACATGTTGAGGAAGCTGAAGTTCAAGAATTGGGAAAACTCTTGAAGCTTTATAGAAAAGTAGTAATTTTGAAATGCTACTGAAAATGAGACAGGTGCTAAAGTTGAACGACTTGATGGATTTGAGTCAGCAGTCCAAGAGTCTGCTTAAAATTCAGATTTTTATTAGAGACAAATGAAGAGTTTTATTTAAGAAAGAAAGAAAGAAGGAAAGAAAAAAGGAAAGAAAGAAAGAAGGAAAGAAAGAAGGAAAGAAAGAAAGAAAGGAAGGAAGGAAGGAAGGAAGGAAGGAAGGAAGGAAGGAAGGAAGGAATCCTGTTTGGGAAAAAGACTTGAACTTAAGAGCACACATTCTTTTAAAATAATCCTTAGAAAATGAGAGTTACATCTTTCAAATGATTACAAAATCCAGATTTAAACAAAGAAAAAGTTGTTACTTACTTTCCAATTCCTCGAGTAAATTTTATAAGCAAAACATTTTATTTTAATTTAATTGTGTTTATTCGTGTTTTCTGTAGTAATTCTCCATATTGGTTAAAAAATTCCTCACTATTTAGTGAGACTGTCTCCTATATTGACCCCAAGTATTCTACAGTTTTGCATTTTACTTTTCCATTTTAAAACTATCTCTAATTTATTTATAGGTGATAAGAAAAGAAACTTAAATTATTTTTGTTCCAGTTTTCAAATATGCCTGTGTGTATATGTACATACATACAAGGAGTCTTTAAGAAGTTTATGGAAAGTATGTATGATGAAAAATCTATACATGGATTTCAAAAATTTTTGCACCAAAATAAACTTGTACTGACTTGTTATACCATGTCTGAACAGGATCATAGGATCTAGTTTGAGGTACTAAGAAAGATAAGACATCAGTTTGAAAAAAGTCCCTATCAGAGCAACATGAATTCTGCTAAAATTGAAGCAAGAACAAACATCAATATTATAATGGAGCTTGGGTGGAAGGAATGATGAATTTATTGATACTTTATTAAAAGTTTAAAGAACAATACCCCAAAGAAATCACCAGTTTACAAATAAATAACTTGTTTTAAAAGGGATGAGAAAATGTAGAAGTTGAAGCTGGCAGTGGCAGACCATCCACATCAATTTGCAAGAAAATATTAATATCATTTGTGCCTTAATGGAAGAAGACCAGTGATTAACAGGAGAAACAATAGACAACATCATACACATTTCCATTTGTTCAGCGTACACAATTCTGACAGAAATGTTACAGTTGAACAAAGTTTCTACTTGATGAATGCCATAATTGTTATTCCCTGATCAGCTGCAGAAAAGAACAAAGCTGATGCAAAACAAGTAAGATCGAGATTCTGAAGCCTTTCTCAGAAGAATTGTAAAAGGAGATGAAACATGGCTTTACCAGTACGATTCTGATGACAAAGTACATTGAAAGCAGTGACTACCAAGAGGTAGAAGTGGTTCAGTCAAAGCAAAAGCAGTTTGGTCAAGAGTAAAGTCATGGCAAAATTTTGGGGGGATGTTTAAGACATTTTGCTTGTTGGCTTTTGGAAGAGCCAAAGAATGATAACATTCGCTTGTTGTGAGATATGCTCATCTCTCATCTGCTTAATTGAGAAAGTTTTCCAATGCTTTAACAGAAAAATGCCCAGGATGGCTTTACCAGGGAGTCATTGTCTATCACAGCAATGCTTCTGTTCATTCCTTATCAAACAAGGGCAATTTTTCTAGAATTTTGAAGAAAAATTATTAGACATCCATGTTACAGTCCTGATTTGTCTCTCTCTGGCTTATTTTTTTTTCTAATATTTAAAAATCTGTAAGGGCACTCATTTTTCTTTGCAATTAATGATGTAAAAAAGACTACAATGACATGGCTAAATTCCCAGGACCGTCATCAGCTCTTTATGGATAGATTAAATAACTAATATTATTGTTTACAAACATGTCTTGACCTTGATAGAGCTTATGTTGAGAAATACGGTTTACATTTTACACTTTTATTGTCTAATTCCATTTTTCCAGGAACTTTTTGAAGTCCCCTCATATTTTCAGGAAGCTTATTCTGTTCCAGTTGTCAATAAAATTATGCCATTCTTCAGTCTGAGCTTTTCCCCATGCAATTTAGAATCAGCTTGTTAATTTCTACAAAATATCTTTTGACATTTATAATAGAATTTCATTTTGTTTACAGCCCTATTCAGTAAAAATTGACATTTTTGTGATCTATCACTACATTCATTTACTTAAATTCTTTCGATATAACACTATAAACGTTTACTCAAATTTTGTAAAAACTTGTGTTTGATTTAATCCTGATTATTTAATAATCTAATCCTATTTTTCATGGCACATATTATAAAATTATATTTTCTGTTTATTGCTTGTTTGCAAGAATGCAATTGGTCTTATAAAAATTTGTATCTGCAATCCTAAAATTGTTGAATTGTATGTTAACTAAAGTTTTTTTGAGTTTTCTAGGTAAACAATTATATAATCCATAAATAATTGATAATAGTGATAGTGGGCAATCTTGCTTTTCTTCTTCTTGAAGAAAATTATTTTAACCTTTTATTATTTTTCAATATCTGGATGTAATTTGTTGGTAATTATATTTTAATATTTTAAGAAAATGTCTTTCTATAAATAGTTGGCTAATAATTTTTAGTATGAGCATATGTTGTGCTTTATGGACTACTGATTTTCTGTCTCTATTGAAATGAATGAGTGATTATTTCTTTTAATGTAGTAAACTATATTAATCTCTAATATTTAACCTACTGTACAATCCTGGGAAAAATTCTTCTTTATCATTGTCAATATTTTTAACATATTCCTTGTTTGGTTAGAAAATATGTACTTGGGATTTTTTATCTTTGTTATTAAGATGGGATTGTAATTTTTTTTATTATACTGTCTTGAGATACTGAATCGTACATACAGATTTTAGTGTTACCCTTATGCTGACCTTATAAAATTAGCTGATGACTATTTCCTTTTTTGTTGTCTGGGAAAAATAAATAGAAATAGAGTAACTCATTCTTTTAGAGTTTAATACAATTTTCAAGGAAACCAATCAGGGATGGCTGTTATCAAGATTAGCTTCTAACCACTGAAACCAAAGGTGTTTTTTGTTTCCTTTTAGATTCAACTATTGTAAGTTTTAGATTTCATATAATTTGTTTAAGCATTAAATAATTTTGTTCCTAACTAATAATTTTTAATATCTGTAGCATCAATGACTATTATTTTTAGATTTATAATATTATTTCTGTAACTTCTCTTTTAATTTCTTAATTTTCCTAGAGTTCTGTCAATATTACTAGTGTTATACATAAAAGACTTTTGGGTTTGTTGGTCCTATCTCTTGAATCTCCAGTTTCTGTTTCATTCATGTCTTTTATTTTCTTGAGTGTTTCCTTCCCTCTCTCATTTTGGTGTACTGTTCCTATTGTAATCAGTGCTAGATTTTAGTAACTACATATATTTACAGACTTTATTACAATTTATGAAGTTATTTAGCACATATTTTTTTTTCCTCTGAGGATTACCACAGCCATATAGCATAAATGGATTGAATTTTGAAATTACAACTTTGTAAAATTATTTACTAATTTATTTTTATTGTATTAAGGACACAAATTGAGATATATCCTCTCAACAAATTTTTAAATGCACAATATGATATCGTTAAATATGTGTACCATGTTTTACAGCAGATACCTATTATTTATCTTACATAACTGAAACTTTATATCCCTTGAACAGCAATCCCTCACTCCAATTCCCCCTACACATAGCCTCTGGCAACCATCATTCTTTCTCTGTTTCTATGAGTTTGACTATTTTAAATACCTCCCGTAAGTGGAATCATGTGTTTGTCATTCTGTGACTAGCTTATTTTACTTAATATCCTCCATGTTCATCCATGTTGTCACAAATGGCAGGAGTTTCTTCTTTTTTACTACTGAATAATATTCTATCATATGTCTATACCATACTTTATTTTCTTTATCCATTCATCCATTGATGAGCAGTTAAGTTGTTTCCACAACTTAGGTATAGTGAATAATGTTGTAATAAATATGGGAGAGTAGACATCTCTTCAAGATCCTCATTTTGGTTCTTTGGGATATATACTCAGAATTGCTGGGTGACATGGTAGTCTGTTTTAAATTTTTTGAGGAACCTCCATACTCTTTTCTATAGTGGTTGCATTGATTTACATTCCTACCAAAAGTATACAAGGGCTCAATTTGTCTGGATTATTGCCAACACCTATGTGTTGTTTTGTTTTCTTTGATAGTAGTCATTTTAAGAGGTGGGAGGTGATATCTCATCATGGTTTTGATTTGCATTTTCCTGATGATTAATGATGCTGTGCATCTTTTCACATACCTGTTGGCGATATCTATGTCTTCTTTTGGGAATTCTCTATTCAATTAATTTGTCCATTTTTGCTATTTTTTTTCTTATTTTTTTCATAGTCACCCCTTTTTGGGTATATAGGCTGGAATTTATCCCATGATATTGGTTACCTCTTTGCTTCATGATTGCTTCTTTAGCTGTGCAGAACCTTTGTAGCTTGATGTAGTCCCACTTTATTTTTTCTTTTGTTGCCTATGTTTTTGGTGTCATGTCCAATAAATCATTGCCAAAATCAATGTCATTAAGATTTTCCCCTTGTTTTCTTCTAGGAATTTTACAATGTTACATCTTAACATTTAAATCTTTAATGTATTTTGAGTTTACTTTTACGTATGGTGTAAAACAAGGGTCTCATTTTATTCTTTTGTATGTGGTTTTGCAGTTTTCCCAACACCATTTGCTGAAGAGTTTATCATTTCCCCACTGTATATTCTTGATCAACAAACTCATATGCTGATCAAGTTTATTTCTGGGTTCTCTCCTCTGTTTCATTGGTCTCTTTATCAGTTTGAATGTTTGTACCTGCTGTTTTTATTAGTAGATCTTTGCAGTAGATTTTGAAATCTGGTAGTGTGATGCCTCCAGCTTTGTTCTTTCTTTTTTTTTTTTTTACAGCCAACAATAATTTATTGCACATTTAAAAATAAAAGAGTATAATTGGATTGTTTGTAACACAAAGAAAGCATAAATGCTTGAGGTATTGGATACTCCAATTACTCCGAGGTGATTATTACACATTGCATGCCTGTATTAAAATACCTCACGTGCCCCATAAACATGTATACCTACTATATAACAAAACACAGAAACAAAGAAAAAATTGCATAATTTTAGTAATAGGGTAGCATTATTTTAGGCGATAGATCTTCAAATTCTTTTTTTTTTCTTTTATTATTATTATTATTATTATTATACTTTAGGTTTTATGGTACATGTGCGCAATGTGCAGGTAAGTTACATATGTATACATGTGCCATGCTGGTGCGCTGCACCCACCAACTCGTCATCTAGCATTAGGTATATCTCCCAATGCTATCCCTCCCCACTCCCCCCACCCCACAACAGTCCCCGAAGTGTGATGTTCCCCTTTCTGTGTCCATGTGTTCTCATTGTTCAATTCCCACCTATGAGTGAGAATATGCGGTGTTTGGTTTTTTGTTCTTGCGATAGTTTACTGAGAATGATGATTTCCAATTTCATCCATGTCCCTACAAAGGACACGAACTCATCATTTTTTATGGCTGCATAGTATTCCATGGTGTATATGTGCCACATTTTCTTAATCCAGTCTATCATTGTTGGACATTTGGGTTGGTTCCAAGTCTTTGCTATTGTGAATAATGCTGCAATAAACATACGTGTGCATGTGTCTTTATAGCAGCATGATTTATAGTCCTTTGGGTATATACCCAGTAATGGGATGGCTGGGTCAAATGGAATTTCTAGTTCTAGATCCCTGAGGAATCGCCACACTGACTTCCACAAGGGTTGAACTAGTTTACAGTCCCACCAACAGTGTAAAAGTGTTCCTATTTCTCCAAGATTGCTTTGCCTATTTGGGGTTTTTGTGGTTTCACCATAATTTTAGAATTGATTTTTCCTATGTCTGCACAAATTGCCGTTGGGATTTTGATAGGTATTGAATCTGATCTGTAGATTACTATAAGCATATGGGTATTAAAAAATATTGTCATCCAAAACGTTAGCATGGAATGCCTGTTTATTCATGTCTTCTTTAGTTTCTTTCATCAATATTTTGTGACTTACAATGTCCAAGTCTTTTACCTTCACAGTTAAAACTTATTAGGAAATATTTTATTCTGTTGATCTTTTGTACATGTGATTATTTTCTTAATTTTCTTTAGGATAGTTTGTTATTTATAAAAACAAAACAGATTTTTTTGCGTGTTGAGTTTATGTACTACATCTTTACTGAATTAATTAGTTCTAACAGTGGTATGATGGGGGGTTGTGTGGGTGTTTAGGGTAATTAGTGTTTTTTATACATAAGATCATGCCATCTGTGAACAGAGGTAATTGATGATCACTTTACCTCTTCTTTTCCCAGTTGGATGTATTTTTTTCTTTTTCTCCATCTATTAAGCAGATGATGTGATTTCCATCTTTCATTCTGTTAATGTGGTGTATCACATTAACTGATTTGTGTTTATTGAATGACCATTGCATCTCTGAGATAAATCCCACTTGATCATGGTCTATGATCCTTTTAATGTGCTTTTTATTTCCATTTTCCTTTGTTGAGGATTTTCATATCTACATTCATCAGAAATATTGACCTATAGTTTTTATTACTTGTAGTATCTTTAGTATTAGGATAATTCTGACCTCATTAAATAAAGTTGAAAGTGTTCCCTCTCCCTAAATTTTTTGGAATTATTTAAAATGACTGGTATTAATTCATCTTGAAATGTTTGGTAGAATTCACCAGTGCAGATATCTCTGGCCCTGAACTTTTCTTTCTTGGGAGGTTTTTGATTATTTATTCAATCTCTTACTTATTACTTATACTATTTTCTATTTCTTCATAATTCAGTCTTGGTAGGTTGTAAGTGTCTAGGCATTTATTTATTTTTTCTAGGTTATAAAATTTGTTTACATATACTTGTTTCTACTAGTCTCCTGATCTTTTCTATTTCTGTGTCATCAGTTGTAATATCTTCTCCTTCATTTCTGTTTTTGAGTTTTCACTTTTTTCTTAGTTACATTAGCAAAGATTGTCAATTTTATTTATCTTTTCAAAAAATGAACTCGTAGTTTCTTTGAGTTTTTATTGTTTTAATTTATTTAATTTATTTAAATTATTTAATTTATTTCTGATCTAATCTTTATTATTTCCTTCCCTCTACTAACTTTGGGCTAAGTTTCTTCTTCTTTTTCTAGTTTCTTGAGGTCTAAATTTAGGTTATTTACATCATCTCCTTCTTTTTTGTTGTAGATGTTTATCGCTATAAACTTCCCTCTTAGTACTGCATTTGCTGCATGCCAGATGTTTTTGTATGTTTAATTTTCATTTTCTTGAGATATTTTCTAATTTCTCTTTTGATTTCTTCTTTACTCAGTGGTTATCTAAAATTGTGTTATTGAATTTTTATATACTTTGACTTTTCCAGTTTTCCTTCCATTACTAATTTTTTTTTGCTGTAAAGCTTTTCCGCTACCTTCCCTGTCTTTGAGTATTACCAATGCAATGACGGTGGCTAACTCTCTTCTCATTAAATCTCTGAAAAAAGTCTCTTTTCTCATTTGGTTTGTCTTGCTTATTTCCACATAATTTATCTTGGAAAGATTCATCTCTTCCAGGGATTTTAATTTCTCAGAACAGTTTATGATATTAATTTATGAGGTTTTAACTTTAATTTATCTGGTTTTTTTTTTGAGATGGAATTTTGTGCTGGAGTGCAACGGTGTGATCTTGGCTTATTGCAACCTCTGCCTCCCAGGTTCAAGTGATTCTCCTGCCTTAGCCTCCCGAGTAGCTGGGATTATAGGCATGTGCCACCATGCCCAGCTAATTTTGTATTTTTAATAGAGACGGGGTTTCTCCGTGCTGGTCAGGCTGGTCTCGAACTCCCGACCTCAGGTGATCCACCCACCTCAGCCTCCCAAAGTGCTGGGATTACAGGCATGAGCCACCGGGCCCAGCCCCTGATTTTTTAAATAAAAGTTGTTGAAGCAGAAACACCAGTAGACCATGAATTTCTGACTTATTTCTAGAAAAAGAAGTCTAGGTCAAATGTTCTTAAAGTTTGGGACAGTTCAAGTGTTGTATATTGGCCAGTTGCTTTATCTACATGAAGCCCCGCTACCATCGCCCAAAGAAAAATTATTCTATGGGCACAGAATGATGTCCTTGCTTTACACCTTCAATTAAACTACTTAACCACAAAGTATCCTGGGAATTATGTTTGGTGGTTTAGAGCAAGAGTCAGCAGGTAAGGCCCTCAGGCCAAATCCAAATAGCCACCTGCTTTTGCAAATAGTTTTATTGGAATACTGTCATATTCTCTCTTTTCATACTATCTATGGCTTCTACAATGCTACAATAGCAGAGTGGAATAGCTGCAACTGAAAATGTTCGGCTCACAAAGCCTAAAATATTTACACTGTGGCCCTTTATAAAAAAATTGATGACTATTAGTTTAGAGTGGATATGTCAGATACTGTATTTTTCAGGTCAAGAATTTTCATTGGATCTAACAAATAATTTTAATATCTCTTCTCATTGAGTTCATGCTTTCCATCAAATATTTGAACATATTTATAACAGCTCTTCTAATCTTCTTGATTACTAATTTCATTACCCCTGTCATTTTTGATTTTATTCATTTTGGCTAAGTTTTCTCCTCATCATGAGTCACATTCTTCTGTCTGTACAGTGAGTTTTAATTGGATACTGGATATTCTAAGCGTTATGTTGTTGAAAATCTGGGTTTTGTTATCTTCCTTTGAAGTGTGTAAGGATTTGTTCTAGTAGGCAATTTTGGGGAAGGGGCAACACCATATTAGGTTATATTTTGAGGTACTGGGGTCTAGAACTCCAACGTATGAGTTTTCAGGAAAGACAATTCAACCTGTATCACAGGGACAATTGATCAAAGGACCCACAGGCCAAAAATGCCTATTTTTCAATTATCCAGATGTCTATTTGAAGCCTATAACAGGTAGATTTAAGACAGGAACCGAATAAGATTGATTTGAATAGAGCAGAAAACACAAAATAATAGTAGTTTAAAAAATTTGTAAGTTCATTTTTCTCCCATGTGAGGGAAGCCCAAGGCTGGCCTGGAGTCTTTATAGATATCAGTGACTCATCTTCCTCTTACAGTTCTGTCATCAACAATGCCACTTCACATTCCAAGAGGTCTGCTAGGACTTTAACAATCATGTGTGTATTATCTGGCTGCTCCCTAAATAAGTCCAGTTTCTGTAAACATTCTTCTTGGGAGTCCTACAAAATACTTCTACTTATATTTAACTGACCAGAATTAGATCAAATGAATACTGCTAGCAGCAAAAGAGCCTACAAAACACAGTATTTCAGTTGGGTATGATCTTCCAAATAAAATTGTTTGCTATTAACGAAAAAATGATATGTGAGGATAACTAGAAATCTCTGCCACATTTGCCAAGGATTGATGGCTGATTTATCCTTGAGAGGGCTGATTAAGCCCTCTCAACAGACTTGAAGTCAAGTAAAAGATATTATTTCATTAGAGAAAACAGAATTTCCCAGGTTCTTCAGAGATTAGTCTTTGTGGTAATTAATGGTGCTGGTAAGAGTTGCATCAGCCTCACTTACCAATGTGAAAAGATAAATGTTTGAGTTCACCTTACCACTGGAACTCTAGATGTGTTTGGAACTATTCTGTTTCTACAGTTTATTAGTCAGCAAGATAGGAATAAAAAGGTCTGTAAAACAATGTACAAATCCATATTATCTATGGCACTACAGTGAGGACATGAATTAACACTAAGAGCTCTAGGCCATGCTCAATATAATATAGGTTCGGATGTGTTAAATTGGATTTCCTTATAGCCAGACTAATAAAAATTGTGTTACTACAAGTCACCAGTTATCAAGTCTACCAAGCATTGTGCTAATTATCTATTATCTAATTACTACTTCTATTAACTGTTCATGGTAAACATTACATCCTCATTTTACTAAGTAGGACTTTGAGATTTCAAGAAATAATTTAATTTTAATGGCGGCCTAATTAATAAGTGAAAAACTTGGGATTCATAGTCACATTTGTCTGACATCAAAGCCATTATGATATGATGAACTCTAATTATATAAGAAAGTAGGTAATTAAAAGACATTCTCTTAAAAATGAGACAATTGGAGCTAAATCAGGTTTCCCAAGAGACACGTCATGGTTTTCAGTCTGTTCACGACATATTTGAAAAAGGCAATCAAGTAAAATAGAAATGTGTACCCTAGAGAAGGTCTTAAGGGAAAATAAACTGTCTTAATGATTTAATATTCTACAATATTGAGGAGGCAATACTCTATTCTGTATAAGCTCAAGAAAGAATGAATTAGGGAAACAAGGCCAGTGGATTGTGTTTTAAGGATTTTTTTTTTTTTATCTGAGCTATCCATGGATACAACTGGTAACATCCTGAAATGTGACTTTCTAATGTCAACAGAAAGTATTTAAGCAGAGATACTTGAGATTTCTCTGTCATCTGAGTGAATGGTTGGCCTAGATGCATTTGAGTGTCTCTACGGTGGGTTGAACTGTGTCTCCCAAAAGGTACATAGAAAACCCAACCATCTTTATCTATGAATATGCCTTATGTGAAAACAGGATCTTTCAGACATAGGTTAATATTGAACTCATAATGGATTAGGATGAGCTTTAAATTCAATGACTGGTGTTCCAATAAGAGATAGTTTTTTCCTGTGTTTGTTGGCTTTATATGTGTTCTTTTGAGAAGTGTCTGTTCATGTCCTTTGCCCACTTTTGTTTGTTTGTATGTTTGTTTGAGAGCCTCATTCTGGTTGCCCTGGCTGGAGTACAATGGTGTGATATCAGCTCACTGCAGTTTTGACCTCCTGCTTTGCCCGCTTTTTAATGGGGTTGTGTTTTGCTTGTTGATTTATTTAAGTTCCCTATACATTCTGGATATTAGACCTTTGTTAGATGCATAGTTTGTGGATATTTTCTCCCATTCTGTAGGTTGTCTGTTTACTCTGTTGATAATTTCTTTTGCTGTTTAGAAGCTCTTTAGCTTTTTTAGGTTCTACTTGTCAACTTTTGCTTTTGTTGCAATTGCTTTTTGGGACTTAGCCACAAATTCTTTGCCAAGACAGGTGTCAAGAAGGGCATTTTCATAGTTTGAGGATTTAAACCTTTAATCCATCTCGATTTTTAGGAAGGGATCCAGTTTCATTCTTCTGCATATGGCTAGCCAGTTATCCCAGCACCACTAATTAGCAGAGAAATGCAAATCAAAACAACAATGAGATACAATCTCACACCAGTCAGAATGGCTATTATTAAAAAGACAAAAAATAACTCATGCTGGCAAGGCTGCAGAGAAAGGGTGCACATACACTGGTTGGTAGGAATAAAAATTAGTTCAGCCACTGTGGAAAGCTGTTTGATTCTTCAAAGAACTTAAAATAGAACTGCTATTTGACCCAGCAATCCTATTTCTGGGTATATACCCCAAAGAAGATAAATCATTCTACCAAAAAGACACATGCATGCGTACGTTCATCATAGCACTATTCATAATAGCAAAGACATGGAATCAATCTAAGAGGTATCTATCAATGGTGGATTGAATAAGGACGGTATGGTACATATATACCCTGGAATACTACACAGCCATAAAAAGAAGGAAGTTATGTTCTTTGCAGCAATGTGGGTGCAGCTGGAGGCCATTATCCTAAGCAAATTAACACAGGAACAGAAAACCAAGTATCACATGTTCTCACTTGTAAGTGGAAGCTAAACATTGGATACTCATGGATATAAACATCAGAACAATGGACACTGGGGATTATTAGAGCTAGAGCAGGAGAAACAGAGGTGGTTATGGGCTGAAAAAGTACCTGTTGGGTACTATGCTTGCTACCTGGGTAATGGGATCATCCACACCCCAAACCTCAGCATCACACAATATACTCATGTAACAAACCTGCACTTGTACCCCATGGATCTAAAACAAAAGTTGAAATTACCTTTTTAAAAAAGAAGAGAGAAATTTGGAGACACATACACACACAGAGGAAAGCTGGCCATGGGGAAACAGAGACAGAACTTGGAATGAGGCAGCAAGGAATGCTAAGGATTTCCAGTGATTACCAGACCTGGGAGGAATCAAGAAAGAATTCAATCCTAGAGTCATCCTACGGCACGTGGTCCTGATGAAACCTTGTTTTCAGACTTCTGTCCTCCAGAAATGTGAGAGATAAATTTCTCTTGGTTTAGGCAATCTGGTTTGTAGCACTCTGTTATGGAAGCACTGGGAAGCTAACACGGTGCCTGTCAAACCTGAAAATCTATCGTTGGCTCTAAGGAGAAAAGGCCTCAGCAAAGAGAGTCCTGAAATAGGGAAGATTCCAAGCAGGCAGCCATCTTAGGTTGGTCCATAAAAAAAGTGTTCTTTTTTTTTTTTTAAATGTTCTTTTTATTATTATTATTATTATTATTATTATACGTGTTCTTTTATCTTATGCAGAGGGAAAAAATGATTGAGAGCAATTAAAGAGAGAGAAATAATGTGAGCCCATGACCAAAGGTTAGAATAGAATATGACATGAACAAGGAGGAATTAGGAGACCAGTCTAAGAACTGGGAGAGCTAGTATGACATTATTGTTTAATAAGCCTGAGGTGATTAATTGTGGAAATTACAGATGGCATGCAGTTCACTATGGGGAATTCAAACTTTAACGGGTTTGAAGGACTGAATGAAGGATTCACAAAGAATTATGTACAGAAAGTGAGATGCAGGATTAGTTTTGAATCACCTGAAGAATTGGCTTAAAGAGCAGTAATTTAAGTTATCGTATTGAAAGATATTCTGTAAGTATTCAGAAGGGGGAAAGTAACAGGAATTATTGATAAAAAAAGAAAATGTTTGAAGCAGAGAGAGAGAGAAAGAGACAACAAAGGTGACTGCATGTTTTTATTCATTAGGGAAAGGGAAATAGTATACTTTCTGTTTAGATCTGTTGTCTCTATAGAGGGTTTAGGAACTAAATATTCTAGACTTTGTAGGATATGAGGTCTCTGTCACATCTACTTAACTCTGCCATTGAATACAATGGCATAGAAATCTGATTTTTCAGCTTTAGTTTATTTTTTCTGGGCCACCTAATAATTTGCCACTTCTTGATCGAAGTGGATTTTACGGACACCCATTTGATGTCCAGAAATCTTGAAGTAAACAATGTTGTTGCAATCTGTAAGTCCACTTGGCATTGTTTTAATTATTTCAAATATTTTTCACATTGAAATAAAATTTAATATATCTCCTACTGTTGTTATATTCTTTAGGCAATTGATAAAATAATATTTTGAGAAATAGCCAGGTATTAATGCAGATAGCGGAAGAGTAGTTCTTCCTGAATGTTTTTTTCGAAAGGAAACCTAACAGTTTCCATAGTAGAAAATATCAAACTGTACGAGTCAGAGTGAATACATCTGTTCTTTCCTTTTGGTAATAGGATTGCATTTTTAACACCTTTTTCATGATTCATCTCATTTCAGATGATTGCTTATAAGCAAGCACTTCTGAATTCATCTAGATCATTTCTGATGCAGGGCATCATGAAGGACTCAATTAAGGATGGAAATGCGCTGTTCTATTTTTGCACGTCCTACACAAAATTTAAACATAAACTCATAACTGCCTACAAGGTCCATAGTGTTAGAGCATCTTTGTACACCTGACATTTTGTCAAGAATAACATCCATTTTCTATCACTGCATGTGATTACTGAGATTTGTGTTTGCTGACAATATGATTTTTTACCTCAAAAACCCTAAAGACTCCTCCAGAAAGCTCCTAGAACTGATAAAACAATTCAGCAAAGTATCCAGATACAAGATTAATGTATACAAATCAGTAGCTCTTCTATACACCAATAGCGACCAAATGGAAAATCAAATCAAGAACAAAACACCTTTTTTTCTTTACTCTTATGGAAAGGACTTTATTCTTTGGTAATTGAAAATCAAGTGAATATGAACAGTCTGATACTCACAAAATAGTTTTGTGAAACACGGGCTATAAACTATCTGAAGCATTTATATTTAATTTTAAAAAAACTTTTTCTAGGCTACTAATGAGAGACTGAATAGTGTGAGGAAAGGGATGTGTCTACATCTCTTACATCATTGTAAATACTTGACAAAACATTTGTAAACTTCATTAATTTATCTGAAATTTGTAGCAAGACTTTAACTGGATTAGTGTACGCTTCAACTTGAAGTTGAATTCAAGTGTATCAAGTTGATGCTTTCTTTTGGCAAGAAATCACAATATTGATGAAGTTGGGAGTGGAAGGATTTCACTGCATTCACCTCTGTAAAATGTGAGGATTAAAAATGTGGAAAAGGTTTTTGAGAATCAAATGATGAATATGAATTCTTTGAGTTACTGTAGTGCTAGGAAGTAATTAGATAAAACAATTATTTTAGGGTTAAAGATTATTCCTCAAGTTGAAAAATTTTATATTTAAAATATTATGCACATTTTACTTAAAATAGTAGATTTTTTAACTTAGTTGCTTTCTCCAAGTATCCTATTGTTCTTTATAAATATAATCATAAATATCATTCTGTGTCCGGAATTGTTGGGTTCTTGGTCTCACTGACTTCAAGAATGAAGCCGCAGACCCTCGAGGTAAGTGTTACAGTTCCTAAATGCGGCATGTCCAGAGTTTGTTCCTTCTGATGTTCGGATGCGTTTGGAGTTTCTTCCTTCTGGTGGGTTCCTGATCTCGCTGGCTCAGGAGTGAACCTGCGGACCTTCGCGGTGAGTGTTACAGCTCTCAAGGCAGCGCGTCTGGAGTCGTTCCTTCCTCCCGGTGGGTTCGCGGTCTCGCTGGCTTCAGAAGTGAAGCTGCAGACCTTCACGGTGAGTGCTACAGCTCATAAAGGCCTTGTGGACCCAAAGAGTGAGCAGCAGCAAGGTTTATTGCAAAGAACAAAGCTTCCACAGTGTGCAAGGTGACCCCAGCGGGTTGCCACTGCTGGCTGGGGCAGCCTGCTTTTATTCTCTTATCTGGCCCCACTCACATCCTGCTGATTGGTAGAGCCCAGTGGTCTGTTTTGACAGGGCACTGATTGGTGCGTTTACAATCCCTGAGCTAGACGCAAGGGTTCTCCACGTCCCCACCAGATTAGCTAGATACAAAGTGTGGACACAAAGGTTCTCCACGTCCCCACCAGACTCAGGAGCCCAGCTGGCTTCACCCAGTGGATCCCGCACCAGGGCTGCAAGTGGAGCTGCCTGCCAGTCCTGAGTCGTGCGCTGGCACTCCTCAGCCCTTGGGTGGTCGATGGGACTGGGCGTCGCGGAGCAGGGGGCGGCGCTCTTTGCGGAGGCTCCGGCTGCACAGGAGCCCACCGAGGCGTGGGGGGGCGCTGTTGGTGGAGGCTCGGGCATGGCGGGCTGCAGGTCCTGAGCCCTGCCCCGCGGGAAGGCAGCTAAGGCCCTGTGAGAAACCGAGCGCAGCGCCGGTGGCCGGCACTGCTGGGGGACCCAGCACACCTTCCGCAGCCGCTGGCCCAGGTGCTAAGCCCCTCATTGCCCCGTGCGGCAGGCCTGCTGGCTGCTCCGAGTGCGGGGCCGCCAAGCCCACGCCCACCCGGAACTCCAGCTGGCTCGCAAGCGCCGCGCGCAGCCCCGGTTCCCGCTCGCGCCTCTCCCTCCACACCTCCCTGCAAGCTGAGGGAGCCGGCCCTGGCCTTGGCCAGCCCAGAAAGGGGCTCCCACAGTGCAGCGGTGGGCTGAAGTGGTCCTCAAGTGCCGCCGAAGTGGGAGCCCAGGCAGAGGAGGAGCGAGAGCGAGCGAGAGCTGTGAGGACTGCCAGCACGCTGTAACCTCTCAATTCTACTTGTATAAAAAGGAAGATTCTAGACCTTCAATAGTAAGGCAAAATTAAACAATGGGTATATGTATTGTTTCACAAAATATAATTAAATTATCGACATGTAAGTATATTATTTCACTGCTGCAAATAATTTCCTTGTAAATTCTATGTTTGCCATGTATGCAGTTGAGGACATGGTACATTCTACTGAAATAAAAAGACAAATGGGATTTTCTAGATATGTTTTTTAATAGTTTGAACTACAAAACTTTAAATTCTCAAACCAGTAATTATTCCAAAAGCTATGATTACTAATAAAAAAGTAATGAAATCGATTTGCAATTTTAGCCTAGAGTTTCACATGAGAGATATTAGGTAAGTAATCCAAGTCATCATTCTTTCCCAGTTCTACTAAGCATTAGGCATTAATTAATTAAACAATTAATCAAATATTTATGGAGTCTTTGTACATTGTACTGTACATTGCCTTGGAGATAGAAAAGATGAATAAGAAGCATCCATGATTCCAAGGACCATGTGGCTTATTTGGGGACACAGATGTAGAGTTGGGTAATTACAAAGCACAGTAGTGCATGCAGTGAAAGATTTGGGGAACATTGGCCCTTGGAAAAAGAGTACAGAAGACAGATTATTTCCATTTCACCATTTTATTACTTGTCTTTTCATGTAACAAACAGACTTCCCTGTTTCCTGTAATACAGCACTCCCAGCTGTCATATTTACCATCATCTATTCCAAGTTCCGCTCTGAGTCCCATGGCCTTGGTTTTCTGGCAATTTACAATTAGATGTAGAGAAACAAGGAATGCAAGGGAGCATAATTTGCAGGGCCCCTATTTTAGTCTGCTAAGACAGACTGCTACAACAAAATTTTGTAGACTGGGCGACTTAATTAATAGATCATTACTTCTTGCAGTTCTGGAGTCTGGGAAGTCCAAGATCAAGATGCCAGCAGATCTAGTGAGGGGTCTCTTCCTAGTTTGCAGCTGTCTTCTCCTTACATCCTCACATGGTCTTTCCTTGGTGCTTGCATGCTGAGAGAGAAAGAGAGAGAGAGAGACCTCATGCCCTCTTGTCTCTTTCTTGGCATTAATTCCACCTTGAGGGCCCTGCCCTCATGACATAATGTAACACTAATTACCTCCTAAAGCCCTGCTTCCAAAAACCATCATAGTGGGGATTAGACCTTCAACAATTTGGAAGACACAAACATTCAGTCCATAGCAGCCCCTCACTTGCTCATACATATTCCATAGGCCTAGTACTTTTGTAAAGCAATTTTCGTAAGGGGGACCTACAAATTGCATATGATTCCAATTACACAAAACCTGGATTCATCCTTATAATCTGGTTCATAGGCCTATATTTTATTTTTCCTATGGTTTAAATATTGTTTCTAATATGTGAACTATGTAATACATATTTAGTGAAACCTGAGATTTCCACAGGTAATATTTTAATCTAGCCCCCATCATAGGAAAAAAAGTATGATATACAGTGGTAGCTCAGAAAGGAGGGAGAGAGATAGATTTGTACAAAGGTCTTTTCTTAAGATGGTCAAAATACAGAAAGAAGGACCATTAAATTCCCTGAAGTAGAGGAATGGCCTAGTATTTTAATTCTTTGCCACTCTCACTTTGCATTAAGTTTATCTAATAGTGGCACTCTACCTTAATCAATCCTAAATTAGATAATTAGTTAATTAAAATAGCTATTAATTAAATACTCTTGATTTTTATTTGTATCTTGAGATAAAAATTCCTAACAAAATTCCGTTTGAAGATTGGATGCATTTAAAAATTCCTGCTTTTTAATTTCACTGCAATAGAGACAGCTCATTGTAAAAAGAAAGGTTTTATAAGATGTTGCCATCACAGTTCACTGGTGGCAATGTTGTTTGAATTATGGATCAGAATGACAATCTAATGGTAAAACTTCACGTTATGATCAATGAGTGGTGCAAATTGAGGGTTACCATTCCTATTCAGGGAATACGCATTTCTAGAATATTAGAGCTGCAAATATCCTTAGACTCTCTGAATGGAATACCTACATTTTGCGAGTGCACTAAATCCCTAAATGCTGTAGTTTGCCTTACCAGTTGAGATGAGGCAACAAACAAACAAACAAACAAAAAACACATAATTCCTTAATTCCACCTTGTGTTTTTAGTAATGTATCATTCAACTCCTTACATTATCACATTTAAAAGGCTTAGAAGTCATTCTTATTTGTCAACACAGCCAAGCAAACTCCTCCTTGGATGTTGGATTTTAACATTGGCTAATGTAGTGGCATAACGGTTTTATTTCCTACAGAGGACTGAGAAAGTTGTTAATGTCTACAAAATCTACATGAGGTCTTGATTCTACCTTGAGCCACTAATCTTTTACTAACAACTATAAGAAGGTTCATCACTCCCTGAAACAGCATGCTTTCCAGAGATGTCCTGTTAAGTTGCCAGGCAACAGATACCTTAACTTTTAGGTCCTAAATCTAGGCAGAAGGCATTCAATATAGGAAAAAAATGAACACCCTGAAAAAAGAAAGCAACAATTATATAGTTGGACTAACAAAGGAAAATTTACTATTTATTGAAAATGCGCTGGGTATTAATAGGCTTTACAATATTTTTAAAATAATACTATAAATATTACCTAATCTTATATGTGCTCAATTATATAATTTTCCATTTTTTACAGTTTTCCTTTAAATGAAGAATAGGAATCTTTTCATATAACAAGAAATACACTTAATTAACTTTCTCAGCATTGTAAAATATACTAGTTTTAGACAGATATAATTAATTTCAGTGGCATTATAAATAAAACATCTGTGAGGAATAATCATATTCTGACAAAGAATCAAAGAGTTAAATGCCCCTTAATTTCTTGAGGCAAACCTCCTAAGGCTTTTACTCAGTATATGTTATCTGCCAGGTGGATGCAAACTCACTCTATAAAAAGAAATTAATTTACTAAGGTATGACGGACCTTTTCTTTTCTCTATTTTGGTAATTGAGTATTCGTCACATAACAAGTGCTGCTAATTAACTGATTATTCCATTTACTGGCGAATAATGAACTTGCAATGCCCATCAAATAAAGCAAGAGTTGAAAAATAATCAAATTTTTGTTTGGTTACTACTGCTCAGATAAATTTTTAAATATTCAAAGCATACAATGTATTTCACTGTAATGAATCCTTATTTAGTAACTATAGAATTTAAGCTTAATCTCCAGGAAATGGAAGTTTTAGGTTAACAACTGATCTATGTAACAAAATATCTGATCTTTGTAAGTCTATGTATTTGGCTGAATTTAATAGTTTGATGAAATTAACAATGTGAGCATCTCCTCAATTTTTATTCAAGTTGGGTGTTTCATTTGGGAGATATTTTAACAGAGTTTGTTTTAGGAATTTCAATTGTTTATGTTGATATTTACCAATGATGCTACTTAAATATTTTAAAGTCTAATTGATAAAGTGATTTATGAATTAAAAATATTTTGCATGTGTTGTAATCGTTTTTATATTATCACAATGGTTTCCCATGTTAAATATTTCTGGCCAAAAATAGTAAAATGATTGGCACCAGAGAGACCAATTCTGACCATCCTATGTAGAAATGCAAACATGCACTGTGCACACCCTCGTCCCCACCCTCATCATACAGAGAGGCTAGGATAAGACTCCTTACTGAAAACAGGTGGATGAAGTGAAAATCTGGATGCTAAATGGTGAGAGCTCTGGTTTCTTTACTCCACTGGGTCCAGGCTTTTTTTTCTAGGCAAGAAACTAGAGAATATGAAAGTCTGTGAAGAAACTGATTGGCCTAAGAGAAAAGTCTTACCAATTTCCCCCGTTTTGAAATGTGAGAATAAAGTTGTCAACCTCCCATGGTAGTCTCCTTGAGGGAGGCCCACCAATAAAAACAGGACACACACAGGCTTTCAATCACCTTTTTAGTGTCTATAAACAGAGAGTGAAGGGTCACCACAAATTGAGGAAATAATCTAAGAAAAAATATCAGAATAAAACCAACAGGTAATAGAAGGACACAGAGAGGGAACAGAAACAATGATAAGATAGAGATATACAGAATCACAGTGGGAGAAGGGGATATTACATGTGTTTTGGGTTAAGGGGTTGGAGGAAAATATTTAACAGAGGATCTAGTTCTGAGAGTGTTAAATTCCAGTTTTCCACAGTAGAATGTAAATAGTTGATATTTAACATTTAGAAATAAGAAAGAAGTGTCATAAATATATTCTTCAGAAATATGAATTAATACACCAGGAAAAAGAAAAACAAATAAACAAACAAAAAAACCAGCTCAAATAGTTGGGAGTGGTTGCCTCAGAAGGCTGGTCCATGAACTAAATTCTTCCTCTATATCTATTTTGTATGGATGATAGTAACGTAAAGAGGAATGCTTGTCATTAATTGGTTTTAAAGTATGTAATGGAAACTACCAGACATAACTATCGCGTCAGAATTCTGGATATGAATGCTAATTGATGTAGATATATTCTAATGGTTTTAAGGTTGTATTTGAGGAAAACATGAAGTATGTGGGAGGTTATGTCACAACTCCTTTCCCTTCTGAGGCAGGCAGAAACTGGGGAGAAAGATATTACAATTAGCTTTCTAAGTGTCCCTGGAGATCACTGAGCAGCACAGAGGAAAGAAACTCTGGATTGGAAAGAGCAATCAAACAGAGAAAGAATGAAATCTGAAGACAGATAATCCTATCATGTGGAAGAAGATATTATCCATCAAGGTTTCTTTCTGGAGATATATATGGAGGTGGTTCAGTGAGATTCTGATGGCTGGTAACATTCAGTTCACAACATGTCAGGGATTCTGGCTCTGTGAATCTGCCAAAGACAGTTGGGGTGGTCTGCATCTAGTTGAAGTAAGCTCCTCATTTGTGCACTCCAGGTCTAGCAGCATCACCAGAACATACACTGGGCACTCTGAATATTCTCTGGGAAGCATCGCTTGCCCACACTTAAATACATCACTAATGAGAGGAATAAAATCACTGCGATAGGTTTAGGCTGGTCAACATTCATTCATTGTGGCTGGAAGCAAAGCTGTCTTAAGCAAAGCTGTCTTTTCTAGGAACATGGTGTTTCATGCAAGGGAGGGGGGACGATGCTACCTCTTTATAGGGGGTCAGCCACTATTATATCTGTAAGTAGTTATAAGTTTGTCTTCTACTTCAAGTATTTATAGCTCTAGTTTTTCTGATCATATGAAACTGGACTAAGAAGTTTAGGACAGCATTACAAAATGGTAGAGATATTATTTTGTTTCTGCTTTTTACCTCTGCACATCAGGTGCCTGTATGAGGTTCCCATTTAAAACAAAATTTAAATTGGTTTGACTTAATAAGAGGTTTTTATTTTTAAAATTAAGGATGAGTGTTAAATTTTATTTTTTATACTTATAATTTTTCAAGTTTTCTACTCTACGTATCATTTGTTTTTGTGCTGTTAGTATAGAAAGATTAATAGATTTGTTTCATTGAGAAACAGTCTACTATTTGTTGGATGATTATGTATTAATCATGGTATATTATTCTATAAATGCACCTCAATTACTAATATTTTATATTTAGAATTTAGAGTTTATATTAATACTAAGGATTGATCTGCATTTTTTTCTCTTAAGGTACACTATTTATAGTTTTTAATATCAAGATTATTCTATTATCCTAATTTTATGAAAAAGAATTGTTATTTCTGTGTCTGGAAAAGTTTAAATGACAAAAGAGTTATTAATGCCTTCAAAGTTGGAACACCTTGTCAGTAACACGGTATGGGCCTGAGGCCTTTTGAAAGTATTTCTTAGAAAATTTCAACAATTCCTTTCACAGTTATTGTTCTGCTCATGTTAGCTAAATTTTATTGAATTATACTGTGTATGCTTTCCTGAAAAGCTATTTTATCTAGATTTTAATATATCGTTGTAAAGTTATATAATGTAGCCAATAATTATTTTATTTTTTTCCTATATGTTGATCATGTGCTTGTTCTTGTTTCTAAATTTGTATATTTATATACTAATTTTTGCTTGGTTAGAATAGCTAGAGAAATATAGTTTAGTTGATCGTATTTCTCAGCCATTGTTTTTTGTTCTTATTTTTCTAAAAATGAGAGTTCAAAAACTTTCAAACAATATGACATTTCTCTAAAATTGTCTTTGTAGTTTTTATAGTTTTTTAAAATATATTTGATTTTATGATAAAGGAACAGCTAAAAAACCATGATGTAACACATTTAAGGACATGGCCTGTGGATATAGACTGTCTGGGTTCAAATCCAAGGCCTTCTACTTACCTGCTCTGGAACTTTGAAGAAGTTACTTCATTACCTCTGTCTCCCTTTTTAAAATTCGGAAATGGCTTTTACACTAGCACCTACATTTTAGGGTTGGCTTTGGAGAAATTAATACATGTAAAGAACTTTAAATGGTACTGCCACACACATGGCACATGTATACATATGTAACTAACCTGCACATTGTGCACATGTACCCTAAAACTTAAAGTATAATAATAATAAAATAAAATGAAATTTAAAAACTCAAGACAGTTTAGCTTAAATGCATGTTGCAGACTTTCATCAATATAGTGATCCTCTTTGTCCTATTTACTGATTTATATTTTTTATCTTCAGAACACATTCTGTCTAATACTTATATCTTTTGTTTTTTGTTAGCACCGTTTAATTCCTTACTCATCCTTCAGGGTTAACCCAAGGCAATGGGAATCTGGCCATCTGCTGGTCCTGGGCTGCTACTGCTGGAATTCAAATAGGATTTCCCAGTGAGAAAAACTAAAGAAAGAAAACTATGTGTATTGTAAGCTATTATTTACACATACTTGACTAGAATAAGTGAGAGAAGTCACATAACAAGAGAAGCTGGGCGGTCCCTCAAGGGCACAGGCTCAACGTTTTCCACATGAGTAATATACTTCCTCTTTGGGACATTTCTTCTCTGTCTGTACCATAGCTCCTCAGGAGACTTCATCATCTGTAGACCCACCACTAATTTCTTCTTATTTCTCTAGAGAAACAGAAGATATGGCAGCCTGAAAGTTCTGGCAAGAGTTGGTGTTGCATTTTTGAGTCTGAAAGCATTTTGGAGGCAGGGTTTATTCCTCTTTGGGGCTTCAGTCTTTTATCTAAAGGCCTTTAGCTGATTGGATAAAGCCCGCTCATATTAGGGAGAGTAACCTGCTTTATACAAAATCAACTGATTATAAATGTTAATTACATCTTTAAAAAAGTACCTTCACAGCAACATATTGACTGGTGTTTGACCAAACAACTGGGCACCATAGCATAGTTAAGTTAACACATCAAATTAACCATTGCAGATGGGATTTTTGTTATTACAGTGCCATTGATCTCAGGTGTGGAGTTTACTGCTAGGGCTATTGGGACTGGACTTTGTGTTCTGGGCCTGTGATAAGACCTTTAACCCAATCTGATCAAATCCTTTAAAGTTTGAAATCTTCACTCTTGTGACAGAGTGTAGCACATTTCACCATTTTGCCTATTTTCTCCATCTATGATGACTGACACTCTTTCTGAAATCTGAATAACAAGTTGTATTTTTCCCCCGAGGATATGTGTGAAATATTATGTAGAAATAAGAAATAATGCAATAAAGTAATGCAGGTATGTTTGGAATAAATATACGCTACCCTATATTGGAATCCTCAAAATTAAATTTTATAATTTTTAATTAGCACATTAATTTTTAAAAATTTAATAAAATTAAAAATAGTACCATTACACTCTTCATTTTATTAATACACAAAAGTTTTTTAGCAAAGTTAAAGGAAATCAGAAAATGAATTAAAGGTAAATTGCTGAGGTCATCAAAAGAAAAGTCTGAGAAACTGTCACAGTCTAGAGAACCTTAAGGAGACATAAGGAATCAATGTAACATGGGAACCTGGAAAAAATCCTGGAACAAAAAAAGGACATTGGTAAAAACTAAAGAAATCTAAATAAAGTATGGATTTCAGTTAATATGAAAGTACCAATACTGGTTAATTAGTTGTGACAAATGTACCATAATAATGTTAACAACAAGTGAAACTAAGTGTGACATATATGTGAATTCTCTGTAATATTCTTGCAACTTTTTTGTAAATCTAAAACGATTCTAAAATATTTCAAAACTGTTATCGAGGAAAAAAATGTTGAATTTTGCTTCCAGCTGTAATAGAGTAGTAAAGATTAGATGTAACCTCCATAATAAACAGCTACAATATTAGAAAAACATACATTAAAGAAAACATTTTCAAACATCAAAAAACTGGCAGCACAGGACTGTGATCCCTGAGAGAAGAGAAGAAAAACAAGTGAGGTAAGCCTATGAGTCCCTGGCTTTTCTGCCTGGAGGCCACTTCTGGATTCCAGGCACATAAGGAAGAAGCCCAGAGATCTATAGCCTCATTGAAGTGAGGAAATGAAGATGGAAGTTTAGGGAAGTTGAGGCAGCAGATTTACAGGCCAGTATGACAGAATGTTGAGGCAGCAGATTTACAGGGCAGTGTGACAGAATGGAGAAAGCAATGCGGAAAATTAGGATCCAGAAAACGGAAAAGGTATTTCTTTCTGTCCTTCTGAACAGGATGCCTTACATGTGCTGAATGAAAGTTCACAGAGTCAGCAATGAGCCGCTAAGGAGTTGTAAGTTCAAGAATTATCAGATCTCACAAAGTTGAGGAGCTGCTTGAGCACAGTATTAGTCCATTTCCAAGCTGCCAATAAAGACATACCTGAGACTGGACAATTTACAAAGGAAAGAGGTTTCACTGGACTTACAGTTCCACGTTGCTGCAGAAGCCTCACAATCATGGTGGAAGACAAGGAGGAGCAAGTCATGTCTTAAATGGATGGCAGTAGGCAAAGAGAGCTTGTGCAGGGGAACTCCTCTTTTTGAAACCATCAGATCTCATGAGACTTATTCCCTATCACGAAAATGACTTGTCTCCATGATTTGATAACCTCCCACTGGGTCCCTCCCACAACATGTGGGAATTCAAGATGAGATTTGGATGGGGACACAGCCAAACAATATCAAGCACCAGTCAGCCAGAGAAGAGAATCCCCTCTGATCACCTGGAATTGAGAAGAGACTCCAAGTGGATCATACCTTCCCAGTACAACTAAAATATCACTGAAGTGGAGGCTTCTCCAGGCTCTCTTTAGAAATGCTTTTAAAGCAGAACTCAAAAGAGTCAAATTCATCTGCAATTATTGCCTGCCAAACCAAAGCTTGACATTTTTTATAGAAATAATTAAAAAACCCAATCATGCAATTTTCATAAAGTTCAGCACCTAATCAAAAATCTCTATGCAAAAAGAAAATGGCAGATAGGAGGCAGGACTAACTTGCAGCTCCCACTCAGATGGACAAAGCAGTATGTGGAGACTCACATCATGAACTTTTACTCCAGGAACTACTGCAGAAACATACCAGGAAAGCCCAAAGAATTCACAAAGCCTTTGAATGAGGTGGATTTCCTCTGTAAGCTCTGTGGAACAGCCAAGGAACTGTGAATTGGCTTGCTTTCTCAGTTATGAGTCTTGTAGCCTGGGGCAAGTTCTGAGCCCTGGTCACCAGCTTCCTGAAAATAAACACAGTGCTTTTAGGGGGGCACAATATGAGTAAGATCAGCCTTTCGGGCTGCAGGCTGTGTGAAAGCTGGGTGAGGCCTGTGAATGCTGGCTTTCCCTCAGTTCCCTGGTGATCTGTGTGAGGCAGCAGAGGCAACCATAATCCCCCTGGGAACATAGCTCCATTGGCCTGGGAACCACACCCCCAACCCTGGCTAACACTGGCCCCACCTGATGGTCTTTCTCTACCCATCCTGGTGGCTGGAGACAAAGGACATAATCTCTTGGGGGATCTAGGGCCCTGCCCACTGCCTGAGAAACCTGAATACTTACCCAAAGGCAGATCTGGGGCAAGCTTGTATCCTACCACAGCTGATGAGCTCTTCAAAGTGCCACCTCCTGGCTGGAGGCCAACCAACACAAAATCAGCTCACTTAACAAAAATACAACCAAGGACCCTCACAGAGTCCACTTCACTCCCCTGCTACCTCCACCAGTGCAGGTGTTGATATCCATGGCTGAGAGACCTGAAGACAGACCACATCACAGTACCCTTTGCAGACACTCCCCAGTACCAGCTTGGAGACCAGTTGCTCTGCTAGGTGGCTAGATCCAGAAGAGAAATAACAATCACTGCAGTTCCACTCTCAGGAAGCTCTATCCCTAGGGGAAGGGGGAGAGCACCATATCAAGGGAGCACCCCAAGGAACAAAAGAGTCTGAACAGCAGCTTGGAGTCCTAGATCCTCCCTTTGACATAGTCTATCTAAATGAAAAGTAATCAGGAAAACAATTCTGGTAATATGACAAAACAAATTCTTTGACAACCCAAAAAGATCACAGTAGCTCATTGGCAATGAATCCAAACCAAGATGAAATCTCTGAATTGCCAGAAAAATAATTAGAAGGTCAATTATTAAGCTAATTAAGGAGGCACCAGAGAAAGGTGAAATCCAACTTAAAGAAAAAAAAATAAAGGATATGAATGGAAAAATCTCCAGTGAAATAGATAGCATAGATAAAAAAATAAGCACAACTTCTGGAAATGAAGGACACACTTAGAGAAATGCAAAATGCACTGGAAAGTATCAGTAATAGAATCAGACAAGTAAAAGAAAGAACTTCAAGCTTGAAGAGAAGGCTTTCCAATTAACCCAATCTGAAAAAGACAAAGAAAAAAGAATTTAAGAAATGAACAAAGCCTCCAAGAAGTCTGGGATTATATTAAATGACCAAACCTAAGAATAATTGGTCTTCCCAAGGAAGAAGAGAACTCTAAAACTTTGGAAAACATATTTGAGGGAATAATTGAGTAAAACTTCCCCAACCTTGCTAGAGATCTAGACATCCAAATACAAGAAGCTCAAAGAACACCTGGGAAATTCATCACCAAAAGATTATTGCTTAGGCATGTAGTCATCCGGTTATCTAAAGTTAAGACAAAGGAAAGAATCTTAATAGTTGTGAGGCAAAAGCACCAGGTAACCTATAAAGAAAAACCTATCAGATTAACAGTAGATGTCCCAGCAGAAACTTTACAAGCTAGAAGGGATCGGAGTCCTATCTTTAGCCTCCTTAAGTGAAACAATTATCAGCCAAGAATTTTGTAGCCAGCAAAACTAAGCTTCATAAATGAAGGAAAAATATGGTCTTTTTCAGACAAACAAATGCTGTGAAAATTCACCAATACAAAGCCAGTGCTACAAGAACTGCTAAAAGGAGCACTACATCTTGAAACAAATCCTTGAAATACACTAAAATGGAATCTTTTTAAATGATAAATCTTGTGGGACCTATAAAACAGTAACACAATGAAGAAAAACAAGATATTCAGGCAACAAATGGCAAAATGAATAGAATAGTTCCTCATATCGCAATACTAACATTGAATGTAAATGGCCTAAATGCTCCACTTGAAAGATACAGAACCACATAATGGATAAGAACTCACCAACAAGATGTCTGCTGTCTTCAAGAGACTCACCTGACACATAAGGAATCACATACTTTAAAATAAAGGGGATAAAAAAGATATTCCATGCAAATGGACACCAAAAGCAAGCAGAAGTAGCTATTCTTATATCAAACAAAACAATTTTTAAAGCAACAGCAGTTAAAAAAGACAAAGGGGGACATTATATAATGATAAAAGGACTACTTCAACAGGAAAATATCACAATCCTAAATATAAATGCACCTAACACTGGAGTTCCCAAATTTATAAAACAATTACTACTAGACCTAAGAAATGAGATAGACAATAACAGAGTAATAATGGGGGACTTCGGTACTCCACTGACAGCACTAGACAGATCATCAAAACAGAAAGTCAGAAAATAAACTAGAATCAAGGAACTAGATTTAAACCCTATACCCTAGAACAAATAAACTTAACAGATATTTACAAAACATTCTACCCAATAATTGCAGAATATACATTCTATTCAACAGCACAGTGAACATTCTCCAAGATATACCATATGATAGGCCACAAAACAAATCTTAACAAATTTTAGAAAACTGAAATTATATCAAGTAATTTCTCACACTATGGTGGAATAAAATTGGAAATTAACTCCAAAAGGAAGGCTCAAAACCATGCAAATACATGGAAATTAACTAACCTGCTCCTGAATGATCACTGGGTCAACACTGAAATCAAGATGGAAATTAAAAAACTTCTTTGAACTGAATGATAACAATGAAACAACTTATCAAAACGCTGAGACACAGCAAAAGTGGTGCTAAAAGGAAAGTTCATAGCATTAAATGCCTACATTAAAAAGTCTGAAAGAGCACAAATAGACAATCTAAGGTCATACCTCAAGGAACCAGAGAAACAAGAATAAACCAAACTCAAACCCAGCAGAAGAAAAGATATCACCAAGATCAGAGCAGAAGTAAAGGTAATTGAAAAAAACAAACAAACATACAAAAGGTAATGAATTTTAAAAGTTGGTTATTTGAAAAGATAAATACCACGGAATTCAACTCAGCCATAAAAAGATACAAAATAATGACATTCACAGCAACCTGAATGGGATTGGAGACCACTAATCTAAGTGAAGTAACTCAGGAATGGAAAACCAAACATTGTATGTTCTCACTCATAAGTGGGAGCTAAGCTATGAGGACACAAAAGCATAAAAATGATATAATGGACTTTGGGGACTTGAGGGGAAAAGTAGGAGGGGAATGAAGGATAAAAGACTACACATTGGGTACAGTGTACACTGATCGGTGATTGGTGCACCGAAATCCCAGAAGTCGCCACTAAAGAAATTATTCATTTAACCAAACGCGACCTGTTCCCCAAAAACCTACTGAAATTAAATAAATAAATAAATAAATAAATATCTCTAAGCTTGCCAAGTAGCAGAATATTGTGACTCAAAATCAGTTATTTTTTTAAAACCCAACAAAAATAGACCCCAAAATGTTAAAGATGATGGAACTAGCAAAAAATAAGTTTAAAAGAGCTATTATATTTTTGTACAGATATGTAAATGATAATATAAACGGAAAAGAAAGAAATGGAATGCGCACAAAAAAGACTTAAATGAATTTTTCTCTGTTATCAGGAAAAAGCCAAGAATGTTTACTCTTGCTATTTCTATTCAATATTGAACTGATTATTCTAGCTAGTGAAATAAGGCAAGAAAAAAAGAAACCTAGGTATACACTTGAAAAGAAAGAAGTAAATAACCTTTATTTGCAAAAGACACAATTGTATATGGAAAAAGTCTAAGAAATCTAATAAAGGCTGCTGGAACTAATAACTGCCTTTAGCAAGGCCACAGAACACAGGAGCAATTTAAAAAATCATTTCTTTGACTATATCTCAGCGAGAGACACAATTTTTGAAAATGAACAATACCATTATCAAAAACATCAAAACATGAAGTATTGTTGGATACAATTAATAAAGGTTGTTTAACAATTTTACAATGAAATCTGTAACTCATTAGAGTAATTAAGGATGGCCTAAGTAAATGGATACTTTTCCCATGTTCCTGTGTTGGAACATTTAAATGTGGCAATTTTACACAAGGTGACCTGTGGATCCAACACAATGGAAATCAGTAGATATTTTGTTTCTTTGTAGAAAAACTAACTTGTCAAAAATATGTATGACAATACAAATGTTTTAAAATATCCAAATCAATTTCGAAGCAATAAATGACCACATTTCTAGGGCATAATTTGGCTGGTTTTAGAATTTACTATAATATTAACAATCATTGACACATCTATGTCAATCAATTTTTGACCAAGGTAGCGAGGAAGTTACAAGGAAGGAAGGATAATCTTTTCAATAACTGATGCAGAAAAAAACTAGATATCTACAAATATTTTAAACAGAGAATCTTTACTTTTACCTTGTGTTATACACAATAATTTAACCTAGTATGGATCACAGACATGAACACAAAGGCTAAAATTGTAATATTTATAAAAAACAAACAAAAATACTTGGGAACCTATTCTTTTATAATTGACCATATCTTAGGCCAAAGAATCATGAATCAACAAAATGATAAACTGGACTTCATGGAAATTAAATATATACCTTAAAGTATATACGTAAAATTTGAACATATAAATATTTACAAATGATGCATCGGTAAATTTTGTTTTAGAAAACAGTACTAAGTACAAGGGAAGATTTATGTTAATATGATCATTTGTGGAAGATCATTTGACAATGTGCATCAGGGCCTGAAATATCTTCATCCCTATTTATGTATTATTTCAAATTCTAGAAACTTATCCTAAAGAAATAAAGCAGAAACACTAGAAGGCTATTCAATATGGTATCACTAAAATAGAAAAAAAATAGTTTTAATGTACATGTATAATAGGAAAATCTGCTTTTGGTATAATGTTTTTAATAAAAAATAAGTAAGTAAATAATTTAAATATAGAAATGTGTTTAAAGTATTCTATATTATATTTTTCTTATACAATAAAAACATTCATTTCATGAAAAGTTGGCAAAATATATTTAAAAATTACCTGTAATATGACTCCTTGGATATTAAAACTACTAACAATTTTATGGAGCTTTTTTGTAGCAAATTATATAAATGATACAGGTTAGGTGTGTATGTATGTATATAGATGTATGCTTTTCATATTCTATTTCTTAAAATATTAAAAAGTCTTATGGAATATTAATATGGGTTATTTCTAGGAGATGGGAATATTAGTGATTTTTATTTAATTTTTTATCCATTTCCATGTTTAAAAAATAAAATGTGCAGTACTAGTGGAATAAAATACAGACATAAAGATGAAATGATATACCTGCATTAAACAATAATATAGAGCAATTTTGTCAGATATACATATTTTATGTATATAAATACATAAAGTACATTTATATGTTTTGGGTGCTATCAGAAATAGTATTTCATTTTAATTACTAAAATGTTCCATTTGTTCATTGCTGGTGTATAAGCGTATGATTGACTCATTCATACTGACCTTTTATTCATTGTCCCTATTATGCACACGTTACTTCTAGGAGCTTTTAAAATAGATTCCTAGTTATATTTCACCTAGAAAATCATGTCACATTTGAATAGAAAGTTTTATTTCTCTTTTCTAATCTATATGCCTTTCATCTTTTTTCCTTGCCTTATTGCACTATGTTTTCCAGCGTGATGTTAAATAGTAGTGGTGAGAGAGCACATTTTTACTCTATTTCTATCTTGAGTTTAAAACATTCATTCTCTCACCATTACTTATAATGTTAGCTATATGTTCTTTATAGATCTCATTTATTAGGTTAAATAAATTTCTTTCTTGGCCAGGCATGGTGGCTCATGCTTGTAATCCCAGCACTTTGGGTGGCCAAGGCAAGTGGATTGCTTGAGCTCAGGAGTTCAAGATCAGCTTGGCCAACACGGCGAAACAACCCTATCTCTACAAAAAATACAAAAATTAGCTGGGTGTTGTGGCGCATGTCTGTAGTCCCAGCTACCTGGGAGGCTGAGGTGGGAGGATTGCTTGAACCCAGGAGGCAAAGAGGCAGAGATTGCAGTGAGTCGAGAGTGCACCACTGCACTCCAGCCTGGGTGACAGAGCCAGACCCTGTCTAAAAGAAAAAAAAAAGAAAGAAAAGAAAAGAAATTCTAGGTTGCTAAAAGTGATATTTTTCTTTCCTTTTCACAGGAATGAAAATTTTGTTGAATTTTGTTAAAAGATTTTTCTATATCTATTAAAATAATCAAATGGTATTTTTCTCATATACTGCATAAATATGTCAAATAACATTGATTAATTTTCAAGTAATAATTCAGTCATATTCCTGAGTGAACTCCATGTGGTCATAATTTATTATCATTTTCATATATTGCTGAATTCAATTTAGTAATATTTTGTTAAAAATTTTTGTATCTATGCTCATGATGTCTATTGGTCTTCTGTTCTTATAGTTTTGTCTTATTTTGGTATTAGAACAATACTGGTATCAACTGTTGCCTCCTCTTCTATTCACTGGAAGTGATCTGTCGAATCGATAATATTCCTTTTGACAAGATGCATCATAAGCTCTTTTCCTATTTTTTTTTATTTGTATAAATTTAGGGGGCACAAGTGTGGTTTTAGTACATGGATATATTGCATACTGGTGAAGTCTACACTTTTAGTGCAACCATTGTCCTCGTAGTGTACATTATACCCATCAAGTACTCTCTCATTCCTCACTCCCCTCTCACCCTCCCATCCTTCAGATGTCTATTATTCCACATTCTGTGCATGTGTATATATTATTTAGCTCCCAAGTACAAGTGAGAACATGTGGCATTTGACTTTCTCTATTTTATTTCACTTAATGACTACTTTATTAAATGTTTGGTAGATTTTACCAGTGCAGCCTTCCAGGTCTTGGTGATGTTGTTTGGCTGTGTCCCCACCTAATTCTCATCTTGCATTGTAGTTCCCATAATCCCCATGTATCATGGGAGAGACCTGGTGAAAGGTAATTGAATCATGGGGGTGATTACCTCCATCCTGTTCTCACGATACTGAGTTCTCTTGAGATCTGATGGTTTTATAAGGGGCTTTTCTCCTGCTTAACTCTGCACTTCTCCTTCCTGCCATCATGTGAAGAAGGATGTGTTTGCTTCTTTTTCTGCCATGATTGTAAGCTTCCTGAGGACTCCCGAGTTTTCTGAACTGTGAGTCAAATTAAACCTCTTTCCTTTAAAAATCACCCAGACTTGGGTATGTCTTTAGTAGCAGTATGAGGACAGACTAATGCATTGGGTTTTTGTTTTTTTTTTTTTTTTAATAGAACATAAAATAAAAATAGGAATTTTTACCTAATGCATTTTGAAGATTTGTTCAGTGTGTACATGTCTGGGATTATTATGTCTTTTCAGATAATTTACTCCTTTATTATGATGTAATGTGCTGACTTAACACTGACAGTATTTCCTGTTTGGAAGTCCATTAATTTTTTTTCTGTAGATATATAGCTTTATTTTAATCAATGTTTGCATGTTATAATTTTCTCCTTTCACTTTCAACGTTTCTTTTTTATTAGATCCTTGTATCATATAGATTTGTTATACTTCTATTGATGATCTTTGTCTTTTAACTGGTTTGTGGAGACCACTGACATTTACATTTATTATAGGAATTCTTGTTTTAAAATCTATCATCTTGTTAGCAGTTCCTATTTTTTATTTGTCCTTTGTTCCTTTTTCAGTCACAGATATTTTAAGTGCTTGTTCTCTTTCAGTGTATGCTTTTTCTTGCTGTATTTTTGTTTGTTTGGTTGGTCTTTGTTTGTTTGTTTGTTTTTCCCAAGATGGATTTTCACTCTTATTGCCCAGGCTGGAGTGCAATAGTGCAATCTTAGCACACTGCAGCCTCCACATCCTGGGTTCAAGCGATTCTCCTGCCTCAGCCTCCGGAGGAGCTGGGATTACAGGCACCCACCACCACACCCGGCTATGTCTTGCATAAGATAGTAGATACTAATGTAAATGATTTTTATGCTTGAAGATTAGTGAGTGCACCATTCCTTCTGCTAAGCCTTTAGCTTAGCTTAGCTCAGTAGCTGCACTGAGTTATGATGTGTTGTTCTTATGCATATTCTCAGCATACCACAGGATTAAAGTTCTTCTAGTGATATTTGGTTTAGGGTGGAGACTGGGTTTCAGAGGTCATTTTCTGAATTTCTGCTTCCCTCCTGAAGGTGCGTCTTCCTTTTTCCCCAGATACAATCTTTCTCCTTCAACTCTCCCAGCTGTACTCTCCTATTATTTTTAATCAACACTAGTTGGCCTGATGGTGGGGTCTCTGCTAGAGTCCAATTCTATGTTCTGATGAATCCTCCATCTTAGGAACTGGCTCTCAGGGCACAGTTACACATGTACTTCCTTCAGTTGTGGTGCTAGGCATAGTAAATATTTCTGCCTTTTGGTAGGCAGATTTTTTTTTTCACTTTCCTTCCCCTACTTGTACCTGTGCCCAACCTTCATGTAAAGGCATGTGGTCCATAAAATAAGTAGAGGAGACAGGCCTGTTTTATATTGGTAATGATTGCAGTTCCTCCTTTCAACTAATATCATAAGAAAAGCTCCCTAAAAATTCTTCCTCATAAGCCCCAAAATACCTAGTGGGGATCATGGGAAGAAGGCAAGCAAAAAGATGCAGACCTCCTTGTATCTGTGGCCTCTGGAGGTTTCATATTTAGTGTTTAGCAGTTTTTTTTAAGTCAGCTATATTTTCTTATTTACTTCTATAAAGTCCAGTGATGTCTGCAGCATCTGAGCAAAAGTTTGGATCCTGTTTGTCTGTGCAAGCAGGTATCTTTCTCTAGATTTATGGTTATTTGGTTGCCCTGAGACCTCAATTCTCTGGTTGGCTTTAGAAAATACTATAATTTGCAGTTTATCCAAGTTTTGTTGTCATTGTTATAATACTGGGGGTCACAGTATTTACAGCTGTTTACGTCTCTGAGATTCATTATGTTTTTTTGATTGTGTTCACAAATTTTTTTTTAAGTTATAGTACAAGCTAAATTTACATTAATAGCATTAAGATTATTTAGAGAATAAATAAGAAAAAGAAGAGAAAAAAAGAGGAATTGTGGTGTCTTATGGAACCTAGGAAGAGGAATAAAGATTAAAATATAACTTTTAATGTTTTCTATAATATTGATGAATAGAATTTCCACTAGTAACTATGAAAATATTTTGTTCCAATCTTTGTAATTCAGAATTATAATAATTTATTTCACTGTGGCTAGTTATTAATAATAATCTTGTACTGCCAGTAAATGTTAACTGATGCCTGTTGTTCCCTTTGAAATGGAGAAAGAAACTGAATGAGTCACGAGCATGAGAGAGAAATTCCTCATCCATATAGCACATTTTAGCACCATTCTCTCATAGGATCCTGTACTGAGAAACAGATATCCTGGTCACCTTGAGAGACAATGTTGTACACTTCCATTATTGTCCTAAGGCAGTTTCTATTTTTATAGTTTTACCCAACATCCATCTGGCTTTAAACTGGGACACCAACCCTCTGATAGTCTTGCTTAGCATCCTGATTTCCTTTTCCTGAGTAGCAAAGAACAATTGTAAATTTAACCTTCCACTGCCTACATCAAAGTATATGGTGATCACTTTTTAAATTGTGGTGCAGTTTAATTTTCAGTAATATGAATTGGTCAACAAACCAAGATATGACATACTCTCTGTCTACGTTCTCATGAGTTGTTTACATAAAATTTGAAACTAGAGGTCCCAGGATTTTGTTGATGTACAAGAAGTACAGACTCAGTTTAAAAAACATGCTACAGATTTTCAGCCTTGAAAGTAGTGTTTAGGGCACAGGAATAATGCACTAAAGCTCAATGCATATCCCACTATTTTTCTTTCTGTTTCTCTCTTTTGTCTTTTTTTCTGGCCAAAATCTTATCATCTGAATTACATTATGATGAAAACTGTGTCTATAATGTACCAGATATAATGTCATTCATTTTGGAACAAATAAATCTAGTGAGATTATTGAATTTATGGAAATTAGTCAAGGCTTTGCTTCTGATGTTGTCTCTACCCTGTTTGGGTGTGTGAGCTTACTTTTACGATCAGATGAAAAGTATATTTAAAGGGAAAGAAACATTAGGAGAACAAAAATGAAACCTTCAAATGTCAGTGTAAGTGAGTCTGTACACTTGTCTAAACTGGTTTCTAAGTCAATCTCCTCATACAGGTTGTGGTAGTGAGCTGCCTTTGCCGTATATTTGTATCTGAATATTTTAACATGTTTACTACTTTGGTGTTTGTATTTTCATGGTCACGTGAAAATTATTATGACAATTGGGATTAGGTTTTCATGTTCTTAAATATTTCATTTGTTGTTTTGTTATTGAACTAGTCATTCCTATACTATAGATTCTGCTTTTTGAAGTTCAAATCATTTCTCATAAGTATATTCATATTTACATTCCTATCTCTACCAAAACAGTGAATCCTTTGATTTTTTTTTTTTTTTTTTTTTGAGATGGAGTCTCACTCTGTTGCCCAGGCTGGAGTGCAGTGGCGTGATCTCAGCTAATTGCAACTTCCGCCTCCTGGGTTCAAGCGATTCTCTTGCCTCAGCCTCCGAGTAGCTCGGACTACAAGTGCGTGTCACAACCCCTGGCTAATTTTTGTATTTTTAGTAGAGATGGGGTTTCATTTTGTTAGCCAGGATGGTCTTGATCTTCTGACCTCCTGATCTGCCCGACTCGGCCTCCCAAAGTGCTAGGATTACAGGCATAAGCCACAGCGCCTGGCTGTGAATCCTTTGACAATTTTACAAGCGCTATGCTAATTAAAATCCTAGACTTTTATAGATTGATAAAAATGTATATGTAAAATAACTTCATTTAGTACAATCTTTACTATCATCTCTAACCTTTTATCAAATGGATATTTCTAAGTACATTGAAAACTAACAGTATAAATACTAATTCCTATAGCACATATGATAATAATATGATAAAAGTAATGCAAAATTTATCATCACTGGCCTTGGATTTAAGTATCAGAACCACTTCTGTATCTCTATGAACTTGATAGTCATATATTTTTTTCAAGAGCCTTGGTTTTCTTATCTGCAAAAATCACCTTACACAATGTAGGTGAATGAATAAAATTTAAATACATATTCACCTTGTATATTTTCATTATTTAAATTATATAGATAAATGAATAGTTCTTCTCTGAATATCTACTTGTCTAACTAACATCTACTTGTCTATCTATGTGCCTACTTGTCTAACTATTTATTATAGTATTACAGTATACTATTATTATATATAAGCAAGCTGAAAACATAATATTTATCAGCTAATATCAAGATGGTAGACTTAAGCACAACCTGGTGATCATATTAAATGTAAGTGGTCTAAAAACGCCAATTTAAAATCACATATTTTAGACTGAACTAATAAAAAAAACCCAAATATATGCTGCCCTTTGCCCAAAAAGCACTTAAAATATAAAGGCACAAATTAGTTAAAATTTTTTAAATGGAAAAGCTATACCACGCTGACAGTCAACTGTTAAACTGTTGAAAATAAGACTAGATTGGTTATATGAAATTTATCAGGGTTCGAGAGTGTCATTTCATAATGAGTTCAATTTATCTAGATGGTGTTAAAACCTGAACAGTTTATAAACCTCATAACAAAGCTTCAGAATATATGAAACAAAACTAATGGAGCTGAAAAGAGAAATGGACAAATTCACAATTATAGTTTTCAACAACTTCTCAATAATTGATTCAACAGGAAGACAGAAACTCATAAAGTATATAGAAGAGTTGAATAACATTATCATCTACCTGTAATAATTGCTATTTATAGAAAACTCCAGCTAGCACCAACAGAATACACATTTTTCCCAAGTGCATGCAGAACATTTAAGATGGATTATATTCTGAGTGATAAAATAAGTCCAATAAATGAAAAGTATTCAAATTGTGCAAAATGTATTCTCTGACCAAAAGGAAATGAACATAAAAGTCAATAAAATACAATTTAACAACCTAGAAAAGGTCTAAATATTCAAAAACTCAATACATTTCTAAATAATCCACAGGTCAAAGAAAAAAACAAATTCTTAAATTATAGAGTATTTGACCAATTAAAATAAAAACATCATATAATATTTTTTCTCTCATTACAGGTCAATAAAATTAGATACTAATAGTAAAATAAATAAAAAATTCCCTAACATTTGGAATTCAAAATGTTTGTCAAAAAAATTATAAGAGAAACTAGAAAATATTTTGAACTAAATGATAAAAAAAGTTCAACATAACCAAACTTGTACATAGTGGGAAATGTTATAGCTTTAAATTCTATGTTAGAAGAGAAGGTTTTCAAATTTTATAAAGTGCACTTAAACTAGAAAAAAACTAGATGAAAACCCTCAGCCAACAGAAAGACAGAAATAGAAAAGGCCTATGCAGAAATTACTGAAATAGTAAAAAGAAAAGCAACAAACAAATTAATATAATCAAAAGATAATTCTTTTCTCTAAAAAAATCACTAACATTATTAGATATCTAAAGATTAGGAAAAATGGACAGAAAGAAACATCAGTTACCCCTATCAGACGTGAAAGAAGTGTCATTATTATAGGCCATTCAAAATTGGAAGGGTAATATGGGTCCCATTCAATACGGAAGACAAATCTATGCCAATAAATTGGTTACTCCAGATTATGGACGAATTTCTTGAAAAAATAAAATATGAAATCCTAAAGGCATTTTTGAGTAAATTTACAAATTAATTTTAAAATTTACAAAATAACTAGAATAGCTAAACCACTTTTGAACAAGAACAACAAAATTAGAATACTTTATCTAATTTTAAGATTTATTATAAAAGCTACCGGAATCAAGACAGATTGGTATAGCCATAATCATAGCTATATAGATAAATGGAACAGAATACAAAATCCATAAATATTCTGCCCTCATGTGGTCAATGGCCAACTGACTTTTGGCAAAGGTGCCAAAATAATGTAATGGAGAAAGATAATCTTTTCATAAAATGCTATTTGAACAACTGAATATCTGCGTGATATTCAAGTCTTATCTTACTCTCTATATAAAAATTATCTTAACAAGTATTACAGGTCTAAGTTAATATGCTCAAACTATTCAAATTTTAGGCGAAAACACAGAAGAAAATCTCTGTTACATTTGATTAACAATAGTTTTTAAACAGGCCACTATATACACAAGCAGAAATTAAAGAAATAAAATGGACTTCAGGAATAGAAATATATTTGCTAGGAAAAGACATATTTAAAACAAAAACAAAACAAACAAACAAAGCCAAGACAGATACTAGAAGAAAAACATTTTTTAAGAAGAATATATTCAAACCAAGTGTTTTTATCTACAGTCAGTAATAAGAAAACAATCTAAGTGAAAATGTACAAATAATTTAACACATCAGAAAGATGCAAATTCATACCACAAGTGAATATCACAACACACCAACTAAAATGACTAAACAAAAAATAATAGTATCTAGTGTTGCAGGGGATTTGTAGTAACTGGAAATTTCATACGTTGCTGATGGGAATGAAGAAAGGTACAACTTCCTTTAGAAAAGAATATGGCATTATCTTATAAAGTGAAATACACACATATCCAAAGGACAAAGCAGCTTCACTTGCAGATATTTACGTAAGAGAAATAAAAATATACATCCACAGAAAAACATGAACATAAGCGTTCACAATAACATTATTCAAAATTATCAAAATCCAGAGGCAACACAAATTTCCATTCATTTGTGAATGCATACACATGTTTTGTATGTCTGTCCCATAAAATACTACACAGAAATAATGCAGCAACATTAATCAATCTCAAAAACATCATGATAAGTTAAAGAAATCAAACTGAAAATACTATGTGTGAATCTGCTTATATGAAATTCTGGAAAAAACACAACTTTGTGAAAGAAAGCAGATGGGCTTTGTCTGAGGTGGTGGTTGTGGGGTGAGGACTGGATGTAAAGGGACATCAAAAAACTTTTTTAGAGTTTTAATATCTGTGATGTCTTCATGATTAGACACAATTATAAAAATTTCTCAAGCTGCACATTTAAAATTTGTGAACTTAATTCCATATAAATATTAGTAAAAATTATAGAATATAAATAAATAGAAAAAATAGAAAATATCTCCCAATATATGTCTCCTCCCTGGGGAGGCCTCTCCCAATCACTCTGTTAAAATGTTTGCCTTTATGCCTTAGAAAGCTAAATGTTGTATATCTCCATCTCTATAGTTGGTCTCTGCTATGTTTGTGGCCTGTACACATCCCTAATAGTTCCTCTGTATTTTTATTTTACAATAAGGAAAAAATATAAATTACTGATTAACACATTTATATGTTTAGATATTGTAAAATTATGAATGTTGAGGTAGCAACCAATATAAAAGCTCTCATTTCAAAGGGTAGCAAAAGAGCAAATAATGTTTTCCCAGATCAGCATTTTTGCCCTACAAATTGTTGTTTAGTTTTTGGTCAGAAGTGGGTCAGCTAAAGAAAGTCTGCAAACACTAGTGAATTCTTTCCTATGTACATAGGTATGGCCTTGTTAAGAATGAGTGAGATCCCATCTGAGGGGCAGACATGGGACCTTCCTCTAGTAAAGGCAGGGCCTACTGAAGCCTGACTGTGTAGCAGGCTAGAAAAAAAAAAACAACCCTCTAAAGTGGGCCTTCGATGAGAGTGGATGACAGTGTTACAGATTCTGACTAAAAAGGGAGAAGGTAAGGAGAGCTGAGATAAAGAAATAAATTCCTTCAAGGTGCCCTAGACCTTTACAGGTTTTGCAGACATCCTCTGAAGGGAGATGACAAGGAAAGGTGAGAAAAGTATTTCAGAGATACTCTGTGCCTGCATTGAGTACAAAGAAGCCATCAGTGGAAGGCTAAGGGCAGGCTCAGGACAAGGGAGATAGGTAAATCTCCCTCAGGCCTATACTGTTTGAAGCAAAATGATCCTCTGAAGACTCAAGCACGGTAGCAGGGTGACATGAGATCACCTAAATAATAAAATGTGAGGCTGGAACTGGAGATGTAAGAGATGTCTTCAAAGATTTAAAAATGAGAATAAACACCTGATGCCATACTCAAATACTGAGAGTCAGTGGTGAACTAAGTCTAACTCAAGTTTAAATTCTAATTCTAATACTAGTGGCCTGATGAAAAGGAGAGTGTTATTTTCTGGCAGTAATTATTTTATTACAGGTTAAAGAATTCTCTTACATAAAATTTCATGCTTACAATAAAACATTAAGGGGAAAATGTAAACGCTATGATGATGATGTTTTGTCATGGTCAAATGACAAAACAGTCAATACAAGCAAAAACAAAAATGAGCCAGATTGTGGAACAATCAGAGAGAAGCTTTACATGTATAATGATGATGTCAAATAATCTAATGGCAAAGGTAAACAGCATGCATAAAGAGTCAGGGAGTATTAGCAGATAGGTGGAAACCATGAAAAGGAGTTAAATAGAAATGTTAAGGAAAACATGCAATGTCAGAAAAAAAATAGGATTAATAACAGACTAGATTCAGCTGAAATGTAGTACAGAGAGCTTGAATATGGATTCATTAAAATTATTCAAAATAAATAAAGTAAAAATTAAACTTAAAAATAAATTAGATGCCCAAGATATATGGGACTATATCAAGCAGTGCCACATATGTGTCATTGGAGCTGTAGAAAGTGGAGATAAAGAAAAGACCAGATTAAATTGAAGTAAAAATGGAGGAAAATTTCCAAAAATGGTTAAATATGTCGAGCTCAAATTCTAAGAAATTTAGTGAACTTTGAGTTAAAAAAGAATAAACAACAACTAGAAACATCATAGTCTACCCATTGAAAACCAAAGACAGAAAGTACTGAAAGTTGACAGAACGGTTATAAACACATTGCACAGGGGAGATCATGATACAAATGATGGTTGACTTCTCATCAAAGACGTATGGCATCTGTAAAATGCTGGAGAAAAGGACAACCTATCTTTGTCCTTAAAAAAGATTTGATATCCATGCAAAACATCCTTTATAAATAAATAAAGGGAAAACACATATCTTGATAAAAGACTGGTGTGTGAACTATACAAAAAGTTCTTAAAACTCAACAAAAAGAAAACAAACACTGCAATTAAGAAATAGGCAAAAGATCTGAACAGAAAATGAATCAAAAAACAATATGCAGATGGGGTAGGAAGAGGGCACCTGGAAACTCTGTACTGTCTGCTCGTTCATTCTACAAAGCCAAACTTGTTCCATTAATTAAAACGTTCAAAAAATGAAGGGAAAAGTTAAAATATTTTCTTACAAAAGAAAGCTGTGCGAATTAGTCTCCAACCACCCCTAAAAGACATGCTAAAAGAAAGTCTTCAGGTTGATTGGAAATAACACTACTGGAAAAAAGAATGACATGCACTAGAAAAATAAATAAATGTGTGTGTGTGTGTCACATGTATAGGACAGGCAGAAATAAGATCGTGGGCCGGGTGCGGCGGCTCACGTCTGTAATCCCAGCACTTTGGGAGGCCGAGGTGGGTGGATCACTTGAGGTCAGGAGTTCGATACCAGCCTGGCCAACATGGCAAAACCCCATCTCTACTAAAAATACAAAAATTAGTTGGTCGTGGTGGCAGGCACCTGTAATCTCAGCTACTCAGGAGGCTGAGGCAGAAGAATTGCTTGAGCCTGGGAGGCAGAGGTTGCAGTGAGCCTAGATCTTACTCCATTACACTCCAGCCTGGGCGACAAGAGCAAAAACTCAGTCTCAAAAAATAAAAAGAAACAAGATAATGAAAAAGGTATGCTATTTATGTGAGCAGTGAGCCTAA